>NC_050102.1:106278391-107528391 GCF_902167145.1 Zea mays
GCTGATGTAGAAGGAAATTACAGTTTAATCCTAGGCAGAGATTGGATTCACGCCAATCAATGTATACCTTCTACATTACATCAAATGCTGATACAATGGGTAGGCGATGACATAGAACAAGTACATGCTGATGTATCGGCCTGCATCGCTGTGGCCGATGCCCCTGTACTCTGGACTTATGAGACTGCTACATGTCTCACAGGAGTAGATTTTTCTGATTATCAATTCATAAGTATAGATAAGAAAGGTTTCATTCCTGTAATGCTAGAGCCGATGGAGAATCGACTAAATCCTAAATAAAGTTTAAATGATGAATACACACAAAGTTCATGAGTCCCTGGTCACGGACAGTTCGGCTTCCAAGGCCGGATGGTCTGGTCTTTCACAAAAGGGTTCGGACTTTAAGACCGAACATATATCACATCAAAATGATAGTATTATGGATGATCCAGTCCTCGAGACCGGAAAGTCCGCCGTCATACAAAGATCATCTAATTCCTCTGTGGGGAACATGATAGAGGAATTCAGAGATCTTGATAAACTAGGACAGGGGTTTACATCGGCCGATCCTTTGGAGGAGATTGACATAGGAGATGGTAAAACTCCAAGGCCGACTTTTGTAAACAAGACCCTGGAGACCGATCCTAGAGATGAGATGATCGGTCTATTGAAAGAATATTCAGATTGCTTTGCTTGGAATTACACTGAGATGCCTGGATTAAGCCGAGAGATCGTAGAGCATCGGCTGCCTATTAAGTCTGGTTTCAGACCTTTCAAGCAAAAAGCTAGAACATTTTGTCCAGATCTTCTCCCACGCATCAAAGATGAAATCCACCGGCTGCTAGAAGCTGATTTTATCAGACCTTGCAGATATGCAGAGTGGGTCTCCAATATTGTGCCGGTGGAGGAGAAGGAGTCAGGTAAGCTTAGAGTATGCATTGATTTTCGCAATTTAAATAGAGCAACTCCTAAAGACGAATATCCCATGCCCATAGCCGACACTTTAATCAATAATGCATCAGGGAATAGAATTATTAGCTTCCTTGATGGTAATGCCAGATATAATCAGATTTTCATGGCCGAAGAAGATGCGTCTAAAACGGCCTTTATATGTCCAGGCTTCATTGGTTTATTTGAGTGGGTTGTCATGACATTTGGTCTAAAAAATGCTGGTGCTACTTATCAGAGGGCTATGAATTTGATCTTCCATGAATTGTTAGGAAACACTGTGGAAGTTTACATTGATGATATTGTAGTCAAATCGGCTGAGTTTAGTTCTCATATAGCTGATTTGCGCAAAGCCTTTGATAAAATGCGTCAGTATGGTTTGAAAATGAACCCACGTAAATGTGCTTTTGGAGTGTCGGCTGGTAAGTTTTTAGGATTTGTCATACATGAACATGGTATAGAGATAGACCCTGACCGAATCAAGTCTATTCGGAATGTGGGACCTCCGACTTGTAAGGTCGAGGTACAGAGGTTTCTCGGCAAGGTGAATTATTTATGAAGGTTTATTTCTAACCTAGCTGGGAAGATTGATGCGTTCACCCCTATTCTTCGGCTTAAGAATGATGCCGAATTCGCTTGGGGGGCAGAACAGCAAGAAGCATTTGATCTCATCAAAAAATACTTATCTTCGGCTCCTGTATTAAAAGCACCACGAGCAGGAGTACCATTCCGATTATACATTGCAGCTGAGGATAAGGTCATTGGGGCTGTTCTAACACAAGAAACTGAGGGGAAGGAACATGTGGTGACATATCTAAGCCGAAGGTTGGTGGATGCTGAAATAAGGTACACTTTTATTGAAAAGTTATGCTTATGCTTGTTTTATGCATGCACCAAATGTAGATGTTATTTACTGTCTAGTCATTACACTGTTTCTGGTCAAGCCGATGTGATCAAATACATGTTGCATAACCCAATTATGAGTGGTAGAATTGGTAAGTGGGCTTATGCACTTATAGAATATGACTTGGCCTATGAACCATTGAAATCTATGAAAGGCCAAGTCGTAGCGGATTTCATTGTAGAACATCAGGTTAATGATATTCATGAACTAGACATATCATACCTCACTATTACTCCTTGGACTTTATATTTTGATGGATCGGTTTGCAATGAAGGGCAAGGAATCGGCATTGTGCTTGTTTCACCAAGTAATGTCTCCTTTGACTTCTCTAGCCGATTGAAAACTTATTGCACTAACAATCAAGCCGAATATGAAGCACTTTTGTTCGGTTTAGAACTTTTAAATGGTATGGGAGTAAAACATGTAAAAGCATTTGGTGATTCTCAGCTAGTCGTCCAACAGGTGTTAGAAGAATATCAATGTTTTGATGGTACTCTAAATAGTTACCTTGAGAAATGTTGGAGCATAATCCATTCTTTTGACGAATTCAATATTCGGCATATCTCTAGAGTTGAGAATCATAGAGCTAATGATTTGGCACAAGATGCATCAGGTTATCGGATAAAGAGAGGGAAATTTCACAAAACTGAAAATCTGATAACCAGTGTAGAGCCAAATTCCCAGGTCGCGGACCGTCCGCGTGATGACGCCGGACCGTCCGGGGTTACCAGAAATGTTCTCTTAATCAATTCGGCTGACAATGAAGCCGATGCAAGTGATTGGAGGACACCTATACTTAATTATTTATGAAATCCCAATATCAGGACAGATAAAAAAATTCGGCGAACAACTTTCAAGTATGTTTTGATGAGTGATGAACTTTACCGCCGAACAGTCAATAACGTCCTGCTTAAGTGCTTGGGCCCAGATGATGCTATATTAGCCATGGCCAAAGTACATGAAGGAATTTGTGGTACCCATCAATCAGCTCCAAAGATGAAGTGGTTGTTGCGAAGGTCTGGTTTTTATTGGCCTAATATGATAGCTGATTGTTTCAAGTACTACAAGGGTTGCCAAGTGTGTCAAAAATTCGGCGACCTACAGTTGGTCCCTGCAGCCGAATTACATCCTATCATTAAGCCTTGGCCGTTCAGAGGATGGGGATTAGACTTTATTGGAGAAATTCATCCTTCATCATCAAAAGGGCATCGGTTCGTGTTAGTTGCCACTGACTACTTTACCAAATGGACTGAAGCCGTTGCTCTGAAGAACATGACACACAAGGAGGTAATTGAGTTCATAACTGAGCATATTATTCATAGGTTCGGCATTCCCCAGACCTTGACTACAGATCAAGGGACTTCTTTTATGTCAAAGGAGGTACGTGAATTTGCTGAATTATATAGAATTAAGTTGCTTAATTCATCTCCATACTATGCTCAGGCCAATGGACAAGCCGAGTCTAGTAATAGGACATTGATCAACTTGATAAAAAAGAAGATATCTGATAATCCTAAGCATTGGCATAAGATTTTGTCCGAAGCTTTATGGGCTCATAGAATATCTAAACATCGTGCTACTAAAGTGTCTCCTTTTGAGCTTGTCTATGGGCAGGAAGCAGTGTTGCCTGTGGAAATAAGTTTGAATGCTGTCAGGTTCGCCAGACAAAATGATCTAACCATCATGGATTATTATAATTCAATGATGGATAATATTGATGAGGTGACCGACAAGAGGGTGATAGCTTTGGGAGCAATAGAAAAGGACAAGATCAAAGTAGCCAGGGCCTACAACAAGAAGGTCAAAGCAAAGTCATTTCAAATAGGGGACCTGGTGTGGAAGACCATCCTGCCTCTAAGGAGTAAAGACCGAAAGTTTGGTAAGTGGTCGCCAAGCTGGGAGGGTCCATATAAAGTAAAACAGGTGATGTCTGGTAATGCCTATTTATTGCAAACATTACAAGGCAAAGATCTACCCAAAGCCTTGAATGGGTGTTTCCTTAAGCAGTACCATCCTAGTATGTGGCAAGATGCCTAAGAGAACCGTTGTAATCTCATCGAGTTATTTGCTTTTGGTTTGCTCAGCTCCACCAAAAGGCAGGGGGCATATGTTGAGCACCAAATTGAGGTGCGGACAGTCCGGCCCTGAGGCCGGACGGTCCGCGGTCTGGACGGTCCGTGCCAGTGGGCCGGACGGTCCGCGCACGCGCAGAACAGATTAGGGTTCCGAGTTTTTCGCTGCGTTTGTTGGCGAAAATCGCGGGATTTGCTCGGAGTTCTGACGGTAAAGGGTCCAGCCCCCCTCCTCTATAAATAGAGAGGTCTACGGCCGATTTGTAATTATCAATCGAATCAATACAACTTCTATTCGCATTTATTTCCAGTACAATTAGGAGTAGTTCTAGTCTAGTTTAGGTTTAGCCTCTCGATCCCCAAATTCTCTGCCTCTCATCGACTCTACGTCGATTAGAGGAGTCTAGGTCGGCCTGCCCGAGCCTAGACAACTCCTAGGATCTCTCCTCCCCGACGGGGTCCCTCCCGGGAGCGAGATCCAGGCGCTGCCGGCGATCATCCGCCGCCCCTGCGCACGCGCGGACCGTTCGGCCCTAGGGCACGGACCGTCCGGCCGTCAGGCAGGGAACCCGGGTTCCTGCACCAGGTCGCGGACCGTCCGGCCCTGTGCCGCGGACCGTCCGTGCTTGACCAGAGAGCACCGCCGCCTCGCACCAGGCCGCGGACCGTCCGGCCCTTGCGCGCGGACCGTCCGCCCCTGTGCAGAGGGCACCGCCACGGTTCTTATTAAGTGTTTGGCGCTCCGAAAAGGCGTCAACAGTACCGATGACTCTTGGCTGGGCTTCCAAATGAAGTGCACCCCGGGCTCATCAGCGAGGTAGTACACCTGGTCGTTGCACCACCGGATGTGCTACTCCTCTACATACATCTTGTTCGAGGACACTCACACAACAGCAGCAATGACCATCATCCCAGCGCACAAGAATTCATGGTCAGTCAGTAGCGACTTACGTGGCAGGTTGGGCTTCAGGTGAATGATGAGCTGAACGGCGTGATGGCATCGTTGTCGGTTGCGGTGACCAGAACAACCCGAGAGTCATCGGCATTGACGACGACCATGAGGTCCCCCTGTTTGACGATGGATAGTGCGGTGTAGCCACTCTGGACCGTGTCCAAGCGGCGGCTGCGCTAGAGCTTGCCGTACACAGCGGCGCATGCGGCCACGTAGGACTGCTTCCAGAGGTCAAACTGGCAGTCACCAAGCTTCTTCTCGTCGTCGATGAGCGACACCAACGCGAGTGCCTCCTACTAGTTGTGTTTGTTCGGGGTTTCCAAGTAAGAAACATGGATTCATCTTTGGCATTGGTTTATGAAAATGACTCATAAGTCAGATACATGGGAAAATATTACGGAGAATAAATGTCACACATGCAAAAAAAGGAATTTAAGTTGAAAACATTATTCAAACAAAAGAAATTGTATGCAAGGCTCTTCTTTAAATACTACTCCCCCAATCCACAGATATAATTTAAGAATCTCGGTGATACTTATCTACTACTACACATTGTGCAAGTGTAGCAGGTGGGGTTCAAGAGAGATGTAGTATATGTTTTTACTATAATAGATGTAGACATAAACATACATGTGGTGTAGTGGTAGCTACGAGCACATTTACTTGAGGGGTCATGGGTTCAAATCCTCTTGGGCCATTTGTGTTTTTTAAATTTAATTTTAGCTAGGCGTGAGATGTACATGGGAATAGGAATGGGCTTTGCGGGGAGGGGAATGAGAAAGGAAACAGGGAATGGTGACCGTGGGAATGGGCTTTGCAGGGAGGGGGAATGAGAAAGGAAACATGGAATGGTGACCGAACATGAAAATAGACTATGCGGGAAGAGAGAATGAGAAAGGATGGCAGAACATAGAATATATATATATATATATAGTATTTAGAGCCCTAGGCTCTCTCTAACTATTGGAAGCCTCGACCAGCAACCGACCAGGTGCGCGGACCGCTCCGCACCGACCAGGTGCGCAGACCTTTTGGCTCACTGTACTACCTGCTTACGTCAATTATAACTACGTGTTATGCTCATTCATGTTACGATTTACACACTTTTTGGCATGCGCATGTTTCGGGCATCCGGGCCCACGAGAAGATTGTGTTCCTGTAATCTGGGCAGCCGTACTAGTCCCCACATAAATATTGATATTACGATGTCTTATGTTTCTGTTTACGATACAGTAATCCACGTGTCGGTCCATGGGCCTTCGCGTTGATTTCGCCAGCAGTTTATGTGTATCGGGCCCACGAATCCAGCAACTGAGCACACATTTTTTCAGCTCAACTCACCCGTAACGCTCGCGGCAGCCAAACCCTAGCTCAATCGCCACCGTCTGCTTCTTCTCCACCGCGGCTGCCGAACCCTAGATTAATCACCGCCGTGAGCTTCTTCTCCACCGCGGCTGCCGAACCCATAGAGATTCTCCCCCCCGTCGTTCCACCGCCGTCGCATTCACCTTCTCCACCGCAGAGACCCGGAATCGCCTTCTCCACCGCAGAGACACCGTCGCCTTGTTTTTCTTCACCGTGGAAGGGGCCCGGAATCGCGGAGGCGGTGGCGCCGCCCCCTCGTTCTTCTCCACCGCAGAGACCGAGCCCTCGTTCTTCTCCACCGCGGCGGCCGAACCCTAGGCAATCCATCCGCTGTCGCGAGCTCCGTCTCCAACTCCGAGTCCGACCCGCCTTCAGCGTCCCCTACGCATTGACCGAGCCACGCGTCGCCTTGGGCTTCTCCCCTGCAGAGGGTCTCAAAATCGGCCGGCCTACAGGCACATCCACAATCTGGTAAGTCCTCAACCGCCAATTATTACATTTGCATATTTACACAATCTAAATCGTAAATCGGTTTCACCTTAGTAGTAACTCAATTGTTTGATTCATCAAAAAACAATTCAGCATAGATTTATAGTTAAACGGATACACAAATTTATACTCTTCAACGTCTCACACCTTTACACAATTTACAATACCGTGTTATGCTGCTTTGTTGACAAAATTATGATATATACATCAATATGTTATGCCACAAACATCTCGCTGTATAATTAGGGCCAGCACGCACGAAATAGCTAGCTTATACATTAATTGGATGTCGCATATGAGCAGAATTTTTATTGATCCATTAAGTTTTTTATGTTTATGTGTTGTTTGATTTGGCTAGAACATCATATATGAAGAACGCAACAGCACGTCTCCCTATCCCTACCTCCAAACCCTTCCTAGTGGGCCCTAGCAGTTCTCCCGGCCCCTTTGTTTGTTTTTTGCACAACATGCATAGATGTTAGTAGTGCTGCTGCATGCTTTTTTTGTGTAGTAATGGAATGCATGGTCATGAACTGAACTGAACTGATTGACGCTTATCTTTTTATTGCTCCTTTACGTTTTTTATGTATATGTGTTGTTTGATTTGGCAGGAACATCATACATGAAGAACGTAGACCGACCTCCATCTAATCCAAAACGAATTATAATTCAGTCTACTCAATAGTGTTTTAGTGTCGACATACCGCGTGTTCCGGCGGAAACTGTTAGACACAAAACAAGGCATGCTGCTGATGAGGACGATGACTTTATGCCATTATCGAAGAAGCGTAACTTTGATGACAGTCCTCCAAAAGTCTTGAAGAAGATAGTTACAAAGAGGAGGAAAGTAGTGGACCCCCCCTGACAGGTTAGAATTTATGGTCAATGGCAATATATCATTTTATGCGTGAAATTATGTTGTGTTGAGGTTTGATTTAAACATTGAGTTGCGATTATGCAGATGTAAATGTTTACGCTATTCATTGTATACATTTTTTCAGCAGAGGCTTAATGTGAGATGCAATCCCCAAGACGTATTAGTAAGCATCCAGATATTAAATGATAGACAGCGCCAAGCTATTGCACGGAGGGGGTTCTCCAGTATTCTTGATATGAGAGTTGACGCACTCGGCAGTAGATCTCATTTAGCTTGGCTGATGGAAAAGCTTGACCATAATGACATGACAATTCGAGCCGGCCCAGGGAAGGAGCTCAAAATTACAAAGGATACGGTGCACTTTATTTTGGGGTTACCAAATGCTGGTGGAGGGACGACATTGGGCATTGATGAAGCTGTTGCTGCCAACAATTTAAGGGCTGAACTTGGTTTATTGAAAGAAGATTTTGGGGTTGCAGCTCTTCAAGATCGTCTGAGGAAAGGGTCTGACAATGATCTAAGCATCAGATCCTTCTTCCTGATACTGTTCAATAGGTTGTTGTTCCCTACTGCCAGCTGGGGAATAACCAACCATGAGGTTCTTTTAACTGAGGAGATGGATCGTTTCCACCAGATGGACTGGTGCCAGCTTATTTTCAATGATTTATGCCAAGCTGCCAAGAAGTGGCATACTAGGAGCGTTACAAACGTTTCTACAACCATTTATGGATGTTCCATCGTCATTCTTGTAAGCATATCCTTTTTTTTGTCTGTTATATGTAGTCATATTTTTTATGCAAAATTCATATACACGTAGATTATGCTTTGTTATGTCTCACAACGATTCATGTTATGCTTTTTGCAGCTGTATTATTTGGATCATCTGCATGACTCAGCTGCACCTCAGAATAAACGTGGAACACCACACATCAAGTATTTTGATAGGAATATTATTCAAGCACTGACAAGAGCCAACAAGGGCAAGATACGCCAAGGACAAGAACCATTTGGACATTGTTCGGTATTTTTTATGCGTCTATCATATTTTTTTATATGCATATGATAACTTTCACATATGGTTATGCCAGTTTGTAAGCATATTTATGACGCTTTCTGTGCATTGTCAATTAATCATATGAATCACATTTATCAATTTAATTTGCCTTATATGTGGTACATGGATAGAAGCAGTGTCGTTTATATTTACAAATCAAACTCCACTTTATATGTGTGTATAAGTTTTACTCCATCTTTCACGCCTTTTTTAGTTCGGAAGCTCTACAGAGACCTGCTACACAGCTGTACCACCGGTTGAAGCACAATTTAAGGCAAGATTCTATTTATATATTTTTTGTCATAGTATTTCAACATAATTTTCAGTTATACGCTGTATATTTACTTAATAATTTTCATTTTACAACAACATAAGACTAGGACAAATACTTTTGATGTACCTCTTCCTGACCCATCTGGACAGCATACAATTCACATCGAACTCCCGCTCATCAGAGATTTGATATCAAGCAAGCTGAATCAGCTTCCATCCCGCCACCGCCTGGGTTTCATAGAGAAGTTGTCACATTATGATACGGAGGTTGGTAAGGCGTGTTCAGTTATTAAACAGACTCTTCAGCAGATTGTTGAGAAACAATACAATCTATCTAATGTTTTTGGCGAGTTAATTGATGAGGTCCTCCGTGCTGAGTCGGGGGACAATGAAGATGGTTATGATGTGCAGAAAACAACTACAAAATCAGATGATATTCTTCCCTAGACGGCAGGTTAGTCAGTTTTATGGTCTTTACGTCAATATAAAAAATTCATTCAAACATTTGTCGATATCGTTTTGATGCCATTATTTTAAACAATGTTTTTTGTTTACATGATACGTAAAGAAGGATGTACGTGTACTATTAGAAAGTTGTCCCGTTGAAGTCAATATTCTTCCCCAACTGTACCCGATATGTCTACTCCAGCATCCCAGCAGGATACGCAGTTGACAGACACGCAGGTACATGAATTACTGTTAAGGCAACAACATATTCGTGTACTATTAGAAAGTTGCCCCGATGAAGCTGATATTGATCCACTGGTTCATACAAATATAACGAAACAGAACAAAACACCTACAACCCCAGTGGTAATGTTTTTCTTATTACTTGTATTGTTCATTGAAGGGTTTGTATTCATCGTTTTCTTTAAATAGCATATAACCATTACAACTTTTTCAGGGTAAACATGGTGACGGTGGCAAGAACATGCCGACCAACACAAACGTCACTCCTAAAGCAACACCACATACTACGGAATCTTCCGCACCGATATTTGATGCGACGCCGCAAATAAAGGTATGAGTACACCGCCTCGTTGTTTTTCTATATTATTATTAGTAGTTTACTAAACATCTAATCCATTTATACCATAATTGTTAGTCTCCCGGCGGCGTCCAACAAGCGGCAGAAACAGATCTCCCCGACAGTGGTCCATGCTTTGATCAGACTCCATCTGAACATGTCAGCTCAGTAATTTTCATTTTCATTATAGTTATGCATTACACAAAGCAGTGTTATGCATATTTGCACATACATGTATGCTAAGTAGATGTACATTCAGTTTGTTACATAACTGTTATTTGCTTATGATAAATTCCACATACGTTTATGCCAGTTTGCAAGCATATTTATGACACTTGATTCAGATCAGTAATGTCAGCTCAGTAATTTTATGCCAGTTTATGACACTTGATTCCACATACGTTTATTCCAGTTTATGTCAGCTCAGTAATTTTCATTTTCATTATAGTTGTCAAAACTGTTCACATATTTTTATATATTTTTTCATATATATTTTTAGGTTTCTGTTGAAACCAATCCAACTACAAACACTCCTTAGTTTGGCCAGGCTTCACTTGATTCGGAGATACAAACTGTGTTAGCTCTACGCGAATATTTGTGTGGTCCGCAATCTGACACCAGCAGGTATGAAGTACAGACTAAATCAAAATCTGTTTATATGCTGGTAGTTTTATGCGACCTCTCTAATTGTTATCAAAAATTCCCCAGGACCATAATAGATTATGGTGAATATTCAGCGACATGTTCTGATATATATGAATCTGAAAGGGAATTAGGTTTACACCTAGTTCCTAAATAATTTTGGTGGTTGAATTGCCCAACACAAATCTTTGGACTAACTAGTTTGCTCTAGTGTATAAGTTATACAGGTGTCAAAGGTTCACACTTAGCCAATAGAAAGACCAAGTGTTGGGTTCAACAAAAATGCAAAGGAGCAACCGAAGGCTCCTCTGGTCTGGCGCACCGGACTGTCCGGTGCGCCACCGGACATGTCCGGTGCACCAGAGGACTCAGGTTTCAAACTCGTCACCTTCGGGAATTTCCAGAGGCCACTCCACTATAATTCACCGGACTGTCCGGTGTGCACCGGACATGTCCGGTGCTCCAAGGAAGGGCGGCCCCAGGAACTCGCCAGCCTCGGTTTTTCATTCCAGCCGCTCCGCTATAATTCACCGGACTGTCCGGTGCATCTGCGGAGCAACAGCTACTTCGTGCGCCACCGGACATCAAGGCGGGCCCAGAAGTCAGAACTCCAACGGTCGATTTCCAACGGCACTGGTGACGTGGCGGGGGCACCGGACTGTCCGGTGTGCACCGGACTGTCCGGTGCGCCTTCGAACAGACAGCCCAGCCAACGGTCAAGTTTGGTGGTTGGGGCTATAAATACCCCAACCACCCCACCATTCATGGCATCCAAGTTCTCTACTTCCCAACTACTACAAGAGCTCTAGCATTCAATTCTAGACACACCAAAGAGATCAAATCCTCTCCATATTCCACACAACGCCCTAGTGACTAGTGAGAGAGATTTGCTTGTGTTCTTTCGAGCTCTTGCGCTTGGACTGCTTCCTTCTTTCTTGATTCCTTTTTGTGATCAAACACTCACTTGTAATTGAGGCAAGAGGCACCAGTTGTGTGGTGGCCCTTGCGGGAAGTTTGATTCCCAAGTGATTTGAGAAGAGAAGCTCACTCGGTCCGAGGGACCGATTGAGAGAGGGAAGGGTTGAAAGAGACCCGGCCTTTGTGGCCTCCTCAACGGGGAGTAGGTTTGCAAAAACCGAACCTCGGTAAAACAAATCCGCGTGTCACACTCTTCATTTGCTTGCGATTTGTTTTGCTCCCTCTCTCGCGGACTCGTTTATATTTCTAACGCTAACCCAGCTTGTAGTTGTGTTTATATTTGTAAATTTCAGTTTCGCCCTATTCACCCCCCCTCTAGGCGACTTTCAATTGGTATCAGAGCCCGGTGCTTCATTAGAGCCTAACCGCTCGAAGTGATGTCGGGAGATCACGCCAAGAAGGAGATGGAGACCGGCGAAAAGCCCACTACAAGCCACGGGAGCACTTCATCGGAAGAGTCCCGCACCAAGAGGAAGGAGAAGAAAAAGAGCTCCTCCAACAAAGGGAAGGAGAAGAAATCTTCTTCGCACCACAAGGAGAAGAAGGAGAGATCTTCCTCCCACAAGCCACATCGGAGAGGGGACAAGCACAAAAGGATGAGGAAAGTGGTCTACTACGAGACCGACACTTCATCAACATCGACCTCCGGCTCCGATGCGCCCTCCGTAACTTCTAAACACCAAGAGCGTAAGAAGTTTAGTAAGATCCCCCTACATTACCCTCGCATTTCTAAAAATGCACCTTTACTTTCCGTCCCATTAGGCAAACCACCAACTTTTGATGGTGAAGATTATGCTAGGTGGAGTGATTTAATGCGATTTCATCTAACCTCACTCCACAAAAGTATATGGGATGTTGTTGAGTTTGGTGCACAGGTACCATCCGTAGGGGATAAAGACTATGATGAGGATGAGGTGGCCCAAATCGAGCACTTCAACTCTCAAGCGACAACAATACTCCTCGCATCTTTAAGTAGAGAGGAGTATAACAAAGTTCAAGGGTTGAAGAGCGCAAAGGAGGTTTGGGATGTGCTCAAAACCGCGCACGAGGGAGATGAGCTCACAAAGATCACCAAGCGGGAAACGATCGAGGGGGAGCTCGGTCGGTTCCGACTTCGCAAAGGGGAGGAGCCACAACACATGTACAACCGGCTCAAGACTTTGGTGAACCAAGTGCGCAACCTCGGGAGCACGAAGTGGGACGACCACGAAATGGTTAAGGTTATTCTAAGATCTCTCATTTTCCTTAACCCCACTCAAGTTCAATTAATTCGTGGTAATCCTAGATATACTAAAATGACCCCCGAGGAAGTTATCGGGAATTTTGTAAGTTTTGAGTGCATGATCGAAGGCTCGAGGAAGATCAACGAGCTTGATGATCCATCCACATCCGAAGCTCAACCCGTCGCATTCAAGGCGACGGAGGAAAAGAAGGAGGAGGCTACACCAAGTCGACAACCTATAGACGCCTCCAAGCTCGACAATGAGGAAATGGCGCTCGTCATCAAGAGCTTCCGCCAAATCCTCAAGCAAAGGAGAGGGAAAGACTACAAGTCCCGCTCCAAGAAGGTTTGCTACAAATGTGGTAAGCCCGGTCATTTTATTGCTAAATGTCCTATATCAAGTGACAGTGACCGAGGCGACGACAAGAAGGGGAGAAGAAAGGAGAAAAAGAAGTACTACAAGAAGAAGGGCGGCGATGCCCATGTTTGTCGGGAGTGGGATTCCGACGAAAGCTCAAGCGACTCCTCCGACGACGAGGACGCCGCCAACATCGCCGTCACCAAGGGACTTCTTTTCCCCAACGTCGGCCACAAGTGCCTCATGGCAAAGGACGGCAAACGGAAGAAGGTTAAATCTAACTCCTCCACTAAATATGAGTCTTCTAGTGATGATAATGATAGTGATGAGGAGGATAATTTGCGTGTTCTCTTTGCAAATCTTAACATGGAGCAAAAAGAAAAATTAAATGAATTGATTAGTGCTATTCATGAAAAGGATGACCTTTTGGACTCCCAAGAGGACTGTCTAATTAAAGAAAACAAGAAACATGTTAAGGTTAAAAAGGCTTATGCTCTAGAAATAGAAAAATATGAAAAATTATCTAGTGAGCTAAGCACTTGCCGTGAGATGATTGACAACCTTAGGAATGAAAATGCTAGTTTAAATGCTAAGGTTGATTCTCATGTTTGCATTGTTTCAACTTCCAATCCTAAAGATAATAATGATGATTTGCTTGCTAGGATTGAAGAATTGAATATTTCTCTTGCTAGCCTTAGAGTAGAAAATAAAAATTTAATTGATAAGGCTAAAGATTATGATGTTTGCAAAGTTACAATTTCCGATCTTAGAGATAAAAATGATATTCTTCATGCTAAGATTGTTGAACTTAATTCTTGCAAACCGTCTACATCTACTATTGAGCATGTGTCTATTTGTGATAGATGTAGAGATATTGATGTTAATGCTATTCATGATCACATGTCCTTAATTAAACAACAAAATGATCATATAGCAAAACTAGATGCTAAAATTGCCGAGCACAACTTAGAAAATGAGAAATTTAAATTTGCTCGTAGCATGCTTTATAATGGGAGACGCCCGGGCATCAAGGATGGCATTGGCTTCCAAAGGGGAGACAATGTCAAAATTAATGCCCCTCCTAAGAACTTGTCTAACTTTGTTAAGGGCAAGGCTCCCATGCCTCAGGATAACGAGGGCTACATTTTGTACCCTGCTGGCTATCCTGAGAGCAAAATTAGGAAAATTCATTCTAGGAAGTCTCACTCTGGCCCTAATCATGCCTTTATGTATAAGGGTGAGACATCTAGCTCTAGGCAACCAACCCGTGCCAAGTTGCCTAGAAAGAAAACTCCTAATGCATCAAATGATCATGCCATTTCATTTAAAACTTTTGATGCTTCTTATGTGCTTACTAACAAATCCGGCAAGGTAGTTGCCAAGTTTGTTGGGGGCAAACACAAGGGTTCCAAGACTTGTGTTTGGGTACCCAAAGTTCTTGTGTCTAATGCCAAAGGACCCAAAACCATTTGGGTACCTAAAGTCAAGAACTAAAATTGTTTTGTAGGTTTATGCATCCGGGGGCTCAAGTTGGATACTCGACAGCGGGTGCACAAACCACATGACAGGGGAGAAAAAGATGTTCTCCTCATATGAGAAAAACCAAGATCCCCAACGAGCTATCACATTCGGGGATGGAAATCAAGGTTTGGTCAAAGGATTGGGTAAAATTGCTATATCACCTGACCATACTATTTCCAATGTTTTTCTTGTTAATTCATTAGATTACAATTTGCTTTCTGTTTCACAATTATGCCAAATGGGCTACAACTGTCTATTCACTGATGTAGGTGTCACTGTCTTTAGAAGAAGTGATGATTCAATAGCATTTAAGGGAGTGTTAGAGGGTCAGCTATACTTAGTAGATTTTGATAGAGCTGAACTCGACACTTGCTTAATTGCTAAGACTAACATGGGTTGGCTCTGGCACCGCCGACTAGCCCATGTTGGAATGAAGAATCTTCATAAGCTTCTAAAGGGAGAACACATTTTAGGATTAACAAATGTTCATTTTGAGAAAGACAGGATTTGTAGCGCATGCCAGGCAGGGAAGCAAGTTGGAGCTCATCATCCACACAAGAACATCATGACGACCGACAGGCCACTGGAGCTCCTACACATGGATCTATTCGACCCGATTGCTTACATAAGCATCGGCGGGAGTAAGTACTGTCTAGTTATTGTGGATGATTATTCTCGCTTCACTTGGGTATTCTTTTTACAGGAAAAATCTCAAACCCAAGAGACCTTAAAGGGATTCTTAAGACGTGCTCAAAATGAGTTCGGCTTAAGGATCAAGAAAATAAGAAGCGACAACGGGACGGAGTTCAAGAACTCTCAAATTGAAGGCTTTCTTGAGGAAGAGGGCATCAAGCATGAGTTCTCTTCTCCCTACACCCCTCAACAAAATGGTGTAGTGGAGAGGAAGAATCAAACTCTATTGGACATGGCAAGGACCATGCTTGATGAGTACAAGACTTCGGATCGGTTTTGGGCCGAGGCGGTCAACACCGCTTGCTACGCCATCAACCGGTTATATCTTCACCGAATCCTCAAGAAGACATCATATGAACTCCTAACCGGTAAAAAGCCCAATATTTCTTATTTTAGAGTCTTTGGTAGCAAATGTTTTATTCTTGTTAAAAGAGGTAGAAAATCTAAATTTGCTCCTAAGACTGTAGAAGGCTTTTTACTCGGTTATGACTCAAACACAAGGGCATATAGAGTCTTTAACAAGTCCACTGGACTAGTTGAAGTCTCATGTGACGTTGTGTTTGATGAGACTAACGGCTCTCAAGTAGAGCAAGTTGATCTTGATGAGATAGGTATTGAAGAGGCTCCGTGCATCGCGCTAAGGAACATGTCCATTGGGGATGTGTGTCCTAAGGAATCCAAGGAGCCTCCAAATGCACAAGATCAACCATCCTCCTCCACTCAAGCATCTCCATCAACTCAAAATGAGGATGAAGCTCAAGTTGATGAAGTAGAAGATCAAGCAAATGAGCCACCTCAAGATGACGGCATTGATCAAGGGGGAGATGCAAATGATGAAGACAAGGAGGACGAACAACCAAGGCCGCCACACCCAAGAGTCCACCAAGCAATCCAACGAGATCACCCCGTCGACACCATTCTCGGCGACATTCATAAGGGGGTAACCACTCGATCTCGTGTTGCACATTTTTGTGAGCATTACTCTTTTGTTTCCTCTATTGAGCCACACAGGGTAGAGGAAGCACTACAAGATTCGGATTGGGTGGTGGCGATGCAAGAGGAGCTCAACAATTTCACAAGGAACGAGGTATGGCACTTAGTTCCACGTCCTAACCAAAATGTTGTAGGAACCAAATGGGTCTTCCGCAACAAGCAAGATGAGCATGGTGTGGTGACAAGGAACAAAGCTCGACTTGTGGCCAAAGGATACTCCCAAGTCGAAGGTTTGGATTTCGGAGAAACCTATGCACCCGTAGCTAGGCTTGAGTCAATTCGCATATTATTAGCCTATGCTACTTACCATGGCTTTAAGCTTTATCAAATGGACGTGAAAAGTGCTTTCCTCAATGGACCAATCAAGGAAGAGGTCTATGTTGAGCAACCTCCCGGCTTTGAAGATAGTAAGTACCCTAACCATGTCTATAAGCTCTCTAAGGCGCTTTATGGGCTCAAGCAAGCCCCAAGAGCATGGTATGAATGCCTTAGAGATTTCCTTATCGCTAATGACTTCAAAGTCGGCAAGGCCGATCCTACTCTATTCACTAAAACTCTTGACAATGATTTGTTTGTATGCCAAATTTATGTTGATGATATCATATTTGGGTCTACTAACGAATCTACATGTGAGGAATTTAGTAGGATCATGACACAAAAATTCGAGATGTCTATGATGGGGGAGTTGAAGTATTTTCTAGGATTTCAAGTCAAGCAACTCCAAGAGGGCACCTTCATTTGTCAAACAAAATACACTCAAGACATTCTAACCAAGTTTGGAATGAAGGATGCCAAGCCCATCAAGACTCCCATGGGAACAAATGGGCATCTCGACCTCGACACGGGAGGTAAGTCTGTGGATCAAAAGGTATACCGGTCGATGATAGGTTCCTTACTCTATTTATGTGCTTCTCGACCGGACATTATGCTTTCCGTTTGCATGTGTGCAAGATTCCAATCCGACCCTAAGGAAT
This sequence comes from Zea mays, assembly GCF_902167145.1. Classification (NCBI taxonomy): domain Eukaryota; kingdom Viridiplantae; phylum Streptophyta; class Magnoliopsida; order Poales; family Poaceae; genus Zea; species Zea mays. Next base: position 106,295,734 of record NC_050102.1, read on the forward strand.
CCCACCTTACGGCCGTAAAACGAATCTTGAGATATTTGGCTTATACTCCTAAGTTTGGGCTTTGGTACCCTCGGGGATCCACATTTGATTTAATTGGTTATTCGGATGCCGATTGGGCGGGGTGTAAGATTAACAGGAAGAGCACATCGGGGACTTGCCAGTTCTTGGGAAGATCCTTGGTGTCATGGGCTTCAAAGAAGCAAAATTCCGTCGCTCTTTCTACCGCCGAAGCCGAGTACATTGCCGCAGGCCATTGTTGCGCGCAATTACTTTGGATGAGGCAAACCCTGCGGGACTACGGTTACAAATTAACCAAAGTTCCTTTGCTATGTGATAATGAGAGTGCAATCAAAATGGCCGACAATCCCGTCGAGCATAGCCGCACTAAGCACATAGCCATTCGGTATCATTTTCTTAGGGATCACCAACAAAAGGGAGATATCGAGATTGCTTACATTAATACTAAAGATCAATTAGCCGATATCTTTACCAAGCCACTTGATGAACAAACTTTTACCAAACTTAGGCATGAGCTCAATATTCTTGATTCCCGCAACTTCTTTTGTTAGATTGCACACATAGCTCATTTATATACTTTTGATCATATCTCTTTCATATGCTATGACTAATGTGTTTCCAAGTCTATTTCAAATCAAGTCATAGGTATATTGAAAGGGAATTGGAGTTTTAGGCGAAGACAAAGGCTTCCACTCCGCAACCCATCCTTCGCCGTCGCTCCAAGCCACTCTCCATCTTTGGGGGAGAGAACAAAAGGACTTCATCTTTGGTATAATCTTAACTCATTTGTTTATGACCAAAGAGGAAGACATTACTTCGAGGGCTCTAATAATTCCGTTTTTGGCGATTCATGCCAAAGGGGGAGAGAATATGAGCCCAAAGCAAAAGGACCGCACCACCACCAATTTCAAAAACTTGTTTTCCAAGAATATTTATCAATTGGTATCCTATTGTGTTCAAAAGAGGGAGAAAGTAGTATTTCAAAAATGATTTATCAAAACCCTCTTGAACACTAAGAGGAGGATCTCCTTTAGGGGGAGTTTTGTCTTGTCAAAGGAAAAGCATTTGAAACAGGGAGAGATAATTTCAAATCTTGAAAATGCTGTGCAAAATCCTATTCATTTAACTTTGACCATTTGCAAACAAACTTTGAAAAGGATTTACAAAAGAGTTTGCAAAAACAAAACATGTGGTGCAAGCGTGGTCCAAAATGTTAAATAAGAAAGAAACAATCCATGCATATCTTGAAAGTAGTTATATTGGCTCAATTCCAAGCAACCTTTACACTTACATTATGCAAACTAGTTCAATTATGCACTTCTATATTTGCTTTGGTTTGTGTTGGCATCAATCACCAAAAAGGGGGAGATTGAAAGGGAATTAGGTTTACACCTAGTTCCTAAATAATTTTGGTGGTTGAATTGCCCAACACAAATCTTTGGACTAACTAGTTTGCTCTAGTGTATAAGTTATACAGGTGTCAAAGGTTCACACTTAGCCAATAGAAAGACCAAGTGTTGGGTTCAACAAAAATGCAAAGGAGCAACCGAAGGCTCCTCTGGTCTGGCGCACCGGACTGTCCGGTGCGCCACCGGACAGGTCCGGTGCACCAGAGGACTCAGGTTTCAAACTCGTCACCTTCGGGAATTTCCAGAGGCCACTCCACTATAATTCACCGGACTGTCCGGTGTGCACCGGACATGTCCGGTGCTCCAAGGAAGGGCGGCCCCAGGAACTCGCCAGCCTCGGCTTTTCATTCCAGCCGCTCCGCTATAATTCACCGGACTGTCCGGTGTGCACCGGACTGTCCGGTGCATCTGCGGAGCAACAGCTACTTCGTGCGCCACCGGACATCAAGGCGGGCCCAGAAGTCAGAACTCCAACGGTCGATTTCCAACGGCACTGGTGACGTGGCGGGGGCACCGGACTGTCCGGTGTGCACCGGACTGTCCGGTGCGCCTTCGAACAGACAGCCCAGCCAACGGTCAAGTTTGGTGGTTGGGGCTATAAATACCCCAACCACCCCACCATTCATGGCATCCAAGTTCTCTACTTCCCAACTACTACAAGAGCTCTAGCATTCAATTCTAGACACACCAAAGAGATCAAATCCTCTCCATATTCCACACAACGCCCTAGTGACTAGTGAGAGAGATTTGCTTGTGTTCTTTTCGAGCTCTTGCGCTTGGACTGCTTCCTTCTTTCTTGATTCCTTTTTGTGATCAAACACTCACTTGTAATTGAGGCAAGAGGCACCAGTTGTGTGGTGGCCCTTGCGGGAAGTTTGATTCCCAAGTGATTTGAGAAGAGAAGCTCACTCGGTCCGAGGGACCGATTGAGAGAGGGAAGGGTTGAAAGAGACCCGGCCTTTGTGGCCTCCTCAACGGGGAGTAGGTTTGCAAAAACCGAACCTCGGTAAAACAAATCCGCGTGTCACACTCTTCATTTGCTTGCGATTTGTTTTGCTCCCTCTCTCGCGGACTCGTTTATATTTCTAACGCTAACCCAGCTTGTAGTTGTGTTTATATTTGTAAATTTCAGTTTCGCCCTATTCACCCCCCCCTCTAGGCGACTTTCAGAATCTTTTGTCGATGGGAAGTGTCACGACAATGTGTTCATGCAGTGTTTCATCCAATGTGTTGATGATGATGCAAAAAATCAGCAGACTTCCATGAGTTCGAACAGATTAATTCTTGATGTTAATGTTGGGGTAAATTATCGTAACATACATACACCATATTCATATACACATTGGATGAACCCAAGTATACTGACTCCATTTATATCGTTTATTGCAGTCACTACTCAACTTTGAGGAACAAGAACGACACAGTCAGAACCCTCAACCTTTTGATGAATCTGTACTCCACACACTTCTAGACAATTCATTGCCCGAGACAGATGAATTGGATCAATGCAAAGCGGTAACAATCGTATTTCATAATACAAACATAATTTATTTTAAATGGAACATATCACATTGTTATGCTTTTGTAATTTACACTGTTCATTTTATGCTTTTTTTACACGGTCAGATCATGGTTCCCATGGTAAGCAGGGGGCATTGGACATTGTATGTTGTCAATACAGTCAAGAAGTGCATTCATATTTTAGATTCCAATCCATATGGGGCAACACTTGGTGGTACTACATGGAAGGACTATCATTTTGCACATTTGGGCTTAGGTGGCAGAAAGTTACCATGGGCTAAGGTTATTATGAGTAGATTAAACAAAGCAATACAACATGTACGGCCTAGGACATGCTTTCCCAAATTTGGCAACTTTGCAATTGACTTGTGCCCAAATTGTCCTAACATGGCAGGAGGATCCAATGACTGTGGGTTTTATGTTATGGGTTACATTCTCTTTTATGAATGCGACGAAGGATCTCTGCGGTCAGACATAGAAGCAGTACGTACAAATTTACCAGTTAATTCTATAGTTGGCACAAGGCAACATATGGTACACATGTATAACTAACTCAATTTTATTGTATTGCAGGGCAACACTAGTGAGATACGGTCTCTTGCGCTGCATTATATCACATTCCATCCGAAGAACAAAGCATTATCGCTGCTTGAAGACATTCAAAGATTCGAGGTCTAATGGATGTAGTTTAGTTTAGACATGTAATATATTTTGTATACAATGGTTCCCTAAACTTCGGATCAGTCATGTGTGTATAATATGGGCAAAGACGGTAGACGTTTCTTAGTTTATGTCAATGACAACTTTGGGGATCAGCGAATCTCTAAACTGGAATATTGTACCAAATGTGTTTGATCGTCATGTGTGTTTCTTGCATTTGATTCTACCAATTTCCTGTACAATTTTGTGCTGTCAACAACCTCGGATTATGCTTGTTTTGTCCCAAGTTTATGATATACTTATTGCCTGTGTTATGCATGTTTGCCCATACATTTATGATACAATTGTCACCTTTCTATGCACATACATTATTCTTGTTTTGTCTCAAGCGTATGATACAATTATCACCGTTATATACTAGAAACATCTCATTTTTTGTACAGTCATGCTTCACAGTCTGACCAGTTTATGCATTACACAACGTAGTGTTATGCATATTTGCACATACATGTATGCTAAGTAGATGTACATTCAGTTTGCTACAGAACTATTAATGGCTTATGATAAATTCCACATTAGTTTATGCCAGTTTGCAAGCATATTTATGACACTTTCTCAACATTGTCAATTAAACACAGGAATCACATTTACATCTAGAATATAATTTTATCATAAATCTTATGGTATTCTACTCTCTACCAGATGAATCATCATCTCCGACATCCACCGTTCGTTTTTTCGACGTTGATGTCTCATTCCGCTGTGGTGCTGCGGCTATGATTTTGTTCCTTGAACCAGGAGGCCGTCCTCGCTTACGTCCAGATAGGTTAGCCAATTGAACCCTATTATCCTCCACAGTTAAACACGTACGGCTGTTGTGACCATCAGCTATGCCACATTTCTGGCACTTCCTGCTCATCTTATTAGCTCCTTTCGCACCCAATTTAAGAACTTGTTGCTCACTACTTTTGATTGTTCTTCCCTTAGGCTTGGCCTTATCTGGTCTTGCTAAGTTTACACCTTCCATATGAAACTCCAGTTTCTACAAATTAAAGATATTAAGTCAGTTTTTATATTCACGTATTTCATCATATATTGTAGCAATGTTATTACCTTTCTAGCTTCCACATCCGTAGAACTACTATCAACCAGCCGAATATCAGTGTTATGTTCCAATGTTAATATCGGCATATTACATTGATCATCCTTAGCATTGCATTCATTTGTATTAGACCCCATTAAAATTTCCTGTGAAATAACGCAAACTCCAGTGAAGACACAAATTTTATAGAGCAGCATATATAATACATTATAAAAATTTGTTCCATACCTCGTTCCCATCATCTAATTTGCGTAAGTTGTCTATAACTATTTCTTCTGTTTCATACGCTTCGACCTATATCATCATTACATACATGGATCATTATCGACAAGTAATTATGCAAAATTCATAATAACACGATGTGCGTACCTGGATGTCATCGCCAGCACTTGTGCCACAACTCTCACCAGTACCTATATCAGGCTCCACACGCATCAATAACCCTAATAATTCGTCCATCATCTCTAGGGCTTTATCATTCCCAGCTTTAGACAGACTCACATGGTGTACTACTTTCATTGCTTTTTTAAGCAACATCTTCTGTCTATATGATCTAGTTTCTCCATCTTTTCCTTTCAAATTCCTATCGTCTCTTGAAAAAGCCACATCTTGACGCGCGGAGTATGTGTATCGTTGCAAAATACACTCACTCGGGATCCTTTCAATTTGTATATGCATGAAAGCGCATACAAGGTGAACACAAAATAGACCTATATTTGATTAAACATACATTATGTCATATATTAATCGCAAATAGCTATGTATTCGTAATAATTTAGAATTTCATATAGAAATAATTGTTTAGTATAACATACCTGTATGCTCCCAATGCTTGCACTCACATGAATACTTTCCGGCATCCACATCAGCCCTTATTTTGAATTAGTGTTGACCCCAAACAATTTTATTTGATCTTGTAGTATGTTTCACCACCCAATCATTTTCATCACCCTCTGTATCACGGTCTATTCGGTATGCAGTTGCATATTTTACGGTCTCCTGGAACCTTGTCATCACAGCTCTAGTGTATGCCCTTGCAACTCTTATTTCAAACATATACAATGTAGTTGTATCCTTTTGACCCTACAAATTACACAATATAGTATTAATATCGTTTTGTTTTTAATAGCATAAAACATATGTTTATCATTTTTTCACTTACCATGCATCCTAGTGCCTCTTTGGCCTCTTTCATCTTCCTACTATGCAGGAGCTTCATTATTTGCTTTGCAAATTGATGAAGCGGTGTGTTTGCATCCACGTGGGCACTCTTCACCAGCTTGTTCATGCTCTCGCTTCATTGTGTAGAGACCATGAGACCATAATAGTCTCCTTTGAAAAATGCAGGTACCCAATCTTTGCGTATTTCATATAATCTGGCAAGGGTGTTGTTCTCGTGTAGCTGGAAATCATTTAGCATCATTTGCCAGGCAGCCTCGAACTCCATTTCATTCAATGGATGATGTATTATAGATTGGAACCTTGTTTTGAAATCCATCTCCTCAAATCTTGCATACAATTCATTCAAGTGGGGCATATACCTGTTTTGCACATGCCACAAACACAATCGATGTATTGTGTTTGGGAATACTCTGCCTAGTGCGATTGGCATAACAGGGTCTTGATCTGAAATAGATAAATTTACATAACATTATGCAAGCCAATATGATATCATATAGTACGTGCCATAATAAATACGAGCCATTTATTACAACATACCTGTCAACATCACTCGTGGTCCGTCACATCCCATGCATGTTTTGAACGTATTGAAGACCCACTCGAATGTATCAACTGTCTCGTCTCCTAGTAAAGCAAACCCAAATATTGTGCATTGTAGGTGGTGGTTCGAGCCAACAAACATGCCTAATGGCTTATCATACATATTAGTCTTATGTGTAGTATCAAAGGTAACTGCATCACCAAAATCAATGTACTCGGCTTGCTGGCTAGCATGGGACCAAAATATGCTTAAAATCTTCCCTTCTTTGTCCAGTTGAAAGTCTGAAAAAAATTGTGGATTATCTTTCTTGCATGATGAAAAAAAGATAATAGCTTCGACACATCATTTGCATTTCTTTCCCTTTGCCATGCCTTTTTCCTGTCAAAAAATGTAATGATTATGCACCATATATAACTCAACACATTACGATTGTTTCTGTAATATATAATACAATTATTGTCATTCACATAATACACTTACAGGTTATTCATGTCCTGCACGGTTATTGGAACGTTTTCTGGGCCACCATGCATTTCTGTAACAAAATCCATAATGCAATGTTGTGGAATCCTGCTTTCTTGCATCGCACTAAGGAACTCCATATATTCACGATCATGCGTTTTGTTGCATTGCAATTGCCCTTTTTATGTATCTTTCTTCAAGAATTCATGATTATGCTCATAGTTTACCAGATCAATCCGGACGGAAATAACATTCTCTTTAGCATCATCGTAGATTTTTTTAAGTTTCATCCCAGCCTTGCACTGTGTTCGTTTTGAACTTGTGTTACGTATCCTTGGATTTCCAGCTACCCTTTCAGCATTCTTTCCTTCCATTGAACAATTCAACCATTTACAATTCTTCCGCTCCCTATATTTCTTCAATGGAAATCCAACCTCGTATGCATATTGACTATAAAAATTATACGCCTCGTCCACGTTACTAAATGTCATACCCACTTTAGGTATCAATCTTATATCAATATTGTCCGGCTGCGCACAGAAATTTAACATTTACGATTCAGTAGCGACTAAATCTAACGTAATATAGGTACAACATTACAAAAAGTATTTAAGAAAATAAGAGTATCATATTTGGGAGAACTTACATGGCTTTGAAGAATATGCGGTGTGTCCTGTTCATGCGGCCCAATATGTCTCATGGGGATGTGCTTCTCTGCCCCGACTACGTCTGTCGTTTTTGTGTGCTCATCGATATGTCCAGGTGCCCTCAATGCCGCCGGGGGAGTAACGGAGACACCCTCTGTGTAACCGGCGATCGCAGACGCTATAGGATGCATGTCCATTGAAATAGGCGTACCTGTTGGCTTATGCACAAACGATACAGGTGGCATGTCATCGTCACCGCCGGTGCTGGACATGTTCTCGCTGCTAATCACCGGCCGGTCCTCTCACTTCCGCCGCCGCTAACTGCCGCCAATATTTCAGATACAAACGTGGGCGAGCGGCTGTAAGTTTGTATTTGTTTCCTCCTGTAACTGCGCCTTTATTTACGCGAACGAAGAGCACGTATTTTCTTATCTCAAACCGGTGGAGATTTAAATGTTGCATGGTTTACGCTATCATGTTACACAGCGTTATGCAGTCGTAACCGGTAAGCACATGAAAATATTCGTTCCCGTGATTCGTGGCATAAAAGATTCTATTTATGCATGAGTTATGCACATTTCTACATATATTTATGCGTGCGTATATCGCCTGTTGCGTCTCAGCCAGGATACGTGTCTATCCTATGCATGGCTGACGCAAGCTGGCGTACAGTGGGGCCGAATGTGACCCGATCGGCTTCCTGGCTGGGGCTTCGCCCACTAACGCAAGCCCAGGGCTTCCATTACCTCTTCCCTATATATATATACACTAGCTGAGTGCCTGTGTGTTGCAACGGGAATATATAATACCAGTATACTATGATAACTTATATACAAAATGTGTGTTATACTGTTATGAGAAAATGTTTCATAATCAATTTATGATCCTAGCCATACATAAATTTTGTTATTTTAATCCAGTTGTTTCACCACTACATTGCAACCATCAGTATCATGCAGACTTCGATATATGCCACAATTTGTATGGTCTCATCATTGGAGAGCACGTTTCACACATGCCGGAAGAAATTCCCTCGTACATCGTTAGTCATCAAACACGCACCACCATACGCTCTTGCTTAAACAAAAAGGCAAGTGTGTGTGTTTGCGAAGAGAATTAAAAGCAGGCCGGCACAAAAGCTACCCTGACGATGGTGATGATGACGAACTGGTCACTGTTGTCGATCCTCCTCTACGTCACCTCTGGCGCCAAGATGACGCCACAATCCTCGATATAGTAGTCGTCAAACGCGCGCGACATGATGAGTACCGATGACTCTTGGTTGGGCTGCCAAACGAAGGGCACCCCGGGCTCATCAACGAGGTAGTACCCCTGGCCGTTGCACCACCGGATGCGCTACTCCACTACATACATCATGTTCGAGGACACTCACACAACATCAGCAAAGTCCATCGTCCCAGTGCATAAGAATTCATGTCTGGTCAATAGCGACTTACGTGGCAGGTTGGGCTTCAGGTGGACGATGAGCTGGACGGCGTGATAGCGTCGTCGTCGGATGCGGTGTCCAGAACAACCCGAGAGCCGTCGACGTTGGCGACAACCATGAGGCCCCCCTGCTTAACGATGGACAGCGCGGTGCAGCTGCTCTGGACCGCGTCCAAGCGGCGGCTTCGCGGAAGCTTGTCGTACACAGCGGCGCATGCGACCACGTAGGACTGCTTCTAGAGGTCGAACTGACAGTCACCAAGCTTCTTCTCGTCATCGATGAACGACGCCAACACGAGTCCTCCTGCTCATGGTGTTTGTTTGGGGTTTCAAGTAAGAAACATGGATTCATGCTTGGCATTGGTTTATGAAAATGACTCACAAGTCTGATCCATGGAAAAATATTATGAAGAATAAATGTCACGCATGCAAAAAAGGGAATTTAAGTATAAAACATTATTCAAACAAAAGAAATTGCATGCAAAGCTCTTCTTTAAATAATATTAGCTCCATCCAAAAATATAATTCAAGAATCTCGGTGATACTTATCTACTACTACGCATTGTGCAAGGGTAGCAAGTGAGCTTGGTGAGAGATGTAGTAGATGTGTTTCCTATCATAGGTGTAGACATGAACACACATGTGGTCTAGCGGTAGCTACTCTTGACTTTTGCTTGAGAGGTCACGGGTTCAAATCCCCTTGAGGACATGTGTGTTTTTTTTAATTTTTGCTAGACGTGGGCTGTACGGGGGAATGAGAATGGGAATGGGCTTTGCGGGAAGGGGGAATGGGAATGACAGAACATAGAATGATGGCAGAACATAGAATGATGGCAGAACATGGGAATGAGAAACGCAGAACAAGGAATGGGAATGGTGGCAGAACGGGAATGACAGAACAGGAATGGTGGCAGAACATGGAATGGCAGACTACTCTTGCAGCCTTAATAAGTAGTAGAGATTGTGTAGGATGGTGAATTAGGAGGAAATTTGATTAATTATGCTATTAAATTGCTGAAAATTATTGTGTATGTCATATCCGATGGATGTCCGAAACCTAATGGGCACTGATATTGATATAAATTTCTACCCATAGGTATAGTCGCGGGCAGATATGATTGTGACCGCGGATATGGTTGTAAGCAGATATTTACAATATTCGATCCGAATTTGATCCATTGTCATCCTACTTATATGACCCAAGCGATAATACCACATATATTACATGTAGGTAGTACTTAAATCATTAAGCCAATGCCTTTTAGCACATATATTACATACATGTGCATCATCAAGATTTAAAATGAATAACACATTCATAATGGATGCAAAAGCCACAAATATGCAATTCTTAAAGATCTCGCAACCATTGTTTTCATTCGCAAATGAATAATCATCCTTCATAAAACATGATGGAGACATAATGTTTTGACTCATACTAGAAAATAGATAACAATTATTTAATTCCAAAATATATTCTGATGGTAGGTGGAGTTGCATCGCCCCGACGGTAAACACAACAACTCTTGTATTATTGCCCACACGACCTTTTTTACACTCCTACTTATTATCATTCACTGCATCAAATTGCAAATATGAGGAACCGATCTGGTAGCAAATACCTAAGAATTAATATAAGAATCAGCAAGAAAAATGTCTGTAATGAGAATAGCAAGTGTACTTGCTGCAGCATTACACTTATCGCCGCGATCCTTAATAGAGGCTAAGTATGCTTGCAATTCCTCTTCCACTGACCAAGTTATTTGTAATAAACTCAACATCTGCAGTTGGTTCAGCCTTGGGATTTTGGTTTTACTTGAAGATCATATCTTTAGCCTTGCCCTTCTCTTGAGATTTACCCTTCTTAAAGTTGGGTTTGCTTTTGACTGTCGTCCCATGGCCGCTGCTACCAGCGTTTTTATTTATGTCACCCTCTGATGTTTTCAGCATGCCACATAGCTCATTTAGGCCCTTCTCGCCCCATGCGTATGGTAGTTCATGATGAAATTTCCATAGCTGGGTGAAAGACATGCCAAGATAAAATATGTGGCCAACTCTTGGTCGAGCGGGAAGCATAACTTCTCTAACCTATGTGTGTAACCAACCATTTTGATCACGTGTGACCCAACTTCTATGCCTTCTACTAACTTGCGTTCCACAATTGCTTTCCTGTAAGCGTTCTTAACAGCAGCAATTGCATCTTCATCATGCTCCTTTGGTAGAGGGGTGTCTAGAACTTCTTCTTTTTTCCAGCCCTGAGAACAATTCTCAGGTTACTGATCCAATCCGTATATAGTTTGTTCCATTCAAGCTATCTTTTCAAGAATTGATCACAAAGTAAATGATGGGGTGTTAGGTGCCATTTATCTACAATAAAATAATGCAAAATATTAAGGCAAAAATATCCATGATAGAGTAACTCATATTAAAAATTCCATACGATCTACTCCCACTAAAATCAATATCCATCGATTGATACGATTCAGAACCCACAACTGACAAGTCTACTAGTAAGTTTTAGCATCACCACTAGAATACAAGGTAGATCAGTAAGAAACTTGTTGATAATCATATATACTCTTGTTGTTGGGTGACATCTCTATGTCTCGGCTCCCAACCTCATGCCCCAAAGTCCTTAACCATCAATCTGATTTTGTTTAAGTTAACCAACCCTTATGCAGTAAGTATTTCATATGAACCCATCTAGTCAAGGAAAACCGGTGGCACCCTAATTTCATAGACCCATCACTAATTGTACAAGTCTCATGATAGTGTAGGGTTTGAGGAGGAGGCATTTAAATTTAAACATTTATGAGGGACCATTCTACTTGTATCATCGTACACAAGAACAATATATGCAGCATGAAAAGTAGACCTTCACACAACAGTTGTGATTCATAATGGCTTGATGTCACATGGTGATCTTCATCTCCAATAATCTTTTCATCGTGTTGATCTCCATGTCCATGATGTAGGTATGCCATCCTTCAAGTGATGAGTCCTTCAAGAGCTATCTAAAGTATGCTGGTAAACAAATTACATATACATTTTGGATCCTCACATGTTGACACGCATGTCATTTCATCAAATTTGACAATACATATGGCTCCAACCGTATTGCTCAGGTCACGACACGTAGGTCATGAATAAATTACATACATGCGTCATATACACATGATGACTATATCGATCACAATAGGATTTCTGCAAAAACAAGTTAGGTGTTCTGACGTCTAAACTTAAACCTCTCAGAACTCAATTTTTGTAATACCCAAAAATATATACAAAGAGAATATAGTTGATCTCCTTATTTTGTGTGCCATATATTCATCATAACATGAGCATACCTATAATTAAGGGCGAATAAGTAGAACAAATGACACTAAAATGGAATATGCATCATGTTGAGGTTTTATTGTGTGTGCATTTTGTGATAATATAAAAATAATGTAAAAGGAAATCTGTTGATACTCAAATTGGAATTTGAGTTCTAAAGGAAACCCTAGAAAGTGAGAAAAGAAAGAAAAATGCTATACAAAAATAAAGAAATACATATAAAAATAATTAGACCTTCCATATTTGGGTTCAAGTTGTACACTTAAAATGGGCATAAGTTTACAGTTACAATTGAATTTAAAATTTGAATTTGAAAATCTAAAAGGAAAAAGAGAAATGAAAATGCAAAAGAAAAAAGGAAAAGCAAATCTAACCTAGGTGGGCCGCTGTCCCCAAATCTGGCCCAATTCCCGTTTTCCTTCTGCGCGGCCCAAACCTCCACCGCGCACGCTATCTACCTCTGCTATGCGGGGTCCTCTCGTCAGCCGCGCGTCCCAGGTCCCGTTCCACAACTCGACGCCAACCTGATGGACCCACCACGCAGTCCTACACTCGCGCCCATGTTGCCTCACTGCTTCGCGGGACCCTCGCACCAGATCCACCACCCGGCTCTCACCGCGCTTCAACTCCGCCACTCCCGCTGCCAGTGGGACCCCTTGGACAGGTCTGTCTTCCTCCGCGGGCCCAAACTCGGCCGTGCTAACAACCTTCCGCGGGATTCCGTCGGAATCCTTGCGGGCTTCGGTGGAGTTGTGGGTCCGCCTGGTCGGTAACCGAATCCCGCGCGCGTGACGTGCTCACTGGAGAGCGGGCTCCGCACGTCAGCGCGTCCTTCTCCTTCGCAATGGCGGGCGTAAATGTTGCCGCCATGGCCGGGACGTGGAATAGCTTCCCCTCTCTCCGAATCGGGACCCCGGGGATAAATGGGCACCCCCGTGCCCGTTCCTTCCCCCTGTTGTCTTCTCGCGCGAGCCCATTCCTCGAAAACACACCGCCGCCACCACCACTGCGTCGTCGTGCACTGCACGGGTGAAACCTCCCATAGCCGTGGAACACAAAGACCACAGGAACTTAGGGCACGACGGAAGTAACCGTGGCATTGGTGAAGGTTGGAGCGTCCCTGCGGGCACGAAATTCCTCGATGTCGATCGCACGCCGCCCCAATTCCGCATCGCGCCGTCACCGGGAATTTTTGCGCCGTGACTTTCGATGAGTATCCGCCCTCCATGTTTGCATGGTCGTCCACTTCATTTTGAGCCAGTAGAATCAGTGGGGCGTTCGGGTTTATAGGATTGGGGTTTCGCTGGTGTGTGCTCCGCCGCGATCTGGGCGGCGCCGCCGTCGCGAGGTAGGAGGTGAGGATACTGCCACTCGACCATTAGATGGTCAGCGGACGGCTAGGATTAGATCCGAATATCGATTCGGTCGCGTTCGCCTGAGACCGTCGATTGGTGATTCGATGGTAGGGATCAGATCTGGACTTCGTTAAACCTTGGCCGTTGATTTGAATCGTGCGCCCAGAACTCAATTCTAGATATTTAAATCCAGACCGTTGGTTACTGATCTGGCGGTCGCGGGTGCACGCTGAGTTATTTAAACCCAGATCTAATCTGGCACGTCCATCTCTGATCGGACGGCCAGAATCTCGCGATACCCCTTTGGCCACACAGACTTGCAAATGAGCCCTTCTGTTTTTTAATGACTGAACCCGCGATCCACCGCTATGGTCGCCTGTGTCTTGGTACACTTTACGCGAGAGCCCCTGGCCTTTCTAGAATTTGGCGCCCAGTCCAGAGAGGAATAAAAATAGAGAAATAATTATAGAAATTGGTTTTTAATACAAAAATAATTCTAGAAACTTGTATAATTCATATTAAATTCATTTAACTCCAAATTAATTCATTCCAGTGGCATTAATTTTGTTTTAATATTGTTTATCACATAGTAAATTTGTTTAGCCATGAAACTTGAACTAAAATTATACACATGAGTTATCCTATTCCTAGTACTTAATAACTTCATAAATTCATAACTAAATAACTATAACTCCAAATTTAGTGATTCTTGTTCCTACGATCTCGTTACGCAACGTAGAATATTATTATGCATTTTGATCTATTGTTTGGTGTGATGTTAATTTCTGCTATATTATGTATGTTTGTATTGATGTGAGTAGACGAGCAAGCTACTGAGGATCCAGAGGTTCAGCTGGTAGATATTACTGAGTAGGAGCTCATTGAAGGAAAGTTGTGCCCTTGATCATTTCTTTTTACCCAGTCATATTATTATTAATCATAATGATCTGTATAGGTTAATTTTGATAGGATCCTTTAGGTTACCCTAGTTTGATTATCTTTGTACCTTGACTCCACTGAACTTTTGGGTAGCACTTGCTATTGCTTTATGTGGTTTTGGGTATGGAGATACATTATTCATGATCACACTTTTATTATCATTTGTTATTTATTGTTCATGATAAGATCATTATGTTAATTGGAACATGGAGCGACCACTCAGGAAAACAATGCTACCACATGTTGGAGCGAAGGCAGAAACGTCACCCTTCGCTCGAAGTCTCCGCTGCTCAGCCGCTGCTCTGATAGAGAAAAAGCAAGTAGGGACACCCTTCGCTTGATCGGCACCAGACGAGGACCGGCGACGAAGGCATCCCACAGTGCGGCCTCGTCCAGCTCAGAGGCCCACGTGCGATCCGGCCCATTGTAACGGGCCCTGCGTAGCCGCCGCGTGTTACGGGCCTAATTTGTAAAGGCATCCCTGTAATTACAGTCTGTAACCCTGCTTTATGGGAATATTCTGGGGATAACCTAGGTAGCTGAGGGCACATGCGTCCTTAACACAAGGCGCTGGGCGTTCAGGTACCTATAAATACCCCCGCACAGTGCCCGTGAGAGGCCTGGTAAACAGAGCTATTTGCCATCCCACGCGTAACCCTACTGTCTACACTGTTCACCCCTGTTGGCCTTCTTGCGACTGATAGCAAGTTCCAACACCACAAGGGTAGTATGGGATGCCCTTGGCTGATTAACTAGGAAAGCTAGTGGATGACTACCTTACCCGATAGGGGCAAGGGCGGTAGGGGAGTGGTCAGTGTAGGGAGGTCCTTGGGTTGATTTTGCTACGATGGCGGTCAGGCGAGGGATCCCTGCACTAGAGCTTCCTATAAACTGTAGCGGGTTTTCTGAAGCTAGTGGAACTTTGTAAAGGCCTCGTAGTGTTACCCTACCTCGCCTCCTCGGTATAGGTGTATAGGATTGGCCGTCTCTTGGCAGATGGGTAACATGACTTGTGGTTAAATATGTGCAACCTCTGCAGAGTGTAAAACTGGTATATTAGTCGTGCTCACGGTCATGAGCAGCTCGGACCCTCACATGATTAACTTATGGAATTAAATTCAATGTGTCATTTGCATCGCATTGGGATTATTTTATTTATTATTACTATGGTTTGGTATTTACTTACACTTAGTAACCGCTAATAAAATTTTGACCAACTTATAAAAGCAATGCTCAACTTCAACCTTTATTTTGTTGATCAGCCTTACACTTCACATGAACTCCCACCTTTGGTGAGTTCATGCACATTATTCCCCACAACTTGTTGAGCGATGAACATGTGTGAGCTCACCCTTGCTGTCTCACACCCCCCCATAGGAGAAGAACAGGTGGTTGAAGAGGAGCCGCCTAACACTGAGGCTTTCGACTTGATCTAGGTGGTGTCTCCTAGTAAACTTTGTGGCGCTAGGGAAAATAAGATTTAGTTTGTTTTATATTTATCATTTATTTTGTAAGACTTTCGCTAAGTAATAAGTACATTCATGATATTTATGACATTTATCTCTATGCACTCTGTTATTATGTGTGTTGTTCTTCCTTGGCGCACATATGAGATGCACCCGGTTTTATCCCTTAAATTCGGTGTGACAATTTTGCAAGCCAAATTTGGGAAATCAAATTTCGACAGATACGGTGAAGTGAAAAAATTCACGTGTAACTTTTTTTGTTGGTCGATTTTCGTATAGAATCCGTCTCAACACAAGTTAGGTACGAAAAGTTATAATTGTTTTATGATAAGACGTCATAACAACGATAAACCCGGTTGGTAGTAGATCCAGTCTACCACTGCGCATCAAATGTGTGTGGCATATGAAACTAGGTTTTGATCTTACCAAACACATTGATCTAATCTCACTACAACTGGTATTACGTGTATCACTTAACTTCAATGGTGGAATATCTACTGGTAGTAGTAGTTCATTACACGACCATTATAGCAAGAACAACGAAACTCGTTCACAGATCATACAGAAACCTCACATATCACTATATGCACATGTCTCGAACCTAAAACATAATAGCTACTACTTTGATACCACTGTAGGATTATGAGGAGGCTACACTGGCGCAAAAAAAACTCAACCCCATAAAATCAAGATATACTATTGTTATAGGTCAAGGGATTACCACTAGACACATAGGATAGCGGAAGCCGTCTCGATGTAGATGAACACATCGAGTAGTGTCGTGCAGTTGTAGACATATTTCACGTCCTCGCGTGGTTCGTCTTAGTGCTCCAGATGTAGCACCTCCGAGGTATCCACACATGCAGGGACAAAGCGTCGTGTACCGGACCGCTAGGTCCGCGATGGCGGCGTGGCGAGGGCGAGAGGGTCCGTGACTGCTAGTGTTCTGGTGGACATGATAGGTTAACCCTAATTACGCCTCCACCCCTCATTATATTGGCGTCATATTGGGTTTCTAACTCCGAGGCCCATCAACATCCCTAAACTCATTCTAATATGGATCCTATCTAAAGTAGGCTTCCTTTCTCTTAAGTGTGTGACCCTATAGGTTAACGTACACATAGACACGACCCGAGTAATCTTGTCCTAGTAATTGACAGTGGCCTCTAGCAAGACATGTCAACTTCTATACGCACATAAAGATCATATCAGACGAACCATCACAACATTGCATACATGTTGTTCCCTTTGTCTCATGATATTTGGTCTAGCTCTAAGCTGACCTCTCTTTCTTGATAATGTGATTAGGAATATATTCAAGGTTAACATTTAACCCTAGCATGGCCATATATTTCTTGATCCAATCACTCGAGGGGCCTAGAGATATCTCTCTCAAGAAGAGAGGGACAATTTACATCTTGATTCTTGACTGACCATGCCTCACAGCATGCTTCTTGACAAACCCAAAACTACCCTTATAATTACATAGTTACAGAGTAATGTTTGATAGTCCCTAAGTAGGTCAATTCACATCTTGAGTACATGCGACAATCTCAGGTCTAAGGACACAACGTGCATGTTGCAAAAAGAGAACTATATTATAAAATCTCACGTTGGGTCGATCCAGCCTCAAGCCATACATGCGTCCACATTATTAGTTTGACATCTCCATCTCCATCTCCATGACTCGTGAAACATAGTCATCAACTAATACATGTGCTAGTCATCAACTCTGACTAGGGACATCTTTTAGAATAACCATACTAATAAAGAATCTCACAAACAATTCACATAATTTCCAATCAATACAAGGTTCCTTACATGGATACTCAATTAAGCAATATATCATGGATACAAGGAAATATATTTATCTCTATGATTATATCTAGGCCATATTTCTAACAACGGGAACAAAAAGTGGTCCTCGGGCTAGTGATGGCAAGATCGACGGCGGTGTGCGTGCATTGGTGAACAGAGAAGGGGCGAGAGATTAGGGATGGCAAGTAACCCTCGTGACAGTGGCTTGAAGCCAAGGGAGCGTGGGGTAACACTGACACGTAGGGCTGAGGCATCAGCAGTTTGGGGCTAGAGCTGGGGGGCGACAGGCGAGTCCCACCTATCAAGGAACCACATGTGTAGGCATGAACGTGGGGACTATGTTGAAAGCCTTATGGGCCGACGTCGGGCAATGTTTTATCTCTTACCATTTTTTGTATTTGAATTTAAGTTTGATTTTCAAATTTAAATCAAATGAACTCCAAACCACTTCAAAAATATACAAAATAAAAATATTCAGAGGAACATTTTGGTGAAGTTTGGGCTCATTTCTTTGTCAGGGTTTTTTATAAAAACAATTCCCCTTTCTATTTTTAGGGTAAAGTAGAATAAAAGTTTAAGTTAAGAAGGAAAAAATTTAAATTCCCCTTGAGAGTTGTAGTAAGTTGTTATTGAATTCAAAGTTATGTATCATGAAAATGTAGGGTGTTACATGTTGATAATATGGTTGTCTTCATAAGATATTCTTTTTTTAAGGCTCTTTGTTGAGGATCACGCCAAGAGAAATTGGTTTTTGATCCCTTTAAAGACTAAAAGGTTGGGAAAATTTTCTCTATAGATTTTGAAATAAATATGTTGAGTGCAACCAATCTTCTGTTAGCTTTTGCACATATTTTATGTTTTCTGAGATTGTCATGTTAAGTATTTCTTTGACTTTGTTTGAAATCAGTTGAATTCCATTTGCTGATATGACACATCCAATATTTTGTTCCTTTTTGCACTTTGAAGGTACACTTTTTTGGGTTTAGACTTCAACTTGCATTTTAAAGGTTGGAGACTGTGGCGGAACCGTCCGAATTATTCCAACTTAAGTGCCTAAGTCTCCCCTTAAAGGTTAGACCACACTTAAATAGGAATAAAACGTCAGTCCCTCGGATCTAGTCCAACGAGGCCACTATCAGGATCAAGTACCACGTACTCACTCGAAGGTGAGGCACAGAGCAAATACAATAAATCATAAAACCATACATTAAGGAGTACTTAATTTATTACAACATCATCGGAGTTTATCAAAAGTAGTGATCATTGTTCGAATTGCTGCGGAATATATATCTAACGGTAAATAAACGGAGAGATGGGGAAGCCTGGCCCATCACTCCTCATGCTCCTCCTCTGCCGACGTAGGGTCCCACTCGACAGTCCAACCCGGTGGCAAGATGGACGGCCAAGTCACTCCAGCAACCATGTCCTCCAGAGAACCTGTAAAAATTATACCACAAGCAAGGCTGAGTATACTAATACTCAGCTAGACTTACCCGGTGTGAGGAGTCTACTCCTCTACCTCTAGACATGCAGCTGTTTGGTTTGCCACAAAGCACTAGCTGAGTCTAAAATCAAGTTTAGTTTTTCAAGTTTTAGTGTGACTCTCTTAAGACTAAATGTTTATCTATCTACTCATACATGGTATCAAACATTTAGCAATCAACATCTTTTGCCAAGTCAACACATTTCCACTTGTCACTCTATGTAGCAGCATGGATCAAGCAGTCTCATTTGCTGCGAGAAGCAGATGATTCGAATCGAGTTTTTAAACCTTGCAAGGTAAACCTAAACACACAACGTGGCGAGGCACTCCGTCCCCACACACATCAACCGTCCCGATCGATTCCCCGTCAACAGAAAGGGGCTCATCGCCTTGGCGTAAAATGCCTCACTGACCCCGACTGCCGTCGTGCAGTGACCGCACTTGTACCCACCATAACCGGAATGAGAGACCACGTCTCAGGTCGCGTGAGGAGGGCAATATGCGGGCAGGTTCACTCAGGTACTAGGCTTACCGATATACCATATTTCTCGGCATATGTTTAGTACGTTCAAACGCTTGACACACGGTACCACACCTTAATCCTTATTCCAATTTCCGTCTTGTAGACAACCAATCCCCATGGATTGTTGTCCACAGACCAACATCATTACGATATGAAAATGGATACAACCAATTCCTGACCTCGCGCGAGTGCTAGAAAAATCACTTGACTTCTACCGAGATCCCTAATTAGCAAAGCAGCTACTCGACCTAGCATACTAGTATCCATTCCAAGGGAAAAGCCTGAGTTCATGCAACTAAGGTTTCAGTCAACTCCTACACTTAAGTGCACAATACAAGCCTACAAACATTAAGTGCATTAAAATAGCATATAGAATTTGGTTATGCATAAAACCGGGGCTTGCCTTCCAAAGCTGGGGCAGGCAGATCCTCGATGGCAGACTCTGGTGCTGGCTCCGGGGCTACCTCCTGAGCAACTCCTTGCTCCGGAACGAGGATGTACTCCCCGTCAGCAAGATTACAGTCTATCGAATGCAATGAATAAGATAGATGCATATTAATGACATGGTAATTTGTAAAGGCTATGCACAGTAAAATAGTACTAAGTTTAGTGAGACTCTAGGGTTTCTTTTGGGTATACTTAAGGGTTTTATACTTTCATCTTTGAGATTTTGAATGAAATTACACTCTTTAATTATATTTTCATGTTCCATGAGCTCCTTGGAAGGTTTTGGTTGTACATTAGCTATTTCTCCCAAAATTCCCTTTTTCTTTCTATTGTGCTTCTTATTAAGCACTTTTGAACTATCATGGTCAGTTAACATTTTCCTAAAATGTTATAAAAATTACAGTGGTAAACAATTACCTCTGTGGGTTATTCTAAAAATTTGAGGTTGAAATTAATTCAGATACTACTTGTGAAAAATTAACAAAAGTAAGGGAAAAAGGGCACTTTACACTATAGCTCTAGTTTCTGTGGGGTTTCTGGTTCAACATTTATTTTTTGCCAAGATTCCTAGGGAATAATAGGTCTTTATGTTAAACATCACAGAAAAAGGCCTACTGGATATTTAGCTATAATTTTCTAAAGTTTAATGCCAAAAAGGTACTTATAACTAACTTGCTATTTGAAAAATGCCAAACAACAAAACTTACATTTTTCCTAGATTCATAATAACATATTATGAGTTATCCCAAGGTTTGAGGTGGTTTCTTCTTAGGATTATTTTTCTAAGGTTTTTCTAAGTTTCCATTGTTTCCATAAATTAAAAGGTAAGGCATTTCTTTTGTACTAACAGAGGGTCTAACAAAATTTTCCAGTAAACTATGTTGGATAAGTGAGCTAGTAAAAATGTGGTTGCCCCCTGGTTTTTATTTTAAACTACTTTTTCTGTTTTCTTTAACTTTGGGCCAAAATGAGTTTAAATGGCAAACCCTTTTTAAATTTGGTGTACTTAGAGGTGTACTATTTTTAAACAGATTAGGAAATGGTTAAGTACTTCTCTGATTTTTCTTAACCCTAGTCTAACAGTGTAGCTATTTTTCTCTCTTTTATTTAACTTTTGGCCAGAATACTATTTAATTCAAAACTTTAAAATCTTCTGCAACACTTAGGGGTTTTTATTTTTCCTAAGTAGTTCACATTATTTAGAGCCTAGCAAAATTGGTTTGACTAAATTTGGTTGAATAAGACTGAAGTTATGGATTTTACAAGCTCTGTTTGTACTTAAAAGAATAATGTTTTAAAGGTTTTCTGAAAAACCAGTTTACACCGAGGACCCTGGGCTTTTCCTAAAATAATCCTTTAACTTAAGCCCCTGCGCAACTATTCACCTGAGTCTCTGACCATTCAAAAAAACCCCCTGACTTCTTTTCCTTCTTCCCCGAGGTCCCTCCCCCTTTTAAACAGTACATGCGGAAGTAAACAGGGCGGCGCGCTTACCGGCGGCGAGGGAGGTCCGGCGAAGGGTTGGGTTAGCTCCGGGAAGTCCTTCCGGTCACGTCGAGGTACGGCTCGTCGTCGGTGATGGCCGGAATCGGTCGGGCCACGTGCGCAGGCGGTTGGGCTCGTTGGCGGCGTGTGCTCCAGCCTGCTCACGGCGGTAGGGTTCAATCCAGGGGCACGAGAAGCTTTACGGGGTGCTAAGGAGTCTACCCGTGCAAGGAATCGAAGAAAGACTCACCGTGGAGCTCGGTCTACGTACGCCGGCGATCTAGTGAAGTCCGGCGACGCTGATCCGGTGTCTCCAGCGAGGTAGAGTTCGATTCCTGGCTCTGGGAGCTTCACCGAGACACGTGGAGACTCTCTCGAGGGTCGGACGGGGAGGGGATGGCTAGGATGGCCGGTCTACGGCGGTGGGTTCTCGGATGGCCGCTGGCACGCCGTGCGCAGAGCAAACGCCGGTGATCTGGCGCTCCGGCGAGGTTGAGAGCGAGCGGGGGCGTACGGTTGAGGCCTCGACTGGCTTTATAGGCGCGGGCGCGGGCGGGGGCACGGGCTTGGCTTGGCACGACATGGTGCGCACGGGGTCGAGCGCCGGGGCGTGCTCTGGCGATGCCAGGGCGCGTCGAACACGTGGAGGTTTGTTTCTGCCCTTGTTCAAACGTCTGCAGAGATCGCAAGCGTGCGAATCTTGCCATGAATCCGGCGCAGACCTCTTCCTGGCACCTATGGCTTTCTCTTATATGTGAGTTCCAATGGAAGATACGCCCTAGATCAGGAGATATGCGGACGCCAAATCGGGGTTGTCCCACTGTTCACCCCGAGACAAAAGGGATGCCAAATCATGTCTAATGTTTTTGGCTCGGGTTCAAATTTTTCCAGTGGGTTCCTTAGGTAGTTTGGCTCCTTTTTGGTATTCAGACCAAGTGGTTTTGGCACCATTAACTAAGTGAACACATCTGATCTTTAGATTAGGGTTCATTTTTGACTTAGAGAAAATTGGAGAGCTCTAGTGTGCTCTCTACTTAATGAATGGATTTGGGGTCTTTAAGGGGCCTTTTTTTAATGTTTCCTTTACTGTTTTTGTAGATACATTAGTGTACTTAAACTTTGGTTAAAGGTTAAAGACAAGAATTTGTCATTTGATTATCTTTCCCACTAATTTCTTGCTTGGAGGTCTAGTGCTTTAAGGGGGTCTAGGGTTTAATCCTCTTTTGCCCAAGGTGAAAATTGTATAAAATTCTTGGGTGTTGCTTTTGTCATGAACCTTTCTTAGTTAATCCATGGTTTCCAAAGTTTTGGTGCTCTTCCTCCTTTACTTAAACACATGTGATAACAAGTCATAAGTGTAAGTAGGGAGTCAGGTCTGGGGCAACACCTGGGGTGTTACAGAGACTATTTTCTAGAGATATTTAATGTCATATTCTCTTTGCTTCCTTTTAACTACTATGTCATCGACATAAGCCAATATATTCTACCAGGTTGGTTATTTGATACTGCTAATGTCATTCTTGCGAAGGCTATTTTGGTATTTTTGAAGCCCATCTACCATTCTTACAAAATAAATCATTCCAAATGGAGTGATAAAGCTTGTGCTTCCTTATATTAATTTTACATCCATATTCGATGATAACCTAAGAAGCAATCAAGGAAACTAAGCATTTCATGGCCTCCTACTGAATTGACTAGTGTATCGATTCTTGGAAGAGGAAAGTTGTCTTCAAATAAGAGCTGCATTTCTGACATTCAGGGAACTCTTTCTGTTGGAATTATCAATGTGTTTCTCATCTTGTGGGATTTAATTAATTCAGATAATCTAAGACCTCAAGTTCATTTTTTCGTCTAGCTACCAACGGAAAGTTCTCAAAGGAATCGTTAGGGGTTTGTTTATTGGACCTATTGAGTTTTAGCCTTTTCATAGAATATGGAAACTTGAGCTCCTCCAAAAACTAAGTTTTATGTGGTTGCTCACACAAAGGAAGGTTTGGACAACAGATAGGCTGCATAAAAGAGGCATAGACCATCCGAAGAGATGTCCATTGGTAGGAATGCACGCTAGGTATATCATATGGTAGGAATGCTCGATTTTAATTTCAGGCTTGTTGAGCAAACCTACATGCTTTAAAATGTTTAATAAAACATGACACATAGCTTAATTAAAATTCCTAGATAATGACACTATTACTTGTTTCTAAAGTTACATCCTTCAATTGTGTCATTTTGAATTATATGTGCTAAAGTACGGATTATAAATAATTTACCCCTTTTGATCTCAAAATCAATTTGCATGTCTCCTACAAGTATTCAAAACTTGTATGCACACCTTTAGGGGGAGGTTACTCTATAATCTAAGTCTTTGAGACTAACACCGCTTTTCAAGACTATTATGTGTGTAGTAGTCTCATTGAAGGAAAATAGAGTCCCTAGAGAAAGATAATAAGCTTCCACTGCAAATCTTCAAGTGGTTTTATTCCACAATCGGTAGCATTTACATGTCTTCTCAATTTTTTGAATACACTATGCCCTTTTCACATCTTATGCCCCCATGTTGCCATATATGCATATGTTATTAAATGCTTCATTTGATATCACTAGAGTATCTTCTATCATTTACCAATGCATAGGGGGAGTTAGCCTAATTCAATAATGACTTGTTTCATCTTGTTTATTCATGCGCTTTTGTTAAATAGAGGACCTCTGATAGGAGGAGTATGTCTCGTTTCATACAAAGGGGGAGAATACTCCTTCAAAGGGGAGAGATCTCTTTTAGGGGGAGTAATTCTTTTTAGAGGGCAAGTATTTAATTGCTTCCTATATGCTTATCATGTCTTCTTTTTCGGTGTTTGATTCCAAAGATGGAGAATTTTATGAACCAAAGAAAAACCAAAGTTATCAAATACCAAAAACTACAAACTTTAAATTTTTTATTCTATCAAGTGGTTATCTTGTTGGTTTAGGTTCTAATTTGAAGCATGTGAATTATGGAGTTAGGGAGAGACTTAAGTCCATAATAGCAAGTAGATTGCATATCTACATCAAGTATTTGCTATATTTGCTTGCTTTGGTTGTGTTGTCATCAATCACCAAAAAGGAGGAGATTGTAAGAAAAATGGACCCCATCCCATTTGAGTAAATGATTTTGGTGTTTGATGATCAACATAACCTATGAACTAATGTGTTTGCTATTGTTTGTGTTTGTAGTTCACAGGATACAAAAGTTACTTGGACTGAGGCACTGAGGAAGCAACACCTCAAAGAAGACATTAAAAGACCTATATAACACATGGCAAAGTCATATTGAAGACACTCTATACATACTAAGAGTCCAACACATCAAGAAGTACAAGTGGGATGCAAAGCCATAAAACAAAAGTGAAGTTGATGAAGTTGAGAGGAAGGGCTGACTGAAATGGAGGTGTTTCATGATTTCAAATCTACTCGATCTGACATGGCTTGAACTCTGATATGTAGAGAACTTTATAAGCTTTCCAAAAGTCAAAGATCATCAAAATTGGAGTTTGAAGCTAAAAAATATGCCCACAATACAAAGTTGGAAGTGCTGAAAAAACTACAGCAACACAGGAGTTGTTTCACCGAACTGTCCAGTGTGCCAAATTTACTCAAAATGATATGGCTATGGCTTCAACTTTGGGATATATAAGATTTTATAAGCTTTCCAAAAAGTACAAGATCATCGAAATTAGAGTTTGGAGCTAAAAGTTATGGCCAAAATACGACAAAACATCGTGTTCTACGTTGGCTATCTGGTGCACACTGGACTGTCCGGTGTGCCATGTTCGGAATATCCAATGGCTACCTTTAATGGCTAGTACACGTGGCTTGTCTTGTGCACCACCAAACAGTTTTGTGCACCCGTCCAGTGTGTAACACCCAAAAATTTCATTTTGGGATTATTAATATGCTAACAAAAAAACTAATAATAAGAATCTTCTTACCTTTGAGATCACTTCTCCAAAAAATGGATATATTTTCCGATAAGAGATTAAATAAAAGACACTAAATTATCCTTGGTTGGATGATATAAATAGATCATATAAAAGGATTGTGTAAAATTATTTCTTAGTATATATAATTTACATTATAAATTATATTCCCTTAAAAGGAAATAATGTGTGTGCATGGCATATTTTAGGTCTTTACCTAAATAAAGAGAATGAAGTGATTAAAATAAAAAAATTAAATTGTTGCATTCATCCCTGAGTTTTATTTTTGATTGTGCATTATGATTCGAAACAAAGATTTGATTCTGATTTGAATTGAATTCGTAATTTGGAGATTCAAATAGAAAAGGAATAAAAAAAAGAAAGGAACAGGAAACCCTAACTACTTGGGCCGATTCCAACTCACTCGGCCTACCTCCACTTTTATCCCGCGCGGCCTGCTCTCATTTTTCTCCATGCCACCAGCCTAGTTTCTATTGCTGGCGCCGACACACCGGGGCCACCGGCCAGCCTCACCCTCTGGTGATGCTCACGACATTGATTAGGGGGCACTCATTTCAGCACCACCATCGTAGGTTCGTTGCAACAGAGGTGCGCTGATCCCGAGCAGATCCCCTCCTCGTGATCCGACGAGCTAGCGCCCAACCTCCTTTGGCCCGAGGTATAAAACCGAACCCTCCCCTCATCCATCTGTTCGATGTGCATCAAAGCCTCTGATTGAGCCCACCGTCGAACCATCGATGGGGGGTAGGGGAGGGCAGAATCCGCCGTTGGCGATAGAAGTCTAAACCACCGTGTGGGGTTCTGGGATCGATCATGGAGAAGTGCCATATGTCGAGGATTGCATGCATCGCAGCGGCAAGCGGGATGGGTGGCCGGAGCTAGAGCAATTGCTCGATGGAGCAATTGGCGCAGCTGTGGATCACACCGCACCATGGCCGAGGGCCACCCCAACTTGACCCACTAGTAAGCCACCTCGATCCAGACCACTTGGATTCCCGCCTTGCGTTGCACCGACCTCGGGAGCGATTGGAGTAGTGGAGCATGGTGGCGGGATCACGTCACCGAGTCCGCCACGGCAGAGCCGCAGGCGCCACCCGACATCGTCCTGTGAGGAAGAAGAGGTTCTGGGGCCATTGATCAACGAACCAACAGAGTCGGTCAGATTAGGTTTAATAAAGTGTGGGCCATCGAAACCCAGATGAGCGCGTGAGATCACATCTAGCGTACACCTTTGTGACGTGTAAACCTGACCGTTAGATCTCGATCTGGTGGTTGAGATTGCATACCGATTCGGACGCTATTGTCAACCCTTGGATTATGATCTGGCGGACCATATCATGTACCGGTTCGTTTAAATACTGATCTAATCCGGGCCCTCGACGTTGGATCCAACGGCCAGAACATAAAATACCCCTTTCAGCCACGCAAAAGTAGCTAAAGAGCCCCTCAAGTTGGACAAAATCAACCCACACTCCTCTGTTGTTGAAAAGCTATTACAACCCAGTCCCAATTTTATCAAGGTAAACCCCGAGGTCTTAGGTATTGCAATCCGTAGTCCTAGGATCTGTGTAATTCATAAAAATTAAATAAATAAATTGATTTTAAGTATGAAAATAATGCAATAAACATAGTTAATCCATATCTTATTCATTTTAACTCCAATTTAACCCGTCCAAGTTGCGTTAGCTTCGTAATAAAATTATCTATGCCGTGGCGACATTATTTGTACCATAAAGCATATTTTTATAAATAGATATTGGTTTAGCCTATGATTCATAGATTAATCCCTCTAACCAAAGTTAAATTAGTCCATGATGATAATTTGACTAAAATATGATTTCTAATCAAGTATTAATCTAGATTAAAGATGAGTTAATTATTTATAGTATATTTTCTCATATGTAGTATAATAACCAAGTTATGATATAGTTTAATATTTAATCACATAGAGCTTCCATAAACCATATCTTTTTAACCGTAACTCTGATTTTAGTGATTCTCGGACCTTCGTTCTTGTAGCGGCACGTAGAATATCCTTACGTTGTTCGTTCTCATGTTTGGTGTACTGTTATTTTTATGTGATCCTTGTCTATTTGTATGTATTGCTACGAGTAGCAGCGAGATTACGAGTCACTTGAAGACCAAGTTGGTACCTGGGAATCTCGAGTCTAAGACAAGTTGTGCCCTTGATCACTCCTTTTTACCTAATAATGTTCGTTGTTAATCAATGTGATACGCTCAGGTTAATTTGATGGGACCTAATATATTTCCCTAGCATTGTTTATCCCTCACCTTGCAAACAAATGAACTATTGGGTAGATTTGCTATTGCTCTACCTGGTTTTGGGAAACTAATGTTTTATTATGATCATGTCCAATTATGTTGTTTAATTATTATTCGTGATAAGATCATATTGTTAATTGGAATATGGAGAACCACCAGGGAAAACAGTGCTACCATAAGGATGGTATGGGACGCCCTTGGCTGACTAATTAGGAAAGCTAGTGGAGGACTACCTTACCCGAAAGAGGTAAGGGACAGTAGGGGAGTGGTCGGTATAGGGAGGTTATCGGGCTGATTTTTCTGCGATGGCTTTTCAAACGGGGGATTCCTATGCTACGGTCCCTAGAACTGTAGCGGGTTTTCTGAAGCTAGTGGAACTTTGTGAAGGCCTTGTAGTGGTACCCTACACAGTGTAAAGATGACTTGTGGGTAAAGATGCACAACCTCTACAGAGTGTAAAACTGGTATATCAGCCGTCCTCACGGTCATGAGCGGCTCGGACGCTCACATGATTAATTTATGAAACTAAACTTAATCTGTCATATGCATTGCATCGCGGGTGTTATTATCAATTGTGAATCGGTATCTACTTATACTTTTAACTACTAATAAAATTTTGACCAACTTTAAAAGCAATGCTCAGCTTTAACCATCCTCTTCGGTAAGCCTTACACTTCACATGAGCTCCCACCTTTGGTGAGTTCATACACATTATTCCCCATAACTTGTTGAACGATGAACGTATGTGAGCTCACCCTTGTTGTACTCACATTCCCCCCTAGATCAAGGACATGTACCACAGGATGAGGCGCATGAAAGATGCCATGATGAGTTCGTGAGTGGTCTAGGTCGTCGTCTCCCAGTCAACTTTTGTTGCTGGATTGTTGTCTTCGTATGATGTAATTATTTAACTATTTTGTACAGAGCTCCGTTATATATTAATTATGTGACATTCGTTTCTGTACCATGAGTCATCAAATGTGTGAGACTTGATCCTAGCACACTTGGTGATTATTTCGCGCCCAGGTTTTGGACCCCTAAAATCCGGGTGTGACACGGTGCACCACAGAAAGCTGTAGAGCTGCTTTCCAACGGCTATATTCAAGTCAGAGCCTATATACTTCGCCCAACCCACCATGTGAAGGTGTGAGAGCTCAAGTAACACACCAAGGAAGGTTATACACATCTCCAAGTGCTCAAACACCCAAGTGCTTAATAGAATCACTCGGTGATTAGCGCATGTGCTTTGCGAAGTGCTTAGATTAGTTAGACCGCTATTGCGCTTGCTCTAGGTGATCCCTAGTTAGTTGAGTGAGTTTAGAAAAACCCACATAACCTGTCGGCTCTTGCATAAGCCGTTGTAATTGTACCGAGTGGAGCAAGAAACTTGCGAGACCGTATCAACCGCGTTTGTGATACGGCCACCCGCGAGGTTTCGTCTGAAAGCTCATTAGTGAAGACGACGGGGAGCATCTGAGAGGAGCCAGAAGCGGAGCACCACTTGTGCATGGAGAAGGCCCATGACTCTCTACGGAGTTATTCATATGTGATGCTTGGCCCTCACGTGGGCTACCCTTTGCGTAGGGGCACCAGCGAGGCTTAGTCAGGACCTTGCATGGTTCCAGATACCTCGGTAAAAATACTGGCGTCGTCCACGGGATTTTGCTTTCTCTACTAGCTCTTTAATCTTCCGCATTTACTCTCTCTACTTAAGTTGCAATCTTTACTAGTATTAGTGTAGATTATATAGGATTGGAACTTAGGATGCATAACTCCTTTTGTGGTAGAGATAGCAACACATAAAACAAAACATTCGATTTTGGGGTATAAGAAAACTCCTCTAAAATGTACTTAGGTCTAAATAACTTTTAAATAAAGATTTTCTTCCAAAGATATTCCATAAAAAAGAGTAAATATAAAACTTTGTACATATATTATTATTAAAGAACTATTTTTCTTGGAGGAATAAAGTGGAGAAAATTATTACTCTTTTTATGAAGTGTATATAGTTAGAAGTATTTACATAAATGGATAGCATGATAAATAATAAATAAAATAAACCCTTTTTCATTTATGCTGGATTGGGCATTTTAATTTGAAATTAAAATTTGAACTTAGAAACTCAAACTAGAAAATAAAATAGAAAGGTTAAAATAAAAGGAAATGAATAGGAAGAATAGAAAAGATAAACCTGCTATTGGGCTGATATGCACCCATGCGGCCCATTCCTCTTCCCTTTTCCTTCCTGCGCCGGCCACCCATCTATTCTTTTTTCGGCTCGCTGAAACACCGACGTGCAGGGCCTGCTCCCCAGCCTCCCGTGTTCACATGCGCTAGGTGGGTATGTCACTTGTGTGTGGGGCCGCTAGACAGATCCATCCCCTTCGTTATCCCAACAAACCTAGCGCTGGGCGCGCTGCCGGCCGGAGTCTGTTGTGATCGGCGTGATTCTTGTAACCAACTGGGTGGCCAGCTAGGCACCAGCCGGTCAGCCCGTGCACCTGCTCTAGGTATAAACTAGTAACTTGGGCGCGTCTTACGCGCCTAGGAAACACAATTTATAAATCCATTTTGTAATGTAAGTGATAAAAAGATATTATATTTTGTTGTCAATATACTCATTCTTTTTCAGTAGTGCCGCAAGGGTTAGATGACTCTAGATGAAAAGAATATTTGAGTACTAAATTTAAATATTTCAGTCTAAAGTTTACATACAAAATGGAAAAGCGCATAATAGTGAAGGGGTGCTTTCATTAATAGTAAAACATGGGATAATACTATAATAGGCACCTTGAGGGATGAATTTTAGAAAATGAAATAGGTCGATTCAATGGCTTCTTGAGTGCCGATAAAAATAGTGATATCATACTTTGACATTTCAGACCAAAGTTCACATACAAAATTTGAAAAGATAACATGAGAGTACATTCCCTTTGCTTACAAAACCATCCTTAAATAAATAGGTATAATATGCCTAGCGTGGGGTATATATGACCATATAGCAAAGAAAATAAGTCAATATAGATATAAATCAATGAGCAACGTATCAAATTTTGGAGGGGGAGAGAGCGATTATTGTGTTAATTAATCATACATGGTATCCTCAATGGCACATTTAATTTTGTAGAAACGATCTACCCGACGTCGTCGCACAGTTCGCTATGGACGTATTAGCAACATTCATTTAGTGATTTAGAATTAAGTAGGTAGGTGGTGCAAAGCAAGGACCATTAGATTGGAGAAACAAACTGTTCGCTAAATACGAAGAAGCTACTGACGCACATCGATACATTCTCAAACAGGCCAGCTGCGTCTACGAATGCCTTTCCGTTCCGGCAATTCGTCAAGCACCTCGGTGATGTGGCGTGGTCAAGCTCAAGTAGCAGCACGAACAGGTCCACACTGCTACCCTAGCTGCCTCACACGCACCTTCAGTTTCAGTTGCACATATACAGAGGATGTAGGTGGGAGGAGAGGGGAGGGGAGAAGATGGAGCGTGTCCATCACCTCGTACAGTCTCACTACCGGCGTCTGCCCCACGTGCCTTCCCATCTCTCTGGCACACGTCGTCATTGTTCACCACGTGGAAATCGCCCAGGCCTAGGGCAAAAGGGGGAAGGAGCACCATGACACGACCTCTTCTGGGCCCAGCGTGAGTTATTGCCCTCGGCTGCAGCCACCATGACCATCTCCGTGTCGGCGAGCCAGGACAACAACTCCTTCGACCTCGAATTTGTGGTGCCCGGCGACGAGAGTGCCGGTCCAACGCCGAAGAGGATTGCGTGGAGCGCCCGGGGCAGCCAACGTTGTGGCCATGGATGCGTCGGCAGTGGAGGCCAAGGCTGGAGTGTTGCCACCGACGTCGCTGTTCCGCTCGGCCACCAGGTTCTGCGTCTCGCTTCTCAAGCTGATGAATCCCAAGACCTCAGTAGCGGCCGAGGCCGGGGCTACGCAAGCGCCGAGGTAGGTAGCGGCGGCGAGCCGGTTCCGTGTAAATTTGCGTGTGGAGGTAGTGACCTGCGGTCGCGTCGTTTTACAGTTGTGGAATATTCTAGAGCGAGAACCTGCAGGTCGGTTCTCTTCCGTGGAGATGGGATCGTATGGCTGATAGAAATAATGACGACGTGGACATGCTGTGAACGCTTATTTGCTCCCAGCTTTAATATATAGAAAAATCTCATAGCCCTACACCCTCAAGCCATCCAACGCCCCCACGTCATCACCATCGTCGTTAGAAGAGAGAGAGTCGGGTAGCCGCCGCTCGCCGTGGGAAGCCACCCATCTCCCTTCGTTCTCTGCTTGACGTAGGACATGTTGGAGTTTGGATCCGGGTGCATGATGCCGACTCGATGCCCTAGCCAAGTCGACCATGTCATCTGCCTGGGGGTATGCGCCGCCATGGCTCGGCGGTGGGGAGGAAGATGGTCCCCGGACCGTTGCATCCTAGGTAGACGATCGCGATTAGAAATAAAATATCAGGTTGGTTTTCAGCGAATCTACATCGTAGATAGAGCGGGTTGCGGTTCGGATCAAAACGCGAACACATTAAATTCTGAGTCGTTGGTCTGGTAGTGAGCAGTCAAGATCACGCTCACGGCATCGCATACCCCTTCGCTCAATCTAATCTGAGCCATGGAACTAGATCGAATGGTGGATATAAGTCGATACCTCTTCAGGACCGGGCACTTTGCATAAGAGATCCTGTACTTTATAGGAAACAACCCGTGGTCCTAGACAACTCTAGAACCATCACAACTAAGCCCTATTTTTTTATCAATTTAGCCCCTGCGCTTCTCAGGATTTCAACCCATAGTCCATAGCACCGTTTAGATATAAAATCAAACCAAGAAAAGTGATTTCAAGTATAAAACTTAATCAATAATCTTAGGAAAAACATATCTCCCAAATTATAGCTTTGATTTAACCCGTTCAACTTGCTCTAGCCTCATAAAGATATAACCTACACTTTAGTAAACTATCTTTACCATGTATCATGTCTTCAAAAATAAATATTTATTTAACCCATGTTTATTAAAGTAACTCATCTAATCTAAGTTAATGTAGCATGGTAATTCAGGACCATCTATAACTTTACTAAAATGTGATATATAATCAAGTTATAACTTAGACTAATATTGAATTGGCTATTTCTTTGGAATATTTTCTCACTTGATTTATATTAATCAACGTAGAATATAATTTTATTGTTTAATCACCTAAAACTTCTGAAAATTGTATCTTTTAAACCATAACCCTGATTCTAGTGATTCTTTTAGCAGTGCGTAGAATATTCTTACGTTGTTTGTTCTCATGTTTGGTGTACTGTTATTTTTATGTACTTCTTGTTTATTTGTATGTATGCTACGAATAGCAGTGAGGTCACGGGAAATCTGAAGACAAGCTTGGAGAAGTACCTGTGATCTCAAGTCTAAGGAAAGTTGTGCCCTTGATCACTCTTCTTTACCTAATAATGTTCATGTTAATCACTATGACATGCTCAGGTTAATTTGATGGGACCTAATAGGTTTCCCTAGTATTGCTTATCCCATAGCTTGCAAACAAATGAACTATTGGGTAGATTTGCTATTGTTTTACCTGGTTTTGGGAAATTAATTATATATATGATCATGTTCTAATAATATTGTTGGTTTATTTATTGTTCATGATAAGATTATTGTATTAATTGGAACATGGAGAACCACCCGGGAAAACAGTGCTACCACAAGGGTGGAATGGGACGCCCTTCACCAAGTAATTAGGAAAGCTAGAGAGAGATTACCTTACCCGAAAGGGGCAAGCGGGGAGGCGTCGCTATAGAGTATAGGGAGGTCCTCAGGTCGAACTATTGCGATGGCATTTCGGATGAGAGATTCCTATGCTTCCTTCTTCCTAAATCCGTAGTGGATTTTCTTGAACTAGTGGAACTTTGGAAAGGCCTCATAGTGCTACCATGCCTTGTCTCCTCGGTAGAGATGTATGGGATTCACGACCCCGTGACAAATGGGTAACACGATTTATGGGTAAAGATACACAACCTCTGCAGAGTGTAAAACTGGTATATCAGCCGTGCTCACGGTCATGAGCGACTTGGACACTCACATGATTAACTTATGGAATTAAACTTACTTTGTCATATGCATTGCATTGTGGGTGTTATTATTAATTATGATATCTTATTTATTTGGATTGGTATCTACTTACCCTTAGTAACTGCTAATAAAATTTTGGCCAACTCTAAAAGCAATGCTCAGCTTTAACCATCTCTTTTGGTAAGCCTTACACTTCACATGAGCCCCACTTTAAGTGAGTGAAAGGGAAATAGGGTTAACCTTTTCCCACAATTAATTTTGGTGGTTAAATGTCCAACACAAACAAATGGACTAACTAAGTTTGCTCTAGAATACATGTTCTACAGGTGCATAAAGGTTCAACACAAACCAATAAATATTCAAGTTAGGGATCAAATTCAAAGGAGCAAAAGAAACCAAGTGTGATGTGGTCTAGCGCACCGGACAGTGTCCGGTGCACCAGGACCGTACTGAGTCCAACCAGCCACTCTCAGGTTTCCGCAACCGCACTCAGCTATAATTCACCGGACTGTCCGGTGTGCCAGCGGAGCAACGGCTAACTCGCGCAACAGTCGACTGCAAAAGATGCTGACAAGTGAACAGTGAAGAACAGTGCGCGCAGAGTCAGAGGTGCACCGGACAGTGTCCGGTGCCACAAAAAGACAACGGTGCCAACGGTCGACTACTCCCAAACCCTAACGGTTGGGTGATGTGGTGGCGCAATGGACAGTGAATATGACCTGTCCGGTGGTGCACCGGACTATCCGGTGCGCCCATCGCCAGCAGCCTTCCCCAATGGCTTCTTGGTGCTTGAGGGCTATAAATACCCCCAACCACCACAACTCCAAGTATCTAAGTCTTCTGAAGTTTTCATTCAATACAAGAGCTAATGCATTCACTCCTAGACACAAATCAAAATATCAAAGCCTCTCCAAGTCCCAAATTCATTCCAACCACCTAGTGACTTGAGAGAGTGTGTGTTCGTGTTCATTTGCGCTCTTGTTGCTTGGATAGCTTTCTTCCTTCCTCATTATTGTTCCAAAGTGACTTGTAATCAAAGCAAGAGACACCTAAGTGTGTGGTGGTCCTTGCGGGGTCTAAGTGACCCGTTTGATTAAGGAGAAAGCTCACTCAGTCTAAGTGACCGTTTGAGAGAGGGAAAGGGTTGAAAGAGACCCGGTCTTTGTGACTACCTCAACGAGGATTATGTTCTTTGGAACCGAACCTCGGTAAAACAAATCACCATGTTCATCCGCTTGATTTCCATTGGATTTGTTTTCCCTCTTTCCCGGACTTGATTTAAGTTCTAACGCTAATCCCGACTTGTAGTGTGTGTTTAAACTTGTAAATTTCAGATTACGCCTATTCACCCCCTCTAGGCGACTTTCAATTGGTATCAAAGGCCGGTGCTTCATTAAGAGTCTAACAACTCGAAGTGATGTTAGGAGAACACGCCAAGAGGGAGATCGTGACCGGCGACAAGCCCGCAAGCTCGGGGAGAACCCTTTCAAGGGAGTCCGGCCACAAGCATAAAGAGGAATCCTCTTCCTCCAACAAGACACATCGAAAGGGTGACAAGAAGAAGAAGATGAAGAAGGTGGTCTACTACGAGACCGACTCTTCGTCACCCTCCACCTCATCAAGCTCCGACTCGTCCGTCGCTTCTAAGCGCCATGAGCGCAAGAAGTATAGTAAGATGCCACTTCGTTATCCCCGTATTTCAAAGCGCGCTCCTTTACTTTTCGTTCCCTTAGGCAAACCACCATATTTTGATGGTGAAGATTATTGTATGTGGAGTGATAAAATGAGGCATCACCTAACCTCACTCCACGAAAGCATTTGAGATATAGTTGAATTTGGAGCGCAGGTACCACAGGTGGGGGATAAGGACTATGACTCGGACGAGGCCGCCCAAATACAACACTTTAACTCCCAAGCAACTTCTATACTCCTCACCTCTCTATGTGGAGAGGAGTATAACAAAGTGTAAGGGTTAAAAAGCGCTAAAGAAATTTGGGACGTGCTCAAGACCGCGCACGAAGGGGACGAGGTGACCAAGATCACCAAGCGGGAGACGATCGAGGGGGAGCTTGGTCGATTCGTCCTCGACAAAGGAGAAGAGCCGCAAGCCATGTACAACCGACTTAAGACGATGGTCAACCAAGTGCGCAACCTCGGGAGCACAAAATGGGATGACCAGGAGATGGTCAAGGTTATTCTTAGATCCCTCGTATTTCGTAATCCTACTCAAGTTTAATTAATACGTGGGGATCCTATATATAAACTAATGTCTCCCGAGGAAGTTATTGGCAAGTTTGTGAGCTTTAAACTTATGATCAAAGACTCCAAACATATTGTCAACTTAGAGCAAGGCGCCACCTCTACACCCGAGGTCCAACCCGTCGCATTCAAGGCGACGGAAGAAGAGAAGAGGGAGTCTACACCAAGTAGGCTTCCAATCGATGCCTCCAAGCTCGACAAGGAGGAAATGGCGCTCATCATCAAGAGCTTCCGCCAAATCCTCAAGCATAGGAGGGGGAAGGACTACAAACCTCGCTCCAAAAGGGTGTGCTACAAATGTGGTAAGCCCGGTCATTTTATTGCTAAATGTCCAATTTCAAGTGATAGTGACAGGGGCAACGACAAGAAGGGGAAGAAGACGGTGAAGAAGAGATATTACAAGAAGAAGGGCGGCGATGCCCACGTGTGTCGGGAATGGGACTCCGACGAGAGCTTCACAGACTCTTCCTCCGACGAGGACGCCGCCAACATTGTCGTAAACAAGGGCATCCTCTTCCGCAACGTCAGCCACAAGTGTGTAACGCCCTGAATTTGGGGGTAGAATTTTTTCTCCTTTTCTCTCACCAAATTCGGGCATTACTCTCTTTTCTCTTTCCTGTTTCGCTCCCTCTTCCCAATTTCAAACCAGTATAGTGACAGGTGTCCGTGTCATGTATAAACCAAAACCTAAGTGTCATGGGTGTTGCATCATGTCGAAGCACATTTCTTCGTCTGATGTTGCCTGTTCGTCTCGTTCCGTTTCGGATTTTGATTCGCGATTTAATTCCGTTTAGTGGTCGTGCACGTCGTGGGTTTTCGATCCGCGAAGTGGCTCGGCCCAGCCCAGCCCAGCCCAGCCCGGCCCGGCCCTGCGCGCCCCTGGCGCCCACACCCCCCATGCGCCCCTCCTCTCTCTCTCTCATTTGGATCTCTCGCGCAACAACCTCCCTCTCCCTCTTCCACCTCTCTCTCCCCATGGTGCCCTAGGAATTGGAGACGGCGATCACCGGAATTTGGACCTCGAGGTGAGCTTCCCTCCCCTCCCCTTCTCCTCTCTCTCTCCCTCTCCCTCCTCTTCTTCCTCCCCCCCGCGCGCCCTACCTTTCCCCTGCTCGCCGGTGGCGCCCCCGCCCCCTCCCCCGGCCTGCGGCGGCGCGGCCCCGCCCGCCCCCTGCTCGCGCGCGGCGGCCCCGCCCGCCCCCTGCCCACGGCGGCGCGGCCCCGCCCGCCCTTTGCCCGCGGCGGCCCCTGCCCGCCCCCTCCCCCTGCTCGCCGGCGCGCGGCCCCCCGCCCCCTCCCCCTGCTCGTCGGCGCGCGGCCCCCGCCCCCTCCTCGGCCCGCGGCGGTGCGGCCCCGCCCGCCCCCTGCTCGCCGGCGCGCGGCCCCGCCCCGTCCCCTGCTCGCCGGCGCGCGGCGGCCCCCCGCCCGCCCCCCTACCCGCAGCGGCGCGCGGCCCCCGCCCCCCTGCCCACAGCGGCGCGCGGCCCCCGCCCCCTGCTCGCCCGGCGCGGCCCCGGCGCGACCTTTGGCCCCCGGCGGCTCGGCCCCGGTGCGGCCTCGGCCCCTGCGCGCGTCGTTCTGGCCCTTGGCGTGGTTCGCGTGGCCTTGGCGTGGCCTCGCGCTTCCACGTTTACCGCTAGCGCGTTCCTGCGTGCGCAACCCGCGCTCGCGGTGATTATTTCTGGTTGGTAGTTAATGTCAAACTCCGTTAGTTAGCGTGCTGCGTGACGTGCTTCGCCGCGCGACGGATTTGTCTAATTTCAGATTCTATTTATGTGTTGCGTCGTGCGCTTCGTCGCGCGACGATCCATTTTAATTTCAGGTTGTTTAAGGTGTAACGTCGCGTGTGTATTCACGCGACGTTCCACTTTAGACTCAGTCCAGTCGACGTATGCCGTCGTGCGTTTCGTCGCGCGACGCTTAGCGTCTCTTTATAATTAATGCGAAGTGTCTCGTTGTGTGTTCGGTCGCGCGACGAGTCGTTAATTTCTTAATTCGTTTTAGAGTGCTATGTCGCGCGTCTCGCCGCGCGACAATTCTTTTTATTTATCTTCATCCGCTTATAATGATTAGACATGAAACATGACTTTACTTTACGCTAAACATAGTGTCTACATTAATTTCCTTCTATTAAGCGAGTGGTTAATTTATAATCATGTAACGTGACCGTTTCTCGACTGTCTTGTTCTCTTTCTCTCTTAACCGTAATTGCGAGCCCGCATGGAACATCTGTTTACTTACTGCATTCTATTGAATGGTGTACTGTTCTTTTGTATTAAATATGTGGATGTATGTGTGTTTGCGCTCGCATAGAGAACGATCCGGTCGGAGAACCCGAAGAACTCGCAGGAGAAGCCCCTGAGCAGCAGTCGGTTGGTGGAGGCAAGTGTCCCTTGACCTATCTCTGTCCTATTCATTATTTAATTCACCTCCCACATTACACATTTATACTTAAGGATTGACTAGCTTTTGTTATCCATATCCTTGTTTACCTATGTGGGTTGGATTATTATTGTTTAGCTTTATGCTATTGCTCAAACTCTAATCAATGAACATGATGAGATTATCTATGATACACTGTTTTCCCTTCTCTTATTATGATGTTGTACTTGTGGTCTTCAAGGGGGCTCGAGCGGTTTCTCGAGTGCCTCTCCGTAAGGACCTGTTCTATGGATGACCACCCGGGAAAACAGTGCAACCATGAGGGTGGAATGGGGTGCCCTTAGCTGAATAATTAGAGGATCCGGGGTGTAGTTCACTTAGCCGTCGTGCCGTCAATGGGGCTCGGTGTATGCGGCTCGCTCTGCCAAGTTTGGGTTCGCCCCTTGGGGAGGAGTGCGGTGCATTTAGGAAACCTAACGGGCAGCTACAGCCCCGGGGAATCTTTGTAAAGGCTACGTAGTGATGCCCTGCTGGGTCACCTTGGTAGTGATCAATGGAGAGTCATGATCTCCGGGCAGAAAGGGGATCACGACTTGTGGGTAAAGTGCACAACCTCTGCAGAGTGTTTGAAAAACTGATATATCAGCCATGCTCACGGTTATGAGCAGCCAAGGGAGCTCCAGTGATTAGTGGTACTTGATCAGAGACATTTTGGTTTACAGGTGGCAATGAGATTGATGGTTCTGGTTATGACTATGGTACTAGTAAGTGGTATTCTTTCCGTTTGGAAAGAGTACATCGGGCTAATAACTTGGGTTAATGCTAAAACCTGGCTTTCTATTAGTAAAATAATAATCTGACCAACTAAAAGCAACTGCTTAACTTATCCCCACATAAAGCTAGTCCACTACAGCCAAACAGGATACTTGCTGAGTATGTTGATGTGTACTCACCCTTGCTCTACACACCAAACCCCCCATCCCCAGGTTGTCAGCATTGCAACCACTACTCAGGAGAAGATGAAGCCGTGGAAGGAGACTTCCAGGAGTTCCAAGACTACGACGAGTTCTAGGCGTGGGTTAGCGGCAACCCCCAGTCGGCTGCCTGTGAAGGCCGCGTTTATCTACGTTTCTTTTCCGCACTTTGATTTATTGTAAAAACTATGTGGATGTCTCAGACATATGATGTAATCGACTATTTCCCTTTTTAATACCATTTTGACCACTGTGTGATGATGTCCATGTTATGTAACTGCTGTGTACGTGAATAACTGATCCTGGCACGTACATGGTTCGCATTCGGTTTACCTTCTAAAACCGGGTGTGACATAAGTGGTATCAGAGCCAGGTGACTGTAGGACCGCTAACCTAGAGTAGAATGGTCATTCTAAGGACTATAGACCTCTGTCCCTGCCTTGACTTTGATATCCCTTCAAAAGTTGGTCATACCGACCAAACCTATGTTCTACTATATAATAGACCTTGCTGAAAATTATGTTTATTTCTAATCCTTCATTTATTTATGGTTCATTACTTGCTGGTCATATTAATTCAGTTCTCACTCTTTTGCTTGCGGTGTCTTTTGTAGATGGCTCGACTTAGACACACTGCACGAAAGTCCATCATCCCCTTCTTACCCTCCCGCCTTGTTGAGCGTCTGCTTCGCCGTCCTGTGGCCAGACAGTCCAGCCACTTGGAGAGACTGCACCACCGCCTGCATGAGGAGCAGGAACGTCGATGACAGGAGCAGTAGGGCTCTTCTTCCTCGCTCCAACAGGAGATAGAGTCTGTGAGGAGCTGCTCCCCTGTGCTTCCCCTGGAGACGCCCCCTGCACCACCATTGGGCGCCCCAGCCTCTGGAGTAGCTGCTGGAGGAGACCCAGACGACGGAGGTGGCGACGACAGCTCGAGCCACGACACCGACTTCTCTGCTGACCAGGAGCCGAAAGGATGGGTTGCTCGACCCATCACTCGCGACGCTGCTCGCGGGTGTCACTTCCATGATGCGCTCGACACCCTGCTACGTCGGGCACTTAACCGGCGTACTTGGTCCATCGAGTATCGCTGTGTGGTCTACCAGCATAGTCGTGGGGTCTACCCGGACCGCTGGGAGGCAACCTGCTTGGTGCGTCGCCCGGAGAACAGTCTCCAGGGTGCTGAGGTCTGCTCAGAGCACTACTCTATCTCTGAGCGGGACTCAGCTGAGGCGGCCATGCAAGATGCTGCACGGCGTGCGCTTTCGCACTACTGCTCAGTTCTCGGTGGGGAAGCTGACGGTCTCGACCTGAAGTATTACCCCCGCCGTCCATCTGGCAGCACAGGAGGCGTGATTGTTTCACCTGTCGGTGAGGACAATCCTAGGTTGAGCAGCACAGTCAACCTAGCCGCCGTGCTAAACACGGAGCTGGACCATGCGCTAGACGAGCTGAGTAGGGCTAGTGCTGAGATCGCCCTGCTGTGGGCTGAGCGCGCGGAACGTCGTCACTTG
Organism: Zea mays; assembly: GCF_902167145.1. NCBI lineage: Eukaryota > Viridiplantae > Streptophyta > Magnoliopsida > Poales > Poaceae > Zea > Zea mays. Next base: position 106,337,048 of record NC_050102.1, read on the forward strand.
GATGATGGTTCCCCCGCTCCCGTCGGGACTCAGCACCCGTACCACTCACCTCGGCGTGGACGCCAGCCTTATGGCAATCCCGACTGCAAGACCAAGATAAATCTAGAACCATAGATCGTTAGAGTTGGATCTTGTAATTAATACAAAATATATACGTAGAAGCTACAGTCTTAGCGTTAGTCTCGGTCTTAGTTAGTCATAGTTAGACAGGGTAGTTTGCTATATCCTGTGCATTTATGTTTGTCATGATGAACTATGTTTGATTTGGATCTTTGTAATGACTGTCACCAGAGTGTGGGTATCCCCTGCATTTTGGTTTACCTATTATGTTAATGGAGTTAGTTATCTAGTTGGGAAGCCTTTTATTCCACTTTCCTCTTTATCTGAGAAGCTGTGTTGGTCTGTGTTGGAGATCAGTGAAGATGCTCATCTGTTCAGTGTTGTTGAAGAATTCTATACTCTTTTCTTATGCTGCAAGATTTGCCAGATCAGTTCTGATGTGTGGTTGCATTCTGCAGATGTCAGAGAACAGGCGCAGAGGAGGAAGGCGTGCTCAGCAGGAGCGAGCCGCTCAGCAGGAAGAGGTACCCTAGCAACAGCATCTGCCGCCCCCGCCCCCGATGTCGATCGAGCAGATGTTTCTGATGCAGACCCAGGCAGTTCAAGCCATCGGTCAAACTTTGGCCGCCATTCAGCAGCAGCAGCAACAGCAGCAGGCACCACCTCAGCCTCAGATGCCTCAGATGCCCAGAGACAAGCGTGCTGAATTCATGAGAGGTCATCCACCCACGTTTGCTCATTCGTCTGACCCCATGGATGCTGAAGACTGGCTGTGCACTGTGGAGCGGGAGTTGCACACCGCTCAGTGCGATGATAGGGAGAAAGTCATGTATGGTCCCCGTCTGTTGAGAGGAGCAGCTCAGTCATGGTGGGAGTCTTACCTCGCCACCCATGCCCACCCCGACACCATCACCTGGGAAGAGTTCAGAGGAAGCTTTCGTCAGTACCATGTTCCTGCAGGTCTGATGACAGTGAAGAAGGAGGAGTTCCTGGCCCTCAAGCAAGGGCCATCGTCTGTCAGTGAGTACCGGGACAGGTTTCTGCAGTTGTCTCGCTATGCTCCTGAAGATGTCAACACCGACGCCAAGCGACAGTACCGTTTCCTGAGGGGCTTGGTTGACCCTCTTCAGTACCAACTGATGAATCACACCTTCCCGACATTCCAGCACCTGATTGACAGAGCAATCATGACAGAGAGGAAGCGTAAGGAGATGGAAGATCGTAAGCGCAAGATCAGTGGACCCCAGCCTGGAAGCAACAATCGTCCTTGTTTCTCAGGCAATCAACCTCAGCAGTTCAGGCAGAACCAGCGTTCACCTCAACAACATCAGCAGTTCCAAAGGCAGTATCCTCAGCACCAGTATCAGAACCATCAGAGCAATCAGTCACGAGGTCAGTTTCAGAGGCAGAATCAGCAGGCACCTCGTCTTCCTGCCCCAGCAAATTAGCAGAACAGTCAGGCAGCACCAGCTCAGGTTGGAAACATGGCATGTTTCCACTGTGGAGAGCAAGGCCACTGGGTGATGCAATGTCCGAAGAAGGCAGCCCAGCAGCAGTCAGGCCCCAATGCCCTAGCAAAGCAGAATGTGTCTCAGCCTGGCGCAGGCAACCGCCCTCATCCGCGCTATAATCATGGAAGACTGAATCACTTGGAGGCTGAAGCAGTTCAGGAGACCCTCAGCATGATAGTAGGTATGTTCCCAATCGACTCCCATATTGCAGAAGTGTTATTTGATACTGGAGCAACACATTCTTTCATTACTGCATCATGGGTAGAAGCACATAATCTTCCAATTACTACCATGCCAACCCCCATTCAAATTGACTCAGCTGGTGCTAGAATTCGAGCCGATAGCATTTGTTTGAATGTAAGTGTGGAAATAAGGGGGATAGCGTTTCCCGCTAACCTCATAGTAATGGGTACTCAGGGAATAGATGTCATCCTAGGGATGAATTGGCTAGATAAGTATCAGGCAGTTATCAGTTGTGATAAAAGGACAATCAAGTTGGTGTCCCCACTAGGAGAGGAAGTGGTGACCGAGTTAGTCCCGCCTGAGCCAAAGAAAGGAAGTTGTTATCAGATAGCTGTCGATAGCAGTGAAGCAAACCCGATTGAGAGTATCAAGGTTGTGTCCGAGTTCCCAGATGTGTTTCCAAAGGACTTACCGGGTATGCCACCAGAGCAGAAAGTTGAGTTTGCCATAGAGCTTCTTCCTGGAACTGCCCCCATCTTTAAGAGAGCTTACAGAATATCCGGACCAGAGTTGGTTGAACTTAAGAAGCAGATTGACGAACTGTCAGAGAAAGGTTACATCCGGCCAAGCACCTCGCCTTGGGTCGCTCCTGTCTTGTTTGTGGAGAAGAAAGATGGCACCAAAAGGATGTGTATCGATTATCGAGCCCTGAATGAAGTCACAATCAAGAACAAGTACCCCTTGCCCAGAATAGAAGATCTGTTTGACCAGTTGAGAGGAGCCAGTGTGTTCTCCAAGATTGATCTGAGGTCAGGTTATCATCAGCTCAGGATCCGACCTTCGGACATTCCGAAGACGGCATTCATTTCCAAGTATGGGTTGTATGAGTTCACAGTGATGTCTTTTGGTTTGACCAATGCGCCAGCCTTTTTCATGAATCTGATGAATAGTGTATTCATGGATTATCTTGACAAGTTTGTGGTGGTATTCATTGATGACATTCTGATTTATTCTCAAAGCGAAGAAGAGCATGCAAGTCATTTGAGGATGGTATTGCAGAGATTGCGAGAGCACCAGTTGTATGCAAAGTTGAGTAAATGTGAATTCTGGATCAATGAAGTCCTGTTCTTGGGTCACATAATCAACAAAGAAGGATTGGCTGTGGATCCGAAGAAAGTGGCAGACATTCTGAACTGGAAAGCGCCAACAGATGCCCGAGGAATCAAGAGTTTCATTGGAATGGCCGGATATTATCGGCAATTCATTGAAGGGTTTTCAAAGATTGCGAAACCAATGACAGTGTTGCTAGGCAACAAAGTTGAGTTCAAGTGGACCCAGAAATGTCAAGAGGCCTTCGAAGCGCTGAAAGAGAAGTTGACAACAGCGCCTGTCCTAGTCTTGCCTGATGTGCACAAGCCCTTCTCGGTGTATTGCTAGGCTACACAGGTTTGGGATGTGTGTTGATGCAAGAGGGAAGAGTTGTGGCTTACTCGTCCCGACAGCTAAAGGTTCATGAGAAGAATTACCCAATCCATGACCTAGAGTTGGCAGCAGTGGTTCACGCACTGAAGACATGGAGGCACTACCTGTATGGACAGAAATGCGACATTTACACAGACCACAAGAGTCTGAAGTACATATTCACTCAGTCAGAGTTGAACATGAGGCAGCGAAGATGGTTAGAGTTGATCAAAGACTATGAGTTGGAGATCCATTACCATCCATGCAAAGCAAACGTAGTGGCAGATGCTTTGAGCAGAAAGAGTCAAGTCAATCTGATGGTCGCTCGTCCGATGCCTTATGAGTTGGCCAAAGAGTTTGACAGGTTGAGTCTCGGGTTTCTGAACAATTCGCGAGGAGTCACAGTTGAGTTGGAACCTACCCTGGAGCGAGAAATCAAAGAAGCACAGAAGAATGATGAGAAGATCAGTGAGATTCGGCGACTGATTCTAGACGGCAGAGGCAAAGATTTTCGGGAAGATGCAGAGGGTGTGATATGGTTCAAAGACCGCTTATGTGTTCCCAATGTCCAGTCTATTCGGGAGTTGATTCTCAAGGAAGCTCATGAGACAGCCTATTCAATTCACCCCGGTAGTGAGAAGATGTATCAGGATCTGAAGAAGAAATTCTGGTGGTACGGAATGAAGAGGGAAATCACAGAACATGTGGCTATGTGTGATAGTTGTCGAAGGATTAAGGCAGAGCACCAGAGACCAGCTGGATTGTTGCAACCATTGCAGATCCCTCAGTGGAAATGGGATGAAATCGGTATGGATTTCATAGTCGGATTGCCTCGCACTCGAGCCGACTACGATTCCATTTGGGTAGTAGTGGACCGCTTGACCAAGTCAGCCCACTTCATACCTGTCAAGACCAACTACAGCAGTGCAGTATTGGCAGAGTTGTATATGTCTCGGATCGTTTGTCTTCATGGAGTGCCAAAGAAGATAGTGTCAGACAGAGGAACGCAGTTCACCTCTCACTTCTGGCAGCAGTTGCACGAAGCCTTGGGCACACATTTGAATTTCAGTTCAGCTTATCATCCGCAGACAGACGGTCAGACCGAAAGAACCAATCAAATTCTGGAAGACATGTTGAGAGCCTGTGCGTTGCAAGATCAGTCCGGATGGGATAAGAGATTGCCTTATGCAGAGTTTTCCTATAACAACAGTTACCAGGCCAGTTTGAAGATGTCACCATTTTAGGCGCTCTATGGAAGGAGTTGTAGAACTCCGTTGCAATGGGATCAGCCTGGAGAAAAGCAAGTGTTCGGGCCAGACATTCTGCTTGAAGCTGAAGAGAACATCAAGATGGTCCGAGAGAATCTGAAGATAGCGCAATCAAGGCAGCGAAGCTATGCAGACACAAGAAGAAGAGAGCTGAGTTTTGAAGTTGGAGACTTTGTCTATCTGAAAGTGTCACCGATAAGAGGAGTCAGAAGGTTCGGAGTCAAAGGCAAGCTAGCACCCCGCTACATTGGCCCGTACCAAATTCTCTCAAGGCGTGGAGAAGTGGCCTATCAGCTCAGCCTACCAGAGAATCTTTCCGCTGTGCATGATGTCTTTCATGTGTCTCAGTTGAAGAAGTGCTTGCGTGTGCCAGAGGAGCAGTTGCCAGTGGAAGGTCTTGAGGTCCAGGAGGACTTGACCTATGTTGAGAAGCCAGTGCAAATCCTTGAGGTTGCAGACAGAGTCACTCGAAGGAAGACCATCAGAATGTGCAAGGTCAAATGGAATCACCACTCTGAGGAAGAAGCAACCTGGGAGCGTGAAGATGATCTGATGGCCAAATACCCTGAGCTCTTTGCTAACCAACCCTGAATCTCGAGGGCGAGATTCTTTTAAAGGGGATAGGTTTGTAACGCCCTGAATTTGGGGGTAGAATTTTTTCTCCTTTTCTCTCACCAAATTCGGGCGTTACTCTCTTTTCTCTTTCCTGTTTCGCTCCCTCTTCCCAATTTCAAACCAGTATAGTGACAGGTGTCCGTGTCATGTATAAACCAAAACCTAAGTGTCATGGGTGTTGCATCATGCCGAAGCACATTTCTTCGTCTGATGTTGCGTGTTCGTCTCGTTCCGTTTCGGATTTTGATTCGCGATTTAATTCCGTTTAGTGGTCGTGCACGTCGTGGGTTTTCGATCTGCGAAGTGGCTCGGCCCAGCCCAGCCTAGCCCAGCCCAGCCCAGCCCGGCCTGGTCTGGCCCGGCCCGGCCCTACGCGCCCCTGGCGCCCACACCCCCCCATGCGCCCCTCCTCTCTCTCTCTCTCATTTGGATCTCCCGCGCAACAACCTCCCTCTCCCTCTTCCACCTCTCTCTCCCCGTGGTGCCCTAGGAATTGGAGACGGCGATCATCGAAATTTGGACCCCGAGGTGAGCTTCCCTCCCCTCCCCTTCTCCTCTCTCTCTCCCTCTCCCTCCTCTTCTTCCTCCCCCGCGCACGCCCTCCCTTTCCCCTGCTCGCCGGCGGCGCCCCCCGCCCCCTCCCCTGGCCCGTGGCGGCGCGGCCCCGCCCGCCCCCCTGCCCGCGGCGGCGACCCCGCCCCCTCCCCCTGCTCGCCGGCGCGCGGCCCCCCGCCCCCTCCCCGGCCCGCGGCGGCGCCCCGCTCCCTCCCCAGGCCCACGGCGGTGCGGCCCCGCCCGCCCCCTGCTCGCCGGCGCGCGGCGGCCCCCCGCCCGCCCCCCTGCCCGCAGCGGCGCCCCCCGCCCGCCCCCTGCCCGCGGAGGCGCGCGGCCCCGCCCCCCTGCTCGCCCGGCGTGGCCCCCGGCGGCTCGGCCTCGGCGCGGCCTCGGCCCCTGCGCGCGTCGTTCTGGCCCTTGGCGTGGTTCGCGTGGCCTTGGCGTGGCCTCGCGCTTCCCCGTTTACCGCTAGCGCGTTCCCGCGTGCGCAACCCGCGCTCGCGGTGATTATTTCTGGTTGGTAGTTAATGTCAAACTCCGTTAGTTAGCGTGCTGCGTCGCGCGCTTCGCCACGCGACGGATTTGTCTAATTTCAGATTCTATTTATGTGTTGCGTCGTGCGCTTCGTCGCGCGACGATCCATTTTAATTTCAGGTTGTTTAAGGTGTAACGTCGCGTGTGTATTCACGCGACGTTACACTTTAGACTCAGTCCAGTCGACGTATGCCGTTGTGCGTTTCGTCGTGCGACGCTTAGCGTCTCTTTATAATTAATGCGAAGTGTCTCGTTGCGTGTTCGGTCGCGCGACGAGTCGTTAATTTCTTAATTCGTTTTAGAGTGCTATGTCGCGCGTCTCGCCGCACGACAATTCTTTTTATTTATCTTCATCCGCTTATAATGATTAGACATGAAACATTCCTTTACTTTACGCTAAACATAGTGTCTACATTAATTTCCTTCTATTAAGCGAGTGGTTAATTTATAATCATGTAACGTGACCGTTTCTCGACTGTCTTGTTCTCTTTCTCTCTTAACGGTAATTGCGAGCCCGCGTGGAACATCTGTTTACTTACTGCATTCTATTGAATGGTGTACTGTTCTTTTGTATTAAATATATGGATGTATGTGTGTTTGCGCTCGCATAGAGAACGATCCGGTCAGAGAACCCGAAGAACTCGCAGGAGAAGCCCCTGAGCAGCAGTCGGTTGGTGGAGGCAAGTGTCCCTTGACCTATCTCTGTCCTATTCATTATTTAATTCACCTCCCGCATTACACATTTATACTTAAGGATTTACTAGCTTTTGTTATCCATATCCTTGTTTACCTATGTGGGTTGGATTATTATTTTTTACCTTTATGCTATTGCTCAAACTCTAATCAATGAACATGATGAGATTATCTATGATACGCTGTTTTCCTTCTCTTATTATGATGTTGTACTTGTGGTCTTCAAGGGGGCTCGAGCGGTTTCTCGAGTGCCTCTCTGTAAGGACCTGTTCTATGAATGACCGCCCGGGAAAACAGTGCAACCATGAGGGTGGAATGGGGTGCCCTTAGCTGAATAATTAGAGGATCCGGGGTGTAGTTCGCTTAGCCATCGTGCCGTTAATGGGGCTCGGTGTATGCGGCTCGCTCTGCCAAGTTTGGGTTCGCCCCTTGGGGAGGAGTGCGGTGCATTTAGGAAACCTAACGGGCGGCTACAGCCCCGGGGAATCTTTGTAAAGGCTACGTAGTGATGCCCTGCTGGGTCACCTTGGTAGTGATCAATGGAGAGTCATGATCTCCGGGCAGAAAGGGGATCACGGCTTGTGGGTAAAGTGCACAACCTCTGCAGAGTGTTTGAAAAACTGATATATCAGCCGTGCTCGCGATTATGAGCGGCCAAGGGAGCTCCAGTGATTAGTGGTACTTGATCAGAGACATTTTGGTTTACAGGTGGCAATGAGATTGATGGTTCTGGTTATGACTATGGTACTGGTAAGTGGTATTCTTTCCGTTTGGAAAGAGTACATCGGGCTAATAACTTGGGTTAATGCTAAAACCTGGCTTTCTATTAGTAAAATAATAATCTGACCAACTAAAAGCAACTGCTTAACTTATCCCCACATAAAGCTAGTCCACTACAGCCAAACAGGATACTTGCTGAGTATGTTGATGTGTACTCACCCTTGCTCTACACACCAAACCCCCCCATCCCCATCAGCATTGCAACCACTGCTTAGGAGAAGATGAAGTCGTGGAAGGAGACTTCCAGGAGTTCCAAGACTACGACGAGTTCTAGGCGTGGGTTAGCGGCAACCCCCAGTCGGCTGCCTGTGAAGGCCGCGTTTATCTACGTTTCTTTTCCGCACTTTGATTTATTGTAAAGACTATGTGGATGTCTCAGACATATGATGTAATCGACTATTTCCCTTTTTAATACCATTTTGAGCACTGTGTGATGATGTCCATGTTATGTAACTGCTGTGTACGTGAATAACTGATCCTGGCACGTACATGGTTGGCATTCGGTTTACCTTCTAAAATCGGGTGTGACAAAGTGTTTCATGGCTAAGGATGGCAAAAAGAAGAAGGTACAATCTAGAACCACCCCAAGTATACTACATCTAGTGATGAGGGTAGTTCTAGTGATAGTGAAGATGATTTAATGTCTCTTTTTGCCAACCTCAACATGGAACAAAAGAAAAAATTAAATGAACTAATTGAAACCATTAATGAGAAGGATGATCTCTTGGAAAGCCAAGAGGACTTCCTTATTAAAGAAAATAAAAAACATGTTAAGGTGAAGAATGCTTATGCTCAGGAAGTAGAAAAATGTGAAAACTTGATTAAGGAGCTTAGCATTTGCCATGATTCAATTATCGGTCTTAAAAATGAAAATGCTAGTCTAAATGCTAGTCTAAATGTGAAGAATCCTTATTGATGAATTGAATGATACAATTTCCAGTCTTAGAACTGAAAATGATAGTTTAATTTCTAAAATTGAAAAATTAAATGTTTGCAATGATTCCATTTCCTGTCTTAGAGATGAGAATGCTAGATTAAACTCTAAGATAGAAGAATTAAATGTTTGCAAACCTTCTACATCTACTATTGATCATGTTTCCATTTGCACTAGATGTAGAGATATTAATGTCGAAGCTATCAATGATCACCTTAGTATGATTAAACAACAAAATGATCATATAGCTAAATTAACTACTAAAATTAATGAGCATGAATTTGAAAATGAAAAGTTTAAATTTGCTAGAAGCATGCTCTATAACGGGAGACGTCCTGGCATTAAGGATGACATTGGTTTCCAACAGGGGAGCAATGTCAAGCTTAATTTCCCTAAAAGATTGTCTAATTTTATAAAGGGCAAAGCTCCCATGGTTAAGGATAATGAGGGTTACATTTTATATCCTGCTAATTATCCTGAGCATAAAATTAGGAAGATTCATGCTAGAAACCCTCATAATGTTTCTCACCATGCATTCATGTATAAAACTAAGGCTTCTAGCTCTAGGCATACCACTCACAATAAAATGCCTAAAAAGAAAATTCCTGCTGCATCAAATGAGCATAACATTTCATTTAATACTTTTGATGCATCATATGTGCTTACTAATAAATCAGGCAAAGTAGTTGTCAAATATGTTGGGGGCAAACACAAGAGCTCCAAAACTTGTGTTTGGGTACCCAAGGTGCTTGTTTCTAACGTGAAAGGACCCAAGACTGTTTGGGTACCTAAGAACAAGGCCTAAATTGTTTTGCAGGTTTATGCATCCGGGGGTTCAAGTTGGATAATTGATAGCGGATGCACAAACCACATGACAGGGGAGAAGAGAATGTTCTCTTCCTATGAGAAAAACGAAGATCCCCAACGAGTTATCACATTCGGCGATGGAAATCAAAGTTTGGTCAAAGGACTTGGTAAAATTGCTATATCACCTGACCACTCTATTTCCAATGTTTTTCTTGTAGATTCTTTAGATTATAACTTGCTTTCTGTTTCTCAATTATGTAAAATGGGTTACAACTGTCTTTTTACTGATATAGGTGTTACTGTCTTTAGAAGAAGTAATGATTCAATAGCATTTAAGGGAGTGTTAGAGCGTAAGCTATATTTAGTTGATTTTAATGAGAACACAGCTGAACTCAACACTTGTTTAATTGCTATGACTAATATGGGTTGGCTCTGGCATCACCGACTAGCCCATGTTGGAATGAAGAATCTCCACAAACTTCTAAAGGGAGAGCACATTTTAGGACTAACAAATGTTCATTTTGAGAAAGACAAGGTTTGTAGCGCAAGCCAAGCAGAAAAGCAAGTTGGCGCCCATCATCCACACAAGAACATCATGACGACTGACAGGCCACTCGAGCTACTCCACATGGATTTATTTGGCCCGATAGCTTATATAAGCATCGGCGGGAGTAAGTACTGTCTAGTAATTGTGGATGATTATTCTCACTTCACTTGAGTATTCTTTTTACAGGAAAAATCTCAAACCCAAGATACATTAAAAGGATTTTTAAGACGTGCTCAAAATGAGTTTGGATTAAGGATAAAAAAGATAAGAAGCGACAATGGGACGGAGTTCAAGAACTCACAAATTGAAGGCTTTCGTGAGAAAGAGGGCATCAAGCATGAGTTCTCTTCGCCCTACACACCTCAACAAAATGGTGTAGCAGAGAGGAAGAATAAAACTTTACTGGATATGGCAAGGACCATGCTTGATGAGTATAAGACACCAGACCGGATTTGGGCTGAGGCGATTAACACCGCCTGCTACTCCATCAACCGGTTATATCTTCACCGAATCCTCAAGAAGACATCGTACGAACTCCTCACCGGTAAAAAGCCCAATGTTTCATATTTTAGAGTCTTTGGTAGCAAATGTTTTATTCTTGTTAAAAGAGGTAGAAAATCTAAATTTTCTCCCAAGGCTATAGAAGGCTTTTTACTAGGATATGACTCAAACACAAGGGCACATAGTCTTCAACAAATCCACTGGATTAGTTGAAGTTTCTTGTGACATTGTGTTTGATGGGACTAATGGCTCCCAAGTGGAGCAAGTTGATCTTGATGAACTAGATGATGAAGAGGCTCCGTGCGTCGCACTAAGGAACATGTCCATTGGGGATATGTGTCCTAAGGAATCCGAAGAGCCCACACAAGCGCAAGATCAACCGTCATCTTCCATGCAAGCATCTCCACCAACCCAAGATGAGGAACATGCTCAAGATGATGAAGATCAGGAGGATGAGCCACCTCAATAAAAGGACAATAATCAAGGGGGAGATGTTAATGATAAAGACAAGGAAGATGAACAAGAAATTCAGGGTCAAAGACCGCCACACCCAAGAGTCCACCAAGCAATTCAACGAGATAACCCGTCAACTCCATCCTTGGTGACATTCATAAGGGGGTAACCACTAGATCTCGAGTTGCTCTTTTTTGTGAACATTACTCTTTTGTATCCTCTATTGAGCCATACAGGATAGAGGATGCACTAAGAGATCCGGATTGGGTGCTGGCAATGCAAGAGGAACTCAACAACTTAACGAGGAATGAGGTATGGTATTTAGTTCCACGTCGTAATCAAAATGTTGTAGGTACCAAATAGGTATTTCACAACAAGCAAGATTAGCATGGTGTGGTGACAAGGAACAAAGCCCGACTTGTGGCCAAAGGTTATTCACAAGTCGAAGGTTTTGACTTTGATGAAACTTATGCACCCATAGCTAGGCTTGAGTCAATTCGTATATTACTTGCCTATGCTACTTACCATGGCTTTAACCTTTATCAAATGGACGTGAAAAGTGTCTTCCTCAATGGACCAATCAAGGAAGAGGTCTATGTTGAGCAACCTCTCGGCTTTGAAGATAGTGAGTACCCTAACCATGTGTATAAACTCTCAAAGGCGCTTTATGGGCTCAAGCAAGCTCCAAGAGCATGGTATGAATGCCTGCGAGACTTTCTTATCACTAATGGCTTCAAAGTCAACAAAGCCGATCCTACTCTCTTTACTAAAACTGTTACAAAAGACTTGTTTATATGCCAAATTTATGTTGATGATATTATATTTGGGTCTACTAACAAGTCAACTTGTGAAGAGTTTAGTAGGATCATGATACAGAAATTCGATATGTCAATGATGGGGAAGTTGAAGTATTTCCTAGGATTTCAAATCAAGCAACTCCAAGATGGCACCTTCATCAGCCAAACAAAGTACATTCAAGACATACTTAAGAAGTTTGGGATGAAGGATGGCAAACCCATCAAGACACCTGTCGGTGTTTTGGGTCTGACCGCACACCCGGGGTTGCCCCTCAAGGTGTTTTTAGGAGTAGGACGTGTCGCCGACTGTAGCTAAATGGTTCGTGCCGGATGCACGAGGAACAATGGACAGTGTTTATAGGTTCGGGCTGCTTTGAGATGCGTAACACCCTACGTCCTGGTGAGAATGTTTTGCGTGGTGGATTACAAGGGAACTCTCTAACACTAGAGAATAGAGAGTTGGGGTGGATGGGTGAGTAGTGAGATCGATCGTTCTGAAGGGGTGCCCCTAGGCCTTATATATTCGACCGTGAGGCAATACATGCGGATGAGATAACAAACCGCACCTAAGAGATAGTGAACTGATTGAGTCTATCTTCCTATAATTCTGCCGACTTATCCTCGCCTGGCTCCGTTGTATGGGGCTTCAGCGCGGGAAAGTCGGGTCTTCTGTTGTGGTTTCTTGCTCCACGTTGTTGGGCCATCCGGGCTCGCACGGATCCGGCCTTATGTCGATCTGCTTCACTGGTCGTTCTTCCCCAGGCCCATGAAGGAGTGACCTTACGATTTATCGGGCCCTTGGGCCTTTCGTGAGGTCTTTTATCCTTCCAGTGGACCCGGGGGATATATGTCCCCCACAAGCCCCTGATCTTTGGGTTGATTTTGAGATAATCGGCCCAAAGATCCTAGGTCCAGCTTGCGGTCTTCGTTTATGACAAGAAATGCTTTCCGGGCAGTTTGGTAAAAAACGATTTCTTACTGTCTCCTTCTGCTTTGATCACTCGAAAACTAGAGTTTTGTCTCAAACTCGTGCCTTGGAGATCGGCATTTCGTATTGTAGGACCCTGAACTTCATTGGGTGCACCGGAGGTGCACCCAATGGGTGTAGCCCCCGAGCTTCGAGCGGATTTTTGAAAATAACCCACTCGAAGGTCTTCATTTCGTGTCCTTTTGCTGAGAGTCATCCTTTCTTTTTCCGAATGCCTTAGAGGTCAGCATTATGTCATCGATATTATGCTTTAGAGGTCAGCATGTATTTTGTCTTTGAGGCCGAGTTCGTGATCTGCCCATATCTTGCTAGGTGGTGCAATTTATTTGATCTGCGACTGATTGAACGTTTGATGGACGTCCCCTGGCTAGTCTTCACGTCGCTTCTGTCGGTCAGATTTTGTACTTCACCGGCTATATTTGGCTTTCCTTTGATCCTTACTGATATCTCATTTTTGTCTTGAGGTATTCATTGCATGCCCTGCACAGATGTGACAGTTTTGAAAAATATACTGATAATTCCTGGGCGTCCCCCCCCAATGGGTGTTGGCAAGGGATGGCTTGGTACGATGAGTGTTTTAGCCGGCTGCTTCTGAGTAGTAATGTGATGTGACGGCGAGTGTAATCATATCGCCCGCGCAGTTGACTGGAGTCCCAATGGGTGTTGCGTTGCGTGAAACGGCGTCAGCTGCCTGACGTATCTTCAGACGGGTTGAAGCGTATATTGAATATTTTGCGACTGTTCAGTGACCGTGGTAGGAGGTGAGTGGTTGCCTTCTTCTTCTATAAATAGTGCCTTTGCCTCTCCGGTTTTTTCACATCTCTTGCTGTTCTCTGCTGCTTGCTTTCTTCTTCTCCCTTCATTTCCACCATGGGCAAGAGTAACAAACGCAAGCGCGAGCCGACTCCTCCATCGGAGGACTTCGGCGACTCGAAATACTCGGAGGAGGAGTTCTCCTCCGAGTCCGAGGGGTCTCCAGCTCCCGTCTCTCCCCCGGCGTCGTCTGACGATTCAGACGACTCCCAGGGGATTGCCGCGGAGGTCTGGACTTATATCTGGGTCGTCGAGCGCTCCGGGCTCGAGGGCTCGGATGAGTCGGAGTACTCCTCGGACGAGGAGGACTCTTCGGACTCGTCCGAGGAGGGCGGTGGCGGCGATGGCGGAGACGACGACGACGACGACGGAGGCGACGGTGACGACGACGACGATGGTGGTGATGGCGGCAGCAGGGGCGGCAATGGCGGCAGCGAGGGCGGCAGCAGCAGGGGCAGCAACGGCGGCGGCAGCAGCAAGGGCAGCAACAAGGCCAGTGGCTAGATGCCACTGGTCATTAGATGTTAGTATAGGTTAGAAGTAGTATAATGAAATAATGTAGTAGTATTTAGTAGTGTAGAGTAGCATAGTGTAGCGTAGTAGTAGTAGTAGCAGTAGGGAAGTATCAATTCATAATGAGTTGATTTGTAAGTACTGTAACTTCCCTTAATGAAGAATGATTTCGTCTCCTCCTGTGTTGATTATCTTGCTTCATAGTCAGTTGATCTTTGTCGTGATATTTATTGACTGTGATGTTCTCTATCTGTTATGCTTGTGTCGTAACTTGGAGTTCTCGAATCTTTCCTCCGTTTGCCTTATCTGTGAAGTCGATTCCTCTGGCTGAGTAACTCGGGCATCATATCGTCGCTTTTAGGGGTGATGGCCGAGCTATTATTGTCAAGATTTACGCTTCTGAAGTAGCGCCCGGATGATGACGAAGCCACATCAGCTTTGGAATGACTGATGAGCACGTCGGTGCTCTTAGAGGTAACAGCCGAGTGACTTATGACGACATCAACGTTTTAGAGATAACTGCCGAGTGACTGAAGATGACGTCGGCGTTTTAGAGGTAACTGCCGAGTGACTGAAGACGACGTCGGTGTTTTAGAGGTAACTGCCGAGTGACTGAAGACGACGTCGGCGTTTTAGAGATAACTGCCGAATGACTGAAGACGATGTCGGCGTTTTAGAGATAACTGCCGAGTGACTGAAGACGATGTTGGCGTTTTAGAGATAACTGCCGAGTGACTGAAAACGACGTCGGGGTTTTAGAGATAACTGCCAAGTGACTGAAGACGATGTCAGCGTTTTAGAGATAACTGCCAAGTTAGAACGGGTTGGGTAGGCCACCTTGAAGGTAATAGCCGAGTGATGATGTGGGACACCGGTGCTTTAGAAGTAGCCGCTGGGTGATGACATGGCACGCCGGTGTTTTAGAAGTAACTGCCGGGTGATGACTGGGCGCTTTTTGGAAACGGTATCTGACTCGGGAATATCCCATATGTACTGCGCTTTCAGCCGTCTCTGCTTTCCGTGCCCTAGTTCTTTCTTTCTTGCCTCCAGAACCTCTCTGTTCTTTTGCAATTCGGCTCCCGCTCTGTTCGCCGGTGGAGTTGAGATGGCGCCCAAGCAGAAGGCCTCGAGTTCATCCGCTGCGGTGATTCCCCCTATCGACCTCAACAGCCAGTTGCCATTCGCAGGTAACCATATGTCTGTTGTTTCTGAGCCTGACCTTCTCCATCTCGTGTCCATCGGGGTCCTTCCTCCGAAGGAGCTCTGTTCTTGGCGGATTTGCCACGGGGTCACTGTTCCAACAGAGGATACCCACGAATCCGTGATTTATGTTCCTTTTCTTCTCCGCGATCTCGCTCTTCCTATTTCTCCCTTTTTTCGCGGTCTCCTTGATTTCTATCGCCTTAATTTGACCCATCTGAATCCCAATTCCATTCTGCAAATTTCCATTTTCGTTCATTTATGCGAAGCTTTTCTTGGCGCCCTGCCACATTTTGGACTGTGGAAGTACTTGTATCACTATCGCCCTGGGATGGCCGGGGGGCAGCATCAGCTGGTTGGGGGTGCGAGTTTGGAGATGTGCCGTGGGAGGAAGACTGACTATCTTGAAATCCCGCTCAAGGATAGTATCAAGGGATGGCGCTTGGAGTGGTTTATTGTTGAGAACCACGGAAATTCTCTCCCCCCACGGTCGGGGAGACAGCCGGATGTTCGTACTCCGAGTTGGACTGAGTCCCCTATGGATCAGGAGGTGGCTGAGGCAGGGGCTTTGCTGGTTGAAGTTGGACTGCTGAAGGAGAGGGGTCTGACTGCAGAGGCTGTGGTTGCTGATTTTGTCTTCAAGAACATTCAGCCATTGAAGGACAGGGCATGCCTGGCCTATCTGTACCGAGGTCTAGCTGACTCAACCCGAGTCACCAACAGAAGAATTCCTGCTGTAGACTTAGTGAACCGCCTTGAGATGATTCTTAGAGGCAAGGTATCAAATGTTGGCGCCCCTGTGGCAAACTCGGCCTGGAACCTGCCTCTTTCCAAGGCCTTTACTCATTTTGTGTCGAATCCACCTGTTGCTGATGGCGGTTTGGGCCTTAGAGTGCAACCCTCTGCCGAAGAAGTTAGTGCTTTGGTTGCCTCGCTCGGAGAAATTCCTGATGACGAACGGCAGGTCCACTTTGAGGTGCCTTTGGATCCTAGTGATGCAGAGATAAGTGCTATGCTTGATATGCTGGCCGAGGACTCTTCTGATGCTGCTCCTGCTGGGACATTGGTGGTGGCGCCTCTCCCGGAAGCTGGTACAACCTTGGATATTCAGAGACCTGTCAGTGTTCGCCCGAAACGCCCTTGCCGAGCCAATCAACTTGATTTTCCTGCTGATGAGCAGAAAAAGAAAAAGAGACGTCTTCGGCGAGTATCTAGTTTGGATCGGGACGTTGGTCCTTCGGTTCCTGCTGCTGAGGAAGTGCCTGTGCCTGAATTTACTGACGCTGACCCCAATGGGTGTAATCCATCTGTCGCTGATCCCAATGGGTGTGCTCCATCTGTCGCTGATCCCAATGGGGGTGCTGTCTGTGTTGCTAATGAAAACGACGGGGAGGAAGAAGATGAAGTCCCTTTGACTCGGAAGAACAGTCGACAATATGTAGCCAGTGGGGAAAGTAGTGGAGTCCCTTCTCCTGCTCTGTCTGCCCTTATTGGTCTACAAGAATTGTCTCTGGCGAACTTTGATCAGACTCTTGAAGATATGGTTCCAGAGGATATATTATCAGAGCCAGCGGATGGTGACACGGTGGATGTTTGTGCTGATGTGTTCGATGCCGGGTTGGGGTCATCCCGGGCAGCGTCCCGCGCCTCATCGACCTTGGAGCGCGGTCTTGAGGGTTAGGGAACTGACTTGGATCGTCTTGCTCCTATGGAAGTAGCTGAGGGACCTTCAGCCTTAGAAGCGGCTACCGCAGAGAACTTGGGCCTCGGGGATGGTGTTGACACTTACCCAGCCCCCGTGGGTGTTGCCGGGGATGATTCGGCTCGGGTGGGAAGCGTGAGCCACGACCCAGCCCTCGAGGGTGTTGCCGGAGACGATCCGGCTCAAGTGGGTAGCGCGAGCTATGATCCAGCCCCCGAGGGTGTCCGAGCGAGGTCTCCCTCTTGTACTTCCATGGATGTGCACGCAGGATCTCCTCCACACTCTGGTTGCATGGTGGTAGCCCAAGCTTTGGGTCAGGGAGTCGCTTTAGAGGCTAGCGTTCCTGCCGACCAAGTTTTGGGCTACCACCATGCATGCGAATGGCCAAGTTACTGGTGGTGTTGTCAAGATTTTTTTAGTGCATCTAGGGCTTCCTGTGCTTCTGAAGTCCATTGAAACTTATCCACTTTTTTGAGTAGCTTGTAAAATGGTAAGCCCTTTTCTCCCAGCCTGGATATGAATCTGCTCAGGGCTGCCATACATTCGGTAAGTCTCTGGACTTTCTTTTGTGATTGTGGTGCCTCCATTTTCATGATAGCTTCGATCTTATCCGGATTAGCTTCAATTCCCCGGTGGCTCACAATAAATCCGAGTAGCTTTCCCGCTGGTACCCCAAAGACACATTTTTCAGGATTAAGCTTCCATCGATACCGCCGTAGACTGTTGAAAACCAGCTGTAAGTCTTCGATGAAGTTTTCTGAGTTCTCCGTTTTGATTACCACATCATCTACATAGGCTTCCACACGTTTGCCCCAGTGATCGGCTAAGCATGTTTGAATGGCTCTCTGATAAGTCGCTCCAGCGTTTTTGAGGCCGAACGACATGGAGGTATAGCAGAAAGCACCGAACGGAGTGATGAACGCTGTTTTTTCCTTGTCTTCTTTTGCCAAGCTAATCTGATGATATCCGGAGTAGCAATCCAGGAAAGACAGCACAGAACATCCAGCGGTGGAATCTACCACATGATCTATCCTAGGAAGCCCGAAGGGATCCTTTGGACAGTGTTTGTTGAGATCCCTATAGTCGACGCTCATGCGCCAATCCACTTTATTCTTTTTGAGTACAAGAACAGGGTTGGCTAACCACTTGGGATGTAACACCTCTCTAATAAACCCAGCCGCGACCAAGCGAGCCAGCTCAGCGCGAATGGCCTCTCTCTTGTCGGGCGTGAAGCGACGTAGTTTTTGCCGAATCGGCCTCGCCTGGGGATAGACCTTCAGTTTGTGCTCGGCCAGTTCTCTCGGGACTCCCGACATATCCGCAGGTTGCCATGCGAATACGTCTCGGTTATCTTACAGAAACTGGACAAGCGCGCCTTCATATTTATCGTCCAGGCTGGAGCTGATGATGGCAGTCTTGCGCTCATCAGCGAACCCAAGGTTGATCCTTTTAGTTTCTTCAGTCGGCCGCATAGAGGTCGCGGCTTAAGCTTCATTTGTAGGTGCTGCAAGGTCTTCCTCATGCTTAGAGTTTGCCTGCGTTGAAGAAGTCGTCGACGGCTTGGTGGTGAGGGCCGCCTGGATGGCCACTCGGAAACACTCTGCGGCGCCTTGGAAGTCAGCGCGCACAGTTATGATTCCTTGTGGTCCTGGCATCTTCAATATCATGTACGTGTAATGCGGAATGGCCATGAATTTTGCCAATCCCGGCCTCCCGATGATGGCGTTGTTCCCGCAGTCGAAGTTCGCAACCTCGAACCTCAGGAACTCGGTTCGGTAGTTCTCCGGAGTTCCGAAGGTGACGGGCATGTAGATGTGGCCCAGCGGGTATTCCCCTTCAGTCGGCACGATGCCGAAGAAAGTAGTGTCTGACTCGTGGAGCTCTTTGAGGTGAACTCCCAAGCCTTGGAGTGTCCGGGGGAAGGTGACGTTGATGCTGCTCCCCCTGTCCACTAACACCTTCTTCACCCTGCTCTCTCGGATCACCGGATCGACGAGGAGCGGATATTTGCCTGGGTGGTCGAAGTTGAGCCATTGATCTGCCCGAGTAAAGGTGATCGGGTGCTCCGACCATCGGTACGGAGCGGGAGGACCGATGGTCGCCACCAATATCTGGCGATCGTTGAGCTTTTGTTGTCTTCTGTTCTCCTGTGATCCGTGTCCGCCGAAGATGACGTTGACCTCCCTGTCAACGCGTGGGAAGGCTCCACCTCCTCCCTCCTCCTGCTGCTGGGGTTGTCGCGGTTCTTCTGGTCCTCCCCGCGGCGGAGGAGGAGGTAGAGGTTGGAAGGGCCGCCCGTGTCCGACGGAGTGCTTGAAGTCCCTGCAGTTCCGAAGGGTGTGGCACATGTCCTTGTGGTATGGGCACTGGGCGTCGAGGATGTCGTCCAGCGTGCGTTCGCCTCCGCGAGGTCCTCCCCGGGCGCGAGAGGCGGGTGGTCCGGCGGCATGCACTTCTTCGCGAGGCCTCTTTTCCCAGCGTTTGTTGGGTTGCTGGTTCGCGTCGCGTCGTGGCACTGCTGGTGCGGGCTTCGCTCCTCCGATGAGGTTCTGAGCTCGCTCGTCGGCGGTGATGTAGAGGTCGGCTTCCCGGAACAGCTGCTCAGAGGTAGTCAGCGCCTTCTGTAATATGGCTCGGATGAAGGCTGAGTCATTGGATCCTCTGTAGAAGTCCTCGATCACGGCCACTTCCGTGACCTCAGGGATACGATTTCTCATGGTCTGGAACCTTTTGAGGTACGACCGAAGAGTCTCGTCCCCCCGGCGCTTGATGGATTTGAGGTCCCATGGTTGTGCTGGTTTGTCGGAGAGGGACTGAAAGTTGGCGGTGAAGCGTCGGCTGAAGTCGCTCCAGTCGTCGATGCAGTGTCGGGGTAGATGTCGCAGCCATTGCAGCGCGTCTTGCCCGAGGCCAATGGGTAAGTATGCGGTCATCACGTCCTCAGACGCCCCGGCAGCTCGAGCAGCGATGGTGTAGACGGTCAGCCAGCCTCCTGGATCCTGCTTCGGTTCATATTTGTCGACGTTGGACACCTTGAAGTTAGGGGGCCATTGAATGGACCTAAGGCGTGGAGTAAGGGCAGTCACTCCACACGTGTCTTCTTGTCGTCGGGGATGATGTCTGTCCCGGGGAGGGGAGTAGTTGTTGTGGTTCCTTGACCGTCCCCGGGTAGTACCTCCAGTCGAGGCCGCTGCCGACTCAGTTCTGGTAGCCTGACTCCGAGCCGGGATGCCATGATCCCTGTCGTACTCCTCCCGGCGGCGGATCTCGTTCTCATGCCGTCGTTCACGCGAAGCATTGATGGAGCTTCGCGCGTCCCGACGACTGTTGATGGCATGTCATAGATCGTTCGGCGGGTGAGCGAGAGGTAGAAGATGGTTGGCTGCCTGGGTGAACAGTCGTCGATAGCCCTCGGCGTCGGGAGTCCGAGGGAGTCCATCAGCTATCCGAGCTAGTACCCCTCCAACTTCACTCGGCGTGTTCATGGCTCGGGCGAAGTCGGGATTCAGGTTGCGCCCGAAGAGTGGATTTTCCCGACGTTGCCTTGCATCCTGCTCGGCTTGTTCCTAAGCTCGCCGGCGATCACGCTGTCGGGAGTTCCTTCATTCTCTGAAGACGCATTCCTCCGGAGTTTCTCCTATCTCTGAGACCTCGTCTCGCGAGACAAGCTGCTCTAGATCCCGCTCTCCGGCCTCGTGATGTCGTCGGATGTTTCGGCGCCAGTTCCTCCGTCGACGGGACTCCCGCTGAGGTGGTTCTTCTCCGGGCGCGGTCGGCTCGTCGTCGGAGACGGGGGGGCGACTCCACTCTCCCGATGAAAAGAACGTCGGGGTAGAATGGTGCGGCTGTCGTAGCGATCTTCTTTCCGTTCTCCTTTGAGGGCGGAGGCACGGAAAGAACAACTTGCTTCCTCCCAGTTTTGTTTGTCTCTTTCTTCCTTGCGATTTGTGTCCATTCTTTCGTCGAGGAGGTAGACAGTGGAGTTCTCCGGGTCAGCGGGCCCTCGGTCCCTGGCTTGCTGAAGGCGATCTTTTTTCGAAGCGCTGGAGGTTGCGCTTTTTCCTTCTTTACCCCGATATTCTTGGAGTATGTTGGAGGGGACTTCTTCTTTGGCGGATCTGCGATGCGGTGTAGAGTTCCCTCTTCATCTGCTACGGATGAGATAGTTCCAAAGCAGAATACAGATCCGGGACGGAGGGTGATCTTGCGGTGGAAGGTGACGACCATTGAGCTAGCTTAGATCAGCGACACACCCCCTACCTGGCGCGCCAGCTGTCGGTGTTTTGGGTCCGACCGCACACCCGGGGTTGCCCCTCAAGGTGTTTTTAGGAGTAGGACGGTGTCGCCGACTGTAGCTAAATGGTTCGTGCCGGATGCACGAGGAACAATGGACAGTGCATACAGGTTCGGGCCGCTTTGAGATGTGTAACACCCTACGTCCTGGTGAGAATGTTTTGCGTGGTGGATTACAAGGGAACTCTCTAACACTAGAGAATAGAGAGTTGGGGTGGATGGGTGAGTAGTGAGATCGATCGTTCTGAAGGGGTGCCCCTAGGCCTTATATATTCGACCGTGAGGCAATACATGCGGATGATATAACAAACCGCACCTAAGAGATAGTGAACTGATTGAGTCTATCTTCCTATAATTCTGCCGACTTATCCTCGCCTGGCTCCGTTGTATGGGGCTTCAGCGCGGGAAAGTCGGGTCTTCTGTTGTGGTTTCTTGCTCCACGTTGTTGGGCCATCCGGGCTCGCACCGATCCGGCCTTATGTCGATCTGCTTCACTGGTCGTTCTTCCCTAGGCCCATGAAGGAGTGACATTACGATTTATCGGGCCCTTGAGCCTTTCGTGAGGTCTTTTATCCTTCCAGTGGACCCGGGGGATATATGTCCCCCACAACACCCATGGGAACCAATGGGCATCTCGACCTCGACACGGGAGGTAAATCCATAGATTAAAAGGTATACCGGTCGATGATAGGATCTTTACTCTATTTATGTGCATCTCGACCAGATATTATGCTTTCTGTATGCATGTGTGCAAGGTTCCGAGCCGATCCTAAGGAAGTTCACCTTAGGGCCGTGAAGAGAATCATGAGATATTTAGTTTACACTCCTAAGTTTGGGCTTTGGTACCCCAAGGGATCCACCTTTGACTTAAGAGGATATTCCGATGCCGATTGGGCAGGGTGTAAAATTGATAGGAAGAGCACATCAGAGACTTATCAGTTTCTGGGGAGATCCCTGGTGTCATGGGCTTCAAAGAAACAAAACTCAGTAGCTATTTCCACCGCTGAAGCCGAGTACATTGCCGCAGGACATTGCTGTGCGCAATTACTTTGGATGATCCAAACCCTTAGGGACTATAGCTACAAATTGAGCAAAGTCCCTCTCCTATGTGATAATGAGAGTGCAATCCACATGACAGATAATCCCGTTGAACATAGCCGCACTAAGCACATAGAAATTCGGTATCACTTTTTGAGGGATCACCAACAAAGGGGGGATATCGAAATAGCTTATATAAACACCAAGAATCAATTAGCCGATATCTTTACCAATCCATTAGATGAGAAAACCTTTAGCAAACTTAGGAATGAGCTAAATATTCTTGATTCTCGAAATTTTGATTGAAACATTGCACACATAGCTCATTTATATACCTTTGATAATATCTCTTTCACTTGGTACAAATGCGTATTTCTTATGCCAAGGCCACGACTAATGTGTTTTCAAGTGTATTTCCATACTAAGTCGTAGATTGAAAGAGAAATGGAGTATTCGACGAAGACAAGGCTTCCACTGCACTCTAACGGTATCATTTATCCTTCGTCGCTACTCCACTCACACCAAATTGGTACAATCCTTCACTCTTATTTACTTGTACCAATGGGGAGAAAATATTAAGGGCTCTCAAAGTCTATGTTTTGGCGATTAATGCCAAAGGGGGAGAAGATATTAAGCCAAAAGCAAAAGGACCGCACCACCAATTTCAAAATTTTCAAAATGAAGCTTTAATTGATATTTTTCATTAGTATCTATGTCATGACAATATATCAATTGATATCCTTATCTTGAGAAAGCAAAATCTCAATTGATATTGTTTTAAACTTCAATTGGTATCTTGTAATGACAATCTCTTCAATTTGTATATTTAAAGGTAGATTTTCAAAATTGATATCTACTAAAACCCTCTTGAAAATGTAGAGGAGAATTTCATTCAAGGAGAGTTTTGTTTAGTCAAAGGAAAAGCATTTGAAACAGGGGGAGAAATTTCAAATCTTAAAAATGCTTCTTGCAATCTTATTCGTATGCCTTTGACTATTTGCAAAAAGAGTTTGAAAAGATTTTCCAAAAGAATTTGCAAAAACAAAACAAGTGGTGCAAATGTGGTCCAAAATATTAAATAAAAGAAAGCAATCCATTCACATCTAGTGAGATTATCAATTGGTTTAATTCCAAGTAACCTATACACTTACCTTATGCAAACTAGTTCATTTCTGCACTTTATATATTTGCTTTGATTTGTGTTGGCATCAATCACCAAAAAGGGGGAGATTGAAAGGGAAATAGGGTTAACCTTTTCCCACAATTAATTTTGGTGGTTAAATGTCCAACACAAACAAATGGACCAACTAAGTTTGCTCTAGAATACATGTTCTACAGGTGCATAAAGGTTCAACACAAACCAATAAATATTCAAGTTAGGGATCAAATTCAAAGGAGCAAAAGAAACCAAGTGTGTTGTGGTCTGGCACACCGGACAGTCCGGTGTGTCCGGTGCACCAGGACCGTACTGAGTCCAACCAGCCACTCTCGGGTTTTCGCAGGCGCACTCCGCTATAATTCACCGGACTGTCCGGTGTGCCAGTGGAGCAACGGCTAACTCGCGCAATGGTCGACTGCAAAATACGCTGACAAGTGAACAGTGATGAATAGTGCGCGCAAAGTCAGAGCCGCAGAGTCAGAGGCGCACCGGACAGTGTGCGGTGTGACACCGGACTGTCCGGTGCCACAAAAAGATAACAACGCCAACGGTCGACTGCTCCCGAACCCTAATGGTTGGGTGACATGGCGGCGCAACAGACAGTGAATAGGACCTGTCCGGTGGCGCACCGGACTGTCCGGTGCGCCCATCGCCAGCAGCCTTCCCCAATGGCTTCTTGGTGGTTGAGGGCTATAAATACCCCCAACCAC
Organism: Zea mays; assembly: GCF_902167145.1. Classification (NCBI taxonomy): domain Eukaryota; kingdom Viridiplantae; phylum Streptophyta; class Magnoliopsida; order Poales; family Poaceae; genus Zea; species Zea mays. The sequence goes on from NC_050102.1 coordinate 106,361,163, forward strand.
CACAACCCCAAGTATCCATGTCTTCTGAAGTTTTCATTCAATACAAGAGCTAATGCATTCACTCCTAGACACAAATCAAAAGATCAAAGCCTCTCCAAGTCCCTAATTCATTCCAACCACCTAGTGACTTGAGAGTGTGTGTGTGTTCGTGTTCATTTGCGCTCTTGTTGCTTGGATAGCTTTCTTCCTTCCTTATTCTTGTTCCAAAGTGACTTGTAATCAAAGCAAGAGACATCTAAGTGTGTGGTGGTCCTTGCGAGGTCTAATTGACCCGTTTGATTAAGGAGAAAGCTCACTCGGTCTAAGTGACCGTTTGAGAGAGGGGGAAAGGGTTGAAAGAGACCCGGTCTTCGTGACCACCTCAACGGGGATTAGGTTCTTTGGAACCGAAGCTTGGTAAAACAAATCATCGTGTTCATCCGCTTGATTTCCATTTGATTTGTTTTCCCTCTCTCTCGTACTTGATTTAAGTTCTAACGCTAACCCCGGCTTATAGTGTGTGTTTAAAGTTGTAAATTTTAGATTACGCCTATTCACCCCCTCTAGGCGACTTTCAGTGAGCTCATGCACATTATTCCCCACAACTTGTTGAGCGATGAACGTATGTGAGCTCACCCTTGTTGTACTCACACCCCAGGTCAAGAACAGGTACCGCATGATGAGGAGTGTGAAGGATGTCGTGATGAGTTCGTGAGAGGTCTAGGCCATCGTCCCCAGTCAACTATGGTTGTTGGATCGTCGTCTTCATATGATGTAATTATATAGCTATTTTGTATAGAACTCCTATTACATAGTAAAGATGTGACATTCGTTTCTGTACCATGAGTCATCATATGTGTGAGATTTGATTCTATCACACATTTGATTCGCGCTTGGATTTGCCCTTAAATCCGGGTGTGACAGCCTAGTTTAGAGATAGTTTTTAGAAGTCCTAATTTACCCCCCTCTTAGGCATCATTGTTTCCTACACCTTCCTTGAGTGGTGGAGAATGTTATGCACCAAGGTCTCTAGAATCGCAAGGGGTGGCCTCAATTCTCTTGTCATTTTGGGAGTTTGGACCTTATGGAAGCAACACAATGGCTGTGGTTTTGACAATAAGAGCCCAATATTGTTGATGATATTAGAAGAGTTGGTTTGGAGGTTGACCTTTGGGAGATGGCTGGTGCAAAGAAGATGTCTTTGCTCACCGCCCCCATTCCGAGCCTCCCTGCTAGTTAGCCAGCGTTGTGGTAGTTTTTTGTTAGTTTTTAGTTGTGGATGGGTTTTTGTATGACTATTATTGGCCGTCGTAAAGGCTCCCAGTTTGTTTTTGTATCTGTTTCTCTTCTTTAATATATTATCGTGCAGTCCTCCTGCGCTTTCAAGAAAAAAGTTGTCTGGGCAGACTTTGTTTAACTGAAAGTAGCCTAGAGGGGGGGTGAATAGGCTAATCTGAAAATTTTCACAACAAACTTCGAAAGATTGTTAGATACACAGTTCGACTGGTGCAGGCCGGTTCAACAGCTACGTGCGCAAGTTGAACCACTCTGAACCAATCCAACTGTTTTAAAAACTTTAGACTAAAATCTACTCGAAAAGTATTTCGCAAGTTCTTGAGAGAAGTAAGATATAGCTAAGTGAGGATGAAAAGATGAATATGTAAAGGCTATTTTTACTTCTAGATAAACTCTACGGAGAAATCTTTATGTCAATCTTGCAAGAAAAATTATCTCAAGTTGAAACAAGCAAGAACACAAGACACAAGATTTAATCCGAGGTTCGGCCACACCACAAAGGTGTCCTACTCCCCGTTGAGGAGCCCACAAAGGGCCGGGTCTTTTTCAACCCTAATCCTCCAAAAGCCGACCACAAAGGTCAAGGCAATCTCTTCTTATCTTAGCTCAAAGAGCGGGTGATACAAACTTCTTAGGGTCGTCCACAAATTTGGAGACTCCCAAGCAACCTCAAAGATCTTGAAACCTAGGGTTTCAAGAACACCAAGAACGCACAAGAGGGGTTTGCACAAGCTCAAGTCTTTGAAAGAGAGATGGGAGAGGAAAACCAAATCGTGAGCACAAGCACAAACCTCACACCCAAGAGCTCCTCCAACAAGGTTGAATCTTGAGGAAGATTTAAGTGTGAGAGAGATGGAGAGATGAGTGCTTTGTCTCAGGTTAGGTGAGCAATAAATGAGTGAGTGTTCAGCCGTATTAAAGAAGAGAGAGAGGGAGGGGTCTATTTATAGCCACGGCTCAAAAACTAGCCGTTTGACCAAAAAAACCCGTTGAAAACCGGTTGAACCGCCCCCTAGGGCGGTTGAACCGCCCCCTGACAGGTCAGCAGTCTGTCTGCCAGTCTGACTGCCAGACTGACTGGCAGACTGACCTGCAGGCGGGTCAGACAGGCCAGGAGCGGTTGAACTGCCCCCTAGGGCGGTTGAACCGCCCCCTGACACCCCTGGCGACCTGACTGCCAGTCTGACTGGCAGACTGCAGATCAGAGGTCAGAGGGTCAGAGACCAGTTGAGCTGCCCCCCAGGACCAGTTCAGCTGGTCTAGACCAGAGAGTTTTGGAGAGAAAACCCCAGCTCAGCTGCCCTGGGGCAAGTTCAGCTGGGTATGGTCAAAGAGGTCCACAGCTGAAGTTGAAGTTCAGCTGGAGTTGAAAAAGTTCAACTCAGCTGAAGTCCAGCTCAGCTGAAAAGCTCAGCTGCAGCTGAAGAAGCTCATCACAGCTGAAGTCAAGTTCAGCTGGAAAGCTCAGCTGCAGTTGAAGAAGTTCAGCTGTTTTTCAGCAAGAACACTCTAGGTTTCTCAACCCAAACCATGGTCAGCCAAATAATGTTAAAGTGATTTTTGGTTTTCAAAAATAGCTTTTGAATTAGAGGACTTGAGCTATAGCAAACACCTGTACCTGTGCGAAAAAGAACAAGGAAGAATTACATCATGCAACACAAGATTTTACATAAATTTTATACGTCCGTCGCATGAAGTCCTTGGTGCTTCCTTAAGTTCCTGTTTCCTTCTAATCAAACACTGAGAACAAAAACTGTTAGTACCCTTATTTGTTTTGTCATTAAATCACCAAAACCCTCACTTGGGGTTGATTGCACTTACAATCTCCCCCTTTTTGGTGATTGATGCCAAAATAATTAAGGTCAAAAGATATATATTTGCAATAGAAAATTTCTTTTGAATGATTGTATGTAGATGGCTCCCCCTAAATGTGTGCACGATTGTGAATCCAACGTCTTGACATAATATGTCATGTGAGCAACACATTAGAGATAGTGACAAAAACCATGCTAAATACAATCATCCGAGGGGTGCAAAAGTGTCATAACAGGAGTTGTGATGCACATGACTATAAACACATTATTTTTACTTCATAGCAGAGTAGATATTACAAACTGATAGGACAAAAGATGATGGCCAGAAGACCATCATATTACTTTGAATAACAATCCAACAGTTTTATTTCATACAATGGAAAAAAAGGATACAAGCCACAACAGTGGCCAAAAACAAAAATAATCCACAAGCCACAACAGTGGCCAAAAACAAAAATAATCCAAAAGAAAATATGAAAGAACCACAAACTAGAAGTTGAATTTTCTCCCCCTTTTTGGCAACAAGTACCAAAAACGGAGAGAGAGACAAGGATACAAGAATCAGTATCCTCCAGGAGGAGGATATGATGGAGGATACGATGGAGGATATGAAGTGTAGTCAGGGAAAAAAGTCCTCATCGCGTCCTCCTCAAAAGTGGAGTCCCGAGGTGGCTCATCAGCCGCAGAAAAAACAGATGCCGAAGATGTACGATGATCAGGAGGAGGTGGAGGGTGGTGGTGGTAACCAGAGCCGGATGGCCTAGGGTCACCAGGAATGGGTCCCGGACCCGGGTAAGGAGGCGGAGGGTGGGAGGATGATTGACCCGGATCCCCATGGTAGGGAGGCGGGGCAAACTCCTCGCGATCATCAACAAAGACTTCTTCATCTTCATCGTCTGCAGGCATAAAAGGCACCCCGTAGGCCTGCTGGTACCACTCATTGATCTCCGGGGGAGGAGGATGGAGAGGCACATCAGGCGAACGAGGGACAAAAGGCATGCCCATGGAGGAAGCTTGACGACGAAGATTGTCGTCAGTCTCCCGCTGACGCCGTGCCACCTCATGGACATCAGCAGAAATGTTGCGGCACATGGAGAAAAATGCCGCAAGCCCATTGACCAAGCGAGCACCCATCCCGCGGCCACGACCTCGACCACGACCACGAGCACGTGGCATGGGAGATCCGCGGCCAGGAGAGGGACGCGAGGCAGCAGCGGGGGGAGAGGAGGAAGGATGGTGGGGAGGCTGGCGAGGTGGCTCAGAGGAGGAGGCAGGGCCTCCAGACCGTGAGGGAACCCGCTTCGTACGAGCAGCTGGGTTGGAGGAATCAACCCAGTAGGGTACGTAGCGGGAGTGTTTGACGGGTTTTTCGAAGTGGGTCTGGGTGACCACTTCGATCATCTTCATGATAAAGGGTGCATGAAGACACCCTCTGTGAGGAGACCAGGAAGCACGGACGATCTCCTCCCAGATCATGTCAAACACATTGATGCGGGCGAGACTGTTTGGAGCAAGGAGGAGGAGGAGGACTCGACTCTCCCCAAGGACGTTCATTTGATTACCGCCCTTTGGGAGAACGGTCATCCGGGACAAGGAATTAAGGTACCTATAGTACCTATGCATGTTAGCGGTTGTCCAGAACTCCCGCTCAGTAGAGACATGAATGAATTCCGTCTCTTCCCGCCTGGGCAGCCGAATGCCATGCACTCGCATGTTGCTGCCCTGAATGTCTGCATCAGAGAAGCCCAGAATATGGGCAAAACGACGATAACTGACTTTGTGCCAGTTACCCTGGATGAAGAAATAAATGACTGGGTAATCATACCCATCGGCTTCCTCATCTACTTTCTTTATCCAGAGGGTGGCATAGAACTGAGCTACCACCTCATCGTTCCAGGGGTATTCCATGGTCATAATGTTACGTAACCCCTTTCTCTCTAAGTTTACGAGAGCTGACGACATGTCAGCATCTCCCATATTCTCACAACCCTCCCAGTCAATAAATCTATGTCGGACGACTGGGTGCTTCTTGGTAAGAATGACAGAATTGTAGAAGTCAGCCTGGAAAAGATTCCAGAACCGAGGGTCCTGGACACCAGGATGACGAGGAGTGAGGGTGGGGTTGGTAAACCTCAGACGCTGAAGGGTTTCTATTCCCTTCTGAGTGAAGTCGACGGGAGATTCATGCGGACCGCGGCTGACGTTCGCCGGATGCATGTGCAGTCCGGTGACGTAGAGAGCATCAGGCGCCGGAAGGTCGATGAAGTCGTCGAAAGCCCCATCCTCCTCTTGGCAGGGAGCATACCCTGAGGAAGACGTGCTACGACGAGGACGAGAGGCGCCAACCTTTTGGCGTCTCCCGCGAGTCGGCTGCGAGGGCATGGAAGAGCCCTCGCCAGGCATCCGACCAGAGCCACGTCCTCTCTTAGAGAGGGAGCGACGAGGCGGAGGAGAGGGGACGGGAGATTCCTCCTGAATCTCGTCGGAGTCGCTGCTAAACTCAACCACAGAGGGGTTGCGACGACGCACCATGATTGAAAAGGTGGTGAAACTGTGAAGCGGATGAAGTATGTGGAGGAGAGGCTCTAAAGGTTGGGAAGCGACCAAGGCGAGAGTGAATGAAGTGGGAGAAGAGAAGGGGTAGAGTGAAGTATATATAGGCAGTTGAGCTGGTCCTCAGGACCAGTTCAACCGCCCCCATGGGCCAGTTCAGCTGGTTCTGACCAGTGTGGTCAGAGAACCAGAAACAACAGAGGGAAGAAAGAAAAATTTAAATTTGCGCACAGCTGCTGGAAGTGACCGGACAGAAAAATAATAAAAATCTGCATGCGCACCCCTGCTGTTGACCGGGCAGCACACAAAAAAACTGTGCGCGCAGACAAGAAATGACTTGACTCTGCATGCACACCCAGAAAACGATTCTCCACTCGCGTGAAGGACCAGACAGGAAAAAGTAAAAAGCCTCTGCATGCACAGCCCAAAAAAAATTTTTCTGCGCGCGCGAAGTGACCGGACAGGGGAGACGCTGCAGTCTGCAGAGCGGCAGCAACAAAAAAACAAAACACTGCGCGCGCCAGGGGAAAGTGACCGCACAGGGGAAAAGTAGCGCCCTAGCAGAGTGAATGACCTGTCTGTCTGCAGAGCGGCAACAAATAATAATAAAAAAAACACTGCGCGCAGGGGAAGTGACCGGAGACTGTAGAGCCCTGCAGAAAGCGACCGAAAAGAAAAATGGCGCGCTGAGCGACAGCAAAAAGAAACAAAAAAATGGTCTGCGCGCCAGGGAAGTGACTGCACAGGGGAAAAGAAGGCGCGACTGACACACAAACAGACAAAGAAAAGTGGCGCGCCCAGCAGAGTGAACGACCGGTCAAAAAGGTGCTGCGCGACTGAAAAAAAATTGCAGGTGACAGACCTGCGCGGACAGGCTGGTCAGAGGCCGGTTCAACCGGTCCACCAGGGCGGTTCAACCGCTTTTAACCAGGATGGTCCTGGTAAAAACAGGTTAAAAACAGCTGAGCTGAAGTTCAGCTGCTAAGTTCAGCTGGCCTCCTCCAGCTGAACTAGAAAGTTCAGCTGGTCAAGCCAGTTGAGCCCTAAAAGAAATCTTAGCACTAAAATACATTCAAATTTTAACATTTTCACCAAGTTTTTTTTTTTGAAAGATCATCACATAGCTTTAAAACTATCAATAAAAAACAGTGAATCAACCAATTTTTGTGACCGTTTTCAAGTTAAGTTACGAGAATCCAAGATATTTAATTCACTCCTAAGAAAGCAAAACCTAGTCTCATCGAGGGGTTTTGTGAAGATATCGGCTAGTTGATTTTCGGTGCTCACATGAAACAATTCGATATCTCCTTTGGCTTCGTGGTCTCTCAAGAAATGGTGTCTGATGTCAATATGTTTAGTTCTAGAGTGTTGCACAGGGTTGTTTGCAAGTTTTATGGCACTCTCATTGTCACACAAAAGTGGAATTTTGTTAAACTCACAACCAAAATCTCGAAGGGTTTGCTTCATCCATAACAACTGTGCACAACATGCCCCAGCTGCTATGTACTCAGCTTCTGCAGTGGAAAGTGCAACACAATTTTGTTTCTTGGAACTCCATGATACTAAGGATCGCCCAAGGAATTGGCAAGTCCCAGTAGTACTTTTTCGATCTACTTTGCAACCGGCATAATCTGAGTCAGAATAGCCAAGTAAATCGAAAAGAGAGCCTTTAGGATACCATAATCCTAGGTTTTGGGTGTGAACTAAGTATCTTAGGATTCTCTTAACTGCTATAAGATGGCAATCTTTAGGATTTGCTTGAAAACGTGCACACATGCAAACACTCAACATAATATCAGGTCTAGATGCACATAAGTAAAGCAGTGATCCTATCATTGATCTATATAATGTTTGATCTACGGGTTTACCTTCCTCATTTAGGTCGAGATGTCCATTTGATGACATTGGAGTCTTGGCGTGTTTTGCCTTTTCCATGCCAAATTTCTTGAGCATATCTTGTGTATATTTGGTTTGGCATAGAAAAGTACCTTCCTTGAGCTGTTTAACTTGAAATCCCAGGAAGTATTTAAGCTCGCCCATCATAGACATCTCAAACCTGTTCGTCATTACTTTGCTAAACTCTTCACAAAATTTTTCATTAGTACTACCAAATATAATGTCATCAACATATACTTGGCACACAAATAATTCATTGTCAACTTTTCTAGTAAATAAGGTAGAGTCAGCTTTTCCTATTGTAAACCCATTCTTAATTAAAAATTCTTTAAGACAGTCATACCAAGCTCTAGGGGCTTGTTTAAGCCCGTAGAGTGTCTTGTGAAGAAGATAAACATGATTTGGCTTCTTTGGATCTTTAAAACCCGGTGGTTGCTCCACATATACTCTCTCTTGTAGTGGTCCATTTAGAAATGCGCTCTTGACATCCATTTGATATAGCTTGAAATCATGGTTAGTAGCATATGCAATTAATATTCTAATTGATTCTAACCTTGCTACCGGCGCATATGTTTCACCAAAATCGAGTCCTTCCACTTGAGTATAGCCTTGGGCAACCAACCGTGCCTTGTTTCTTGTAACCACGCCATGTTCATCTTGCTTGTTCCTAAAGACCCATTTAGTCCCAATCACATTTTGTTTGGGTCTTTGGACTAAGGACCAGACTTCATTTCTAGTGAAGTTGTTCAACTCCTCTTGCATGGCAATTATCCAATCCGGATCACCCAATGCTTCTTCAACCTTAAGTGGCTCAAGAGAGGAAACAAACGAGTAAAATTCACAAAAATTAGCTAAACGAGATCGAGTTGTTACCCCTCTCCTAATGCTACCCAGGATGTTGTCCACTGGATGATCCCTTTGAATTGTATGATGGACTCTTGGATGAGGCACTGATGGTTGTCTTTGTATTTGCTCCTCCTCATCATTCACTTGATCAAGAGGCACTTCACCATCAATGCTTTCGTGTTCATCTTCTACCACTGTTGGCATCCTTTGATGATTTTCTTCGTGGTTTGGATGACTTGAGGTTGATGGGTTTGCTTGGGTGGAGACTTTGTCACTCACCACCCTTGCACCCACATCAACTATCTCATTGGTCATCCATAAGGTTCCTTCTTCATCATCCCTTTCTTGAGGTCTCACCTCACCTATTGCAAGTTTCTTTATGGCCTCACAAGGTGGTTCTTCATCTCCTGCAGTGTCATTAGAAATATGCCCTTGCGAGCCATTAGACTCATCAAATGTCACGTCTATCGCTATTTCAACAAGACCGGTGGTATTGTTGAAAACACGATATCCATGCGCATTTGATGCATACCCAAGCAAGAAGCCCTCGTCCACTCTAGGAGCAAACTTTGAGCTCTTGACTTTCTTGTTAAGAATAAAACACTTACAACCAAATACTCTAAAATAATCAACTTTTGGTTTGTTACCAGTGAGAAGCTCATAAGCAGTCTTTTTGTAGATCTTATGAAGATAGAGACGGTTGATTGCATGACAGGCGGTGTTGACCGCCTCTGCCCAAAAGTTGTTAGGTGTCTTGTACTCATCCAACATGGTTCTTGCAGCTTCAATTAGAGTTCGGTTCTTTCTTTCCACAACACCATTTTGTTGTGGAGTGTAAGGCACCGAGAACTCATGCTTGATTCCCTCTTCTCCTAAGAATTCTTCGACACCTGTGTTCTTGAATTCCGTCCCATTATCACTTCTCACTTTCTTGATTTTGAGCTCAAATTCATTTTGAGCTCGCCTCATGAATTTCTTTAAAATTTCTTGAGTTTCACCTTTATCACTTAAAAAGAAAACCCAGGTAAATCGAGAAAAATCATCAACAATAACTAAACCATACTTACTACCACCAATGCTAATGTAGGCCACAGGTCCGAAGAGGTCCATGTGAAGAAGCTCAAATGGCCTCTTTGTTGTGACCACATTCTTTGATTGATGTGGGACTCCATGTTGCTTTCCTGCTTGGCATGCGCCACAAACCCTATTTTTCTCAAAAACAACATTTGTTAGTCCAATGATGTGATTATCCTTTTGAAGTTTGGCCAAATTCCTCATACCGACATGGGCTAGCCGGCGATGCCAAAGCCAACCCTTGTCAGACTTTGCCACTAAACAAGTCTCAGGCGTCACTTTACTTGTTGTGAAATCAACAAGATAAAGCTTGCCCTTCAAGCGACCGGTAAAGGCAACTGAGGAGTCCTCCCTTCTAAGGATCTTCACATCCACATCCGAAAATAGGCAATTATAACCCATTCCACAAAGTTGTGAAACGGACAACAAGTTATAGCTTAAAGAATCTACTAATAAAACATTTGAAAGTGATTGTTGGTCTGAGATAGGAATTTTACCAATACCAATCACCTTACTTTTGCCACTATCTCCAAACACAATTTCTTGTGCTTCTTGAGTTAGTTGCAATGTATGAAACATGTCTTTCTCCCCGGTCATGTGATTTGTACATCCACTGTCAAGCACCCAACTTGACCCACCAGAGGAGTAGACCTGCAAAACAAGTTTAGGCTATGCTTTTAGGTACCCAAATTGAATTGGGTCCTACAGTGTTAGTTATAGCCTTGGGTACCCACACACTTCTTTTCATGATTTTTCGTTTAGTGTAGGCACCCACATATTTCACAACCAATTTTCCTAAATCCCAAGTCAACATATAATCACAAAGATATGAGTGGGAAATGGGAGCATTAGATTTTTGTCCACTTGAGGATCCCACGTCCTTCATCTTACTCTTTGTGGAACTCAAGTTAACCTTTACCTGAGGTGACTTATCATTTGAGGAGTGAATCCTCCCCAAGGCATCATATAGGGTGGTTCCCTCTATGAACTTGGGGGATCTCCACCCCTTATGCTCTATGCTAGGGTTTTCCTTGGATGAGTTGAACCCAAGCCCCCTTCTTCCATTGTTGGGCTTTAGGGACTTGTACTTGGGTTCAACTTTCTTTAACCCATCATTGCTAGAGCATTTTTTCAATATTTCTTTGACCTTCACCTGTGGGCTCTTTTTCCTTGCATGGTTAGTTAGACAACAAGAAGCATGATATTTGGCACAATGTTTGCAAAAGGTATTATTTGAGGAGCTAGACTTAGATTCAATCAATAAAGATGAAGCTTTGATGTTCTTGCAATTTTCAAGTTGCACTTGAAGTTCTTGATTGTGGACATTCAAGCTTAATATGCTTGATTCAAGTGCATCATTTTCATTTGCAAGACTAGCTATAGAGGTTTTCATATTGATTACTTCCTTTTCTTTATCCTCTATAGTTATCTTGACTAAAGATACTTCCTTAGTCAAGGCATCTAGCATTTCATCTTTATTGAGTAGCAATCCTTGAAGCTCTAGGTTTCTTTCCTTTTCAAGGATAAGCAAGTCTTCTTGAGCATCAAGAGTTGCTTTTCTTTTATCTAGCTTCTCCATCAATTTTATGATAACATTATATCCATTCAAGCCAAATTCCTTAATCATTTTATTTTTCATAGCAATTTGTTCATCATCATCATCATTTTGAAAGTCATTACTAAATAAAGTTACCTTATCTCCTTTTGCCATGAGGCAAGTTGGAGTGTAGGAGTCGTCTTGTAGGTTGGTGAAGAGTTGCGAGCTTGAAGTGGATTGGATGGCAACATTTGCCACCACTTCTTCTTCTTCGGAGCTAGAACTCTCTTCATCGGAGTTCCATTCTTCACCAATATGGGCTTGACCATATTTCTTCTTCTTGAAGTGTCCCTTGGTCTTGCCCCCCTTTTTGAACTTGTCCTTCTTGTATTCCTTTTTAGCTTCTTGTTCCTTCTTGTTAGGACAATCCGCTATGAAATGACCGGTTTGGCCACATTCATAGCATGCCCTCTTCTTTCCTTTCCTTTGAAACTTGTCATTTTTCCTTACAAATTTTTTGAATGTTTTGATGAACATAGCTGTGTCTTCATCACTTGAGCTATCTTCATCACTTGAGGTCTCGACCACTTTCTTAGCTTTGTGGTCTTTGTTCTTCTTGGGGTTGTCTTGTTCATTAGTGATCAAGGCATGAGAGTCCCTTGACTTGATGGGGGCTTCTTCGGACTCATGTTGTTGAATCTTTGCAAATAATTGATGAGGCGTCATATCCTCATAGTCATCACGATCCCTAATCATCCTTGCAAGACTCTTATCCTTTTCTTTATAAGCTCTCATGAACAATCTTGTGACCTTGGAGTCACTCCAATCTTCACTCCCAAGAACTCTTATTTTATTGACCAACACCATCAAGCGATCAAAGAGTGATTGAAGCGACTCACCCTTTGTCCAATCATATCTTGCAAGCTCACTTTCCAAAGCCTCAACTCTATGTCTTTTAGCTTTGGGATCTCCTTCATGTGACATTTTAAGAATATTCCAAATGTCACGGGCATCTTCTCTTCCTTGAACTTTCCGGTATTCTTCCGGACAAAGACTTCCTTTGATTATGCTCACTGCTTGAGCATTTCGATGAACCTCTTGCATCATTTCCGGAGTCATCTCTTCTCCTTGGGCGGGCTTATACATACCTACATTAACAATCTCCCAAAGACTAGGATGCACACCGATTAAATGCGACTTCATCTTGTCGGCCCACTCATCATAGTTCAACTCACTAAGAGTTGGTAACTTTCCAAGTGGGGCGGAAGAGAAGTTGGGAATATAATTTCTAGAGTAATCGAATTGAACTTTGCTAAAGTCATTACCTTTGCTTTTGGTAGATGATCCTTCGGTGTTGAGACTTACCTTGCTCAATACCTTAGACACCAAAAGATCCACTAGATCGTCATTATAATCAAATGTTCCCTTACCTTTATCTTCTTCGGCCTTTCTTCTTGATTCTTCTTCTTCGGCCTTTTTCTTAGCATCTTCCTCTTTCATTTTGAGGAACATTCTCTCGGCAATCTTCATGGCGAGGTCGAGGACCTTGGGGTCCACTTCCTCACCGGAAGATGTGATGGGGATTTCCTCGAGGAGAGGATCCACATGGTCCCGTTGAGTAGACATGATCGTTTCCTCACGCGGTTAAGCGTAAAACGAGGTACGTACCTTTGATACCAATTGAAAGTAGCCTAGAGGGGGGGTGAATAGGCTAATCTGAAAATTTTCACAACAAACTTCGAAAGATTGTTAGATACACAGTTCGACTGGTGCAGGCCGGTTCAACAGCTACGTGCGCAAGTTGAACCACTCTGAACCAATCCAACTGTTTTAAAAACTTTAGACTAAAATCTACTCGAAAAGTATTTCGCAAGTTCTTGAGAGAAGTAAGATATAGCTAAGTGAGGATGAAAAGATGAATATGTAAAGGCTATTTTTACTTCTAGATAAACTCTACGGAGAAATCTTTATGTCAATCTTGCAAGAAAAATTATCTCAAGTTGAAACAAGCAAGAACACAAGACACAAGATTTAATCCGAGGTTCGGCCACACCACAAAGGTGTCCTACTCCCCGTTGAGGAGCCCACAAAGGGCCGGGTCTTTTTCAACCCTAATCCTCCAAAAGCCGACCACAAAGGTCAAGGCAATCTCTTCTTATCTTAGCTCAAAGAGCGGGTGATACAAACTTCTTAGGGTCGTCCACAAATTTGGAGACTCCCAAGTAACCTCAAAGATCTTGAAACCTAGGGTTTCAAGAACACCAAGAACGCACAAGAGGGGTTTGCACAAGCTCAAGTCTTTGAAAGAGAGATGGGAGAGGAAAACCAAATCGTGAGCACAAGCACAAACCTCACACCCAAGAGCTCCTCCAACAAGGTTGAATCTTGAGGAAGATTTAAGTGTGAGAGAGATGGAGAGATGAGTGCTTTGTCTCAGGTTAGGTGAGCAATAAATGAGTGAGTGTTCAGCCGTATTAAAGAAGAGAGAGAGGGAGGGGTCTATTTATAGCCACGGCTCAAAAACTAGCCGTTCGACCAAAAAACCCGTTGAAAACCGGTTGAACCGCCCCCTAGGGCGGTTGAACCGCCCCCTGACAGGTCAGCAGTCTGTCTGCCAGTCTGACTGCCAGACTGACTGGCAGACTGACCTACAGGCGGGTCAGACAGGCCAGGAGCGGTTGAACTGCCCCCTAGGGCGGTTGAACCGCCCCCTGACACCCCTGGCGACCTGACTGCCAGTCTGACTGGCAGACTGCAGATCAGAGGTCAGAGGGTCAGAGACCAGTTGAGCTGCCCCCCAGGACCAGTTCAGCTGGTCTAGACCAGAGAGTTTTGGAGAGAAAACCCCAGCTCAGCTGCCCTGGGGCAAGTTCAGCTGGGTATGGTCAAAGAGGTCCACAGCTGAAGTTGAAGTTCAGCTGGAGTTGAAAAAGTTCAACTCAGCTGAAGTCCACCTCAGCTGAAAAGCTCAGCTGCAGCTGAAGAAGCTCATCACAGCTGAAGTCAAGTTCAGCTGGAAATCTCAGCTGCAGTTGAAGAAGTTCAGCTGTTTTTCAGCAAGAACACTCTAGGTTTCTCAACCCAAACCATGGTCAGCCAAATAATGTTAAAGTGATTTTTGGTTTTCAAAAATAGCTTTTGAATTAGAGGACTTGAGCTATAGCAAATACCTGTACCTGTGCGAAAAAGAACAAGGAAGAATTACATCATGCAACACAAGATTTTACATAAATTTTATACGTCCGTCGCATGAAGTCCTTGGTGCTTCCTTAAGTTCCTGTTTCCTTCTAATCAAACACTGAGAACAAAAACTGTTAGTACCCTTATTTGTTTTGTCATTAAATCACCAAAACCCTCACTTGGGGTTGATTGCACTTACATTAACTCAGTGAAGTCTATACACGTGTCATTTTCCATTCTTTTTTCTTAACCATGACTATGTTTGCTAGCCAAGTGGTGAATTATACTTCTCTTATGACTTTAGCATCTTACAACCTTTGCACTTTGGCTTTTTCTACTTGCATTGTTTCTTCGGATAACTTTCATAGTTTTTGCTACTTTGGATTGAATGATAGGGTCAATATTTAGTTTGTGGTCAATGATGTCTCGACCGGTTCCTTCTAGATCGTTTGATGACCGGGAAAATACATCCTTGTTTCTTTGAAGGAATTGAATTCTCTTCTTTACCAGCTAGTGTTGTCCCAATATAATTGTCTTGTCTGGGACTAATGGATCTAGTGGTACTTTTTTTATTTCTTCATAGGATTTTGCTTTTGGCTAAGTCTATCTACAATAAGTCTTAGGGCCTGTTTGGACGCTGACCTCCAACGCCACACCCCGCCTAAGGTGTGGCGGCCGATTCGGCCACCACAACTGCGGTGCGGGAAATATGGCGCGACATGGGGACAGCGGCGATGATCCAAACAGGCCCTTAGTTTTCATTTTGTGGGGAAAATTGTTTTCATTTACACTAGGTGTTGTCTTCTTCACACTTCTTCGTGAGTCTAAACATTATGTTTGTGGTCATGCGCGGTGTTAGCGAATGCACACAAACAGTTGGGCACCACATGTTGGGGAAGAATTAACCGACAGGTAAATTGCAGTAAAATATGTCATGTCTATAAATAGTACATGTCAGGGGTATTTATAGGGGCACCTTTTAGCACTTCTGTAAAGTCCTAACTACCCTGTACTATAAAGTTACAATCGTTTGCCCATTCAAGGGCAATTTGGTTTGTTTCCATCTTTATCAATGCTTGAATTCTTGTCGGTGACCAGTCTTCACAGGCACGTCTTCACCTCTGGCAAAGACTCTTTCGTGGCTTTGCTTAATTGTAGGAAGATATCGCCTTTCTTAGGAAGCTTCATATCTCCTAATGCTTCATACAAAGTCTTCGTAGGTGAGACTTCATGTGGTTTGAGGCTTCATATTGTGTCTTCATTGATGAAGCTTTTGGGCATAGAATAAAGGTGATGTAACAACTTTGACCTTCGTATGATCTATGTGCTTGCCTGAATTAAGATGTTTATCTTTTGCTTTATTATCACCTTTGTTGCTTAACTCGAAGCAAAGTTGGTCCTGAAAGGTGAAAGCAAATTTAAAACAAAGAAAGACTATTCATTAGCTTCAAAATATGGGGGTGTTTACCTATGGTGAAACCCCAACGTGTTGGACATGGTTTTTTATTACTTATCTTATATCATGTTAAATTTGCTCATTTATAATCTTTCATTTCAAATTCCAACAAATGAGCTAAAACATGTACTTCCGAGTTCATACTGTGATACTGGTATGAAATCAACATATCCATGTCCACATGTGGTTCTTGAAAGATTACTCAATTATTTTGGCAGTACATGAAGTGCCAACAGGGCCCCATATGGAATCAGTGAAATTGAAATGCATAGATGCTTCAAAAAGAAAAGTAGAAAGAAATGTATAGTGCTACGCTTGAGCAATGGACCATGTTGAGGTTTGCAAGCTGTGTTCCAAAGACCGGCAATTTTATCGATTGAGAGAAGCAATTCACGTAGAAATTCCAGCTCAATATGTGTCGATTCATTGTTTTTTTGCGATTGTTACATTCCAAATTTGCATGTAAATTCTAAAATAAATTTTGCAACATGATCACTCATAATGTTTTTTTTTTGTCTTCTCTTCCATAAAACACCCCTATAAATTGATGCAACAATATGCATACCAAATCAATATAATTTCGATCATCCAGAGTTTGCGTGAGAAATCACCTAGTTGATAGTTGATACATTATTATTGTGACCTTTAAACATCTTCTGAAAGCACAAACCAGATTGACACACTACCAAAACTGAGCTCTAGGTTCGGTATATTCATAACAAGAACAGAAAGGTTCCAGATATCTGTGCAAACAAAGTAAGAAGACTTTCTACTTCTGAAAGAGCAATAGAAATATTAACATATTACAGATATATAATTTGACTCAGAGAGTACAATTTTAAAGCAGGCCTTTAACTGGAAGCAGCACGAGCTAATGTGGATAGGTGGATAATTGGATACCTTGTGGAGTTTGTGGTTCAGAAATATCTTTTTCAAGCTTCTTAGCCAATTTATCCCCGAATATGACCCAAACTAGAAAAGTATTTTCCTTCAACACTAGAGCATGAAAAACAGAACAAATGGCAGTGTTCCATACTAACAATTTTAAATAAGATATCTGGGGCAGCAATTTTTGAAAAGCAAAGCACATCTGAGTCAAGGAAGTAATAAAAAGCTCATAAGGAAAATCAGAACAAACCGATAGCAATTACGGAAAAAAAATCATGTTTGTAAAGAATACTCCAAGTCCAAGGAAGTAACTGTACGTGCATAGTGAGCATCACAGCAAATGATGCAGCTAGCCAACAATTCTTCAGATACTATTCCAGGTATTGAACTTCATCTACCTAGAAAGAAAATATTTCCATGCAAATACTAATTTCATCAGATGCACGGTATTCATAGACTTTTAACAGGCACAGCTAGAAAATTTGTTATCAACGAAGTGTTGAAGTGTAGCAGAAAACATCACACGGTATTCATATACTTTTTAATTTATATCCCATCAGATTACAAGAAACTTTTCGGAGGCAGTATAAAATACAGGTTCAGTGTTTACATCAATAATCACCTAAGCTGTGAAATAAGAACTAATGAAATGATCCTCTGAACTTGGCCTATCAACTTCTCAGCATAAAGAGAAATGGCCAGATCAATTAAAATCTAGAAGAATGAGTAGTTAAGATGTCTGGAAATTGCAATTATTATCGCTAATTAGAATCCAGAACAGCACACCATCTTAAGCTGACTAACACGTAACAGCTTGGTCGTTCATATAAGAAAAAAGAAACGATAAGATAAAAGATAATGTAAAGATGTAAACTGAGAACCACCTTGAAAGCAAGGGGCAGCACACCACTGTCACTGTATCTGCTTGAAGTAGTAGTCTTTACGCAGAGGAACTATGCTCTCAATGAAAGTATGTGTGCTAAAGGAAAAGTCAAGCTCTGGCCAGGCTGTTGTCAGTTCTTCTGAACTTGAACTTGGGTCAAAACAATATAGATTCCTAGCCAACAACTGCACCCAAATTTTTCCACCGTGGAAGAGTGTGTGTTTCGGAGTAAAATAACATGAAGGCATCAACCAAGGCAAGGAGAAGTGGTATCTGTGAGTCCAGCCCTGCTTATCATGGCTATTGAGCATCAGTATGTCCATTGTACGAGGCGGACCTTCCAATGCACCATCGACAATCAACAAGCATAGCTTTCCCTCAAGCTCTGCCAAAGAGCAATGACCTCCATAAGATTTGTGTGGAGGAAGCATCATCACATCAAATTTTTCGCTCTCAAGATTCAAGCAGTTGATACGCGATGAAGCAATGTAGCGGAACTTTGTCAGATAGTATACCATCCCATTCACATGCACCCCTCTGTCAGTCGGAGCACCATGACAGCTCCCAACTTGTCTCCAGACACCGACTCCAATCGTGTATATCTCACAGTGTACCTTGAACGGGTCATTGTGAGCTCCTGGATAGAAATGCACCACCTTGTGTTCCCTTTTTTGTGGGCAAAACCCCAAGCAGTGCCAATTGCAGGACGAGAACTGGCTGCTCCCTGCCGTGTACATTGGCATCGGCAACATTAAAGATTCACCAGTCGTTGGGTTCAGCACCTCGACAGCTCCTGTGCTGTCACCTAGGCAGAGCAGGCCATTGCAAGAATTGTGCACGAAGACGCTCCGAGACGCCGCGGGCCTTGACAGCTGGTACATGGATGCGTTGTTGTCCGCGAGCACCATGGCGAGCGACCTGTCGTTTCCCCTGTCAGTCGCAAAGAGCAGCAGCTTCTGCTGGCCACGGCTCAGGTGCTCATGGATGAAGTGTGGATCTGTGAGCACGGACATCCATGACTTGCACACCAGTCTGCAGGCCGCGAGCGCACGGGCAGGCAGCCTGCGGAATACCTCGGTGAGGGCATCGTCGCAAATCAACCGGGCAGGATCCTCCACTGCTCTAGCTTTCTTGTGCTCCATCACTTCCCTGCTAGGCCAAGACAAGTCCGCAGCTAGCCGGGACGGCACAACTGCCAACGCCCACTGGTTTTTTTGCATCCACAAAAACAACCACTCATCGTTTTAGTTTCTTCACGAAAAAAACAGCAAAAATAGCAAATCCGCAAGGAACAGCAAAAATCCACTAATATATGAGAATTAGAAAAAGCCGATACCTATCATACAGATACAGACCAGACAGCCAGAGCCACCACGCAGGATGCCCCCGCCCCACTAGTAGTCCTTGAATCAAGGAAACGAATCGCTCAATTTCAGCGCAACAAGCCGAAAAACAAACGGACCGAAGCGATGAAACGCCGCCACGAGATGCGAGCATGCATTGCAGCCGCCGAGACCCCGCCTCCTGAACCCCCCACGCACCTGCCAGGAGCAGCGAAATTAAGAGCGGCTCCACACGGCCCCAACGAACTCAACAGCACATGGTAGGTGCGAGCGACTCGGTGTCGAGCTCTTGTTGGCAAGTAAAAAGAAGAGAGAAGAATCCCAACCTACCGGCCGGCCAAACCGAAGAAGCGATCCTCTGGAATCGGGCGTCGCGGGAGGCGGAGATCAGCGCGGCGGAACACGACGAGGCCGAGCGGTACAGCGCATCGGGCTCACCGACCGATCAGCGGCGGGCGGCGGGCGGCGACTTTGCCCTTTTCCTCCACCCGTCTCTGCCTCCTCGGTCGCGCTAGTCGGCTTCGGTTCTGTTTGTTGTTTTGGAAGGGGTCGTGGTGTGGTGGGGGGAGAGAACGAGAAACGGAAGCTTGGATGGGTGGGTGGGTGCCGCGGGGGTATCGCCGTGTCGACGCGGTAGGAGACGGGGATAGGAGGAGGGAGCGCGTGGGACACGAATCGCGAGGCCGGCGGACGGGACGGTGGGGACTGGGGCCCCGAATGTGCGCGCTTGGGCGGGCCCCTTCCCTCGTGCCCGGGCCCGCTGCGTCGCTGTTGTCGCCGTAGCGAGAGAGGGAGAGGTCCTGTCGCCGTGACGACGTCTCCGAGAGGAGCGTCGCGATAGGCCGATAGCGGTGACGTCGATGTTGCTGTGCTGTCGGCTGATCCACGTCACATTTTTTCCCTCGTAGAATAGGACCGACGACTATTCTCTTCAATCTCTCGTGTTGTGGGATGAATGTTGCATAAGATATTGCGTAAAGTTATATGGATTGACGTGGAAATATATAATGGCTATTTGGTTAACTGCTTACACGTACAATATACTCCTACGTCTCAAAATATGATTTGTTTTAGATTAAATATGTATTCATTAGTTAACTTATAAAAACTATAATTATTACTCCCTCCGTGCAAAATATATTTTGTTTTAGACTAATTATATATTCATTAAGTAATATATGAATTTAATTTACATATATGTCTATATTCACTATCATTTGAATTTGAATGATTATGGACAGAAAAAATGAGCTAGAAAAAACGAGACCGAGGGAGTATCATTTATTTGAATATCGACGGAAAAAACTTAAAAAGTATATTTTTAAGATGGAACAAGTATTTAACGTGCGAGGTTAACGTATTGTTGGCATCGATCCAGGCGCCAAACATTTGGGAGTTGTTTCGCTCGGCGAGCTCTCTGCGGTGGCATGAACGTTCCGCGGTCTAGGGCCAGACGGTCCGCGACCTAGCAGCAAGAGCAGGGTTTCCTGCACTGTGCTGGACAGTATGCGGCCTAGTGCTAGACGGTCCACGACCTAGCAGCAGGAGCGAGGTTCCTGGACTACGCTGGACGGTTCGTGCCTAATGGTCGGACGACCCGCGTGTGCGTGGAGTGGCGGTGTTCACCAACAGCACCTGGATCTCACCCCCGGGAGGGACCCCGTCAAGGAGGAGAGATCCTATGTGGGGGACAGATATCTCCCGGGTCCACTAGAAGGATAAAAGACCTCACGAAAGGCCCAAAGGCCCCATAATTCGTAAGGCCATCCCCTCGTAGGCCTGGGAGGAACGACCAGTGGAGCGGATTAACGCAAGGCCGGGTCGGCGCAAGCCCAGACGGCCCAACAAATTCGAGCAGTAATCACAACAGTGACCCGACCTTCCCGCAGGAGCCCCGTACAACGGAACCAAGCGAGGATGGGTCGGCTGAATTATAGGAGGATAGACTCAGATGGTTCACTATTTCTTAGGCACGCGTTGTTATCATATCTGCATGTAATGCCTCACGGTCGAGTATATAAGGCCCAGGGGGCACCCCTTCAGAACAATCACTCATTACTTAGCCATTCACCCCGCTCTCTACGTTTTCCAGCACTAGAGAACTCCCTTGTAACCCATCACATAAAGCACTCTCACCAGGACGTAGGGTGTTACGCATCTCAAAGCGGCCCGAACCTGTACATCATTGTCCACTATTTCTCGTGCGCCCAGCACGAACCATCGAGCTACAGTCGGTAACACCGTCCTACTCCTAAAAGCACCTTGAGGGGTAACCCCGGGTGCGCGGTCGGACCCAAAACACCGACAGCTGGTGCGCCAGGTAGGGGGTGTGTCATCGATCCAAGCTAGCTCAATGGCCGTCACCTTCTAGCATAAGATCATCCTCCGCCCTGGATCCATGTTCTGCTTCGGAACTATCTCATCTGTAGCGGATGAGGAGGGAACTCTGCATCGCATCACGGATCCGCCGGAAAGAAAGTTTTCCTCAAAGGTCTCCGAGAAAATCGGAGCAAAGCAAGAAAAAGCGCAACCTCCAGTGCTCCGAAAAAAAATTACCTTCAGCGAGCTAGGAGCGGAGGGTCCTTCAGCCCGGAGAACTCTGCTGTCCACCTCTCCGACGGGGGAATGGACACAGATCACAAGGAAAAAGGAAGCAAAGGATCATCAAGCTGATCTTTCTGTGCCTCCGCCCTCAAAGGAGAACAGAAAGAAGATCGCCGTGACAGCTGCTCCATTCTACCCTGACGTCCTCTTCATCGTGAGAGTGGAATCGCCCCCCATCTCCGACGACGAGCCGACCGCACCCGAAGAAGAACCTCCTCAGCGGGAATCCCGCCGACGAAGGAACCGACACCGAAATATCCGGCGACATCACGAGGCCGGAGAGCAGGACCCGGCGCAACCTGTATCGCGAGACGAGGTCTCGGAGATAGGAGAAACTCCGGAGGAACGTGTCTTCAGGGAAAGAAGGAATTCTCGACGACGCGATCGTCGACGGGCTCAAGAACAGACCGAGCAGGAGACAAGGCAACGTCAGGAAAATCCACTCTTCGGGCGCAACCTGAACCCCAACTTCGCCCGAGCCATGAACACGCCGAGTGAAGTCGGAGGGGTGTTGGCTCGGATAGCTGATGGCCTCCCTCGGACTCCTGACGCCGAGGGCTACCGGCGGCTATTCACTCAAGCAGCCAATCATCTTCTACCCCTCGCTCACCCGCCGAACGATCTACGACACGCCATCAATAGTCGGCGGGACGCATGGAGCTCCAACAACGCTTCGCGCGAGCGGCGACATGAGAACGAGATCCATCACCGGGAAGAGTATGACCGGGACCACGACATCCCAGCACAGAGTCAGGCTACCAGGATCGAGTTGGCCACGGCTTCAACTGGTGGCACCACCCGGGAACGGTCGAGGCACCACGACGACCACTCCCCTCCCCAGGACAGACAACATCATCGACGACAGGAGGACACATGTGGAGTATCGGCACTTACTCCGCGCTTTAGGCCATTTAATGGCCCCCTAACTTCAAGGTATCCAACGTCGACAAATATGAACCTAAGCAGGATCTGGGAGGCTGGCTTACCGTCTACACCACCGCTGCCCGAGCTGCTGGGGCAACTGAGGATGTAATGACCGCGTACTTACCTATCATCATCGGGCAAGATGCGCTGCAATGGCTGCGACACCTACCCCGACACTGTATCGACGACTGGAGCGACTTCAGTCGGCGCTTCACCGCCAACTTTCAGTCTCTCTCTGACAAACCGGCGCAACCATGGGACCTCAAATCCATCAAGCGCCGAGGGGACGAAACTCTTCGGTCATACCTCAAAAGATTCCAGACCATGAGAAATCGTATCCCGAGGTCGCGGAGGCAGCAGTGATCGAGGATTTCTACAGGGGATCCAATGACTCGGCCTTCGTCTGAACCATACTACAGAAGGCGCCGACAACCTCCGAGCAGTTGTTCCGGGAAGCCGATCTCTACATCACCGCCGACGAACGAGCTCAGGACCTCATCGGGGGAGCGAAGCCTGCACCAGCAGCACCGCGACGCGACACGAACTAGCAACCCGACAAGTGCTGGGAGAAGAGGCCTCGTGAAGAGGTCCACGCCGCCAGACCGCCCGCCTCTCGCGCCCAAGGAGGACCTCGAGAAGGTGAACGCACGCTGGACGACATCCTCGACGCCTAGTGCCCGTACCACAAGGACGTGCGCCACACCCTTCAGAACTGAAGAGACTTTAGGCACTCCGTCGGGCACGGCCGACCCTTCCAACCTCTACCTCCTCCCCCGCCGCGAGGAGGGCCAGGAGAACCGCGACAGCCCCAGCAGCAGGAGGAGGGAGGAGGTGCAGCCTTCCCGCACGTTGACAGAGAAGTCAACGTCATTTTTGGCGGACACGGGTCGCAGGAAAGCAAGAGACAACAAAAGTTCAACGACCGTCAGGTACTGGTGGCAGCTACCGGTCCTCCCGCCCTGTACCGATGGTCTGAGCACCCGATCACCTTCACCCGGGCAGATCAGTGGCTCAACTTCGACCACCCGGGCAAATACCCGCTCCTCGTCGATCCGGTGATCCGAGAGAGCAGGGTAAAGAAGGTATTAGTGGACGGGGGGAGCAGCATCAACGTCACCTTCCCCCGGACACTCCAAGGCTTGGGAGTTCACCTCAAAGAGCTCCACAAGTCGGGCACTCCTTTCTTCGGCATCGTGCCGACTGAAGGAGAATACCCGCTAGGCCACATCTACATGTCGGTCACCTTCGAAACTCCGGAGAACTACAGAACCGAGTTCCTAAGGTTCGAGGTGGCAAACTTCGACTGCGGGTACAACACCATCATCGGGAGGCCTGGATTGGCAAAGTTCATGGCCATCCCGCATTATACATACATGATATTGAAGATGCCAGGACCACAAGGGATCATAACTGTGCGCGCTGACTTCCAAGGCACCGCAGAATGTTTTCGAGTGGCCATTCAGGCGGCCCTCACCACCAAACCATCGACGACTTCTTCTGCGCAGGCGAATTCTAAGCCTGAGGAAGATCTCGCAATACCCACGAATGAAGCTCAAGCCGTGACCTCTATGCGGCCGACTGAAGAAACCAAGAGAATCAATCTCGGGTTCGCCAATGAGCGCAAAACTGCTATCATTAGTTCCAGTCTGGATGATAAATAGGAAGGCGTGCTCGTCCGGTTTCTGCAAGATAACCGAGACGTATTCGCATGGCAACCTGCGGATATGCCGGGAGTCCCGAGAGAACTGGCCGAGCACAAATTGAAGGTCTACCCCTAGGTGAGGCCAATCCGACAGAAATTGCGTCGCTTCACGCCCAACAAGAGAGAAGCCATCCGTGCTGAGTTGGCTCGCTTGGTCGCGGCAGGATTTATTAGAGAGGTGTTGCATCCTGAGTGGCTAGCTAATCCTGTTCTTATACTCAACAAGAATAAAGTGGATTGGCGCATGTGCGTCGACTATACGGATCTCAACAAACACTGTCCAAAGGATCCCTTCGGGCTTCCTAGGATAGATCAAGTGGTAGACTCCACTGCCAGATGTACTGTGTTGTCTTTCTTGGATTGCTACTCTGGGTATCATCAGATTAGTCTGGCAAAAGAAGACGAGGAAAAAACAACATTCATCACTCCATTCAGAGCTTTCTGCTATACCTCCATGTCGTTCGGTCTCAAAAACGCTGGAGCAACTTATCAGAGAGCTATTCAAACATGCTTAGCCGATCACTGGGGCAAGCGTGTGGAAGCTTATGTGGATGATGTGGTGATCAAAACAGAAAATTCAGAAAATTTCATTGAAGATTTACAGCTGGTCTTCAACAGTCTACGTCAATATCGATGGAAGCTTTATCCTGAAAAATATGTGTTTTCGGAGTACCAGCAGGAAAGTTGCTCGGGTTTATTGTCAGCCACCGAGGGATTGAAGCCAATCTAGAAAAGATCAAGGCTATCATGAGGATGGAAGCACCACGATCACAGAAGAAAGTTCAAAGACTTACCGGATGTATGGCAGCTCTAAGCAGATTCATATCAAGGCTGGGAGAGAAAGGCTTACCATTCTATAAGTTGCTCAAGAAGGTAGACAAATTCCAGTGGACTTCAGAAGCACAAGAAGCTCTGGATGCGCTGAAAAAATTCTTGACAACACCACCAGTGCTGAAACCGCCGCGCCGAGCCACGCCGACTCAACCGGCTGAAGATCTGCTACTATACATCTCTTGCACGACTCATGTGGTAAGCACCACGTTGGTAGTCGAACGAGCAGAAGAAGGACATGCATACCCAGTACAGCACCCTGTCTATTTCATCAGTGAAGTCCTGGGTCCCTCGAAGAAAAAATACCCTCAAGTCCAAAAGCTATTGTATGCAGTACTTCTAACTGCACACAAGCTCCGTCACTACTTCGACGACCACAAAGTCATAGTAGTCACTGGATTTCCGATAGGAGATATTCTTCACAACAAAGAAGCCATCGGGAGAATAGCCAAGTGGGCCTGTGAGCTGGGATCTCATGACATTGAATTTCGACCTCGCACTGCTATCAAAACTCAAGCACTGGTTGACTTCGTATCAGAATGGACTGAGCAGCATGTGCCGGATAACCCGGAAACCGCAGAAGTGTGGCGAATGTATTTTGATGGCTCGTTGAAGCTGTAGGGAGCAGGCGCAGGGATCCTATTTATTGCACCTGGAAGTGAACCACTCAAGTATGCTCTTCAATTGTTGTTCCCGGCATCTAACAATGCAGCCGAATACGAAGCTCTGATTCATGGACTGAACATTGCCATATCACTGGGCATCAAGAGACTGATGGTATATGGAGATTCTCTAGTGGTCATAAGTCAAATAAACAAGGAATGGGACTGCTCGAATGACGCCATGGGAAAATACTGCACTGCTGTCCGGAAACTAGAAGACAAATTTGAAGGTTTGGAATTTCATCATGTGGAGAGAGACCACAACGTGGTAGCTGATGCATTGTCTAAACTAGGATCCAGTCGGACTCAGGTCCCGCCTGGAGTTTTCGTCCAAGAAGTACCGCGCCCGAGCATCTCAATGGATCGGGTAGAAGAATGTAACACTCTGAGCCAACCAGAGTCAAATTCTGACGACTAGAGGGAGCTGATCATTAGGTATATAAAGAATGAAGAGGAACCAGATGACAAAAATACAGCTGAGCGCATCGCAAGACAGTCAGCTCACTATACACTCATTGAGGAAACGCTATACAGAAGGGGCGCATCAGGAGTCCTCATGAAATGTATTCTCTCAGCTACTGGAAAACAAATTCTGGATGAGGTCCATGCTGGGCAATGTGGAGTACACACAGCATCCAGGACCCTGGTTGGGAAGGTCTTCAGGTCGGGTTTCTACTGGCCAACAGCGAAGAGTGATGCAGCCGAGTTAGTCCAGAGGTGCGAAGCCTGCCAGTACTTATCAAAGCAGCAGCATCTACCAGCACAGCAACTGCAAACCATACCTGTAACTTGGCCATTCGCGTGTTGGTGATTGGATATGATTGGACCTTTCAAGAAAGCTCAAGGAGGATACACTCATGTACTGGTTGCTATCGATAAATTCACTAAATGGATAGAGTTCAAACCCATTGCTTCTCTAACTTCAGCTAAGGCCGTAGAATTCATACAAGACATAATATTCAGGTTTGGAATACCGAATAACATCATAACCGACCTGGGATCCAATTTCACAAGTTCAGAGTTCTTCGATTTATGCGAGCAAAAGAGCGTTCAGATCAAATATGCCTCGGTGGCGCACCCAAGAGCCAACGGGCAAGTCAAAAGAGCTAACGGAATGATATTGGAGGCGCTTAGAAAGAAAGTCTTCGACAAGAATGAAAAGTTCACAGGAAAGTGGATCAGAGAGCTGCCGTATGTTGTTTGGAGCCTGAGAACTCAACCTAGTCGAGCTCTGCATGGAAACACACCTTTCTTCATGGTCTATGGTTCGGAGGCAGTGCTACCTGCTGATCTCAAGTTCGGGGCACCGAGGTTAATCTTTGAAAACATAGCAGAAGCTGAAGCTACTAGGCTGGAGGATGTTGATGTACTCGAAGAAGAGCGACTGAATACGGTGATTCAATCAGCACGGTATCAGCAAACTCTGAGGCGCTATCATGATAAGGCCATTTGACATCGATCCTTCGCAGTGGGAGATCTTGTCCTCCGCCGAATTCTAACGGGGGAGGGACGACACAAATTGTCACCTCTATGGGAAGGGCCATTCATAGTAGCAGAAGTCACTCGGCCGGGATCATATCGTCTCACTCAAATGGACGACACGGAAATTGGGAACTCATGGAACATAGAACACCTCAGGAAGTTTTACCCCTAGCTACATCCCAGAAGCTATTGGGACGACGATGTATTCTGTAAATTGAGAAATATATCATCAATAAAAAGGCTTCAAAGGCACTCAAATTGTTCGCTATCAAATGGCATACTTACTTAACTCGGGGTGACCACTATGCCCTACTAACGGAGCAATCGGCTTGAGTCGGCAATGACTTAAGGCGGTGTGACATGCTCACGCTTACTAAACTCGGGGTGACCACTATGCCCTACTAACGGATTAATCGGCTTAAGTCGGCAATGACTTAAGGCGGTGCGACATGCTCACGCTTACTAAAATCGGGGTGACCACTATGCCCTACTAACGGAGCAATCGACTTAAGTTTTCTAACGAAGCATCCGAGCACACTAACCACGTGTTCAAAGCATACAATGTTTTCTATTTGGCAATGTTCTTCTCAGGAGCAAACGACAAAGAGGGGTGACTTGAGGAATCAAGAGCGGTGTTCACATCTGCCACTATGTCATCAGGAACAACCACGCCGGGTCTCCTCATCAGGATCCGCCACGCGCGAATAGTTTTATCCATAGCTTTGTCGCGCTGGGCCCTCAGAGTAGCAGAAGTCTCTTCAGCAGCCTTGACAGCCAACCGAGCAGTTTCTAGCTCTTGGGCGACTGATTTCTTGGAAGCACGCAGATCCTTGATGATAGTATCTTTGGTCGACACCAACTGCCTGAGGTGAATCACATCATCCAAGGACTCTTGCAGCTTATAACGATGATTATCCAACTCCTCCCTGGTGAAGCGATGACTCCTCTCCAAGATGGTCAACGAATTGCTGGCATCGTGGTATAGCTTGTCAAGGTTGTCACAAGAAGTGGCGAGGGCACAGTTTTCCTCCTGCAGACAAGAATCAGTTTCTCCAAACGTCAAGCAAGCAATAAGAACACAGCAAATAAAGCCAAGATTCACTGGTCACCTTTTCAGAGTCGAGCTGAGCACGGAGGGTGGAGCTCAACATGTTAGCATCATTCAGAGAAGCAGAAACCCGGGCCAGTTCAGTCTGACCTTGAGAATATTTTTCTTCAAGATCAGAATACCGTCGAGCCATATCTGTCAAGAAATAGTCAAGCAAAGGTGTTCAGTTAAAAAACAGAATTAATCAAGTAATCAAAGAAGAAACAAAGGGCACTAACCAGCATTTGCCATCTCCAAATCAGACACCCGCCGCTGAAGCAGTACTGGATTCCAATGTAAAAGAGATAGAGCCCTTTCTGGGACAGAAGCACCCTGCGACTTCAGCTGACCAACTATTTCATCAACCAACGCTTGACATTAAAAACAAATGAGTATCAGAACAATATCACACCTGGGGTACTGCCAGATTTGTAAAAACCAAGTTACGTGGAGGTTGGAAAAGAACGAAGGAACTCCCAAGTCGTGGGAAGTTAATTGATGGCTCGATGAAGGATCACAGACCGGAACAACCCGCAATGCATCAGTGGGGACCAGATCAGTATCATCAGCAGAGGTCAAAACTCTGTCATCAGGAGCGCTGGCCTCTAAGGCGACTTCCTGACCCGGAGCTTGGGCTGCTGCCATGCAACCAGAGTGCGGAGGAGAAGACCCTACATGAACGTCCATGGAAGTGTGAGAGGGAGAACCGACTCGAACACCCTCGGGGGCTGGGTCATAGCTCGTGCTACCCATCCGAGCCGGGTCATCCCCGGCAACACCCTCGGGGGCTGGGTAAGCGCTAGCGCCATCCTTGAGGGCCGAGCTCTCTGTAACAGCCACCTCTAAGGCTGAAGGACCTTCACCTATTTCCATGGGAGCAGAACAATCCAGACCAGCCTCCTGGCCCTTAAGACCACGCTCTAAGGTCGATGAGGCGCGAGACGCCGCCCGGGATAACTCCAGCCCAACATCAGGCACACCAGTGCAAACATCCATCATGCCACCGTCTGCTGGCTCCGACAACATATCTTCTGGGACCATGTCTTCAAGAGTTTGATCAAAGTTCGCCAGAGATAATTCTTGCAGACCGATGAGGGCAGATAAAGCTGGAGAAGGAACACCACTGCTTTCCCCACTAGCTAGGTAGCGTCGGCTGTTCTTCCGAATTAGAGGGATTTCATCCTCCTCTTCCTCACCTTCATCAACAACGTGGACAATACACCCATTGGGGTCAGCTTTGGCCAGATCACACCTATCAGGTTCAATGTCATCCAGGTCACACCTATTGGGATCCACAGCAGTCGGGTCACACCCATTGGGGTCAGCTTCAGCAAATTCAGGCACTGGCACTTCCTCAGTAGCAGGAACAGAAGGACCGGCATCCCGATCCAAGCTAGACACTCGATAAAGACGTCTCTTCTTCTTTTTCTTCCCCTCAGCAGGAGAAGTGGGTTGATTGGCTCGGCGAGAATGCTTCGGGCGAACACTGTCAGACCTCTGAGCATCCAAAGCTTTGCCGGCCTCAGGGATGGGCGCCACCACCAGTGTTTCAGCAGGAGCGGCATCAGAAGAATCCTCAGCTAACATATCCAGCATGGCACTTATCTCTGCGTCACTTGGATTCAAAGGCACCTCAAAATGAACCTGCCTCTCGTCGTCAGGAATTTCTTCGAGTGAGGCAACCAAAGCATTAACTTCTTCGGGAGAGGGTCGCACTCTAAGGCCCAAACCACTATCACCAGCAGGAGGATTTGACACGAAACTGGTAAAGGCCTTGGAAGGAGGCAGATTCCAGACCGAGTACGTAACAGGAGCGTCGATGTTCGACACCTTGCCTCTGAGTATCAACTCGAGCCGGCTCACCAAGTCCACAGCAGGAATTCTTCTGTTGGTTACCCGGGTTGAATCAGCCAGGCCTCGGTACAGATAGGCCGGATATGCTCTGTCTTTCAGCGGTTGAATGTTCTTGAAAACAAAGTCAGCGACCACAGCTTCCGCAGTCAGACCCCTTTCTTTCAACAATCCAACTTCAGCTAGCACAGCCCCTGCCTCAGCCACCTCCTAGTCTGTGGGGGATTCGGTCCAGCTCGGAGTGCGAACATCCGGCTGTCTCCCTGACCGTGGGGGAGGGAATTCCCATTATTCTCCACGATGAACCATTCCAGGCGCCATCCCTTGATGTTGTCCTTGAGTGGGAAGTTGAGGTAGTCAGTCTTCCTCCCACGGCACATCTCCAAGCTCGCGCCCCCACCAGCTGGTGCTGCCCTCTGGCCATCCCAGGCCGACAGTGGTACAAATACTTCCAAAGGCCAAAGTGAGGCAAAACACCAAGGAAGGCTTCGCATAAATGAACAAAAACAGAAACTTGCATAATGGAATTGGGATTCAGATGGGTCAGATTCAAGCGATAGAAATCAAGGAGATCGCGAAAGAAAGGAGAAATGGGAAGAGCAAGGCCGCAGATAAGAAAAGGAACATAAATGACGGATTCATGGGTATCTTCTGTCGGAACAGTAACCCCACGACAGATCCGCCAGGAACAGAGCTCCTTAGGAGGAAGAACTCCGATGGATATGAGATGAAGAAGGTCGGATTCAGAGACAATGGACATATGGTTACCTGCGAAAGGCAACTGACTGTTGGGATCGATGGGGGGAATGATTGCGACGGACGAACTCGAAGCTTTCCGCTTGGGCGCCATCTCAACCTTGCTAGCGAGCGGAGCGGAAGCAATATTGCAGGAGAGCAGAGAAAGCCTGGATGCAGAAAAGCAGAAACTAGGGCATGGAACGCGGAGGCGTGCGACAGTGCAGTACATATGGGGTTTTCTCGGGCCCGGCGCCACTTCCAAAACGCGGGCACGCCATGTCATCACCCGACCGTTATTTCTAAAACGCGTGCGTGCCACATCATCACTCGGCCGTTATTTCCAAAACGGCCGGTGCGACCCATTTTAACTCAGCGGTTATTTCTAAAAACGCTGATGTTACCAGACTTCACTTGGCCATTGTTTCCAAAGCGGCCGGCGTGGCCCGTTATCACTCGACTATTACCTCTAAAACGCCAACATCGCCATCGATCACTCGACTATTACCTCTAAAACGCCGATGTCGCCATCAGTCACTCGGTTGTTATTCCTAAAGCGGTGACGTGGCTTCAACGGATTTGGCTGTTACGTCTAAAACACCGACATCACCAGTAACCGCTCGGTCGTTACTTCTAAAACACCGACGTGGCCCGTTATCACTCAGCCATTACTTCAAAAAGCGCCAACATCACCAATAATAACTCGGCCGCTACTACCAAAGCAATGACGTTGCAAATAAAGCAGTCTGAAGCGTGATCCGATGACCCCAAGTTGTTACTCAAGCGTTGCAGACAGAAAACATCATTGGAGGTAAATATTAAAACAATCGACGATTGACCAGAAGGCAAAATAATGCACACAGAAGTGGGGCGAAATCATTCTTCATAAGGGAAGCGTTACTAAACTTACAAATCAACTCATTATGAGCTGATGCCTTCCCTACTACTACATTACATTTCACTAACTATACTACTAGCTACTACTACATTATTTCGCTAATACTATTTCTACTAATCTACACCAACACCTAAAACCAGTGGCGTCTAGCCACTGGCCTTGTTGCTGCCCTTGCCGCCGTCGCCACCGTCGCCGCTGCCACCCTTGCCGCTGTCGTCACCGCCCTTGCCACTATCGCCGCCACCGTCACCGTCGCCTTGGTCGTCGCCGCCGTCACCACCGTCACCACCGCTGCCCTCGTCGGACGGGTCGTAGGAATTCTCCTCGTCCGAGGAGTACTCCAACTCATCCGAGCCCTCGAGCCCGGCGCGCTCGACGGCCCTGATGTAAGTCCATACCTCCGCGGCGATCCCCTGGGAGTCATCTGAATCATCAGACAACACCGGGGGAGAGGCAGGAGCCGGAGAGCCCTCGAACTCGGACAAGAACTCCTCCTCCAAGTACTCCGAGTCGCCGAAGTCCTCCGAGGGAGGAGTCGGCTCGCGCTTGCGCTTGTCGCCGGAGTGATGCGAAGAGCCACCACCTTTCTTGCTCTTGCCCATGGTGGAGTGGAAGGAAGAAGAGTAGATGAAACAGCAAGCAGCAGCAAGAAATGTGAAAATGCCGGAGAAGCAAGAACACTATTTATAGAAGAAGAAGGCAACCGCTCACCTCCTACCACAGCCACCGAACAGTCACAAAAATTTAATATGCAATTCAAACCGTCTGAGGACACGCTAGGCGGCTGACGTCGTTTCACGTAACACGACACCCATTGGGACTCCAGTCAACTGTGCGGGCGATATGATTACACCTGCGGTCACATCAAGTTACTACTCAGAAGCAGTTTGCTAAACGCTCAGCGTACCAAGCCATCCCTTGCCTACACCCATTGGGGGGGACGCCCAGGAATTATCAGTATATTTTCCAAAATTGTCACATCTGTACAGTATATGCAATGAATACTCTAAGACAGAAGAGAGATATCAGCAAGGATCAAAGGAAAGCCAAATATAGCCAATAAGGTACAAGTCTAATCGACAGAAGCATCAAAGCACGAAGTGACATGAAGACTAGTCAAGGGCCATCTATCGAACGTCCAATCAGTCGCAAATCAAATAAATTGCAGGACCTAGCAAGATATGGGCAGATCGCGTACTCAGCCTCAAAGACAAAAATGTGTGCTAACCTCTTAAGCATAGTGTTAATAATATAATGCTGATCTCTGAAGGCATTCGACAAAAGGAAAGGATGATTCTCAGAAAAAGGCATGAAATGAAGACCTTCGAGTGGATTATTTTCAAAAATCCACTCGAAGCTCGGGGGCTACACCCATTGGGGAATCATCATCCCCGAAGAAGCAAAATGCTGACCTCTAAAGCATAAGGCAAAATTAAGACAAGGCTGACCTCTCAAAAAGCACAAGCAGAAAATGAAAGTGATTTCTAATAATACTTGAAGTGAAGACCTTCGAGTGGATTGTTTGCAAAAATCCACTCGAAGCTCGGGGGCTACACCCATTGGGTGCACCTTCGGTGCACCCAATGAAGTTCGAAGTCCAACAGTACAAAATGCTGACCTCCGAAGCATGAACCCGAGACAGAACACCAAATTTCGAGGAATAATAGCAGAAGAAGACAGTAAAAAAATCATTTTAACCGGATCACTCAATTCAGAAGCAGTGGCCCAGCAGACTTATCTCCAAAAGCATTCCCTGTTAAAATCAAAGACTGCAAGCTGGACCTAGGATCTTTGGGTCGTTTATTTCAAAATCAACCCAAAGATCGGGGGCTTGTGGGGGACAGATATCCCCGGGTCCACTAGAAGGATAAAAGACCTCACGAAAGGCCCAAGGGCCCCATAATTCGTAAGGTCATCCCCTCGTGGGCCTGGGAGGAACGACCAGTGGAGCGGATTAACGCAAGGCCGGGTCGGCGCAAGCCCAGACAGCCCAACAAATTCGAGCAGTAATCACAACAGAGATCCAACCTTCCCGCGCAGGAGCCCCGTACAACGGAACCAAGCGAGGATGGGTCGGCTGAATTATAGGAGGATAGACTCACATGGTTCACTATTTCTTAGGCACGCGTTGTTATCATATCTGCATGTAATGCCCCACGATCGAGTATATAAGGCCCAGGGGGCACCCCTTCAGAACAATCACTCATTACTTAGCCATTCACCCCGCTCTCTACGTTTTCCAGCACTAGAGAACTCCCTTGTAACCCATCACATAAAGCACTCTCACCAGGACGTAGGGTGTTACACATCTCAAAGTGGCCCGAACCTGTACATCATTGTCCACTATTTCTCGTGCGCCCAGCACGAACCATCGAGCTACAGTCGGTAACACCGTCCTACTCCTAAAAGCACCTTGAGGGGTAACCCCGGTGCGCGGTCGGACCCAAAACACCGACATCCTATGGTTTGTCTTCGGATCGGCAGGCCACCTAAGACGCCTCCAGACGACGCAGATTCGAAGAGAGGTAAAGGTTGAGGTGAAGAAGGCTACGTTATTGTCTACTTCTAGGGCAAAAAGTAAAGGAACGAAAGATATATTGATTTGATTCAATTGTTGATGCGCGCATCTGAGAGCACCTAGAGGGGGGAGGGGGTGAATAGGTGATCCTGTAAAATTCAACACTAATAGCCACAACACTTTGTTATGTAAGTTAGAACGGCTAAGTAGCTTGAAACGAGTTCTTATATTATGAACACAGATAATCAAGGTAAAGCACACAATAGACACGCGATTTTTATCCCGTGGTTCGGCCAAGTAACACTTGCCTACTTCCACGTTGTGGCGTCCCAATGGACGAGGGTTGCACTCAACCCCTTTCAAGTGATCCGATGATCAACTTGAATACCACGATTTTTCCTTTCTTTGTCTTTCTCCCGTTTGCGAGGAATCTCCACAACTTGGAGCCTCTCACCCTTACAATGAAGATCACAAAAGATGTACGGAAGTAAGGGAGGGGAGAGCAACACACACAAGAATCAAAACACAGCACAATCACGCACACAAGTCACAACTTGAGCTGAAAACACAACTCTCGGAGTTCACCACTCAAATGGAGCTCAAGTCACTATCTCAAAGAATCAAATGCGCGAAGTTGGAGTCTTGGAGGCTTAGAATGGTTCTTGAATGCTTGGATGCCTCCTCCATGCGCCTAGGGGTCCCTTTTATAGCCCCAAGGCAGCTAGGAGCCGTTGGAGGCCAACAAGGAAGGCCAAAGTTGCCTTCTGTCGGGTGGTGCACCGGACAGTCCGGTGCACCACCGGACAGCCACTGTTCATGTCCGGTGCGCGATCTCCTTCCTATTCTGGCGCAAACGACCGTTGCAGATTTGTGGCAGTTGGCGCACCGGACAGTCTGGTGCCCCCTGCCGACCGTTGGCGCGGGCCACGCGTCGTCCGCGGATTGTGTGGCTGACCGTTGCGCTGGCGACCGTTGGCTCAACGGATAGTCCGGTGCACCACCGGACAGTCCGCTGCACCACCGGACAGTCCGGTGAATTATAGCCGTACGCCGCCAAATTCTCCCGAGAGCGGCCTGTTCACCGGAGTCCAGCCTGGCGCACCGGACACTGTCCGGTGCACCATCGGACAGTCTGGTGTGCTAGACTGAGCAGAGATTTGGCTGCACTGAGCCAAGTATTTTGGTTCTTTTCTTTTCTCTGTTTCTAGCACTTAGACAAAATATGTTAGTACTCAAAACAATATACTAAGTCTAGAAACGTACCTTGTTACATGATTTGTATCTTTTGCTTGTTTGGCCCATAATATTTCACTCACTATGTGTTGGACACTTAATCACCAAAACATTATAGAAATGGCCCAAGGGCACATTTCCCTTTCAATCTCACCTTTTTGGTGATTTATGCCAACACATCAAAAAGCAATGCAAAATATGCAACATCGATTTAAATTGTAGACCAAATTGTTTTTGACTCTAATTTGGCATATTTGGATCATTCTTTACCACCACTTGGTTTGTTTTTGCAAATCAAATTCATTTTCCTATCTCTAAGTCAAACTCACTTGTTTGGGCATAAAGAGAGATATTCCAAAAGTGAAAGTGAACAAGATCCAAAAGCTCCCCCTTTTTCCCATAATTATAAATTCTCCCCACAAGAGACCAATTTTTGCAATAAGAGTATTTTGGCAAACCAAAAAATTCTAGCTCTACTATTTTCAAAATTCTCAAGTGGTAGCTGATCCATTTGCTTTGGCCTTAATTTCTCCCCCTTTGGCATCAAGCACCAAAACGGGATCATGTTTGGCCCTTTAACCCCATTGCCTCACCAAAATTGTCAATTAAGAGCAAAAGGCAATAAGAGCATAAGATTGAACTTGGAGGTGAGTACACTAATACTGGAGTGCAGTGGAAGTCTTTGCATGGTCCAAGTTCACCTTTCAATTCACCTTTCAGACTGCATTAAATCCACTCAAATACAAAGGTTAGTCTCAAAGGGTCAAGTTGTAGCACTTCTCCCCCTAAATATGTGCATCATTCACACATGGACTTGTGAGGTCCGGGGATCTCTTGCACAACTTGAGCACCATAAATAAGCAACAAATTGCATAAATGTATAAGTAACATGATCAAAGGCATAAAACACATGTATGCTATGAATCAATCCAAGTTACGCGAATCTAAGACATTTAGCTCACTACGCAACCTGCAAAAGGTTTTCTCGTCTAATGGTTTGGTAAAGATATCGACTAGCTGGTTCTCGGTGCTTATATGGAACACCTCAATATCTCCCTTTTGCTGGTGGTCTCTCAGAAAGTGATGTCGGATGTCTATGTGCTTAGTGCGGCTGTGTTCAACAGGATTATCCGCCATGCGGATTGCACTCTCATTGTCACATAGGAGTGGGACTTTTCTCAGATTGTAGCCAACGTCCTAGAGGGTTTTCCTCATCCAAAGTAGTTGCGCGCAACACTGTCCTGCGGCAACATACTCGGCCTCAGCGGTGGATAGGGCAACGGAGGTTTGTTTCTTTGAACTCCAAGACACCATGAACCTTCCTAGGAATTGGCACGTCCCTGATGTACTCTTCCTATCAACCTTGCATCCAGCATAATCGGAGTCTGAATATCCAATCAAGTCAAAGGTAGACCCCTTTGGATACCAGATATTGAAGCAAGGTGTAGAAACTAAATATCTAAGAATCCGCTTAACGGCCACAAGGTGACATTCCCTTGGGTCGGATTGATATCTAGCACACATGCATACGCTAAGCATAATATCCGGTCTACTAGCACATAAATAAAGTAATGACCCTATCATAGACTGGTATGCCTTTTGATCAACAGACTTACCTCCTTTGTTGAGGTCGACATGTCCGTCGGTTCCCATCGATGTCTTCACGGGCTTGGCGTCCTTCATCCCAAACAGCTTGAGAAGATCTTGAGTGTACTTTGTTTGGGAGATGAAGGTGCCGTCCTTGAGTTGCTTCACTTGGAACCCAAGGAAGTAGTTCAACTCGCCCATCATTGACATCTCAAATTTTTGAGTCATCACCCTGCTAAACTCCTCACAAGACTTTTGATTAGTAGAACCAAATATTATGTCATCGACATAAATTTGGCACACAAAGAGGTCACCATTACAAGTCTTAGTGAAAAGAGTGGGATCGGCTTTCCCAACCTTGAAAGAATTAGCAATTAAGAAATCTCTAAGGCATTCGTACCATGCTCTTGGGGCTTGCTTAAGTCCATAAAGCGCCTTAGAGAGCTTACACACATGGTCAGGGTACCTGTCATCCTTAAAGCCAGGGGGTTGTTCCACTTACACCTCCTCCTTTATTGGCCCGTTAAGGAAAGCGCTCTTCATATCCATTTGAAACAACCTGAAAGAGTGGTGAGCGGCATAGGCTAATAATATTCTAATAGACTCTAGCCTAGCCACAGGAGCAAAAGTCTCCTCGAAATCCAAACCTGCGACTTGGGCATAACCTTTTGCCATAAGTCGAGCCTTGTTTCTTGTCACCACCCCGTGCTCGTCTTGCTTGTTGCGGAACACCCACTTGGTTCCCACAACGTTTTGCTTTGGACGTGGCACCAGGCTCCAAACTTCATTCCTCTTGAAGTTGTTGAGCTCTTCCTGCATGGCCAACACCCAGTCCGGATCTTGCAAGGCCTCTTCTACCCTGAAAGGCTCAATAGAAGAGACAAACGAGTAATGCTCACAAAAATTAGCTAATCTTGAGCGCGTAGTTACTCCCTTGCTGATGTCACCCAAAATCTGATCGACGGGATGATGTCTTTGGATCGTCGCTCGGACTTGAGTTGGAGGGGCCCGTGGTGCTTATT
Organism: Zea mays; assembly: GCF_902167145.1. Lineage (NCBI taxonomy): Eukaryota > Viridiplantae > Streptophyta > Magnoliopsida > Poales > Poaceae > Zea > Zea mays. The sequence goes on from NC_050102.1 coordinate 106,399,044, forward strand.
CCTCCATAACATGTTCTTCTTGTGCTCCCCTTTGATCACGCTCCTCTTCTTGAGGTACATGTCCATCATCTTGAGTTGGGGGATGCACCAGTGTCGAGGAAGAAGGCTGATCTTGTTCCTGTAGTTCCTGTGGCCGCACATCACCTATCACCATTGTGCGCATTGCGGCCGTTGGAACTTCATCTTCATCTATATCATCAAGATCAACTTTCTCTCTTGGAGAGCCATTAGTCTCATCAAATACAACGTCGCTAGAGACTTCAACCAAACCCGATGATTTGTTGAAGACTATATACGCCTTTGTATTTGAGTCATACCCTAGTAAAAACCCTTCTACAACTTTGGGAGCAAATTTGGAATGTCTACCTTTCTTCACCAAAATGTAGCATTTGCTCCCAAATACACGAAAGTAAGAGACATTGGGTTTGTTACCGGTAAGGAGTTCGTAGGAGGTCTTCTTGAGGAGACGATGCAGATAGAGCCGGTTTATGGCATGACAAGCTGTGTTCACAGCTTCCGACCAAAACCGCTCGGGCGTCTTGAACTCTCCAAGCATTGTCCTCGCCATGTCGATAAGCGTCCTGTTCTTCCTCTCTACCACACCATTTTGCTGTGGTGTGTAGGGAGCGGAGAACTTATGCTTGACACCTACCTCCTTAAGATACTCCTCAACTTGTAAGTTTTTGAACTTGGACCCGTTGTCGCTCCTTATCTTTTTCACCTTGAGCTCAAACTCGTTTTGAGCGCTCCTTAGAAAGCGCTTTAGGGTCCCTTGGGTTTCTAATTTATCCTGCAAAAAGAACACCCAAGTGAAGCGGGAAAAGTCATCTATAATTACAAGACCATACTTACTTCCCCCGATGCTAAGGTAGGCGACGGGTCCGAAGAGGTCCATGTGAAGAAGCTCCAATGGTCTTGATGTTGTCATCACATTCTTGATGTGATGAGTGCTTCCCACCTGTTTCCCTGCCTGACAAGCTGCACAAGGTCTATCTTTTTCGAAGCAGACATTGGTTAGTCCTAACACATGTTCTCCCTTTAGAAGTTTATGAAGGTTCTTCATCCCAACATGTGCTAGACGGTGATGCCACAGCCAGCCCATGCTAGTCTTAGCTATTAAGCATGCATCTAGATCGGCCTCCTCTTTCAAAAAATCAACTAAGTAGAGTTTGTCGTCTAATACACCCTTAAAAGCTAATGAACCATCACTCCTTCTAAAGACAGAAACATCTATATTTGTAAACAAACAATTGTAGCCCATGTGGCACAATTGACTTACATACATGAGGTTGTAACCAAGCGACTCTACTAGAAACACGTTTGAAATGGAGTGCTCGTTGGTGATGGCTATCTTGCCCAAGCCTTTGACCTTGCCTTGGTTCCCATCTCCAAAGATGATCGTATCATGGGAATCCTTGTTCTTGACGTAGGAGGTGAACATCTTCTTCTCCCCCGTCATGTGGTTTGTGCATCCGTTGTCGATAATCTAGCTTGAGCCCCCGGATGCATAAACCTGCAAGACAATTTATGCTTGGGTTTTAGGTACCCAACTCTTGTTGGGTCCTACAAGGTTAGTTAAAATAGCCTTTGGAACCCAAATACAAGTCTTATCTCCCTTGCATTTGGATCCCAACTTCCTAGCAACTACTTTTTCATTCTTCCAACAAATTGCAAAAGAAGTATTGCACGCATGGTAAATTGTAGAGGTTTCATTACATACTTTCCTAGGCACATGATGCACAACATGATTTCTCCTAGGCTTACTTCTATCATGCACAAAAGTAGAGCTAGAAGCAAACATAGCATGTGAATTAAAGACATCATGATCATAAATCCTATGAGCATTTCTAGAAAATTTTCTATCATTATAAATGAAAGCATGATTCCTTTGAGCACTATTAGCCATAGGGGCCTTCCCTTTCTCCTTGTTGAGAACGGGAGACTTTTGGCTTGTTAAGTTCTTGGTTTCCTTTCAAAAACCAAGTCCATCCTTAATAGAGGGGTGTCTACCCACAGTGTAGGCATCCCTAGCAAATTTTAATTGATCAAAATTAATTTTGCAAGTCTTAAGTTGAGCATTAAGACTTGCCACCTCATCATTTAATTTGGTAATAGACATAAGGTGTTCATCACAAGCATTAACATCAAAATCCTTACATCTATTACAAATACTAACATGCTCTACACATGAACTAGATTTATTTGCTTCCTCTAGTTTAGCATTATATCATCATTTACACTCTTTAAACTAGACATAGTTTCATGACAAGCAGATAATTCAGAAGATAGCATTTCATTCCTTTTAATCTCTAAAGCAAGAGACTTTTGAACACCAACAAATTTGTCATGTTCTTCATACAAAATGTCCTCTTGCTTCTCTAGCAGTCTATCTTTTTCATTTAAAGCATCAATTAACTCATTGATTTTATCTACTTTTGCTCTATCTAAACCTTTAAATAAATCAATATAATCTACTTCATCATCACTAGAATCATCATCGCTAGAAGTAGTATACTTAGAAGTATTACAAACACTTACCTTTTTCTCCTTGGCCATGAGGCAAGTGTGGCGTTCGTTGGGGAAGAGCAAAGATTTGTTGAAGGCCGAGGCTGCCAATCCTTCATCGTCGGAGTCGGATGAAGAGCAGTCTGAATCCCATTCTTTGCCAAGGTGAGCCTCGCCTTTCGCCTTCTTGTAGCTTTTCTTCTTCTCCTTCTTCCCATGTCTTTCTCCCCCTGGTCATTTTCATTATCGGGACATTGAGCAATAAAATGACCAGTCTTACCGCATTTGAAGCAGGAGCGCTTTCCCCTTGTATTATTCTTGTTGGGGTACTCCTTGCGTCCTTTTAGTGCGGTCTTGAAGCGCTTGATGATAAGCGCCATCTCATCTTCGTTGAGGCTAGCGGCCTCCACTTATGCCACCTTGCTTGGTAGCGTCTCCCTGCTGCTGGTTGCTTTGAGGGCAACGGTTTGAGGTTCGTGGACGAGGAGTGGACCATTTAGAGCGTCGTCCACATATCAAGCCTCCTTCACCATCATGCGCCCGCTCACAAACTTCCCAAGAATCTCCTCGGACGTCATCTTGGTGTACCTGGGATTCTCACGAATAAGGTTAACAAGATGGGGGTCAATTACCATGAATGACCTTAGCATAAGTCGAACGACGTCGTGGTCCGTCCATCTTGTGCTTCCATAGCTCCTAATCTTGTTGACCAGGGTCTTGAGCCTGTTGTATGTTTGTGTTGGCTCCTCTCCCCTGATCATCGCGAACCTTCCCAGTTTGCCTTCCACCAACTCCATTTTGGTGATCATGGTGGCGTCGTTTCCCTCATGTGATATCTTGAGGGTATCCCAAATTTGCTTGGCATTGTCCAAGCCGCTCACCTTGTTGTATTCATCTCTGCACAAGGATGCTAGCAAAACAGTAGTAGCTTGTGCATTCTTATGAATTTGCTCATTTATAAACACAGGGTTATCCGTACTATCGAAATGCATTCCATTTTCAACTATCTCCCAAATACTAGGATGGAGAGAAAACAAGTGACTACGCATTTTGTGACTCCAAAAAGAGTAGTCTTCTCCATCAAAGTGTGGAGGTTTACCGAGTGGAATTGAAAGCAAATGAGCATTGGAATTGAACGGAATACGAGAATAATCAAAAGAATAGTTTTGATTAACCGGTTTCTTTTTAGACGAGTCGTCGTCGTCTCTTGGTGAAGAAGAGGAGGCGTCGCTGTCGTAGTAAATGATCTTCTTGATCTGCCTCTTCTTCTTCCTGTCCCTCTTCTTGTGACTCGATCCTGAGTTAGCGGGCTTGTCGTCCCTTGGCTCATTGAAGAGGGACTCCTTCTCCTTGTCGTTGACCACCATCCCCTTTCCCTTAGGATCCATCTCTTCGGGCGATTAGTCCCTTACGTGAAGAGAACGACTCCGATACCAATTGAGAGCACCTAGAGGGGGGGGGGTGAATAGATGATCCTGTAAAATTCAGCACTAATAGCCACAACACTTTGTTATGTAAGTTAGAACGGCTAAGTAGCTTGAAACAAGTTCTTATGAACACAGATAATCAAGGTAAAGCACACAAGAGACACACGATTTTTATCCTGTGGTTCGGCCAAGTAACACTTGCCTACTTCCACGTTGTGGCGTCCCAATGGACGAGGGTTGCACTCAACCCCTTTCAAGTGATCCGATGATCAACTTGAATACCACGATTTTTCCTTTCTTTGTCTTTCTCCCGTTTGCGAGGAATCTCCACAACTTGGAGCCTCTCGCCCTTACAATGAAGATCACAAAAGATGTACGGAAGTAAAGGAGGGGAGAGCAACACACACAAGACTCAAAACACAGCACAATCACGCACACAAGTCACAACTTGAGCTCAAAACACAACTCTCGGAGTTCACCACTCAAATGGAGCTCAAGTCACTATCTCAAAGAATCAAATGCGCGAGTTGGAGTCTTGGAGGCTTAGAATGTTTCTTGAATGCTTGGATGCCTCCTCCATGCGCCTAGGGGTCCCTTTTATAGCCCCAAGGCAGCTAGGAGCCGTTGGAGGCCAACAAGGAAGGCTAAAGTTGCCTTGTGTCGGGTGGTGCACCGGACAGTCCGGTGCACCACCGGACAACCACTGTTCATGTCCGGTGCGTGATCTCCTTCCTATTCTGGTGCAGACGACCGTTGTAGATTCATGGCAGTTGGTGCACCGGACACTATCCGGTGCACACCGGACAGTTCGGTGCCCCCTGCCGACCGTTGGCACGGGCCACGCGTCGCCCGCGGATTGCGTGGCCGACCGTTGGCTCACCGGACAGTCCGGTGAATTATAGCCGTACGTCGCCAAATTCTCCCGAGAGCGGCCTATTCACCGGAGTCCAGCCTGGCACACCGGACACTGTCTGGTGCACCACCGGACACTGTCTGGTGCACCACCGGATAGTCTGGTGTGCTAGACTGAGCAGAGATTTGGCTGCACCGAGCCAAGTCTTTTGATTCTTTTATTTTCTCTGTTTCTAGCACTTAGACAAAATTTGTTAGTACTCAAAACAATGTACTAAGTCTAGAAACGTACCTTGTTACATGATTTGCATCTTTTGCTTGTTTGGCCCATAATATTTCACTCACTATGTGTTGGACACTTAATCACCAAAATATTATAGAAATGGCCCAAGGGCACATTTCCCTTTCAGCACCCCTTCATATATATAACGGGGCGAGGTCTGGACCCATTCCTAGGTGTTCCCAAACATAATCTGCGAGATTAGAGGGATAAACATGCGCGGAAAAAGGGTTAATCATGCCTAGTTTTATTTGATCGCAAACCGTCCGCGTCTAGGGGTGGACCGTCCCCGGACCGTCCGGCCTTAGAGTCAGACCGTCCCGCCATGCCCAGTGCCACAAATGGTTCTCGACACGTGCCCCTGCCTTTTGGGAGAGCCAAGAATCGATGTGACAAAATTTCTTTTCTAAGCATCTTGCCATACACTGGGATGATATCGCTTCAAGAAATGACCGTTCAACGCTTTAGGTAGGTCATCACCTTGTAAAGTCTGTATCATGTATGCATTACCAGATATTACCTGCGTGATTTTGTAAGGCCCTTCCTAGCTTGGGACCATTTACCGAACTTCTGGTCTCTGCTTCTCAGCGACAAAATGGTCTTCCACACTAGGTCTCCAACGTGGAACGACTTAGCCTTAACCTTCTTATTGTAAGACTTGGCAACTACGATCTTGTCCTTCTCAGTCTTCCTTAGAGCCACCAATCTTGTTGTCCACCTCATCAATATTGTCCATCATAAGATCGAAGTAATCATCGACAGACAGATCATTCTACCTGGCGAACCTATAGCATTTAAGCTGATCTCCACAAGAAAAACAAGTTCCTGTCCATAAACAAGATCGAAAGGAGAAACTTTACTAGCACGGTGCTTAGATGTTCTATGAGCCCATAGAGCCTTAGACAAAACCTTATGCCAGTTCCTAGGATGGTCAGATATCTTCTTGTAACACCCTGAATTTGGGGTATAAAATTTCTGTTCTAATATCCACCAAATTCAGGTGTTACTCTCTCCTTTCTTTGGTTTCCTTCTCTTTTTTCTAAATAAAGGAGAGTTATTTTGTTATATATTGGCGTAATCCTAGCGTAGTGAGCCCTAGAGGCGCTTTGGTTGTTGCATTCATGTCGTTGCATAGTGTTTCTATATGCGAAAAGTGTTTGAAACCTGTTAATATATCTTGTAGAAGCTTCCGGTAAATTTTCATATTTTTCTGAATATTTTTATATTTTCCTAAATTCAAAATCTATTTATTTGAGGTACTTAAAACTTTTTCAAAAGTTCTAATATGCTTTTTGAGTTCATTGGGTGCCAAATCATGTCTAGGAATTTTCCTAGAATGTTTGGAGCCATCAAGATATTTTTCGAATATTAAAAACGATTTCAGCTTTCTTTCAAAATTACTTTTAATTTTAAAAATAGGATAATTCCGAAAAATAAAATATCTTCAAACCCTAGCAATATATATATATATGGCTGGAATCCTCTCGTCGAGCCCTTTTTGAATTTCGAAACCCCATCCCCGGTCTAGATCCGAAACTCCCGGAATTGCTCGCCGAAGTTCGGGACGGTTCTAACTCCGGCGACAACTCTAACGAGCAATTACTTATTGTTGTTCACTTGTTCTCAAATATTGTGAATCAAGAACAAGGCAACATGATTATCAAAGATTAAGGACCTTGGTCTTCTAAAGCATTATCTCCACTTAGGCATAATGCTCATCAGAGAAGGTCGAGAAGGACATACCTTCATCATTTAACATGTGAATAAGAATGCATAAGGATGAAGACAGTAACTACATCTTATTAATTTATTCATATTTGTATTCCATAAAAACATGTATGAATATCAACAGGATTAACATTACATTGGTACCTTCGGCTTGCTCGAAGGTGTGGGTGCGAGAGAGTAAATACAATCTGCGTGAACAGTACGGTGCTACTGTTCATCTATTTATAGGCACGGGATGCAGCCCGGGCAAAAGTACATTTATGTCCTTGACATTCATCTATAAACATAATGCGAATCATTAAGGATTGAATAGTCTTTGTCCTATTTTGGGTCTTCATCAGACTTGGTCTTCGTCATCACGTCAAACAGAAGCTCTTCGGCTATAGCTCCATTGTCCATTTTCATCACCTTTGGGTTATGTTTCCATCCAGTCACGAGAGAAAAGCTTTATCCCGAAGCCGAAGCCCCCCTGTAATAACCCATGTCATACTAGAAACATGCGGTTAGTCACGTTTTTTAGGACCTCCGGAGGAAGAAGGCCCCCAACACTTACGATCCGTGCGTTGTCGGCGATATCTGAGGGTACCGCTGCGTTTGTCTCGTCGAGAGCTTCGTCCCGGTGCTTTCGATTCATCGATCTGACCAACGGTTCACCCCAATCGATGTTTTTCCTCTTGGCTCTAGCGAGGTCGTCTTCTTTGGTGAGCACGTCCTTCATTGTTGCCCATGAAGTTCTTTGTTTTTGTCTTCCCTGCGCAGCCCCTCTTTCTCCCCTCCCCCCTCTCTCTCCCCAGCGACGGTGTCCTCTCCCACGCCCTTCGCCCCCCCGGCGCGACCCCTCCTTCCCCTCGGCGGCGCGCCACCTCGCGGTGTCCGGCGTGCTCGCCGGTGGCGCCCGCACCCGCCCACACCCGTGCCTCGGCGTGCGTGCCCGACGGTGGCGCCCCTCGCCCCCGTGGCCACGGCCTGGCCCCCCTCCCCTCCATGCGGCTGGCCCCCTCCCCCTCCCCCTCTCTTTTCCATGGATGAGAGGAAGGAGAAGGAGGAGGAAGAAGATGGATATTTTGCGAAAATGCCCCTGATTGAAATTAAAATTGTGCGCGGTAATTTAATTCAATATAAAATTGCGATAACTTTTACGTTTTAAATCTGATTCACTCCAATCAAATTGCGTTAGATTCATATTAAAATTTTCCACATGTTAGAAGTATTTTTCTCTGCTCTTGTACATTTTATTTAATTTATTTAAACATTTGTTTGACCCATGGTTACTAGAATGACATTTTAATTTAAATCTAATTTAGGATTTTGAGTTGCGCATTTATAAATCAACATTAGCGTGGTTAATCTTAACTGAATTATTCTTTATTAAATAATTGTTTAGTTTAATCATGATATCTATTAATTAGTTCTCACGTGTTGTGTCGGCCACACGCCGTACGCGTGCTATTTCGCGTGTTGCGTTTTTTGTCTCGCACCATCATTTCGTCTCGCTTGTAGTCGCTAACGTTATTTTAATTAATATAACCGAAAGTTGTTAGCGTAATCAATTAATTAAACTAGGCGATAGCTCTAGGTTTCATTTAATAAAGGTCAATTAATATAATTATATCGAATTAAATGTTCTAATTAAATACTTGTTTAGTGTAAACGCGATAACTTCTCGATCGTAGCTCCGACTATCTTATTTCTTTTCCTCGCGTGACCATAGTAGCGAGCTCTATTTCGTATTGCCTATTTTTATTATGTTTTTTGTATGGTGTAATGTTCTTATGCATATATATATATGTTTGTTTGCTTGTGTTTGTTCGTCTTCGCTTTGCGTTGCAATTAGAACGCAATCTATTTCCGAGCTTCGGTGAACTGATGATCAAGCTTTGGCGAGCAAGTGAACAAGCTCCTCGAGTTCTGCAAGGTTGAAGACCCTGAGCACCTATTTGGTGAAGGCAAGTGTCCTCTGGCCTATTTATGTCCTATTCACATGATAATTCATTTCTCCCGCATTACATAATTGAAACCTAAGGATCGACTAGCTTTCTATTTACCTTGTCCTTGATTACCTTTTGGGTCATTATGGTTAGCTTTATGCTAGTGCTCTACTTTAATCAATGAACATGATGAGATACATTTATGATACTATTATTTTATTCTAGATATGATGTTGAACTTGTGATACTAAATGGGGGCTCAGGTTGTTTCTTGAGTACCTGTTCGTTGAGAGACCACCCGGAAAAACAGTGCAACCATGAGGATGGTATGGGAAGCCCTTAGCTGATTAATTGGGGGAACTTGGGGGTGTAGTTTGCTTCGTCGTTATGCCATCAATGGGGGCTGGGGCATAGTGCTTGCTCTGCTAAGGGTGTGTGTCGGTTTTGTTAGTCACCCACCTTAGGGAGGAGACTGTGTTTGTACGACTAGCGAAACCTAACGGGCGGCTACACACCTTGGAAGTGTTTGAGGGTTTGATCGACCTGAGGCAAAAAGGGAATCATGGTTCATATGTAAAGTGTGCGACCTCTGTAAAGGAATGAAACTGATATATCAATCGTGCTCACGGTTAAGAGCGGCCTTGGGATCCTCTTTGATTAGAGTTGCAGATGATCTGAGATATAATGGTTACAGATGCTGATGATGGTTTTTATTAATGATGTTTCTAACTATGGATTCTAGTATTTCCTCTATGAGGAGGTACTCAATGGGATAATAAGATGATAAAACTTGGCTTATATTAATGAATAAAACTTGACAAAGTAAAAGCAACTGCTTTGAGCCTAACCTTACATAAAGCTAGTCCACCTCAGCCAAACAAGACATTTGCTGAGTACATTGATGTGTACTCACCCTTTCTTTCACAAAACACCAGGTTGTCTTTTGTGCAATCTATGCTTAGGTGGAGAAGAAGGTGTCGAGGTGGATCTCTAGAAGTTCTAGGACTTCGATGAGTTCGAGGATTAGGCTAGCGACCTCCTCTAGTCAGCTGCCTATAGTGGATTTATTTACGTTGGCTACGTTTGTATTCTGTATACTTTGATTTATATAATGTAAATGGCTCTAGTATGTAATATTATTACTTACTCTAGGAGCGCAAGACTTCCAGGTGGATGCTCATGAGTCATGACAAGGCTACTCCGCCGCTGGGGGAAGCCGCGATCACTATGGCGCTCCTTGACATGCCTCGGGTGCTAACTCCAACGCAAACACTGACGCCTGTCGAGGCCACCGGGGCCCATCTACGGAGGGGCCGGGATATGCTGAGGTGACTTCGGTAGTGGTGCCGTCGACCTTGGTGGCATTGGTGATCTCAATCTCCTATTCCCCGGCCTCTGACCTGGGTAAGGGTGTGGTTGGTGATGGTGAAACCGGTCCCTCGGAGTGACTAGATGTCCCGGTCGTGGAGTGTACCATGCTGCACACTAGTGAGGGGAGCAACAACGCCGTCGTACCCGTTGGGAGCAACCCCAACATGTGGCGAGGCACGTGACTCACGTGGCAGGACTGCGCTGCCCCAGGGGATGAGCCCGTGTTCACCCTCGAGTCCTCGACGACTAGGAGATGTAGCTGTGGCAAGACTCATAGGACATTGGCTAGGTGGTGGAGAAATCTCTCTGGGTGGTGACATAGGCCCTTACCCAGGATATGGTCGTGGTTACCAAGATAAGGGCTTCTGGTCCTTGCTCTGATTTGTTGAGTGATCATGATGTCTTGGTGACGTTTGTTTCTTTTCAGGAGCATATAGTGAAGAGCGCAGCCAAGTCCGTGTTCCTCCACTGTGAGCGCGACATCTAGGACTTGTTGCACCGCCAAAAGGGCCTATTTGCCTAGGCGAATGAGCAACTTGCTCAGAAGAGCACCGAAGTAGAGCATTCAGTATAAGTTCTCCTCTCCCTCGCCCCCTCACTCTCACTTACACCCTTTGTAACACGCCTCCAAGAGCAATACTAAGATCAGTACTACACTAGAGGATGTAGGGCACCTACCTGAACCAGTATAAACCCGCTCGAGTCACACAATTCACCATTCGTAGTGAGTCTGCTCTAGCCTTCCTCACCGTTCAATAAATTCTATTGTTCCCCAGTTCCCGAAACCATGACCATCATATGATTGCCCTAGGGATGGTAGATGCACCACCCCTCCATGATGGATTTGTATTTGTTGTTGTATTCCTCCTTGGTGGGGGCGCATTGCCCTAACATTGTTGAGCCCCACATTCGACCATCTTAACTTGGCGGTCGAGCCTGGGCTTCTGGCCCTTGTCTTACTCCTGATTCTGCTCCGACTTCCCCTTTTCCTTTGCTGAAGGGGTCATGTGTTGTATCACCACCTTGCTCATGGCGTACTTGTCGACCACTTGGAAAAAGGCAAACAAGGTTGTCGGAGCCTTCTAGATTAGCTTCTAGGACAATTCTCTGTTCTGGATGCCCTTATGGAAGACATATACCGTAGTTTCCTTTAGATTGCTGGATACATCATCCTTGACATCTCGCCACTGCTTTATGCAACTTCGAAGCGTTTCATCCTCCTTTTGGACAACCTGTTCAATATCATATTATATTTTTCTTATTCATAGATCATACCAAAATTAGCGATGAAGAGGCGCTTGAGTTCTTTCCCAAGAGTCAACTGTGTTGGCTGAGAAGTCGAACAACTACTTCTGAATGCTTGCTCCAAGGCACAGGGGCAAGTAATTTATCATGATCGTGAAATCTCATCATGCCCCTACAACAGAGAGTTGGTACACGCCAAGCCAATCCGATGGGTCAACACGACTGTCGTATGCCTTGACCAAGGGTGACTTGAAATTCTTGGAACAGCTGACCTAACTCAGGGTTTGTTTGGATAATCTCGGATTGAAGTGGATTGAGGTGGTATGTGGTGTATTGAAGTGTAATATGAACTAATTTTTTTTCAATCCCCTTCAATACACCTCAATACACTTCAATCCCTTTATACCCAAACAAAGCCAGTGGGCTCGTGAAAGCTTTGACCATTTAACCAATGAGGGTACTAGATACCTGCTCTGGTAGGTCCCTAGGCAGAACCTCACAACATGAGTCATCAACGTCGTAGCCATTGTAGTAGTGATGCAGGCACCTGGGGGCTTCTCTACTGGGGCGACAATCTAATTTGGCACGATAGCTCGTGTGTCATGGGAGAGTCTAATCTTTACAAGTGGATGGAGGTGGTCGAGTCCCATCTCGGCGGTGGTGGGCCAAGTTGTCCCATAAATGGCTTTAGGTGTCTAGAGTATGTATCGCCTTGGTCATATTGGATCTTGCGTAGACTGAGACCTCTCCTAAATCACCCCTTGAGCCATGTTGGTGCTCGTGCACACCATAACGTAGGTCATCATACTTCACACCCAGGTTTCAGGGGCACCAAGACCCGGGCGCCAAACATAATCACCAAGTGTGCTGGGACCAAGTCTCACACATATGATGACTCATGGTACAAAAACGAATGTCACATCTTTACTATATAATATGAGTTATGTACAAAATAGTTAAATAATTACATCATATGAAGACAACGATCCAGCAACCCAAAGTTGACTGGGAGACGACGGTCTAGACCTCTCACGAACTTATCACAACAACCTCCATGCGCCTCATCCTGTGGTACCTGTTCTTCACCTGTGGGAGGTGTGAGACAGCAAGGGTGAGCTTACATACGTTCATCGCTCAACAAGTTGTGGGCAATAATGTGCATGAATTCACCAAAGGTGGGAGCTCATGTGAAGTGTAAGGCTTACCAAAGAGGATGGTTAAAGCTGAGCATTGCTTTTAAAGTTGGTCAAAATTTTATTAGCTGTTACTAAGTATAAGTAGATACCAAACCAAAGTAATAACGGAACAAAATTAATAATAAACCACAATGCGATGCAAATGACAAATTGAATTTAATTCCATAAATTAATCATGCGAGAGTCCCGAGCTGCTCATGACCGCAAGCACGGCTAGTATACCAGTTTTACACTCTGTAGAGGTGGTACCCTTTACCCACAAGTCATATCACCCGATTGCTAAGGGGTCTAGAAGTCCCATTCATCTCTATCGAGGAGACGAGGCAGGGTAACACTACGAGGCCTTTACAAAGTTCCACTAGCTTCAGAAAACTCGCTACAGTTTATAGGAAGAGCAATGCAGGAATCCCCCATCTGATCGCCATCGCAGCAAAATCAACCCGATAACCTCCCTACACACCTACTCCCCTACTGCCCTTGCCTCTTTCGGGTAAGGTAGTCCTCCACTAGCTTTCCTAATTAGTCAGCCAAGGGCGTCCCATTCCACCCTTGTGGTGGCACGTGTTTCTCAAGTTAAGCTCCATGTTCCAATGAACATAATGGTCTTATCATGAACAGAAATAGAACAATAATAATAAAGAATGACCATGTGTAATAGTTATCTCAACATCCAAAAACATATATAGCAATAGCAAAGATTACCCAAAAGTTCAGGGGTAAACAAGGTGTAAAGATAACCAAACTAGGGTGACCTATTGGGTCCCATCAAAATTAAACCTATGCATGCCAAAATGATTATGGGGAACATTATTGGGTAAATAAAAGTGGTCTAGGGCACAACTTGCCTTAGACTTGAGATTCCAGGTACTAGGATGATCGCCAAATTCTCGTGACCTCACTTCTAGTCGTAGCAATACAAACAAACATGGTATAGGTAAAATTAACATCACACCAAACATAAGAACAAACTACATAACAATGTTCTACGCGATGCTACGAGATCATGGGTTCAAGAATCACTAAATTCAGAGTTACCGTCAAAGAGTTATGATCTTATGAAGTTTCAAGTGATAGGTATACAATAAATTGAGTGAATAAAATTAGCCATAGGTTTCATTATAAAATAAGGTAACTACCTTATCTTTATGAATTGAGTGAATAATTTTAGATCACATTAGATTTTATAACTTTATCTTTATGAAATTCTAGTATATTTTTTCTATCTAAGTAGAACTTCCAATTTAGAACTAGTCACTAACTAAGATTAATAATTAAGATCTGACATTTTACAGACTCCCTATATATATTTTTATTTGCTACACTATTTCTGTTATGTAAGCCCACCTAGCTTAGAGGTTAGAGCACCACATTTGGATATGATTGGATTAGCCTAGTTTAGGTTAGATAGATCTACTAGGGTAGGATAAATGTTATTAGCATATGTTAGAATCTTTTGAGATAGGGTGTATTATATGATGTAGGTAGGTTAGAATCTCTGATAGGTTCAAACAGAGGGGTTATGCAACCATCTGATGGGTAAGGTAGGTGCATATGGTCAGGTAGTTGTATATGGTCAAGTTAGTCTAGGGCACCAATTTATCTTAAAACATATTTATAGGAGTAAGGTCTAATCTATTTCACCAGTATTAAATAATTCATTAAGGAACTCACTTTAGATTGGATCATATTAGATTAGATGAGATCTAGATTAGATTGTTATAACTTGATTAGACTAGATAATATTTAATTAGTTTGGACTAGATCATGGTTGTTACACTAGTGGGGTAACCCTTCATATTAGGATGAGATGAATCAATTGGGATAAGATAGAATCTTTTAAGATAAGAATGGATCTTATGAAGCTAGATATATTTTAATGGGGGATATTCTTAGTTGGTCTAGTTATCTTATGAATTTGTTATGCCCTTATGTATATGCAGATGCAATTGTTGACATTACTCCACAACTCATCACACTCAATCAAAGATCCAAATCAGAAAAGTATCATAAGAACAACCATTCAAGCATATAGATACTTATAAAAATAGTTTTGTTTTTGTTCCTAAGATTAGGTCTCCTATTCCTAAGAGTCACTTTGGGTACAGGATTTCAAAGTGTGAAATCCACTTTTTTCTTTAGAAGAGAAAAGGTAAGAGTATCTAGAGTAAAGCAGCAATAGATTAGAAAAGATTAAGAAAAGTTTAGAAAGAATCAGAGTAGCAAAGGTAAGTAGCTATGGGTTGTCCAGTACTATCTAGGTTTCGTCCTACAGTCAACATTCCACTGATACCACTTCTGTCACACCCGGGTTTCGGGGGCACCAAGACCCGGGCGCGAAACATAATAACCAAGTGTGCTGGGGCCAAGTCTCACACATATGATGACTTATGGTACAGAAACGAATGTCACATCTTTACTATATAATAGGAGTTCTGTACAAAATAGTTAAATAATTACATCATATGAAGACAACGATCCAGCAACCCAAAGTTGACTGAGAGACGACGACATATACCTCTCATGAACTCATCACAACAACCTCCATGCGCCTCATCCTGCGGTACTTGTTCTTGACCTGTGGGGGTGTGAGACAGCAAGGGTGAGCTCACATACGTTCATCGCTCAACAAGTTGTGGGGAATAATGTGCATGAACTCTCTATGGGAGCTCATGTGAAGTGTAAGGCTTACCAAAGAGGATGGTTAAAGCTGAGCATTGCTTTTAAAGTTGGTCAAAATTTTATTAGCTATTACTAAGTAGATACCGAACCAGAGTAATAATAGATCAAAATTAATAATAAACCACAATATGATGCAAATGACAAATTGAATTTAATTCCATAAATTAATCATGCGAGAGTCCTGAGCTCCTAATGACCGCGAGCATGGCTAGTATACCAGTTTTACACTCTGCAGAGGTGGTACCCTTTACCCACAAGTCATGTCACCCGGTTGCCAAGGGGTCTAGAAGTCCCATTCATCTCTACCAAGGAGATGAGGCAGGGTAACACTACGAGGCCTTTACAAAGTTCCACTAGCTTCAGAAAACCCGCTACAGTTTCTAGGAAGAGCAATGCAGGAATCCCTTGTCTGACCGCCATCACAGCAAAATCAACCCAAGAACCTCCCTACACGCCTACTCCCCTACTGCCCTTACCCCTTTTGGGTAAGGTAGTCCTCCACTAACTTTCCTAATTAGTCAGCCAAGGGCGTCCCATTCCACCCTTGTGGTGGCACGTGTTTCTCAAGTTAAGCTCCATGTTACAATTAACATAATGGTCTTATCATGAACAGAAATAGAACAATAATAATAAAGAATGACCATGTGTAATAGTTATCTCAACACCCAAAACCATATATAGCAATAACAAAGACTACCCACAAGTTAAGGGGTAAACAAGGTGTAAAGATAACCAAACTAGGGTGACCTATTGGGTCGCATCAAATTTAACCATATGCATGCCAAAATGATTATGGAGAACATTATTGGGTAAATAAAAGTGGTCAAGAGCACAACTTGCCTTAGACTTGAGATTCCAGGTACCAGGATGATCTCCAAATTCTCGTGACCTCACTGCTAGTCGTAGCAATATAAATAAACATGGTATAGGCAAAATTAACCTCACACCAAACATAAGAACAAATTGCATAATAATGTTATACGCGATGCTACGAGATCCTGGGTTCAAGAATCACTAAATTCGGAGTTACCGTCAAAGAGTTATGATTTTATGAAGTTTCAAGTGATAGGTAGACAATAAATTGAGTGAATAATTTTAGCCATAGGTTTCATGATAAAATAAGTTTACTAGATTTAGAATAATATTAATATGAAATTAATGCAACTGGAATGGATCAATTCGGAGTTAAAATGAATTACTTATGAATTAAACAAGTTTCTGGAAATATTTTCATACTAAAAATCATTTTATTTATTTAGTTTATAACTAAACCGAGAACTTTGTCTGTAATTTCAATTTCTAAAGAAGCCAGGGCCACAGCGCTAAAAACAGGACCTATCTGCTATGTTTTCAATATAGAGGAGGACGGCGGGTTGATATATAAAACCCTCGAGGGCTCATATGTTAATACGCCACAACGAAGGGGTATCAACCAACGGGGGCCACACAATCTGGAATCAACGAACCAGATTAGATCCCACCCTTATGTGAACCGGTACCCTATGATGACCGCACGATTTAACAGTTACGACCCATATTTCATCTAAGCACGATCTAATCTAAACCGCCCAATCCCCTCTACACGGTTCAGATCATTCATCCAAGGGGGGGGGGTATTCTCCCATCTAATCTACAGCGTCTGCTCAGAGATTGACGGTCTACGATGCCCGATTCCAAAACGCTACACAGATCTAATCCCAGCCGGTCAACCCGAATCGGACCGCCCGCGCCCGTCTTCCCAAACGGCGGAGGCGCCGAGCGCCCCCACGGCGGCGGTCCCCAGTGAGTTCACGATTGCAGCCCTCTGGCAGCTTATTCTAAGCGACGAAAGCAGCTACACGAGAAGGGGAGACCAGCGAACCTGTTAGGGTTGAACTATGAGCGAATTGTGAAGAGAGGACGACTGTCCCTGTCGACGGGCGGATCCATGGTGGGTCATGAAGTTCGGCGAGCAATTGCGCCCACCCCGAAGCTTCCCCATGGATGTCGATGCTTTGTATATCTTCTACTCAACCTAGCGATTCCCTAGAGCCCCAAGTTGAGGCCCTGGCCGTGGGCAAACGTGGTTCAGCCGGCGGCGGCGGTTGTCTTCCCATGCTTCCCCACAGCACCGGTGATGGTGCCAGGCTGAGGCAAGATGATATGGACGAAGGGCCACGAAGTATGGATTTTATGGGCCGCGGTGGAGTCCGACCTGAGGATCAATATCAGCGGAATCCATGGGGTTTGTTACGCACCACCGTTCGCGCTGGTTGTGGGGTTTAGGTGTGAGGGACGATTATGACAGCGTGGACCCACCAACAAGTGACCGAGTAAGGTTTTGGGAGGCTGGCGAGCGGGCCACACGGGTTGGCAGCAACAACGCGGTGGACTTCTGGGCCGCGCCAAATAGAAAATGGGGTGGGCTCGGCAGTAGATTTGGCCCAACGCAGGTATAGATTCCTTTTCTTTTATTATTATTTTCCTGTTTTGTTATTCCTTTTTCTAATTTCTATTTTTTCTTAATTCAGATTCAAATAAATTCAAAACTCAAACATAATGCTCACTCAAAAATCAATAATGATGTTATAGATATATATTTATGTTCATTAATTTATTTGTTTGGTAGATGTTTGAAGTATGAAACACACTCATATTGTTCTTTTCTTTTGAGAAAATAGCATTTGAATGTGGGATAGGAATTAAAAGTTACTTCATAAATAAATATTCATTATCTATTTATTTGAAAAGAAGGTATGGTATACTTACTATTAACGGTTACTTGAACATCTCAAACGTATTTATAGTTTAGGAGGAGAATAAATCAATACAATATCTTTCAACTACTTATTTTCTTTCCAAGTTCCAAATTAGATTCTAGTTTCAAAATTTTACTCAAATATTTTGGACAAACTTTTATAATTCTAAAATTAGGATTTTTGGTGTTACAAATTCTACCCCCTTAAAAATAATCTCATTCTTGAGATTAGTAAGAAAGGGATGCAGAAAGTTCTATGTGTAGTTTTATTTTTTTAAAAAAAATTGGTTCCAAAAAGTTTTATTTTTCAATAATTAGTAGGTTATTGGCGAAGCATAAGCGTCTTTTATGTAAGTCCACCTAGGAATAATGAGATGTGGTTAGAGCAATGATAGTAAGAAAGATTAGGGCAAGGTAAGACTGAAAGGGAAATAAGGTCAAACCTTTTCCTAAATGATTTTGGTGGTTGAATTGCCCAACACAAATAATTGAACTAACTAGTTTGCTCTAGATTATACATTCTATAGGTGCCAAAGGTTCAACACAAACCAATCAAAAGAACAAGTTAGGCTTCAAAAGAAAGGAGCAAAAAGGAAACCGAAGTGTGCCCTAGTCTGGCGCACCGGACAGTGTCCGGTGCACTAGGGTGAATCAGCTCAAACTCCTCAGCTTCGGGTTCTCCAGGCGCAGCTCCGCTATAATTCACCGGACTGTCCGGTGTGCCACCGAACTGTCCGGTGCACCAGCGGGGCAACGGCTACCTGCGCGCAACGGTCGACTCTGCAAAGTGAACAGTGCAATTCAGATGCCAGAGCAGATGGTCAGAGGGGCACCGGACTGTCCGGTGTAGCACCGGACTGTCCGATGCCGCATGAGGACAAAGCCTCCAACGGTCGACTAGCTCTAAGCCCTAACGGGAGGATGACGTGGCGGCGCACCGGACACTGTCGGGTGCACCCATCGCCAGCAGCCTTCTCCAACGGCTACAATTTGGTTGGTGGCTATAAAAACCACCCCAACCGGCCACTTCAAGGTGTGGGAGCCCAAGCAACATTCCAAGTCAAATAGTTGACATATGCAAGCCCTCCCAACCACCTCTATTCATTGATCCATCCTATACACAAGATTTAGACCACTACAAACCATACAAGTGCCACAAAAGAGAGAGCAAGCAAAAGAAAGCCTCTTGTGAGAGTTTAACTCTAGTGCCTTGTGAGATTCATTGAGAGAAAGTGTGTACTACATCTTGTGTTCATTTGTGCATGGAGTTTTGACTCCCATTGAATTTCCTCCAAAGTTTTGGAGGCTTGTAAAGCTAGCAAGAGACACCAAAGAGTGTGGTGATCCTTGCGGGGTCTTAAGTGATCCTTGAGAAGAAGAAGAGCTCGCCGGTCTTTGGTGATCGGTGGAGAGAGGGAAAGGGTTGAAAGAGACCCATCCTTAGTGGACTCCTCAATGGGGACTAGGCCTTCGAGGGCCGAACCTCGATAAAACAAATCACCCATGTCTTGTGTGCTTATTGCTTGTGATTTGTTTGTTCTTTCCCTTTCTAAGTTTTTCTTGCACTATTCTTTGCTAATATCATTTGGTGTTGCTTTAAGTTAAATTCTCATTTAGTGAAGCAACACCTTGCAAGAAAGAACTTGTGTTATTACTCTTCTTATCTAAGCCCTCTTAATTTATTCTCATAGACTTATTAGTAATATTGATTTATCAATTCCGCATTATTTGAAAGCAATACACCTTACAAGCGAAGGACTTAGTTTTTATACTCCGACAATTGTGTATCTTGTTCTAACCACTAATCAAGGGATCTAGTTGGAGTGTAAAGTTATAATTTTCAGGTTTCGCCTATCCACCCCCTCTAGGCGACTTTCAATTGGTATCAGAGCTAGGCACTTCATATTGAGTATAACAACTCGAAGTGATGGCTCGAGGAAGATTCCAAAAGAACAAGAAGACTCCTCCGAAGAAAATCAAGGAGGTAACTCTTGAGATTTTACTTGATGATTGTTCTAATTATGCTTCATGGTCTACTAGTGTGATAAAAGCTTTTAGAACCATAGACTCACGATTAGAACAAATTATAGACAAGAGTATCATACCCTCCAGCTATAATGATAAAAATATTTCCGAGGAAGATCAAAGATGTATACGCTTAAACTATCTAGCTTTTGACATCCTAGTTAATTCTCTTAGCAAGGAAGATTATCATGCCTTCATAATGAATTATTATGAACATATTCCTGATGCGCATGATATTTGGACTAAAATTAAAGTCAAATTTGATGAGTCCAAACATGATAGTTCATTTTGTGCTTCTACTTCCTTTGGTCTTTGTGATACTAACCCTTGCAAGGAAGAAGAAGAAAATGACCGATGGAGACCAAACGATGAATCCACCACTCCAAGAGGTTTGTCTTCCCATTTCGATTCCCACATATGTTGTGTGGCTAATGAAAATGATAGCAGCAGCACAAACGAGGATGAGGAGGAAGAAAGAAGCTCCATGCAACTCTACGCTCGCCTAAGCCAAGAAGATAAGGCGGTCATGCTCAAACTTCTAGAAAGAGCGAGAGAGCAAAGCGAAGCTCGTCAAAGGCTAGAAAACATTCTTGTTGGGGCGAAGGCGAAGACGCCACCCATCGCTCGATGCCTTCGCCGTAGTCGTTGGACCAACGGAGACAAGACAACGGGCAGGTTCACCCTTCGCCCCATATGTCACCGGATGAAGACCTATGACGAGGTCATCCCATCTTACGACCTCGTCCAGCATGAAGGCCCACGTGTGATCCGGCCCATTGTAACAAGCCCTGCGTGGTCGCTGCGCATTACGGGCCTAATTTATAAAGGCATCCCTGTAATTACAGTCTGTAACCCCGCCTTATGGGAATATTCCGGGAATAACCTAGGTGCCTGAGGGCACATGCGTCCTTAACGCAGGACGCTGGGCACTCAGATACCTATAAATACCCCCGCACGGTGCCTTTGAGAGGCCAGATTAACAGAGATTTTGCCATCTCGTGCGAGAACCCTGTTTACGTCACCTCTCACCCCCGTTGGATCTCCTCGCACCTGGTAGCAAGTTCCAACATTTGGCGCCCACCGTTCGTGCTACGAAAAAACCACCCGCGATGGCACCCAAGAAAGCTAACTCGAAGGCTGACGAGGCTGCGAAGGCGGCACTGCTTGCCGCAAAAAAGGGCAAGGCCCTCGCCCTCACCCACTCCACCCACCAAGAGGCTACTGAAGATGACGTTCTCCGCACCTGCGAAGACGACACTCTCCGCACCTGCGGCCCTGAAGGACAATCGCAGCCTCCCCCAGGCTTCGCCCCACCGGAGGGCGCAGACCTCACCGAGGATGGTGAAGTCCTCGGCGTCTCAGCGGAAGAACAGCTACAGCTGCGCGCCCTGCGCCTCAAGAACCGCAATCTACAGAGGCAAAAAGAGATACTGGAGGCCAAGCGCCAGCGCGTGTCCGCACTAGCCAAGGTGCAGCAAATGATACGCGACGAAGAGCAGAAGGCCCAGGACCTCGAGCGGGAGATCGCGCTGATGCAGCGCGAATGCCACCTCGGCCTGCAGCATGGGCCACCCCTGCAACAGCGCGCACACCTAGAAGACATGCGCGAAGGCCACCTTGGCCTGCAGCATGGGCCACCCCTGCAACAGCGCGCACAACTGGAAGACCCGCGCTTCCCCCAGCGCGACCACACCTTCCCACACGCCGCGCCATTCCAAGGGGTCAACTACCTCGACGAGCGAAGTCCCCTGGCGCCACATCTGCAAGTGATGCCTTGGCCCGCCAACTTCCGGGCAGGGACCTATCCCAAATACAACGGCAGCACTGACCCAGCACAATACATAATGAGTTATCAGGTCGTCGTTGCATCTTCCGGAGGGGACGACGCCACGATGGCCAAGTCTTTCATCATCGCCCTCGAAGGCCCAGCTCTCACCTTGTTCACCAGGTTGCCTCCGCTGTCCATTGATTCCTGGAGAAGCCTCTGGGACAAATTCCTGCTCAACTTCCAAGGGTACCGCCCAGACACCGACGCCTTGGCCGAACTCTCACTCTGCAAGCAGCTAGAAAAGGAGACTCTGCGGGAGTATTACCGCAAATTTCTAACACTCAAGTCACAGCTGCCCTCAGTCGATGACCAGATCGCCATCCACCACGCCGTCAGTGGCCTTCGCGCCGGCGTCCTCTATAGCCACTGCATCAGAGATCCGCCCAAGAACCTCCAGGAATTATATCAGCTATTTGAAAAATACGCCAAATCCAAAGAGCTCCACCAGCGCAAGGTTGAGTCTCAGAGAAAGCCCAAAGATGCTCCACTGTCCAGCCGCACGTGGACGAGGACTCCGCAGCAAGACTCCGGTCGAGACGGCCGCAATCAACAGCAAGTGCACAACATCGCCAACCAGCACCCCACTGCTGACGCCCCTCGACGCCAAGAATATCCCCCCAGGGCCGCGGAAATGGAACTCGCGGTAGGGGTCGGGGGCGTGCGCAGCCGCCGCGCCGATTCTACTGTCTTTTCCATGGCGAAGACTGTGCCCACCAAACTAGAGACTGCCCAGAGACGAAGGCCACCAAAGACAGGATGGCACGGGCGCAGCCAGCCGACAACCCTAGAGTTGTCGCGCACACTTAACAGCAACCCCCTCCACCATATATCCACGCCCCCGCCCCACATCCACCGCACCACGCTTACCAACACCATCAGGAGGTACAAATCGTACCTCCCCCACCCCCACCTCCACACCAGCAACATCAAAACATCCCCCACCCCCACGCCCCAAAGCAAGAAGACTTCACCGATTAGTCGTATCGCAGAGTCATTCACATGATCACTAGGGGGTCCAGCACCGACTTCGACACAAAGCGGCAGAAACGGGACCACTACCGCAACATCAACCACGTCGCCATCACTGGCCCAGTCGTGCAGACAAAGTGGTCCCACGTACCGCTAACCTTCGACGCACGAGACGTCGACCTGCGCAGCGCCCCCCACATCGACGCTATGGTCATCAACTGCAGCGTGGCAGGCTGGGACCTGCACAAAGTCCTAGTCTACAATGGCAGTCAGGCGGACATCATTTTCCTCCACGCCTTCGACCGCATGGGCATAAGCCACAGCCTGCTCAAGCCTTCGGACAACCCGTTGTATGGCTTCGGCGGCAAGGGCACCTTTCCTGTCGGCAAAATAGAGCTGCCTCTCTCCTTCGGTGTAGCACCCAATGCCCGAAGTGAGCAAGTGACCTTTGATATTGTGGATATGGTATACCCGTACAATGCCATCATGGGCCGGGGCTCCATCAATAAGTTTGAGGCAGCCATTCACGGACTGTACCTGTGCATGAAGATACCAGGTCCGTTAGGCGCCATCGCGGTCTACGGCAATCAACAGACTGCGCGCAACATAGAGCGGGACTTCGTCCCCGGACAAAGAAATGTGCACTGCCTCACAGCCCAGCGCGAGGTCCCAGCGTCCGTCAACCCAACCGACAAAGAGCACGACAAGGCACAGCTGCAGAGCAACGACGGGACCAAGACTGTTCCCCTCGACCAGGCCACGCCCAAGCAGACAGTCACTATCAGCGAAGACCTCACTTCGCACGAAGAGGAGAAACTCCTCTGCTGCCTGTCCAAGAACAAAGATGTCTTCGCCTGGTCAGCCCTCGACCTGGTCGGGGTCAGTCGATCCTTAATTGAGCACAGCTTGGGAATCGACCCTTCGGTGAAACCGAAAAAACAGCGGCTTCGCAAAATGTCCGACGAGAAGACAGAGGCCGCCAAGGCAGAGGTACACCGCATCCTGGAAGCCAAATTCATCGAGCCGGTGGCTTACCCCACGTGGCTCTCCAACGTTGTAATGGTGCAGAAAAAGAGCGGCCAGTGGCGAATGTGCATCGACTTCACCAGTCTCAACAAGGCCTGCCCAAAGAACAACTTCCCGTTGCCGCGGATCGACAAAATAGTCGATAGCGCGGCCGGATGCGAAGTCATGTCACTCCTCGACTGCTTCTCCGGTTACCACCAGATATACATGAAGGAGGAAGACAAGGCTAGCACCAGATTTATAACACCCTTCGGCACATATTGCTTCATCAGAATGCCGGAAGGACTCAAGAATGCCAGGTCCACCTTCTCCAGGCTTACCAAAACAGTGCTCGAAGGGCAAGTTGGCAGAAATATATTCACATATGTGGACGACATCGTCGTCGCCAGCAAGAGCAAGGAGGACCATCTCGCTGACCTCGCCGAGACATTCGCGAACATGCGAGACGCACGACTTCGCCTAAACCCGGAAAAGTGCGTCTTCGGCGTTCGCCAAGGCAAAATATTGGGCTACCTGGTATCACACCGCGGCATCGAGGCCAACCCAACCAAAATTCAGGCCATCATCAACATGACGCCTCCGCAGTCTGCCAGAGACGTCCAGCGCCTGACGGGCAGATTGGCCACCCTCAACAGATTCATCTCCAGATCCGCTGAGCGAAGTCTTCCTTTCCTCAAAACTCTCCGTGGCGCAAAAGACTTCGCTTGGGGAACAGAGCAGGCAGCGGCCTTCGCCTCATTAAAACAGTACCTGTTGGAGTTGGCAGTCCTTACAAGCCCCGACTCTTCGCTACCCCTGTTGCTCTATGTTGCGGCTTCGCCGCATGCGGTCAGCGCGGCACTGGTGCAGGAGCAGACAGTTGAGGGTGTGATTAGGCAGTGCCCAGTTTATTACGTCTCCGAAGTGCTGACACCGTCCAAATGCAACATGACAGAACTGGAGAAGATTGCCTACGCAGTTGTTATGTCTTCGCGCAAATTGCGCCATTATTTTGAAGCATTCAAGGTCCGAGTCACCTCAGACAGGGGACTCGGTGAATTGTTCAGAAACCCGGAGGCATCGGTGAGGATTGCAAAGTGGGCGGCCGAACTCTCCGGCTACCACATCAATTTCGAGCCCAGGACAGCCATCAAGTCACAAGTCCTGGCAGACTTCGTCGTCGACTGGACTGGGCCAATAACACAGCCGGACTCGTCCGCAGAGAAGGTTTGGACGATTCACTGCGACGGCGCATGGTGCCATGCGGGGGCAGGCGCCGCTGCAGTCATCACCTCACCCGCCGGGGTCAAGCACAGATATGCAGCACGCCTCAGCTTCGCTCTGGAATCTGACAGATGCACAAATAACATAGCAGAATACGAAGCAGTCATCCTCGGCCTCCGCAAGCTGAGGGCCCTTGGGGTCACCACCTGCATCATCAGAACAGACTCCAAGGTAGTTGCCGACCAAGTCGAGAAAGACTATGCAGCAAAGGACCCCGCACTTATGCAATACCTCGCGGCCATCCGAAGTCTCGAGAGACAATTCAAGGGATTCACCTTGCAGCATGTGGACCGGGCCAAGAATGAAGAGACCAACGCACTGGCCAAGGCTGTCGCCAGAGGCGAGTCTCTGCCCTCCGACGTGTTCTACCATGTCATCGACACGCCAGCCGTCTGGAGCCCCGAAGGGCTCCAAATAACCAATGACAGCGAGGGCCACCGCATAGTCAACCTTATTATGACTGAAGACTGGCGGGCACCAATAACCCTGTTCCTACAAGGGTACTACCACCCAACTGACATCAACGAGGCCAAGCGCCTCAAACATCGAAGCCGGGACTTCGCACTGATTGAAGGCCAACTCTACAAGAAAGGGGTCAGTCAGCCAATGCTTAAATGTGTCACCAAGACCGAAGGCGTCCAAATCCTGCGCGAAGTCCACAGTGGTACTTGCGGCTCTCACGCAGGGCCAAGGGCCCTAGCCGCAAAGGTGATCCGCCAAGGTTTCTACTGGCCCGCAATGATCTGCGCTGCAAATCGGGTTGCAAGGTCCTGCGAAGCCTGCCAGAAGTTTTCTCCTCGATCAGGCAGCCCCTCGCAATTCACAAAACTGATCGCCCACACATGGCCTCTCCAGCGTGGGGGCCTGGACATCGTCGGGCCCCTGCCACGGCTCAGGGGAACCTTAAGTTCGCCTTCGTCGCTGTCGAATACTTTACCAAATGGATCGAGGCAAGGGCCGTTTCCACAATAACATCAAAGACTGCACAGAAATTCTTTTGGCAAAACATTGTTTGCCGCTTCGGAGTACCATCCGAATTAATAGTCGACAACGGCAAGCAGTTTGACAGCCAAGACTTCAAGGATTTTTGCTTCTCCATTGGCACCAAGCTTGCCTTCGCCTCAGTATATCACCCGCAGTCCAACGGAGTTGTGGAACGCGCCAATGGAAAAATTTTCACAGCTGTCAAAAAGATGCTCCTCGACGAAAAAAGGGCAAGTGGGCCAATTTGCTACCTGAGGCGGTCTGGGCGCTAAACACGACTGAGTGCAGGGCGACCGGGTTCACCCCTTTCAGCCTTCTATATGGATCGGAGGCCATGACCCCACAAGAAATAAAACATGGGTCCCCGCGAACAGTTCCGTCAGCCGTCCCCGACGTGGACGAGCCTACTTCGAAAGATCTCATCGATGGAGACCGTGTCTGCGCTCTACAGGCTCTGAATAAATACCAAGCCCAAACAAAAGCATGGCGCGACCACGCAGTCATCCCAAGAGAATTCAGCGAAGGGGACCTCGTACTCGTCCGAACAGCTCGGACAGAGTCCAGGGGCAAGCTGGAGCCCAAGTGGGAGGGCCCTTTCATTGTCAAGACGAAGGTTTCCCCCAGCTCTTACAGGCTCGCAACGCCAAACGGCGAAGACCTGGAGCACTCCTGGAACATTGACAATCTCCGCAAATTTTTTGTTTGACTCATCAGGGCCGATTCGCCCTTGTAATTCGCAAAAACAATTTTATTCTGGCCCGCACTCTTTTCCTCCCGGGGGGTGAGGTTTTTAACGAGGCGGAGTCATGTAATATACAAGCGAAAAATCCCCCGCAAAAACCTGCGTCGAAAAAAGACCGCGCCGGCGGTCTTCGACATTCGACCAATACAAAGTCACCGCGAGGCTCAGTGATAGCCACCCTCGCGTGCGACAACTCCGCGCAGAAGTCGCCTAAGGGTGCAGCCGGACCAGCACAACAAGTGCAAAAAATCATAGTCTTCCGCGAAGACTATCCGCGCAGAAGTCGTCTAAGGATGCAGCCGGACCAGCACAACAAGTGCGAAAAATCGTAGTCTTCCGCGAAGACTATCCACGCAAAAGTCGCCTAAGGGTGCAGCCGGATTAGCACAACAAGTGCGTAAAATCGAAGTCTTCCGCGAAGACTATCCGCGTAGAAGTCGCCTAAGGGTGCAGCCGGACCAGCACAACAAGTGCGAAAAATCGTAGTCTTCCGCGAAGACTATCCGCGCAAAAGTCGCCTAAGGGTGCAGCCGGACTAGCACAACAAGTGCGTAAAATCGAAGTCTTCCGCGAAGACTATCCGTGCAAAAGTCGCCTAAGGGTGCAGCCGGACTAGCACAACAATTGCGGCAAATCGAAGTCTTCCGTGAAAACTATCCGCACAACAGTCGCCTAAGGGTGCAGTCGGGCGAAGCTTAACAAGCGTACACCAATCTGCCCGCACAAAGACCGGCTACATGCGTACCCGACTAACACAACAAATACACCAGACAACGTACGTAACGCCTTCGTGAGCATAGCCGAATGTGCGAAGGCACACAACCTCACCATACAAGCCATTACATATGTACAAGCGAGGGCATCACACCTTACATCGGCTCAACCTTTGGAATAATTCCCATCTCCCTATAGTTAAACAGCATTATCCTTAGCTCCTCAACCGCAAAAAGACTTCGCAGCTCCCCCTCACCTAAACTCACAGTGGCCGGCAAGGACAACAGTTCTTGCCTGCCAGCCCTGCTCACACGAAGCCGACCGCCGTCCGCCTCACTCACTCTACGCTTCGCAACCGCCCTTCGCCGCCTGCGCCCAGCACTCGGACCAGGCACAGCTTCAGCATCCGCAGCATGCGGCGAAGCCTCCGCCGCTGCCACATCCAAGGCCGCAAAGTAGTCCAAGTCCTCATCCGACGACTCTTCGGTCCACTCAACAGAGCTCCCAGAGTCACCAAAATCGGAAAACTTAGATGCAGTCTCATCCGATTTATTCCCATCATCCACGGTCGAAGCCGCCAAAAAATTAGCAGTAGCGGTTGCGTGCGCAGGCCCAAAATGTTGAACCTGCGCAGCAACCAAGGTTCAGCAGCAATATCCAAAATTTCCTAACTACCCACACCCACTAGGCCACCTGCGAAGACCCAGCCGTCGTGGGATCCTCCGCTGCCGGCTCCGCCGCCATCTGCACAGGATCGTCGGCCCTCGACGCGGCAGTTGGCGACAGGCCTCCACCGGCCACGGTGGCTGCGGGGGCGTCGGTAACGCCTTCGACGGTTTCTGGGGGCGGCTCCGGGGCGGTCTCGGGCGCAGCCACCACCGGGTTCGACTCCGACTCAAGTTGCACTCTGTTCAAAGCCCCGAAGTCCTCCACCCTCTCGCCACGCGCCGCCTAAGACAGAGCACACAGATTCAGCACACCCACATATAACCCACACGCAACAAACACTAAACAAAAGCCAAACATTACCTGACCCCTCGCCGTCTCGGCCCGCTCCCTGACCACCTCCCGACCGTGGGGGCCCCACATCCGGTCGTAGAGGGCTCCGGCGGATTCCTTCACTATAGGGTCCTCAACCTTGTAGATATCACGCTCGAAATCCTCATCAGCTTGGTCGAAGACCTCAAAGTGTCGGCACCCTTCGCGAGAGAGCGCGTTCATCGCCCCCTAGCAGGTGACCAGGGAGGCATAAGACATAAACCCCTCCACAATGGTGGGGAGCGCCTGCAACTCCTCCTGTATCCACTCGAGGCAGCGAAGTCCGGGCTCTCGGTCCGGCACTTCGAAGTCACCGGTCCGCGCGCCCAGCTCATGGTATGAATCCATAAGCTGTTTGCGTGTCCACTCAGCCTCTGAGCGCGTTGAGGCCTCGGCCCTCTCCACACGAGTCTGCAGAGCGTTGAGCCGCTCCTCCAGCTGCTCGGCGCGCTGCCTGGCAAGGCTGCCCTCCGTCCGCGCCAAATTGGCCTCCGCCTGCGCAGACTGCGCCTTGACGAGGGCCTCATTAGCCTCCCTCCTCTCCTCTGCCAGCTAGCGCCGGAGGTCGGTCCTCTCACCCTCCAGCACGGCCACCTTATCCGCCAGCTTGCGGCACTTACTGTCGGCGGCCGATTTCTCCCGGACGGCGTCAGCATGTTGCGTCCGAAGTCTCTCGACTTCGGCAGACACAACTGCCGTAAGGGCCCCCGACGCCGCGTGGTCTGCGAAGTCAGCCGCCTACAAGACACACATAAGGCCACAGCCCCAACGAAGCCGGTAAAAAACCGAAGTCTAGCTCAACGTACCTGACTTAGTGCCCCCTTCAACTCCTTCAGCCGGTGGGACACAGCACCCGCCTCGTCCCTGACGGCAGTGAGTGCCGGAATCTCGCCACCGGCACTAAGAGCACTGCCCTTCGCCCTGGGCACCACAGCAGCCGCCACGGTCGCCACGGCAGGCGAAACAACCACAAGTTGGCCCTCGTCCGACCCTGCGACGTATCAACGGATTAAAAAAAATCGAGCCAATGACTTACCAACAAGATAATCGTCCACACTAATGTCGGTGGCGAAGTCGGCAACGCGCTTGCCCGGCGGCGACAACCCTCGGGCCGCCTTCGCGGCCTCCGGCACCCTGCTGGACGCAGCGGCAGCCTTCACAGACTTGGAACCACCGACGGCAGCCGCCTTCGCAGCCTCCGGCGCCCTGCTGGATGCAGGGACGGCCGACTTTGCCGCCAGCGGCGGCTGGCCTCCGCCGGGGGCGGTAGCCTTCGCAGCCCCCCACTGCCTCTTCGGCCTGGCCTCATGAAGCCTGACAACCGCCTGGCGCTTCTGTGCAGCTCCCTGGCGATCCTTGTCCATCACTGCCGACACAACAGCAGCAATATTCCGCCCGTAAGGAAACACTCTCCAATCACGAACCATGTGAGATGTAAAAAAGTCTTCGCCGGCCGCGCGGGGGATAGGAACATTCTTAGGCCACCAACCCCCGGTAACCCTCAGCATCCGCGCCGAAGACTCCTGGAGCTCGGGCGAAGACATCCTTCCCCCGGGGCCGCGCATGTCCTCATCAATTCCCTAGCAAAACCATCAGAAACCCCAGTCCTCCCATAGCAATACCTAATTTCCTCTTCTTAGAGGATGGGGCGGCCGCCGGCGCGGGGTCGTCTCCAGTCTCTACCACAGGCTTCTTCCCGCGACGATCCACATCGTCTTGGCCGGGATAGCCGCCATAAGGCAGACAGTTCAACTCGAAAACCCTGTTCAAGCGGTCAATAGACCCGCGAATATCCCAGCTACGCTGGCCCTCTGTCTTCGGCACGTACCGACCGACGATCCGCACCGCCCTATCCTCCGCCTCACGCACAAAGGCGGCCGGATCGCGGCTATGCAGATCCAACGCGAAGGCGGGACTTCGCACCAGCTTCCCACCATGGGAAGGCATCTGGCGAGGGAATACTTCGCCCAACGCCCAGCCATGTGCCAAAGGCCACACCCCATACGCCACAAACTCCTCAACCAAATCGCGCCCGCTGCTCAGGCCGGCAGCGCACCGAAGGGCCCCTTCGTCCGCATCCTCCTCCGCCACTTCAAACGGCGGGTATGCTGAGTAATAATGCAAGCACATTTTGGACACAAGGAGCCCCGGATGGTCTTCGACTGCGCCCTCCACAACGTAAAACCAAAACTCATGCCAGTTGCCCCACTTATTGCAGACACAGGGAGCCCCGGAACCAACTCAACTACCTCCATCGAGGTCTTGCCGGTCTTCGGCGTAAACGTATAGGACCCAAACTGGGCAACCTCATTTCCGATCATCCTTTTCTGCCAGTGCAGGCAATAGTACTTCGCGAAGACTTCGACTGATGGCTGTCCGCCGTATGAAGTCCTCGCCCAGACATACTTCGAAAGAGCCACCACGGCATTCAGAGTCAGCTGATGGATCTAGACGTTAAATCTGCGCAGGACTTCTCCAACAAATCGATGCGCAGGCAGGCGAAGACCAGCGGCAAAGAACGCCTCGAACACAACCAACTCGCCTTCCGGCTCGGGGACCTCCTCCGTCCCTGGGACACGAGCGACTCCGCCGCCAAAGTAACCAAGCTGCTGCATATCTTGCACGCGGACCGAGGACATCCACGACACACCGAAACCCACCGTATCTCCGTCGCGCAACTCCTCCACCGCCACAGTGCCCAGCGTCTCCTCCGACGACGCGTCGGCCGGTGGCGTAGCAGCAGCAGAAGAAGAAGTCGGCATCGCTACGTACCGTCGGCGACGGCGGGCGGTCTGCTTCACTCGGGCCAGATCTCCGGCGAACAAGAACAAGGAGGGCAGACGAGTAGCAAGAAGGTGAAAAAGGCGGCTAGGGTTTTCACGGAGCGCGGAAAGATAAAGTTCAAAACCCGCCGCCCCCCGCCCCTTTTATACACAGGGCGCGGCGCTTCGGGAAACCCGCAGTCCAACAGTACGGTGTCAATCAACGGTCATGTCAAAAACCCCCGCGGAACCACTTCGAGCGAGGGCAGCGTCTCCGCCATCTAGCGACGTCTTCGGCACCAGATGACTTAGTCGAACTGGTCCCTCGGAGGGCAAATGTTGGGGCGAAGGCGAAGACGCCACCCATCGCTCGATGCCTTCGCCATAGTCGTTGGACCAACGGAGACAAGACAACGGGCAGGTTCACCCTTCGCCCCATATGTCACCGGACGAAGACCTATGACGAGGTCATCCCATCTTACGACCTCGTCCAGCATGAAGGCCCACGTGTGATCTGGCCCATTGTAACAAGCCCTGCGTGGCCGCTGCGCATTACGGGCCTAATTTATAAAGGCATCCCTGTAATTACGGTCTGTAACCCCGCTTTATGGGAATATTCCGGGAATAACCTAGGTGCCTAAGGGCACATGCGTCCTTAACGCAGGACGCTGGGCACTCAGATACCTATAAATACCCCCGCACGGTGCCCTTGAGAGGCCAGATTAATAGAGATTTTGCCATCTCGTGTGAGAACCCTGTTTACGTCAACTCTCACCCCCGTTGGATCTCCTCGCACCTGGTAGCAAGTTCCAACAATTCTCTCCATGAAAATGCTACACTTTGACGAGTTGACTAAAGAACATGAGGAGCTAAAGTACTCTCATGTTGATTTGGTCCAAAGGTATGAAACTATTTCAATTGAGCAAGATAATGCTTTACATTGTATCACTAAATTAGTAAATAGGAATGCATTGCTTAAAGACCAAGTAGAAAAGCTAAAAGATGAAAATCTAGCTTTTCAAAAAAATATGATATGCTCCTATGTTCTCATGAAAATCTTATGGATGATCAAATCATATTAAATATAGCCCATGAGGTTGTGATAGAAAACTTAAAATCCCAACAACCTCACTCATGCACATGTATTCAAATTGAAACTACATTACCATGTGCTAATGCTTGTTGTCCGTCGACAAGCAAATCTTCCTTTGAGCTAGAATTTGCAGGAACAAACGATGATACATATCAAAGGCTCAAAGAAGAAAATGAGAGGCTAAAAATGAGCTTGACACAACTAAAAGGGAAGTACATTGCTCAACCTTCTCAATATAACCGTGATCACATGGTGAAGAAGCTTGAGACGGAAACAATCGTGGCATGCACTAAAACCCTTGAAAAAAATGTCAAGGACTTAAGGATTGTCAAGAGGAAGGAACAAAAGAAGAAAATCAATACCTCTTCCAAAAGCCTCAACCACGCCTCCATAAAAGGTAACATCCAAGGTAATAATCAAGTCACACTTCACACTAAGAGAAGTAAGAAGTGTAGTGAATGCTTTGAAAAGGGGCACTCTATTAGGTCATGTCCCTATATTAAAAATGACTTGATTATTAACAAGGATGATAAACTTTGTTTTAAATGCTCCAAGAAGGGACACTTGTTTAGGTCTTGTTCCCATTTAAAACAAAAAGGCATAGTGTTAGAAAAGAAAATATTCACTAACCATGTAGCAAGAAAGAAACAAGGAAAGAAGAAATCTTCAAGACTTGAGGATCGCCTATGCTACATATGCCAAAAGAAGGGACATCAATGCAAGGATTGTCCCATTGGTAACAATCCCACTCCTAGCTTGTCAATTAATTCTCATGTAACTAGGCAACCCAAAATTGCAACTTGTGCTAGAAAGGTAATGAGTTTACCTAGTGCTAGCACAAAGGACGTTTGGGTTCCTAGATCTTTCTTGACTAACCTTGATGGACCTATCAAGAGATGGGTACCAAAATATGCTTGACAAGCTTTGCAGGAGAAGGAGATGATATGAAGCTTTGGGGTGCTTGAGAGAGTCAATTCAATTCTTGTTAATTCAAGCTATCAATCTTCAATGATAAATATCCATGATTGACCCAAGGTTATTTTTCAAATTACTATGTCTTAAACTCATATCATCTCGGGAAAGTATTGATGTTGTAGGAAATAAAGAATTACCCTATGCGGAAACAACAAGGCCTACAATGTGGAGGAAAGCCAAAGGATGGTAACAATTATATTTTTAAGTGCAAGTATCTTAAATTATCATTTCTTATGTGTCTTGTGTAGTCACATAGAAAAAGAAAGCACTTCAAAAGTTTTTAAATTATTTCACCATTCTTTGAAGAAATTCCTCTCATATGGTAGATTGCATATTCATCATTTCTATACTTTGGCAATCTACATGCTTTTAGTTATTGTAAGTATCTCATGGCATGCTTTTCACTAATCATACTATTATTGCCATGTTCTAGATATAGAGAGATATTCCATGTTCTTAAAAGAATAAGGTGTCACGTAAGGAATTCAATTCCTTAGGACACTTATAAAGGGAATCTCTCTTTATATCTAGGAATCGTGAGACTAATGTTTTTGTAACCTAAGTAGTCTCACATGTAGAGAATAAGTTTCTCTTTGGAGATGCGTAATCTAACATGAAAAGAAAAGTCAATCCAATGATTTATGTTGTTTTGCCTCTTGCTTAAATTGAATATGATTCTTCTATATTTATCGCTCTCCATGTTATGAATTAGATTTATTCCCATAATCCTAAAGAATTATCTATGCTTGTTTTGTAAGCAAAATTAAGCATACATCATGGAATAACCTAGTTCATATTATAAAGTTTCCATGCTTTAGTAATCTATTTTCTATTCCTTATCTAAATGATTACACAAAGGTAAACTAGTGCTTGTGTTACTAATGACATATCTCTTGAGCTTTCTTATGAAAATCTACAAGAGAGTAAGAGCAAGCCGCAAGCCTCAAGGGTTACTCTTCACCCAAAGGAAGAAAGGTAAAAGCAAAGGTATGGGAACTCATCTTCTTAATCAAATATAGTTCTCATTAATGGTATTTACTCTAAATTCTACCTATGTGAAGAATAGATTGTTTATTGGACTTAAGTGAGCTAGATGTGCATTCAATCTCATTCTCATAAATGCACTTGTCCATTAGAATCTAATTCATGCCTTTGCTATATCTATTCTCATATTGATTTTTTTAAGTCATGATAATAATTTTAATATGAAGAAGTAAAATTCCTATGATTGATCAAGATATTTAAAAGGTGCTTATTCCTCTTTTCGAATAATGTGCACTAATGTTAAGGATTTTACTTCATGTCTGTGTGACTTGTGAATGATAAATTGTTTATACTCCGTATCTAAAAGAAATCATTCTTCATCATATACTCTCTTGTGCTATTGACATCTCTCTTGAGTATTTTCAATAAGCTTGGAAGGAAAAAGAATCAACTATAAAGGGAGGACACTCAAATGAAAAAGGAAGACATCAAGAGCAACAACACCTACTTGGATAATGAGATCTTCAAAATAATCAATGGTGTGGTTGTAAGCATTCTAAATCTTTTTCATTATGAGAATACTAGGCATAAAATGTTTATTGCAAATTTTGTAAGCCTTGATCAAGATGAATAATGCTTCTCCCTATTTGTTTTAAAAGTAAGTACATCTATGCACTTCATTTAATTTCTTGATGCATATCTTTAGGGGGGAGCATATTTCTAAATATTAATTATATTGAGACTAACACTTTATCTTAGTAATCTCATATAGTCTCAAGTATAAGAATAAGTTTCTCATGAAGTATGCTACTACATGTCAATCCATCTTGGTAAAGTAATATCACCTTTATCAAGGATTGTAGCTTTCATTGTTAAAGTAGCATATTTACTGGATTCTCCCATTTTAAGCTTGTTTAATCATCTAATGCCTATGTTGTTCTTTTGATCACATATGTTGTGTGTCTGATCATTGAATAACTTCAATTAACACTTATGTTTCTTAGTGCCTCATGTAATTTCAATCGATATCTCTCTTGATATGCACTAAGTTAAAAGGAGAATTCATGATACATCTATGCAATTTCTGATCTATTTGATATATGCTAACAATGACTTAGAAAAGGATCACTAGTAGTAGAACTCTCTCTTGTGCAAAATATTTCCATATATTGTCTTGAGTATAGGTCTTAAGCATCTAAGACTAAGGACAATGCACAATGAAGAGAGCGTCTCTATGTGAAGGTACAAAAGGGTAAAACCACTTCCTTTCATTTAAACTTGTACCTAAATCTTACTTCTCTATACATTCTTTGCATATCTTGTATAAAAGGAATAGAAAGCATGTCCATGCATTAGCCCTGCTTCATACCTAGTTTAACTTCTCAAATATTTCATTCCTGAATTTATGCATCTTTGTTAAAGCTGGGTGAAGTGATTTTATTGTCAAAGAGCTTAAAGCTTAACCTTGTAATGAGGATAAGCTGCCTTTGTTCCAAAGGTGGATGATCCTTAAGCCTCTTTGAAATCCTTAAGCGAAAATGCTTAAGTTGTCTATAACATGCTTTCATTAGTGCATAAACTGTCATGAGCATTACATTTATACTATGACACAATGCACTACACATTCTCTATGACATAGATATGACCTCATTAACCTAACTATGTGCACTTGGCATTTAAGGCCAAAATATGTGTTCCTCTCCATGCACATATTTAGGGGGAGCAATCTATATTGTATAGAACTATGATCATGCTTAATTTGATATATCCTTTGATCGTGTCTCTTTTATGTCTATGACTAATGTGTTTTCAAGTATATTCTCATGCTTAGTCATAGAATTGAAAGGGAAATGGAGTATTCGGCAAAGACATCGCTTCCACTTTACATCTTTGGTATTATCCTTCCTTGCCGGTATTCCGCCAGCTCTCCAATTTGGTATAATCTTCACTAATATATTGTTTGCCAAAGGGGGAGAGAACGTAAAAAGGACTTGTATTTCACTAGTATCCGTTTTTGGCGATTCATGCCAAAGGGGGAGAAAGTATTAGCCCAAAGCAAAAGGACCGCACCACCAATTTCAAAAATGTAGTCTTTCAAATTTGGGTTAAGAAAAGATTTTTCAATTGGTATCTTATTTTTGATATAATTTCAAATTGGTATACCCTCTTCAAAATTAATATCTAAAAACCCTCTTGAACACTAAGAGGAGGATTTCATTAAGGGGGAGTTTTGTTTAGTCAAAGGAAAAGCATTTGAAATAGGGGGATAAAATTTTAAATCTTGGAAATGCTTCTCAAAATCTTATCCATTTACCTTTGATTATTTGCAAAAGATTTTGAAAAGGAATTTCCAAAACATTGCAAAACAAAACAAGTGGTGCAAGCGTGGTCCAAAATTTTAAATAAGAAGAAAGCACCCATGCATATCTTATGAAAAGAATATTGATTTAATTCCAAGTAACCTTTGCACTTACCTTATGCAAACTAGTTCATTTTCGCACTTATATAGTTGCTTTGGTTTGTGTTGGCATCAATCACCAAAAAGGGGGAGATTGAAATGGAAATAGGGTCAAACCTTTTCCTAAATGATTTTGGTGGTTGAATTGCCCAACACAAATAATTGGACTAACTAGTTTGCTCTAGATCATACATTCTACAGGTGCCAAAGGTTCAACACAAACCAATCAAAAGAACAAGTTAGGCTTCAAAAGAAAGGAGCAAAAAGGAAACTGAAGTGTGCCCTGGTCTGGCGCACCGGACTGTCCGGTGCACTAGGGTGAATCGGCTCAAACTCCTCAGCTTCGGGTTCTCCAGGCGCAGCTCCGCTATAATTCACCGGACTGTCCGGTGTGCTAGCGGGGCAACGGCTACCTGCACGCAATGGTCGACTCTACAAAGTGAACAGTGCAATTCAGATGTCAGAGCAGATGGTCAGAGGGGCACCGGACTGTCCGGTGTAGCACCGGACTGTCCGGTGCCGCATGAGGACAAAGCCTCCAACGGTCGACCAGCTCCAAGCCCTAACGGGAGGATGACGTGGCGGCGCACCGGACACTGTCCGATGGTGCACCGGACTGTCCGGTGCACCCATCGCCAGCAGCCTTCTCCAACGGCTACAATTTGGTTGGTAGCTATAAAAACCGCCCCAACCGGCCACTTCAAGGTGTGGTAGCCCAAGCAACATTCCAAGTCAAATTGTTGACATATTCAAGCCCTCCCAACCACCTCTATTCATTGATCCATCCTATACACAAGATTTAGACCACTACAAACCACACAAGTGCCATAAAAAAGAGAGCAAGCAAAAGAAAGCCTCTTGTGAG
This sequence comes from Zea mays, assembly GCF_902167145.1. Classification (NCBI taxonomy): domain Eukaryota; kingdom Viridiplantae; phylum Streptophyta; class Magnoliopsida; order Poales; family Poaceae; genus Zea; species Zea mays. The sequence goes on from NC_050102.1 coordinate 106,436,718, forward strand.
AGTTTAGCTCTAGTGCCTTGTGAGATTCATTGAGAGAAAGTGTGTACTACATCTTGCGTTCATTTGTGCGTGGAGTTTTGACTCCCATTGAACTTCCTCCAAAGTTTTGGAGGCTTGTAAAGCTAGCAAGAGACACCAAAGAGTGTGGTGATCCTTGCGGGGTCTTAAGTGATCCTTGAGAAGAAGAAGAGCTCGCCGGTCTTTGGTGATCGGTGGAGAGAGGGAAAGGGTTGAAAGAGACCCGTCCTTAGTGGACTCCTCAACGGGGACTAGGCCTTCGAGGGCCGAACCTCGGTAAAACAAATCACCCATGTCTCGTGTGCTTATTGCTTGTGATTTGTTTGTTCTTTCCCTTTCTAAGTTTTTCTTGCACTATTCTTTGCTAATATCATTTGGTGTTGCTTTAAGTTAAATTCTCATTTAGTGAAGCAACACCTTGCAAGAAAGAACTTGTGTTATTACTCTTCTTATCTAAGCCCTCTTAATTTATTCTCATAGACTTATTAGTAATATTGATTTATCAATTCTGCATTATTTGAAAGCAATACACCTTACAAGCAAAGGACTTAGTTTTTATACTCCGACAATTGTGTATCTTGTTCTAACCACTAATCAAGGGATCTAGTTGGGGTGTAAAGTTATAATTTTCAGGTTTCGCCTATCGACCCCCCCTCTAGGCGACTTTCAAAGACTCCATCTTGGGTGTTGATCCTTAACGCATCTAGAGATCCTGGTTGACTTCTCTCCTTCGTTTGATGAGGAGGATCACTCTCTTGTCGAGGACCATACATCCCTTCTTTGTCTTGGTCTCATTGATTCGGGGTTAGCGTATATCATCGGAGTTGGGGGAATATGGTTAAGATAGATATCGGTGAGATAGACTACATGATGTAGGTTAAAATCTTGTTTGATGATAGGTGGGGATAGACAGATTATGCAATCCATCATGACTCTACTGGTTGGGTTAGATCTTCTACTCATGGTTGAGTTGGTCTAATGCACTAAGTTAAGTTACCACATGGCTAGTAGGGCCTAATCTATCTACCAGTATCACGAATCTGTTTAAGTAGGCTACATTAGATTAGATCATATTAGATTATATCACATTAGATTCTATAATCCTATTTAAGAATATCATTTAGTTAAGCATATCAAGCTGACTTTATCTTTATAAAATTCTAGTATATATTTTTCATCTAAGTAGAACTTCCAATTTAGAACTAGTCACTACCTAAGATTAATAATTAAGATCTGACATTTTACAAATTCCCTATATATTTTTTGCTACACTATTTCTGTTATGTAAGCCCACCTAGCTCAGAGGTTAGAGTACCACATTTGGATATGACTGGATTAGACTAGTTTAGGTTAGATAGATCTACTAGGGTAGGATAAATGATATTAGGATATGTTAGAATCTTTTGAGATAGGATGTATTATATGATGTAGGTAGGTCAGAATCTCTGATAGGTTAAAATAGAGAGGTTATGCAACCATCTGATGGGTAAGGTAATTGCATATGGTCAGGTAGTTGTATGTGGTCAAGTTAGTCTAGGGCACCTATTTAGCTTAAACCATATTTATAGGAGTAAGGTCTAATCTATTTCACCAGTATTAACTAATCTGTTAAGTAACTCACTTTAGATTGGATCATATTAGATTAGATAGGATCTAGATTAGATTGGTATAACTAGATTAGACTAGATAATATTTAATTAATTTGGATTAGTTCATGGTTGTTCCACTAGTGGGGTAACCCTGCATATGAGATGAGATGAATCTATTGGGATAAGATAGAATCTTTTAAGATAAGAGTGGATCTTATGAAGCTAGAAATATTTTAATGGGGGATATTCTTAGTTGGTCTAGTTATCTTATGAATTTTTTATGCCTTTATGTATATGCAGATGCAATTGTGGACATTATTCCACAACTCATCACACTCAATCAAAGATCCAAATCAGATAAGTATCATAAGAACAAGCATTCAAGCATATAGATACTTATAAAAATAGTTTTGTTTTTGTTCCTAAGATTAGGTCTCCTATTCCTAAGAGTCACTTTGGGTACAGGATTTCAAAGTATGAAATCCACTTTTGTCTTTAGAAGAGAAAAGGTAAGAGTAATCAGAGTAAAGCAGCAATAGATTACAAAAGATTAAGAAAAGTTTAGAAAGAATCATAGTAGCAAAGGCAAGTAGCTAAGGGTTGTCCAGTACTATCTAGGTTTCGTCCTACAGTCAACATTCCTCTGATGCCACTTCTGTCACACCTTGTTTTTGGGGGCACCAAGACCTGGACACAAAACATAATCACCAAGTGTGCTGGAACCAAGTCTCACACATATGATGACTCATGGTACATGAACAAATGTCACATCTTTACTATATAATAGGATTTCTATACGAAATAGTTAAATAATTACATCAGATGAAGACAACGATCCAACAACCCAAAGTTGACTGGGAGATGACGGTCTAGACCTCTCATTAACTCATCACAGCAACCTCCATGTGCCTCATCCTGCGGTACCTATTCTTGACCTGTGGGGTGTGAGACAGCAATGGTGAGCTCACATATGTTCATCGCTCAACAATTTGTGGGGAATAATGTGCATGAACTCACCATGGGAGCTCATGTGAAGTGTAAGGCTTACCAAAGAGGATGGTTAAAGCTGAGCATTGCTTTTAAAGTTGGTCAAAAATTATTAGCTGTTACTAAGTGTCGGGGACCATAATTAGGGGTACCCCCAAGACTCCTAAACTCGGCCGGTAAACACCATCAGCACAAAGCTGCAAAGGCCTGATGGGCGCAATACAGGACAAAGCTCTGTCCGCTCAAGGGACACGATCTCACCTCGCCCGAGCCCAGCCTCGAGTAGGAACAGTAGACCCAGGCAGATTCACGCCTCGCCCGAGGGCCTCCTCAAGTAGCGGGCGCACCTTCAACTCGCCCGAGGCCCAGCTCGGGCAGGCTTCGTGGAGAAGCAACCTTGGCCAGATCGCCTCGCCAGCCGACCGGATCGCAGGAGCATTCAATGCAAGGATCGCCTGACACCTTATCCTGACGCGCGCTCCTCAGTCGACAAGGCCGAAGTGACCGCAGTCACTTCGCCCCTCCACTGACTGACCTGACAGGAAAACAGCGCCGCCTGCGCTGCTCCGACTGCTGTGCCACCCGCCAGGGTGAGGCTGACAGCAGCCAAGTCCAGCCTTGGGTGCCATAGGAAGCTCCGCCTCGCCTGACCCCAGGGCTCGGACTCAACCTCGACCTCGGAAGACGGTCTCCGCCTCGCCCGACCCCAGGGCTCGGACTCAACCTCGACCTCGGAAGACGGTCTCCGCCTCGCCGGACCCCCGGGCTCGGACTCAACCTCGACCTCGGACGACGATCTCCGCCTCGCCCGACCCCCGGGCTCGGACTCAACCTCGACCTCGGACGACGGTCTCCGCCTCGCCCGACCCCAGGGCTCGAACTCAGCCCCAACCTCGGAGGAGTCTCTGCCTCGCCCGACCATGGGCTCGGACCGACCACGTCGCAGGGGGGTTCATCATTACCCTACCCCTAGCTAGCTCAGGCTACGGGGAATAAGACCGGCGTCCCATCTGGCTCGTCCCGGTGAAACAAGTAATGATGGCACCCCACGTGCTCCATGACGACGGCGGTCCTCAGCCCCTTACAGAAGCAAGGAGACATCAGCAAGGACCTGACAGCCCTGACAGTTGTGCTTCTACAGGGTTTAAGCGCTCCTCTGACGACCACGACATCACATGAACAGGGCACCAACACCTCTCCGACAGCCACGTCGGCTTGTACATAAGGCTCTGGCTCCTCTCTGCTAGACACGTTAGCACATTGCTACACTCCCCATTGTACACCTGGGCCTTCTCCTTACGTCTATAAAAGGAAGGTCCAGGGCCCTTGTACGAGAAGGTGGCCGCGCGGGAGAACGGGCTGACGGACAGGCCCTCACTCTCTCCCTCGCGAACGCTTGTAACCCCCTACTGCAAGCACATCCGCCCTGGGCACAGGACAACACGAGCCGCGGTTCCCCTTATTGTTCCCCCTTGTGTTCCATCTCGCGCCGACCCATCTGGGCTGGGACACGCAGCGACAATTTACTCGTCGGTCCAGGGACCCCCCGGGGTCGAAACGCCGACAGTTGGCGCGCCAGGTAGGGGCCTGCTGCGTGTTGACGAACAGCTTCCTGTCAAGCTCCAGATGGGTAGTCTCCAGCAACCTCTCCAGCCCGGGACGATGCTCCGTTTCGGGAGTCTCGAGTTCATGTCCCTCGACGGCAGCTACGACATGGTACTCCTTCCTCCGCCGCGCGACAACGACAATGGCGGCCTTCAGCCCGCCCACCGACGGTGGAATCGACGACGTCTTCCCCCCGTGGCGGAAGAACAGCATCCGGGTTTGTCCTGTCACCTTCCCCGCCGACGGAGGAGGAGGCGGGGCAACCATGGCCAAGCAGGAGGCGGCACCTCGTTGGCTGTCGAGCGAGTCGACGACGCCGGCGCCCCAGCGGGGGACACGTCGGGCATCGGCCTCGCGTCTGAGACGAAGACGGGCGTCGTTTCCCCGCAACACGCCAACCCCAAGCAGACGGACGACGCCAGCACGCTCGCAAAGGACTTGCTGGGCGTTAGCCTCGTACCCGAGATAACGGTGCAGTCCGTCCCCGACGCGACTTCGTCACCATCCGTCGATCAAGAGGTACCGTCCGTTTTCCACCCTGTGCCTTTTAGATTCAGCTTCGACCCACCAAGCGACCCCGCTTCGGTGGACGCTTTCATAAAGGCATACCCAAACCTTCCGGGGTACCATATGTGGTCAACCTAGGACCGACTGACGGTCGTCTCGACCTACGGGCCCCCGGGTTCCGAGGAAGATGACGAGCCCGACTCTGGTTGGGATTTCTCAGGGCTCGATAACCCCAGTGCCATGCGGGACTTCATGCCCGCATGTGACTACTGCCTCTCCGATTACTCCGATGATGGCCACAGCCTTGACGATGAGGACTGTGGCCCAAGTCGCGAATGTTTCCACGTCGATCTAGGGGGTCTCGACGAAGGCAACCATCTTGGTATGCCGGAGGACGGCGATCCCCCTAGGCCTGTGCCTCGCGTTGACATCCTTCGGGAGCTAGCTGTGGTCCCAGTCCCTGCGGGGGGTCAGGACACACAGCTCAAGCAAATCCGCGAGATGCAGGCCAGGCTCGACGAGGAAGCAGGACAACTTTTGCAGCTCTGGCAGAACATCGGGCAGGAGTGGGCAGGCCGAGCTCCGGCCGGAGAAGCGCGTCATCTGGCCCAGGACGTCCAGCACCGCATCACCGACGATGCCAGGGCAAGGCTGCCCTCGGCTTCCAGTGGGGTCGGCCAGAACCTGGCTGCAGCGGCAATATTACTCCGAGCGATGCCGAAACCATCCACCACCGAGGGGCGACGTATCCAGGGAGAGCTCAAGAATCTTCTGGAGGATGCCGCGGTTCGACGGGCCGAAAGCTCTGCCTCCCGAAGGCAGGGGTACCCCCCAGAGCATCGCGCCGCGACTTCCCGATTCATGCGGGAAGCCTCGGTCCACACCGGGCGCACGCGGGACACAACGCTTGTGGCCCTGGGTCGCCTCGGCAACGAGCACCACCGCCGCAAGCGTCGAGCCCACCTCGACGAGAAGGTGCACCGAGGCTACCACCCCAGGCGTGGGGGACGCTACGACAGCGGGGAGGATCGGAGCCCTTCGCCCGAACCACCCGGTCCGCAGGCTTTCAGCCGAGCCATACGACGGGCGCCGTTCCCGACCCGGTTCCGAACCCCGACTACCATCACCAAGTACTCGGGGGAGACAAGGCCGGAACTGTGGCTCGCGGACTACCGGCTGGCCTGCCAGCTGGGTGGAACGGACGATGACAACCTCATCATCCGCAACCTCCCCCTGTTCCTCTCTGACGCCGCCCGAGCCTGGCTAGAGCATCTGCCTCCTGCGCAGATCTCCAACTGGGACGACCTGGTCAAAGCCTTCGCCGGCAACTTCCAGGGCACATACGTGCGCCCTGGGAACTCCTGGGATCTCCGGAGCTGCCGCCAGCAGCCGGGAGAATCTCTGCGGGACTACATCCGGCGATTTTCGAAGCAGCGCACCGAGCTGCCCAACATCACCGACTCAGATATCATCGGCGTGTTCCTCGCCGGCACCACTTGTCGCGACCTAGTGAGCAAGCTGGGTCGCAAGACTCCCACCAGGGCGAGCGAGCTAATGGACATCGCCACCAAGTGCGCCTCTGGTCAGGAGGCGGTTGAGGCCATCTTCCGGAAGGACAAGGAGCCTCAGGGGCGCCAGCCGGAAGACGTCCCCGAGGCGTCCGCTCAACGCGGCACCAAAAAGAAGGGCAAGAAGAAGTCACAAACGAAACGCGACGCCGCCGACGCAGATCTTGTCGCCGCTGCTGAGCACAGGAACCCTCGGAAGCCTCCCGGAGGCGCCAACCTATTCGACAAGATGCTCAAGGAGTCATGCCCCTACCATCAGGGTCCTGTCAAGCACACCCTTGAGGAGGGCGTCATGCTTCGGTGCTACTTCCACAAGGCCGGGCCCCCGACGGAAGGGGGCAAAGGCCACGACAACGACAAGAAGGAGGGCCATAAAGCAGAGGAGTTCCCCGAGGTCCATGACTGCTTCATGATCTACGGTGGGCAAGTGGCGAATGCCTCGGCTCGGCACCGCAAGCAAGAGCACCGGGAGGTCTGCTCGGTGAAGGTGGTGGCGCCAGTCTACCTAGACTGGTCCGACAAGCCCATCACCTTCGACCAAAGCGACCACCCCGACCGCGTGCCGAGCCCGGGGAAGTACCCGCTCGTTGTCGATCCCGTCATCGACAACGTCAGGCTTACAAAGGTCCTCATGGATGGAGGCAGCAGCATCAACATCATCTACGCCGAGACCCTCGGGCTCTTGCAGATCGATCTGTCCACGATCTGGGCCGGCGCGGCGCCCTTTCACGGGATCATCCCCGGGAAGCGCGTCCAACCCCTTGGGCAACTCGATCTGCCCGTCTGCTTCGGGACTCCCTCCAACTTCCGAAAGGAAACCCTCACGTTCGAGGTGGTCGGGTTCCGAGGAACCTACCATGCAGTGCTGAGGAGGCCATGCTATGCCAAGTTCATGGCCGTCCCCAACTACACCTACTTCAAGCTCAAGATGCCGGGCCCCAACGGGGTCATCACCGTCGGATCCACGTACCGACACGCGTACGAATGCGACGTGGAGTGTGTGGAGTACGCTGAGGCCCTCGCTGAATCCGAGACCCTCATCGCCGACCTGGAGAGCCTCTCCAAGGAAGTGCCAGACGCGAAGCGCCACGCCGGCAACTTTGAGCCAGCAGAGGCGGTTAAGTCCATCCCTCTCGACCCCAGCAACGACGCCTCCAAGCAAGTTCGGATCGGCTCCGAGCTCGACCCCAAATAGGAAGCAGTGCTCGTCGACTTTCTCCACGCAAACGCCGAGGTTTTTGTGTGGTGTCCCTCGGACATGCCTGGCATACCGAGGTATGTCGCCGAGCACTCGCTGGATATCCGAGCTGGAGCCCGACCTGTGAAGCAGCCTCTGCGCCGATTCGACGAAGAAAAGCGCAGAGCCATAGGCGAGGAGATCCACAAGCTGATGGCTGTAGGGATCATCAAAGAGGTATTCCATCCCGAATGGCTAGCCAACCCTGTGCTTGTGAAAAAGAAAGGTGGGAAATGGCGGATGTGTGTAGACTACACTGGTCTAAACAAAGCATGTCCGAAAGTTCCCTACCCTCTGCCTCGCATCGATCAAATCGTGGATTCCACTGCTGGGTGTGAAACCCTGTAGTTCCTCGATGCCTACTCAGGGTATCACCAAATCAGGATGAAAGAGTCCGACCAGCTCCCGACTTCTTTCATCACACCTTTTGGCATGTACTGCTGCATTACTATGTCATTTGGTTTGAGGAATGCAGGCGCGACATACCAAAGGTGCATGAACCACGTGTTCAGAGAGCACATTGGCAGAACGGTCGAGGCTTACGTCGATGACATCGTAGTCAAGACGAGGAAAGCCTTCGACCTCCTCACTGACCTTGAAACGACATTCAAGTGTCTCAAGGCGAAAGGCATAAAACTCAATCCCGAGAAGTGTGTCTTCGGAGTCCCCCGAGGCATGCTCCTGGGGTTCATCGTCTCCGAGCAGGGCATCGAGGCCAACCCGGAGAAAATCGCAGCCATCACCAACATGGGGCCTATTAAGGACTTGAAAGGAGTACAGAGGGTCATGGGATGCCTTGCGGCTCTGAGCCGTTTCATCTCGCGCCTCGGCGAAAGAGGCCTGCCCCTGTACCGCCTCTTAAGGAAGACCGAGCGCTTCACTTGGACCCCCGAGGCCGAGGAAGCCCTCGGGAACTTAAAGGCGCTCCTTACAAGCGCGCCCATTCTGGTGCCCCCCGCTGCCGGAGAAGCTCTCTTGATCTACGTAGCCGCAACCACTCAGGTGGCAGTGCCGCGATCGTAGTCGAGAGACGAGAAGAAGGGCATGCATTGCTCGCCCAGAGGCCGGTCTACTTTATCAGTGAGGTACTGTCCGAGACCAAAATCCGCTACCCGCAAATTCAGAAGCTACTGTACGCGGTAATTCTGACGCGGCAAAAGTTGCGACACTACTTCGAGTCTCATCCGGTGACTGTGGTGTCATCCTTCCCCCTGGGGGAGATCATCTAGTGCCGAGAGGCCTCGGGTAGGATTGCAAAGTGGGCGGTGGAGATCTTGGGCGAGACAATCTCGTTCGCTCCTCGGAAGGCCATCAAGTCCCAAGTCTTGGTGGACTTTGTGGCTGAATGGGTCGACACCCAGCTTCTAGCAGCTCCGATCCAACCGGAACTCTGGACCATGTTTTTCGACGGGTCGCTGATGAAAACAGGAGCGGGCGCGGGCCTGCTCTTCATCTCACCTCTCGGAAAGCACCTCCACTACGTGTTGCGCCTCCATTTCACGGCGTCCAACAACGTGGCCGAGTACGAGGCTCTGGTTAACGGGTTGCGCATCGCCATCGGGCTAGGGGTTCGGTGCCTCGACGCTCGTGGCGACTCACACCTTGTCATCGACCAAGTCATGAAGAACTCCCATTGCTGCGACCCGAAGATGGAAGCCTACTGCGACGAGGTTCGGTGCCTGGAAGACAAGTTCTACGGGCTCGAGCTCAACCACGTCGCTCGACGATATAACGAGACTGCGGACGAGCTGGCTAAAATAGCCTCGGGGCGGACAACGGTTCCCCCGAACGTCTTCTCTCGAGACCTACATCAACCCTCCGTCAAGACCGACAACACGCCCGAGCCCGAGAAGGCCTCGGCTCTGCCTGAGGCGCCCTCGGCTCAGCCCGAGGCACCCTCGGCCACCGAGGGTGAGGCACTGTGCGTCGAGGAAGAGCGGAATGGGGTCCCGCCTAATCGAAACTGGCAGACCCCGTACCTGCAATATCTCCACCGAGGAGAGCTACCCCTCGACAGAGCCGAGGCTCGGCGACTGGCGCGGCGCGCCAAGTCGTTCGTCTTGCTGGGTGACGAAAAAGAGCTCTACCACCGCAGCCCCTCAAGCATCCTCCAGCGATGCATATCCATCGCCGAAGGTCAGGAGCTATTGCAAGAAATACACTCGGGGACTTGCGGTCATCACGCAGCACCTCGAGCCCTCGTTGGGAACGCCTTCCGACAAGGTTTCTACTGGCCAACCGCGGTGGCCGACGCCACTAGGATTGTATGCACCTGCCAAGGGTGTCAATTCTATGCAAGGCAGACGCACCTACCCGCTCAGGCTCTGCAAACAATACCCATCACCTACATCATCCATCGCTTTGGGGTCCCAAACTCCATCATCACCGACAACGGCACCCAGTTCACTGGCAGGAAGTTCCTGGACTTCTGCGAGGACCACCACATCCAGGTGGACTGGGCCGCCGTAGCTCACCCCATGATGAATGGGCAGGTAGAGCGTGCCAACGGCATGATTCTACAGGGACTCAAGCCGAGGATCTACAACGACCTCAACAAGTTCGGCAGGCGATGGATGAAGGAACTCCCCTCGATGGTCTGGAGTCTGAGGACGACGCCAAGCCGAGCCATGGGCTTCACGCCATTTTTTCTAGTCTATGGGGCCGAGGCAGTCTTGCCCACAGACTTAGAATACGGTTCCCCGAGGACGAGGGCGTACGACGACCAAAGCAACCGGACAAGCCGAGAAGACTCACTGGACCAGCTAGAAGAGGCTCGGGACATGGCCTTACTACACTCGGCGTGGTATCAGCAGTCCCTGCGACGCTACCACGCCCGAGGGGTTTGGTCCCGAGACCTCTAGGTGGGCGACTTGGTGCTTCGGCTACGACAAGACGCCTTAGGGCATCACAAGCTCACTCCTCCTTGGGAAGGGCCGTTCATCATCGCCAAGATCTTGAAGCCCGGAACATACAAGCTGGCCAACAGTCAAGGCGAGGTCTACAACAACGCTTGGAACATCCGACAGCTACGCCGCTTTTACCCTTAAGATGTTTTCAAGTCGTTCATATGCCTCGTTCATACACAAATAAAGTCTAACCATCAAGGAAGGGTCAGCCTTGCCTCGGCAAAGCCCGACCCTCCCTCGGGGGCTAGAAGAGGGGAACCCCCTCTGCATCAAAATTTTCCTTGGAAAAAGTCTTTCTGTTAGAACGTCTTTCGCGCTTTTCGGCTACTTCGATAGTGGGATCCTGAAAACGACGGAGTACACGTAAGCGGCAAGGCCGACCGAGCCGAGGGACTCCTACGCCTCCGGGATACGGATACCTCACTCATCACCTTCTACGATGAGTAACTCACGCTCGGATAAGCGATACCACTGACCGAACAAGTCTTAACGCTCAAAAACTTTTCTGCCGAAACGATTTTTCGTGCCTTCTCGACTATATCGATAACAGAATCCTGCGGACGAGTAAGAGTACACGTAAGCGGCAAGGCCGACCGAGCCGAGGAACTCCTACGCCTCCAGGATACGGATACCTCACTCATCACCTTCCGTAAAAAGTAACTCTCGCTCGGATGAGCGATTCTGCTACCGACAAACAAGTCCTGATACTCGAAACAAGGGGAAAAGAAACACAGCTTTACAACACGACGATGATATGTTTGGGCCTCGGCGGCCGCAAAAAACATACGCACACTATAGATAAATTGTTCCTGCAGGTTCAAACATCAGTAGGGGGAGCAGCAGCACCATCGGCATCGACTCCACCTTGGGCGGAATCCGACCTGGCCTCGGACAGCAACACGGTCGGAGGATCTCCACCTCGAAGGAAGATGTCAACACTGCGCCTGAGCCATCGCCGCCAGGATCTCCTCCAGGAACCTAGCCCGAGTAGACGGCTGGACCGGCCGCTCCGTAGCCTCAGCCAGCAGTCCCCCAAGGACGCCAGCCCGGCTCATGGCCTCGGCAGCCCGACTCCAGGGTTGGTTCCGCCAGTGGACGATCTGGCCAGGCTCTGGCCGACGAAGCTTCTTTTCGAGCCAACTCCGCCTCTGTCCACGCTCACACCGCTGCCTCCGCCTCCGGCTCATCGTAGAGCGGCCGAGGGTTCTCTTTAACTGAGCAAGAGAAGCCTTGAGTGGCAAGGCTGACCGAGCCGAGGGACTCCTACGCCTCCGGGATACGGATACCTCACTCGTCACCTTCCGCGCAGGGCAACACACACTTGGTTAAGCGGTTCAGCTAGCCGACAGGCGAGACCTGGTGCTCGAAATGAGGAAGAAACACGGCTTTACGCCCAAATACACAGATGTTCAGGCCCCGACAGCCGCAATGAACATACACCGGCACTCAAGGTGCCATTACAAACGGAACACCGGTTCCACTCCCGCGGGTATTAACAACCTCCACATCGGAGAGCCTGCGAGACGACAAGCTCCGGGTGACTCACCGGCAACCTCTGCAGCAGCAGCGATGGTCCCGGGGCGGACGCTACCACTGGAAGGCTCTCGTTCGCGTCCCCACTCGAGGGACGAGAACCAGATATTAAAGCCAAAGAGCCAGGGGTCGGTCCGCGGGTGGCGCTGACGGTCTCATCGGCAGAGAAGCCTTCTCCGGCTGCCTCAGCACCAACGGCGGCGTCCACCTGCCCAACAACACCGCACCAGCGAGCGCAGGCCGCCCCAAAGCGCACCGGCAGGTCCTCACTCCCGTCCTCGCCACGAAAACGAGAATGGGACCATCCCAGAACACGAGTACCGCCCTCGCGGCGTACGACGTGTTGTGAGACCCCCCGGTGCGGCTGGCCACCGTCGCCCGGACAGAGGACGGAATGCTGCACCCTGGCTGGGCAGCAGCAGTTCGCCTTCCCCGGCATGGCTGGAGGGCGCCTCCTCTGTAGAGCTGGAGGATGGTTTCCACCCCCAGAAGCCAGAGGAAGAAGCGGGACGCTAGCCCACGCGAAGGCAGGCCCCGGCTCGCCTCGCCCTCCTCCCCAGCAAGGATGATGAAGATCCTTGAAGCTGAGGGCGGGGCGGAGGCCGCAGCCCGGCTTGCTTCTCCCCACCATCGAACTGGTGGTCACCGTCTCGGGTGACCATTGGTGAGGGGATGTAGCTGGGCTGCCTGATGAAAATCCTTGAAGCCGAGCGATGGCTGAAAGGTGCCAACTTCCGCGAAGTTGCGCTCCTCCAACAACAGCAAGACGAAAGCAACGCGAGCGCTCCCCATCCGGGGGCTCGGAAGGTGGAAGGACGTGATGCATGAGGAGAGTGCGAAGGCATGGCTGCCACCCAGGGGGCCAATCCCATTTTAAAGGCGACTCACCCCACTCGCGTCCTCAGGCGTCGCGGGCTAAATCTTCACCGACGCGCTCAAAGGTCCTCCCCCTACGACACGGGGGCTGGGTCCCACACGACGTGCAAGCTGGCCCAGGAAAGAAGAAGCCAAACCGCCGCGCGTGGAGCGTGTAACTGCCCAGCGGTTACAAGCACTCCTTCGTCTTCGCCTAAACCAGCGGGTGAAAGGGCAGACCGCCATGCAGGCGGCATGCAACCGCACCACGGGGATGCACCCTTTCGACTTCGACGCGTCCAGCATGGAGTCCCAGGCCCACACGTCATGTAACCGGCGCGCCGGTTACTGCATGCGAAAAACTGCACCACCACTTACGCCAATACTGCGCCTTCCCGACTGCGGAACCGGTGCCGCGATTCAAGGCAACCCTGCGCACGGCCTAATAGTGCCAACCCGGCGCATCGGTCACGGATCAGTCAGCCGCGGGAGAAGGCGCGACGGTGGATATGGCCAGAAGTGGGCCGACAGTAATGGCGGCAGCAGGCGAGCGAAAGCGGCGGTCAAATCATCTGCAGGCTCACGTCTCCTCCTGGAGCAGCAGGAGAGCCCTCTCCCACGGCGTGAAGACGACGCGCCCATGTTCTATTCCTCGAACGGCTCGCGCAACGGCTGCCCCGCGAACCACTCGTCCCGTCGCATTAACTTCGCGGCAGGGCAGGCGACACCTTTGGCAGGCGAAGCGTGCGACGCTTCACCTCCGCCATAATGACCGCGTCAAAAAAGGTGCGCCACATCATTCAATTTTGTATCCTTTTCCTCTTCCCCTTTCTCTCTCTTGCTACAGGGACCGGGAAAGGGGATACTCCGAAAGGGATCCTTCTCCGCGAAGGAAACGGGCCCCGAGCCCCCCTACTGATCAGGGGTTCGAAGGCTGGCCCCTCGGAAGGGTTCGACAGCCTCCTCAGAGCACTCGGGCTCCGCGCCCACTACTGGTTAGAGGTTCGAAGGCTGGCCCCTTGGAAGGGTTCAACAGCCGCCTCAGGCCACTCGGGCTCCGCGCCCACTACTGATCAGGGGTTCGAAGGCTGGCCCCCCGAAGGGTTCGACAGCCACCTCAGAACACGCAGAGCGAGGGATGACTCTAGGTACGTCTGATACATGGCCGAGGCTCGGGCTATGCTCCCGAGGTACCCTAGGACATTTCCGAGACCAGCAGGAGCGATTCTGTAACGGAATCCCATCAGAGGGAGGCATCGAGCCCTTGGACCCTATCAAACAGGACCGGGTCCGGCAAATCACCTGCAGGTACTTTTGGAGCGTGCCTCTGGGCTAGTAGCCGACCCTTATCGAACGGGGCACGGGCGTCCACTCAGATCACTCGTTAGCAACTCACTGGAGACACCATGTTCGGCGCCCTCCGAGGGCAACATGGCGCTTCCCCCCCTCCTCCTTGCGGAAAGGCGACGAAGGGGCGTATGATAAAAGCCGAGTCAGTCATTGACCGTCCTCTCGCTCTGTGCGGGGGCTCGGGGGCTGCTCTCGCAAACCCGGCTCCGGCCAAACCGTTGACAGCGTCAACATACCAACCCGAGAACTCAGAACCTGACTATGCACCCGGGCAACGATCAGATCGCATGAGGGAACAACCAGATCGGCCTAGGCGTCACGAAAGACACTAAGACCTCGGAGGAGTCAAACCACTCCTCCGAGGCCTTGGGGGCTACACCCGGCGGGTGCGCTCGCGCGCACCCACTGAAACGAAATGCAACCGAGAAAGGCCGGTCCCCATGCAAAAAAGTGTGGCAAAGCCTCCAAGCGAGTGTCAACAGTCCCTTTGAGGCTCGGGGCTACTGTCGGAGACCATAATTAGGGGTACCCCCAAGACTCCTAAACTCGGCCAGTAAACACCATTAGCACAAAGCTGCAAAGGCCTGATGGGCGCAATACAGGACAAAGCTCTGTCCGCTCAAGGGACACGATCTCACCTCGCCCGAGCCCAGCCTCGGGCAGGAACAGTAGACCCAGGCAGATTCACGCCTCGCCCAAGGGCCTCCTCAAGCAGCGGGCGCACCTTCGACTCGCCCGAGGCCCAGCTCGAGCAGGCTTCGCGGAGAAGCAACCTTGGCCAGATCGCCTCGTCAGCCGACCGGATCGCAGGAGCATTCAATGCAAGGATCGCCTGACACCTTATCCTGACGCGCGCTCCTCAGTCGACAAGGCCGAAGTGACCGCAGTCACTTCGCCCCTCCACTGGCTGACCTGTGGGGGACAGATATCCCCCGGGTCCACTAGAAGGATAAAATACCTCATGAAAGGTCCAAAGGCCCCATAATTCATAAGGTCATCCCCCTCGTGGGCCTGGGAGGAACGAGCAGTGAGACAAATCACCACAAGGCCGGGTCGGTGCAAGCCCAGACGGCCCAACAACATCTGAGCAATAACTGCAAGCAGTGACCCGACCTTCCCGCACAGGAGCCCCGTACGTCGGAACTAGGCGAGGATGAGTCGGCTAAACTATAGGAAGATAGACTCAGTTAGTTCACTACTATTCCGGCTCACGTTGTTATCATATCCACATGTAATGCCCCACGGTCGAGTATATAAGGCCTAGGGGGCACCCCTTCAAGAGGATCGATCAAGAGAGACATCACTCGTCACTTAGCCAACCACCCCGCTCTCTACGTTTTCTGACACTGGAGAGCTCCCTTGTAACCCACCACATAAAGCATCCCAGCCAGGACGTAGGGTGTTACGCATCTCAAAGTGGCCCAAACCTGTACACAACTGTCCACTATCTCTCGTGCATTTAGCACGAACCATCGAGCTACAGTCGATAACATCGTCCTACTCCAAAAAGCATCTTGAGGGGCAACCCCAGGTGCGCGGTCTGACCCGAAACACCGACAGCTGGCGCGCCAGGTAGGGGTGTGTCATCGATCCAAGCTAGCTCAATGGTCGTCACCTTCCAGCACAAGATCATCCTCCGCCCCGGATCCATATTTTGCTTTGGTACTATCTCATCTGTAGAGGATGAGGAGGGAACTCTGCATCGCCTCGCGGACCCGCCTGAGAGAAAGCCTTCCTCAGAAGTCTCCAGGAAAATCGGGGCGAGGCAGGAAAAAGTGCAACCTCCGACGCTCCTAAAAAAGATCACCCTCGGCAAGATAGGGGCTGAGGGTCCCTCGGTCCGGAGAACTTCGCTGTCCACCTCTCCGACGAAAGAATGGACACGAATCACAAGGAAAAAGAAAGCAGAGGACCATCAAGCTGATCTTTCTGCACCTCCACCCTCAAAGGAGAACAGAAAGAAGATCCCCGTGACAGCTACTCCATTCTACCCCGACGTCCTCTTCATCGGGAGAGCGGAGTCGCCCCCCGTCTCCGACGACGAGCCGACTGCACCCGGAGAGGAACCTCCTCAGCGGGAATCCCGCCGACGAAGGAACCGACGCCGAAATATCCGGCGACATCACGAGGCCGGAGAGCGGTACCCGACGTAGCCTGTATCGCAAGACGAGGTCTCAGAGGTAGGAGAAACTCCGGAGGAACGTGTCTTCAGGGAACGAAGGAATTCACGACGGCGTGATCGTCGATGGGCTCAAGAACAAGCCGAGCAGGAGGCAAGGCAACGTCGGGAAAATCCACTCTTCGGGCGCAAACTGAACCCCGACTTCGCTCGAGCCACGAACACGCCGAGTGAAGTCGGAGGGGTGCTGGCTCGGATAGCTGATGGCCTCCCTCGGACCCCCGACGCTGAGGGCTATCGGCGGCTGTTCACTCAGGCAGCCAATCACCTTCTACCTCTCGCTCACCCACCGAACGATCTACGACACGCCATCAACAGTCGTCGGGACGTGCGAAGCTCCATCAACGCTTCGCGTGAACGACAACACGAGAATGAAATCCGTCGACAGGAAGAGTACGACCGGGACCATGGCATCCCAACACGGAGCCAGGCTACCAGGACTGAGTCGGCCACGGCTTTAACTGGAGGTACCACCCGGGGACGGTCGAGGCACCACGACGATCACTCCCCTCCCTGGGACAGACAACATCATCGACGACAGGAGGACACGTGTGGAGTATCGGCACTTACTCCACGCCTCAGGGCCATTCAATGCCCCCCTAACTTCAAGGTATCCAACGTCGACAAATATGAACCTAAGCAGGATCCAGGAGGCTGGCTGGCCATCTACACCACCGCTGCTCGAGCTACTGGGGCGACCGAGGATGTAATGACCGCGTACTTACCTATTGTCCTCGGGCAAGACATGCTGCAATGGCTGCGACACCTACCCCGACATTGCATCGACGACTGGAGCGACTTCAGTCGACGCTTCACCGCCAACTTTCAGTCCCTCTCCGACAAACCGGCGCAACCATGGGACCTCAAATCCATCAAGCGCCGGGGGGACGAAACTCTCCGGTCGTACCTCAAAAGGTTCCAGACCATGAGAAATCGTATCCCCGAGGTCGCGGAGGCGGTAGTGATCGAGGACTTCTACAGAGGATCCAATGACTCGGCCTTCGTCCGAACCATATTACAGAAGGCGCCGACTACCTCCGAGCAACTGTTCCGGGAAGCCGACCTCTACATCACCGCCGACGAGCGAGTTCAGGACCTCATTATTGGAGGAGTAAAACCAGCACCAGCGGCACCGCGACGCGACACGAATCAGTAGCCCGACAAGCGTTGGGAGAAGAGACCTCGCGAAGAAGTCCACGCCGCCGGACCACCTGCCTCTCGCGCCCGGGGAGGACCTCGTGGAGGCGAACGCACGCTGGACGACATCCTTGACGCCCAGTGTCCGTACCACAAGGACATGCGCCACACCCTTCGGAACTGTAGAGACTTCAAGCACTCCGTCGGGCACGGCCGACCTTTCCAACCTCTACCTCCTCCTCCACCGCGGGGAGGACCAGGAGAACCGCGACAACCCCAGCAACAGGAGGAGGGAGGAGGTGGAGCCTTCCCGCGTGTCGACAGAGAGGTCAACGTCATCTTCGGCGGACACGGGTCGCAGGAGAACAAGAGACAACAAAAGCTCAACGATCGCCAAATACTGGTGGCGACCATCGGTCCTCCCACCCCATACCGATGGTCGGAGCACCCGATCACCTTCACTCGGGTAGATAAGTGGCTCAACTTTGACCACCCAGGCAAATACCTGCTCCTCGTCGATCCGGTGATCCGAGAGAGTAGGGTGAAGAAGGTATTAGTGGACGGGGGGAGCAGCATCAACGTCACCTTCCCCCGGACACTCCAAGGCTTGGGAGTTCACCTCAAAGAGCTCCACGAGTCAGATACTCCTTTCTTCGGCATCATGCCGACTGAAGGAGAATACCCGCTGGGCCACATCTACATGCTGGTCACCTTCGGAACTCTGGAGAACTACAGAACCGAGTTCCTAAGGTTCGAAGTGGCGAACTTCAACTGAGGGTACAACGCCATCATCGGGAGGCTTGGATTGGTGAAATTCATGGCCATTCCGCATTACACATACATGATATTGAAGATGTCGGGGCCTCAAGGGATCATAACTGTGCGCGCTGACTTCCAAGGCGCCGCAGAATGTTTTCGAGTGGCCATCCAGGCGGCCCTCACCACCAAACCATCAGCGACTTCTTCCGCGCAGGCAAACTCTAAGCCTGAGGAAGACCTCGCAGTACCCGCGAGCGAGGCTCAAGCTGCGACCTCTATGCGGTCGATTGAAGAAACCAAAAGAGTCAACCTTGGGTTCACAGATGAACGCAAAACCGCCATCATCAGCTCCAGCCTGGATGATAAATAGGAAGGCGCGCTCGTCCAGTTCCTGCAAGATAACCGAGATGTGTTCGCATGGCAACCTGCGGATATGCCGGGAGTCCCAAGAGAACTGGTCGAGCACAAATTGAAGGTCTACCCCCAGGCGAGGCCGATCCGGCAAAAGCTGCGTCGTTTCACGCCCGACAAGAGAGAGGCCATTCACGCTGAGGTGGCTCGCTTGGTCGTGGCTGGATTTATTAGAGAGGTGTTACATCCCGAGTGGTTAGCCAACCCTGTTCTTGTACTAAAAAAGAATAAAGTGGATTGGCGCATGTGCGTCGACTATACAGATCTCAACAAACATTGTCCAAAGGATCCCTTCGGGCTCCCTAGGATAGATCAGGTGGTAGATTCCACCGCTGGATGTTCTATGCTATCCTTCTTGGATTGCTACTCTATGTATCATCAGATTAGCCTGGCGAAAGAAGACGAGGAAAAAAACAGCGTTCATCACTCCATTCGGTGCTTTCTGCTATACCTCCATGTCGTTCAGCCTCAAAAACGCTGGAGCGACTTATCAGAGAGCTATTCAAACATGCTTAGCCGATCACTGGGGCAAGCGTGTGGAAGCTTATGTGGACGATGTGGTAATCAAAACAGAAAATTCGGAAAATTTCATTGAAGATTTACAGCTGGTTTTCAACAGTCTACGACGATATCGATGGAAGATAAATCCCGAAAAATGTGTTTTCGGGGTACCAGCAGGAAAGTTACTCAGGTTTATTGTCAGCCAACGGGGAATTGAAGCTAATCCAGAAAAGATCGAAGCTATCATGAGGATGGAGGCACTGCGATCACAGAAGAAAGTTCAAAGACTTACCGGATGTATGGCAGCCCTGAGCAGATTCATATACAGGCTGGGAGAAAAAGGCTTACCATTTTATAAGTTACTCAAGAAGGTGGACAAGTTTCAGTGGACTTCAGAAGCACAGGAAGCCCTAGACGCATTGAAAAAGTTCTTGACAACACCACCAGTGCTGAAACCACCACGTCGAGCCACGCCGACTCAACCAGCTGAAGAGCTGCTGCTATATATCTCTTGCACGACTCACGTGGTGAGCACCGCGTTGGTAGTCGAGCGAGCAGAAGAAGGGCATGCATACCCAGCACAGCATCCTGTTTATTTCATCAGTGAAGTTCTGGGTCCCTCGAAGAAGAAATACCCTCAAGTTCAGAAGCTATTATATGCAATACTTCTAACTGCACGCAAGCTCCATCACTACTTCGACGACCACAAAGTCATCGTAGTCACGGGATTTCTGATAGGAGATATTCTTCACAACAAAGAAGCCATCGGAAGAATAGCCAAGTGGGCCTACGAGCTGGGATCTCATGACATCGAATTTCGACCTCGCACTGCCATTAAAACTCAAGCACTGGTTGACTTCGTATCAGAGTGGACCGAACAACAAGTACCAGATAACCCAGAAACTGCAGAAGTATGGCGAATGTATTTTGATGCCTCGTTAAAGCTGCAGGGAGCAGGCGCAGGGATCCTCTTTACCGCACCTGGAGGCGAGCACCTCAGATATGCCCTTCAGTTGTTATTTCCAGCCTCTAACAATGCAGCAGAATATGAAGCTCTGATTCATGGACTGAACATTGCTATATCACTGGGCATCAAGAGACTGATGGTATATGGAGATTCTCTGGTAGTCATAAGTCAGATAAACAAAGAATGGGATTGTTCGAGCGATTGAATGGGAAAATATTGCACTGCCGTCCGGAAACTAGAAGATAAATTTGAAGGTCTGGAATTTCACCATGTAGAAAGAGATCGAAACACGGCAGCTGATGTATTGTTCAAGCTAGGATCCAGTGGAACTCAGGTCCCACCTGGAATCTTTGTTCAAGAAATACCACACCCAAGCATCTCACTGGATCAAGCAGAAGAATGTAATACCTTGAGCCAACCAGAGTCAGATCCTGATGACTGGAGGAGGCCGATCATCAAATATATAAAAAATAAGGAGGAGCCAGATGACAAGAATACAGCCGAGTGCATCGCAAGACAATCAGCTCACTATACACTCATTGGGGAAACACTATACAGAAGGGGTGCATCAGGAGTCCTCATGAAATGCATTCTCTCAGCCACTGGAAAGCAACTTCTGGATGAAGTCCATGCTGGGCAATGTGGAGTACACGTAGCATCCAGGACCCTAGTTGGGAAAGTTTTTAGGTCAGGTTTCTATTGGCCAACAGCGAAGAGTGACGCAGCCGAGTTAGTCCAGAGGTGTGAAGCTTGCCAGTACTTCTCAAAACAGCAGCATCTACTAGCATAGCAGCTGTAGAATATACCCATAACTTGGTCATTCGCGTGCTGGGGATTGGATATAATTGGACCTTTCAAAAAAACTCAAGGAGGATACACTCATGTACTGGTGGCTATCGACAAATTCACTAAATGGATAGAGTTCAAACCCATTGCTTCTCTAACTTCAGCTAAGGCAGTGGAATTCATACAAGATATAATATTTAGGTTCAGGATACCAAATAGCATCATAACCGACCTAGGATCCAACTTCACCAGTTCGGAATTCTTCGATTTCTGTGAGCAAAAGAGCATTCAGATCAAATATGCCTCGGTGGCACATCCAAGGGCCAACGGGCAAGTAGAAAGAGCTAACGGGATGATATTAGAAGCACTCAAAAAAGAAAGTCTTCGACAAGAACGAGAAATTCGCAGGAAAATGGATCAGAGAACTGACATACGTAGTCTGGAGCCTGAGAACTCAACCCAGTCGAGCTCTGCATGGAAATACCCCCTTCTTTATGGTTTATGGTTCGGAGGCAGTGCTACCTGCCGATCTCAAGTTCGGGGCGCCAAGGTTAATCTTTGATGACATAGCAGAAGCTGAAGCTACTAGGCTAGAAGACGTTGACATACTCGAAGAAGAGCGACTGAATACGGTGATTCAATCAGCGCGATACCAGCAAACTCTGAGGCGCTATCATAATAAGGCCATATGGCGTCGATCCTTCGCAGTGGGAGATCTCGTCCTCCGCCAAATTCTAACGGGGGAGGGACGGCATAAATTTTCACCTCTATGGGAAGGACCATTCATAGTAGCAGAAGTCACTCGGCCGGGATCATATTGCCTCACTCAGATGGACGGAATGGAAATTGGGAACTCATGGAACATAGAACATCTCAGGAAGTTCTACCCATAGCTACATCACGGAGGCTCTCAGAACAACGATGTATTCTGTAAATTGAGAAAAATATCATCAATAAAAAAGGTTTCAAAGGCACTCAGATTGTTCACTGTCAATTAGCACGCTTACTTAACTCAGGGTGACCACTATGCCCTGCTAACGGAGCA
Organism: Zea mays; assembly: GCF_902167145.1. NCBI lineage: Eukaryota > Viridiplantae > Streptophyta > Magnoliopsida > Poales > Poaceae > Zea > Zea mays. The sequence continues at coordinate 106,458,658 of NC_050102.1, forward strand.
ATCGGCTTAAGTCGGCAACGACTTAAGGCGGTGCGACATGCTCACGCTTACTTAACTCAGGGTGACCACTATGCCCTGCTAACGGAGCAATCGGCTTAAGTCGGCAACGACTTAAGGCGGTGCGACATGCTCACGCTTACTTAACTCAGGGTGACCACTATGCCCTGCTAACGGAGCAATCGGCTTAAGTCGGCAACGACTTAAGGCGGTGCGACATGCTCACGCTTACTTAACTCGGGGTGACCACTATGCCCTGTTAACGGAGCAATCGGCTTAAGTCGGCAACGACTTAAGACGGTGCAACATGCTCACGCATACTTAACTCGGGGTGACCACTATGCCCTACTAACAGAGCACTCGGTTTAAGTCGGCAATGACTTAAGTCGGTGCGACATGCTCACGCTTATCTAAAACTCGGGGTGACCACTACGCCCTACTAGCGGAGCAGTCAGTTTAAATTGATGCTAATTTAAATTGGCATTGCGCGCTTGGCACGTTCGCAATCACCCGTCTTAAGGCAACTTCTGTGCCCCATGATGAAATTTCGAAATCATCACACTGCATTTACTTCTACAAATGCAGATACTGTTGAATTCTAAACAATAGTAAAACAATAGTAGCATTCAACACTAAAAGGTGTCCTCTAACAAAATATCCAAGCACGTTAACCACGCGTTCAAAACACACAATGTTTTTCTATTTTGCAATGTTCTTCTCAGGAGCAACCGACGAAGAGGGGCGACTTGAGGAATCAGGAGCAACGTTCACATCAGCCCTTATGTCGTCAGGAACAACCACACCAGGTCTCCTCATCAGAATCCGCCCCGCGCGAATGGCTTTATCCATAGCTTTATCGCGCTGGGCCCTCAGAGTAGCGGAAGTCTCTTCAGCAACCTTGACAGCCAACTGAGCGGTCTCTAGCTCCTGGGCGACGGATTTCTTGGAAGCACGCAGATCCTTAATGACAACATCTTTGGTCGATATCAACTGCCTGAGGCGAATCACGTCATCCAAGGATTCCTGTAGCTTATAACGATGATTGTCTAACTCCTCCCTGGTGAAGCGATGACTCCTCTCCAAGATAGTCAAGATTGTCACGAGAAGTAACAAGGGCACGTTTTTCTTCCTGCAAACAAGAATTAGCTTCTTCAAACGTCAAGCAAACAATAAGAACACAGCAAAACAAAGCCCGAATTCACAGGTCACCTTTTCAGAGTCGAGCTGAGCGCGGAGAGTAGAGTTCAGCGTGTTAGCATCATTCAGAGAAGCAAAAACCCGGGCCAGTTCAGTCTGACCTTGAGAATACTTTTCCTCGAGATCAGAGCACCGCCGGGCCAGTTCAGCTTGACCTCGAGAATGTTTTTCTTCAAGATCAGAAAGTTGCCGAGCCATATCTGGCAAGACATAGTCAAGCAAAGGTGTTAAAAATAAGAAGCAGTTTAATCAGGTAGCCGAAAAGAAGCAAAAGGTCACTGACCAGCATTTGCCGCCTCTAAGTCAGAAACACGCCGCTGAAGCATCACCGGATTGCAACGCGCCAGAGACAAAGCTCCTTCTGGGAGAGAAGCACCCTGCAACTTCAGCCGACTAGACATCTCATCGACCAACGCCTGGCATTAAAAAGCATACAAGCGTCAGAACAATCATCTGCCTAAGTAAAAGTCAGACCAGAAGAAACCAAAATACCTAGAGGTTGGAGAAGAATGAGGGAACCCCCAAGTCGTGAGAGGTCAATTGATGGCTCGACTAAGGGTCACCAACTGGAACAACTCGCAACGAATCAGCAGCAACCAATTCAGTGTCATCAGCAGAAGTCAGAACTCTGACATCAGGTGCGCTGGCCTCTAAAGCGACTCCTTGATCCAAGGCTGGAGCTATCGCCATGCAACCGGAGTATGGAGGAGAAGACCCTATGTGAACATCCATGGAAGTATGGGAGGGAGAACCCACTCGGACACCCTCGGGGGCTGGGTCACAGCTTGCGCTACCCATCCGAGCCGGATCATCTCTGGCAACACCCTGGGGGGCTGGGTAAGCGCCAGCACCATCCTTGAGGGCCGAGTCCTCTGCAGCAGCCACCTCTAAGGCTGAGGGTCCCTCAGTCACTTCCATGGGAGCAGGGCAATCCAAACCAGCCTCCTGACCCTTAAGACCGCGCTCCAAGGTCGATGAGGCGCGGGACGCTGTCCGGGATGACCCCAACCCGGCATCGAGCACACCAGCACAAACATCCATCGCGCCACCATCTGCCGGTTCTGATAACAGATCTTCTGGAACCATGTCTTCAAGAGTTTGATAAAAGTTTGCCAGAGATAATTCTTGCAGACCAATGAGGGCAGATAAGGCAGGAGAAGGAACACCACTACTTTCCCCACTAGCTATGTAACACCGGTTGTTCTTCCAAATCAGAAGGATTTCGTCCTCTTCTTCATCATCCTCATCAACAACACGGACAGCACACCCATTGGGATCAGCATCAGATGGGTCACACCCATTGGGATCAGCTTCAGTAAATTCAGGCACTGACACTTCTTCAGCAACAGGAGCAGAAGGACCGGCATCCTGATCCAAGCTAGACACCCGACGAAGACGTCTCTTCTTCTTTTTCTCCCCCTCAGCAGGAAAAGAGGCTTGATCGGCTCAGCGAGAATGTTTCGGACGAACATTGACAGACTTCTGAGCGTCCAAAGCTTTGTCAGCCTCAGGGATGGGCGCCACCACCAATGTTTCAGCAGGAGCGGCATCAGAGGAATCCTCGGCTAACATATCAAGCATGGCACTTATCTCTGCATCACTTGGATTCATAGGCACCTCAAAATGAACCTGCCTCTCATCGTCAGGAATTTCTCTGAGCGAGGCAACCAAAGCACTAACTTCTTCAGGAGAGGGTCGCACTCTAAGACCCAAACCGCTATCACCAGCAGGAGGATTTGACACGAAATTATTAAAAGCCTAGGAAGGAGGCAAATTCCAGGCCGAATATGCAACAGGGGCGCCGATGTTCGATACCTTGCCTCTGAGTATCATCTCAATTCGGCTCACTAAGTCCACAGCAGGAATTCTTCTGTTGGTTACCCGGGTCGAGTCAGCCAAGCCTCGGTACAGATAAGCCGGATATGCTTTGTCTTTCAGTGGCTGAATGTTCTTGAAAACAAAGTCAGCGACCACAGCTTCTGCAGTCAGACCCCTTTCTTTCAGCAATCCAACTTCTGCTAACAAAACCCCTGCTTCAGCCACTTCCTGGTCCGCGTGGGACTCGGTCCAGCTCGGAGTACGAACATCCGGTTGTCTTCCTGACCGTGGGGGGAGGGAATTCCCATGATTCTCTACGATGAACCATTCCAGGCGCCATCCCTTGATGTTGTCCTTGAGGGGGATGTCGAGGTAATCAGTCTTCCTTCCGCGGCGCATCTCCAAGCTCGCGCCCCCACCAGCTAGTGCTGCCCCCCAGCCATCCCAGGCCGACAGTGGTACAGATACTTCCAAAGGCCAAAGTGGGGCAAAACTCCATGAAAGGCTTCGCATAAATGAACAAAAACAGAAACTTGCAGAATGGAATTGGGATTCAGATGGGTCAGATTCAGGCGATAGAAATCAAGGAGAAATGGGCAGAGCAAATCCGTGGATGAGAAAAGGAACGTAAATGACAGATTCGTGGGTGTCCTCTGTTGGAACAGTGACCCCACGACAAATCCGCCACGAGCAGAGCTCCTTCGGAGGAAGAACCCCGATAGAAACGAGATGAAGAAGGTCGGATTCGGAGACAACAGCCATATGGTTACCTGTGAAGGGCAACTGACTGTTGGGATCAATAGGGGGAATGATTGCGACGGATGAACTCAAAGCTTTCCGCTTGGGCGCCATCTCAACCGCGCTGGTGAGCGGAGCAGAAGCAATGTTGCAAGAAAGCAGAGAAAGCCTGGATGCAAAAAGCTAAGCAAAACCTAGGGCACGGAGCGTGGAGGCGTGCAACAGTGCAGTACATATGGGGTTTTCCCGGGCCAGATGTCGTTTCCAAAAAGTGCCCAGTCATCACCCAGCGGTTATTTCTAAAACGCTGGCGTGCCATGTCATCACTCAGCTGCTATTTCTAAAAAAGCTGGCGCGCCATGTCATCACTCGGTCGTTATTTCCAAAACGGCCGACACGGCTCAAATTGACTCAGCTTTTGTTTCTAAAAACGCTGACATTATCTGACTTCCACTCGGCTATTACCTTCAAAGTGGCCGACGCGGTCTGATTATCACTCGGCTGCTACCTCTAAAGCACCGACGTCGCTAGTAATCGTTCGGCTGTTACCTCTAAAACGCCGAAGTCGCCAGTAACTGCTCGGTCGTTATTTCTAAAACACCGACGCAGCCCCCATTACCACTCGGCTGTTACTTCTAAAAACACCGACGTCGCCAGTAATCGTTCGGCTGTTACCTCTAAAACGCCGACATCGCCAGTAACCGCTCGGTCGTTATTTCTAAAACACTAACGCGACCCGTTATCACTCGGCCATCACATTTAAAAGGCCCTGACATCGCTGATAATCACTCGGCCACCACTACTAAAGCGCTGGCATCATGAAGAAGGGTTACGTTCAGAAACAACCTCTGCAGTAGGCATCAATACAAACAACGATCAACAAGAAGACGGAATGATACGCACAAGGGGGATCGAAACCATTCTTCATTATATGGGAAGTACCACCGAACTTACAAATCAACTCATTATGAGCTGATGCTTTCCCTTCTACTACATTACATTTAACTAACTATACTACTAGCTACTACTACATTATTTTGCTAATAATATTTCTACTACTAATCTACACTAACATCTAAAACCAGTGGCATCTAGCCACTGGCCTTGTTGCTGCCCTTGCTGCCGCTGCCGCCGTCGCCGCCGCCGCCCTTGCCGCTGTCGTCACCGCCTTTGCCGCTGCTACCTTCATCGTCGCCTCCGTCGCCGTCACTGCCGTCACTGCCGTCGCCGCCGCTGCCCTCCTTGAACGAGTCGGAGGAGTCCTCCTCATCCGAGGAGTACTCTGAATCATCCGAGCCCTCGAGCCCGGCACGCTCGACGGCCCGGATGTAGGTCCATACCTCCGCGGCGATCCCCTGGGAGTCGTCTGAATCATCAGACGACACCGGGGGAGAGGCAGGAGCCGGAGAGCCCTCGGACTTGGAGGAGAACTCCTCCTCCGAGTATTCCGAGTCGCCGAAGTCCTCCGAGGGAGGAGTCGGCTCGCGCTTGCGCTTGTCACCCGAGTGATGTGAAGAGCTGCCACCTTTCTAGCTCTTGCCCATGGCGGAAGTGGAAGGAAGGAGAGGAGATGAAGCAGAGAGCAGTAGCAAGAAGCGTGGAAACGCTGGAGAAGCAAGAGCACTATTTATAGAAGAAGAAGGCAACCGCTCACCTCCTACCACGGCCACCGAACAGTCACAAAAATTTAAGATGCAATTCAAACCGTCTGAAGACACGTCAGGCGGCTGACGCCGTTTCACGTAACACGACACCCATTGGGACTCCAGTCAACTGCGCGGGCGATATGATTACACCCGCGGTCACATCAAGTTACTACTCAGAAGCAGTTTCCTAAACGCTCAGTGTACCAAGCCGTCCCTTGCCTACACCCATTGGGGGGACGCCCAGAAATTATCAGTATATTTTCCAAAACTGTCACATCCGTGCAGTATACGCAATGAATACTCCAAGACAGAAAAGAGATACCAGCAAGGATCAAAGGAAAGCCAAATATAGCTGATAAGGTACAAGTCTAATCAACAGAAGCATCAAAGAATGAAGTGACATGAAGACTAGTCAAGACCCATCTATCGAACATCCAATCAGTTGCAGATCAAATAAATTGCCAGACCTAGCAAGATATGAGCAGATCGTGTACTCGGCTTCAAAAACAAAAATGTATGCTGACCTTTGAAGCATAACATTGATGACATAATGTTGACCTCTAAGGCATTCAACAAAAGAAAAGGACGATTCTCAGAAAAAGCACGAAATGAAGACCTTCGAGTGGATTATTTTCAAAAATCCACTCGAAGCTCGGGGGCTACACCCATTGGGTGCACCTTCGGTGCACCCAATGAATCATCATCCTCGAAGAAGCAAAAATGCTGACTTCTAAAACACAAGGTAAAGTTAAGGCTAAGCTGACCTCTGAAAAAACACGAGTGGAAGATAAAAATGATTTCTGATAATACCGGAAGTGAAGACCTTCGAGTGGATTATCTGCAAAAATCTACTCGAAGCTTGGGGGATACACCCATTGGGTGCACCTTCGGTGCACCCAATGGACTTCACAGTTCGACAATACAAAATGTTGACCTTCGAAGCACAAACCCGAGACAGAACACCAAATTTTGAGGAATAATAGCAGGAGAAGACAATAAAAAGAAGACGTGTTAACCGGATCGCCCAGAATTCTGAAGCAGTGGCCCGGCAAACTCATTTCCAAAAGCATTCCCTGGCAAAATCAAATACCGCAAGCTGGACCTGGGATCTTTGGGCCGTTTATTTCAAAATCAGCCCAAAGATCGGGGGCTTGTGGGGGACAGATATCCCCCGGGTCCACTAGAAGGATAAAAGACCTCATGAAAGGTCCAAAGGCCCCATAATTCATAAGGTCATCCCCCTCGTGGGCCTGGGAGGAACGAGCAGTGAGACAAATCAGCACAAGGCCGGGTCGGTGCAAGCCTAGACGGCCCAACAACATCTGAGCAATAACTGCAAGCAGTGACCCGACCTTCCCGCACAGGAGCCCCGTACGTCGGAACTGGGCGAGGATGAGTCAGCTGAACTATAGGAAGATAGACTCAGTTAGTTCACTACTATTCCGGCTCACGTTGTTATCATATCCACATGTAATGCCCCACGGTCTTGTATATAAGGCCTAGGGGGCACCCCTTCAAGAGGATCGATCAAGAGAGACATCAGTCGTCACTTAGCCATCCACCCCGCTCTCCATGTTTTCTGACACTAGAGAGCTCCCTTGTAACCCACCACATAAAGCATCCCAGCCAAGACGGGTGTTACACATCTCAAAGCGGCCCGAACCTGTACACAACTGTCCACTATCTCTCGTGCATTTAGCACGAACCATCGAGCTACAGTCGATAACACCGTCCTACTCCAAAAAGCATCTTGAGGGGCAACCACAGGTGCGCGGTCGGACCCGAAACACCGACAGCTGGCGCGCCAGGTAGGGGGTGTGCCATCGATCCAAGCTAGCTCAATGGCCGTCACCTTCCAGCACAAGATCATCCTTTGCCCCGGATCCATATTTTGCTTCGGTACTATCTCATCTGTAGCGGATGAGGAGGGAACTCTGCATCGCCTCGCGGACCCGCCTAAGAGAAAGCCTTCCTCAGAAGTCTCCAGGAAAATCGGGGCGAGGCAGGAAATAGTGCAACCTCCGGCGCTCCTAAAAAAGATCACCCCGGCAAGATAGGGGCTGAGGGTCCCTCGGTCCGGAGAACTCCGCTGTCCACCTCTCCGACGAAAGAATGGACACGAATCACAAGGAAAAAGAAAGCAGGGGACCATCAAGCTGATAATATTTAATTAATTTGGATTAGTTCATGGTTGTTCCACTAGTGGGGTAACCCTGCATATGAGGATGAGATGAATCTATTGGGATAAGATAGAATCTTTTAAGATAAGAATGGATCTTATGAAGCTAGAAATATTTTAATGGGGGATATTCTTAGTTGGTCTATTTATCTTATGAAATTTTTATGCATTTATGTATATGCAGATGCAATTGTGGACATTATTCCACAACTCATCACACTCAATCAAAGATCCAAATCAGATAAGTATCATAAGAACAAGCATTCAAGCATATAGATACTTATAAAAATAGTTTTGTTTTTGTTTCTAAGATTAGGTCTCCTATTCCTAAGAGTCACTTTGGGTACATGATTTCAAAGTGTGAAATCCACTTTTGTCTTTAGAAGAGAAAAGGTAAGAGTAATCAGAGTAAAGCAGCAATAGATTACAAAAGATTAAGAAAAGTTTAGAAAGAATCATAGTAGCAAAGGCAAGTAGCTAAGGGTTGTCCAGTACTATCTAGGTTTTGTCCTACAGTCAACGTTCCTCTGATGCCACTTCTGTCACACCTTGTTTTTGGGGGCACCAAGACCTGGACACAAAACATAATCACCAAGTGTGCTGGGACCAAGTCTCACACATATGATGACTCATGGTACAGGAACGAATGCCACATCTTTACTATATAATAGGAGTTCTATACAAAATAGTTAAATAATTACCTCAGATGAAGACAACGATCTAGCAACCCAAAGTTGACTGGGAGACGACGGTCTAGACCTCTCATGAACTCATCACAACAACCTCCATGTGCCTCATCCTGCGGTACCTGTTCTTGACCTGTGGGGGTGTGAGACAGCAAGGGTGAGCTCACATATGTTCATCGCTCAACAATTTGTGGCGAATAATGTGCATGAACTCACCATGGGAGCTCATGTGAAGTGTAAGGCTTACCAAAGAGGATGGTTAAAAGCTGAGCATTGCTTTTAAAGTTGGTCAAAAATTATTAGCTGTTACTAAGTGTCGGGGACCATAATTAGGGGTACCCCTAAGACTCCTAAACTCGACCGGTAAACACCATCAGCACAAAGCTGCAAAGGCCTGATGGGCGCAATACAGGACAAAGCTCTGTCCGCTCAAGGGACACGATCTCACCTCGCCCGAGCCCAGCCTCGGACAGGAACAGTAGACCAAGGCAGATTCACGCCTCGCCCGAGGGCCTCCTCAAGCAGCGGGCACACCTTCGACTCGCCCGAGGCCTAGCTCGGGCAGGCTTCGCGGAGAAGTAACCTTGGCCAGATCGCCTCGCCAGCCGACCGGATCGCATGAGCATTCAATGCAAGGATCGCCTGACACCTTATCCTGACGCGCGCTCCTCAGTCGACAAGGCCGAAGTGACCGCAGTCACTTTACCCCTCCACTGACTGACCTGACATGAAAATAGTGCCGCTTGCGCTGCTCCGACTGCTGTGCCACTCGCTAGGGTGAGGCTGACAGCAGCCAAGTCCAGCCTCGGGCGCCATAGGAAGCTCCGCCTCGCCCGACCCCAGGGCTCGAACTCAACCTCGACCTCGGAAGCCGATCTCCGCCTCGCCCGACCCCAGGGCTCGGACTCAACCTCGACCTCGGAAGACGGTCTCCGCCTCGCCCGACCCCCGGGCTCGGACTCAACCTCGACCTCGGACGACGATCTCCGCCTCGCCCGACCCCCGGGCTCGGACTCAACCTCGACCTCGGACGACGGTCTCCGCCTCGCCCGACCCCAGGGCTCGGACTCAGCCCCGACCTTGGAGGAGTCTCTGCCTCGCCCGACCTTGGGCTCGGACCGACCACGTCGCAGGGGGGTACATCATTACCCTACCCCTAGCTAGCTTAGGCTACGAAGAACAAGACCGGCGTCCCATCTGGCTCGTCCCGGTGAAACAAGTAATGATGGCACCCCACGTGCTCCATGACGACGGCGGTCCTCAGCCCCTTACGGAAGCAAGGAGACGTCAGCAAGGACCCGACAGCCCCGACAGCTGTGCTTCTACAGGGTTTAAGCGCTCCTCCGACGGCCACGACATCACATGAACAGGGCACCAACACCTCTCCGACAGCCACGTCGGCATGTACATATGGCTCTGGCTCCTCTCTGCTAGACACGTTAGCACATTGCTACACTCCCCGTTGTACACCTGGGCCTTCTCCTTACGTCTATAAAAGGAAGGTCCAGGGCCCTCGTACGAGAAGGTGGCCGCGCGGGAGAACGGGCTGACAGACAGGCCCTCACTCTCTCCCTCGCGAACGCTTGTAACCCCCTACTGCAAGCGCATCCACCCTGGGCGCAGGACAACACGAGCCGCGGTTCCCCTTATTGTTCCCCCTTGTGTTCCGTCTCACACTGACCCATCTCGGCTGGGACACGCAGCGACAATTTACTTGTCGGTCCAGGGACCCCCCGGGGTCGAAACACCGACACTAAGTATAAGTAGATACCGAACCAGAGTAATAACAGATCAAATTTAATAATAAACCACAATGCGATACAAATGACAAATTGAATTTAATTTCATAAATTAATCATGCCAGAGTCCTGAGCTGCTCATGATCGCAAGCACGGCTAGTATACCAGTTTTACACTCTGCAGAGGTGGTACCCTTTACCCACAAGTCATGTCACCCGGTTGCCAAGGTGTCTAGAAGTCCCATTCATCTCTACCGAGGAGACGAGGCAGGGTAACACTACGAGGTCTTTACAAAGTTCCACTAGCTTCAGAAAACCCCTACTGCCCTTGCCCCTTTCGGGTAAGGTAGTCCTCCACTAGCTTTCCTCATTAGTCAGCCAAGGGCGTCCCATTCCACCCTTGTGGTGGCACGTGGTTCTCAAGTTAAGTTCCATGTTCCAATTAACATAATGGTCTTATCATAAACAGAAATAGAACAATAATAATAAAGAATGACCATGTGTAATAGTTATCTCAACACCCAAAACCATATATAGCAATAACAAAGACTACCCAAAAGTTCAGGGGTAAACAAGGTGTAAAGATAACCAAACTAGGGTGACCTATTTGGTCCCATCAAAATTAAGCCTATGCATGCCAAAATGATTATGGAGAACATTATTAGGTAAATAAAAGTGGTCAAGGGCACAACTTGCCTTAGGCTTGAGATTCCAGGTACCAGGATGATCTCCAAATTCTCGTGACCTCACTGCTAGTCGTAGCAATACAAACAAACATGGTATAGGCAAAATTAACATCACACCAAACATAAGAACAAACTACATAATAATGTTCTATGTGATGCTATGAGATCGTGGGTTCAAGAATCACTAAATTCGGAGTTACCGTCAAAGAGTTATGATCATATGAAGTTTCAAGTGATAGGTATACAATAAATTGAGTGCCTGGAATAAGTTTACTAGATGAAGAACAATATTAATATGAAATTAATGCAACTGGAATGGATCAATTCGGAGTTAAAATGAATTACTTATGAATTAAACAAGTTTCTGGAATTATTTTCATACTAAAAATCATTTTCTTTATTTAGTTTATAACTAAACCGAGAACTCTGTCTGTAATTTCAATTTCTGAAGAAGCCAGGGGCCACAGCGCTAAAAACAGGACCTATCTGCTATGTTTTAAATAAAGACTAGGATGGCAGGTTGATATATAAAAATCTCGAGGGCTCATATGTTAATACGCCACAATGAAGGGGTATCAACCAAAGGGGCCACGCGATCTGGAATCAACGGACCAGATTAGATCCCACCCTTATGTGAACCGGTACCCTATGATGACCGTACGATTTAACAGTTACAGCCCAGATTTCATCAAGGAACGATCTAATCTAAACCGCCCAATCCCCTCTAAACGGTTTAGATCCTTCATCCAGGGGGGTATTCTCCCATCTAATCTGTAGCGTCCGCTCAGAGATCGACGGTCTACGATGCCTGATGCCAAAACGCAACCCAGATCTAATCCCAGCCGATCAACCCAAATCGAACCGCCCACGCCCGTCTTCCCAAATGGCGGCGGCTCCGAGCGCCCCCACGGTTGCGCTCCCCATCGAGTTCACGATTACAGCCCTCTGGCGGCTTATTCTAAGCGACGAAAGCAGCTACACGAGAAGGGGAGACCAGCAAACCTGTTATGGTCGAACTATGAGCGAGTTGTGACGAGAGGACGGCTATCCCTGTCGATGGGCGGATCCATCATGGGTCATGAAGTTCGGCGAGCAATTGCGCCCACCCCGAAGCTTCCCCATGGATGTCGATGATTTGTATATCTTCTACTCAACCAAGCGATTCCCTAGAGCCCCAAGCTGAGGCCCGAACCGTGGGCAAATGTGGTTCGGCCGGCGGCGGCGGTTGGCTTCCCATGCTTCCACATAGCACCAGTGATGGTGCCAGGCTGAGGCAAGATGAGATGGACGAAGGGCCACAGAGTATGGATTTTATAGGCCGCGGCGGAGTCCGACCTGAGGATCAATATCAGCGGATACCACGGGGTTTGTTACGTGCCACCTCTCGCGTTGGGTGCGGTGTTCGGGTGTGAGGGACGATTATGTAGCGCGGACCCACCAACAAGTGACCGAGTAAGGTTTGGGGAGGCTGGCGCGTGGGCCACAGGGGTTGGCAGCAGCGGCGCGGTGGACTTCTGGGCCGCGCGAAATAGAAAAGGGGGTGGGCTCGACAGTAGATCTAGCCCAACGCAGGTATTGATTCCTTTTCTTTTATTCTTATTTTCTTATTTTGTTATTCCTTTTTCTAATTTCTATTCTTTCTTAATTCAGATTCAAATAAAGTTCAAAAGTCAAACATAATGCTCACTCAAAAATCAATCATGATGGTATAGATATATATTTATTTTAATTAATTTATTTGTTTGGTAGATGTTATTTGAAGTATGAAACACACTCATATTTTTTCTTTCTTTTAAGAAAATAGCATTGGAACGTGGGATAGGAATTAAAAGTTACTTCATAAATAAATATTCATTATCTATTTATTTTAAAAGAAGGTATGGTATACTTTCTATTAAGGGTTACTTGAACATCTGAAACGTATTTATAGTTTAGGAGGAGAATAAATCAATACAATATCTTTCAACTACTTATTTTCTTTCTAAGTTTCAAATTTGATTCTTGTTTCAAAATTTACTTAAATATATTGGACAAACTTTTATAAATTCTAAAGTTAGGATTTTTGGGTGTTACGTCATATTTTGGATCTTCTTGAAGTTTTCAATCCTGTGGGTTGCCTTACGGTAGTAGTGGAGTAATACCATCTAGCAGGAATTTTGTCGTTATGAGAATATGCATCGGAGTGGCCTAGACGAGTTGTCCCTAGAACTCAGCCATCTCGATTCGGCCGTGAACTTCCCGACCACTCCGACGTGGGTCTTCTTGGGCCCACCATTTTTTCTTCATGGAGTCTTCTTCGTCCCCAGAGGTGGTCCGTATAGATGGCCAAAAAGCACGAGGCCTGTGAGCCCGGCACGAAGCCCGCTTTTTGGGCCCGGTCCGAGCCCGGCACGGTAGAATAAGCGGGCAGGTTTGGACAGGAAACTAGGCACGGCGGGCTAGCCCGGCACGGCCCATTTACCTCTAAGCCCGTTAAGCCCGTTTTTTTTACACTAAAACGTGATTACCGGCCTGTTTAGCTCGCTTTTCGGCCTGTTTTTTTCGTGCTAAACGGGCCGGCCCGACCCGTTTAGGCCCGCTGCGGGCCGGGCTTGGACAGAAAATTAAGCCCACTGGCTCAGCAGGCCCGGCCCGGTTTTGGCCGGGCTTCACCGAGCCCGGACCGGGCCGGGCCGGGCGGCCCGTTTGGCCATCTCTAGTGGTCCGAGTCCAAGTCCCCACGACTGTCCGAGTCGGTATGGAGTCTTGAGTCCGAACAGTCGTGGTAGTGGCCGCCACACCATCGGTCCATCGTGTAGATTAGATCTTATTTATTAAAAGCTTCTAATGTCGTAGTCACTAGGCCATGAGATGTTAACCCGAGGTACCCGAGCTTGTTGCCATTGAAATGGAGCGTGCTGAAGAGTGAAGACGATGTTTGTGATTGTCAGGGCGGCAGACACGTGATTAAGGTCGCCAAATAGAATCTCCTGTCGCGGTGCAAAGCTCATTGCTGCCATCATATGTGTGACCACCCCTACATGGCACCAGCTCTTAAGGATATATACTAGAGGTACCTAAGACACTCCAACAAATCGGTGCCGACCTAGCGCTGTCCTAAAACTCTGATGAGTTTCTGGTGCAGGCACCAGAACTACTCAGTTTCACACTCAAATCTGGCAGGGTTAGCCATTAGTATGTAACTCTAGTGTTTTGTTTGATGGTTACGGCGCGTGTAAAAAATAGTGTAGCTTCTCTATCTCATCCCTTTTTAAAATTATACGGACTCAAGTTAATATGCGATGATCATCACATTTAGATCTCCTTTGTAACAAAGAAAAAAAAAGAAATGTTAGGATTAATTTGGTGACAAAGGGATCACGAAGAGATTAGAGGAGAAATGAACTAATTTTCTCCTCAACCCTCACCAATTTCCCTATGATCTCTGATCTACAAATCAGTCCACAGGAAGAATAGGTTGGGCAGAGATGAGAGATAACGGGAAAAAAAATCCCTCTAAAACCGGCTACAGAGAAGCAACACTACAGGATCCTTGTCCATTCCACCAATATTGAAGCGACCGAACAATAATCTTACAAGTATGGGCTAATGTGGTTAGTTGCTGACTTGCTTTAAGATTAGTGGGATGAACATGTTGTCACGGAATCGAAAGAAACCCTATGTAGTCGCTTTTATTTGCATCCAGATACAGCCCCCCCCCCCCCCCCCGCGAGAAAACATGGTTGGACCAACAGTCCAACATGAACACGCAACAACCGGTGCTCCCAAGTGTGCGTCCACTGCAACTTTGCGAGCGACAACGACGTCCATGTGGGTCGCCACCAAACGCCGACAGACACAGAAGCAACGTCGCAATGGGGTCACCACACAAGCTGCGCTGGGGCCTCCATCACGCACGAATCGTTTCGGCTGGCATGGCAACCAGAAAGCCTGAAACGGACGGGGGCACGACGTCCAATGGGGGGTAGAGATTGGATGTGTTGTGGTGTGACTACTTTTCTCCGCAGAAATGCATGAATGAATGATTATATGGCAGCAAGGCCAAGGGGCCGACCAGACACAGGCTGTATACAGGATGATGAACTGACAGCAAAACTCATCACTAGTCTGGAGATGATGGATGTGGTCTAGGCTGCAGGGAAAGGGCGGGGTGACGGACAGCGATGACGAAGCTGGGGATCACCTGTTTTGAAACACATGTCATGTGCGTTTTTACAACCATCAAATCAGAATCAGAAAGAAAAAAAACGAGACACCAACTCTGATCACAAACTGTAAGTGAGATTCTGCAACAGGAGCACTGTAACACTGCGTACGGCATATGGCTGCAGAAGAGGTTTTCTGGGATTTGTCTGCCAGCCAGAGTGATGACTCAAAACTGCAGCTGTATAAAGGGAACAGTTGGACAAGACGACAAGTCATATATGTAGGGGAAGAATTTTAAAGGGAGACAGTAAAATATATTTAGAACGTGTAAGTAAGGGAAGATGGTATGGTTAGAGAGAGCCTAAGCTATCTCCGACAACTTTAACTATTTCACTTCTTATTTTAAACTTCACTTTATAAAATCATAGCTGTAGGTACAAGACTAACGGTTAACCTAGAACGATGCAGGAGATAGGTTCAATGGTCTTTATGTACTTCCTTCAAGCCAGACCACCCGGAGTTTCTCTAAAAGAGTGAGCATACATCCAGTTGACTGATAATGTTATATACTTCACCAAATGATATCGTCAGAGAGTTAAAGAATACAGTGGTCGTTGACAGGTAACATGGAAGTTAAAGCATCTGTTCATTCCCCAGCACCACCACCACCAACACACACACATATACATACACGAGAGAGCCCACAAAGCTAGTATACATGTGAATGAATATGTCTAAAAGAGTAGTAATCAGCAGTCAAAAGGTACATCTGAGTGTGCTGAGTATATTTTTTTCTCCTTTTTTTTGAATAAAGATAAATCTCAAGAGCATTCTTGCGAATACAGGAACATGCATATCCACTTTGTTCCCAGCAGGCAACAAACCAGTCAAGTGCAGACCAATTACAGAATCGATGTCTTCTTTATCTGAAGTGGCTCTAGTTTAGAAGGGGAAGATACTGTGCCTCACTGATTCAGTTCAAGTACTATCAGTCCAGCAGTGACCTGATATATATACTTTATCATGTACATTGCATCGCATGACCCAATAGTTGTGACCGGATAGAAATCATAATTAACTGGCAATTATAGCGGCAAACAGAATGTGACCGTTTACTTATGCCCTCTAATCTCTCCTAGACTGTAGGGCGAGAATTGACTAAGAAATATAAGGATTCAAACTCAGGCAGATGACAAAGAAACAGAACTAGAAACCTGAACAGCGCCCGCGCTCCCTCGGACGAGATCCACCGTGTACCATGAGAAATACACCGACGAATACAAATACAAACGCATGCCGGTATATTAATTGGGGGTCAGAGGGCAGTGCGAGCGGTACCTCGTCGCTGGCCGTCGGATTTCTGGCGGCGATGAGGTGTTGAGGACGAAGACGGGGAGGGCGAGAAAAATGGAACCGAATCCTCTGACGTCTCCGTACAAGGAATCTACGTCAGAGGGCACTCGATGCTAGCGACGTCCAAGTCGCATCGCACGTTGGAGTTGCTTCTATGGATAACATATTACATAGCCAAACGGATCAACGGACCCGGCACTAACAATAGCATTATTAGACACTATTAGTGTCGTGTCATATCGACACTAATGTCTAACCAACAGCCCAGCCACTACACTATAATGTCTAATCGTGTCGTGAAGCACTATACGCTATTAATATTCTCTAACATCTAATAGTGTCCGTGAGACAATATTTAAAGTTTTATAATTTTAATAGTCGATATACTCATGATTTTTGGTCTGCAATAGGTGTATTCGGGTCTGAGTTATCTAGGCATTTATTCATGTGGGTGTATGTATTTTACTAGATAGAATTTTATCTAATAGATGCGAATATGAGGTGGTATTACCTAACATGTATATACATGTTGCCATCTAGTCACAAGTGATTTTGTTGTGTCGTTAGGATAGCTTATGCGTGAGACTTAATATTTGAACCCCTACACACGTATATTTTGCGCCAAAAAATCTCATGACTTGTGTCTTACGATGGCATGTTGCCACTGGCGGACCCAGGCCTGCCGACCGAATTTTTTGTATTTTAGCCCTTAAACAGAAGTAAAATCACGTTTAGACCTAAAAAAATTTTAAATGCAGTTTTGGACCCTTTGCTCGGTGCCATAGCCTATGGCGCCGAGCTAACACAGCTCGGCGCCATAGGCTATGGCGTCGAGGTCGTGTTGCGTTGGCACACCCCAGACGCGTGGCGTCGACGTGGAACCGAGCTCGGCGCCACAAATCTTGGCGCCGAGCTCGGTTGTGTTATTAAAATATTTGTTGCGGACATGAGCACAAAGCCCATCTAGCCCACTTGGTAGAGCACAAGGCTTCTAACCATGTGGTCGTGTGTTCAAGCCCCATAGTTTGCATTTTTTTTGTTTTTTTTGTTTATGTCGTTGGTGTGTCCGCTTAAATTTATTTCTCGCCTAGATTTTTGTTTATCTTCCAGGTGCACTCGATGATGCTGCCATTACAGAGTCATTAGAACTACACAAAATTAAGAGCCGCCAATGGGCGATTTTCAAAACATCTGCAATAAAGGGAGAGGGGCTCTTCGAAGGTTTGGACTGGTAAGTGGGGTCAAATTTTCATGTCCTAAGCGATGTTTCTGCAAGATATGACAAGTGGATGAATGTCTTTAATAAACCATTCGTATCATCAGTTAAAATAGTTCTTCATACATTATCAAGTAGTGGCTGTACTGTCCGTCGATCAAGATGCAGTTCTATGTATTAATTACAAAAAAAAACACGCCTTTTGCATTTACGTGATGAGAGAGCTGGAGACATTATTGGAGGAAGCAACTTATGGTTGGCTATTATTGCAGGCTCAGTAACACGCTCAAATCTGGAAGCAGCTAAGGAGCCTCCGCCTCGTCATGAATCATTTGCTGGAGGCTAAAGAATAGCCGATGCTTGCAAGTCAGCGCGCAAATCCCATTCTCTTTGTTTTAACTCCAGAAGTTCTACACCGCCATCAATTATCTGTAAAGTGCGTGTTAAATTTTTTGGATACTACATTAGATGTACCCCCAGGTTGAGATCAAGAATAGGTCTGTGGCAACTTCAGTGTAAGTATAGGTAAATTATATAAGCTGAACTGACTACAGTGACAAAACAAAGATAAAAAAAAATCTAGGCGAGAAATAAATTTAAGCGGACACACCAACGACATAAACAAAAAAAAACAAAAAAATGCAAACAATGGGGCTTGAACCCACAACCACATGGTTAGAAACCTTGTGCTCTACCAAGTGGGCTAGATGGGCTTTGTGCTCATGTCTGCAACAAATATTTTAATAACACAACCGAGCTCGGCGCCAAGATCTGTGGCGCCGAGCTCGGTTCCACGTCGACGCCACGCGTCAAGACGCTGCCAACGCAACATGACCTCGGCGCCATAGCCTATGGCGCCGAGCTGTGTTAGCTCGGCGCCATAGGCTATGGCGCCGAGCAAAGAGTCCAAAACTGCATTTAAAATTTTTTTAGGTCTAAACGTGATTTTACTTCTGTTTAAGGGCTAAAATACAAAAAATTCGGGCCTGCCGACCCTAGGCCTGCGTCGAGGCTCATCGGCTTTGGTTCTATTGAACTTGTTTGTTTTGGCTTTTTTTTTACTTCTGGTCACTAAAACTTGCTGCATCCCGTTTTTATAAAAATCAATTTAGTTAAATCTATAAAAAAATTAAAGTGAAAATAGAATCGAACGAGTCGTTTCAGTAGTAGGAACGAAACTGACACTTTCTAAATCCTCAACTCTATAAACTCTTTTATTTTCCTCCACACGTACTCTCCACGATACTCAGATTTTTCCACAGCCACATTCTCCCCACAACCACACCCAGATTCTCAGAAAAGCTTCTCGGAAAAAACTAAACTAAATAGACACGTAGAATTAGACCTACTCAACTGCTTAGCCTACTAAATTGCTCGTGCTTCTTAAAGGGTCTGCTACTGCATGTTCTATAGATAAGTTGATTGAGTGGCATGTCAATTGGTGTTATGTAAGCAGTCCTATATGCTAGATAAGTTGGTCGTGTAACATGTCAATTGATGTTTTTTAAGCAACCATATTCAAATCTGACATATAATAAATAAAATATATGAGGCGATATTTTAGTGAGGCCGGGGCGGATCCAAGAGAGACGAAGTGGGTCATGGCCTCTTTCAATTTTTAGAACAACTTATGTCTATATCTATACTATTAGTGCAAAGTGAGCACTTGAACCCACGCCCTTTGCACAAAAACTCGGGGCTAACCACCAAACCACACATACCTTAATGTTTAGAAATAAACAAAAATTATATTTGAATAAATACCTCAATATTTATTTATATGATACTGTAGCAAAGCACGGTCAACTGGCTATACTAATATATATTCACTACTAATTATAGAAAAGATTAAATTCTTGATGGGCCAAAATACAACTCCATGGACCTCCAGCCCCTTGCAGTCCACCCTACACGCGCCTGGAACCCTTCTTCCCTTGTGCTTCCTGTTCACTAGTCTCTACACACGTACACCGCCGCCTTCGCTCTCTTCGATTCTTTCTAAGGGCTTGTTTGGTTTGAGGTGGATTGTGGGGATTGGAACCCTTCCAATCCCCTCAATCCACCTCAAATCGAACAAGGCCTAACGCGGATGTGCGCACCTACCACAACCATCCATGTCCACTTCCCGACACGACGACGCCCCGCCCTATCCACTTCCCGGTGCGGCACACCCACCCCCGCCGCCTCCTTCTCGACGTCGTGGCAAGGGTAGCGACGTTGCCCCTTCTGGCACATGCGCAGTCGTGTAGAGCCCCCTTCAAGCCAGCGGTGACGTCACGACGGCGAAGCCTGCCCTGGCCCCTATACCTAAGCATGAACCGCCCGACCCGATCAAACTGACCCAACCCGCCCAAAAAATCTGATCTGACTCATCTCGAACAAAGCAATGGGCGGGTACGAGCCATAGAATTTGACCCGCAACAATCCATGGGCCGGCACGGGCAATGATTTTTTATTCAAAACCCGACCAAACCTGAAAAACTTGGCCCAAAGCCAAAAACCCATCCCAACAAAAAAACTGACTACATGCCCAATAGGGAAGCACGAGCCATGGCTAATGACTCGACGTGGATCCAACTCGAAACTGACCCGACTAGGCGTTTGAACGTGTCTACCCTAGCCCCTTCGGTCTTCCATTCTTCCCGGCGCCCGACATGCCTACAATGATAAGGTAAGCAGTAAGCAGTGGCAGTACAACATGAAATAATATTTGGATTAGATAAGTAGTTGGCATGTTGATGGTTATTGCTTATCTTTGTTCAGACTAAAAAACATGTTGTCTTTCTTTTAGTCTATAAATTAATTGAGTTGGCTCCATTGTTATGTGTTAACGGTAAGTGTTGATAGAAAAGTTTTAGCTATGAATATTGTCGGCGTTTCGACCCCGGGGGGTCCCTGGACCGACGAGTAAATTGTCGCCGCGTGTCCCAGCCCAGATGGGTCGGCGCGAGACGGAGCACGAAGGGGGGAAGAGAACAGGCAAAAGGGGAAACCCGCGGCCTTCGTGTTGCCCTGCGCCCAGGTCGGGTGCGCTTGCAGTAAGGGGTTACAAGCGTCCGCGTGGGAGAGAGAGAGAGAGAGCCCTACGCGCCGGCCCGTTCTCCCGCGCGGCCAACCTTCTCGTACGAGAGCCCTGGACCTTCCTTTTATAGGCGTAAGGAGAGGGTCCAGGTGTACAATGGGGGGTGTAGCAGTGTGCTAACGTGTCTAGCAGAGAGGAGCTAGAGCCCTAAGTACATGCCGTCGTGGCAGTCGGAGAGGTTTTGGCACCCTGTTCATGTGATGTCGTGGCCGTCGGAGGAGCGCTGGAGCCCTGTGGAAGGACAACTGTCGGGGCTGTCGAATCCTTGCTGACGTCTCCTTGCTTCCGTAAGGGGCTGAGAGCCGCCGTCGTCATGGAGCACGTGGGGCGCCATCATTATTTGTTTACTGGGGCGAGCCAGATGGGACGCCGGTCTTGTTCCCCATAGCCTGAGCTAGCTAGGGGTAGGGTAATGATGGCCCCCCTGTGTCGTGGTCGGTCCGAGCCCTAGGTTGGGCGAGGCGGAGGCTCCTCCGAGGTCGAGGTCGAGTCTGTCTTCCGAGGTCGAGGTCGAGTCCGAGCCCCGGGTCGGGCGAGGCGGAGACCGTCTTCCGAGGCCGAGGCTGTGTCCGAGCCCTGGGGTCGGGCGAGGCAGAGTTCGTCGTCTAGCGTCGAGGTTGAGCCCGAGCCCTGGGGTCGGGCGAGGCGGAGACCGTCTTCTGAAGCCGAGGCTGTGTCCGAGCCCTGGGGTCGGGCGAAGCGGAGTTCGTCGTCTTCCGGAGCCGAGGCTGAGCCCGAGCCCTGGGGTCGGGCGAAGCAGAGTCCGTCGTCTTCCGGAGCCGAGGCTGAGTCCGAGCCCTGGGGTCGGGCGAGGCGGAGTTTCCTATGGCGCCCGAGGCTGGACTTAGCTGCTGTCAGCCTCACTTTGTTGAGTGGCACAGCAGTCGGAGCGACGCAGGCGGCGCTGCTTTCTTGTCAGGTCGGTCAGTGGAGCGGCGAAGTGACTGCGGTCACTTCGGCTCTGTCGACTGAAGAGCGCGCGTTAGGATAAGGTGTCAGGCGATCCTCGCATTAAATGCTCCTGCGATACGGTCGGTTGGCGTGGCGATCTGGCCAAGGTTGCTTCTCTACGAAGACTGGGCCTCAGGCGACCCGAAGGCATGTTCGTTGCTTGAGGGGGCCCTCGGGCGAGACATGAATCCTCCGGGGTCGGCTGTCTTTGCCCGAGGCTGGGCTCGGGCGAGGCGAGATCGTGTCCCTTGAGTGGACTAAGCCTTGACCTTAATCGCGCCCATCAGGCCTTTGCAGCTTTGTGCTGATGGGGGTTACCAGCTGAGATTAGGAGTCTTGGGGGTACCACTAATTATGGTCCCCGGCAGTAGCCCCCGAGCCTCGAAGGGAGTGTTGATACTCGCTTGGAGGCTTTTGTCGCACTTTTTTGCAAGGGGACCGGCCTTTCTCGGTTGTGTTTCATTCCGGTGGGTGCGCGCGAGCGCACCCGCCGGGTGTAGCCCCCGAGGCCTCGGAGGAGTGGTTTGACTCCTTCGAGGTCTTAGCGCGTTTCGTAATGCTTCGGCCGGTCTGGTTGTTCCCTCATGCGAACTAGCCGTAGCCCGGGTGCATAGTCGAGTTCCAAGTTCTCAGGCTGGTATGTTGACGCTGTCAACGGTTTGGCCGGAGCCGGGTTTGCGAGAGCAGCCCCCGAGCCTCCGCACAGAGCGAGAGGACGGTCAAGGACAGACTCGGCTTTTTCCATACGCCCCTGCGTCGCCTTTCCACAAGGAGGAGGGGGGAAAGCGCCATGTTGCCCTCGGAGGGCGCCGAACATGGTGTCTCCAGTGAGTTGCTAACGGGTAATCCGAGTGGACGCCCGTGCCCCATTCGTTAGGGGTCGGCTAGTGGCCCGGAGGCGCGCTCCAAAAGTACCTGCGGGTGATTTGCCGGACCCGGTCCCCTTTTGACGGGGTCCGAGGGCTCGATGCCTCCCTCTGGTGGGATTCCGTTACAAAATCGTTCCCGTCGGTCTCGGAAATGTCCTAGGGTACCTCGGGAGCGTAGCCCGAGCCTTGGTTATGTATCGAACGTACCCAGGCTCATCCCTCGCTCTGCGTGCTCTGAGGCGGCTGTCAGAACCCTTCGGGGGCCAGCCTACGAACCCCTGATCAGTAGTGGGCGCGGAGCCCGTGTGGCATGAGGCGGCCGTTGAACCCTTCCGAGGGGCCGGCCTTCAAACCTCTGACCAGTAGTGGGCGCGGAGCCCGAGTGCTCTGAGGCGGCTGTTGAACCCTTCCGAGGGGCCAGCCTTCGAACCTCTGATCAGTAGGGGGGCTCGGGGCCCGCTTCCTTCGCGGAGAAGGATCCCTTTCGGAGTATCCCCTTTCCCGGTCCCTATGGCAAGAGAGAGAAAGAGGAAGTGGAAAAGGATACGAAATCGAATGACGTGGCGCACCTTTTTTGACGCGGTCATCATGGCGGAGGTGAAGCGTCGCCTGCTTCACCTGCCAAAGGTGCCGCCTGTCCTGCCGCAGAGTTAATGTGATGGGATGAGTGGTTCGCGGGGCGGCCGTTGTGCGTGCGCCAGCCGTTCGAGGAACGGGTGTCTCGCGTTGAGTTTTGAATCTCGCGGTGGGTTCGGGCGAAGTGTTGAACGGGTCTTGCCTGGGTCTTTATATATTCGAGAGAGGGACCGGTGACGGTTCTTTACTCTGCTGCTCGCCTCCCACTTAGGTTTTCGCAACCTGAGGGAATAGCCAGAGAAAGGAAACCGCGCACCCAGTCCTTTCCGCCGCCACCTCTTCTGCTTGGTGATGGCCGACCGGGTGACCATTGTTTCGCCGCGCGACCCGTGGCCTTTCTCCACTGTCACGGCGGATGACCTGGAGGCCCTTGTTGTTGATGGTTTGCTTCGCCCTCTCTCCGGTGACTCGCAGCCGGAGTGGATGGCCCCTCCGAGCGGAGCCGCCCCGTCCCCGCCGCCGGGGTATGTGGTGAGCTTCGTCTCCTTTCACGAGCGGGGGTTCGGAGTGCCGGCAAGTCGTTTTATGCGGGCGATTCTGCACGTCTACGTGGTGGAGCTGCACAACCTCAGTCCCAACTCCATCTCGCAAGCAGCCATCTTCGCGGCGGTTTGCGAAGGATATTTGGGGATTGCCCCCCACTGGGACCTGTGGACCCATCTCTTCTCCGCGGAGCTTTTTGCCTCGCCGACGGGGGAAAGAAGAGTTCGTATGGCAGTGCGGGCCGGCGGCTGCATCCTCCAGTTGAGGCAGGCGCGGGCGCTGCAATACATCCCTGCCATCCTCGCGTCTTCGAACAAAGGGTGGCAGCGCCGGTGGTTTTATCTCCGAAATGACGACGGGAGGCTCCCGTCGTTTTCTCAACGAGTGGTGACCGCCACCAGCGAGAACTGGCGCTACGGGGCTCCGCGCGACAGACAGAAGAATCTCCAGCCCCTTTTGAAGGCCTTGGAGGAGCTGCGAGAAGGAGGGCTCACCGCCGCGGGGGTGGTTGCCGCCATTCATCGCCGGAGGGTGCTCCCATTGACGGAGCGGCGGCTGCCGCTTTGGGAGATGACGCCGGGGGTCGACTTGGAGGGTTTGCAGATGTCCTCGGACCCCCTTCCCACCGACGACCTCCACAGGCGGGTAGCCGACACGGTAGGGAAGTTAGAGGTCGGCGCCTTTTCCCAGCCCTCGATGCGTCCCGATCGCGGGTGTGTATCTCTGGTGAGTATCTGCTCCTTCTTCCTTCTTGCGTCGGATGGCCCTCGGTTCTCACAGCCGAGACTTTTCGTCTGTCTCCAGGAGGTAGGGCCTCACAAGCCTTCCCTGCCACCGGTCCCGGAGGACGCGGTGGACCGAGCTGCGCGGAGGGTCGCTGCGGAGAAGAGGAAGGAGAAGAAGGACGCGAAGAAGGCTCGAGCCCGCGAGCGGACGCGGGCTCGGGACGCCTTGGAAAGGCTTCATCGTCGACAGGAGAGGGATGGGCTCCCGAGGGAACCGTCGCCGGAGACGCCTGATGACGACGACGATGATGAAGACGATGATGAAGACGACGACATGGCCGCCCACCTCGGCCTCAGCCCGGATCTGAGGCTGGGCCAGGGGCCGTCAAGCCAGCCCCCGAGCGGGCTGGCACCGTCGGTATCCGGGGCCGGGACGTCGGGGTCCCGGTCCGAAGAACGGGGGCAGACCGAGGGGGTACTTGACCCCTTGGCCGAGGTAGTTGAGGTAACCCCGGGGAGTCAGGCCGAGCCGCCTGTTCCCCAAGAACCGTCGCCCGTGCCGACTGCGCAGGAGGGTGATCCTCGGGTCGTCGTGGCTGCGCCTGAGCAGTCCATCCCTCTGGTGCCTCGGGCGCCCAAGGCAAGGATGGTGCCGAAGCCGGCAGTGGGACGGACCTCGGTGGCACTTTCGGGGGTCGAGGCTCGAGAGACCTCCCCACAGGCACGATTGATCATGGCCCGGAGTGGGTAAGTATCCTAGGATATCTTCGTCTTGGCTCCTCCTTCGTGTGTCCTGATCCTGCTCTTCCTTTTCTTCCCAGCAAACGGAGGCATGGTTCGACCGGTCTGGCTCCCCGGAAGGTCCTCAAAACGGCGTCGGCTTCTGCAGCCAGTGCCGCACCAGGCCTCGCCGGCCAGCTGGCCTTCTTACAAGATGCCCCAGAGCGGGGGGCCCAGGCGACACAAGTTGCCGTGGGGTGAGCTCCCGAGGCCGACTCCTCCGTCGAGGCGGCTGTCGTGCCAAGGGAGGCTGCCGGCGCGGCTGCGGCCTCAGGCCCACCAGACGCGTTGCCGGTGCTGGCACCGGCTTCTGCCGAGGTGGTTGCCATTCCGGCCGTGGAGCCACCTGTCGCCGCCGACACTGAGATGGCCGAGGCGTCGCTACTTGGTGCCTCGGAGGAGGGGGGCGCGGAACCGCGACCCGTCCTGGGGAGCGGCAACCTCGTCCCCATGCGGCGCAGTCCCGACGGGCGGCGTCAGTCGCTCCGGTTCTGGACCAGTGGTGCTTCGGATCCCCTCTTCGTTCTTGACGATGAGCGAGAGGAGCAGTCTTGGGACGGGCTTCGTGAGTGTGCCGAGGCAACGATGGGGTCGCTTCGGTCGATCTTGGAGGTCCTTTGCAGGGACGTTCCCAAGATCCTCCAGGTAATGATTTCAAGCATACCTTTCACGTGATCAAGGCATTCTTTGTGACGCCCTGCTTCCTTTCCTCAGGATCTGACGGATCTGAGCGCCGCCAAGTCGTCGTTCATCCGCCGCGAGGCCGATGTCTGGGGTTCGCTGCGGTCCCTGAGGACCACGCTTGCCGGGGCTACCGAGCGCCTCTCTCAACGGAGTGCCGAGGTTGCGGACCTTCGGTTGCTCTGTGTCGATCTGGGAGCAGAGGCATCGGCGGCACGCGCAGAGGTGCAGCAGCAGCAGTTGGAGCTTGACCAGGTCATCGGCGAGCGGGACCAATCTCAGGGTCGGGCCGCCGAGGCTGAAAGTCGGGCTGAGGCTCTTGGAGTCCAGTTAGCCGAGGCGTCTGCTCGGGCCGGAGCCCTTGCGGCAGACCTAGCCGCGGCCCAAGTCGCATCCTCGGAGCAGCGTGCCCGAGCCGAAGGTGTGTCTTGGCTGTTTTAAGATTTGATTCAGCTTCGTTCCTCAACCAGTGTTTGAAGTCTTCTGCTTTGGCTGTTTGCAGGGCTCGAGTCTGCCCTCGATAAGTCCGCCAAGGCACTTGCCCAGGCGGCCGAGCAGAGGGAGGCCGACCACGCGGCCATGTCCGAGGCCATCTCGGCCTTCTGCCGGGTCTTTGGTTTGGACGACGTCCCCTCGGGAAGCTCCCCTCAGAGTCGCATGTAGGCCTTGGGTGACCACGCGCGCGGCAGACTCCGCGAGGCGCTGCACCATGGCGTCAGGCGGGCCTTCTACGTGCTCGCTTCCCACTATGACGTGGATCTAGAGCGGATCAGCGAGGGGTATTGCCTTCCTGACGAAGATGAAGCTGCCCTGGCCGAAGTCCAGAGGCTTGACGTGGCCGCCGCGGGCCCAAGCGCGGTGCTGGCGACCACCTTCGAAGCAGAGATCCTCTCGCTCGTGCCGTCGTCCGAGGCTAGGGCGGATCTCGCCGAGGGTGGGGACGAAGCCGAGGGCGTGGCTCCTTCTCTGGGCGACGCCTGATTCTGCCGGAGCAGTTTATTTTGAATGCATATGTGTCTTTTGCGGCCGCCGAGGCCCGAACACTTTATTATCGTAATATAAGGTTGTGTCTCTTTTCCTCCTGTTTTGCGTATCCGGACTTGTTCGTCAGTAGCAGGATTGCTTACCCAAGTAAGAGTTATTTTTCGTGGTAGGCGACGAGTGACGTATCCGTATCCCAGAGGCGTAGGAATCCCTTGGCTCGATCGGCCTTGCCACTTACATGCACCCTTATTCGTTTCTTGGGGTCCTGTTACTGATATAGCCGGGAGACGCGAAAGTCTTTTTGATGGAAGACTTTTTTCGAGGAAAATTTTGACGCAGAGGGGGTTCCCCCCTTCTAGCCCCCGAGGGAGGGTCGGGCTTTGCCGAGGCAAGGCTGACCCTTCCTTGATGGTTAGACTTTGTATGTGAACGAGGTGTACGAACGACTTGAAAGCATCTTAAGGGTAGAAGCGACGTAGCTGTTGGATGTTCCAAGCGTTGCTGTAGACCTCGCCTTGACTGTTGGCCAGCTTGTATGTCCCGGGCTTCAGAACCTTGGCGATGACGAACGGCCCTTCCCAAGGAGGCGTGAGCTTGTGCCGCCCTCGGGCGTCTTGTCGTAGTCGAAGCACCAAGTCGCCCACCTAGAGGTCTTGGGACCGAACCCCTCGGGCGTGGTAGCGTCGCAGGGACTGCTGATACCGTGCCGAGTGTAGTAAGGCCATGTCCCGAGCCTCTTCCAGCTGGTCCAGTGAGTCTTCTCGGTTGGTTCGATTGCCTTGGTCGTCGTACGCCCTCGTCCTCGAGGAACCGTATTCTAAGTCTGTGGGCAAGATGGCCTCGGCCCCATAGACTAGAAAGAACGGTGTGAAGCCCGTGGCTCAGCTCGGCGTTGTCCTCAGACTCCAGACCACCGAGGGGAGTTCCTTCATCCATCGCTTGCCGAACTTGTTGAGGTCGTTGTAGATCCGTGGCTTGAGTCCTTGCAGAATCATGCCGTTGGCACGCTCTACTTGCCCATTCGTCATGGGGTGAGCCACGGTGGCCCAGTCCACCCGGATGTGGTGATCCTCGCAGAAGTCCAGGAACTTTCTGCCGGTGAACTGGGTGCCGTTGTCGGTGATGATGGAGTTCGGGACCCCAAAGCGATGGATGATGTTGGTGAAGAACGCCACCGCCTGTTCGGACCTGATGCTGTTTAGGGGTCGGACCTCGACCCACTTGGAGAATTTATCGATGGCGACCAGCAGGTGCGTGTAGCCCCCGGGTGCCTTCTGCAAGGAACCGACGAGGTCCAGACCCCACACAGCAAACGGCCAGGTGATGGGTATTGTCTACAGAGCCTGAGCGGGCAGGTGGGTCTGCCTTGCGTAGAATTGACACCCTTGGCGGGTGCGGACAATTCTAGTGGCGCCGGCCACCGCGGTTGGCCAGTAGAAACCTTGTCGGAAAGCGTTTCCAACAAGGGCTCGGGGCGCTGCGTGATGACCGCAAGCCCCCGAGTGTATTTCTTGTAATAACTCCTGACCTTCGGCGATGGATATGCATCGATGGAAGATGCCTGAGGGGCTGCGGTGGTAGAGCTCCTTCCCGTCCCCCAACAAGACGAACGACTTGGCACGCCGCGCCAGTCGCCGAGCTTCGGCTCGGTCGAGGGGCAGCTCTCCTCGGTGGAGATATTGTAGGTACGGGGTCTGCCAGTCTCGATTAGGCGGGACCCCATTCTGCTCTTCCTCGACGCGCAGTGCCTCACCCTCGGGGGCCGAGGATGCCTCGGGCTGAGCCGAGGGTGCCTCGGGCTAGGCCGAGGCCTTTCTCGGGCTCGGGCGTGTCGTCGGTCTTGACTGAGGGTTGATGTAGGTCTCGGGAGAAGACGTCCGGGGGAACCGTTGTTCGCCCTGAGGCTATCTTAGCCAGCTCGTCCGCAGTCTCGTTTTATCGTCGGGCGACGTGGTTGACCTCGAGCCCGTAGAACTTGTCTTCCAAGCGCCGAACCTCGTCGCAGTAGGCTTCCATCTTCGGGTCGCGGCAGTGGGAGTTCTTCATGACTTGGTCGATGACAAGCTGCGAGTCACCGCGAGCGTCGAGGCGTCGGACCCCTAGCTCGATGGCGATGCGCAACTCGTTGACCAAAGCCTCGTACTCAGCCACGTTGTTGGACGCTGGGAAATGGAGGCGCAGCACGTAGTGGAGGTGCTTCCCGAGGGGCGAGATGAAGAGCAGGCCCGCGCCTGCCCCTGTTTTCATCAGCGACCCGTCAAAAAACATGGTCCAGAGTTCCGGTTGGATCGGAGCTGCCGGGAGCTGGGTGTCGACCCATTCAGCCACAAAGTCCGCCAAGACTTGGGACTTGATGGCCTTCCGAGGGGCGAACGAGATTGTCTCGCCCATGATTTCCACCGCCCACTTTGCAATCCTAACCGAGGCCTCTCGGCACTGGATGATCTCCCCCAGGGGGGAAGGATGACACCACAGTCACCGGATGAGACTCGAAGTAGTGCCGCAACTTCCGCCGCGTCAGAATCACCGCGTATAACAGCTTCTGAACTTGCGGGTAGCGGATCTTGGTCTCGGACAGTACCTCGCTGATGAAGTAGACCGGCCTCTGGACGGGCAATGCATGCCCTTCTTCTTGTCTCTCAACCACGATCGCGGTGCTGACCACCTAAGTGGTAGCGGCAACGTAGATCAAGAGGGCTTCTCCGGCAGCGGGGGGCACCAAAATGGGTGCGCTGGTGAGGAGCGCTTTTAGGTTCCCGAGGGCTTCCTCGGCCTCGGGGGTCCAAGTGAAGCGCTCGGTCTTCCTTAAGAGGCGGTACAGAGGTAGGCCTCTTTCGCCGAGGCGCGAGATGAAGCGGCTCAGAGCCGCAAGGCATCCCATGACCCTCTATACGCCTTTCAAGTCCTTGATGGGCCCCATGTTGGTGATGGCCGCGATTTTCTCCGGGTTGGCCTCGATCCCCCGCTCGGAGACGATGAACCCCAAGAGCATGCCTCGGGGGACTCCGAAGATGCACTTCTCGGGATTGAGTTTTACGCCTTTCGCCTTGAGACACCGGAATGTCGTTTCAAGGTCGGAGAGGAGGTCGGAGGCTTTCCTCGTCTTGACTACGATGTCATCGACGTAAGCCTCGACCGTTCGACCAATGTGTTCGCCGAACACGTGGTTCATGCACCTTTGGTACGTCGCACCCGCATTCCTCAAACCAAATGGCATGGTAACGTAGCAGTACATGCCAAAAGGTGTGATGAAAGAAGTCGCGAGCTGGTCGGACTTTTTCATCCTGATTTGGTGATACCCTGAGTAGGCATCGAGGAAAGACAGGGTTTCGCACCCAGCAGTGGAATCCACGATTTGATCGATGCGAGGCAGAGGGTAGGGAACCTTCGGACATGCTTTGTTTAGACCAGTGTAGTCTACACACATCCGCCATTTCCCTCCTTTCTTTCTCACAAGCACAGGGTTGGCAAGCCATTCGGGATGGAATACCTCTTTGATGAACCCTGCGGCCATCAGCTTGTGGATCTCCTTGCCTATGGCTCTGCGCTTTTCTTCGTTGAATCGGCGCAGAGGCTGCTTCACAGGTCGAGCTCCAGCTCGGATATCCAGCGAGTGCTCGACGACATCCCTCGGTATGCCAGGCATGTCCGAGGGACTCCACGCAAAGACTTCGGCGTTTGCGCGGAGAAAGTCGACGAGCACTGCTTCCTATTTGGGGTCGAGCTCGGAGCCGATCCGGATCTGCTTGGAGGCGTCGTTGCTAGGGTCGAGAGGGACGGACTTAACCGTCTCTGCTGGCTCAAAGTTGCCGGTGTGGCGCTTCCCGTCTGGCGCCTCCTTGGAGAGGCTCTCCAGGTCGGCAATGAGGGCCTCGGATTCGGCGAGGGCCTCGGTGTACTCCACGCACTCCACGTCGCATTCGTACGTGTGTCGGTACGTGGGGCCGACGGTGATGACTCCATTGGGGCCCGGCATCTTGAGCTTGAGGTAGGTGTAGTTGGGGACGGTCATGAACTTGGCGTAGCATGGCCTCCCCAGTACTGCGTGGTAGGTTCCTCGGAACCCGACCACCTCAAACGTGAGGGTTTCCCTTCGGAAGTTGGAGGGAGTCCCGAAGCAGACAGGCAGATCGAGTTGTCCGAGGGGTTGGACGCGTTTTCCAGGGATGATCCCGTGAAAAGGCGTCGCGCCTGCCCGGATCGAGGACAGATCGATCTGCAGGAGCCCGAGGGTCTCGGCGTAGATGATGTTGAGGCTGCTGCCCCCGTCCATGAGGACCTTGGTGAGCCTGACGTTGCCGATGACGGGGTCGACAACGAGGGGATATTTCCCTGGGCTCGGCACGTGGTCGGGGTGGTCGCCCTGGTCGAAGGTGATGGGCTTGTCGGACCAGTCTAGGTAGACTGGTGCCGCCACCCTTACCGAGCAGACCTCCCGACGCTCTTGCTTGCGGTGCCAAGCCGAGGCATTCGCCGCTGGCCCACCGTAGATCATGAAGCAGTCGTGGACCTCGGGGAACTCCTCTGCCTTGTGATCCTCCTTCTTGTCGTTGTTTTGGGCCCTGCCACCTTCCGCAGGTGGCCCGGCCTTGTGAAAGTGGTGCCGAAGCATGACGCACTCCTCAAGGGTGTGCTTGACGGGCCCCTGATGATAGGGGCACGGCTCCTTGAACATCTTGTCGAAGAGATTGGCGCCTCCGGGAGATTTCCGAGGGTTCTTGTACTCAGCAGCGACGACAAGGTCCGCGTCGGTGGCGTCGCGTTTCGCTTGCGACTTCTTCTTGCCCTTCTTCTTGGCGCCGCGCTGAGTGCACGCCTCGGGGACGTCTTCCGGCTGGCGGCCCTGGGGCTGCTTGTCCTTCCGGAAGATGGCCTCAACCACCTCCTGGCCAGAGGCGAACTTGGTGGCGATGTCCATCAGCTCGCTCTCCCTGGTGGGGGTCTTGCAACCCAGCTTGCTCACCAGGTCGCGGCAGGTGGTGCCGGCGAGGAAGGCGCCGAGGACATCCGAGTCGGTGACGTTGGGCAGCTCGGTGTGCTGCTTCGAGAATCGCCGGATGTAGTCCCGGAGAGACTCTCCCGGCTGCTGGCGGCAGCTTCGGAGATCCCAGGAGTTCCCAGGGCGCACGTACGTGCCCTGGAAGTTGCCGGCGAAGGCTTGGACCAGGTCGTCCCAGTTGGAGATCTGCCCCGGAGGCAGATGTTCCAGCCAGGCTCGAGCGGTGTCGGAGAGGAACAGGGGGAGGTTGCGGATGATGAGGTTGTCATCGTCCGTTCCACCCAATTGGCAGGCCAGCCGGTAGTCCGCGAGCCACAGTTCCGGCCTCGTCTCCCCCGAGTACTTTGTGATGGTAGTCAGGGTTCGGAATCGGGTCGGGAACGGCGCCCGTCGTATGGCCCAGCTGAAAGCCTGCGGACCGGGTGGTTTGGGCGAGGGGCTTCGATCCTCCCCGCTGTCGTAGCGTCCCCCACGCCTGGGGTGGTAGCCTCGGTGCACCCTCTCGTCGAGGTGGGCTCGACGGTTGCGGTGGTGGTGCTCGTTGCCGAGGCGACCCGGGGCCGCAGGCGCCGTGTTGCGCGTGCGCCCGGTGTGGACCGAGGCTTCCCGCATAAATCGGGAAGTCGCGGCGCGATGCTCCGAGGGGTACCCCTGCCTTCGGGAGGCAGAGCTTTCGGCCCGTCGGACTGCGGCATCCTCCAGGAGATTCTTGAGCTCTCCCTGGATACGCCGCCCTTCGGTGGTTGATGGTTCGGGCATCGCGCGGAGTAGTATTGCTGCGGCAGCCAGGTTCTGGCCGACCCCACTGGAAACCGGTGGCGGCCTTGCCCTGACGTCGTCGGCAATGCGGTGCTGGATGCCCTGGTGTAGATGACGCGCTTCTCCGGCCGGAGCTTGGTCTGCCCATTCCTGCCCGATGTTCCGCCGGAACGGCTCAAGTGTTCCTGCTCCCTCGTCGAGCCTGGCCTGCATCTCGCGGATTTGCTCGAGGTGTGCGTCCTGACCCCCCGCAGGGACTGGGACCACAGCTAGCTCCCGAAGGATGTCAATGCGAGGCGTAGGCCTAGGGGGATCGCCGTTTCCGGTATACCAAGATGGTTGCCTTCGCCGGGACCCCCTAGATCGACGTGGAAACATTCACGACTTGGGCCGCAGTCCTCGTCGCCGAAGCTGCGGCTACCATCGCAACAATCGGAGGGGCAGTAGTTGCATGCGGTCATGAAGTCCCGCATGGCACTGGGGTTACCGAGCGCGGAGAAATCCCAACAAAAGTCGAGCTCGTCATCTTCCTCGGAACCCGAGGGCCCGTAGGTCGAGACGGTCGTCAGTCTATCCCAGGGCGACCGCATATGGTACCCCGGAGGGTTGGTACATGCCTCTATGAAGGCTTCCACCGAAGCGAGGTCGCTTGGTGGGTCGAAGCTGAATCCAAAAGGCACGAGATGGGAATCGGTCGGTACCTCTTGGTCGACGGGCGGTGACGAAGTCGCGTCAGGGGCGGACTGCACCGTTGTCTTGGGTACGAGGGCAACGCCTAGCAAGTCCTTTGCGAGCGTGCTGGTGTCGTCCGTCTGCTTGGAGTTGGCGTGTTGCGGGGAAACGACGCTCGTCTTCGTCTCAGATGCGAGGTCGACGCCCAACGTGTCCCCCGTTGGGGCGCCGGCGCCATCGACTCGCTCGACAGCCGACGAGGTGCCGCCTCCTGCTTGGCCATGCCTGCCCCGCCTCCTCCTCCGTCGGTGGGGAAGGTGACGGGACAGACCCGGATGTTGCTCTTCCACCACGAGGGGAAGACGTCGTCGATTCCGCCGCCGGCGGGCGGGCTGACGGCCGCCATTGTCGCTGTCGCGCGGCGGAGGAAGGAGTATCATGTCGTAGCTGCCGTCGAGGGACATGAACTCAAGACTCCCGAAACGGAGAATCGTCCCGGGTTGGAGAGGTTGTTGGAGACTACCTATCTGGAGCTTGACGGGAAGCTGTTCGTCAACACGCAGCAGGCCCCTACCTGGCGCGCCAACTGTCGGCGTTTCGACCCCGAGGGGTCCCTGGACCGACGAGTAAATTGTCGCCGCGTGTCCTAGCCCAGATGGGTCGGCGCGAGACGGAGCACGAAGGGGGGAAGAGAACAGGCAAAAGGGGAAACCCGCGACCTTCGTGTTGCCCTGCGCCCAGGTCGGGTGCGCTTGCAGTAGGGGGTTACAAGCGTCCGTGTGGGAGAGAGAGAGAGAGCCCTACGCGCCGGCCCGTTCTCCCGCGCGGCCAACCTTCTCGTACGAGAGCCCTGGACCTTCCTTTTATAGGCGTAAAGAGAGGGTCCAGGTGTACAATGGGGGGTGTAGCAGTGTGCTAACGTGTCTAGCATAGAGGAGCTAGAGCCCTAAGTACATACCGTCGTGGCAGTAGGAGAGGTTTTGGCACCTTGTTCATGTGATGTCGTGGCCGTCGGAGGAGCGCTGGAGCCCTATGGAAGGACAGCTGTCGGGGCTGTCGAATCCTTGCTGACGTCTCCTTGCTTTCGTAAGGGGCTGAGAGTCGCCGTCGTCATGGAGCACGCGGGGCGCCATCACTATTTGTTTACCGGGGCGAGCCAGATGGGACGCCGGTCTTGTTCCCCGTAGCCTGAGCTAGCTAGGGGTAGGGTAATGATGGCCCCCTGTGTCGTGGTCGGTCCGAGCCCTAGGTTGGGCGAGGCGGAGGCTCCTCTAAGGTTGAGGTCTAGTATGTCTTCCGAGGTCGAGGTCGAGTCCGAGCCCCGGGTCGGGCGAGGCGGAGACCGTCTTCCGAGGCCGAGGCTGTGTCCGAGCCCTGGGGTCGGGCGAGGCGGAGTTCGTCGTCCAGCATCAAGGTTGAGCCCGAGCCTTGGGGTCGGGCGAGGCGGAGACCGTCTTCCGAAGCCGAGGCTGTGTCCGAGCCCTGAGGTCGGGCGAAGCGGAGTTCGTCGTCTTCCGGAGCCGAGGCTGAGCCCTGGGGTCGGGCGAAGCGGAGTCCGTCGTCTTCCGGAGCCGAGGCTGAGTCCGAGCCCTGGTGTCGGGCGAGGCGGAGTTTCCTATGGCGCCCGAGGCTGGACTTAGCTGCTGTCAGCCTCACTCAGTTGAGTGGCACAGCAGTCGGAGCGACGCAGGCGGCGCTGCTTTCTTGTCAGGTCGGTCAGTGGAGCGGCGAAGTGACTGCGGTCACTTCGGCTCTGTCGACTGAAGAGCGCGCGTCAGGATAAGGTGTCAGGCGATCCTCGTATTAAATGCTCCTGCGATACGGTCGGTTGGCGTGGCGATCTGGCCAAGGTTGCTTCTCTGCGAAGACTGGGTCTCGGGCGAGCCGAAGGCGTGTCCGTTGCTTGAGGGGGCCCTCGGGCGAGACGTGAATCCTCTGGGGTCGGCTGCCTTTGCCCGAGGCTGGGCTCGGGCGAGGCGAGATCGTGTCCCTTGAGTGGACTAAGCCTTGACCTTAATCGCGTCCATCAGGCCTTTGCAGCTTTGTGCTGATGGAAGTTACCAGCTGAGATTAGGAGTCTTGGGTACCCCTAATTATGGTCCCGACAAATATAATTAAGATATAAGTGCTTAATAAAATTAAAGATGCTGATTGGCTGAATGATTTGATGGTTTGCTATGCTGAGAACAAAGATATTTAAATTCATTGATGATAAGATCAATATTTGATTATTCTAACGTCACAAAACTAGATGGATGCAATTTCGGCGAAAACTTAACGATATATTTGCTTTGAACTTGTATCGTATATTAATATGAAACTTGAATTTTATGCAACACTATTTTTAAGGTCTAATTTGATTCTGTCATGTGGTTTTTTTGCCCTCCATAGATTATCATCATGTGTTAGCCACTGATTTTAAGCAATAATATTATTTAGTTTTTTTAAGCAATAATATATGCCAATGGTTTTCTATAGCTTCATGAGCAAAAAGCTATTAATAACTTCTAAATATTTAAAGCTTAACAACAACTTTTTAAAAAAAAGTTCAAAAGTTACGTACCCTTCAGTCTATCTCCAGCAGCTCTCCTATTTTATTTGTTATTCTATCCTCTGTTTGAAATTCTACTCTATAAACAGTGCTATCTACAGTAGAAAGCAACGTTTTGCGTAACCATATACACAAACCGTTGGAAATAGCCTCAAACAAAACTGCTGGCCCTTAGAATGGCAACGAAGCTGGTTGGGATGGGATCCGGTTGGAGGGGTGGATTATTGGAGCCATGATGCGATTCAAACAAAAAAATATATATATGCATGTGGTCGTCAAAGATTAATGCCGCTAGCCACTGTGAAGTGTGTGAAGAAATTTGCGCAGGTGCGTGCTGCCTTAACTCCCTTGAGCTTTCGTTCGGGGTGGCAGGAATGCAGAAACTGAAAATGGCGTGCCTTCAATTATTGTATGTAGGCCAACCGTGATTTAATGTCGTCAGCTGCGAACCGTATGCGGTGCAACTGCATGCTGCAGTCTGCACACAACACTAGTGTTTGCTGCACCCGACAGCAAGGCCTATAAAAATGCACGAACCGATGGAGCGAGCTGCTGCATCGGCACGTCAATTTACTACTAGCACTCTATCAGTAGTGTTCAGCTGCTCCCGAGCTAGCGAGCGAAGCACTGTCGGCACAGTAACCCCCCCCTGTGCGCGTCGCGTGCCGAGTGCCGCAGAGCACGAGAAGCTAGGCCGCACAGCAAGCTTGACATCATGGCAGCTGCTGCCACTCGTTCATTGCACTCCTTCCTCGCGCTTCTTCTCCTGTTGGCAGCTGCGGCCGCGGCTGCGGCGCTGTCGTACGAAACCAAGTCCATAGATCCTGGACTCGTCGTGATGACGCTGCCGGAGCCGGTGTCCGGGCCGGAGAGTCTCGCCTTCGACGGGCGTGGCGGCGGGCCCTACTCCGGCGTCTCCGACGGCCGCGTCCTCCGGTGGCAAGGTCCCCTCCGGGGATGGACCGAGTTCGCCTACAACTCCAAGCACAGGTAATTAAGCGATGACCGAGCGTTTCATTCATATTTCCTCTTGCAGATACACACATGCATATATATACGCTGCGTGCACATTCAACTGGTCCGTGTGCGTGGGCGAACGCGTCCCAATATGCAGGAGCGTGGCGTTGTGCGCGCCGGACAAGAAGCTGGTAGTGCCGGAGAGCCTGTGCGGGCGCCCGCTGGGCCTGCAGTTCCACCGGCAGTCCGGCGACCTTTACGTCGCCGACGCCTACCTGGGGCTGCTCAGGGTTGCCGCGCGCGGCGGGCTGGCGCAGGTCGTGGCGACGGAGGCCGCCGGGGGGCCGTTCAACTTCCTCAACGGGCTCGACGTCGACCAGCGGACCGGCGACGTCTACTTCACCGATAGCAGCGCCACGTACAGGAGGAGGTACGGGCTAATAATTAACGGTCTTGCATACGCAGAGACAGAGCCTGTCGTGCATATACTCCACTGCCCAAAGTATACGCAGTTCCGATTTTAAGTTATTTGGTAAGTCAAACCAGTGAGAGCAAATTTGTTGAGAAGAACGATAGTAGTTATAAACAAAGTAGAGATTATCAGGCGTACCCAGTGGCAGCCATGAAGCTCGGAGAAGGAGACGAAGTGCAGAGGAAAATAGAGGAGAGAGAAGAAGAGAGAGAAACGAGTCTCTATTGGTTTCCAGCTTCTTATATCCATAAAACTCCATTAAAGAAAGAGGTGGAGATTAGAAGAGAATGGTGAGAAAATAAGCTTGTGTTGTCTGCCATCGTCACCGGAAAGATTTGACTGGGTATCCCCCTTTGCCCTACGTTTGCGGGTTCAACTGAGGTTATCCTAGCTAGATATGCCCCTGGTAGATTTTCATATTTTTTTATGCGTTTTTTAATTTCTAGTTAAAATTTAAAAAGATTTGACTGGGTATCAAATAAGAAATGCTTGGATAGGAAACACTTAGTATAAAATTTATTGGATTATATTATCCGTAGTACTCTGTTTTCCTAACTGGTAACAAGAAACTTGGGGCGCAGTTTCACATAAGCATCAATAAAAAAAACACGTTCAACACCGTACACCATTCCTATGCTAGTATTCTTAAGTCACGATTATTCATGAGAAAACATTTCGTAAGCCAGTATGAGTGCTTCAGTAGATTCTTTTTGTTCCAAAAGAGGGGCTTGTCCACAGGTTTTCTTCCCAAAAATGTCTACTCCCCCGCCGCCGCGCCCTCCCATAGAATAATGTCACGTCAACTCAATTATTTTGATTATGGGGGTGTTTGGTTGCTCCTGCTAAAGTTTAGCCTGGGTCACATCAAGCGTTTGACTTTTAAATAGAAGTATGAAATATAGACCCAACTAACTGGACTAGATTCGTCTCGTCTTTTAATCTTCGGCTGAGAAATTAGTTTTATAATCCGACTACATTTAATACCCAGAACGGAGGTTCAAACATTCGATATGACAGAGGCTAAATTTTAGTTTGGGGTTGCTCCTGCTAAAGTTTAGCCCAGGTCACATCAAGCGTTTGACTTTTAAATAGGAGTATGAAATATAGACTCAACCAACTGGACTAGATTCGTCTCGTCTTTTAATCTTCGGCTGACAAATTAGTTTTATAATCCGACTACATTTAATACCCGGACCGGAGGTTCAAACATTCTATGGGACAAGGATTAAATTTTAGTTTGGGGTAACCAAACACCCCTTATATTACTCCTGCTTGACCTGCAGCATTATTTCAGCTCGTGGAACAGTACGGCCGTGTAGTCGTCACTATCAATCTGACGGACAGTTATATAATTATTACGATCCCAGCGGGAAACCGATACTGATGATTTGATGCCAACCTGTGCTTACGACGACTGTTGCAAACTGCTGCAATGCGCAGCGACTACCTGCTGGTGGTGGCCATGGGCGACGAGACGGGCCGCCTGCTGCGCTACGAGCGGCGGACCGGGCGCGTGGGCGTGCTCCAGGCGGGCCTGTCGTACCCGAACGGCGTGGCGGTGAGCGCGGACGGCACGCACGTGGTGGTGGCGCACACGGCGCTTTGCGAGCTGCGGAGGTACTGGATCCGCGGCGCCCGGGCGGGCACGTCCGACACCTTCGCCGAGCTGCCGGGGTACCCGGACAACCTGCGCGCCGACGGCCGCGGCGGGTACTGGGTAGCGCTGAGCAGCGGCGTCGCGGCTGATGAGG
Source organism: Zea mays (assembly GCF_902167145.1). Lineage (NCBI taxonomy): Eukaryota > Viridiplantae > Streptophyta > Magnoliopsida > Poales > Poaceae > Zea > Zea mays. The sequence continues at coordinate 106,497,410 of NC_050102.1, forward strand.
CGGCCGCCGCGCCCACGGTCGCCGTCAGGGTCTCCCGCGACGGCAACGTGACGGAGGCGCTTGACGGGTTCAGCTTCGTGTCCGTCAGCGAGGTGGCCCAGCGCGGCGGCGCGCTCTGGGTCGGCTCCGTGGACACGCCGTACGCCGGCCAGCTCAAGCGGCGTGCCAGCTAGTGCCGTGCCGTTTTGTCATCCATTGATATCATATATGCAGTTGTGTTGCGTGTGCATGCACCGTGAACAACATTTGACTGTACGTACCCCAATGTCGTCGTCGTCGTCGTCTCGTAGCTAGTGTTCGTCGCAATTGTGGATGTGGACTCCGTTCGTGGAATGGTTAGTGGTTGTTTGGTCTCTGGTGATCATCATGTACTCCAGTCCTCCCTGCAAGGCTGCAAGGCTGCAAAGCACACGACATCCTTCTCTCCTTGTGCTTCCAGTTCGCTACATCCACGCCGCCTTCGCACCCTTCTTCCAAGATCCAAACGCAACGCACGCCGCCGTCGGCACTCGGCACCCTGCCTTCGCTCCCTGCCGCTGGTAGCCTGCCTTCCCGGCTTCCCGACACACAGCGCACCTGCCCTGCCCCGCCCCATTCCTGAGTCCTGACACCGAGGCCCTTTCCAGCAGGCGAGACACCGCCTCCATGGCGGCGCGGCCCTGACCAGCCACCAGCCTGTGACGCCGCCCCCACCAGCCCCCAACAAGGCATGCAATATATTAGTAGGAGGTTAATACGCATGGGCTCGATTTTGATTGGGTATTTGGATTGACAGATTGTGAATGAGATGAATATTTGGATTACATGACTAGTTGATGAAAATTGCTCTTTTTGTTTACATAACTTAGTAGATTTTTTCTGTCGCTAGGTTCCGAGTTTTTTCATTCATATAGTTTTTTTAAACTTATATTGTATATTGATATGAAACTTATACCACACTAATTTTTACGATCTTGCTTGATTTTTATTGTGTTTTTTTGCCCTCCATATATTTTTATCTTACATTCGCCACTGTAGCACATGATCCAGGCAGAGGGAGTGTTGGAACTTGCTCTCCCGAGCTAGTTGATCCAACAGGGGTGAGAGCAACGTAAACAAGGTTTCAATTCGAGATGGCAAAAGCTCTGTTAATCTAGCCTCTCAAGGGCACTGTGCGAGGGTATTTATAGGTATCTGAGTGCCCAGCGTCCTGAGTTAAGGACGCATGTGCCCTCAGGCGCCTAGGTTATCCCCGGAATATTCCCATAAAGCAGGGTTACAGACTGTAATTACAGGGAGACCTTTACAAATTAGGCCCGTAATGCGCAGCGGCCACGCAGGGCCTGTTACAATGGGCCGGATCACACGTGGGCCTCCATGTTGGACGAGGCCGCGAGATGATACGACCTCGTCACAGGTCTTCGTTCGGCGACGCGTGGGACGAAGGGTAGGTCTGCCAGTCGTCTTGTCTCCGTTGGTGCAGCGAGGTTGGCGAAGGCATCGAGCGAAGGGTATGTAGTCGGTCTTTGCGCGGACAGTTTCTTGGTGTAGACTTTTGCACGGATAGTCTTTTGAGGAAGACTTCGGTTTTGCGCATTTGTCGTGCTAGTCCGGCTGCACCCTTAGGCGACTTTTGCGCGGATAGTCTTTTGAGAAAGACTTTGATTTTTGCGCACTTGTTGTGCTAGTCCGGCTGCACCCTTAGGCGACTTTTGCACGGATAGTCTTTTAAGGAAGACTTCGATTTTGCGCACTTGTTGTGCTAGTCCGGCTGCACCCTTATGCGGCTTTTGCACGGATAGTCTTTTTGAGGAAGACTTCGATTTTGCGCACTTGGTGTGCTAGTTCGGCTGCACCCTTAGGCGACTTTTGCGCGGATTGTCGCACGCGAGGGTAGCTAGCGCTGCCCCTCTCGGTGACTTTGTATTGGTCGAATGTCGAAGACCGTCGATGCGGTCTTTTTTTCGACGTAGATTTTTGCGGGGGATTTTTCGCTTGTATATTACATGGCTCCGCCTCGTTAAAAACCTCACCCCCGGGAGGAAAAGAGTGCGGGCCAGAATAAAATTGTTTTGCGAATTACAAGGGCGAGCTGGCCCTGATGAGTCAAACAAAAAATTTGCGGAGATTATCAATGTTCCAGGAATGCTCCAAGTCCTCGTCGGATGGCGTTGCGAGCCTGTACGCGCTGGGGGACGCCTTCGTCTTGACGATGAAAGGGCCCTCCCACTTGGGCTCCAGCTTGCCCCGAGACTCTGTCTGAGCTGTCCGGACGAGTACGAGGTCTCCTTCGCTGAATTCCCTCGGGATGACTGTGTGGTCGCGCCATGCTTTTGTTTGGGCTTGGTATTTGTTTAGAGCCTGTAGGGCGATGACGCTCTCCGTCGATGAGGTCCTTCGAAGTGGGCTCGTCCACATCGGGGACAGCTAACGAGACTGTCCGTGGGGACCCATGTTTTATTTCTTGCGGGGTCATAGCCTCTGATCCATATAGAAGGCGGAAAGGGGTGAACCCAGTCGCCCTGCACGCAGTCGTGTTTAATGCCTAGACCGCTTCAGATAACAAATCGGCCCACTTGCCCTTTTTATCGTCGAGGAGCATCTTCTTGACAGCTGTGAAAATTTTGCCATTTGCGCGTTGCACAACTCCGTTGGATTGCGGGTGGTATACTGAGGCGAAGGCAAGTTTGGTGTCAATGGAGAAGCAGAAATCCTTGAAGTCTTGGCTGTCAAATTGCTTGCCATTATCAACTGTGAGTTCGGACGGGACTCCGAAGCGGCAAACAATGTTTTGCCAGAAGAATTTCTGGGCAGTCTTCGATGTTATTGTGGATACAGCCCTTGGCTTGATCCATTTGGTAAAATATTCGACAACGACGAAGGTGAACTTGAGGTTCCCCTGGGCCGTGGGTAGGGGCCCGACGATGTCCAGGCCCCAGCGCTGAAGAGGCCATGTGTGGGCAATTAGCTTCGTGAACTGCGAAGGGCTTCCCGATCGTGGAGAAAATTTCTGGCAGGCTTCGTAGGACCTTGTGACCCGATTTGCGGCGCAGATCATGGCGGGCCAGTAGAAACCTTCACGGATTACCTTTGCGGCTAGTGCCCTAGGCCCTGCGTGAGAGCCGCAAATCCCGCTGTGGACTTCGCGTAGAATTTGGACGCCTTCGGTCTCGGTGACACATTTAAGCATGGGTTGACTGACCCCCTTCTTGTAAAGCTGTCTGTTGGGGACTTGCTCTCAAATGCTATGAATTAAGAACAAGACAACATAAAATGTTAAATATAAATGCCCTTCGTCCACTGAAACATTATCTCCATAAGGATTTAATGAACTTCGGACGAAGGTCACGAACATAGTATTACGAAGGTTTCACCTTCGTAATTAAGCTTATAAAGATAACATAAAGTAAAGTTAAAACATGAAACATTAAAGATAAATGTATTGAAAAACAAATGATCTTATTTATATATATTATTATATGAATTTAAGATGTTTGCATACAACGTTTAAATAAATTTATACCTTTGCCTTGACAAGCAATAATTCCCGAGTGATGCGTTAGCAATTACAGGAATGCGTGAACAGTAAAGGAATACTGTTCACTATTTATAGGCGCAGGACACAGCTCATGAAGAATTACAATTATGCCCCTCATAAAAGTTTACAACAATGACTCAGTCCATTGAAGGCTAAAAGGTCATTTTATCTTTAAGTCGGTTCGATCCTTCGTCTTCGGATATGCTGTAGTTCCGAAGCTTCGCGAACGGTATCTTCGACATCATGTTCAAGCAGCTTCAGCTGAAGCTGTTTCTTTTTGCAAGACCTTCGGCGACGAAGCATGGTCCTAACACTGTCCTTCAATTAGTGCGAAGTCTCGGCTTCGATGTTTGAGGCGCTTGGCCTCATTGATGTCGGTTGGATGATAGTACCCCTGCAGGAACAGGGTTATTGGTGCCCGCCAGTCTTCGGTCATGATAAGGTTGACTATGCGGTGGCCCTCGCTGTCATTGGTTATTTGGAGCCCCTTTGGGCTGCGGACGGCTGGCGTGCCGATGACATGGTAGAATACGTCGGAGGGCAGGGCCTCGCCTCGGGCGGCTGCCTTGGCCAACGCATCGGCCTCCTCATTCTTGGCACGGTCCACATGCTGCAAGGTGAAACCTTTGAATTGCCTCTCGAGACTATGGATAGCTGCGAGGTACTGCATAAGTGCGGGTCCTTCGCTGCGTAGTCTTTCTCGACTTGGCCGGCGACTACCTTGGAGTCTGTTCTGATGATGCAGGTGGTGACGCCGAGGGCCCTTAGCTTGCGAAGGCCGAGGATGACAGCTTCATATTCTGCTATGTTGTTAGTGCATCTGTCAGACTCCAAAGCAAAGCTGAGGCATGCTGCGTATCTGTGCTTGACCCCTATGGGTGAAGTAATGACTGCAGCGGCGCCTGCCCCCGCATGGCACCATGCGCCGTCGTAATGGATTGTCCACACCTTCTCTACGGACGGGTCCGACTGTGTTATTGGCCCAGTCCAGTCGACGACGAAGTCTGCTAGGACTTGTGACTTGATGGCTGTCCTGGGTTCAAATGTGATGTGGTAGTCGGAGAGTTCGGCTGCCCATTTGGCAATCCGGACTGATGCCTCCGGGTTTCTGAATAATTTGCCGAGTCCCCTATCTGAGGTAACCCGGACCTTAAATGCTTCAAAATAATGGCGCAATTTGCGCGAGGCCATAACAACTGCATAGGCTATTTTTTCCAGTTTCGTCATATTACATTTGGATGTCGTAAGTACTTCGGAGACATAATAAACTAGACATTGCCTGATTGTGCCCTCTCTGCTCTGCTCTTGAACCAGCGCTGCGCTGATCGCATGCGGCGAAGCCACGACGTAGAGCAACAGGGGTAGCGAGGGGTCGGGGCTTGTAAGAATGGCCAATTCTGACAGGTACTGCTTCAATGAAGCGAAGGCCGCTGCCTGCTCTGGCCCCCATGCGAAGTCTTTTGCGCCGCGGAGTGTTTTGAGGAAAGGGAGGCTTCGCTCTGCGGATTTGGAGATGAATCTGTTGAGGGCAGCCAACCTGCCTGTCAGTCGTTACACATCTCTGGCTGACTGCGGGGGCGTCATATTGATGATAGCCTGGATTTTGGTTGGATTGGCTTCAATCCCGCGGTGTGACACCAGGTAGCCCAAGATTTTCCCCCGGCGAACATCGAAAACGCACTTTTCGGGGTTCAGGCGAAGTCGTGCGTCCCGCATGTTCGCAAACGTTTTGGCGAGGTCGGCCAAATGGTCTTCCTTGCTTCTGCTGGCCACGACGATGTCGTCAAAATACGTGAATATATTCCTGCCGACTTGGCCCTCGAGCACCGTTTTGGTGAGCCGAGAGAAAGTGGACCCGACGTTCTTAAGTCCCTCCGGCATTCTGATGAAGCAATACGTGTCGAAGGGTGTTATGAAGCTGGTACTCGCCTTGTCCTCCTCCTTCATGTATATTTGATGGTAGCCGGAGAAGCAATCGAGGAGTGACATGACTTCGCACCCGGCCACACTATCGACGATTTTGTCGATCCGATGCAGCGGGAAGTTGTCCTTGGGGCAGACCTTGTTAAGACTGGTGAAATCGATACACATTCGCCATTTGCCGCTCTTCTTCTGCACCATCACTACGTTGGCGAGCCATGTAGGGTAGGCAATTGGCTCGATAAATTTGGCCTCCAGCAGGCGATGTACCTCGGCCTTGGCGGCCTCTGTCTTCTCGTCGAACATCTTGCGCAGCCGCTGTTTCTTCGGCCTTACCGAAGGGTCAATTCCCAAGTTGTGCTCGATGATGGAGCGACTGACTCCGACCAGGTCGAGGGCGGACCAGGCGAAGACGTCTTTATTCTTGGACAGACAGCTGAGGAGTCTCTCCTCGTCATGCGAGGTGAGGTCTTTGCTGATGGTGACAGTTTGCTTGGGTGTTGCCTTGTCGAGGGGGACAGTCTTGGTCCCGTCGTTGCTTTGCAGCTGTGCTTTGTCATGTTCTTTGGCGGTTGGGCTGGCAGATTCGGGGACCTCGCGCTGGGCCGTGAGGCAGTGTACGTTTCTTTGCCCGGGAACGAAGTCTCTTTCTATGTTACGCGCAGCCTGCTGGTTGCCGTAGACTGTGATGGCGCCTTGCGGACCTGGGATCTTCATGCACAGATAAAGACCGTGAATGGCTGCTTCGAACTTGTTGATGGAGCCCCGGCCCATTATGGCGTTGTACGGGTACACCATGTCGACGATGTCGAATGTGACTTGCTCACTTCGGGCATTGGGTGCTACACCGAAGGAGAGAGGTAACTCTATTTTGCCGACAGGAAAGGTGCCCTTGCCGCCGAAGTCGTACAGCGGGTTGTCCGAAGGCTTGAGCAGACTGTGGCTTATGCCCATGCGATCGAAGGCATGGAGGAAAATGATATCTGCCTGGCTGCCATTGTCGACTAAGACTTTGTGCAGATCCCATTCTGCCATGTTGCAGTTGATAACCATGGCGTCGATGTGTGGTGCGTTGTGCAGGTCGATGTTGCGGGCGTCGAAGGTCAATGGTACATGGGACCACTTTGTCTGGACGACTGGGCCGGTGACGGCGACGTGGTTGACGCTGCGGTAATGGTCCCTCTTCTGCCGCTTTGTGTCGAAGTCTGCGCTGGACCCCCTAGTGATCATGTGAATGACTCCGCGATACGGTTGATCGGCGAAGTCTTCTTGCTTTGGGGCTTGGGGGTGGTTGTGGTGGTGGACGTTTTGCTGTTGGGGTGGGGTGGGGGAGGTACGATTTGTACCTCCTGGTGATGTTGGTATGCATGGTGCGGTGGGTGCGGAGCGGGGCCATGATTGTATGGCTGAAGGGGTTGCTGGTATGTGTGCGTGACAACTGTAGGGTTGTCGGCTGGTTGCGCTCGTGCCATCCTGTCTCTGGTTGCCTTCGTTTCTGGGCAGTCTCTTGTAGGGTGGGCGCAGTGAAAGGGAAATGTACCCTTGGACCATTTCTAAGTGTTTTGGTGATTTAGTGTCCAACACAAGTGACTAAGTGTCAAATGGTGGACAAAGTACAAATCAAGTAAAAAGGTATGTTTCTCAGACTTAGTACATTGTTTTAGAGACTAATGTATTGTGTCTAAGTGCTGGAAATAGGAAAAGGACAATTAGAAATGTCTTGGCTCGAGCAGCCAAGACTCTGCTCAGTCTGGGAGCACCGGACTGTCCGGTGGTGCACCGGACAGTGTCCGGTGGTGCACTGGATAGTGTCCGGTGCGCCAGGCTGGCTCAGCCGAACTGGCCGCTCTCGGGAAGAATTCAACGGCGTACGGCTATAATTCACCGGACTGTCCGGTGTGCACCGGACTGTCCGGTGAACCAACGGTCGGCCGGGCCAACGGTCGGCTGCGCGATCTGCGCGAGACACGTGGCCGAGCCAACGGTCGGGAGGGTGCACCGGACAGTGTCCGGTGCGCCAACGGCTCCAAGGCTACCAACGGTCGGCTTTGCCAAATAAGGAAGGAAATCCGCACCGGACAGTGTCCGGTGGTGCACCGGACTGTCAAGTGCGCCAGGCGACAGAAGGCAAGAATTGCCTTCCCAGATTGCTCTCAACGACTCCTAGCTGCCTTGGGGCTATAAAAGGGACCTCTAGGCGCATGAAGGAGTACACCAAGCATTCCTTGAGCACTCTTGATCACTCACACTCCATTCTTGCGCACTTGGTCGACATTCTAGTGATTTGAGCTCCGTTCTAGTGTGCTAGTCTTTTGAGCTTAAGTCTGGGTCTTGTGTGTGCGTATTTGCTGTGATCTTTGTGTCTTGTGTGAGTTGCTAATCCCTCCCTTACTCCGTGCTTCTTGGTGAACATCTTTGTAAGGGCGAGAGACTCCAAGTTGTGGAGATTCCTGACGAACGGGATATAGAAAAGAAAAGCAAACACCGTGGTATTCAAGTGGGTCTTTGGACCGCTTGAGAGGGGTTGATTGCAACCCTCGTCCGTTGGGACGCCACAACGTGGAAGTAGGCAAGTGTTGTACTTGGCCGAACCACGGGATAAACCACTTTGTCTACTTGTGTTGATTCTCTTGTGGTTATTGTGTTTCGCTAAGACTCTTCTCTAGCCACTTGGCAATACTGTGCTAACGCTTAATCAAGTTTTTGTGGTATTTAGTTCAAGTTTTACAGGATCACCTATTCACCCCCCCTCTAGGTGCTCTCAATTGGTATCGGAGCCGTTCTCTTCAAGAAAGTGACTAACCGCCCGAAGAGATGGATCCTAAGGGGAAGGGAATCGTGATCAATGATAAGGAGAAGGAGTCCTTCGTCAACGAGCTGAAGGATGACAAGCCTACCGACTCGGGCTCAGGCCACAAATGAAAGGATGGGAAGAAGAAGAAGAAGACAAGGCGCATCAAGGAGATCGTCTACTACAACGACAGCGACGAGTCCACTTCTTCCCAAAAGGACAACGACGACAATGACTACGAGAGAAGGAAACCGGTTAATTCGAACTTTTCTTTTGACTACTCTCGTATTCCGCAAAGTACAAATGCTCATTTGCTCTCCATTCCACTTGGCAAACCTCCTCACTTTAATGGAGAGGACTACGGATTTTGGAGCCACAAAATGCGTAGTCACCTGTTCTCTCTCCATCCGAGCATATGGGAGATTGTGGAGAGTGGAATGAAATTTGATAGCTCGGATAGTCCTATGTTTATCAATGAACAGATTCATAGAAATGCACAAGCTACTACTGTGTTGTTAGCCTCTTTGTGCAGGGACGAGTATCATAAGGTGAGCGGCTTGGACAATGCCAAGCAGATTTGGGACACCCTCAGGATCTCACATGAGGGGAACGACGTCACCTTGCTCACCAAAATGGAGTTGGTGGAGGGCGAGCTTGGAAGATTCGCAATGATCAGGGGAGAGGAGCCAACCCAAACATACAACCGGCTCAAGACCCTTATCAACAAGATAAGGAGCTACGGAAGCACACGATGGACGGACCACGACGTCGTTCGTCTAATGCTAAGGTCCTTCACTGTACTTGATCCACATTTGGTGAACAATATCCGTGAAAATCCTAGGTACACCAAGATGTCGCCCGAAGAAGTTCTTGGGAAATTCGTAAGCGGGCGAATGATGATCAAGGAGGCGAGATATGTCGACGACGCGTTGAACGGTCCAATCCATGAGCCTCAACCCATTGCTCTCAAAGCAACGAGGAGCAAGGAGGCGCTACCTAGCAAGGTGGCGCAAGTTGAGGCGGCCGGGCTCAATGATGAAGAGATGGCCCTCATCATCAAGCGCTTCAAGACGGCGCTAAAGGGTCGCAAGGGGCAGCCAAGCAAGACCAAGACAAAGGGGAAGCGCTCATGCTTCAAATGTGGTAAGGTTGGTCATTTTATTGCTAATTGTCCCGACAATGATAGTGACCAGGAACAAGGGAACAAGAGGGAGAAGAAGAAGAACTATAAGAAGGCAAAAGGCGAGGCACATCTTGGCAAGGAGTGGGACTCGGATTGTTCGTCGTCCAACTCCGACAACGAAGGACTCGCCGCCACTGCCTTCAACAAGTCATCCCTCTTCCCCAACGAGCATCACACTTGCCTCATGGCAAGGGAAAAGAAGGTTTATGCATCCGGGGGTTCAAGCTGGATTATCGACAGCGGATGCACAAACCATATGACGGGGGAGAAGAAGATGTTCACCTCCTACGTCAAAAACAAGGATTCCCAAGATTCAATAATATTCGGTGATGGGAATCAAGGCAAGGTAAAAGGGTTAGGTAAAATTGCTATTTCATCCGAGCACTCTATATCTAATGTGTTTTTAGTTGAGTCTCTTGGATATAATTTGTTATCTGTTAGTCAATTATGCAATATGGGATATAATTGTCTATTCACAAATGTAGATGTGTCCGTCTTTAGAAGAAGTGATGGTTCACTAGCTTTTAAGGGTGTATTAGACGACAAACTTTACTTAGTTGATTTTGCAAAAGAGGAGGCCGGTCTAGATGCATGCTTAATTGCTAAGACTAGCATGGGCTGGCTGTGGCATCACCGCTTAGCACATGTGGGGATGAAGAACCTTCACAAGCTTCTAAAGGGAGAACACGTGATAGGTTTAACTAATGTTACCTTCGAAAAAGATAGACCTTGTGCAGCTTGTCAAGCAGGTAAACAGGTGGGAGGAGCGCATCACAGCAAGAATGTGATGACCACATCAAGACCCCTGGAGCTGCTACATATGGACCTCTTCGGACCCGTCGCCTATCTAAGCATAGGAGGAAGTAAGTATGGTTTAGTTATTGTTGATGACTTTTCTCGCTTCACTTGGGTGTTCTTTTTGCAGGATAAGTCTGAAACCCAAGGGACCCTCAAGCGCTTCCTAAGGAGAGCTCAAAACGAGTTTGAGCTCAAGGTGAAGAAGATAAGGAGCGACAATGGGTCCGAATTTAAGAACCTTCAAGTATAGGAGTATCTTGAGGAGGAAGGGATCAAGCACGAGTTCTCTGCTCCCTACACACCACAGCAAAATGGTGTGGTAGAGAGGAAGAACAGGACGCTAATTGATATGGCGAGGACGATGCTTGGAGAGTTCAAGACCCCTGAGCGCTTTTGGTCGGAAGCCGTGAACACGGCTTGCCACGCCATCAACCGGGTCTACCTTCACCGCCTCCTCAAGAAGACGTCGTATGAGCTTCTAACCGGTAACAAACCCAATGTATCCTACTTTCGTGTATTTGGGAGCAAATGCTACATTCTAGTGAAGAAGGGTAGAAATACTAAGTTTGCTCCCAAAGCTATAGAAGGGTTTTTATTAGGTTATGACTCAAATACAAAGGTGTATAGAGTCTTCAACAAATCATCGGGTTTGGTTGAAGTCTCTAGCGACGTTGTATTTGATGAGACTAATGGCTCTCCACGAGAGCAAGTTGTTGATCTTGATGATGTAGATGAAGAAGATGTTCCGACGACCGCTATACGAACCATGGCGATTGGTGATGTACGACCATAGGAACAAAAGGAGCAAGATCAACCATATTCCTCAACAATGGTGCATCCCCCATCTCAAGACGGTGAACAGGTTCATCAAGAAGATGCGTGTGATCAAGGGGGAGCACAAGATGTTCATGTGATAGAGGAAGAAGCGCAACCGGCACCTCCAACCCAAGTTCGAGCAACGATTCAAAGGGATCATCCCGTCGACCAAATCTTGGGTGATATTAGCAAGGGAGTAACTACTCGATCTCGATTAGTTAATTTTTGTGAGCATTACTCCTTTGTCTCTTCTATTGAGCCTTTCAGGGTAGAAGAGGCCTTGCTAGATCCGGACTGGGTGTTGGTCATGCAGGAGGAGCTCAACAACTTCAAAAGAAATGAAGTTTGGACACTGGTGCCTCGTCCCAAGCAAAATGTTGTGGGAACCAAGTGGGTGTTTCGCAACAAACAAGACGAGCACGGGGTGGTGACAAGGAACAAGGCACGACTTGTGGCAAAAGGTTATGCCCAAGTCGCAGGTTTGGACTTTGAGGAGACTTTTGCTCCTGTGGCTAGGCTAGAATCCATTCGTATCTTGCTAGCATATGCCGCCACCATTCCTTCAGGTTGTTCCAAATGGATGTGAAGAGCGCTTTCCTCAATGGGCCAATCAAGGAGGAGGTGTACGTGGAGCAACCCCCTGGCTTCGAGGATGAACGGTACCCCGACTACGTGTGTAAGCTCTCTAAGGCGCTCTATGGACTTAAGCAAGCCCCAAGAGCATGGTATGAATGCCTTAGAGACTTTTTAATTGCTAATGCTTTCAAGGTTGGGAAAGCCGATCCCACTCTTTTTACTAAGACTTGTGATGGTGATCTTTTTGTGTGCCAAATTTATGTCGATGACATAATATTTGGTTCTACTAACCAAAAGTCTTGTGAAGAGTTTAGCAGGGTGATGACTCAGAAATTCGAGATGTCGATGATGGGCGAGTTAAGCTACTTCCTTGGGTTCCAAGTGAGGCAACTCAAGGATGGAACCTTCATCTCCCAAACGAAGTACACACAAGATTTGATAAAAAGGTTTGGGATGAAGGACGCCAAGCCCGCAAAGACTCCGATGGGAACCGAAGGACACACCGACCTCAACAAAGGAGGTAAGTCCGTTGATCAAAAAGCATACCGGTCTATGATAGGGTCTTTACTTTATTTATGTGCTAGTAGACCGGATATTATGCTTAGCGTATGCATGTGTGCTAGATTTCAATCCGATCCTAAGGAGTGTCACTTAGTGGCTGTGAAGCGAATCCTTAGATATTTAGTCGCTACGCCTTGTTTCGGGATCTGGTATCCAAAGGGGTCTACCTTTGACTTGATTGGATATTCATACTCCGATTATGTTGGGTGTAAGGTTGATAGGAAGAGTACATCGGGGACGTGCCAATTCTTAGGAAGGTCCCTAGTGTCATGGAGTTCTAAAAAACAAACTTCCGTTGCCCTATCCACCGCTGAGGCCGAGTACGTTGCCGCAGGACAGTGTTGCGCGCAACTACTTTGGATGAGGCAAACCCTCAGGGACTTTGGCTACAATTTGAGAAAAGTCCCACTCCTATGTGATAATGAGAGTGCTATCCGCATGGCGGATAATCCTGTTGAACACAGCCACACAAAGCACATAGACATCCGGCATCACTTTCTGAGAGACCACCAGCAAAAGGGAGATATCGAAGTGTTTCATGTTAGCTCCGAGAACCAGCTAGCCGATATCTTTACCAAGCCTTTAGATGAGCAGACCTTTTGCAAGTTGCGTAGTGAGCTAAATGTCTTAGATTCGCGGAACTTGGATTGATTTATAGCATACTTGTGTTTATGCCTTTGATCATGTTCCTTTTGCATTTTGTTAATGGTGCTCAAGTTGTACAAGCACTCCCCAGACCTTACAAGTCCATTTGCAAGTGATGCACAAATTTAGGGGGAAATGTGCTACAACTTGACCCTTTGAGACTAACTGTGTGCTTGAGTTTGCTTAATTTAGTCTCAAAGGAGGATTGAAAGGGAAAAGGTGAACTTGGACCATGCAAGACTTCCACTGCACTCCGATGAACGAGTAACCTCTTCCAAGTTCATCTTAGTACTCTTATTGCCTTTTACTCTCAGTTGAAGATTTTTGGTGAGGCAATGGGGTTAAAGGGCCAAAATTGGTCCCGTTTTGGTGCTTGATGCCAAAGGGGGAGAAAATAAGGCCAAAGCAATAAATGGATCAGCTACCACTTGTGAATTTTGAAAATAATAGAGTTAGAGTTTTTGTTTGTCAAAATACTCTTAATTGCTCTTAGTGTCGAAAGTTGGTCTCCTGTGGGGAGAAGGTTTAATTATGGTAAAAAGGGGGAGTTTTTGAATCCTTGATCAATTTTTCGTGAAATATCTCTATTTAAGTTTCAACATGTGTGTTTGACTTAGAGATAGGAAATTGAGTTTGATTTGCAAAAACAAACCAAGTGGTGGCAAAGAATGATCCATATATGCCAAATTTGATTCAAAACAAATTTGAGCTCTTATTTGAATTGATTTTGTACTTGTTCTACTTGCTTTATGTTGTGTTGGCATTAATCACCAAAAAGGGGGAGATTGAAAGGGAAATGTACCCTTGGACCATTTCTAAGTGTTTTGGTGATTTAGTGTCCAACACAAGTGACTAAGTGTCAAATGGTGGACAAAGTACAAATCAAGTAAAAAGGTATGTTTCTCAGACTTAGTACATTGTTTTAGAGACTAATGTATTGTGTCTAAGTGCTGGAAACAGGAAAAGGACAATTGGAAATGTCTTGGCTCGAGCAGCCAAGACTCTGCTCAGTCTGGGAGCACCGGACTGGACAGTGTCCGGTGGTGCACCGGACAGTGTTCGGTGCGCCAGGCTGGCTCAGCCGAACTGGCCGCTCTCGGGAAGAATTCAACGGCGTACGGCTATAATTCACCGGACTGTCCGGTGAACCAACGGTCGGCCGGGCCAACGGTCGGCTGCACGATCTGCGCGAGACATGTGGCCGAGCCAACGATCGGGAGGGGGCACCGGACTGTCCGGTGTGCACCGGACAGTGTCCGGTGCGCCAACGGCTCCAAGGCTGCCAACGGTCGGCTTCGCCAAATAAGGAAGGAAATCCGCACCGGACAGTGTTCGGTGGTGCACCGGACTATCCGGTGCGCCAGGCGACAGAAGGCAAGAATTGCCTTCCCATATTGCTCTCAACGGATCCTAGCTATCTTGGGGCTATAAAAGGGACCTCTAGGCGCATGAAGGAGTACACCAAGCATTCCTTGAGCACTCTTGATCACTCACACTCCATTCTTGCGCACTTGGTCGACATTCTAGTGATTTGAGCTCTGTTCTAGTGTGCTAGTCTTTTGAGCTTAAGTCTGGGTCTTGTGTGTGCGTATTTGCTGTGATCTTTGTGTCTTGTGTGAGTTGCTAATCCCTCCCTTACTTCGTGCTTCTTGGTGAACATCTTTGTAAGGGCGAGAGACTCCAAGTTGTGGAGATTTCTCGCGAACGGGATATAGAAAAGAAAAGCAAACACCGTGGTATTCAAGTGGGTCTTTGGACCGCTTGAGAGGGGTTGATTGCAACCCTCGTCCGTTGGGACGCCACAACGTGGAAGTAGGCAAGTGTTGTACTTGGCCGAACCACGGGATAAACCACTGTGTCTACTTGTGTTGATTCTCTTGTGGTTATTGTGTTTCGCTAAGACTCTTCTCTAGCCACTTGGCAATATTGTGCTAACGCTTAATCAAGTTTTTGTGGTATTTAGTTCAAGTTTTATAGGATCACCTATTCACCCCCCCTCTAGGTGCTCTCACGCAGTCTTCGCCGTGGAACAGGCCGTAAAATCTGCGCGGCTGCTGCGCGCGTCCCCGGCCCCGACCGCGAGTTCCGTTTCCGCGGCCCTGGGGGGGATACTCCTGGCGGCGAGGGGCCTTGCCAGCGGGGATCTGGTTGGCGATGTTGTGCACCTGTTGTTGATTGCGTCCGTCCCGACCGGAGTCTGCCAACGAGGTCCTCATCCACGTGTGGCTGGGCTGTGGAGTGTCTTTGGGTTTCCTCTGAGACTCGACTTTGTGCTGGTGGAGCTCCTCGGATCTGGCGTATTTTTCAAATAGCTGATATAGCTCCTGGAGGTTCTTGGGTGGATCCCTGATGCAGTGGCTGTAAAGGACGCCGGCCCGAAGGCCGCTGATGGCGTAGTGGATGGCAATCTGGTCATCGACCGAAGACAGTTGTGACTTGAGGGTCAGAAACTTGCGGTAGTACTCCCGCAGAGTCTCTTTTTCCATCTGCTTGCAGAGTGAAAGCACGGCCAAGGCGTCAGTGTCTGGGCGGTACCCTTGGAAGTTGAGCAAGAATTTGTCCTGGAGACTTCTCCAGGAGTCGATGGACAGTGGGGGCAGCCTGATGTACCAGGTGAGGGCTGGGCCTTCGAGGGCGATGATGAATGATTTGGCCATGGTGGCATCGTCCCCTCCGGATAATGCAACGGCGACCTGGTAACTCATGATGTACTGTGCCGGGTCAGTGCTACCGTTGTACTTGGGATAAGTCCCTGCCCTGAAGTTGGCGGGCCATGGTGACACTTGCAGGTGTGGCGCCAGGGGACTTCGCTCGTCAAGGTAGTTGACACCTTGGAATGCCGCGGCGTGCGGGATGGCGTGGCCGTGCTGAGGGAAGTACAGGTCTTCGATTTGTGTGCGTTGCTGTAGGGGAGGGCCGTGTTGCAGGCCGAGGTGGCCTTCGCGCTGTATGAGCGTGATCTCTTGTTCGAGCTCCTGGGCTTTCTGCTCTTCGTCGCGTATCATCTGTCGCACCTTAGCTTGTGCAGACACACGTTGGCGCTTGGCCTCAAGGATTTCTTTTTGCTTCTGGAGGTTGCGGTTCTTGATGCGCAAGGCGTGCAGCTGTAGCTACTCTTCCGCTGAAACGCCGATGACTTCGCCGTCCTCGATGATGTCCGCGCCCTCCGGTGGAGCGAAGCCTGGGGGAAGTTGCGGTTGTCCTCCAGAGCTGCAGGTGCGGAGACTGCCTTCGGGAGTAGGTTGTTCGTTGCGCTGCCGCTTGCTGAGAGCGTCGTCTTCGGTGGCCTCTTGGTGGGTGGTGTCGACGAGGGCCTTGCCCTTTTTCTCGGCCAGCAGTGCTGCCTTCGCAGCCTCGTCAGCCTTCGAGCTAGCTCTCTTGGGTGCCATCGCGGGTGGTTTTTCCGTAGCACGAACGGTGGGCGCCAAATGTTGGAACTTGCTCTCTCGAGCTAGTTGATCCAACGGGGGGTGAGAGCAACGTAAACAAGGTTTTCAATTCGAGATGGCAAAAGCTCTGTTAATCTAGCCTCTCAAGGACACTTTGCGGGGGTATTTATAGGTATCTGAGTGCCCAGCGTCCTGAGATAAGGACGCATGTGCCCTCAGGCGCCTAGGTTATCCCCGGAATATTCCCATAAAGCAGGGTTATAGACTGTAATTACAGGGAGACCTTTACAAATTAGGCCCGTAATGCGCAGCGGCCACGCAGGGCCTGTTACAATGGGCCGGATCACACGTGGGCCTCCATGTTGGACGAGGCCGCGAGATGAGACGACCTCGTCACAGGTCTTCGTCCGGCGACGCGTGGGACGAAGGGTAGGTCTGCCAGTCGTCTTGTCTCTGTTGGTGCAGCGAGGTTGGCGAAGGCATCGAGCGAAGGGTGGCGTCTTCGCCTTCGCCCCAACAGGGAGCAGTCTTCCCCTAATGCTTCCTTAATTTTATAGGGACTGTTAGTTTCTGTTGGGGGCTTTCTCCTTCTGAAGGTGCTCAAAAACATAATTAACCATTTGTTTTTAGCATAAGTTGTTACAGGAAGATTCGTCTTCAAGATACATGCCTCTCCCTTATGACGAAGGAACACAAAATGAAGATAGATCCAAAGAGAATAAGAGTAAACGACAAAGCTATCACCAAATGAACAACTTTGTCTCACAATGAAGATGATAAATAATGGGCGCGGCGGGTACTGGGTGGTGCTGAGCACTGGCGTCGCGGCTGATGAGGCGGCCGCCGCGCACACTGTTGCCGTCAGGGTCTCCCGCGACGGCAACGTGACGAAGGCACTCAACGGGTTCAACTTCGTGTCCGTCAGCGAGGTGGCCCAGCGCGGCGGCGCGCTCTGGGTCGGCTCTGTGGACACGCCGTACGCCGGCCAGCTCAAGCGGCGTGCCAGCTAGCTAGCGCCTCGATCGTCTTCTGCAACTACTACCGTGGACGAGCCGTGCCATTTTGTCCTCCATTGATATCATATATGCGCAGTTGCGTGTGCATGCAGCGTGAACAACATTAAACTGTACGTACCTCAATGTCGTCGTCGTCGTAGTTAGTGTTCGTCGCAATTATGGATGTGGACTCCGTTTTGTGGAATGGTAGTGGTTGTTTGGTCTCTGGTGACCATCATGTAGTCCAGTCCTCCCACAAGGCTGCAAAGCACACGACAACATTCTCTCCTTGTGCTTCTAGTTCGCTACATCCATGATGCCTTTATAGATGGCCATATGACACTAACACGGTGGGTCGGCCTGTCAGTGTCAGGTCCGGCCCGTACACAGTGTCGTGCCTAGGCCACCAGCTCGGTCAATAGCGTGTTGACACAGGCCCGACACGGTAAACTGGGCTGGCACGATGGTGGCACGGCCCCGGCACCAGGCCCAGTCAGCCAAGCGCCCAAAGGCGCGAACCAACCAGCCCAGCCGGCCAGCCCCCCATATGACAAAGGCAAAGCCGCGCCCGCGCTAACCCTAATCGCCCCGTCTGTGCCTCCGTGTCCGTGGACAACTACCCCTCTCGGATCTCGCAGCCTCGCACAACCGCGAACTCATTCTCCCTCGGTCCCTCTGCCTCCACTGCGATCTGTCCTCTCTCCGGTCTCCGTCTCTCCGCCTCCGCTCAGATCTGTCATCGGAGATCCTCCCCTGCTCCATCCTCAACCGATTTGCGTGTTTTTGGAACCGGGTAACTCCTATATGTAACCCTAACTCGGTAATTCCTATCTTCTTCTCCCCCTTCGGTGTCATCTACACCAACTGGTGGCCACTGGCACACGGCACAACATCATCCTCGTCTACCTCATCGTCTCCCTCGAGCTCATATGTCGTCGGTTGCTACAGTGCTCTGGATTCAAATCCGTCGAGGAACCGGGTTGCTGAATTGGATGTTCGTCAACGGTCGACCGGTCAACGTCGCCTGTTGAGATACCGGTGCTTCGGATTTTTAGGTAACCCTGACCCTAACCTATTTTATTATGTAACCCTGAAAGTTGCCTAGATGGGGGGTGGATAGGCGGAATCTAAAATTTATAAACTTAAGCACACACTACAAGCCGAGGTTAGCGTTAGAACTAAATCTGAGTCCGAAAGAGAGGGAAAACAAATCAACCAAGAAATAAAGCGGATGAACACGGTGATTTGTTTTACCGAGGTTCGGGTTTAAAGAACCTAGTCCCCGTTGAGGTGGTCACAAAGACTGGATCTCTTTCAACCCTTTCCCTCTCTCAAATGGTCACTTAGACCAAGTGAGCTTTCTCCTTATCAAACGGGTCACTTAGACCCTTCAAGGACCACCACACACTTGGTATCTCTTGCTTTGATTACAAGTCACTTGAGAATAAGAATGGGAAAAGAAGAAAGCACGATTGCAAAAGCCAAGCGACAAGAGCGACAAATATCACACAGATCACTCTCTCTCTCTCAAGTCACTAATCACTAATGATCACTTGTCTCAATTGTGGAACTTGGAGAGATTGGAAGCTTTGATTGTGTCTTTGAATGGATTGCTAGCTCTTGTATTGAATGTGAAGGATTGGAGTGCTTGGATGTTGTAAATGGAGGTGGTTGGGGTTGTATTTATACCCCCAACCACTTCCTAGTCGTTGCTCCTTTCTGTCGACCGCGGACGGTCCACGCCCCTGGTCCGGACGGTCCGCCCCTGCACATCAACAACTAAAATCGCAACGGTCAACAGTAACGGCTATATCAATGGCTACTATGCATTAAATGCGTCGTCAGATGTCAGATAAAGCAGTCGCGGACGGTCCGGTCGTGCACCCCGGACAGTCCGCGAGGACGCTAAAAATACATTTTACCGAACCCGTCACCTTCGGGTTTTTCTGGTTTTCACCGACCGGACGGTCCGCGCCTGAGGCCGGACGGTCCGCGCTTGGTCTGGGACGGTGCTCGCTTCTCCATCGGACGGTCCATAGTGTAGACTTGTGTATTTACAGTGTTTCTGTCCGAGGGTCACCTTGGTGCCGCGGATGGTCCGCCGCAAGGGCCCGGACGGTCCGCGCTTAGGTGTTTTTCAAAAAAGCTTCTCCTGTCCGAAATAATCTACGGTATTCCGGACAGTCGATTTAGAATAGTTGTAGATAAACTTGTGCACCTGTGAAATGATCAACTAGGCAAATTGGTTAGTCCACAAGGTTTGTGATGGTCGTAAAACACCAAAATCGCTTATAGGAAATGTTGAGACTATTTCCCTTTCAAACCCTAACCCTAACCCTAATCTTGTATTCCTGTTGTAGTCGTTGAGGAACCGGGACTCCAACGTGGGTCGTTGGCCGTCTCCGACAATGAAAATATTGAGATTGACGACAACGAGGAGAGGCGGTTGTGCGGGTTGGCCAAAGATGACGACGAGGAACTGCAATATCTTTTTTAAACTCCATCATTTTGATAGTTAAAGAGGCCCTAGATGCTCTTAAGAATTTGATTGAAACATTTAGAACTGCAATATCTTTTTTAAACTCTTCTAATCATAGAATTGCTGCATATAAAAGTTATTGCATTGATACTAATATTAGGCCTAGAAAATTCTAGTTGGACATGGAGGTTAGGTGGAACTCTACATATCTCATGCTTAAGCATTTGTTTCCTCACAGGGTCCCTTTCACTACTTTCATTCATGCCAACTATCCTATGGCTGAAGGTGATCAATTTATTTTAACTGATGGTCATTGGGTTATTGGAGAGAAAGTACTTAAATTTCTTGAGCTCTTTTATGATTCTACAGTTGCATTGCCTGGTGTTTATTATCCTACATCTCCACTTATGTACATCTAAAAAACTATGCTAATGACACTCACATCAGACGTGTGATTCAACCTATGATAGACAAATATAATAAATATTGGAGGAACATACCTTTACTTTACTTTTTTGCATTCATCTTGGACCCTAGAGCTAAAATAAAAGGTTTCAGTAGAGTGCTTAGAAGGTTGATGAACCTGACCAGTACAGATTATGCTGCTTATCAGGTTACCACTAGAGCTAGGCTTAATGATGTTTATAATAAGTTTGAATAGAAATATGGATCTGTTAGGTTGAGAAGGGCTATCCCTCCTAACTTATATGGTAAGAAAAGATCTGCTTGGGATGAAATATATGATGATGCTGATGATGTGGGTGATTTTGTTGTATGCATTCTTTTGCTTCTACTATAAACATTGCTAGAGATACCTCTGCAACTGCTCTGTTGCATGCTGCAAACTCTTCAGCTTCTAATGCTTCCGAACTCATTTCTTACTTAGATTGTGACACTGTAAACCAGTTAACTGATGATTTCAACATCTTGCATGGGTGGCATCAACACAAACTCACTTATCCAGTACTGTCAATTGTGGCTAAAGATATTTTAACTGTTCATGTGTCTACCATCTCTTTAGAATCCACTTTTAGTTTAACTGGCAGGATCATCGACGAGTGGAGGAGGTTGAAGTCTGATGTGGTTGAGATGTTGACATGCATTAAAGTTTGGGAGGATGTTCAAGCAAGGATGCAACACATGGTGGATGACAAAGAGCTTGAAGAAACATTTGAAAATCTTTATCTTGATTAGTCTCTTTGTGACCATTTGTGTAATGAGACTGTAATATTATGCACGTGGACTTTGATTGATGTAAGAACAATGAACTTTTGAATGAGCTAGGTTGTACTCTTTTTTCCTGTCTAGGGTTTCTCACAAGGGTGAGTTTTACTAGACAGGGTTTTAACGAGGCGGCCATTGCACTACAACTCATAATAAAATTGTTTTCATAAATATAGCAGCTTGAAGTTGTATTTCTTATCTGTTTTCAGACTTAGTGCACGTGTTGGCACTAGCAGTAACATGCCACCGTGCTAGGAAACGGCTGTATTAAGCAAACCACTCAACCGCTAATGGAAATATATTTACACTGACGGTTCCTTAAGGCGGGTACGTCTATTTATTTTCACTAGCGCGTGGTAACTGAAATCGTCAGTATAAATTTCTGTGTGCCACCAGTTTAGAGCTCTTTTATACTAGTGGAAAGAAAACAGCCAAAATTAGTGCGATCGGCTCAGGCTACGAGCATTTGGCTAGACATGGTAGACCTGGAAGAATTTGATCGTGTGGCTAGACTTGGTAGACATGCTGACCGTGGACTGGCTGGATGTAGCCACTTTGGTCTGTTTGGTTATTACTGGTCCGAGAGGATGCAGTAACCGAGCTATCTAGGTGGCTTAAAGTTGATTTGGACCTTGTTCGTTTGTGTCGGATTGCACCCGGAATCGTTCCACCTAATCAAAATTTATATAAATTAGAGAAGCAATCCGGTTAGAAATCGTTCCGACCCACCAACCCGACAGAAACGAACAAGTTATTAGTGTACTTTCTCTATACAAATTTTGGCTAGATTATTCTTTGCACGCTGGTGTGAATTAATTCGGTTTGATCAATTTTTATTCGCCCCTCGACAATTTTTGGTTGGACCCATTTGAGGATCAGACTAGGTCGCATCAATTCAATTAAGATCCTGTTTGTTTCCTTTCATTTTGAGGAATTGAAATCTTACTAATGGAATAGACTATTTTTTTAGAATGTGACATTCCACCACTTTCCACCAGTGAGCCCGTCGACGACTTCACCTTTGTGTGCGCGCACACGGACATGGGCGAACCTGTCGGGGTGGCAGGGTTAGGGTTCGGCCATGGCCCGCTCTCACTGCCGGACCACCTCTCCCCGCAGATCTCTGGTGAGCTCCAACCAGACCTCGACCCTTGCGGCGTCTACCGCGACGGTGTCCAACACCACCGAGTCGAAGCTCCCTCTGCCGAGGAGGACCCACAGCCGCAGGTAGAGGTGGTGGAGTCAACCGAGTTGGAGTCCGCGCATCCTCCTCTCGCCGTCTACGACAACTACATCGAGCACGACCTCTACAGCTTCATCCCGCTGCTCTTCTGCACCGAGCAAACCAAAGAGGAGGAGGTACTCGTCGAAGATCCCTATGCAGAGGAGGACCTGCAACCGCAAGCGGAGGTGGTGGAGTCGTTCGAGTCGGAGTCCGCTCCTCCCGTCGTCTACGACCGCTACGACGAGCCGAACCACGACGAGATTGCCGAGGTGCTCGCGCTACTAGAGTACAACAAGGGGACTTCGTCGGCCACAGTCCTCGTCGACTATACCACCACCAGCAAGTCGCCTACCAAGTGTTCGACGATGGATTTCTCCGACGCCGACAGCGCCGCCTACGATGAGCCCAGCTTCCACTGCTTCATTCCGCCACCCTTCCGTGCCGGGAAAACCAACGAGGAAGAGGATTCCTCTGCCGAGGAGGCCATGGCGGCGATGGAAGCGACCGCCTCGCCATCCCCTTTCCTTCTCACCATGGGGAATCTGCTACTGCTCTACCTCGCGCTACCACCGAAGCATGCTGCGGTGGTGGACGAGCTGCTGCCGTACCGTGATGCTATTAGCCCACCGCCTCCTCTTCTCGTCGACGACGACTCGGACCACTACTGCTGGCAGCGGCATGTGGACATGACCACGTCACGACGAGCGTACGAGGTTGACGCGGACCACCCGGGCTCCGAGGTCGCAGCCGTCATGGCTGCCGCGACCGCCGTGTTCCACTGGGCTGGGGACGCGCACTACGCGCACCTACTGCTCCACCATGTGCAGCAGCTGTTCGACTTCGCCAACACCTACTGGGGACGCTACGACGCCGCGCTGCAGGTGCTCGATCTACACCCCAACCACGGGCTCGTTACCTCCTTCCACACCATCAGGCTGCTGCTCTCCACCGAGTATTACATCTCCACGATGCTCACCGATGTAGCCCGTGTCAGCCTCATGGTGACGGTGGCAAGCCAACCTGCATCTACTTCAGTTGATGCTCAAGGGATGTTTGATGAAATGCAGCAAAGTGATACCTCTGTTGCCATCGCACATACTGCCTTCAACACGGAGGAGCTAGATAGGTGGCTTGAAAGCTGCGATGAACAGGGTGAATCAATTGGAGTCAACAAGATCCATGTGCAGCCTCAGTTCTTTGATGTGGGCAAGGACTATAACTGGGCGAGGGGCATCCGGAGCACCGAGATCCAGCTCGCTGATGGCAAGTGTTGAAATGATTGGCGCTGAATGCCCTCTACGGACCAGGCACTCTCTTTATATAGAGGATTGTATACATGGAAGCTTACAACCGTGATCAATGGTGCACGGTACACAGGAGACACATCTCCAAATATAGATGATCTCCTCCCAAATATAGATTACACACTTCTTTGTTTAACACCCCCCCTCAATCTGGACGGTGGGACACCAGGTTCAGATTGCGCCGCAAGTTGCAATATGGAGTAATCGGTAAAGGCTTTGTCATAATGTCGGCAACCTGGTCTTTGGATGATATGAATCGAACGTCAAGCTGTCTTGATGCAACACGTTCACGAACAAAGTGGTAATCAACCTCCACATGCTTCGTGCGGCGATGAAAGATGGGGTTGGCAGATAGGTAAGTGGCACCAATATTATCACACCAAAGAGAGGGTGGTCGAAGCTCAGAAATTCCAAGTTCCCGAAGTAGCACCTGTATCCATATTACCTCGGCAGTAGTATTGGCGACAGCTTTGTATTCCGCTTCGGTGCTTGAGCGAGAAACAGTGGGTTGCTTGCGAGAGCTCCAAGAAACAAGATTGCCACCAAAGAAGATGGCATAGCCACCGGTGCTGCGCCTGTCATCGGGATTCCCGGCCCAATCAGCATCCGAGAATGCACTGAGTAGAGAGGACCCAGATTTGGTGATGCACAGCCCCAAATCCAACGTGGAGTGAAGATAACGCAAGATGCGTTTCACAGCCGCCCAATGAAGAGACGTAGGGGCGGATAGAAATTGACAAACCCGATTGACAGAGAATGATATATCTGGTCGTGTCAAGGAGAGATATTGAAGGGCCCCAACAACACTACGGTAGCGTGTAGTGTCTTCAGCTGAGAGAGGATCACCACTTTTTAACAGCAGCTTGTCACTAGGAAGCATAGGGGTCGGAACACCATTGCAAGAAGTCATGTTGGTGCGCTGCAACAAGTCTTGAATGTATTTGTGTTGTGTCAATACCAGACCAGTGGATGTGTGATGGACCTCAATGCCAAGAAAGTATCCAAGAGTGCCAAGATCCTTGACCGCAAACTCCGTCTTAAGTTGATTGATGAGACGATCTGTGGCTGATGTGGAGGAGCTCATAATAATAATATCATCCACATAAATGAGAATGTACATCTGAACACCACCTTTGTTGAAGATGAACAGAGAGACATCAGCCTTTGAAGCTTGAAATCCCAATTGTAATAATTTGTTGCTAAGCCGAGAAAACCATGCACGAGGGGCTTGCTTGAGGCCATATAATGACTTGTCTAACTTGCAAATATATGTTGGATGAGCCGAGTCCACAAAACCAGGTGGCTGCTTCATATAGACATCTTCGTGAAGGTGGCCATGTAAAAAGGCATTCTGTATATCAATCTGGCGAAGAGACCAACCACGAGAGACTGCAAGAGATAATAAGACCCGAATAGTTGTTGGTTTGACTACCGGGCTGAATGTATCATCATAATCAACTCCATATTGTTGCTTGAAACCCTTGGCTACCAATCGAGCTTTATAGCGATCAATGGACCCATCAGCTTTGTGCTTGAGTTTGAAAATCCACTTGCAATCAATAATATTAAGGCCAGGTTGTGGAGGAATCAAATGCCACGTCTTGTTCTTGACAAGAGCTTGAAATT
The DNA here is from genome assembly GCF_902167145.1 of Zea mays. Lineage (NCBI taxonomy): Eukaryota > Viridiplantae > Streptophyta > Magnoliopsida > Poales > Poaceae > Zea > Zea mays. The sequence continues at coordinate 106,522,459 of NC_050102.1, forward strand.
CTTCATGCATTGCAGAGCGCCAAAGTGGATGTTCCATAGCAGCCACATGTGATGTAGGCTCTGCATTAGAAGACTTGACAGCAGTATAAGTAACTGTACCGTCAGTACGAATTTTTGGTTGCCTGAGATTATGACTCAAGCGTGTTCTGTACGCATGGGCGGGAGGAGCTGCTTCAGGTGTTGCTGATTGCTCCGCAGCAGCAGCCAGTACACTAGGTGATGATGAGGGGCTGCTGGTAGGCGATATCTCCATCGCAGCCCCAGTACCCGCAGGGGACACGGGATCAGACGACGCCACAGGTTGTCGCATGGAAGGTGTCGACACCGCGTGAGTTGTCGACGCCGCAGGTTGTCGCGTGGGAGTTGCCGGGGAGCCCGGGGTGCGCTGCTGTATGGAAACAGGCAGCCCTGCGTCATGCGCCGCACCCGGCGCAGCTGCTACATGTTGTGTTGCTGCGTGAACAGAGTTAGCAGGAAATATATGCATATGGTTATAGTTCAAATTAAAACTGCTACTATCCTGGTCAGGTGCAACGCTGGATGAAGGACAGTTAGCAAAGGGAAAACTTGTTTCATCGAATATGACATCGCGAGAGATATAAACGCGTCCGGAGTCTGTGTCAAGGCACTTGTACCCCTTATGAAGCCCACTGTAACCCAAGAACACACAAGCTTTAGATCGGAAAGAGAGTTTGTGTTTGTTGTAAGGTCTCAAATTGGGCCAACAAGCACAGCCAAATATACGGAGCATGGAATAATTTGGTGGAGTTTTGAGGAGACGTTCTAGTGGGCACATATTATCAATGACCCGAGTAGGCATTCTATTAATTAGATATGTGGCAGTGAGAAAAGCTTCATCCCAAAATTTAATTGGGACTGATGCATGAGCAAGGAGGGCAAGACCCGTTTCAACAATGTGGCGGTGCTTGCGTTCTGCTGACCCATTTTGTTGGTGTGTATGAGGACACGACACATGATGAGCTATACCAATGGATCTAAAAAATTGGTTATGAAGTTTCTGGTACTCTCCCCCCCAGTCAGATTGGACACACTTAATTTTAGTGTCAAGGAGACGTTCAACATGGGCTTGGAATTGTAAGAAGATGTGTTGAGCCTCTGTTCTATCATGCATCAAATATATCCACGTAAATTTAGTAAAGTCATCAATAAAACTTATATAGTACTTGTAACCACCAACAGATATAGGAGCAGGGCCCCAAACATCAGAAAAAATAAGCTGCAATGGAGCAGTAGAACGATGAATAGCAGAACTATAAGGTAGTTGATGACTTTTGCCTAATTGACATGCATTACAAACTGAGAGACTCGACTCCTTGACATAAGGGAGTTTATTCAAGGTCAAAATAGACCGCACGACTGGGGTGGAGGGGTGGCCAAACCGAGCATGCCACTGACTCGAGGACGCCTTGACACTTATTAGAGCTTGTTTGAGAAACTCGACATCGGAGGGCTTGATGGGATAAAGGCCGGACTCACACCTGCCTTCCAGAAGAACTTGCTGCGTGACCTTGTCCTTTATAAGAAAATAATATGGGTGAAATTCAAAGTATACGTTATTGTCACGAGCTAATTTATGTACTGACAAGAGATGTTTGGATATATGAGGAACGTGGAGAACATTTTTTAGAGCAAGAGGACGAGTAGCAGTATTAAAAGAACATGAACCAATGTGCATAATTTCCAAACCTGTCCCATTGCCGACTTGTACTGTTTCTCCACCATGATACTGTTCACGGAGAGCTAGGCGATCCAGATCACTTGTTATGTGATCGGTAGCCCCTGTGTCAGTATACCAATTGGGATCAACCTGGTATGAAGTTGTAGCCACTGCAGCAGATGGATGTTCCTCCTGGTATGACTCATCCATACGGTACCAACACTTGATGGCAGTGTGGCCCGTACGTCCGCATATCTGACACTGTGGGCGATTGGTTGTCGAGGAAGAAGGACCACGACCACGGCCCTGGAACGGCGGCCCACCTCGGCCACGCGCACCACGACCAGCAGGTGGAGTCCCCCGGCCGCGACCACGCTGTGGACCACCACGGCCAGCGAAGTTTGCTTGCACGCCAATGTTGAGACGCGTCTCCGCCTGAGACTGCTGCTGACGCGCCTCAAATGCCAGGAGATGGGCGTAGAAATCATCGAGCGTGAGGGACTCGGTCTTCATGGTGATCGAAGTAACAAACGGATCGTAATACGAAGGCAAGCCAGCCAGGAGGTATGCAATGATCTCGTCAGTACGAAGAGGCGCATCAGCGGCAGCCAATTCGGCAGCGAGACTTTTGATCTTGCGAAAATAATCGGCAGCAGAGAGATCGCACTTCTTTGTGGTGGCCAAATCAACGCGCACTCGGACAGCACGTGCGCGGATAGCAGAGGAGAACATCCGCTTGAGGATATCCCAAGCCTCTTGAGAGGTGGTGGCCTCCACAACATCTTGGAGAATGTCTTCAGTCATGGAGGAAAGAAGACCACTGAGAAGCTGCTGATCTTGATCATACCACGCGCCATAGGCGGGGTTAGGCACGAGCTCGGCGCCCGCAGCAGTGGAGGAAGGAACCTGCCTGGGCGGCGGCGGCATGGATCCATCGATAAAGCCCATGAGCTTGGTACTCCGAAGGTACGGGAGCAGCTGGGCGCGCCACAACGTGTAGTTGTTCTTGTTGAGCCTAATGGTGACAGCATGGTGGATCGGGATAGGTGAAAACACAGACATAGCGCTAGAGGAGAGGCTGAAATTGGTGGCGGAGGTGGTGGAGGAGGATGAAGAGTTTATAGACATGATCGAATTATCGGCTCTGATACCATGTTGAAATGATTGGCGCTGAATGCCCTCTACGGACCAGGCACTCTCTTTATATAGAGGATTGTATACATGGAAGCTTACAACCGTGATCAATGGTGCACGGTACACAGGAGACACATCTCCAAATATAGATGATCTCCTCCCAAATATAGATTACACACTTCTTTGTTTAACAGCAAGAACTGTGAGCTACATAGGTGTTGGGCAGATATCTTGGATGCTATAAGCAAGGCTCAACATTCGACTGACATCACTGGCTGGTTGACTATACTGGTGAGGGATGATAGCAATTCTGTCGACCTGCTTACGAAGGAGGGCTTGCTGACTACCCATGATGTGGAGATTGCAAAAGGAGAGCAGGAAATCATGAACAAAGTATTTCCAGCAGAGAGCCGATCATCTGGGTTTGGTGTGGCTATGGATTTTCCAGACATATGGCCTTGCTATGAGTCCAGACCATCTAATGTGCAAGGCTATGCTGTAAAAGGGATACCAAATCTCAGAAACACATGCTATCGGAGTGCAGTATTGCAGTGCCTGTTTATGCTCGGTAAGCTGCTAGAAAGGATACTAACATCGACATGGTTAGCCATCCAAGGGTGCTCACAAATTGGAGTCGACGGGGTTCTTCAGCTGCCGTATTTGCTTGAGTTCTCACCTGTTCTTGAGGAGCTTTTTGTGGAGGCAAGTGCTTGGGATGTTCTTTACAACGTTGAGCAAGGAGACACATGGAATGTTCAACTCGTCAGATCCATTGATGGTGCTGCTGCTTTTGGCTTTCCCGAGACTCCTGAGCAAGCCGCAAGAGCTAGACTTGTGAGTGGAATTAAGCAACCATGGCCTCCACCTATGGCGTTTGAGTGTTTAGATTTGTGCATGGCCTCCGACAACTCGACGATCATGGTCAGCGGCTTGGGGGCAAGCCGCATTTCAAGCAGTGGGGAATGTTAGGAATGGTTGCCATATGAGACATTAGACAGGGATAAGTGGGTATCTTCACCTATAAAAGGGGAGCTGTACCGGCTGTAGGGGCATCAAAGAATCATTTTACAACAGAAATCTCTACTTCACATTATTGTTCATCTCTTCCTCTCCTTCTCTCTGTTGTTCTCAAATCCTCTCTTCCCAGTTCCTTCTAGAATACGTTGGTTGCTGCTACTCTGAATTGTCCAGAATCATATAATCCGTGATACTCTTGCTGTTGGTTCGAGCTGTGAGATTAGTGTTGTTAACATTTGGTATCAGACTAGGACTCAATCTCGATGGAGGCCACGATGCAGGATATTCTAGACGCACTGGCGCGCATGGAGGCACGCTTGACCGATGCGCTGGTGGGTCGCTGCGGCGAGCAGTACGCACGCGAGCACACTTCCCCCTTCGACGGATCCATGCCTCCTTCTTCCATCGTCAACACACAGTACCGCGACGAGGCAATCCTTCCGCCTCTCGTCCACGACGACGCTGCGAAGGTGGCGTCCTTGGATTCGGGAAACGACTTTGGCCTGCAGCAGACCGCCACGGTGCTTGCGTCCCTGGGGTCCGACGAGATGTCTTCGTCGACCACGCTCCTCGCCGGCTCCATATCCGACCGCTACATTCCGCCGCTCTACGACGACGACTGCTACACCATGCCACAGCCGTTTGTCGATACTCTCGCCAACCCCGATGATGACCTCCTCCAGGAGCTCGACGTGTTGGACGAGGATGCCGCGAGCGCCAACGCGGCTGACGACGATTCAGGCGCTGTCCTCGTCTATGCGCCGCTCGACTCGAACATCGACAGCAGCGGATCACCGCGCTACCCGTGCCTCCCCGAGGGCGCGGTGTTGTTCCATCGGGACCCGCACGAGAAGGTCCTCATCGGCGGGACGGAGTTGTCCGGCGAAGTCCGCCGCCTCCGTTTCTCCTTGTCGTCACCAGACCAGGCGATGAACCCCGCGCTCGTCCCCAACACCGACGCAGAGGAGGAGGAGGTTCTCACCATCACGCCCACCAAGTGTTCGACAATATACCTCAACCGCGGCATTTACTCCGTCCCCAACCCGGTCCTCCATCGTCAGCACCTACTCCGGGACTGCGACGGCAACCACGTCGGAGTCGACGTCGACATCCTTCCTACCTCCGAGTTCGACGAGGGTCCCATCTTCGACGAGGAGCCCTGCTTCCACCGCAGCCTCCTGGATTCAGATCCAGACTCTCCCTACGACTGGGCCGTCCCCGTCATCGCCGTCCACGGCAGCGGCGACACTGAGCTGTCCCACAGCGAAGCCGACAAGGTCCCCGCGACCGCCGCGCTACCCAACCTGCGCGAGAAGATCTGCTGTCGGTTCGTCGACAGGACGAAGCTGTCCCGCCACGTCCACCTCATCCACTTCTCCCTACCGTCGCCGGACCAGGTGCTCGGCATCCCCACCGGCACGCATGTCTTCGACTGCACCAGCGTTGACGGGAAGCCGTGTATGCGATCGTACACGCCGCCGAGCAAGGAGGACGAGGTTCTCGCCACTACGCCCAACAGGTGTTTGATGAATTGCTTCATCCTCACACAGAGTTGTTTCTCGCCTCCGGTCAGTTGCAGCTGGGATGCAGTGATGCAGAGACAACCATGGCCACCACCTATGCAATCCAACCGTGTTGTGAGCATCACCGACCGCCACACCGAGGAGGCCAGCCCCGTGCGCAAACTGGTTGCCGAGATCATTGGTGTGCTTGGGTCAAAACACATGAGAACTGTCACGCCGCTTCCTGACACCGGTCAATGGCTGCTTCTATCATTGATCGAGAAGCTCCCTCAAAGCGTGGTTGATCTACTGAGAGCTCATGTTATCAATCTCCATCATTATCTGATGTTGTTTAGCTTGCTGGGATTTTCAGTTCTGTTCGACTGTATCAAAGCACCTGACTCGAATGCTATCTGTAGAGGCATAACACAGGATATGACATATGCTGCTGTTCAAGCTTACACAGATGCATATAAGCCTGATTGGGAACGTATCAACTTCATTGTAGACATTTTGAGATCGACTCCTGGAGAAGGGCCTTCGTGGTACCATCTTTTGAAGAAAGTTAGTGGCGGCTGCAATGATCTTAAGAACAACGAACACATGCTTGTTGTTGTCCTTACCAAACAGCAAGCTATTAAGACAGGAGACAACTTCCAGATCGTGGAGTATTTCCTGGTTGAGGCAATCCAAATCCAGTCATATGGAGCAGAGGGCAATACCGAGCTCAACCTTTCAACTGGTGACTACATAGTGGTAGGGGTGTCAGATGTCCAGGTCTGGTGTGGCTGCGATCTGCTATTCCGCATTACAGACTGGCACATTCCATGGCATATCATCTTGGCGGTATCAAAAATTTCCATCGGCTTGGGAGCCAGCCGAAGCTCAAGAATGGAGAAATGTCAGCCATATGTCCAGTCGTCAGTCACTTCCCGTGACAAGCAAAAGTTGTTTGTCCGATTCTTTGGTGTGCTCTACAGAGTGTTCAACAAGATGAATTTCATGCTGCTGTTGGACGACGATTGGGAGCCACTGATGGATAATTACCGGCCTTTGGGAATAAAATCTCTGAGGTTCAACACATTTTCTCTTGGAAATATGTCACCAAAGATAGAAGAGCAAAAAATTCAGTACACCATTCATACCATTGGAGGAAGCTTAACTGCAGTTCATGGATTTTTTGTCCAACTTGGTGTCAATGTGGATACGAGTGACTGGGAGCTTCAAGCTCTGGGAAGACTTTCGGTTACTGTGGCAAAGCAAGCCAAGCTCGACCGCTTCCCCATCACCATTAGTGATCCAATCTCAGCTACGTTCGGTGAACCATTTGAGAAAGCCAACCCAAGCCATTCCTCCACAGCAATCGTTTGTCGAGCTGGTTCAGGAATTGATATGGTTGTTGGCCTTGTTTCTTCTAGTCTAGGTGCTGTTGCTAGTGGCCAAGGCAATTTCAAAGTCTTAGTTTGGGATCCTGGTGGTTATGCATATCACAGCTTGGGGACAAGCTGTATTTCAAGCGGTGGGGAATGTCAGCATCTCAGACAGGAGCAATGAGCAGACAACGAGAACAAGCCACGGCACGTGAGAGTCCATCGTCCAAACGCCAAGGTTACTGAGCCAATATGGGCCAAGTAGTGGGTCCGCTATCTATGGGTCGCTTGATGTTCGAGTAGTACTATATAAAAGACAAACACTTGTGTAATAGGGGCATGAACAATTTAGCTATCAAATATCAGATAAACTCGTCTTCCTCCCAGCTATTCCCTTCTCCAAGTCTTATTCTCCTCTGAGCTCTTCCTCTTGGATCCCCCTTCCCAGGTGTTGCTAACAATAAGTCCATCTCAAATTCATGGGGTGAGAGATGGAAATTGATTCTATAGATTTACATGCTATTTTTCTGATGTACAAATTATAACACACTTTTCTACTTGCTTCGCTATAACATATATATAGTATATAACTGTCTCTCTCATATGATTTAAGATAATATATAAATATATTACATATATGTTCATAATTAGTTTTGTCTAAATTATAATTATTGAAATGGAATTCAATTCCAACCAAACAAATAAACGGGGCCTAATTCTATTTTTGGTACCTGCGAGCTGCTAGCGCGGCATGACATCTCACACATGAACTCGTGGAATAGTTGTACGAGTCGTCATGATCTCACCGGCTATCTCATCCCAGCGATTACCAACACTGATGGCAACGCTTGCTTGCAATTGCAATGCAGCGACCACATGCGCGTGGTGGCCCTGGGCGCCTGCTGCGGTAGGACCACCGCTCGCGCCGTGCCGCCGTGTCGCCGTGCTCCTCTTACTCCAGGCGAGGCTCTCGTTCCCGAACGGCGGGCGTGGTGGTGCGCCCCGACAGCACGCACGTGGTAGTTGCCCACACGGCGCTGGGCGAGCTGCAGACGAGGCACTGGGTCCGTCATCCGTGGCGGCCGGACGGGCACGTCCGAGACCTTTTTACGACGGGGAACTCGGTGGCGCTGAGCAGGGACTTTTTTACGCGGTCGGCGGCGAGGCCGGGCGGCCGGCCAAGACGCCCACTGTCGACGTCAGGCAAGGCATTGACGGGCGCTCAGTTTCGTCCTTTCTTTAGTACTCTTGGTTCCGTCTTTAGTACGTCAGGCAACGTGAAGGAAGCTCTTCCGTTCCGTCTTCATTTTTTTTTTGCCGGATTGCAAAACCCTAGGCGCGGCCCGCCACACGGCTCGCGTTCGCAAAGGCCGACTTTTACAAGCCCAATAGGTAGTAGGATGCTTCAGTACCTTGATCTGTCATGGGCACAGTTGTCTTACTTGTCTGTGCAGTGTGCACTTCCGAACTCCGACGCCCGCCGGGTCATGAGCCTGACAACTTTGTATATAAGAGGCACATGCCTGTCCGGACACACAAACAAAACACAAGCATATACCGAAAGCAAGCAAGGCTTCTTTTTTTTTTCTTTCTCTCCCAAGAACATGGAGGCTCCCTCCACCTTGCTCCAGCTCTCCCTCTCCTCCTCCTCGTCTCTGGGTCTTCTTCTGCTGCTGCTGCTGCTTGTGCAGTTGCCGTCCATGGCCAGCTGCCACGAGGAGATGAAGTCCATCTACGTGGGCCAGAGGGTTCTCCCCGTGCGCCTCGGCCGGCCGGCGTTCGGGCCCGAGAGCCTCGCCTTCGACCACCGCGGCGACGGGCCCTTCACCGGCGTCTCCAACGGCCGCATCCTCCGGTGGCGCGGCGCCCAGCGCGGGTGGACCGAGTTCGCCCACAACCACAAGCACGAGTACGTATATATTTATATATAATATACACGCGCCGGCCGTACGCACGTTGCATTGGTCGTCTATCTATTGGCCGGTGACGCTGCTGTCGCTGCAAAGCACAGGACGGTGGCCATGTGCGCGGCGAAGAAGAGGCTGGTGGTGCCGGAGAGCGCGTGCGGGCGGCCGCTGGGCCTGCAGTTCCACCGCGCGTCCGGCGACCTCTACTACGGCGACGCGTACCTGGGGCTGATGCGCGTGGGGCGCCGCGGCGGCCTGGCGGAGGCGGTGGCCACGGAGGCCGGCGGCGCGCCGCTCAACTTCGTCAACGCCGTCGAGGTCGACCAGGAGACCGGCCTCGTCTACTTCACCGACAGCAGCGCCACGTACCAGCGGAGGTACGTACGGTCCGATCCTATCCGATCCCGCGCCACGCACACACAGGCACACAGCTAGCATTTGCGAACCATTTCAACTGAAAACTGTTCCTATAGCTATAGAACTCGTTCCCGAGGAACCGAACCAGAGCCCTTAGAGCATCTCCAAGAGACTCTTTATTTTTTACTCTCTATTTGACTCTTTATTTGTTTCTCCATAAATATTAAACTCTATATATAACATCTTATTCCAACAGACTCTCCAAAATATAATTTAGCTTGGCTAACGAGAGTTGCTAGCCAAATTTGGCTAGTGAGGGAGTTAATTTAGAGAGTGAGATAGCTTAGCAACTTAAATGGCTACTCTGTTGGAGAGCTATTATGCTATTAATTATCTAAAATTTAGCTTGACAAGCTATTTAGCTAGTCTCTTGGAGATGCTCTTAATAATGTACTGCAGTAACGACACACGCGGGCCGCCTGTATACGTGTACGGACGTAGTAGATGTTGCGTATATGCGCGTACGCACCGTATCTTTTTAATTCTCCTTTTATGATTTGCCGCAAGTACATACATACAGACAAAAAGGTGTAGTGTTGACAAGTACTGTGCGGAGCGGAGTAGTAGGGATCGATGAGCGCGGAGGCAGGCATGTGTGTGTGTGCGCGCGCGCGCGCTAGATTGCTAGTGAGGTGGTATACCGTACGTGATAGGCTGATAGCTAGGCGTTGATTCTCGATCGTGTGGCACGACGTGTCGTCGTGACATAACGTGCATGGTATACGCGCGTATATACATTCCAAAAAAAAAAGTTTGCGCTGCGGCGCATCCTTGTTCCAAGTACGCGAAAAGAGTACATTTCGCTGAAGCCTTTACACAGTGTAATGCAAGTGCCTGTAAATACAATACGTGGCACGGAAGTACATTTCATTCTTTAGTATAGTCGAGTTTTTAAGGACAAACATCTATCATCCATTTTTTAAGAAACTGTTTATGGTAATTTAAGTGGTTCAAACGTAGCGGTTTATAACTCAGTTTCTAGAAATTAGATTCTTAGTTTATTAAAATCCAAGAAACTCCTGGCTAAAAAAATTAAAAACTGGTTTCTTAAAAACTAAGTTGCTTCCAAACTGGACCTAATTTGACATATTAATTCATACAAATAAGATTGCCTCTTCTGTCTACTAACAAGGTACCGTTACGGCTCTGATTTAGATTTTTTTATAAAAAAAACTATTTACGCTAGCCATTACAACTAGAGTATATTTAGGAGTAAAGGGAATGAAGTTGATTCCTTTGTTATTCAATTTTAAATAGTAATGGAAATTTAACTCCTTAAATACTCTTGCTTCTAAATTAACATGCCGCTACGATATATATAGCGGACTAGATTTCAAAAGCTAAAATTTAAGGACCGCTATTTGAGTTAGTGAACCGCTATATATATAGCTCTCTACAGTTTTTTTATACTGGTTTAAAAAACGTGGTATAATATACAAAATGTAAATGATTTTAGTCCACTGAAGTTATACATATGGTTTAAGTGGTCATGAGAATGTCAATATTATTGCTACCTTTTTTTTAAACAATGGTAAGGACTGGTAGCCTTATGAGCTATATATATTTATGGCTCTTATAATCTATTTGTTTATATATAAACTCTGATGCATGATAACGTATATATAAGAGCATCTCCAAGAGCTCTCCATAAAACGACTCCTTAAAATCAGTTTTAAGGGACCTCTAAATAATAAGTGGGGTAGATTTTAATCCTTTCTCCAACAGATCCCTTAAAGCGGCAGATTGTTTCTGGGGAGCCCAAAAAACCCCTCATTTGTAACTACAAATGAGAGAGTTTTAAGGGATATGAAAAAGTTGGGAGCGCTTTAGGGGAACTGTTGGAGACATGTTTTTGTGTTTTTTCCAAAAAGATAGATTTAGGGGAGACTTCTGGGAAGTTTTTGGAGATGCTCTAAGTTGTGGAACACGATATGTTTCCTTAACTTAAGTATGTGAGACAACAGCCCATCGAGTATTGTTTAATGCTTATACTTATTATTCATAATATTTACGCTTAAATTACATGTCACGTATCAGATGTAACCGTGCAACCAAGACACAATCATAATAGTGGGATGAGCTTTTTAGAAAACTCCATAGAGAAGAATGTTTCCTAAAAAGGTCCTCCTACTTCTAGTTGTTGTGTCTGGGTCGTTGCTGGGATTATTGCACGGTTGCACCAACGCCTCCTCCGGTTGCACATCATACATTGTCGTCATAGTTACGATATGTCGTTATTGAAACTTATTAGCGTTGTCAATGGCGCCTGTTATCTGCGATCCCGCTACCTGTACACTAATAATCTACTACCAACCTGCTATACGCAATTGAGTACCTTGCTTAATTGGGAGAGACAATGATAACGCTAGCAGCTAGCCGATGATGACGACGAGAATTGACGAGACGGTGACACCGCGAGGGGTTTTGTTTTGATTGTTTTTGGTAAATCATTTCTTTATCGACTTAATTAGGTTTACCAGAATGTACGTACACCTATCACCTAAATCCACAAGATCCATAAAAGCTCCCCCTCCCCTGAGACATGCTCTAGAAACTCCTAAAAACTACTCACCATGCCACTAGTTACCTGCCTTATATTGGTTCGTTTACTCTTTTTTTTTCTCTCTCTCTTTTCTCGCTCGTCTCCACACAGCCTGCTGTGTTCCTCATCCGTACTGCACAGCCCGGCGCCCACCTCGCCGCAGCGCTCATCACCTCACCGTACTACGTGCCCTACCGTCACGGACGTTGTGCCCACCTCGCCATTGCAATGCAACCCACGGCCCTGCGTAAGACGGGGCCACGCAGCTGGCGGAGGAGGCAACGAAGATGAACTAATTTTATCCTCTTGATATTTGGATAGTTTAGGAACCATATTTTCACAAGTGATTTATATTTTCACAAAGGAAACTAGATCATTTTTCTTTAGAAAAATAGAAATCTCATGAAAAAATAGAGTTACCAAATTAGACCTAAAACTATACTTACTCCATTTCTTTTTAGTTGTCGCTGGATAGTTCAATTTTGCACTATTCAACAATAACTAAAACGAAACGGAGGGAGTATATATGAGCCCATATTAAACTTTAAGTTTTCAAGTCTATATTTCTTAAAAAAAAACTGGAAGTCTCTCGTTCATGCTGTGCGTGGGTACACTTTCTACTGTCATTAGACCAACCGCTAGACTCGCGTCTCGGCTCTACGACATCATTTCACCGCCTGCCCGTCTGACACAAGCATTAGCTAGGCTGTCCCCAAGTGGGCCTGTGTGCTGGTAAAATGCGCGGATCCAAGCGGTGCATTTACGCCGGCGTCATGGCAGTAAAAATTGGTGCGGCGACTACGCAGATATCCCCATGACATTTGCACGGACACTACAAGCGTTTCATGCTTCCTGCCGGCTGCCGCCCACTCTTTTACGGACACTCCAATAGTGCCGGGAATTGGGTCGGACCGGCTCCGCCCGAGAACATTGTGTTAGTGTTAAACGGGTTCGAGCCAAAAAAGTCCAAATTTTTTTTGATGTCGTACCAACTCGTAGAGTAAAAACAGTGGTCCAACCTAACCCTAAATTGTATTGTGCCATCATTGAACTGTGGCGGCCCAAACCCGGCACATATATTTCACCATATAAAATCAAAATATTACAACCACTTAAAATCAATATCTTATTAAATTAAAGATATTAAATAATTCTAGCAACATTTGACCATATAAAGTCCAAATATCACAACAATATAAAATCTATAACTTACTAAATTAAAGAAATTAAACAACATATGCTTCATTGGTCAGTGTTGGCCTAAGCCCGGTCTATCTGTGCAGGTCGTGCCGTGGTCGAATGGACCAGAATTTAAGGTCCGGTCCAGACCAGATTTCGGATCGTGCTAACCCGATTCATATTATTTTGTGTCGGGTCATACTCGTGCTGGCTCTAAAATCCGGCCCATATATTCAGCACACTACTCCCAGTTCAGTATAGCAACCGATAAATAGCAGCGATCTGGTACTACCGGCACTCCATATCTATTTCTAAAAAAGGTAATACCAGCAGAATCCTTGTGGTCGACTATTGATGAAAAATTTCTCACTCAACTGTGCAAGCTAGATTATACAGTCACTCGTACCTACCTGGAATTTCTCATACTCCAGCAACTTACCTATCCTAAAATGTAAAAACATGGTTTAAGAGCAAGGACAATGAAAATGATTAAATGGGCTAAAATTTCCTTTCTATTCAGGATTGAATGGGCTAATTAAAAGTCTCTCTAATTCCATATATTCTCCTTGCTCCCGAACAAGCCTTTAGAGTTTCTACTTTTTTAAGTCGCGCTACTTGGATTATGGGTGAGAGAGCGATAGAGTATGTGTACCTCTAAATATTTTTTTACTTAGTTAACCGATATAGAGACTGCTAAAACATCATAATATCCACGATTCCAATATTTAACTTAGTTAACCGATATAGAGATGGCTAAAACGTCATAATTAATATCCACGAATCCAGTGGATAAAAGGTTTCATCCACTTGTATACTTATAGAGTAGAGGTTATTGGTGGTGGATCTAGAAATGAACTAAGAGAGGTTAATTTACTAGTGACCAGTGACGGAGGCAACATATTATTAGGAGAACTCATTTCTCTCTCTTTTCTTCCTCCTCCCTTCTCTATCATTCACCCCTTTCTCCAATATGTGGGGGACTAGAGCCCTAGCCTTCTTAGATCCACCCCTGAAAGATAGAAGAGAGAAACTCTATATATAGAGGATCTATCCACTAACTTTAGATGACCTTTTAGAGGACGTTATTGGGCGTAGAGGACACAAATCTCTTCTAAAATTTAGGGTACATGGCATTTTATTGGAGTTGTTGAAGAGACTCTTAAGCTATCTCTAGGAGATCTTCTATCACATCCCCTACCATATCCCTTATTTTAAACTACACTCTACAAACAGTGATGTCTATAGTGCAAAATAGTGTTTTGTACGATTATATGCACAATATGCTAGCCACAACCTTAGAGTCCCATGCAGGTGTGTGTGGGGGAGGGGGTACACGAACTGCGGTCAAGATGGGGTGGGAACTAGGGACAGGGACGAGGAAGAGTGGGTCGGCCAGGCTTCAAAGTTGGTATGATGGTAATTTAACATATAGATCTAAACCCTAACTCGCGGTTGCACCTGCATCCGACCCAAAGATTTGATGGGTGAGTGTAAGTTTCTGTTTCAATCCGCAGGTGACATGTACTTGACTCAAAATTTGGTTTATTCTTTTTTTTTGCAAAAATGGTTGAGATACAATAATAATTATTTTGAATAAGTAACTTGACTAATGATTTATGAAATGTCTTGTTGCTGCTCGACATTAGAAGGCTTAAAATCCGTGGATATACTTCAATTATTGTTGTTAATTAATTATTTATATATAAATTTTTTGTTTAAAAATGTACATTGAGTAAAAACTCGTCACACAAAATCTGACGGTAAAACTTTTCTAATTGAACAAACTATAAGAACATTATTAATATTTGTGTATCTCCTATATTTATCAAAAAAATTATTTTATTATAAAGCAAACCATTATTATTATGCATTATAAATATTAGTATTGTGTATATATTTTATTATTTTTTAAAACAAAAACTTGACTTCTCAAAAACAAGGTGTTCAGTTATTTTGAGACAAATAGGGGTACGTTTTGTAGTATGCACGGTACTGTACTGCGTCAAATCTGAGACAAAGCTGAGTATCGGCTGCATACATGACACTAACTGTATTCAGATTTGTCAAATGAGAATAGTTCAAATATACTGTAAGGACCTGTTTGTAATGAAGTTTTGAAATACTATATATATTTAAAATCGTGTTTTACATGTACGAATTAAACACCTTTAACTGCTAATACCACAATATTATCAAATATCATAGTATTATCTCAAAACTGTAAAAATATCAAGTTTGGCATGGAAACACGTAGGACTGACCTGTTCTTTTTTTCACTCACTATAAAAATATAGTGGTAAGTTGGTTTCTCTGTTCCTGTAATGGTTGTTCTTAGGATCTGTTTAATTTCTTTAGTTTAGGGACTAAATTTTAGTAGTCTTCACTGTATTTGGTTACATGGACTAAAAGTATTCGGAACACATTAAATGATTCATACGAAAACTAAAATGACCATTAACATTTTCCCATCATTACTGCAATTGAAATAAATGAGAGATAAAAGATGGAATTAATATGATTTAGTCCCTTGTAGTCACCCCTTGAGGGACTAGGGACTAAAATAGTCTGGTCCCTGTTTTAGTTCTATAGTTTGGCTATTTAGGGTGAGACTAAAATGGAGGGATTAATCTTTAGTCACTCAAACCAAACAGGGACTTAAGAGCAACTTCAGTAGTTTTATAAAAGACTCCCTAAATCAATAATTTAGGTAGCTAAACTAAAAACCCCTCTCCAACAGCTCTCTAAATGAACTTCCTAAATTTAGCTTCTTCTCATCTAACCTCATTTTCTTCCGACATTTAGCAACCATTTACCAACTCCCTACCCAAAAAACCGACGATATTTTCTGTATTTTGGTGTCTTTTTCACTTTATAGTAAAGATATATTAACAGAGCCTATACGTCAGACGTCACCTAGACCGAATTTTTTGTATTTTAGCCCCTAAACCGAAGTAAATTTACGTTTAGACCTAAAAAAATTTTAAATGCAGTTTTGGACCCTTTGCTCGGCGCCATAGGCCGTGGCGCCGAGCTAACACAGCTCGGCGCCACAGCCTATGGCGCCGAGCTGTGACGTGGCCGCAACGGCTAGTTGCGTCCAGGGCTTACCTGGCTCTGACGTGGCGGCGGCGCTGCCTCGTAGCTCGGCGCCACAGATCTTGGCGCCGAGCTACGAATGCCTATAAAAACGCCCGCGCGGCTGGCCGAGAGCAGCACATTTCATCCCATTTCAAAACTTCGTCAAAAATTGCTGGATTCAAAGATTTGAGTTGGTTCACTTCGTAGGCCAAGGTATGATTTCGAACTGATTCGTTTTGTATATTGGGTTGTTAGTTAAATAATTTGTATACACCTATTATATTATTATTTCGAATATTAGTTTGTGTAGACTTATTATAAAGCATAATAGGTACAAGTGATAATTATAATCGTTTATTAGATGAAAGACATGTACCGAGAGGCGTTGTGGCAGAAGAGAGGTCGTCCTCGGGAGTTATATCCGGACGTATCTAGTAAGGATGCTCCTATTCCTCCTGAACTCCCCGTGCCTAACTGTGACTGTGGCAGACTGGCTTGGGTACATCAATCACAACATCCAGACACGGCTGCTCGCTGCTACTACCTTTGTGGCACTTTGGACGTACGTAGCTTATGACTTGTCACTTAACTTTGTTCGCATTCATTTTTTTGTAGATATGTAATAGTGCATCTTTCCATTATTTTAGGGACATCAGAAGTGTTTCTTTTTCCAGTGGATCGATGGTCCTGATAAATTTGACCCTCGATATCTGCTTTTCGTTAATTGGTTGAGTGGAAAGACCAGTCATGAGCGTTTTAAGCGTTGGGTACCTCCTCCCCCGAATCCTCCACCAATGACGGATGCAGAGAAGGAGGTAGCAACAGAAAGACGGATGGACTCACCGCCTCGATGCGATTGTGGAGACCGTGCTGTCATAGACGAAGACTATGACAAGCAGTTCTGTTGTCCGAACATTGATTATGTGAGCCCATTGATACGCTAAATATATGAACTAGTTTTTATTTACAATAAATTACTAATTTTTTCTCCTGCAGCCATACGGGTGGCGTAAGTGTCGTTTCAGAGAGTGGTTGTATGGTCCTTTGTCCCATTGGCCAGAGCCAGAGGTAAAGGAAAAGAGATACATGGGGTGGGCGGCAGAAGAGGTCAAATTTGATCCAGTACTCTGCAAATGCGGTATTGAAGCTAAGTATGGATTAGTTCCTTCGGAGCTTGGTGTTGGATATTTTTGTGGACATATGGTCGATTACGATGAGGTTGGTATTTTTTTTTGCACCAGATTTAATGTTATAGCGGTACTTACTATTTTTTTGTAGGAGACGAGGAAATGCAGTTGGGAGAGTTACGACGACAAAGGAGAGGTGATGCGGACAATAGAGTCCAAGAGAATAATGGGACAGAAGATGCGTTGTGGATCTCAGCTCGTTGATTCGTACATTAACGATCGCATACGCGACATGCGTAGGGAAGCAAAATCTGCCTTTTATGATAGCCCGAAGCGTGCAGAGTATAGGAGGTTCAAGGCGGCAGATGAGAAGAGAGCACAGGATGCAAGGGAATGGGAAGCGGCTCAAGCCGAGAAACAGATGTTGGATAATCTTGCTGATCGCCTCAAGGGAAGTAAGTGAGATAAATGATATTATAATTATGTTAGTACAATTTATTTATCCTGACTTTGCTAACTTAATTTTCTCATTATATTTGCAGAGATTGGAAGCGGCGTAAACTATTTGGCCGATGAGGCGCATGCGAGATATGTTCAGGATAAAATGGCAACGGTTGAGCTGATGGAGGAGGAGGACGACGACACATCTAGATTGAGTGAGCTTATCGCCCTCGCAGAGGCAGGATTACATGAAGAAGAGGAGGACGACATGTCAAGGTTGAGTGCGTCTCGAAGTCCGTGACCTTCTTCTGTCTCTGTCTGTCGAACCTGCAAAAGTTAGAACCATATATTAGCGACTAACTGATATTTCAATTATTAGTTAGAATAACAAGTGCATGTAGTAACTCACTTATGAAGTTCTATTGAAGTCGAGAATGGCTCCACCGGAAACTCCTGGCGCAATCCGAACTGTCGAGCAACTCTGTGGGGCAAGTGGTACTCAACAGCATAAAAACAGATGAGGGGACACCTCATGAGGTAGAGGTTCTCGTCTATTGAGCACATGCTGCTCAACTGTATGCTGGCGAAATATGGATCAAGATACGGTTGCCAAGTCACCTGCAAAAGTTTTAGAAAGCCCATGTAAGCACGCTGGTGTCGTGTGATAAAAGTAGAAAGGACATGTAAAAAGAAAAAAGGAGACAACTCACCATCGAAGGAGTAAGTGCGTCGAGCTCGTTTGAGTACTCCACGTAAGCACGCTGGTGTCGTGCGAATGGCTCCTCGACCTGGTCCCAGCGGTAAGCAGCCGTGGGCTTAAGCCGATGTCCGGCTACCACGAACCACTCACGAGGAGGAAACTCTCTGGGTCGCCCGACGGGTATGTGTGCCCACATCCACAGCTGTAGTAGGTAGACACATCCACCTAAGCTGGCGGTCCTCGACGAACGACGACAAGCCTCGCAAAGTTGCCTGTACAGGAAGGCCAACACTGCTGAAGCCCAGCTGTAACCTCCGGTCGTATCCCAGTCAGTCAGGCAGGGCAGAAACATCCATGACGCGCCTGTCGCCTGTTGCGTCTGGAAAAAGAACTGAACCAAAGAGATGGAGAATCCAAGCTCGACAATGGTATCCAACCGTCTGCTCATCTGCACCAGGTGGACACTGCCCAAAGCTCTGCCTAAGCCAGGTCAGTGGGACTCCGGTGTTGTGGCTACCTCGTAGCTCATCCGGAAGCAGTCTCCCAAGAAAGGCCTCCACCCTCTGCCTCCAACCGCCTGGTGATGCCTGACCGGTCACTGGACGACCCATAATGCTGAGACCAAGAATCTTCTGGCAATCTTCAAGCGTCACAGTCATCTCACCGCAGGGAAGGTGGAAAGTGTGAGTCTCTGGCCGCCACCTATTGGAAGACAGAAGAATACAAAAATCATTAGTATGCAAAGTAGATTTGATAATTGTAAATATTAAACAACTAGAGAAGTCTTTACCTGTCGACCAGAGCCGTCAACGCCGCTGGGTTGAAAGTGGGCAGCCCACGGCGGACCTGGTACGATAAGACGTCCAAGCCAGCCCTCTGTAGGAGAGGAGTATACCTCTCATCGTACCTCATCTCCTCCAGAAACCGGTCGTGGGTCCGGACCCGCAGAACGGGCAACACCTAGCAATCAAAAGATTTTTCATTAGTCAAATATAGGTCGCATATATTAATTCAAATATAGGTCGCAAATATAGCAAACAAAATATTACCTCTCCCTCTGCGGTGAGACGGCCCCTGTGGTGCTCGTCGTAGTGAGGGTCCAGCAAGTGGAACTGCGCCATCCTGCAAATTAAGATATCAACATATTAGAATATAAGTTGTGTACAAAGTGTAACAAAAACATCGACATATTAGAATAAAATTTGTGTATAAAAAAATATATCACACCTGACTAAGTGTCCAAATGCATGTACGTGAGTTGTGGCCAAGTCTACCGCATTTTCCGCATTCATTCTGCTCTGGGTCCACGAGAAAGGGGGACGCTCGTCCTCTCCTACTGCGACCGGAAACCTGATCCATAACCATGTTGCACCGGCTCCTTTTCCTACTACCACGTTTGTCCCATCGATGCGCTGGATCAGCAACGTATACCGGACCGGTGTACGTTGGCCATTGTGACTCATCAAGAAATGGCTCAAAACGAGGGCTCCAGGTACGTACTAAGCTCTCTACACTGAACTCAGAAGGTATTCTGCTCTCAAATGCAAAGTTACGATGACGTGCGGCCGCAACATAATGAGAACATGGAAAATGGTATTGTCTAGGTTTACCACATCCGCACCAGAATGCATCAAGTAACACGACATGTGTCCTCGAAGGTCGCACCTCACCGTCCGAATTTATGCCGCCTAGTGTTGTTACCTCGTATTTACCCAGCTCCTCATCAAAGCATTGTACCTCATGTCTATGGGCACGTTCCTTTGCATTATTAAGGTGTGATGTTGGTTTAGGTGCCCATCTCTGCCCTCGGGTCTGCATTGCCTTGGCCTGCGCGTGTCTATCATTAAACCAAGCCACAAGCCTATAAAAAGTGAATGTTACTATAGCATTGACTGGCATGCCCCGTATACCCTTGAGCACACTGTTAAATGACTCGGCCATGTTGCTAGTCTGAAACTCGAACCGCCAGCCACCTTCGTCGTAGGCCCTTGTCCATTTGTGCGGTTCCCTCAGCAATCCAGCAATCCAGCTCTTACCTTCAGCATTTGTTGCATCTTTTAGTTCCTTCAACTTATCCTCGAAAAACGAAACCTCCAACTGACGACATACCTCCTCAAAAAGGGGGAAGTTAGCCTTGCTATGATCCTTTCGAAGAAGATTTTCTGCTAGATGTCGAGTGCACCATCTGTGGTGCATGGGTGCGTAGCCAGTAATCTGCTCTTGCACTGCATTAAGAATACCTTGGTGTCTGTCAGATATGACACCAACCTCGCGTCCAGGGCCTACGACATGGATGCGTACAAGCCGCAAGAACCAAGACCAACTATCTCTGTTCTCCCTCTCCACCAAAGCAAATGCCAAAGGAACCAGTGAGTTGTCTGCGTCGCATGATATGGCAACCAACAATGTGCCCTTATACTTCCCAAGCAGAAAAGTACCATCAATAGAGAGCACGGGACGACAATGCCTGAAGGCCTCTACGCACTGCGAGAAACACCAGAAAGCACGATAAAATATCTCTTTGCCGTTCCTCCATTCATTAGGTTTGGGGATGTACTCGTAATGCATGCCTGGGTTTTTTGCTTTCATTGCATTGAACAATGCTGGTAACTTCTCATAACCCTCCTCCCAATCCCCGTATATCATCTTCCATGCTCGCTGCTTTGCCCTCCATGCCTTCCCATATTTGATCCTGTAACCAAACAGCTCCGAAGTCATGGTCATAATTGACTTCACCTTCAAGTTTGGCTGACCCTTCAATATCCCCAATATCCTTTTCGCAATCAGGGTAGATGTCAACTGACGATGCTTAGAGCTCAGCTCTGTCTGGGCACAAGTGTGTGGACCTACAATTTTGGTGATCTTAAACTTTCCGGTGTCCTTCTGCCTTCGGGCACATACCCTCCAATTACATTCTGGCACCTCGCACACAACAATGTAACGACGCTGTGCATACGAATGCCTCACCTTGAACGGCCTCTTCCGGTTCACAGAATATTCCTGTAGCCATCGTCTCAGTGTAGGCAGATCCTTGAAAAGTAAGCCAACCTTAATCTCAATGCTGTCGGCGTTATCCGGAGCCTCTAGCAGTTCATCGTCACGTCCTTCAGCATACGCACGGGTGGATTGACTTAAACTGCTAAATTCATGTACTGCAGGGTCTCGCTCCGGACACAAACGTCTTATGAGTTCAATTTCTTGCTCGGTCATTTCTTGAACCGGACGGTCATCATCAGAATCTACGGCCCGTGCAGCCTCATATGGCTCCTCCTCATCCTCAATCTGAACATCAACACTATTGGATGCCCTGCATATGTTGTCCATATTATATGACACAGGCACATCAATCTGAACATCAGCATTATCGATATGTGGAGATCCTGCATCGGGTCGGAGCAAGAAAACCCACATTAAAAAGTCTAATCAAACGAAATAATGATGGATACGAACAATGTGTCGAAGACACTTACTAGGATGATCGTGAACTGGATCCTGGGTCAATGGGATCTCTTGGGGGGGGGGGGGGGGGTACAACCGCATTAGAAGCCCCACAAACGCCGGGAATAGGACGAGAAATCCCATACTCGTGCGGACCCGATTGAGCATCGGGCACAACAACGACTTCTTCATGAAGCTCTACCAAAGGAGCTTCAATACGAGATGCATTTGGCATTTGTGGAGACAACCCGACTGGACCTCCGCAATGACTAACATGTAACTTTTGAACAACCACATCCAAACATGGTGGAACCATCGTCTTCACAATTCTTAAATATATCACCCAATCATCTTCTGAGGTAATGGAGATCAACCGTCGGACAACTGTTCCATATGTAATATGGGACAACAAACCCTGAATTGATATTCTAGGGTCGTTTATGTCGCAACTAATCTCCTCACAAGCTCGAGCCAAAAGCTGGTCAAAAGATGGTCTTTCAACGAACAACATGGTCACGATCTTCATACCATCAAAAGTAACACTCCCATAAGCATCTATCTCCACCCTTCCTCCATGGTATAGTGTTACTAGGCTGTCCATCTATTGCAAAAATGGATTACTAACTCAATAATGGCTACATACTTAAGCCTACTAACTTACTAAGTAATAAATAGATATTAACTAATAACTATACAGTAAATATTAAATGAACACATCAAACGAAATTACATAATCTATAAATAATGTACGAAAACTATGTATACCTGATAACGCGTAGGAGTCCAGCTAACGGTGGAGAAGGTCAAGTCGGACGAACACCTACGTACAAAAAAAACCAATTGTCAGTAAAAAATTGGGCAGCACCTCCCCTGTAAAGTGATGTTTATAGAACCTGCGAATAAACGACAACACGATGGTTGCCAACACATAAAACATGTAATATCAATGCGCTAAACAAAATGGTAACTATATCAATGCACTAAGAATTTACTAAACACTAACAATATACTACGCAACAAACTAGCTAACTATTTTAATAAACACTAACAACAAAATATCTAACTATTTACTATACAATCAATAAGTAGATACCTAACTAATTATTACTAGTTTACAAACTAAGCAATTAAAAAAAATGGTCGGCAGTGGGGCGGGAGCTACCAGGCGAGCTCGGGCGGTGGGGAGCGAGCTCGGGCGGCGGCGACCTCCGGCGGCGGCGACCTCGGGCGGTGGGGTGCGAGCTCGGGGCGAGCTCGGGCACTGGCGGCCGCGACCTCGGCCGGTTTGGAGCGGGCTCGGGGCGACCTCGGGCGGGCGGGCGGCGGCGGCGGGCGGACCTCGCACGACCGCGGGCGGCGGCGACCTACGACGAGGAAGGCGGCGGCGATTTGAGGAGAACGCGGCGCGGCGGCGCGGATGTTTGGAATGAGCGCAGAGAGAAGAAACGCGCGCAGAGAGAAAGCGTTTTTCGGTTTTTTCCTAGCTCGGCGCCAAGATCTGTGGCGCCGAGCTAGGTGCCACGCGGGACAGCCACGTCACGAAGCTCGGCGCCACAGGCTGTGGCGCCGAGCTGTGTTACCTCGGCGCCACAGGCTGTGGCGCCGAGCTAAGGGTCCAAAACTGCATTTAAAATTTCTGGGGGTCCAAACGTAATTTTTTGACTCGAAAGGGGCTAAAAAACAAAAAATTCGGTCACCTAGATATTAAATAATTGTCAATGCAATAGCCCGGCAATAAATCAAAAGGCCAACACAGCTCAACAAACTAAGGGCCTGTTTGGTTCACTACCTCAGTTGCCACACTTTGCCTAACTTTTCTGCCTAAGGTTAGTTATTCAATTCGAACGACTAACCTTAGGCAAAGTGTGGCACATTTAGCCACAAACCAAACAGACCCTAAATCTCTCATCGCTGATGGTTCCTCTTAAACTAGTAACATGTTAAATTTTAACATATTTAGAAAGTAATATATAGAGAATGGGTAGAGGAGATGGGTTTTTTATTTCTTATATTATTTGAGGACTTACTAAATCTAGGATTTAGATAATATAATTATACATAACTATAATGCAACCTACCTGAAGAATACGGAATGAATCCACTTTATTGTCGCGGATCTGACTCGGGCAGCACGGTCCATGCTGATGGAGAAGACAATTAATTGTTCTGGGTCCAGCCACTGCGACGAGTTGTCTGTTGTACAATCTACTGGGTATTGCTCCGTCCTCCAGGTACTTGTTCATGGTCCGACCATGACACGTGGAGGTCTCCTCGCTGCACTCCAAAGGGCACATACGATCACACTGATTCCGCTATTCATACTTTCTATTTATATTTAAATACCTCTCTCAACTATTCTTCCTTTATTTTATCTTCTCTCCAACCATTCTCAATATTCAACTTCTCTTTACATCTGTTTTGGAGTTTTTAAAAATACTACCATATTTGTATTATCGTAATACATATTATTATCTGCTAATTAAATTTGAAAATGATTAATTTCATAATTATTATTGTTGATTAGTGGAGGGGAGATTAGAGCTCCCCTCTCCCCCATAGGAAAATCCTCTCACCCCGTGGAGTGGCTGGGGGATGTCCCCGCCCTGTCAGGGGAGGTATCAAGGAGTCCGCCTAGGCCTAATCAACCGTACAAATGTCACTGGTCTGCAACTGTTCGCTGCTGCACATGCGCGGCTTCCAATCCTGCCCAAATCCCAATTTTAGCTGTACCCGGCTACCCGTACGCAGCCCTGGCCCAGCTGATGTGCACAGGGTTTATTCGTGGTATATTAAAATCACCTTCATTCACCGTGGTTAGTTTACGTAGTACTAACCTGTGCTGACACTGATTTTCTCGCAGCGACTACATCATGATCATCCTGACCGGGGAAGCGACGGGTCGGCTACTGCGGTACGACCCGGCCACGGGCAGCGCCGCCGTGCTGGCGTCCGGCCTGTCCTTCCCCAACGGCGTGGCGCTGAGCGCGGACGGGACGCACGTCGTGGTGGCCGAGACCACGCGGTGCCGCCTGCTGCGCCACTGGCTGCGCGGCCCCGCCGCCGGCACCACCGAGCCCTTCGCCGACCTGCCGGGGTACCCGGACAACGTGCGCCGCGCCGGCGACGGTGGGTACTACTGGGTGGCGCTCAACCGGGACAAGTCGTGGCTGGAGCAGGGGACCACTCCCCGGTCCGTGGCTGCCGTCAGGGTCCACGCTGAGACGGGCGTCGTCGTCGAGGCGTTGCGCGGGCTCGGCAACGCCACGGTCAGCGAGGTCCTGGAGCGCCCCGGCGGCGCGCTCTGGCTCGGTTCTGTCGACACGCCTTACGTCGGTCTGTTCAAGATCGGCCTCTAGCTAGCAGCGTACGTGTGTAGCCGTGTATGTCTGTCGTTTGTCCTAAATTAAGAGTAGTCGATCTTCTATCTGTCGCACACGTACGTGTGACAGCAATGTAATATATGTGCACTAGTAATGTCGGACGCCTATCTATAATATATTGTCATCGTAGAAATGCACTTTGTTCGCGCTGTTCGCTTCGACTCCAGCTACAATCCCAAAACACTCCACAAATAATAAAAGCTGTTTCAAATTGAAACCAAGCAAACAATCAACTTATCTCGCCAATAATAGCGGAGACGGTCCCAATTTAAAACCTAAGCAACATTATTATAAATTTCTAAAGTCCACGAAAAGTCTCAAGTCGATTATAATAATGTTAATATTTAAAACCTAAGCAACTAATAATTTTAAAAGAATAGGTAACAATAATATTAAAACAAATAATTATTAAGTGCTAACGAACTAGAAAATAGTATAGTGTCTGTGTTCCAAACATCGTTCCGACAAGTATTTTTTTTGCGTGTTTCGTGCTTCAGACGTTGTGCGCGGTGGGCATAAGATTTATACTTGTCGCGTACCGTAATTAGGGGTACTCCAACACTCCTACACACGGCTAGTAACCACCATCAACACAAGCCGCAGAGGCTGATGGGCACGATTCAGGTCAAGGCTTCGTCTACCCAAGGGCCGCGATCTCGCCTCGCCCGAGCCCAGCCTCGGGCGGGAACTGTAGTCCCGGACGAAGTTACGTCTCGCCCGAGGGCCTCCTCAGGCAGTGGGCGCACCCTCGGCACGCCCGAGGCCCAACTCGAGCAGGCTTCGTCAAGAAGCAACCTTGGCCAAATCGCCTCTCCAACCGACCGTATCGCAGGCGCATTCAATGCGAGGATCGCCTGACACCTTATCCTGACGCACGTGCCTCAGTCGGCAAAGTCGAAGTGACCGCAGTCACTTCGCCCTTTCACTGACCGACCTGACAGGAAAACATCGCCGCTCGCCCCGCTCCGACTACTGTGCCACCCACCAGGGTGAGGCTGACAACAGCCAAGTTCAGCCTCGGGCGCAACAGGAAACTCCGCCTCGCCGGACCTTAGGCCTCGGCCTCGGAAGGAGGTCTCCGCCTCGCCCGACCCCAGGGCTCGGCCTCAACCTCGGCCTCGGAAGGTGGTCTCCGCCTCGCCCGACCCTAGGGCTCGGCCTCAACCTCGGCCTCGGGAGGAATCGCGTCCTCGCTCGACCCCGGTCTCGGCCTCGGGAGAAGTCTCCTCGCCCGACCTTGGGCTCGGACCGACCGCGCCACAAGGGATACATCATTACCCTACCCCTAGCTAGCTCAGGCTACGGGGGAGCAAGACCGGCGTCCCATCTGGCTCGCCCCAGTAACAAGTAATGATGGCTCCCCGCGTGCGTCCATGACGATGGTGGTTCTCGGCCCCCTACGGAAGCAGGGAGACGTCAGCAAGATCCCAGCAGCACCGACAGCTGTGCTTCTACAGGGCTCAAGCACTTCTCCGACGGCCACGTTATCGCCTACGCAGGGCTTAAGCACTTCTCCGACAGCCACGTTAGCATGTAAATAGGGCTCAGGCACTTCCCTGCCAGACACGTTAGCGCCTAGCTACACCCCCATTGTACACTTGGACCATCTCCTTGCATCTATAAAAGGGAGGTCCAGGGCCTTCATGCGGGAGGGTCGCGCGGGAGGACGAGCTAACGAACAGGCTCACTCTCTCTCTCTCGCGAACGCTTGTAACCCCTACTACGAGCACACCCCCCTAGCGCAGGATAACACGAGCCGTGTTTTCCCCCTTGTGTTCTATCTCGCGCCAACCCATCTGGGCTGGGACACGCAGCGACAAATTTACTCGTCGGTCCAGGGACCCCCCGGGGTCGAAACGCCGATAGTTGGCGCGCCAGGTAGGGGCCTGCTGCGTGTTAACGAATAACTTCCCGTTGAGTTCCAGATGGGTAGTCTTCAGCAACCTCTTCAGCCCGGGACGCTGCTCCGCTTTGGGAGTCTCGAGTTCATGTCCCTCGACGGCAGCTACGACATGGTACTACTCCAACCGCAGCGCGACATCAACCACGACGGTCGTCAGCTCGCCCGGCGGCGGTGAATTCGACGACGTCTTCCCCCCGTGGCGGAGGAGCAGCATCCGGGTTTGTCCCGCCACTCTCCTCGCCGCAGGAGGAGGAGACGGGGCAACCGTGGCCAGCAGGAGGCGGCATCTCGTCGGCTGTCGAGTGAGTCGACAACGCTGACACCCCAGCGGGGGACATGTCGGGCGTTGTCCTCGCGCCTGAGACAACGACGGATGTCGTTTCCCTGCAACGTGCCAATCCTAAGCGGACAGATGACGCCAGCACACTCGCGAAGGGCTTGCTGGGCGTTAGCCTCGTACCTGAGATAACGGTGCAGTCCGTCCCCGACGCTACTTCGTCACCGTCCATCGATCAAGAGGTACCGTCCGTTTTCCGCCCTGTGCCTTTTAGATTCAGCTTCGATCACCAAGTGACCCCGCTTCGGTGAGCGCTTTTGTAAAGGCGTACCCTAACCTTCCGGGGTACCATATGTGGTCAACCTGGGACCGACTGACGACCGTCTCAACATGCGGGCCCCCAGGTTCCGAGGAAGAGGACGAGCCCGATGTCGGCGTTTCGAGACCGGGGGGTCCCCGAGCCGACGAGTGAGTGTGCCGCGTGCCCCAGCCCAGATGGGTCGAGCGCGTGGGCGAGCGCGAAGGGGGGAGAAGCAAGGTGGCCAGAGACGGGCGTGAGAGAGGTGGAAATCCCGCGGCCTTCGTGTTCGTCCCGCGCCCAGGTCGGGTGCGCTTGCAGTAGGGGGTTACAAGCGTCCACGCGGGTGAGGGAAGCGAGCGGCCCCAAGAGAGCGCCTATCCCGTCCTCGGTCCCGCGCGGCCAACCTTCTCTAAGAAGGCCCTGGTCCTTCCTTTTATAGGTGTAAGGAGAGGATCCAGGTGTACAATGGGGGTGTAGCAGAGTGCTACGTGTCTAGCGGAGAGAGAGCTAGCGCCCTGAGTACATGCCAATGTGGCAGCCGGAGAGATCTTGGCACCCTGCTGGCGTGATGTCGTGGCTGTCGGAGGAGCAACGGAGCCTGGTGGAGGGACAGCTGTCGGAGCGGTCTAGTCCTTGCTGACGTCCTCCTGCTCCCGTAAGAGAGCTGAGAGCCGCCGTCGTCACAGAGCTTGTGGGGCGCCATCATTACCCATCTGGCGGAGCTAGCCAGATGGGACACCGGTCTTGTTCTCTGTGTCCCGAGTCGGCTCGGGGTAGGATGATGATGGCGCTCCCTGTTGACGTGGCGGGCCTGCGCCCTAGGTCGGGCGACGTGGGGGCTCCTCCGAAGCCGAGGTCGAGTCTGTCTTCCGTGACCGAGGCCGAGCCCGAGCCCCCGGGTCGGGCGAGGCGGAGATCGTTCGACAGAGGCCAGGGCGGAGTCCGAGCCCTGGGGTCGGGCGAAGCGGAGTTCGTCGTCTTCTGGGGCTGAGCCCGAGTCCGAGCCCTGGGTTGGGCGGAGCGGAGTTCGCCGTCTTCCGGGTCTTAGCCCGAGTCTGAGCCCTAGGGTCGGGCGGAGGGGAGTTCGCCGTCTTCTGGGTCTTAGCCCGAGTCCGAGCCCTGGGGTCGGGCAGAGCGGAGTTCGCCGTCTTCCGGGTCTTAGCCCGAGTCCGAGCCCTGGGGTCGGGCGGAGCGGAGTTCGCCGTCTTCCGGGTCTTAGCCCGAGTCCGAGCCCTGGGGTCGGGCGGAGCGGAGTTCGCCGTCTTCCGGGTCTTAGCCCGAGTCCGAGCCCTGGGGTCGGGCGGAGCGGAGTTTCCTATGGCGCCTTTGGTGAGGCCTGACTGCCCGTCAGACTCACTCTGTCGAGTGGCACTGCAGTCGGAGTGGCGCAGGCGGCGCTGTCCTTCTGTCAGACCGGTCAGTGGAGCAGCGGAGTGACGGCGGTCACTTCGGCTCTGCCGGGGGGTGTGCGTCAGGATAGAGGTGTCAGGCCACCTTTGCGTTAAATGCTCCTGCAACTCGGTCAGTCGGTGCGGCGATTTAGTCAGGGTTGCTTCTTAGCGAAGCCAAGGCCTTGGGCGAGCCGGAGATGTGTCCGCCGTAAAAAGGGGGGCCTCGGGCGAGACGGAAGTCCCTTGAGGTCGGCTGCCCTTGTCCGAGGCTAGGCTCGGGTGAAGCGTGATCGAGTCACTCGTATGGACTGATCCCTGACTTAATCGCACCCATCAGGCCTCTGCAGCTTTATGCTGATGGGGGTTACCAGATGAGAATTAGGCGTCTTGAGGGTACCCCTAATTATGGTCCCTGACAGTAGCCCCCGAGCCTCGAAGGGAGTGTTAGCACTCGCTTGGAGGCTTTCGTCGCACTTTTTTGCAAGGGGACCAGCCTTTCTCGGTTGCATTTTGTTCCGGTGGGTGCGCGCGAGCGCACCCGCTGGGTGTAGCCCCCGAGGCCTCGGAGGAGTGGTTTCACTCCTTCGAGGTCTTAACGCCTTGCGTAACGCTTCGGCTGGTCTGGTCGTTCCCTCATGCGAACTGGCCGTAGCACGGGTGCACGGTCGGGGCCCAAGTTCTCGGGCTGGTATGTTGACGCTGTCAACGGTTCGGCCGGAGCCGGGTTTGCGAGAGCAGCCCCCGAGCCTCCGCACAGGGCGAGAGGGCGACCAGGGATAGACTCGACTTTTTACCTATGCCCCTACGTCGCCTTTCCGCAAGGAGGAGGGGGGGAGTGCGCCATGTTACCCTCGATGGGCACCGAACATGCTGTCTCCGGTGAGCTGCAAGCGGGTAATCCGAGTGGACGTCCGTGCCCCGTTCGCTGGGGGTCGGCTAGGGGCCCAGAGGCACGCCCAAAAGTACCTGCGGGTGATCTGCCGGACCCGGTCCCCTGGCGACGGGGTCCGAGGGCTCGATGCCTCCCTCCGATGGGATTCCGTTACAAGATCGCTCCCGTTGGTCTCGGAAATGTCCTAGGGTACCTCGGGAGCGCAGCCCGAGCCTCGGTTATGTATCGAACGTACCCCTGGTCATCCCTCGCTCGGTGTCTGAGGCGACTGTGAACCCTTCGGGGGCCAGCCTTCGAACCCCTGATCAGTAATGGGCGCGGAGCCCGAGTAGCCTGAGGCGGCCATGGAGCCCTTCGGGGGGCCGGCCTTCGAACCCCTGACCAGTAGTGGGTGTCGGGCCCACGCGATCTGAGGCGACTGTTGAACCCTTAGGAGGGCCAGCCTTCGAACCTCTGATCAGTAGGGGGGGCTCGGAGCCCGGTTCCTTCACAGGGAAGGATCCTGTTCGGGGTATCCCCCTTTCCCGGTCCCTGTTGCAAGAGATAGAGAAAGAGGAAAAAAGGAAAAGGATACGAAATCGAACGACATGGCGTACCTTTTTTGGCGCGGTTATTACGGCGAAGGCGAAGCGTCGTCCGCTTCTCCTGCCAGAAGCGCCGCCTGTCCCGCCGCGGAGTTAATGCGACAGGGCGAGTGGTTGGTGGGGCGGCCGTTGCGCGTGCGCGAGCCGTTCGAGGAACGGATCACGGGCGCACCGTCTTCACGCCGTGGGAGGAGGCTCTCTTGCTGCCCCTGGATGGGACGTGAGCCTGGCTGACGACGTGACTGCTGCTCCCGCCCGCCTGCCACCGTCATTACTGCCGGCCCACTTTCGGCCGCATTGACCGTCGCGCTAGGCTGGCGCCGCTGGGTCGCGCGCTGGGTCGCCTCGAGTCGCGGCATAGGCTCCGCAACCGAAGAGGTGCGACGGTGGCACAAGTGGCGGCGCGGTTGCTTGCATGCAGCAACTGGCGCGCTGGTTGCGTGACGCGTGGGCCTGGGCCTCCAAGCTGGCGTGTCAGAAGTCGGAGAAGCACGTCCACCTGGTGCGGTTGCATGCCGCCTGCATGGCTGCCCGCCCCTTCCGCCCGTTGGTCTGGGCAAAAGTGGGGGGTCGCTTGTAACCGCTGGGCGGTTGTGCGCACCACGCGCGGCGGTTTGGCTTCTTCTGCTCTGATCCGGTTTGCATGACATGCGGGACCCAGCCCCCGAGTCGCAGGGGAGGGCCTTGGAGCGTGTTGGAGAAGACTCAGCCCGTGGCATTTGGGGGCGCACGTAGGGAGAGTTGCCTTTAAAAGGAGGGAGACCCCTTTCGGAAGGCAACCATGTCTTCTTCCTCCCTTATGCGCTGTGTCTTTCCATCTTAGCCCCCGGATGGGGGGTATCCGCCGTCTTTCCGCCTCCTCGCTGGAGGAACGCAACTCCGTGGGAGTTGGTACCTTTCAGCCATCGTTCGGCTTCAAGGATTTTCATCACGCAGCCCGGCCGCACCCCTCCACCGGCGGTCACCCAAGATGGTGACCTCCGGCTTGATGGTGGGGGAAAGCGAGCCGGGCTGTGGCCTCTGCCCCTCCCTCAGCCTCAAGGATTTTCATCACCAAGGCTGGGGAGGGGAGAGCGCCGAGTTGGGGTCGGCCCCTGCGCGGGCGGCGGCCCGCTCCTTCACTCAGTGATCGGAGGGAAGGGCGGTCGTCGTCCGTGGCGCTGGCAGCTGCACCGTGCCTGGCTCTCGGGCGCGAGTGGCTTCGGAGCCGCTCGCGGTGCCGGCATCCGCCACGGCAGCTTGAAGAGGTTCTTCTGCCGGCGAGATAGCCAGGGCCGGCCACAGACTGACCTCCAACTCTACGGCCTTCTGCCCGTCCTTGCCTCACGAGTTTTGGCACGGGCGGGGGCCTCCTGGCAGCGGCATCCACCCTGAGGTCAGCGTTGCCGCTGCTCGGCCCCCCGGAGCAGAAGTCGTCGTCGTCGCCGCTGCTGGAGCAGGTGACGGCGCGCCGTTCGTCGGCCTTCCGTCGCTCCGCAGGCCTTCCCCCTCGGAGTGGGGTTGTTCGTACCTGCGGAGGGGGAACCGGAGTTCCATTTGTAACGGCACTTCGAATGCCGGTGTTTTTGTTCATTGTGGCTGTCGAGGCCTGAACATGTATGTAACTTCGGCACGGAGCCGTGTTTTTCCTCATTTTCGAGCACTAAGTCTCGCCTGTTGATTATCTGAACCGCTTCACCAAGCATGAGTCGCCCCGTGTCAAGGTGACGAGTGAGGTATCCGTATCCCGGAGGCGTAGGAGTCCCTCGGCTCGATCGGCCTTGTTGTCTGAGGCTCCTCTAGCTTAGTTAAAGAGACCCCTCGGCCGCTCTTCGATGAGCCAAGGCCAGGGGTAGCGATATCAGTACGAACAGAGGCGGAGTTGGCTCGGAAATGGGAACCTGGTTGGCCGAAGCCTAGCCGGGTTGCCCGTCAGCGGGGCTGACGCCGGAGTCGATCAGCCGAGGCCTCGGGTCGGGCTGGCGCCCTTGGAAGATGGTTGGCCGAGGCCCCGGGGGTAACCGGCCGAGCCGCCTGCTTGGGCCGGATTCCCGGAGAAGTCCCTGGACCGCGCCGCCGTCCGAGGCTGGGTCGGACCTTGCTGAAGGCGTCGTCGATGCCGAGGGTGCTACAGCCTCCTTCAGCGTGAAGACCCGAGCCTGCAGGATCAGATCGTCTTGTAGCGTGTGCCTTCTGCGGCCGCTGAGGCCAGAAAACACACCCTCGCTGCGCTTGTAAAGCTGCGTCTCTTTTCCTCTTATTCCGAGCATCTGGACTTTTTTGTCGGTAACAGGGATGTTTGTGCGGGCGAGAGTTGCTTCTCGCGGAAGGTGATGAGTGAGGTATCCGTATCCCGGAGGCGTGGGAGTCCCTCGGCTCGGTCGGCCTTGCCGCTTACGCGTACTTTCACCCGTCCATGAGGCCCTGTCTCCGACTTAGTCGAGAGAGCTTGAAGGACCGCTTTGGCAGAAGAGCTTCCGAACGTGAAGACTTGTTTGGTCCACGGAGTCGCTTTATCCGAACGCGAGTTACTTATCGCAGAAGGTGACGAGTGAGGTATCCGTATCCCGGAGGCGTAGGAGTCCCTCGGCTCGGTCAGCCTTGGCTGCTTACGTGTACTCCGTCGTTTCCAGGATCCGCTTTTCGAAGTAGTCAAAAAGCACGAAAGAAATTCTGCTAAAAAGAGATCTTTTTTCGAGGAAAAATTCGACACAGAGGGGGTCTCCCCCCTTTTAGCCCCCGAGGGAGGGTCGGGCTTTGCCGAGGCGAGGCCGACCCTTCCTTGATGACTAAACTTTTTGCGTAGGCGCGGGGTATATGAACAACTTGAAAACATCTTAAGGGTAGAAGCGACGTAGCTGTTTGATGTTCCAAGCGTTGCCGTAGACCTCGCCTTGATTGTTGGCCAGCTTGTATGTTCCGGGCTTCAGGACTTTGGCGATGACGAATGGCCCCTCCCAGGGGGGCGTGAGCTTGTGCCTCCCTCGGGCGTCTTGCCGCAGCCGAAGCACCAGATCGCCCACCTGGAGGTCTCGGGACCGAACCCCTCGGGCGTGGTAGCGTCGCAGGGACTGCTGGTACCGCGCCGAGTGTAGTAAGGCCTTGTCCCGAGCCTCTTCCAGCTGGTCCAGTGAGTCTTCTCGGCTAGCTTGGTTGCTTTGATCGTTGTAGGCCCTCGTCCTCGGGGAGCCGTATTCCAGGTCAGTGGGCAAGATGGCCTCGGCCCCGTAGACCAGGAAGAACGGCGTGAAACTCGTGGCTCGGCTTGGCGTTGTCCTCAGGCTCCAGACCACCGAGGGGAGTTCCTTCATCCATCGCTTGCCGAACTTGTTGAGGTCGTTGTAAATCCGAGGCTTGAGCCCCTGTAGAATCATGCCGTTGGCACGCTCCACTTGCCCATTCGACATGGGATGAGCCACGGCGGCCCAGTCCACCCGGATGTGGTGATCTTCGCAAAAATCCAAGAATTTTTTGCCGGTGAACTGGGTACCGTTGTCAGTGATGATGGAGTTTGGGACCCCGAAGCGATGGATGATGTTGGTGAAGAACGCCACCGCCTGCCCGGACCTGATGCTGTTCAGGGGTCGGACCTCGATCCACTTGGAGAATTTGTCGATGGCGACCAGCAGGTGCGTGTAGCCCCCGGGCGCCTTCTGCAAGGGACCGACGAGGTCCAGACCCCATACAGCAAAGGGCCAGGTGATGGGTATCGTCTACAGAGCCTGAGCGGGCAGGTGGGTCTGCTTCGCATAGAATTGGCACCCTTCGCAGGTGCGGACAATTCTAGTGGCGTCAGCCACCGCCGTTGGCCAGTAGAAGCCTTGCCGGAAAGCATTCCCGATAAGGGCTCGGGGTGCTGCATGATGGCCGCAAGCCCCCGAGTGTATTTCTTGCAGGAGTTCCTGACCTTCGGCGATGGAGATGCATCGCTGGAGGACGCCCGAGGGGCTGCGGTGGTAGAGCTCCTCCTCATCGCCCAGTAAGACAAACGACTTGGCGCGTCGCGCTACCCGCCGAGCCTCGGCTTGGTCGAGGGGTAGCTCTCCTCGGCGGAGATATTGCAGGTACGGGGCCTGCCAATCTCGATCAGGCGTGGCCCCGCTCTGCCCTTCCTCGACGTCCAGTGCCTCGCCCTCGGGGGCCGAGGGTACCTCGGGCTGAACCGCGGACGCCTCGGGCTGAGCCGAGGGTGCCT
This sequence comes from Zea mays, assembly GCF_902167145.1. Lineage (NCBI taxonomy): Eukaryota > Viridiplantae > Streptophyta > Magnoliopsida > Poales > Poaceae > Zea > Zea mays. The sequence goes on from NC_050102.1 coordinate 106,556,891, forward strand.
CGGGCTGTGCCGAGGGCGCCTCGGGCTCGGGAGCGTCGTCGATCTTGACGGAGGGTTGATGCAGATCCCGGGAGAAGACGTCCGGGGGAACCGTTGTTCGCCCCGAGGCTATTTTAGCCAGCTCGTCCGCAGTCTCGTTGTAGCGCCGAGCGATGTGGTTGAGCTCGAGCCCGTAGAACTTGTCTTCCAGGCGTCGAACCTCATCGCAGTAGGCCTCCATCTTCGGGTCGCGGCAGTGGGAGTTCTTCATGACTTGGTCGATGACGAGCTGTGAGTCACCGCGGGCGTCGAGGCGTCTGACCCCTAGCTCGATGGCGATCCGCAACCCGTTGACCAGAGCCTCGTACTCAGCCACATTGTTGGACGCCGGGAAATGGAGGCGTAGCACGTAGCGTAGGTGCTTCCCGAGGGGCGAGATGAAGAGCAGGCCCGCGCCGGCTCCCGTCTTCATCAGTGACCCGTCGAAAAACATGGTCCAGAGCTCCGGTTGGATCGGAACCGTCGGCAGCTGGGTGTCAACCCATTCGGCTACGAAGTCCGCCAACACCTGGGACTTGATGGCCTTCCGAGGGGCGAACGAGATCGTTTCGCCCATGATTTCCACTGCCCACTTTGCGATCCTGCCCGAGGCCTCTCGGCACTGGATGATCTCCCCCAGGGGGAAGGATGACACCACAGTTACCGGATGAGACTCGAAGTAGTGTCGTAACTTCCGCCTCGTCAGGATCACAGCATACAGCAGCTTCTGAACTTGTGGGTAGCGGATCTTGGTCTCGGACAGTACTTCGCTGACGAAGTAGACTGGCCTCTGAACGGGCAATGCATGCCCTTCCTCTTGCCTCTCGACCACAATCGCGGCGCTAACCACCTGAGTGGTCGCGGCGACGTAGACCAGGAGGGCTTCTCCATCAGCTGGGGGCACCAAGACAGGCGCCTTTGTGAGGAGCGCCTTCAGGTTCCCGAGGGCTTCCTCGGCCTCAGGGGTCCAAGCGAAACACTCGGCCTTCCTTAAGAGGCGGTACAGAGGCAGACCTCTTTCGCCGAGGCGTGAGATGAAGCGGCTCAGGGCCGCGAGACATCCCATGACCCTCTGTACGCCCTTTAAGTCCTTGATAGGTCCCATGCTGGTGATAGCTGCGATCTTCTCCGGGTTGGCTTCAATGCCTCGCTCGGAGACGATGAACCCCAGGAGCATGCCCCGGGGCACCCCGAAGACACACTTCTCGGGATTGAGCTTGACTCCTTTCGCCTTGAGACATCGGAACGTCACTTCAAGGTCGGAGAGGAGGTCGGAAGCCTTCCTTGTCTTGACTACGATGTCATCGACGTAGGCCTCGACTGTGCGACCGATGTGTTCGCCGAACACATGGTTCATGCACCGCTGGTACGTCGCGCCCGCATTCCTCAAACCGAACGGCATGGTGACATAGCAGTACATGCCGAAGGGCGTGATGAAAGAAGTCGCGAGCTGGTCGGACTCTTTCATCCGGATTTGGTGATACCCTGAGTAGGCATCGAGGAAGGACAGGGTTTCGCACCCAGCAGTGGAATCCACGATTTGACCGATGCGAGGCAGTGGGTAGGGAACCTTCGGACATGCTTTGTTGAGACCAGTGTAGTCTACACACATCCGCCATTTCCCCCTTTCTTCCTCACAAGCACAGGGTTGGCAAGCCATTCGGGATGGAATACCTCTTTGATGAACCCTGCTGCCATTAGCTTGTGGATCTCCTCGCCTATCACTCTGCGCTTCTCCTCGTCGAATCGGCGCAGAGGCTGCCTGACGGGTCGGGCTCCGGCCCGAATATCCAGCGAGTGCTCGGCAACATCCCTCGGTATGCCAGGCATGTCCGAGGGACTCCACGCAAAGACGTCGGCGTTTACGTGGAGAAAGTCGACGAGCACTGCTTCCTATTTGGGGTCGAGCCCGGAACCGATCCGGATCTGCTTGGAGGTGTCGCCACTGGGGTCGAGTGGGACGGCCTTAACCGTCTCCGCTGGCTCGAAGTTGCCGGCATGACGCTTCACATCTGGCACCTCTTTGGAGAGGTTCTCCAGGTCGGTGATGAGGGCCTCGGACTCGGCGAGGGCCTCGGCGTACTCCACGCACTCCACGTCGCATTCGAACGCGTGTTTGTACGTGGGGCCGACGGTGATGACCCCGTTGGGGCCCAGCATCTTGAGCTTCAGGTAGGTGTAGTTGGGGACGGCCATGAACTTCGCGTAGCATGGCCTTCCCAGTACCGCGTGGTAGGTTCCTCGGAACCCGACCACCTCGAACGTCAAGGTCTCCCTTCGGAAGTTGGAGGGCGTTCCGAAGCAGATGGGGAGGTCGAGTCGTCCGAGGGGCTGGACGCGCTTCCCAGGGATGATCCCGTGGAAGGGCGCAGCGCCTGCTCGGACGGAGGACAGATGGACGCGCAGGAGCTTGAGGGTCTCGGCGTAGATGATGTTGAGGCAGCTGCCCCCATCCATCAGGACCTTGGTGAGCCTGACGTTGCCGACGATGGGGTCGACGACGAGCGGGTATTTCCCCGGGCTCGGCACATGGTCGGGGTGGTCAGCCTGGTCGAAGGTGATGGGCTTGTCGGACCAGTCTAGGTAGACTAGCGCCGCCACCTTTACCGAGCAGACCTCCCGGCGCTCTTGCTTGCGATGCCGAGCCGAGGCATTCGCCGCATGCCCACCGTAGATCATGAAGCAGTCGCGGACCTCGGGGTACTCTCCTGCTTGGTGATCTTCTTTCTTGTCGTTGTCGTGGGCCCTGCCACCCTCCGCGGGTGGCCCGGCCCTGTGGAAGTGGCGCCGAAGCATGACGCACTCCTCGAGAGTGTGCTTGACGGGCCCCTGATGATAGGGGCACGGCTCCTTGAGCATCTTGTCGAAGAGGTTAGCACCTCCGGGGGGCTTCCGAGGGTTCCTGTACTCGGCGGCGGCGACAAGGTCCGCGTCGGCGGCGTCGCATTTCGATTGCGACTTCTTCTTGCCTTTTTTCTTGGTGCCGCGCGGAGTAGACGCCTCGGGAGCCTCTTCCGATGGGCGGCCCTGGGGCTGCTTGTCCTTTCGGAAGATAGCCTCGACCGCCTCCTGGCCAGAGGCGAACTTGGTGGCGATGTCCATCAGCTCGCTCGCCCTGGTGGGGGTTTTGCGACCCAACTTGCTCACCAGGTCACGGCAGGTAGTGCCGGCAAGGAACGCGCCGATGACATCCGAGTCGGTGATGTTGGGCAGCTCGGTGCGCTGCTTCGAGAATCGCCGGATGTAGTCCCGGAGCGACTCTCCCGGCTGTTGCCGGCAGCTCCGAAGGTCCCAGGAATTCCCGGGGCGCACGTACGTGCCCTGGAAATTGCCGGCGAAGGCTTGGACCAAGTCGTCCCAGTTGGAGATCTGCCCCGGAGGCAGGTGCTCCAACCAGGCGCGAGCAGTGTCGGAGAGGAACAGGGGAGGTTACGGATGATGAGGTTGTCGTCGTCCGTTCCACCCAGTTGGCAGGCCAGGCGGTAGTCCGCGAGCCACAGTTCCGGTCTCGTTTCCCCCGAGTACTTCGTGATAGTAGTCGGGGGTCGGAACCGGGTCGGGAACGGCGCCCGTCGGATGGCCCGACTGAAGGCCTGCGGACCGGGTGGTTCGGGCGAGGGACTCCGATCCTCCCCGCTGTCGTAGCGCCCCCCACGCCTGGGGTGGTAGCCTCGGCGCACCCTGTCGTCGAGGTGGGCCCGACGGTCGCGTCGATGGTGCTCGTTGCCGAGGTGGCCCGGAGCCGCAGGCGCGGTGTTGCGCGTGCGCCCGGTGTAGACCGAGGCTTCCCGCATGAATCGGGAAGTCGCGGCATGAGGTTCCGAGGGGTATCCCTGCCTTCGGGAGGCAGTGCTCTCGGCCCGTCGGGCCGCAGCGCCTTCCAGGAGATTCTTGAGCTCTCCCTGGATTCGCCGACCCTCGGTGGTTGATGGCTCCGGCATCGTGCGGAGGAGCATCAGTGCGGCTGCCAGGTTCTGACCGACCCCGCTGGACGCGGGCGGCGGCCTGACCCTGACGTCGTTGGCGATGCGGTGCTGGAAACCTTGGGGCAGGTGACACATTTCTCCGGCCGGGGGTTGGCCCGCCCATACCTGCCCGACGTCCCGACGGATCGGCTCAAGCGCTCCTGTTCCCTCGCCGAGCCTGGCCTGCGCCCCGCGGACTTGCTCGAGCTGTGGGTCGTGACCCCCCGCCGGAACGGGGACCACAGCTAGCTCCCGCGGGATGTCGGCGCGAGGCACCGGCCTAGGAAAACCACCATCCTCCGGCATGCCAAGATGGTTGCCTTCGGAGGGATCCCCTAGCTCGACGTGGAAACATTCGCGGCTTGGGCCGCAGTCCTCGTCGTCAAGGCTGCGGCTACCGTCGGAACAGTCGGAGAGGCAGTAGTCACATGCGGTCATGAAGTCCCGCATGGCACTGGGTTTGCCAAATCCAGAGAAATCCCAACAGATGCTGGGATCGTCATCTTCCTCGGACCCAGAGGGCCCGTAGGTCGAGACGTCCGTCAATCGGTCCCAAGGCGACCGCATACGAAACCCCAGTGGGGTTGCACTCGCCTCAATGAGAGCGCCCGCCAAAGCAAGGTCGCTAGGCGGGTTGAGGCCGAGTAGAAATGACGTAAGATGGGAGTTAGTCAGTACCTTTTGGTCGACGAGGAGCGACGTAGTCACATCGGGGACTGGTTGCACCGTCGTCCCAGGTACGAGGGCGACGTCCTGCAAGCTTTCCGCGAGCGCGCTGGCGTCGTCTTCTTGCTCGGGATCAGCGTGTCGCGGGGGGACGACGCTTGCCTTCGTTTCGAACGCGAGGTCGACGCCCGGCGTGCCTTCCATCGGGGCGTCGGGGGCGTCGATTCGCTCGACGGCCGACGAAGCGCGGCCTCCCGCTTGGCCTTGGTTGCCCCGCCTCCTCCTCCGTTGGCGGGGGAGAGGACGGAGCGAGCTCGAATGTTGTTCTTCCACCACGCGGGGAAGATGTCGTCGATTCCGCCGCCGGCGGGCGGGTTGTCGGCCGCCATTGTCGTTGTCGCGCGGCGGTGGAAGGAGTATCATGTCGTAGCTGCCGTCGAAGGACATGAACTCAAGACTCCCGAAACGGAGCACCGTCCCGGGCCAGAGAGGTTGCTGGAGACTGCCCATCTGGAGCTTGACGGGAAGCTGTTCGTCAGCACGCAGCAGGCCCCTACCTGGCGCGCCAACTGTCGGCGTTTCGAGACCGGGGGGTCCCCGAGCCGACGAGTGAGTGTGCCGCGTGCCCCAGCCCAGATGGGTCGAGCGCGTGGGCGAGCGCGAAGGGGGGGAAGCGAGGTGGCCGGAGACGGGCGTGAGAGAGGTGGAAATCCCGCGGCCTTCGTGTTCGTCCCGCGCCCAGGTCGGGTGCGCTTGCAGTAGGGGGTTACAAGCGTCCACGCGGGTGAGGGAAGCGAGCGGCCCCAAGAGAGCGCCTATCCCGTCCTCGGTCCCGCGCGGCCAACCTTCTCTAAGAAGGTCCTAGTCCTTCCTTTTATAGGTGTAAGGAGAGGATCCAGGTGTACAATGGGGGTGTAGCAGAGTGCTACGTGTCTAGCGGAGAGAGAGCTAGCGCCCTGAGTACATGCCAATGTGGCTGCCGGAGAGATCTTGGCACCCTGCTGGCGTGATGTCGTGGCTGTCGGAGGAGCAACGGAGCCTGGTGGAGGGACAGCTGTCGGAGCGGTCGAGTCCTTGCTGACGTCCTCCTACTCCCGTAAGAGAGCTGAGAGCCGCCGTCGTCACAGAGCTTGTGGGGCGCCATCATTACCCATCTGGCGGAGCTAGCCAGATGGGACACCGGTCTTGTTCTCTGTGTCCCGAGTCGGCTCGGGGTAGGATGATGATGGCGCTCCCTGTTGACGTGGCGGGCCTGCGCCCTAGGTCGGGCGACGTGGGGGCTCCTCCGAAGCCGAGGTCGAGTCTGTCTTCCGTGGCCGAGGCCGAGCTCGAGCCCCCGGGTCGGGCGAGGCGGAGATCGTTCGGCAGAGGCCAGGGCGGAGTCCGAGCCCTGGGGTCGGGCGAAGCGGAGTTCGTCGTCTTCTGGGGCTGAGCCCGAGTCCGAGCCCTGGGTTGGGCGGAGCGGAGTTCGCCGTCTTCCGGGTCTTAGCCCGAGTCCGAGCCCTAGGGTCGGGCGGAGCGGAGTTCGCCGTCTTCCGGGTCTTAGCCTGAGTCCGAGCCCTGGGGTCGGGTAGGGATGGATCCGGATATTTATTCGGATGTCATTTTTTTGGTCTTCTTTCTTCAATTGTGAACAACTAACATATAGAATTTGCTATGTAAATTTATATTCTTGTTTTTAGCATTGAGACTATTAATCTTCACAAAAAATAAACATTAAATTCATTCTATATCTTTTTAAATAATTCATATAAAATTCGGATGTCTATTCGAATACGGATTCGGATGTTTTTTCACCTTTTTTGTTGTAGGGAGAAAATAATGTACATAAAAAAATATACAAAAATTTATTTAAATACTTCATAATATTCTTAATAACATTGCCGAAAATTAACTTTAAATTCTATGTATATCTATGCTAAAATATTAGATTTGTGATACAATTCGGATGTTTTAGGAACATCCCTAGGGTCGGGCGGAGCGGAGTTCGCCGTCTTCCGGGTCTTAGCCCGAGTCCGAGCCCTGGGGTCGGGCGGAGCGGAGTTCGCCGTCTTCCGGGTCTTAGCCCGAGTCCGAGCCCTGGGGTCGGGCGGAGCGGAGTTCGCCGTCTTCCGGGTCTTATCCCGAGTCCGAGCCCTGGGGTCGGGCGGAGCGGAGTTTCCTATGGCGCCTTTGGTGAGGCCTTACTGCCCGTCAGACTCACTCTGTCGAGTGGCACTGCAGTCGGAGTGGCGCAGGCGGCGCTGTCCTTCTGTCAGACCGGTCAGTGGAGCAGCGGAGTGACGGCAGTCACTTCGGCTCTGCCGGGGGGCGTGCGTCAGGATAGAGGTGTCAGGCCACCTTTGCGTTAAATGCTCCTGCAACTCGGTCAGTCGGTGCGGCGATTTAGTCAGGGTTGCTTCTTAGTGAAGCCAAGGCCTTGGGCGAGCCGGAGATGTGTCCGCCGTAAAAAGGGGGGCCTCGGGCGAGACGGAAGTCCCTCGAGGTCGGCTGCCCTTGTCCAAGGCTAGGCTCGGGTGAAGCGTGATTGAGTCACTCGTATGGACTGATCCCTGACTTAATCGCACCCATCAGGCCTCTGCAGCTTTATGCTGATGGGGGTTACCAGCTGAGAATTAGGCGTCTTGAGGGTACCCCTAATTATGGTCCCCGACACCCGACTCTGGTTGGGATTTCTCCGGGCTCTGTGATCCTAGTGCCATGCGAGACCTCATGACCACATGTGACTACTGCCTCTCCGATTGCTCCGATGATGGCCACAACCTTGACGATGAGGGTTGTGGCCCAAGTCGCGAATGTTTCCACATCGATCTAGGGGGTCACGATGAAGGCAACCACCTCGGTATGCCGGAGGGTGACGCTCCCCCTGGGCCTGCGCCTCGCGTTGACATCCTGCGGGAGCTAGCTGTGGTCCCAGTCCCTGCGGGGGGTCAGGACACACAGCTCGAGCAAATCCGCGAGATGCAGGCCAAGCTCGACGAGGAAGCAGGGCAACTTGTGCAGCTCCGGCAAAACATCGAGCAGGAGTGGGCAGGTCGAGCACTCGCCGGAGAAGCATGTCATCGGGCCCGGGACGTCCAACACCGTACCATTGACGATGCCAGGGCAAGGCTGCCCCCGGCCTCCAGCGGGGTCAGCCAGAATCTGGCTGCAGCGGCGGTACTACTCCGAGCAATGCCGGAGCCATCCACCACCAAGGGGCGGTGTATCCAAGGAGAACTCAAGAATCTCCTGGAGGATGCTGCGGTCCGGCGGGCCGAAAGCACTGCCTTCCGAAGGCAAGGGTGCCCCCCGGAGCATCGCGCAGCGACTTCCCGGCTCATGCGGGAGGCCTCGGTCCACACCGGGCGCACGCGGGACGCGATGCCTGTAGCCCCAGGTCGCCTCGGCAACGAGCACCACCGCCGCGACCGTCGAGCATGCCTTGACGAGAAGGTGCGCCGAGGCTACCACCCCAGGCGTGGGGGATGCTACGACAGCAAGGAGGATCGGAGCCCCTCGCCCGAACCGCCAGGTCCACAAGCCTTCAGCCGGGCCATACGACGAGCGCCGTTCCCGACCCGGTTCCAGGCCCCGACTGCCATCACCAAGTACTCGGGGGAAACAAGGTCGAAGTTGTGGCTTGCGGACTACCGGCTGGCCTGCCAGCTGGGAGGCACGGACGACGACAACCTCATCATCCGCAACCTCCCCCTGTTCCTCTCCGACGCCGCCCGGGCCTGGCTGGAGCATCTGCCTCCTGCGTAGATCTCCAACTGGGACGACCTGGTCAAGGCTTTCGCTGGAAACTTCCAGGGCACGTACGTGCACCCTGGGAACTCGTGGGATCTCCGAAGCTACCGCCAGCAGCCAGGGGAATCCCTGCGAGAGTACATCCGACGATTTTCAAAGCAGCGCATCGAGCTGCCCAACATCACTGACTCGGATGTCATCGGGGCGTTCCTCGCTGGCACCACTTGCCGAGACCTGGTGAACAAGCTGGGGCGCAAGACCCCCACCAAGGCGAGCGAGTTGATGGACATCGCCACCAAGTTCGCCTCTGGCCAGGAGGCGGTCGAAGACATCTTTCGGAAGGACAAGCAGCCTCTGGGACGGCAGCAGGAAGACGTCCCTGAGGCGTCCGCCCAGCGCGGCACGAAGAAGAAGGCCAAGAAGAAGGCGCAAGCAAAACGCGACGCCGCTGACGCGGATCTCGTCGCTGCTGTCGAACACAGGAACCCTCGGAAGCCTCCCGGAGGGGCCAACCTGTTCGACAAGATGCTCAAGGAGTCGTGCTCCTATCACCAGAGTCCCGTCAAGCACACCCTTGAGGAATGCGTCATGCTTCGACGCTACTTTCATAAGGCCGCCCCCCGGCGGGAGATGGCAAAGGCCGAGACGACAACAAGAAAGAGGGTGATAAGGAAGAGGAGTTCCCCGAGGTCCACGGTTGCTTCATGATCTACGGTGGGCAAGTGGCGAACGCCTCGGCTCGGCATCACAAGCAGGAGCGCCGGGAGGTCTGCTCGGTGAAGGTGGCGGCGCCAGTCTACCTAGACTGGTCCGACAAGCCCATCACCTTCGACCAGGGTGACCACCCCGACTGCGTGCCGAGCCTAGGAAGGTACCCGCTCGTTGTCGATCCTATCATCGACAACGCCAGGCTCACCAAGGTCCTCATGGACGGAGGCAACAGCCTCAACATCATCTACGCCGAGACCCTCGGGCTCTTGGAGATCGACCTGTCCATGATCCGGGCCGGTGCAGCGCCCTTTCACTGGATCGTCCCCGGAAAGCGCGTCCTGCCCCTCGGGCAGCTCGATTTGCCCGTCTGTTTCGGGACTCCCTCCAACTTCCACAGGGAAACCCTCACATTCGAGGTGGTCGGGTTCTGAGGGATCTACCACGCGGTGCTGGGGAGACCGTGCTACGCCAAGTTCATGGCTGTCCCCCAACTACACGTACCTCAAGCTCAAGATGCCAGGCCCCAACGGGGTCATCACCGTCGGATCCACGTACCGACACGCGTACGAATGCGACATGGAGTGCATGGAGTACGCTGAGGCCCTCACCGAGTCCGAGGCCCTCATCGCCGACCTGGAGTGCCTCTCCAAGGAGGTGCCTAATGCGAAGCGCCACGCCGGCAATTTCGAGCCGGCTGAGGCGGTTAAGTCCGTCCCTCTTGACCCCAGCAACGACGCCTGCAAGCAAGTCCGGATCGGCTCCGAGCTCGACCCCAAATAGGAAGCAGTGCTCGTCGACTTTCTCCGCGCAAATGCCAAAGTTTTTGCGTGGAGTCCCTCGGACATGCCCGACATACCGAGGGATGTCGCCGAGCACTCACTGGATATCCAAGCCGGTGCCCGACCCGTGAAGCAGCCTCTGCGCCGTTTTGACGAAGAAAAGCGCAGAGCCATAGGCGAGGAGGTCCACAAGCTGATGGCTGCACGGTTTATCAAAAAGGTATTCCATCCCGAATGGTTAGCTAACCCTGTGCTTGTAAAAAAGAAAGGTGGGAAATGGAGGATGTGCGTAGACTACACTGGTCTAAACAAAGCATGCCCAAAGGTTCCCTACTCTCTGCCTCGCATCGATCAAATTGTGGACTCCACTGCTGGGTGCGAAACCTTGTCTTTCCTCAACGCCTATTCAGGTTATCACCAAATCAAGATGAAAGAGTCCGACCAGCTCGCGACTTCTTTCATCACACCTTTTGGCATGTACTGTTATACTACTATGCCATTTGGCTTGAGGAATGCAGGTGCAACATACCAAAGGTGCATGAACCACGTGTTCGGAGAGCACATCGGCCGAACGGTCGAGGCTTACGTCGATGACATCGTTGTCAAGACGAGGAAAGCCTCCGACCTCCTCTCCGACCTTGAAACGACATTCAAGTGTCTGAGAGCGAAAGGTGTGAAACTCAATCCCGAGAAGTGTGTCTTCGGAGTCCCCTGAGGCATGCTCCTAGGGTTCATCGTCTCTGAGTGGGGCATCGAGGCCAACCCGGAGAAAATCGCGGCCATCATCAACATGGGCCTATCAAAGATTTGAAAGGAGTACAAAGGGTCATGGGAATATCTCATCCGAGGAGAGCTACCCCTCGACAAGGACGAAGCTCGGCGACTGGCGCGGTGCGCCAAGTCGTTCGTCTTACTGGGTGATGAAAAGGAGCTCTACCACCGTAGCCCCTCAGGCATTCTCCAACGATGCATATCCGTCGCCGAAGGACAGGAGCTATTGCAAGAAATACACTCGGGGGCTTGCGGTCACCACGCAACACCTCGAGCCCTCGTGGGAAACGCCTTCCGACAAGGTTTCTACTAGCCGACCGCGGTGGCCGACGCCACTAGGTTTGTATGCTCCTGCCAAGGGTGTCAATTCTACGCAAGACAGACGCACCTGCCCGCTCAGGCCCTACAGACAATACCCATCACTTGGCCGTTTGCTGTGTGGGGTCTGGACCTCATCGATCCCTTGCAGAAGGCACCCGGGAGCTTCTCGCACCTGCTGGTCGCCATCGACAAATTCTCCAAGTGGATCGAGGTCCGACCCCTAACCAGCATCAGGTCCGAGCAGGCGGTGGCATTCTTCACAAACATCATCCATCGCTTTGGGGTCCCGAACTCCATCATCACCGACAATGGCACGCTGTTCACCGGGAAGAAGTTCCTGGACTTCTGCGAGGACCACCACATCCGTGTGGACTGGGCCGCCGTAGCTCACCCATGACGAATGGGCAGGTGGAGTGTGCCAACGGTATGATTCTGCAGGGACTTAAACCGAGAATCTACAACGACCTCAACAAGTTCGGCAAGCGGTGGATGAAAGAGCTACCCTCGGTGGTCTGGAGTCTGAGGACGACGCCGAGCCGAGCCACGGGTTTCTCGCCGTTCTTTCTAGTCTATGGGGCCGAGGCTACCCTACCCACAGACTTAGAATACGGTTCCCCGAGGACAAAGGCGTACGACGACCAAAGCAACCAGACCAGCCGAGAAGATTCACTGGACCAGCTCGAAGAAGCTCGGGACATGGCCTTACTGCACTCGGCGCGGTATCAGCAGTCTCTGCGACGCTACCACGCCCGAGGGGTTCGGCCCCGAGGCTTCCAGGTGGGAGACTTGGTACTTCGACTGCGACAAGATGCCCGAGGGCGCCATAAGCTTACTCCTCCCTGGGAAGGGCCGTTCATCACCGCCAAGATTTTGAAGCCCGGAACATACAAGCTGGCCAACGATCAAGGCGAGGTCTACAACAACGCTTGGAACATCCAACAACTACGTCGCTTCTACCCTTAAGATGTTTCAAGTCGTTCATATACCTTGTTTTCTTTACGTGCATAAATAAAGTCTAACCGTCAAGGAAGGATCAGCCTTGCCTCGGCAAAGCCCGACCCTCCCTCGGGGGCTAGAAGGGGGGAACCCCCTCTTCGTCAAAATTTTCCTCGAAAAAGTCTTTTGCCAGAACGTCTTTCGCGCTTTTCGACTGCTTCGATAGCGGGGTCCTAAAAACGACGAGAGTACACGTAAGCGGCAAGGCCGACCGAGCCGAGGGACTCCTACGCCTCCGGGATACGGATACCTCACTCATCACCTTCCGCGATAAGTAACTCATGCTCGGATAAGCGATTCTGCTACCGAACAAGTCCTAACACTTGAAAACTTTTCTGCCAAAACGACTTTCGTGCCGTTTCGACTACTTCGATAGCAGAACCCTAAAAGCGACGAGAGTACACGTAAGTGGCAAGGCCGACCGAGCCGAGGGACTCCTACACCTCCGGGATACGGATACCTCACTCATCACCTTCCGCTAAAAGTAACTCACGCTCGGACGAGGGATTCTGCTACCAAACAAGTCCTAACACTCGAAGCAAGAGAAAACACAGCTTTATAATCCGGCGTTAAAATGTTTAGGCCTCAGCGGCCACAAAAAACATACACATACTACAGACAAACTGTTCCTGCAGGTTCAGACATCGGCAGGGAGAGCAGCAGCACCCTTGGCGACGTTTCCACCCTCGACGGGACCTGGCCCAGCCTCGGACGACGATATGGGCAGAAGGATTTCCACCCCAAGGGAGGACACCAGCACCTCGCTTGGGCCCCCACGGCCAGGTTCTCCGCAAGGGTTCCGGCCCGAGCGGACGCCTCGGCTGGCCGCTCCGTAGCCTCAGCCAGCTGTCCCCCGAGGATCTCAGCCCGGCTCACGGCCTCGACAGCGTGACTCCGGGGTTGGTCCCGCTAGCGAACGACCTGGCCAAGCTCCAGCCGCCGCCGCTGCACCTCCTCGGCCAGGGAAGCCACGTGCTCCTGGGCCGACGATGTCTCTTTTCGAGCCAACGCCGCCTCTATCCACGCCGACACCGCTGCCTCCGGCTTCAGCTCATCGTAGAGCGGCCGAAGGTTCTAAAACTGAGCAAGAGAAGCCTTGAGTGGCAAGGTTGGCCGAGCCGAGGGACTCCTACGCCTCCGGGATACGGATACCTCACTCGTCACCTTCCGCGCAAAGCAACTCACGCTCGGCTAAGTGGTTCGACTAGCTGACAGGTGAGTCCTAGTGCTCGAAATAAGGAAGAAACACGGTATTACACTCAAATACCCAGATGTTCAGGCCTCGATAGCCACAATGAACAAAACACCCATACTCAGGGTGCCATTACAAACGGAAATCTGGTTCCACTCCCACGGGTATGAACAACCTCCACACCAGAGGGCCTGCGGGACAACAAACTTCGAGTGGCTCGCCAGCGACTACTGCAGCAGCAGCGACAACGACCTCTGCCTCGGGCAGCTAAACAGCAGCAGCGATGACCTCAGGGCAAACGCTGCTGTAAGAAGGCCCTCGCCCACGTCCCTACTCGAGGGGCGAGGACAAGCCATCAAAGCCAAAGAGCTGGAGGTCTGACCGTGGGTGGCGCCGACGGTATCATCGGCGGAGAAACCTCCTCTAGCGACCACCACCTCAGCACCGACGACAGCGGCCACCTGCGCGCCAGCGCTACGCCAACGAATGGCGGCCGCCCCAGCCTGCACCGGCAGATCTCCACCCAAGTCCTCGCGGATGGGCAGGCACCGACCTCCGCGCGAAAGCATCGTGCCGGAGTGAGGACAAGACATTCCAAGAACACGAACGCCGCCCATGCGGCGTATGGCGTCTTGGACGATCCCCCGGTGCGCACGGCGCAATAGTCACCCGTGCGGTGGACGGACGGCCACGCCCGGATCGTGCGGCAGGAGGCAGCGTCAGAGGCCATGACAGAGCCAGCTGAGCCAGCGAGCCAGGCACGCTGGAGCTGACGACGCTTGCGGCCGACCGGTCCCGCGTTGTCAAAGTTCGCCCCTCCGCAAGGTCAGTGAGCGCCCTCTCCCCTGAATGCTGAAGGAAGAGGCGGCCTACCGGCCCATACGGGAGGTAGAACCCCGGCTCAGCTCGCCCTTCGGCACAACAAGGATGATGAAGATCCTTGAAGCTGAGGGCGGGGCAGAGGCCGCAACCCGGCTTGCTTCTCCCCACCACCGAACTGGTGGTCATCATCCTGGATGACAATTGGTGAGGGAATGCAGCCGGGTGCATGATGAAAATCCTTGAAGCCGAGCGATGGCTGAAGGGCGCCAACCCCCGCGAGGTCGACCTCCTCCAACAGCAGCAAGACGAAGGCAACGCGGGTGCCCCCCATCCGGGGGCTCGGAAGGTGGAAGGGCGCGATGCATGAGGGGAGTGCGAAGGCATGGCCACCGCCTGGGGGATCGATCCCTTTTTAAAGGCGGCTCTCCCCACTCGCATCCTCAAGCATCATGGGCAAAGTCTTCACCGACATGCTCTAGGGTCCTCCCCCTACGACACGGGGGCTGGGTCCCACACGTCATGCAAGCTAAACCGAAACGAAAGAAGCCAAACCACCGCACGTGGAGCATGTAACCGCCCCGCGGTTGCAAGCACTCCTCCATCCTCGCCGAAACCAGCGGTCGAAAGGGCGGACCGCCATGCAGGTGGCGTGCAACCGCACCGCAGTGGCGCACCCCTTCGGCTTCGTCGCATCTAGCATAGAGGCCCAGGCCCACACGTCATGTAACCGGCGCGCCAGTTACTACGTGCAAGAAACCGCACCGCCACTTGCGCCAATGCCGTGCCTTCTCGACTGCGGAACCGGTGCCGCGACTCGAGGCAGCCCTGCACATGACCCGATAGTGCCAACCGAGCACGACTATCACAGGTCAGTCAGCCGCAGGGGGAGGCGCGGCGGTCGATATGGCCAAAAGCGGACCGACAGTAATTGCAGCAGCAGACGGGCGAGGGCAGCGGTCAAATCGCCTGCAGGCTCGCGTCCCCTCCTGAAGCGGCAGGAGAACCCTCTCCCACGGCATGAAGACGACACGCCCGTGCTCCGTTCCTCGAATGACTCGAGCACGCGCAACGGCCGCCCCGCGAACCGCCCGTCCCGTTGCATTAACTCCTCGGCAGGGCAAGCAACACCTTTGGCAGGCAAAGCGGGCGTCGTTTCACCTCCGCCATGATGACCGCGTCAAAAAAGGTGCGCCACACCATTTAAATTCATATCCTTTTCCTCTTCCCCTTTCTCTCTCTTGCTACAGGGACCGGGAAAGGGGATATTTCGAAAGGGATCCTTCTCCGCGAAGGAAGCGGGCCCCGAGCCCTCCTACTGATCAGGGGTTCGAAGGCTGGCCCCTCGGAAGGGTTCGACAGCCGCCCCAGAGCACTCGGGCTTCAAGCTCATTACTGATCAGGGGTTTGAAGGCTGGCCCCTCGGAAGGGTTCGACAGCCGCCTCAGAGCACTCGGGCTCCGCGCCCACTACTGATCAGGGGTTCGAAGGCTGGCCCCTCGAAAGGGTTCGACAGCCGCCCCAGAGCACGCAGAGTGAGGGATGACTCTGGGTACGTCCGTTACATGGCCGAGGCTCGAGCTACGCTCCCGAGGTACCCTAGGACATTTCTGAGACCAGCAGGAGCGATTTTGTAATGGAATCCCACCAGAGGGAGGCATCAAGCCCTCGGACCCTATCGAACGGGTCCGGTCCGGCAAATCACTTGCAGGTACTTTTGGAGCGCGCCTCTGGGCCACTAGCCGACCCTTATCGAACGGGGCATGGGCGTCCACTCGGATCACCCGTTAGCAACTCACTGGAGACACCATGTTTGATGCCCTCCGAGGGCAACATGGCGCTTTCCCCCCTTCCTCCTTGCGAAAAGGCGACGAAGGGGCGTATGATAAAAGTCGAGACAGTCCTTGATCGTCCTCTCGCTCCGTGCAGAGACTCGGGGGCTGCTCTCACAACCCGGCTACGGCCAAACCGTTGACAGCGTCAACAAACCAGCCTAAAAACTCGGAACCTGCCCATGCACCCGGGCTACGACCAGGCCGCATGAGGGAGCGACAAGGCCGGCCGAAGCATCACGAAAAGCATTAAGACCTCAGAGGAGTGAAACCACTCCTCCGAGGCCTCGGGGGCTACACCCGGCGGGTGCGCTCGTGCGCACCCACAGGAACAAAGTATAGCCGAGAAAGGCCGGTCCCCTCGCAAAAAAGTGCGGCAAAGCCTCCAAGCGAGTACCAACACTCCCTTCGAGGCTCAGGGGCTACTGTCGGGTACCGTAATTAGGGGTACCCCAACACTCCTACACACGGCTAGTAACCACCATCAACACAAGCTGCAGAGGCTGATGGGCACGATTCAAGTCAAGGCTTCGTCTACCCAAGGGGCGCGATCTCGCCTCGCCCGAGCCCAACCTCGGGCGGGAACTGTAGTCCCGGACGAAGTTATGTCTCGCCCGAGGGCCTCCTCAGGCAGTGGGCGCACCCTCGGCACGCCCGAGGCCCAACTCGAGTAGGCTTCGTCAAGAAGCAACCTTGGCCAAATCGCCTCTCCAACCGACCGTATTGCAGGCACATTCAATGCGAGGATCGCCTGACACCTTATCCTGACGCGCGTGCCTCAGTCGGCAAGGTCGAAGTGACCGCAGTCACTTCGCCCTTTCACTGACTGACCTGACAGGAAAACAGCGCCGCTCGCCCCGCTCCGACTGCTGTGCCACCCACCAGGGTGAGGCTGACAACAGCCAAGTTCAGCCTCGGGCGCAACAGGAAACTCCGCATTGCCCGACCTTAGGCCTCGGCCTCGGAAGGAGGTCTCCGCCTCGCCCAACCCTAGGGCTCGGCCTCAACCTCGGCCTCGGAAGGTGGTCTCTGCCTCGCCCGACCCCAGGGCTCGGCCTTAATCTCGGCCTCGGGAGGAATCGCGTCCTCGCCCGACCCCGGTCTCGGCCTCGGGAGAAGTCTCTGCCTCGCCCGACCTTGGGCTCGGACCGACCGCGCCACAAGGGATACATCATTACCCTACCCCTAGCTAGCTCAGGCTACGGGGGAACAAGACCGGCGTCCCATCTGGCTCGCCCCGGTAACAAGTAATGATGGATCCCCACGTGTGTCCATGACGACGGTGGTTCTCGGCCCCCTACGGAAGCAGGGAGACGTCGGCAAGATCCCAGCAGCACCGACAGCTGTGCTTCTATAGGGCTCAAGCACTTCTCCAACGGCCATGTTATCGCCTACGCAGGGCTCAAGCACTTCTCCGACAGCCACGTTGGCATGTACACAGGGCTTAGGCACTTCCCTGCCAGACACGTTAACGCCTAGCTACACCCCCATTGTACACCTGGACCCTCTCCTTGCATCTATAAAAGGGAGGTCCAGGGCCTTCATGCGGGAGGGTCGCGCAGGAGAACGAGCTAACGAACAGGCTCACTCTCTCTCTCCCGAACGCTTGTAACCCCTACTACGAGCACACCCCCCTGGCGCGGGATAACACGAGCCGTGTTTTCCCCCTTGTGTTCCATCTCGCGCCAACCCATCTGGGCTGGGACACGCAACGACAAATTTACTCGTCGGTCCAGGGACCCCCGAGGTCGAAACGTCGACAATACTGCTTCAGGCAGAAAGTCCTTACTTCTAGTCATTGGCGGCTTGCGCTACCGGCACCATTGATGATTAAAGCTAGTAGTATGAGTTACAAGCAGGCGAGAGAGGGAGAAGATGCTCTCAAGTCTCTTATTCGTGGTGGAGGTGGTTACAAAGTGGAGTCCTAGCTAAGTCTTGTCTTGGCGGTGGGGCTCTGGCCTCTGGGTTCTCCTCCTAATCATCGGTCCTTCTGGGCGTTTCCTCGTCTAGGGTCTGTCCTTATGGGTGCGTCCGAGGAAAAAGAACCAACCCCCAACCTGGGGTCAAACCCCTCTCTTTTATAGGCTGGGAGAGGGGTCGGTCAACGATGGCTTCCCCAGAAAGGAGCCATCATGCAAAGATAAAACCAATCGTTCAACCCGGGGTAAAGCCACGCGTGCTCGTGGGCACCAGGGTTGCCTGACTGTCTCGTATTCTTTATGGCGGACATGCGAACAGTGTAGGTCCCAAGCACCAACATTTGGGCTATGTCGACCCCTGGCCTTCGTAGCCTTGGGCTCGACGTGGCTTGTCGTGTTGCGCCCTGCCAGAGGTCTGCGCACTTAGATCTAGTCCTGGTAGGTCATGAGTGCGCCATAGGTCGAGGGATGCACGGGCCATAAATGTGCCACACTCCGAGGGCTTCGTAGCCATGAGTACTCTATGGTCTGGGGGTTGTAGGTCATTAGTGGGAGGCGGACCGGTGCCGCCGCTGTGGCTCGGCGCCAGGCTTAGTTAATGCGGCTGGTCATTTATGATGGGTCATTCTTAGGCCAGGCGCGAGATCCATTCGAGAAGCTCACCTTCGGCACGTCTGGCCCCCTGTTAGACTCTGCCATGCCTGAACCCGGGCTCGGTGCCACGGGGCTCGTCCAGGGGCGGGTTCCTCCAGGGTAGACTCTACCTATCTCATCCAGCTGACCGACGAGCCCCAGTTGCCAGTGGCTTTCTCTGGGCGTGCTCGCTGATCTGTGGGCCCTAGGGACCGGGGATCTTATCCCTGACACATAGTGAATAGCTCAAGATGGTAGAGAATGAGACAAATTTTTTTCTAGTCTTGATGCCTTGGAACCGTCGCAATATGGTAGAATCATCAAGATCTTTCAATATTTTTCATTTGATGTAGTGCACCATCAAACGATTGAACCAATCATCAATCATTTTGTTTCATAAATAAGCCTTGATAATTTTTATTGCTGAAAATACCCTTTCAACAGATATTGTGGACACCGACAACATTAATATGAATTCAACAGGTCTATAACCAATAAAAAACCATATGCTTCTTTGTCTAACCGTAGAAGCCAAACTAGCAATATTTGTGCATGTAGAGAATGTTGCATGCCTTCTCACTTGAACAATATAAATCTCAAGTTGTAGTCTAATTTGTGCAATCTCGCAAGTAAAGAAATCAAATTCATAAATTTGAGCAACTCGTACAAGGCTATCTATATGAAACATAGATAGTTATTCTTTGGATGGAGATATGAAAATCATGTCAATATCTCAATAGTTTATTCCCCAAAATCGATGGTTTATCTCAACATATATTTTATAAAGAACCATAACGAAAATCCCTGCATGATAATGATGAAGGAAAGTAGTTTTTATTTCAGTGTTTTGCACAACATCTAACTGGCATGCCATCCATCATATTTGGCACCGATATATATTTTTTACTCATAATATTGCTTAGTCTCATAAACACTTGATCCTAATCATTATCCCTCAATGTGGCTATTTGAGCTTTCACATCTTGGGTTAGTTACATAGCACAAACTATTTTCATATCTTTTCTTTCTAAGATATGTACGTGGAAGCTCATTTGTGATAGCAAACATCTTTAATATAAGCTTCATAATAAAAACAAACTCGAAATATTCTATTTCTCAAGCAACCTCTCAACTGGAGGTTCATGGATATCCTTATCAACCATTTCAAGCACCTCAGTAACACATTAGGTCCAATCGAACAAGGTTGTTTGATGTGAAGCCCACCTAATATCCCTAGGTGTAGCAAGACTAAAATGTTAATGTTTTTTCTATATCTGATTCAAGCTCTAAGGCATCAAGCTTACTGAAAATATTGTTTTGATGGCTTTCAATCAATGCATTATTTTTTCGTGAGTGAGGCACTTGTTGTGGTCACAATCAAAGCGACATACTAAAAATCATGAATAGTCGAGCAACAACTAGAAAAAGAAATGTCATGCCTTATGCAATTAAAAACTTTAAACATTCTAAAGATGAACTCAAGAAGATTCGATACAATTCCTCTACTTCTTCAATTGCATAACTAAGCTTACTTGAGATATTTTGCCTTTGATTTTAAAAACCATCAAAATACTTGACACACTTATTTTGAGCAGTATTCACTCCACCAACATGCTTAGGTAATGCTTTGTATGCATGCTTTCAATCATTAAATCATGTTTTTTGAACACATCATATCAAAATATTTCTTCCCTCCCTAACTCTTTAAGGAGAAATCAATAGAAGAAAACTGCTACATATTTAGAGTCGCTATATTCTAACTGATTGTAGGGTTGAATAGTCCTTTCTAAATCTAATTACACTGGCTAACACAAATAAATGTAGAATTAATACTATTTAGTCCAGCCAAGACAACACCCCTCTAACTAAAACAAGCACCTTATAAAAGATCCTAATTGAAGCAGCTAAGTGTTAGAAACATGCCCTAGAGATAATCATAGAGATGAGCATATTTCTTTGTATGCATGATATATATACATATATATATATATATTAATTGAATATCCATGAAAGGCACCTTGTATTGATTAGAACTTATGTGAATTGTTTGTGAGATTCTTTACTTTTATGGTTATTCTAAATGATGTCCCTGGTTAGAGTCGATGACTAGCACATTGAAAGGATCATGATGCCCAAGAGGGGGGGGGGGTGAATTGGGCTTTTCTAAAAATCAACAATAATTAAAACCTAAGCAAGAGCCCAACTTCACCCCAACAACTAACAATAAGAGAATAATACTAGAAATACAATAAAGCTAAGACAATACTTCAAATACTTGCTAAACAAATACACATGTAAAATGCTTGAATAAAGTGCGGAATGTAAAGCAAGGTTTAGAAGACTCCTCCAATTTTTCCCGAGGTATCAGTCCTCGTTGGAGCACCTGCGCAAGGGTATCACTCCCCCTTGGTCCTCGCAAGAACCAAGTGCTCACTATGAGATGATCCTTTGCCACTACGGTGCGGTGGATCCCTCACGACCGCTTACAATCTTGAGCTGGGTCACCAACAAGATCTCCAAGGTCATCACCGAGCTCCCAACGCCACCAAGCCGTCTAGGTGATGCCGATCACAAAGAGTAACAAGCCGTAGACTTTCACTTGACCAAGAGAAGCCTAATGCATGCGGTGTGTGCTCTAGGTGGCTCTCGCTCGCACTAATGAGGTCCAAATGCGGGATTAAGATTCTCTAATCACCTCACCAGGCTTTGTGGTGCTTGTAATGTTCTAACAAAGTGTAGGAGTAAATGTGGGCAGCAAGACCATCAATATGGTGGGTGGAAGGGGTATAAATAGCCCTCACCCACCAACTAGCCGTTACTAGAATTCTGTTGCGCATGGGCGCACGCGGACAGTCCGGTGCGCCACCGATGCGCCAACGGTCATCTCCAACGGCTAGTTCTGACAGCTAGCCATTGGGCAGATGGCACACCGGACAGTGAACAGTCACTGTCCGTTGCACACCGGACGGTCCGGTGTGCTGTCCGGTGTGCCGGCTATAATTCAAGTTCTGAACTCCGTGCTCTCGGGTTTCTGCGCAGGGGAGGGTCTCCCCCAGGCCAACCTGGCCCCACTGGCAGAGGGCGCACCGGACAGTCCGGTGCCCCTAGGTCAGGAACCCTAGTTTATGTTTTCTACTGTTTTTCAAATCGGTTTTCGTTCTAAATCGTGAGTATGTTCTAGAGTGACACCTAGCACTATATGTGAGTGTGAATATGCACCAACACTACGCTAGAACTCTCTTGGTCAAACTACTCATCGACAACCCCTCTTTATAGTACGGCTAAAACAAAATAAAAGACCTAACTATATAACGAGTGTCCGCAACTCCTTGACACTCGGAATACGAAGACCTTCACCTTTTGTTTTGTCGCTTTAGCCGTCGCTTCAAGTTCTTATCTCCGGGATTGTTTTCACCGTAGTAGTACATCTTTCTGTAATGCGACCAAACTTACCATTTGTTTCTGCAAAACACACGTTAGTCACATATAATATTACGTTGTCATTAGTCACTAAAACCAACCAGGGGCCTAGATGCTTTCAATCTCCCCCTTTTTGGTGATTGAGACAACCCTACAAGAGTGTGAGAGTAGTTTGTTTGAAATTTGTGCCAACAGAGAAGATGATTAGTTATACTCAATAATTTTGACAGAAGGAGCGTGTAAAATAATAATAGAAATGAGCGCATACACAACTTAAGTTTTGTTCATATCAGAGTGAAATGAAATCAATGAACAAGAACTAGAGGATTGGTGATAACATATTAGGTGAAAACACAATACACACACACAGTCAACATAAGCATCGAGAGCATATAATAGAGTTTGTGAGTAAAATCATCATACAAAAGTGGAGCTAGTACAGAGAGTGTCAAGCACATATATTACATCAAAATACATAAGACACTCTCAACTAACTCCCTAACTCCCCCTAGCTCTCACAACTCTCATATCTCTCCCCCTTTGGTGTTAAACACCAAAAGGCAAACCTGAACCTACAGACCAGAAGAGGAAGGAGGAGGCGGGGGCGCATCCAGTCGTGGCAGAAGAGCAAACACCAGCTGGGGGTCAGAGTCAGTGTCGGATCCAGGATCTACCATAGAAGCTGGAGCTGGTATTGACTCGGACTGAGGCTGCGCTGCAGGAGCTGAAGAGGTCATAGACACCGCCACAGCAGTAGTGGTAACAGCAGGAGCTGGTGGCACTAACGACTGAGCACTGACGGAGCTGATAACCGGCGACGAGAAGTCCAGGGTGACCGGCCGGAGCGGAGAGGAAGAAGGACCGAATGAAGGTAGTGGGGGTCCTGCCTGTATCGCTGGTACAACAGCGGCTTGAAGAGCTGGAGGGGGTGCAGACTGAACAGGAGGAAGCTGAACACCGGTATGCTGAAGAATGTGAGTCATGAAGGCCCGGTGCTCAGCCTTGTCTGCTAGAAGCTGCTGCTGCAGAGTGTCCTGTCTGTCCTGAATAGTCTGAAACATGGATAGCACTCTCTCGGACATCTTCTGCTGGACCGCTGCCTGTCGTGCCTGCTCGGCTGCCAGATGAGCCTACTATTGAGTAAGAGACTGGAGTATCATAGCCAAAGCAGGATCAATGGCAGGAGGGCCAGCAGGAGCAGCACTGGAACCCCCGGCCTCATGATCATGTGAGCATGAAGGCATAGGAGGCGGAGGCAGAGGCGGAATCCCAAAATCATCATCATCATCAGGAACGACTATGCCCTGAGTCTCGAACTGATGGAATGTCGTATCCTTTGCCTGAGTGTCTGTCATTGGATCAGGAACTGGCACTGGGTCCTTAGGGGCTGGACGATAGGAGCCAAAGTGGAGGCGTGAGGCCTCAAGAGTGCCCTGGAACTGTGGTGGCCGGATCAGCTATGTGAAGATGTAGCGGAGATAATGAGCATATGGCCGTTGTCGGCGAGCACGAAGACCATCCAATACCGTGTCATCGATCTCACGTATAAGGAAATCAACCACATCAAACTCTGAATGTGAGATCAGGGCACCAAGTAGCCGGAGCTAGATGTGAGTGGTAGCCTCCCTATAACCCATCCAGGGCAGTAGCGTCCTTCTCATGAGCTGATATAGGTACTTGGCCGCTGGAGTGAAATCTGCTGGAGAGCGTCGCGACCCATTTGTGAAAGGTGGTCGGAACAGGCCCGCGACGTGAGCTATGGCTGGAGCGACTCCACCGTGAGGGCGTCGAGGTGGATCAGAAGTGCCATAGCACAAGCTATGAAGGCGAGTGGACGACTCGTGAAATCCAAACAGCTGGCGAATTTGGCTGGAATGAATAGTGACATCCTCTCGCTCAAACCGGAACCACATCCACTGGTGGTCGGGGTCGATCCATACTGAAGCATAGAACACTCGGATCCACTCCTCAACATATCTGTCGTTGTAGGGTCCCTCTGAGCAGGTAGCCAAGACTTCACGGGTACGTGTCTGAACCGACGTACCCGGGCCGCTGTAGCACGCTGAAGATCGATCAAACGAGGATCGACAGCTAGTGGTCGCACCTCGGTCTCGTCTCGCTCCCGGAAGCGAGCAGGTGGAATGGGTGGAGCGAAAACGGGAGCAAGAGGAGGTACACTGGAAGCGGGAGTGGTGGAGGTGGTAGGTATGGCTGAGGTGGTGGAGGGCTCAGGAGCAACTGGAGCTGGCAAAGTGGGAGGTGGAGTGGTAGCTGTGGCAGGTGTAGAGGGAGTGGAGGAGCGAGGTCGAGAGGCAAGTCGACGAACTCTGTATGCAATCTGATCGGATGATATCTGAAGCTGACCACCTCTCTTTGCCTACTCAGCTGCTGCTGATGCTGCAAGAGCTGCACAGGCTGCTCTATCCAAACATCGCTTCTTGCGGCCTTCCTGCTGCTCTAAGTATACAGTCTTCCCCTTGACCTGCCCGAAGGGGCGAGGAGGGTCCTCGTCGTCTCCTCCCCCTGGCGCTGACACATTCTTCGTGCGCACCATCCTGAGCTGAAGAATGCATAGGAGAGATAAAAACTAACCATTAGAAGATAGCGGCCAATAGGATTACAAAAGAATGGATAACTACCTGGAAATCTCGCGAGAGAGGGGGAGAATCCAGGCAGGACAGGAGACGGGCTCACGGGCAGGCGAGATCACTGAAATGACAGAAGAGGTGAGAACGTATTAGTCACATAGTCATAAGTATATGAAATGTGATAAAATACATACACAGAGAATTATGACATAGAAAACGAGTGATTTGGCGATATAGAGGTCAAACGACGCGAAAACGGCGTTTGAACGAGGAATAGTGCCATAGGAGGTTTGAAATTGGAATTGAGGCATGAAATGACTTGGAATTGAGCCGATACTTCACGGGTAGGTTTATATGGGTAAATATGAGTGAAGTGTGTGCTTGGTTTGATTTTAGGCGAAGAAAGTGGAATTCGGGCACTCAGCTCGGAATTGAATGCTAGAAATGGGGATTTGTGGAAATTTGGAGTCTGGGATATCGGATTGGCGTGAAATTTGGCGAATAGGTTAATGGAGGTATCATGAAGGCGCTTTAAAAATTTGGGATCGATTGGAGCAAATTTGGCTGGTTTGGGCATTTCACCGAGCACGTGGCGTGCAGAGGTTTAGGGTTTAGGTGAAATGGCTAATTGAGGTGGTGAAACCCTCCCTAAGGAGCTAGGAACCTGCAGGGGTATTCAAGAAGCATATAGGAACGTAGCCAACCACATGGATTCACAGGATTTTGACAAAAAAGGAATTGAATCAAAGAGGTGGTTTGAGAATGAGCTTCACTGCCTGCAATTGAAAAGAGAGAGGGGGAAGGCAGTGGGGCTCACCAGAGAGAAGGGAAAGCACTAGCAGGAGCAAGACCACCGGAGCACGTCCGCCGGCGAGGGAGATCGTCGCCGGTGAGGTGGGATCGCCCAGAGAGAGAGGAGAGCTAGAGAACAGAGAGAACAGATGGCTTCTGGCTCGGGCTGGAGGACGATTTTTAAAAACGCATTATGGGCGCACCGGACAGTCTACAGTGCTTGTCTGGTGCACACTGGACAACGCATAGTAGCTGTTCGGTGAACCACCGGACAACGCACAGAGGAAAAGGGGATCTTAGCGTGCCAGCCGGTGCACCAGACAGTGCACACTGCAGTGTCCGGTGAGCCCAAACAGAGGGTTTTTTGAAATGTTTCAAATTTTCTATCTAATTTTTTAACCAAATTAAATCCCAACTTATAAGCACACAAAAGAACACCTGTTGGGACAGGTATTGGTACCCTCATATATTTTCCCATATTTTTCAAATTTTTTTGCCATAGGCTAGATAATTTTTAGAGAAAATAGCCAAATGATGAGATTTGCATTTGGGCTTTGCACTAGGGGTTTTCATGAACGATTTGAGTTTTGAATACTCCCCCTAAGTGCAGTGCCTCATGCATATCTCAAGAACCGACAATTGCATAGTAAATAAGAATTTAAGTACTAAAAGCTTAAAACTAAGACTTGTCAAGTTTGAGCCCGAGTTAAGCTTTTTCACTCGCTTTGTTGGTGGTTATCTTAACTAGGGTAGACAAGCCCTAGATGCAATACAAGAAATTGAAATATGCAATGCAGGCTTGACAACACCATTTTGAGATCTTAAATAAAATTTCTGAGATCAAGTATGTTTATTTCATTCCTCAACATGCAAAAGCGGGTTTTATCAAGAGGCTTAGTGAAAATGTCCGCTAATTGATCTTCCGACCTCACTCCTTCTAAAATAATGTCTCCTTTAGCAACATGATCTCTAAGGAAGTGATGACGGACATCAATGTGCTTGGTGTGAGAGTGTTGTACAGAATTATTAGCAATTTTAACGGCACTCTCATTATCACACAACAAAGGTACCTTTTCTAGAACTACACCATAGTCTAGAAGAGTTTGTTTCATATATAAAATATGTGTCCAACAAGGACCCGCGGCAATGTATTCCGCTTCGGCGGTTGACAAGGCAACACTATTTTGCTTCTTTGATGTCCATGATACTAGTGATATCCCAAGCAAATGGCACCCCCCCCGGAAGTACTTTTTCTATCAATTTTGCAACCGGCATAATCCGAATCGGAATAGCCAATTAAATCAAAAGTAGCTCCTTTGGGATACCAATGACCAACGCTTGGAGTGTGCTTGAGATACCTAAGAATTCTTTTAACAGCATGAATATGAGCTTTCTTAGGATTTGGTTGAAATCTAGCACACATGCAGACACTAAACATGATATTGGGTCTAGATGTGGTAAGATACAGTAAACTACCAATCATAGAACGATAGAGAGTTTGATCAACCGGGTTACCTCCCTCATCTAGGTCGAGATGTCCATTTGTAGGCATAGGTGTCTTGATTGGTTTGCACTTCTCCATGTTGAATCTTTTCAACAAGTCTTTGGTATACTTCTCTTGTGAGAGGAAGTTACCATCTTTCATTTGCTTGACTTGAAAGCCGAGGAAGTATGTTAGCTCACCAATCATGGACATCTCAAACTCCTTCGACATCAACTCACCAAATTCCTTGCAATGATAATCATTTGTCGAACTAAAGATTATGTCATCAACATATACTTGACAAATGAAAATATCGCCGTTATGTTTCTTTGTGAATAAGGTTGTGTCGACGGTCCCGATCTTGAAGCCCTTTTCGATGAGGAAGTCACGAAGGCGCTCATACCAAGCCCTTGGAGCTTGTTTTAGCCCATATAGCGCCTTGGACAACCTATAAGCATGATTAGGATATCTAGGGTCTTCAAACCCGGGTGGTTGCTCAACATATACAAGTTCATTTATAAAGCCATTTAAAAATGCACTTTTCACATCCATTTGATAAAGTTTTATGTCATAGCATGATGCATATGCAAGTAGGATACGGATGGCTTCAAGTCGAGCAACCGGTGCAAAGGTCTCTCCAAAATCTAAGCCTTCAACTTGAGAGAACCCCTTTGCAACAAGTCTTGCCTTGTTCCGCACAATCACGCCTTGATCATCTTATTTGTTTCTGAACACCCATTTTGTTCCTATGATCCTTGCATCTTGTGGAGGCTTCTCCAGGGTCCAAACTTGGTTGCGGGTGAAGTTGTTTAGTTCTTCATGCATGGCATTCACCCAGTCCGGATCCTATAGCGCCTCATCTATACATGTAGTCTCAACACAAGAAACAAAAGAGTGATGTTAAATAAATGAAGCATGTTTATGTGATCGAGTAATAACCCCTTGTGAAGGACTCCTAATGATTTGATCTTGTGGGTGTGCTTGAAGTAGTGATGAGTTTCTCCTGTCAACCACTTGGGAAGAAGATCCTGGAGCATCAACATCTTCGGTTTGTACCCTTGCTTGTTCATGAGAGACAAATGTATCTTCATTTGCATGCCTCTAATCTTTTTCATCATCTTGTGGTACACTTGATGAAGAAGGCCTGTCAATGTTTTGCACTTCTTCTTCATCTTATTTTGGTTTGATAGCTCCAATTGGCATGTTCTTCATGGCTTCCCTAAGTGGCTCATCACCTACATCATCAAGATTTTCAAGTACTCCTTAGGAGTCATTAGTCTCATCAAACTCCACATCATATGTTTCTTCTACCATGCCAGTGGCATGATTGAATACTCGATATGCTTTGGACTTTAATGAATAACCAAGTAGAAAACTAGTATCACAACGTCTTTGAAACTTCCCTAGGTGATGGTGTTTCTTGTCGATGTAGAATTTGCATCCAAACACCCGAAATAAAGAGAGGTCTGGCTTTTTCCCATTTAGCAGTTCATAGGGAGTCTTCTCAAGTAGCCGGTGAGGAAATAGCCTGTTTGATGCATAACATGCAGTGTTGACAGCTTCGACCCAAAACCTCTCTGGTGTATTATACTCATCAATCATTGTCCTTGCAAGTGTGATCAAGGTCCTATTTTTCCTTTCAACAACTTCATTTTGTTGAGGTGTATATGTTGCTGAAACTTCATGCTTGATCCCAATCTCATCACAGTATTCATGTATGTTTGTGTTATCAAATTCTTTTCCATTATCACTTCTAATCTTCTTGATCTTGCAATCAAATTCATTTTGAGCTTTCTTGGCAAACGTCTTGAATATAGATGCAACTTCAGATTTATCACGGAGAAAGAACACCCAAGTGTATCTTGAGAAATCATCAACTATAACCAGACAGTAGAGGTTGCCACCAGCACTTGCATAAGTTGTTGGTCCAAATAGATCCATGTGAAGTAGTTCTAGTGGCCTTGATGTTGACATGAAAGCTTTTGTAGGATGTGTGTTGGCAACTTGCTTTCCAGCTTGACATGCACTACAAGGCTTGTCCTTTTCAAATACAACATCCTTTATTCCTCTAACCATGTCCTTCTTTAATACTTTCTTGAGTGTGCTCATTCCAACATGTGCAAGCCTTCTATGCCATAGCCATCCAAGTGATGCTTTGGTAAAGAGGCAAGTTCTTAAGTCTACATCTTCAGAGGTGAAATCCACTAAGTAGAGATTGTTGTATCTAAATCCTTTGAACACCATTGATTCATCATCCATTTTTTATACAATAACCTCTCTAGGAGTGAATAAGCATTGAAGGCCAAGATCATAGAGTTGACCCACTGATAATAAGTTGAAGCTCAAAGATACAACCAAGAGAACATTTGAAATTGATAGATCATTTGAAATTGCCACCTTGCCAAGTCCTTGAACTTTTCCCTTTGAATTGTCCCCAAAAGTGATTTTGTCTTGTCCATCAACATTCTCATCAAGTGAGGTGAACATACGTGGGTTGCCTGTCATATGTTGTGTGCATCCACTATCAATAACCCAATGGCTCCCACCGGTCTTGTAGTTCACCTACATCCACAGACAAATCAAGCTTGAATTTTGAGGGCCCTATTTTGCATAGGACCGATGACTTTCTCAATCAAGGCCTTTGCAACCCAAACTTGTCTAGGTCTACTCTTGCATGGTGGACCTAGGAATGTAACTTTGACTTTTCCATTTGCTACTTTTCTTAGAACATAATGAGCATTGAAGGCAAATGGTCTTGAGTGCTTTGGCAAGGGAGTTGGTGGCTTGGCTTTGCAGTTGTGGGAAAAATGACATTCTTTTCCACACTTAAAGCATTTGATAGGCTTATGAGTCTGCTTTGGCTTGTATTGAATTGTAGCTTTCTTTTGCACAAAGGAATTATATCCAATACCACTCTTGTTGTTTTTCATGACAGTGTTCATGAGCAATTCATTTTGTAGATATTGGCCCTTGTTGAACTTTTGCACACTTGTTGCAAGATGTTCATTTTCACTCTTAAGTTTCTTGACCTCATTTTTAAGCCTTTCATTATCCACTGCCAACTCATTGTTGAAGTCATTGTTCTCAATGGCAACCTTTCCTCTAGTAGTTGCATCAGTCAAATATCTCTTCAATTTTTGGTTGTCTAATGTCAAGACTTCAACTTTTTTGGTCAGTTCATCATGAAGACTAGTTTGATCATCTTGGCTCAAATCATCACATGAGGTTGCTTCATCAATCTTAACAACAGGGTTAATATCCTCATGTGTATTGCAAGATAAAAGTTCATTTTCAACATGAAGATTATCATGATCAAATTTAATCTTAGTATAGTATTACTTAATTTTTTACTAGTCTGTCTTTTAACTCCCTATTTGCTTCATTTAACTTGTTACATTTATCCTTAGCATCTTTTAGGGAGGATGTAAGCTCACTTACAGTGGATGACATAGTTTTGTTTTCTTCTTTCATTTCCTCACTAGCTTTTATAACTATGTCATATTTGGCATTTAAAAATTCATTTTCATCTTTCAACTTATCACATTTAGCTTTTGACTTCCTAATGATTTGAGTGTATTCCTTAAGCAAGTCAGCTAGTTCATCATAGGAAGGTGAAGCAAATTCATCATCACTATCACTATCGCTATCATCAATAATATCATTATCATTTTGTACCTTCCGTTCACCTCTAGCCATGAGGCACAAGTGAGAAGTCGATGAGGGTGATGGCGGTGGTGAAGAGAAGTCCCCAGCGATGGCGACAACTTTTTTCATCATTTTCTTCTTTGCTTGAAGAAGACCCACTTGATGACTCAATGTCAGTGAGCCAATCACCAACAATGTATGCCTTTCCATTTTTCCTTTTGTGGAACCTCTTGTGCTCCCATCCTTCCTCTTGAAGAATCTCTTTTCCCTTTTCTCGTCATCACTGTCATCTTCTTTCTTGCCCTTGAACTTGTACTTCTTGGGCTTGTTGCATTGATGAGCAAGATGACCAAGCTCTCCACAGTTGTAGCAATCCATTTCAGAAATGGGCTTTCTTTTACTGGAAAATAAGTTCTTCTTTCTTGAGTCAAACTTGATGCCTTCTCTGTTGAGCTTCTTTAACATCTTGGTGGTCTTCGTCACCATTAAGGCAATGTTAGCATCAAGATCATCATCACTTGAGGATTCCTCCTCAATTTGTACTTTAGCTTTTCCTTTCTTTTCTTGATTTGCTTTGAGAGCCAAATCCTTTCTCTTGGAAGATGACTCATCCTTGTCATTGATGTGCATGTACATCTCATGAGCATTGATTTTTCCCAATATCTGTGTAGGAGTGGCAATTGAAAGATCCATCTGATGTAGCACTGTGACAATGTGTCCATATTTGTCAATTGGGAGGACACTGAGAATCTTCCTCACAACATCGGGTTGTGAAATTTGTGTAAGCCCCAATCCATTTACTTTCTCTACAAGAATATTGAGACGTGAGTACATAGCATTGGCATTTTCATTAGCAAGCATCTCAAAAGAATTTAATCTTCTCATAGCAATGTGATATCTCTCCTCACGCTCACTTATAGTTCCTTCATGTAGAGCACACATGTCCATCCACAAATCATGAGCATTTCTATGGTTTCTAACTCTATTAAACACATCTTTGCAAAGGCCTCTAAAAAGAGTGTTTTTGGCCTTAGCATTCCATTTCTCATAGTTAAACTCTTCTCCTACAAGATTTGTGGGATCTCTAGGTTCAGGGAAACCTTGTGTGGCGGCTTTGTAGACACCAATGTCTATAGCCTCTAAATAAGCTTCCATACAAATTTTCCAATATGGAAAATCGTCACCATAAAAAACGGGAGGAGGTCCATCCCCACCGAACATCGTTACTCTAGCGGCTAATCTAATCTAAGAGCAACAAGGCTCTAATACCAATTGAAAGGATCACGATGCCCAAGAGGGGGGGTGAATTGGGCTTTTCTAAAAATCAACAATAATTAAAACATAAGCAAGAGCCCAACTTCACCCCAACAACTAGCAATAAGAGAATAATACTAGAAATACAACAATGCTATGACAATACTTCAAATACTTGCTAAACAAATACATAATGTAAAATTCTTGAATAAAGTGTGGAATGTAAAGCAAGGTTTAGAAGACTCCTCCAATTTTTCCCGAGGTATCAAAGAGTCGGCACTCTCCCCTAGTCCTCGTTGGAGCACCCGCGCAAGGGTATCGCTCCCCCTTGGTCCTCGCAAGAACCAAGTGCTCACTATGAGATGATCCTTTGCCACTCCGGCGTAGTGGATGCCTCACGACCACTTACAATCTTGAGCCGGGTCACCAACAAGATCTCCAAGGTGATCACCGAGCTCCCAACACCACCAAGTCGTCTAGGTGATGCCGATCACCAAGAGTAACAAGCCGTAGACTTTCACTTGACCAAAAGAAGCCTAATGCATGCGGTGTGTGCTCTAGGAGGCTCTCGCTCGCACTAATGAGGTCCAAATGTGGGATTAAGATTCTCTAATCATCTCACTAAGCTTTGTGGTGCTTGCAATGCTCTACCAAAGTGTGGGTAGCAGGACCATCAATATGGTGGGTGGAGGGGGTATAAATAGCCCTCACCCACCAACTAGCCGTTACTAGAATTCTAATGTGCATGGGCGCACCGGAAAGTCCGGTGCGCCAACGGTGCGCCACCGGTGCGCCAACGGTCATCTCCAACGGCTAGTTCTGACAGCTAGCCATTGAGCAGATGGCACACCATCACTGTCTGGTGCGCACCAGACAGTCCGGTGTGTTGTCCGGTGTGCCGACTATAATTCAAGTTCTGAACTCCACGCTCTCGGGTTTCTGCGCAGGGGAGGGTCTCCCCCGGGCCAACCTGGCCCCACTGGCAGAGGGCGCACCGGACAGTCCGGTGCACACCAGACAGTCTGGTGCCCCTAGGTCAGAAACCCTAGTTTATGTTTTCTGCTGTTTTTCAAATCGGTTTTCGTTCTAACTCGTGAGTATGTTCTAGAGTGACACCTAGCACTATATGTGAGTGTGAATATGCACCAACACTACACTAGAACTCTCTTGGTCAAACTACTCATTGACAACCCCTCTTTATAGTATGGCTAAAACAAAATAAAAGACCTAACTATATAACGAGTGTCCGCAACTCCTTGACACTCGAAATATGAAGACACCTTTTGTTTCGTCGCTTCAAGTTCTTATCTCCGAGATTGTTTTCACCGTAGTAGTACATCTTTCTGTAATGTGACCTAACTTACCATTTGTTTCTGCAAAGCACACATTAGTCACATATAATATTACGTTGTCATTAATCACTAAAACCAACCAGGGACCTAGATGATTTCACACATGTATTAGTTGATGACTACATTTCAGAAGTTATGGACATGGAGATGTCAAACTAATAATGTGGGCGCATGTATGACATGAGGCTGGACCGACCCAACGTGAGATATTATAATATAGTTCTCTTTTTGCAACATGTATACTATATCCTTAGACCTGAGATTGTCACATGTTCTCAAGATGTGAATTGACTTACTTAGGGACTAGCAAATGCTACTCTGTAACTGGGTAGTTATAAAGGTAGTTTTGGGTTTGTTAGGAAGCATGTTGTGAGGCATGGTCAATCAAGATGGAATTTGTCCCTCTCTTCTTGAGAGAGATATCTCTGGGGCCCTCGAGTGATTGGATCAAGAAATGCATGGTCGTGCTAGGGTTAAGCGTTAACCAATGAAAGGATTCCAATTCACAGTATCGAGAAAGAGAGGTCATCTTAGAGCCAGACCAAATATCATGAGACAAAGGGAACAACATGTACGTAATGTTGCAATGGTTCGTCTGATATGATCTTTACGTATGCATAAAAGTTGACATGTCTTGCTTGAGGCCGCTTTTAATCATTGGGCCAAGTAAGAGTACTTGGGCCATGTCTATATGTACGTGAACCTATAGGGTCACAGACTTAAGGGGAAGGAAGCCTAACTTAGATTAGATCCAAAATTATACAGGGCTTTAGGGTTACTGATGGGCCTCAGAGTTAAAAGCCCACCAGAACGCATATATAATGAGGGGTAGGGGCACGGTTACAAGATCCCTAATTGGCCACCAGTAAATGAGCAGCCGCCCGCCCCTTGCCCTCGCTTAGCCGCCGTCGTGAACCTAGCAGTTCAAAACACGACGCTTCCTCCCTATACGTGTGGATACCTCGGAGGTGCTACATCTGGAGCACTAGGACGAACCGCACGAGGACATGAAGGTCGCCAGTGACTGCACAACACAGCTCGACACATTCTTCTACATCGAGACGTCTTCCACTGCCCTGCGCGTCTAGTGGTAATTCCATGATCTATAACTGCAGTAGTTCTTGGTTTTATGGGGTCCAAAATTTTGTTTTGCGCTAGTGTAGCCTCCCCATAATCCTTCACTAAGGTGTTGAGATAGTGAGAGAGCTCTCCTACACTTCGAAACATTCTGAAGAACACATACTTCTGCTCCACTTCGGACCAGTCTAAAGGCACGCAGATGGTCCAACCTTCGAACAACATAGCCACTTTTCAACCACACTTCTGAAAAGATTTTCTTTCGCAAATTTGGAAGCGTTGTTAGTCCTCATGCACATGCAACATCTCTATGCTCTATGAGGCACTAAGTTTCTTATCAAGTAAACATCATTGACCCCTTTTGATAGTACAACTATCTTGCCTACTAATCACCTTTTGATAGGCAAAAGCAAAAACCTATCATTTACTTTTACCTTGAACATTCAATTCCATCTCCTCAAATTATGAACAATGGTCATCCATAAGTGTAGCCAACCATGCTACCTTTTACACTTTGTTCATAGCATGAAGTTTCTCCATCATCTTCATCAAGACACTTGATCAATATCCTAGATCAACACTTGGCTTGATATCTCAATAACTATATGATCCACTCCATGTCATCACATGGCCTTCTTGGTTCATCAATCTCAACATAGCTTGTTCTTCACTGTTGCATTTGGTCCATCGGTGCCAAGTCCTTGCTCTTGCTTCACTGCCACACGATCCCTCACACATGAGCCTCTGACTTGCCCTTTGAAAGGGAAATGTGCCATATGGCTATTTCTATCAAATTTAGTGATTAAGTGATCAACAGACAATATTGAACTAACTATCTTCATATGAGTATGAGCACAGGTCCATGAAAGGCAATTTGAAGAGGTCAAGTCCAAAAGAGCTCAAACAAGGACCAAAATATGCAACTTGAAGTAAAATGATAAAGTTGTGTGGTTTGCACCTTTAGATATGTTGCATGGGTCTATTACAATGTGTGTAGTACTTGTGTTTGGGCTCTAACCTCTTTTGTAGAGAAAAACACTTTTTAGACTTTAGTTGAGTCATATTGCAAACCATGAAAAAAACTATAGCAAAGAGGTGTGTTTCCTACACTTAGTCAATTGAATTAGGTGATAATTATGTTTATCTAAGTCATAGGGAAGCTACCAAATAAAGCCAAAAGAAAGTTGGAGAAGTTTGGCTAAAAGGTCCAAAAGTGGGCAAGTCTAGGGCTCACCGGGCTGCTTGTATGGCCGAAGTCGGAGGTCTCGGGGCTTATTTTTATAATTCACTGGACCGCTTCTCCAACGGCTACTTCGTACTTCGTCTGGCACCCAACGGCTAGTTGACATTATCGGACGGTCGGGTGGCACACCAGACCAGTCCGGTGCCACCCAGCTAAGGAAAGGCACCAATCAGATCTTTAGCCGACCGTTACTACGGATGGTCTGGTACTCTGGTGTGCCACCGGACAGTCTAGTGCACCCAAAGATAGGAAGGTTTTGCAACTTTCAAATGAAGGAGGCAACGACTCCTAGGCATCTTGGGGCTATGAAAGGACCCCTAGGCGCCTCCATTCTGCAACCAAGTACTCCAAGAGCACACCAACACTCTAACTCTCGACAACAATGCATTCTAGTGATTTTAGTGAGATTCGAGCGCCAGTTTCTAGCAGTTTTAGTGATATTGTGTTCTCGCACTCGTGTCTTTGGCTTTCCTATGTGTGTTGCTGCTATTTGCTCTTGTGTGTGTACTCTCTCTCCCATCCTTACTATAAGTTGTAATTGTGATCTTTTGTAAGGCCGCAAGAGACTACAAGTTGTGGATATTCTTTGCATATGGGAATACATGTGATATAAGCAAGAACCGAGGCACTCAAGTTTGATCTTTAGATCAATTGAGAAGGGTTGATTGCAACCCTTGTCCAAAGGAGGACACCACAACGTGGAGGTAGGCTTTTGCCGAACCACGAGATAAAAATCACTATCTCCTTGTCTCTTTACTTCCTTGCAATTTTTCCTCCTTCCCAAGTTCTCTTTTCTCACTAGTGATATTGCTCTTAGTATAATTTTTATCTTGGAAGAGCAATCAAGTGAAGAGAACTTTTCTCTCTTCTTCTCTACTCAAACTTGGTTTTAGTTTACACTAACTTCATTATTAGACCAAGTTTGTGTTGTTTTAAGTCTGTTTTATAGAATCACCTATTCACACGCCTCTAGGTGCTCTCAATTGGTATCGGACAATCCGAAGAGATGATTGCTAGTGACGCTAAAGGGAAAGCCAAGGTGACTGACGAGAAGGAGAAGATCCCTGTCGACTGTGACCTCAAGGATGATGCTCCCGTTGACTTTGGATCTAACAAGAACAGGGACGGCAACAAGAAGAAGCGTATCAAGAAAATCGTCTACTATGAGAGTGACACTTCTTCCTCTTCACAAAAGGACGATGACCCCTCCTCTTAAATGAAAAAACGGGTAAAGAAAACTATCCTAAAATGTCTTTTAATTTGTTAGGGAAATGATCCCCGGTCCCTGGGACCCGCCAGTCAAAGAGTGCGCTGAGGAAAGAGACCCTGGTCGCTGGGGCCCATTCGTCAGTTGGAAGAGGTGGAGGCATCATCCCTGAAAGAACACGCCCCCGGTCGAACCCCGCGACACCAGGCCTAGGTGTCGGGCGTAGCGGAACCAGACAGGGGCGGGCGTGTCAGAAGAGAACCACTTGAGTGGATCCCGTGCCCGGCCCAAGACTGACCCACCATAAATAATTTGCCGCATTAACCACACCTGGCACCGAGCCATAGCGTGGGCGTCGGTCTGCTTCTCATCATGACCTACGAACCCCTCGGGCCGCATAACACGGATGACCTATGAGCCCCCAGCCTGCTGCACATTTATGGTCCGCGCAACCCTCGACCTATGGCACACTCATGACCTATAGTACTAGGTCAGAGTGCGTAGACCTCTGGCAGGGCACAACACGATGGGCCGCGAAGAGCCCCGAGCTACGAAGGGTAGAGGTCGGCATAACCTAAATGATGGCGTCTGGGAGCCTTGCAGCCCCGCTCCATCTGCCACGATAAATACAAGACAACCAGGCAACCTCGAGCCTCATGAGTACGCATGGCCTTACCTCGGGTAGAATGCTGGTTTTAGCCTTACCTTACGATCCCTTCCCAAGGAAGCCACCGTAGCCGACCCCTCTTTCGGCCTATAAAAGGGAGGGGTTGGCCTCCATGCAAGGTGGACGTTTAGAAACAGCCCAACTCACTCGGACACGCACCCACAAGGATGAATCCCGGACGAACATGAGGAGGAGCGCCGACGAGGACTAGGAGGCCGGAGCCTCGCCGCCAAGCCAATACTTAGCTAGGATTCCACTATGTAGCTTCTAAGCTCCACTTCCACCCTGATAAAGAGACTTGGGAGGCACTCCTCCCTCTCTCGCCCACTTGGTAACCCCTACTATGATTTCGATCATCATTGGTGCTGGTAGCGTAAGCCGCCGATGACTGGAAGTAGGGACGTTCTATCTGAACAAGTATAAATCTTGCACCCACCGCGCACACCCCTCTAGATCCTAGAACACGCACAATAAATTTACTTGTCGAAGCGAGGTTCAAAACATCGACATAATTATTCTCGCATTCCATACAATTCAAATGCTCATTTACTTTCTATACTTCTTGGCAAGCCTCCTCACTTTGATGGGGGAGGATTATTCTTAGTGGAGTCACAAAATGCGTAGTCATTTATTTTCTCTTCATCCTATCATTTGGGACATAGTAGAAAATGTAATGCACATTTTAGATAGCGATGATGAGAACTACAATGCTATTTATGTTCAAGAAATGATTCATAAAAATGCCCAAGCTACTACTGTGTTGTTAGCTTCTCTATGCAAGGAGGAATACAACAAAGTGAGCGGTCTAGACAACGCAAAAGAAATTTGGTATACATTGAAGGTCGCTCATGAGGGAAATGACATGACGATGATCACCAAGATGGAGCTCATTGAAGGTGAACTTGGGAGGTTCACCATGAAGAGATGGGAAGAGCCAATAGAAACGTACAACAGGCTCAAGACCTTGGTAAACCAAATCCAGAACTATGGGAGTACAAGATGGACAGATCACGACGTTGTGCGACTAATGCTAAGGTCATTTACCGTTCTTGATCCTAATCTTGTAAATTTGATTCGTGAGGGTCGTAGGTACATGAAAATGACGCCCGAGGAGATTCTTGGTAAATTCGTGAGCGTGCGTATGATGACCAAGGAGGCGAGGTACATCGATGATGTCACCAACCGAAGCCTCCCCCACTACAATGAACCGCAACTGGTCACGCTCAAAGCGACAAACAGCAAGGAGGCGCTTCTCGAAAAGGTGGCACAAATTGAGGCAACCGGTCTCAACGAAGATGAGATGGCGCTTGTGATCAAGCGCTTCAAAACCAATTTGAAGGGACGCAAGGAGTACCCCACAAGAACAAATCAAGGGGAAAGTGTGCATGCTTCAAATGCGGTAAGTCGGGTCATTTTATTGCACATTGTCCTAATAATGATGGCCAGGTGTTGGAACTTGCTCTCCTGGGCAAGTTGATCCAACGGGGGAGTAAAGGCAATGTAGACAAGGTTTTAGCTTGAGATGGCAATAGCTCTGTTAATCTAGCCTCTCAAGGGCACTGTGCGGGGGTATTTATAGGTACCTGAGTGCCCAACATCCTGAGTTAAGGACGCATGTGCCCTCAGGCGCCTAGGTTATCCCCGGAATATTCCCATAAAGTAGGGTTACAGACTGTAATTACAGGGAAACCTTTACAAATTAGGCCCGTAATGCGCAGCGGCCACGCAGGGCCTGTTACAATGGGCCAGATCACACGTGGGCCTCCATGTTGGACGAGGCCGCGGGATGGGACGACCTCGTCATAGGACTTTGTCCAGCGACGCGTGGGACGAAGGATAAAGTCTGCCAGCCGTCTTGTCTTCGTTGGTGCAGCGAGGCTGGCGAAGGCATCGAGTGAAGGGTGGCGTCTTCGCCTTCGCCCTAACACCAGGCACAAGATAAGAGTGCCAAGGGAAAGGAGAAGAAGACGCTTTATAAGAAGAAGGGCGAGGCACACATCGACAAGGAATGAGACTTGGATTGCTCTTTATCCAACTCCGACGACGAAGGACTTGCCACCTCTGCCTTCAACAAATCAACTCTCTTCCCCAAAGAGCACCACACATGCCTCATGGCTAAGGAGAAGAAGGTATTTACACGTGAAACTCCTAAATATATTTCTTATAGCGATGAGGAGTCCGATGATGATGATATAGATTATAGTGATTTGTTTAAGGGCTTACATAGATCAAAAGTTGATCAAGTTAGTAAGTTGATTGATGATTTGAATTTGAAGAATAGATTAATAAAAAACAAGATGATTTAATTTATGAGGAGCATGATAAGTTTATAGAGGTAGAAAATCCCTTGCTTTAGAAATTAAGAAGAATGATTTATTAGCTGCTGAGTTGTCTTCATGCCATTCTTTCATTTCTAGTCTTAAAAAAGCTAATGATGACCCCGTAAGAAATTGGATGAATGCCATGTTTCTAGTTCTTCTCTTTCGCATGTATCAATTTGCAACAGATATAAGGATTTTGATATTGATGCTTGCATTGATCATGCCTCTACCTTTATGAAGTTGAATGATGAAATTGCTAGATTAAATGTTCAACTAAAATATTGCAAAGATGAGGTTGATATAATTAGATTTGCAAGGGATGCCTACACCATTGGTATACATCCCTCCATTAAGGATGGTTTTGGCTTCCATAGTGGAGCCAAAGACACAAAGAGCCATAAGGCCCCCAACTTCATTAAAGAGAAGGGGAATGCACCTACGACTAGTAGCTCACATTCTTCTCATATTAGGAAGAACCATGCTTTTTATTTATACTAATGTCAAGAATGTTTGAAATGTTCATGATAATGTTCATCATGATGCTTGTATTCATCACCATGTTATCATGTGCGTCATGATGTTGTTTTTGCGTCTCATGCAATGATTGATTCGTCTAGTTCATCATATACTCATGGTAGGTGTAGACCTTGGCGCCATGCTCATCATGTTGGTTCTCATGCTCCCAAGACTAGGAATGCATCTCATTCTATTTCATATTTTGATGCTTCCTATGTGATGTATTGCAAATCTGGTCGTGTTGTTGCTTCAAATGTGGGACCCAAAAGCAAGAATGGTAAAACTTGCAAATGGGTGCCAAAATCCTATGTGACTAACATGATAGGACCCAACACTAGTTGGATACTAAACCCTAAGCCAAAATTCACTTTACGGGTTTATGCATCCAGGGCTCAAGTTTGATCATTGACAACGGATGCACAAACTACATGATGGGGGAAGTGGATGTTCTCTTCCTACATCAAGAACAAGGATTCCCACAACACGATCATATTTGGAGATGGGAAGGAAGGCAAGGTAAAGGGGTTAGGTAAGATTGCGATTACTATGGAGCATTCAATTTCTAATGTCTTTTGGTAGAATCGGTTGGTTAGTTAGTTATGTCATATGGGTTATAATTGTTTATTTACAAATGTTGATGTAACTGTCTTTAGAAGGAGTGATGATTCATTATCTTTTGAAGTGTACTAGACAACAAGCTTT
Source organism: Zea mays (assembly GCF_902167145.1). Taxonomy (NCBI): domain Eukaryota; kingdom Viridiplantae; phylum Streptophyta; class Magnoliopsida; order Poales; family Poaceae; genus Zea; species Zea mays. Next base: position 106,597,512 of record NC_050102.1, read on the forward strand.
ATTTGGTTGATTTTACAAAAGAGAAAACTGATCTAGATGCATGTTTAATCACTAATACCAAGATGGGCTGGTTATGGTATCGCCGTCTAGCACATGTTGGGATGAAGAACCTTCATAAGCTTCTAAAGGGAGAACATGTGTTAGAACTAACCGATGTCTATTTTGAGAAAGACAGATCTTATGCTTCATGTCAATGTCACACCCGTTTCTAAGGGGCAGAGCCGGGTGCATAGCATATGTGTGCCAGGATCTATTTCCACACATATGTTGATGTCACAAGTGTAATATATCAAAAGAGCAATGCATAAAAGCGTAAATAACGATTACATTAACATATTACACTTCGAATAGACATAATGTCTTAACCTTTATTCATCAAAGTGCAGCGAAACAAGGACATCCATCCACAGGAAGATGACCGGGGGTATCACTAGACTAGCATCCATGGAGCTCAGCATCATAACTTCATCTGCAAACTTCTGATCAAAATTAAGCAAGGGTGAGCTCACTTATGGTCGGGGCTCAGCAAGTGGGGGAAAAACTAATGCAAGGTAACAAGGTGAGGCTGAGGTTGAGCAGTAAGCATTTTAGTTGGTCAACATTTTATTAACAACACCTGTCTTACTAATAAGTGTGAATCCCAAGTATTCCCATTAAATAAAGGTACAAGAGTATATCAAAAACACTTAAGTGAAACCACTTAAGCAAACCATTGGCAGATCATCGGATCTCGATTTATTTCCATCTTCAAGTTCAATTATCATGTGAGGAGTCCAGGCTGCTCTTAACCGTGAGCACGGCTGATATATCAGTTTTACACTCTGCAGAGGTGGTACAACTTTACCCACAAGCCGTGTATCCCCTCTAGCCTGGGTCGGCCAAAACCCATAAACACTTCCGAGGTGAGTGGCTAGGGATCCACTATGAGGCTTTCAGAAAATACACTTAATACGAAGCAACCCGCTAAGGTTTCTAAAGACGATGGTGGAGGCCCCCTGGGTGAGGTACCTTAGACAAGAATACGTCCCCATGTTAACGTGGGTTGCCACCACCTACCGCTCCCCCTCTTGCCCATATTTCAGGTAAGGTTGCCAGGCACTAAGCATATAAAGCTAATTACCAAAGCCAGAGCCATGATAGCACTCGTGGTTGCACTGTTTTCCCGGGTGGTCACTCCATGTTCCAATTAATATGCAATAATCTTGTTTAACCATCGGGGTAACAACAATAATGTAAACTTACCATTTTGGAACATTAATATTATAAGCGGGAGTGACTGTATAAAGTTAAGTTGTAGCAATAGCATAGCTACGAAGGTAAAGTATAATTCCCAGGTTTGATCAAGGAATAAGGTTGGAAAGGTTATCTAAATAGGTAACCCGTCAAATTATGCATATATATCCAAAAGAATAAACTTTATTAAATGTATTGTTTGGGATCAAACAGAGTATGCGGAGGGAGAAGTCCACTTGCCTTGCTTATTGAAAACTTGAGACTCTTCCATGGATCTGAATAGATCCTTGATTCTTAACTACTAGATCAACCACTGAATATCACACAAACAAACAAGAAGAACAAACACCACTCAATAACATACCACATTCACCATACGTAAAGCTAAAAGAAAGCCTAACGAAAAGAGCGTTCGCTTTTAAAGAACATCGCAAGTAATGGTTATAATAAGATGGTATTCTTTTCAAAAATGTGTGATCTATACTTGTCGGGGACCATAATTAGGGGTACCCTCAAGACTCCTAATTCTCAGCTGGTAACCCCCATCAACACAAAGCTGCAAAGGCCTGATGGTGCGACTAGGTCAGGGATCGGTCCATTCGAGGGACTCGATCACGCCTCGCCCGAGCCTAGCCTCGGGCAAGGGCAGCCGACCCTGGAGGATCTCCGTCTCGCCCGAGGCCCCCCTCCAGCGACGAACATACTTCCGGCTCGCCCGAGGCCCAGTCTTCGCCAAGAAGCAACCCTGGCCAAATCGCCACGCCAACCAACCAAATCGCAGGGGCATTTAATGCAAAGGTGGCCTGACACCTTTATCCTGACGCGCGCCCTCCAGTCGACAGAGCCGAAGTGACCGCAGTCACTTCGCCGCTCCACTAACCGGCCTGACAGAAGGACAGCGCCGCCTGCGCCGCTCCGACTGCTGTGCCACTCGATAGAGTGAGGCTGACAGGCAGTCAGGCCCGGCCTCAGGCACCATAGGAAACTCCGCTTCGCCCGACCCAGGGCTCGGACTCGGGCTCAGCCCCGGAAGATGGCGAACTCCGCTCCGCCCGACCCAGGGCTCGAACTCGGGCTCAGCCCCGGAAGACGACGAACTCCGCTTCGCCCGACCCAGGGCTCGGACTCGGGCTCAGCCCCGGAAGACGGCGAACTCCGCTCCACCCGACCCAGGGCTCGGACTCGGGCTCAACCCCGGAAGACGGCGAACTCCGCTCCGCCCGACCCAGGGCTCGGACTCGGGCTCAGCCCCGGAAGACGGCGAACTCCGCTCCGCCCGACCCAGGGCTCGGACTCGGGCTCAGCCCCGGAAGACGACGAACTCCGTTTCGCCCGACCCCAGGGCTCGGACTCAGCCCTAGCCTCAGCCGACGGTCTCCGCCTCGCCCGACCCAGGGGCTCGGACTCGACCTCGGCCTCGGAAGACAAACTCGACCTCGACCTCGGAGGAGCCTCCACATCGCCCAACCTAGGGCACGGACCGACCACGTCAACAGGAGGCGCCATCATTACCCTACCCCGAAGCTGACTCAGGCTACGGGAAACAAGACCGGCGTCCCGTCTGGCTCGCTCCACCAGACAAGCAATGATGGCGCCCCGCACGCTCTATGACGACCGCGGCTCTCAGCCCCCTTACGGAAGCAAGAGGACGTCAGCAAGGACTCGACAGCTCCGACAGCTGTCGTTCTGCCAGGCTCCAGCGCTCCTCCGACGGCCACGACACCACACGAACCGGGTGCCAAAACCTCTCCGGCTGCCACGATGGCATGTACTTAGGGCGCTAGCTCTCCTCCGCTAGACACGTTAGCACTCTGCTACACCCCGCATTGTACACCTGGATCCTCTCCTTACGCCTATAAAAGGAAGGACCAGGGCCCTCTTACAGAGGGTTGGCCGCGCGGGGAAGAGGACGAGACTGGCGCTCGCGTGAGGCTGCTCCCTCCCTCCCGCGTGGACGCTTGTAACCCCCTACTGCAAGCGCACCCGACCTGGGCGCGGGACAAACACGAAGGCCGAGAGAATTCCACCTCTCATGCCCGTCTCCGGCTGCCTTTTTCCCCCCTTCGCGCTCCGTCTCGCGCCGACCCATCTGGGCTGGGGCACGCGGCGACATTTTCACTCATCGGCCCAAGGACCCCCCGGTCTCGAAACGCCGACAGTTGGCGCGCCAGGTAGGGGCCTGCCGCGTGTTGACGAACAACTTCCCGTCAAGCTCTAGATGGGCAGTCTCCAGCAACCTTTCCAGCCCGGGACGGTGCTCCATTTCGGGAGTCTTGAGTTCATGTCCCTCGACGGCGGCTACGACATGATACTCCTTCCCCCGCCGTGCGACAGCGACAATGGCGGCCGACAGCCCGCCCGCCGGCGGCGGAATCGACGACGTCTTCCCCGCGTGGTGGAAGAACAACTTTCGAGCTCACCCCGTCCCCTCCCCGCCGACGGAGGAGGAGGCGGGGCGACCAAGGCCAAGCAGGAGGCGGCACCTCGTCGGCTGTCGAGCGAGTCGGCGGCGCCGGCGCCCCAACGGGGGGCACGTCGAGCATCGACCTTGCGTCTGAGACGAAGACGAGCGCCGTCTCCCCGCAACACGCCAATCTCGAGCAAACGGACGACGCCAGCACGCTCGCGAAAGGCTTGCTGGGCGTCACCCTTGTACCTGAGACGACGGTGCAGTCAGCCCCTGACGTGACTTCGTCACCGCCCGTCGACCAAGAGGTACCCACCGATTCCCATCTCACGCCTCTTGGATTCAGCCTCGACCCACCAAGCGGCTTCGCTTTGGTGGGCGCTCTCGTAGAGGCGAATCCAAACCCTCTGGGGTATCAGATGCGGACGCCCTGGGACCGGCTGACGGACGCCTCGACCTATGGGCCCTCGGGGTCTGAGGAAGATGACGTGCCCGATTTCTGTTGGGATTTCTTCGGACTTGGTAACCCTAGTGCCATGCGGGACTTCATGACCGCATGCGACTACTGCCTTTCCGACTATTCTGACGGTAGCCGCAGCCTCGGCGACGAGGACTGTGGCCCAAGTCGTGAATGATTCCACGTCGATCTAGGGGGTCCCTCCGAAGGCAACCATCTTGGTATGCCGGAGAACGGTGATCTCCCTAGGCCTGTGCCTCGCGTTGACATCCTACGGGAGCTAGCTGTGGTCCCCGTTCAGGCGGGGGGTCATGACCCACAGCTCGAGCAAATCCGCGGGGTGCAGGCCAGGCTCGACGAGGGAGCAGGAACACTTGAGCCGATCCGCCGGGACGTCGGGCAGGAATGGGTGGGCCAACCTCCGGCCGGGGAAGTGCGTCATCTACCCCAGGGCTTCCAGCATCGCATCGCCGATGATGTCAGGGTGAGGCCGCCACCCGCTTCCAGTGGAGTCAGCCAGAACCTGGTTGCAGCAGCAATGCTTCTCCGCGCGATGTCGGAGCCATCAACCACCGAGGGGCGGCGAATCCAGGGAGAGCTCAAGAATCTCCTGGAGGGTGCCGCGGTCCGACGGGCCGAAAGCTCCGCCTCCCGAAGGCAGGGGTACCCCTCGGAACATCGCGCCGCGACTTCCCGATTCATGCGGGAAGCCTCGGTCCACACCGGGCGCACGCGCGACACAGCGCCTGCAGCCTCGGGTCGCCTCGGCAACGAGCACCATCACCGCAACTGTCGGGCCCACCTCGACGAAAGGGTGCGCCGAGGCTACCACCCCAGGCGTGGGGGACGCTACGACAGTGGGGAGGATCAGAGTCCCTCGCCCGAACCACCCGGTCCGTAGGCTTTCAGCCGCGCCATACGATGGGCGCCGTTCCCGACCCGGTTCCGAACCCCGACTACTATCACAAAGTACTCGGGGGAGACGAGACCGGAACTGTGGCTCGCAGACTACCGGCTGGTCTGCGAACTGGGTGGAACGGACGATGACAACCTCATCATCCGCAACCTCCCCCTGTTCCTCTCCGACACCGCTCGCGCCTGGTTGGAGCACCTTCCCCCGGGGCAGATCTCCAACTGGGACGACCTGGTCCAAGCCTTCGCCGGCAATTTCCAGGGCACGTACGTGCACCCTGGGAACTCCTAGGACCTTCGAAGCTGCCGACAGCAGCCGGGAGAGTCTCTCCGGGACTACATCCGGCGATTCTCGAAGCAGCGCACCGAGCTGCCCAACATCACCGATTCAGATGTCATCGACGCGTTCCTCGCCAGCACCACCTGCCGCGACCTGGTGAGCAAGCTGGGTCGCAAAACCCCCACCAGGGCGAGCGAGCTGATGGATATCGCCACCAACTTCGCCTCTGGCCAGGAGGCGGTTGAGGCTATCTTCCGGAAGGACAAGCAGCATCAGGGCCGCCCACCGGAAGATGCCCCCGAGGCGTCAACTCAGCGCGGCGCCAAGAAGAAAGGCAAGAAGAAGTCGCAAGCGGAACGCGACGCCGCCGACGCGGACCTTGTCGCCGCCGCCGAGTACAAGAACCCTCGGAAACACCCCGGAGGTGCCAACCTTTTCGACAAGATGCTCAAGGAGCCGTGCCCCTATCATCAGGGGCCCGTCAAGCACACCCTTGAGGAGTGCGCCATGCTTCGGCGCCACTTCCACAGGGCCAGGCCACCCGCGGAGGGTGGCAGGGCTCGCGACGACGACAAGAAGGAAGATCACCAGGCAGGAGAGTTCCCCGAGGTCCGCGACTGCTTCATGATCTACGGTGGGCAAGCGGCGAACGCCTCGGCTCGGCACCGCAAGCAAGAGCGTTGGGAGGTCTGTTCGGTGAAGGTGGCGGCGCCAGTCTACCTAGACTGGTCCGACAAGCCCATCACCTTCGACCAAGCCGACCACCCCGACCACGTGCCGAGCCCGGGGAAATACCCGCTCGTTGTCGACCCTGTCATCGGCGACGTCAGGCTCACCAAGGTTCTCATGGACGGAGGCAGCAGCCTCAACATCATCTACGCCGAGACCCTCGGGCTCCTGCGTGTTGATCTGTCCTCGGTACGGGCAGGCGCTGCGCCTTTCCACGGGATCATCCCCGGGAAGCGCGTCCAGCCCCTCGGACAACTCGATCTTCCCGTCTGCTTTGGGACGCCCTCCAACTTCCGAAGGGAGACCCTCACGTTCGAGGTGGTCGGGTTCCGAGGAACCTACCACGCAGTACTGGGGAGGCCATGCTACGCGAAGTTCATGGCCGTCCCCAACTACACCTACCTCAAGCTCAAGATGCCGGGCCCCAACGGGGTCATCACCGTCGGCCCCACGTACCGACACGCGTTCGAATGCGACGTGGAGTGCGTGGAGTACGCCGAGGCCCTCGCCGAATCCGAGGCCCTCATCGCCGACCTGGAGAGCCTCTCTAAGGAGGTGCCAGACGTGAAGCGCCACGCCGGCAACTTCGAGCCAGCGGAGATGGTTAAATCCGTCCCCCTCGACCCCAGCAGCGACGCTTCCAAGCAGATCCGGATCAGCTCCGAGCTCGATCCCAAATAGGAAGCAGTGCTCGTCGACTTTCTCCGCGCGAACGCTGACGTTTTCGCGTGGAGTCCCTCGGACATGCCCGGCATACCGAGGGATGTCGCCGAGCACTCGCTGGATATCCGAGCCGGAGCCCGACCCATCAAGCAGCCTCTGCGCCGATTCGACGAAGAAAAGCGCAGAGCCATAGGCGAGGAGATCCACAAGCTAATGGCGACATGGTTCATCAAAGAGGTATTCCATCCCGAATGGCTTGCCAACCCTGTGCTTGTGAGAAAGAAAGGAGGGAAATGGCGGATGTGTGTAGACTACACTGGTCTAAACAAAGCATGTCCGAAGGTTCCCTACCCTGTGCCTCACATCGATCAAATCGTGGATTCCACTGCTGGGTGTGAAACCCTGTCTTTCCTCGATGCCTACTCAGGGTATCACCAAATCAGGATGAAAGAGTCCGACCAGCTCGCGACTTCTTTCATCACACCCTTCGGCATGTACTGCTATGTCACCATGCCGTTCGGCTTGAGGAATGCGGGTGCGACGTACCAGCGGTGCATGAACCATGTGTTCGGCGAACACATTGGCCGGACGGTCGAGGCCTACGTCGATGACATCGTAGTCAAGACGAGGAAAGCCTCCGACCTCCTTTCCGACCTTGAAGTGACATTCCAATGTCTCAAGGCGAAAGGCGTGAAGCTTAATCCCGAGAAGTGTGTCTTTGAGGTTCCCCGAGGCATGCTCTTGGGTTTCATAGTCTCCGAGCGGGGCATCGAGGCCAACCCGGAGAAGATCGCAGCCATCACCAGCATAGGGCCCATCAAGGACTTGAAAGGCGTAAAGAGAGTCATGGGATGTCTTGCGGCTCTGAGCCGCTTCATCTCACGCCTCGGTGAAAGAGGCCTGCCTCTATACCGCCTCTTAAGGAAGGCCGAGTGCTTCACTTGGACCCCTGAGGCCGAGGAAGCCCTCGGGAACCTAAAGGCGCTCCTCACCAACGCGCCCATCTTGGTGCCTCCCGCTGCCGGAGAAGCCCTCTTGATCTACGTCGCAGCGACCACTCAGGTGGTTAGCGCCGCGATTGTGGTTGAGAGATGAGAAGAGGGGCATGCATTGCCCGCCCAGAGGCCAGTCTACTTCATTAGCGAGGTACTATCCGAGACCAAGATCCGCTACCCACAAATTCAGAAGCTGCTGTACGCGGTGATCCTGATGCGGTGGAAGTTGCGACACTACTTCGAGTCTCATCCGGTAACTGTGGTGTCATCTTTCCCCCTCGGGGAGATCATCCAGTGGCGAGAGGCCTCAGGTAGAATCGCGAAGTGGGCGGTGGAAATCATGGGCGAAACAATCTCGTTCGCCCCTCGGAAGGCCATCAAGTCCCAGGTCTTGGCGGACTTCGTGGCTGAATGGGTTGACACCCAGCTCCCAATAGTTCCGATCCAGCCGGAACTCTGAACCATGTTCTTCGATAGGTCGCTGATGAAGACAGGAGCCGACACAGGCCTACTCTTCATCTCGCCCCTCGGGAAGCACCTACGCTACGTGCTACGCCTCCATTTCCCGGCGTCCAACAATGTGGCTGAGTACGAGGCTCTGGTCAACGGGTTGCGAATCACCATCGAGCTAGGGGTCCGACGCCTCGACGCTCGTGGTAACTCGCAGCTCGTCATCGACCAAGTCATGAAGAACTCCCACTGCCGCGACCCGAAGATGGAGGCCTACTGCGATGAGGTTCGGCGCCTGGAAGACAAGTTCTACGGGCTCGAGCTCAACCACATCGCCCGGCGCTACAACGAGACTGCGGACGAGCTGGCTAAAATAGCCTCGGGGCGAACAACGGTTCACCCGGATGTCTTCTCCCGAGACCTGCATCAACCCTCCGTCAAGATCGACGACACGCCCGAGCCCGAGGCACCCTCGGCTCAGTCGGAGGCACCCTCGGCTTGGCCCGAGGCACCCTCAGCTCGGCCCGAGGCATCCTCGGTTCAGCCCGAGGTACCCTCGGCCCCCGAGGGTGAGGCACTGCGCGTCGAGGAGGAGCGAAGCGGGGTCACGCCTAATCGAAACTGGCAGACCCCGTACCTGCAATATCTCCACCGAGGAGAGCTACCCCTCGACCGAGCTGAAGCTTGGCGGTTGGCGCGACGCGCCAAGTCGTTCGTCTTGCTGGGGGATGGGAAGGAGCTCTACCACCGCAGCCCCTCAGGCATCCTCCAGCGATGCATCCCCATCGCCGAAGGTCAGGAGCTCCTACGAGAGATACACTCGGGGGCTTGCGACCATCACGCAGCACCTCGAGCCCTTGTTGGAAATGCCTTCCGACAAGGTTTCTACTGGCCGACGGTGGTGGCCGACGCCACTAGAATTGTCCGCACCTGCGAAGGGTGTCAGTTCTACGCGAGGCAGACCCACCTGCCCGCTCAGGCTCTGCAGACGATACCCATCACCTGGCCTTTTGCTGTGCGGGGTCTGGACCTCGTCGGCCCCTTGCAGAAGGCACCCGGGGGCTACACGCACCTGTTGGTCGCCATCGACAAATTCTCCAAGTGGATCGAGGTCCGACCCCTAAACAGCATCAGGTCCGAACAGGCGGTGGCGTTCTTCACCAACATCATCCATCGTTTTGGGGTCCTGAAATCCATCATCACCGACAACAGCACCCAGTTCACCGGCAGAAAGTTCCTGGACTTCTGCGAGGATCACCACATTCGGGTGGACTGGGCCGTCGTGGCTCACCCCATGATGAATGGGCAAGTAGAGCGTGCCAACGACATGATTCTACAAGGACTCAAGCCTCGGATCTACAACGACCTCAACAAGTTCGGCAAGCGATGGATGAAGGAACTCCCCTCGGTGGTCTAGAGTCTGAGGACAACGCCGAGCCGAGCCACGGGCTTCACGCCGTTCTTTCTAGTCTATGGGGCCGAGGCCATCTTGCCCACAGACATAGAATACGGTTCCCTGAGGATGAGGGCCTACGCCGACCAAAGCAACCAAGCTAATCGAGAAGACTCGCTGGACCAGCTGGAAGAGGCTCAGGACATGGCCTTACTACAATCGGCGCGGTACCAGCAGTCCCTGCGACGCTACCACGCCCGAGGGGTCCGGTCCCGAGACCTCCAGGTGGGCGACCTGGTGCTTCGGCTGCGACAGGACGCCCGAGGGCGGCACAAGCTCACGCCTCCCTGGGAATGGCCGTTCGTCATCGCCAAAGTTCTGAAGCCCGGAACGTACAAGCTGGCCAACAATCAAGGCGAGGTCTACAGCAACGCTTGGAACATCCAACAACTACGTCGCTTCTACCCTTAAGATGCTTTCAAGTTGTTCGTATACCTCGTTCCCACGCAAAGTTTAGTCATCAAGGAAGGGTCAGCCTTGCCTCGGCAAAGCCCGACCCTCCCTCGGGGGCTAAAAGGGGGGAACCCCCTCTGCGTCGAAATTTTTCCTCGAAAAAAAGATATTTTCTGCCAGAATGTCTTTCGTGCTTTTCGACTACTTCGAAAGTGGATCCTGAAAACGACGGAGTACACGTAAGCAGCCAAGGCTGACCGAGTCGAGGGACTCCTACGCCTCCGGGATACGGATACCTCACTCATCACCTTCTGCGATAAGTAACTCGCGTTCGGATAAGTGATTCCGCGGACCGAACAAGTCTTCACGCTCGAAAGCTCCTCTGCCGAAGCGATTCTTCGGGCCTTCTCGACTGCGTCGGTGACAGAACCCCATGGACGGGCAAGAGCGCGCGTAAGCGGCAAGGCCGACCAAGCCGAGGGATTCCTACGCCTCCAGGATACGGATACCTCACTCATCGCCTCCCGTGAAAAGCAACTCTCGCTCGCACAGACAATTCTGTTACCGATGAAAAAGTCCTGATACTCGAAACAAGAGGAAAAGAAGCGCAGCTTTACAACACGGCGAGGGCGTGTTTGGGCCTCGCGGCCGCAGAAAACACACACTACAAGATAATCCGATCCTGCAGGCTCGGATCTTGACAGTTGAAGGGAGCAGCAGCACCCTCGGTGTCAACTACACCTTCGGCGAGGTCCGACCTAGCCTCGGACGGCGACGCGGTCCGAGGATCTCCACTCTGAAGGACGACGTCATCATCACGCCCGGGCCATCGCCGCCAGGGTCTTCTCCAAGAATCCGGCTCGAGCAGGCGGCTCGGCTGGTCACCCCGAAGCCTCGGCCAGCTGTCCCCCGAAGACATCAGCCTGGCCCGAGGCCTCGGCAGATCAACTCCGGCGTCGGTCCCGCTAACGGACGACCCGGGCAGGCTCCAGCCGACCAAGTCTTCTTTTCGAGCCAACTCTGCTTTTGTCCGTGCTGACACCGCTACCCCTGGCTTCGGCTCATCGAAGAGCGGCCGAGGGGTGTCCTTTAACTAAGCAAGAGAAGCCTCGGACAGCAAGGCCGACCGAGCCGAGGGACTCCTACGCCTCCGGGATACAGATACCTCACTCGTCACCTTTGCACGGGGCGACTCACGCTTGGTGAAGCGGTTCAGACAACCGACAGGCGAGTCTTAGTGCTCGAAAATGAGGAAAAAAACACGATTCCGCGCCAAAAATACATACACGTTCAGGCCCCGACAGCCACAATGAACAAAAGACCGGCATTCAAGGTGCCATTACAAACGGAACTCCGGTTCCACCTCCGCAGGTACGAACAACCCCACACGATTGGGGGGCCTGCGGAGCAACAGAAGACCGACGGGTGGCTCGCTGTCGCCCGTTCCGGCAGCAGCGACAACAACCCCCGCTCCGAGTGGCCGAACTGCAGCAGCGATGGCCTCAGGGCGGACGCTGCTGCAACCTTGCCCTCGCCCACGCCGACGCTCGAGGGGCGAGGACAAGTACAAAGAGCTGGAGGCCCGAAGCGCGGATGGTGGCGGTGATCCCGTCGGTGACGGGGACTTCTCGAGCCGCCCCCACCTCGGCACCAATGACAGGAGCCGCCAGCCCTCCGGCAGGTCCCCACTCAGATAATCCCGGACGAGTGGAGCACCGACCTCCGCGCAGAGGCGCCGTACCGGTGCAAAGGCAGGACCGCCCCAGAACACGAACGTCGCCCTAGCAGCGCGCGACGTCTTGGGCGGTCCTCCCGTGCGCGCGGCGCGACAACCGCCCTCGCGGCAGGAGGGTGCACCGGGAGCCAAGCCGGCGAGCCCAACGCGCTGAAGCTGACGATGCCCGCCGTTGGCCAGCCCCGCGTTATCGAAGTCCACCCCGCTCGCAGGGCCAGTGAGCGCCCTCTCCCTTGAATGCTAAAGGAGAGGCTGACCCACGAACCCGCGCGGGAGGTAGAGCTCCGGCTCAGCCGGCCTCCGCCCCAGCGAGGATGATGAACAACCTTGAAGCTGAGGGCGGGACCAAGATCGCAGCCCGGCTTGCTTCTCACCACCCAGGGGCTGGTGGTCACCGTCTTGGGTGACCACCGGCGAGGGGATGCAGCCGGGTTGACTGATGAAAATCCTTGAAGCCGAACGATGGCTGAAAGGTACCAACTCCCACAGAGTTGCGTTCCTCCAACGACAAGGCGGAAGGATTGCGGGTGTCCCCAATCCGGGGGCTCAGAAGGTGGAAAGACACGATGCATAAGGGAGCGCGAAGACATGGTCACCTTTCAAGGGGGTCACCCTCCTTTTAAAGGCGACTCTCCCTACTTGCGTCCCCAGCCGTCGTGGGCTGAGTCTTCTCCAACACGCTCCGAGGTCCTCCCCCTACGGCGCGGGGGCTGGGTCCCACGCGTCATGCAAGCTGGCCCAGAGCAGAAGAAGCCAAACTGTCGCGCGCGGTGCATGCAACCGCCCAGCGGTTACAAGCATTCCTCCACTTTCACCCAGACCAGCGGGTGAAAGGGCGGGCGGCCATGCAGGCGGCATGCAACCGCGCCAAGTGGGCGCGCCCCTCCGACTTCCAACGCACCCAGCATGGGGGCCCACGCCCACCCGTCATGCAACCGGCGCGCCGGTCGCTACGTGCAAGCAACTGCACCGCCACTCGCACCACTACCACGCCTCCTCGACTGCGGAACCAGTACCGCGACTCGAGGCGACCCTGCGTACGACCCAGCAATGCCAGCCTGGCGCGACGGTCAATACAGCCAAAAATGGGTCGGCAGTAATGGCGGTGGCAGGGGGGCAGGAGCAGCGGTCACGTCGTCAAGCCTACATCCCATCCAGGGACAGCGAGAGAAACCTCTCTCACGGCGTGAAGAAGGCGCGCCCGTGTTCCGTTCCTCGAATGGCTCGCCCACACGCAACGTCCGCCCCGCGAACCACTCGCCCCGTCGCATTAACTCCGCGGCGGGACAGGCGGCGCCTCTGGCAGGGGAAGCGAGCGACGCTTCGCCTTCGCCATAATGACCGCGTCAAAAAGGTACGCCACGTCATTCGATTTCGTATCCTTTTCCTCTTTCTCTCTCTTACAACAGGGACCGGGAAAAAGGGATACCCCGAAAAGGATCCTTCTCCGTGAAGGAAACAGGCTCCGAGCCTCCCTACTGATAAGAGGTTCAAAGGCTGGCCCCTCGGAGGGGTTTAACAGCCGCCTCAGAGCGCGTGGGCTCCACACCCACTACTGGTCAGAGGTTCGAAGGCCGGCCCCTCGGAAGGGTTCAACGACCGCCTCAGGCCACTCGGGCTCCGCGCCCACTACTGATCAGGGGTTCGTAGGCTGGCCCTCGAAGGGTTCACAGCCGCCTCAGACATAGAGCGAGGGATGACCCTAGGTACGTTCGATACATAACCGAGGCTCGGGCTACGCTCCCGAGGTACCCTAGGACATTTCCGAGACCAGCGGGAACGATCTTGTAACGGAATCCCATCAGAGGGAGGCATCGAGCCCTCGGACCCCGTCGATAGGGGACCGGGTCCGGCAGATCACCCGCAGGTACTTTTGAGCGCGCCTCCGGGCCTCTAGCCGACCCCTAACAAATGGGGCACGGGCGTCCACTCGGATTACCCGCCAGCAGCTCACCGGAGACACCATGTTCGGCGCCCTCCGAGGGCAACATGGCGCTTTCCCCCCTCCTCCTTGCGAAAAGGCGACGCAGGGGCGTATGTGAAAAAGTCGAGTCTGTCCCTGACCGTCCTCTCGCCCTGTGCAGAGGCTCGGGGGCTGCTCTCGCAAACCTGGCTCCGGCCAAACCGTTGACAGCGTCAACATACCAGCCCGAGAACTTGGGACCCGACCGTGCGCCCGGGCTACGGCCAGCTCGCATGAGGGAACGACCAGACTAGCCGAAGCATTGCGCGAGGCATTAAGACCTCGGAGGAGCCAAACCACTCCTCCGAGGCCTCGGGGGCTACACCCGGCGGGTGCGCTCGCGCGCACCCACCGGAACAAAACGCAACCGAGAAAGGCTGGTCCCCTTGCAAAAAAGTGCGACAAAAGCCTCCAAGCGAGTGTTAACACTCCCGTCGAGGCTCGGGGGCTACTGTCGGGGACCATAATTAGGGGTACCCTCAAGACTCATAATTCTCATGTGGTAACCCCCATCAGCACAAAGCTGCAAAGGCCTGATGGGTGCGACTAGGTCAGGGATCGGTCCATTCGAGGGACTCGATCACGCCTCGCCCGAGCCTAGCCTCGGGCAAGGGCAGCCGACCCCGGAGGATCTCCGTCTCGCCCGAGGCCCCCCTCCAGCGACGAACATACTTCCGGCTCGCCCGAGGCCCAGTCTTCGCCAAGAAGCAACCCTGGCCAAATCGCCACGCCAACCGACCAAATCGCAGGGGCATTTAATGCAAAGGTGGCCTGACACCTTTATCCTGACGCGCACCCTCCAGTCGACAGAGCCGAAGTGACCGCAGTCACTTCGCCGCTCCACTGACCGGCCTGACAGAAGGACAGCGCCGCCTGTGCCGCTCCGACTGTTGTGCCACTCGATAGAGTGAGGCTGACAGGCAGTCAGGCCCGGCCTCAGGCACCATAGGAAACTCCGCTTCGCCCGACCCAGGGCTCGGACTCGGGCTCAGCCCCGGAAGATGGTGAACTCCGCTCCGCCCGACCCAGGGCTCGGACTCGGGCTCAGCCCCGAAAGACGGCGAACTCCGCTCCGCCCGACCTAGGGCTCGGACTCGGGCTCAGCCCCAGAAGACGGCGAACTCCGCTCCGCCCGACCCAGGGCTCGGACTCGGGCTCAGCCCCGGAAGACGACGAACTCCGTTTCGCCCGACCCCAGGGCTCAGACTCAGCCCTGGCCTCAGCCAACGGTCTCCGCCTCGCCCGACCCAGGGGCTCGGACTCGACCTCGGCCTCGGAAGACAGACTCGACCTCGACCTCGGAGGAGCCTCCACATCGCCCAACCTAGGGCACGAACCGACCACGTCAACAGGAGGCGCCATCATTACCCTACCCCAAGCTAACTCAGGCTACGGGAAACAAGACCGGCGTCCCGTCTGGCTCGCTCCACCAGACAAGCAATGATGGCGCCCCGCACGCTCTATGACGACGGCGGCTCTCAGCCCCCTTAAGGAAGCAAGAGGACGTCAGCAAGGACTCGACAGCTCCGACAACTGTCCTTCTGCCAGGCTCCAGCGCTCCTCCGACGGCCACGACACCACACGAATCGGGTGCCAAAACCTCTCCGGCTGCCACGATGGCATGTACTTAGGGCGCTAGCTCTCCTCCGCTAGACACGTTAGCACTCTGCTACACCCCGCATTGTACACCTGGATCCTCTCCTTACGCATATAAAAGGAAGGACCAGGGCCCTCTTACAGAGGGTTGGCCGCGCGGGGAAGAGGACGGGACTGGCGCTCGCGTGAGGCCGCTCGCTCCCTCCCGCGTGGACGCTTGTAACCCCCTACTGCAAGCGCACCCGACCTGGGCGCGGGACAAACACGAAGGCTGCGGGATTTCCACCTCTCACGCCCGTCTTCGGCTGCCTTTTTCCCCCCTTCGCGCTCCGTCTCGCGCCGACCCATCTGGGTTGGGGCATGCGGCGACATTTTCACTCGTCGGCCCAGGGACCCCCCGGTCTCGAAACGCCGACAATACTTTATAAAACAAGACATGATCTTAAAAATATCTTAATTAAAATATACAAATATTGGGTTCATCAATTTTAATCTTTTATAAAACGTCATACGTGATACGTCTAGATTAAGGGTTTATAACACGATAAACATGTTATAACGATATTAAACCTTTTTAACCTTTTAGAGAAGATATATGTTATATCTAAGGTTAATGGGCTATGAAACACGTTATTAATTTTAGAAGCATTATGGAACATCTTATAAATATTGTTAACCACTCACTTATGATAAATTAAGATATAAGTCTAAATAGGTTTTATGTGAAAGGTCATTATTATTATTAAACACCTTTTTATGGAAAGTTATGGTATATGCTTTAAATGAACTTTTATGTAAAAGACAATGAATAAGCCACTATCTTTTAGTTTCATTAGAAAGTACATGTCCTATACTCCTTATTAAGAAAGCTATATATAAAACAATATATAGACTAACATTTTAATTATTATTAAAGAACATGAACACTATTTTCATTAGTTTATTCTTTAGGAAAACTAAGTGATATGTATATATATAAATATATATATATATATAAATATAAATAATATGGACTAAGTTTGATTAAATGATTAACTAAGCATATATAACCAGTTGTGAACAATTTGTAATATAAATCTAATTAACTAGATTATGAGAGAACATAATTACTCTATTATTTATCTTTACCTTTAGTTTAGAAACATATGATCTAGATATTTAAAATGAAAATTATATTCATTGGTATGTTATTAACTATTGTTTTAGTTATAACGGTGTGAGCATTTAATTAAGCCATTATATTGTTATTAGAAAAGTTATATGACATATTACTATTTAGTACGACTATACTTAAACATCTATAATAAATCTTATTAAATCAAAATCATGATGTCTATTAAAAGGGTCATTTTACCGTTAGAAACAAATTTTCTAATTCTTTAGTAAGAAACCTATATTTACCAACATAACTATCAATTTCTTTATTAGGAAAGCATGAGTGCCTAATTAAGTTATTTTAATATTATTATAAAATTCTACTATTTTGGTTTTCTCCTTCCTTTTCTAAATAAAATTTATAAGTATAACTAAAAAATGTTTATTTAATTCCTCTAACATTAATATACTAAGAATTAATTATAAATTACTAAATGGGAATTTTAATAACCTATTCATGGTTATTATGACATAAATGAGCATTTTACTATTCTAAGTAATTAGGTGCTATACTTATGAATACATTTATTATGAACAGTAAAATCTGTATATTTTTCATTTGACCGGAAATACGTGGCTTAATATCTATTTCAATTTCTTATATCACTAAGATCACTAAGATTACACTTATCATAATACTAACCAATTATCGCTCCACACATTAAATCGAAATCAATTATAAACATTTCTAGTATGAACATCACTGAGTTAGTGAATAGTGACCGTGTTCATTTTTAGAATTATAAAATCATACGTATATTTAAAATATTGCCGCGGGATTCGATTTTAGTTACACGTATATATCGAATCTCTAAAATCATATATGAAAATCGTCAAATCACATCATCTCGATATTAAAACAATAGTTCATAAATTAATTCAACACATGCTGTAGAAAAATAAATTAATGTTTTGGGTTGTCTTCCACCTTGGATGAACGGACGACGGCGAACGGGCTCGAGCGCGCGATGGCGAAGGCTTGGTACGGCAAGATCGGCGAGGCTTGGACGGGGTTCCGACACGTCTCCGGCGAGGCACGACGGCGAGTGGTGGTGGTGCTGTGCGGGCAGACAGGGGTTCTTGACGTCGGACGGAGCTCCGACGAGGTGCTGCGCGGACAGTCCGGCGATGAACTGAGCATGGCGTGGGCAGCGGTTTGACAGCGGGTGCGCGTGACGTTGCTGCGGGTGCCAAGGTGCTGCGCGGACGCGTGGGCATGAGCTCTGGTGACGAGGGAAAGAACGAGGAGGGGGTGAGAGAGAGAGAGCTCTGGTAGGGAGAGAGAGGGTTCGACGTCTAATTTATAGACGAGGGCGAGGGGAGGTGAGAGGGCGCGAGAGAGATGGCCGGGATGCTTCAAGGACATTGATGACGTGCATCAATGGAGGGGAGAGTGGGGAGGGTGTAACGGACGCAGTAAATCTCCATTACACGCGAAACGAACGGACGGGGCTGCTCGGTCGGTCCTTGCGCTGGGTGTCGCGGCTGCGCGTCGGGCGGGGCGCTGTCGGCCTGGGCTTCGCGTCGAGTGAGCGGCGTTGCTTCTGGGCGCGGGCGCGTCGGGGCTTGAGCTCGGGCGGCCGGGTCGCTGGACTAGGCGCGGGGGTAGCTGCAGGCATGGTCGGGTGCAGGGAACTGCGCGAGCGTCGAGGCTTGCGCGGCTGGGCGGGTCGCGCGGCGAGGCCTGGCGCGCGGGCTCCTGGGCGTTGAGGAGAGAGGGGAAAGGGAAGGAGAGAGAAGCGACGGCTGAGGGAGAGAAGGAGCGGCAGCGTGATCCAATCCTCGGAGCAGAGAGAGACAACAGAAAAGGAAGATGTACAGGCATATGTGGGACCCATACGTAAGGGAGAGAAAGTGATGGGCGCTTGGGCCATGCCAGAAATCACGTACGTAATTTAGTTTCTTCTTTTCAGTTTTTTTCCAAATTTCCAAAAGCGTTTTCCCTTTTCTATTTTTTATTTGTTTTAAACAAAGATACACAGATTTTATAATATATATAATTTTAGGGTAAATTCAAAATACTATAGGAAAACTATTTAATAAAAAAATCCACATCTAATAGATAATAATTCCTAAATGATGCATAAACCTAAATATACCTTCCAAAATTAATATTTTGACCATCATTATTATTTTATAAAATGAGATTTTTATCACAAAATTAAATCCAAAAATTGGATATGCAAATCAACTCAAACAAAATTTGTGCTCCGAAATGAATGCATTAAACACTTGTTAAAACTTTACTATTCAAGAAAATTGTTCGATTTAATTATATCACCATTTCATTATTTATAAACATAAATATTTTCTTTCTATTGAAAATGAATACATCAAACTGAGTTATTTTCAATTAATGGATTTAGGGTGTTACAAAATCTACCCCCTTAAAAAGAATCCCGTCCTCGAGATTAGGGAAGGCTAGCAAGAAAACAATGGTGATATATGGTTACTCGTAGATTCTTGGTTCACATTGAACCCTTCTAAACTTAAGGAACTTTATTGTTTCTTCGCTCCGCAATGACTACAAATCAAGCGATCTTCATCATCATACTTATAACTGGTTGGTCTTCTGGGTTATTGTTTGGGTCTTGCTTCACCGTCTTCTTCTTTAGTTGGTCTAGACGCTTCTTGGGGCATTCGCGAATAATATGTTCTTCATTTTTGCAGTAGTAGCAAGCACCTCTTGCTTTGAGTTCTTTGCGAGTCAACTTTACTTGACCAACAAGTGATGAGGGATGATTGCGTGTCTGTATCTCATATAGATGTGTCTGGCTTGATTCTTCTGTTTGGGTATCCATGTTTTTCAGGGCTTTTGCTTGTGGTTGAGGTGGACTAATCATGTATCTAAACATTTTCCTATTTTTGTTGTTCATCACGATGTTGGTAGAAGTTTCTATACATTTTTGTTCGTATTCCATGTCTGGAGACTGAGATAGCTTTATCTCGGAGGTGTTCGGTAGTGAACTCTTCTTAGGACAATTACGAAGGTAATGATCTTCACATCCACATAGATAGCAAGCTTTCCTTGAAGTCATTTTTATTCCATTTTTGTTTCTTGGACCTGATGCGGCGACGAGGCTGAAACTGTGTGCAGGTGATAGTCCATCCATCAATGTAACACTCATGTGCTTCTTTTTGTAGCTGGGCATCCTTGTGATGTTTCCTTTTTGGAATACCTGACAATTCATCGTCTGACAGTGCATCTGCTATTAGTTGTTCTTGGGAAGACCATTAACTTTTTATGCCAGAAAACAAAATCCGGTTCTTCTGTTTTGTAGTTTCACTTTCGTTTGTAATGATCTGGCGACAAGGAATTCCATAGTACTCACAACAACAACATTTTCCAAGGTCACTTGTCTGTTGGTTTGGTTGTTCATCCTTTTGGGTCTTGAATGTCTGTTCATCAGCTGTTTTATTTATAGTGTTGTTTTGACTTGTCAACACACTGCATTCTTTGTACTTAGTGACATCACTTGTAGTTGACATTCCAAGGTCTGACTTCTGTATGGGTATGGAAGAATGGAAGGGACGAAAGGGTTGAGCACATACATATTATAGAGAGCAGAGAAAACCCATTTATCTAAGGTTTTACCTAGCTAACTGATGTCAATGTGGACAAAAGTCACACAATACACCAACAATCATTTCAAAGAAGCAAATCAAACATGAACACAAAGGACAATGCACTCAAGCATACCAGCACAACACTATCCAATTCTACTTATTCAACCAAAACAAAGGTGAGACAAGGTTTGGAATAAGAAAGATATTATAACATCAAGGAGTTGGGTAAGAATTATCAAGGAGTTAGACAAGACATATTTGTCGGTGGCCAAGAGTGAAATAAGATAACCATGAACTATTAAAGTAAGGATAAATGATACAACCAAGGATATGAAGTGAGTTAGAGAAAAAGTATTATCAAGGAGAAAAGTAGAGAGGCAAAGGTTTAATATATCAAGGTAGATATTGCGCAAGGATGGCAATACAATGGCAAGAAAGCAAAAGTATAAGAATTCAATAGGGAGAAAGCATTATCAAGGAGAAAAGTAGAGAGGCAAAAGTTTAATATATCAAGGTAGATATTGCGCAAGGGTGGCAATACAATGGCAAGACAACAAAAGTATAAGAAGTAAGGGTTATATAGCAATATTAGGGATTAGAAAACCACTATAATATAATATAATATCGCCATTACCGATCTAGTCGAAAATCTTAATACTAAAGAACAATCCTATCAACCTAACCAAGAAGTCAAATAATAGATCCAGGGGATCCATAACAAAACTTATTACGGAGTGGGGATAAGACAGAGAATAGAGCATCGTCGATCGCTTCGAAAGGGTTTCTTTTGGCAAACTTCGCTTCAAGTTCCACAATCCTAGCTTGATCATCTTGCAATGCTTCTCATTAGAACCTTCTGATAGATGAAGAATCAGACAAGAAGAGTTGAAAATAAAAGAGACAAGTTTTGATATAAAGTAAGTTTTTATGGAGGAAAATATATCAAGTTTTGAAAGACTGACTGGGCTTTCCATTTCTAACTAATCTAGCGACCTACGGTCACATTGCTTTGATACCACTTCTGTCACACCCGTTTCTAAGGGGCAGAGCCGGGTGCATAGCATATGTGTGCCAGGATCTATTTCCACACATATGTTGACGTCACAAGTGTAATATATCAAAAGAACAATGCATAAAAGCGTAAATAACGATTACATTAACATATTACACTTCGAATAGACATAATGTCTTAACCTTTATTCATCAAAGTACAGCGAAACAAGGACATCCATCCACAGGAAGATGACCGGGGGTATCACTAGACTAGCATCCATGGAGCTCAGCATCATAACTTCATCTGCAAACTTCTGATCAAAATTAAGCAAGAGTGAGCTCACTTATGGTCGGGGCTCAGCAAGTGGGGGAAAAACTAATGCAAGGTAACAAGGTGAGGCTGAGGTTGAGCAGTAAGCATTTTAGTTGGTCAACATTTTATTAACAACACTTGTCTTACTAATAAGTGTGAATCCCAAGTATTCCCATTAAATAAAGGTACAAGAGTATATCAAAAACACTTAAGTGAAACCACTTAAGCAAACCATTGGCAGATCATCGGATCTCGATTTATTTCCATCTTCAAGTTCAATTATCATGTGAGGAGTCCAGGCTGCTCTTAACCGTGAGCACGGCTGATATATCAGTTTTACACTCTGCAGAGGTGGTACAACTTTACCCACAAGCCGTGTATCCCCTCTAGCCTGGGTCGGCCAAAACCCATAAACACTTCCAAGGTGAGTGGCTAGGGATCCACTATGAGGCTTTCACAAAATACACTTAATACGAAGCAACCCGCTAAGGTTTCTAAAGACGATGGTGGAGGCCCCCTGGGTGAGGTACCTTAGACAAGAATACGTCCCCATGTTAACGTGGGTTGCCACCACCTACCGCTCCCCCTCTTGCCCATATTTCAGGTAAGGTTGCCAGGCACTAAGCATATAAAGCTAATTACCAAAGCCAGAGCCAGGACAGCACTCGTGGTTGCACTGTTTTCCCGGGTGGTCACTCCATGTTCCAATTAATATGCAATAATCTTGTTTAACCATCGGGTTAACAACAATAATGTAAACTTACCATTTTGGAACATTAATATCATAAGCGGGAGTGACTGCATAAAGTTAAGTTGTAGCAATAGCATGGCTACGAAGGTAAAGTATAATTCCCAGGTTTGATCAAGGAATAAGGTTGGAAAGGTTATCTAAATAGGTAACCCGTCAAATTATGCATATATATCCAAAAGAATAAACTTTATTAAATGTATTGTTTGGGATCAAACAGAGTATGCGGAGGGAGAAGTCCACTTGCCTTGCTTATTGAAAACTTGAGACTCTTCCACGGATCTGAATAGATCTTGATTCTTAACTACTAGATCAACCACTGAATATCACACAAACAAACAAGAAGAACAAACACCACTCAATAACATACCTGTCGGCGTTTTGAGACCGGGGGGTCCCTAAGCCGACGAGTGAAATGTCGCCGCGTGCCCCAGCCCAGATGGGTCGGTGCGAGGCCGAGCGCGAAGGGGGGAAGTGAGGTGGCCGGAGATGGGCGTGAGAGAGGTGGAAATCTCGCGGCCTTCGTGTTCGTCCCGCGCCCAGGTCGGGTGCGCTTGCAGTAGGGGGTTACAAGCGTCCACGCGGGAGAGGGAGCGAGCGGCCTTGCACGAGCGCCTGTCTCGTCCTCGTCCCCGCGCGGCCAACCCTCTCTAAGAGGGCCCTGGTCCTTCCTTTTATAGGCGTAAGGAGAGGATCCAGGTGTACAATGGGAGGTATATCAGAGTGCTACGTGTCTAGCGGAGGAGAGCTAGCGCCCTAAGTACATGCCGTCGTGGCAGCCGGAGAGATTTTGGCACCCAGCTGGTGTGATGTTGTGGCCGTCGGAGGAGTGCTGGAGCCTGGCGGAGGGACAGCTGTCGGAGCTGTTGAGTCCTTGCTTACGCCCTCTTGCTTCCGTAAGGGGGCTGAGAGCCGCCGTCGTCACAGAGTATGCGGGGCGCCATCATTGCCTATCTGGCGTAGCGAGCCAGATGGGACGCCGGTCTTGTTCCCCGTGGCCCGAGTCAGCTCGGGGTAGGGTGATGATGGCGTCTCCTGTTGACGTGGCTGGTCTGCGCCCTAGGTTGGGTGATGTGGAAGCTCCTCCGAAGCCGAGGTCGAGTCTGTCTTCCGTGGCCGAGGTCGAGTCCGAGCCCCTGGTTCGGGCGAGGCGGAGACCGTCGGCTGAGGCCAGGGCGGAGTCCGAGCCCTGGGGTCGGGCGGAGCGGAGTTCGTCGTCTTCTGGGGCTGAGCCCAAGTCCGAGCCCTGGGTCGGGCGGAGCGGAGTTTGCCGTCTTCCGGGGCTGAGCCCGAGTCCGAGCCCTGGGTCGGGCGGAGCGGAGTTTCCTATGGTGCCTGCGGCCGGGCCTGACTGCCTGTCAGCCTCACTCTGTCAAGTGGCATCGCAGTCGGAGCGGCGCAGGCGGCGCTGTC
Source organism: Zea mays (assembly GCF_902167145.1). Taxonomy (NCBI): domain Eukaryota; kingdom Viridiplantae; phylum Streptophyta; class Magnoliopsida; order Poales; family Poaceae; genus Zea; species Zea mays. The sequence goes on from NC_050102.1 coordinate 106,620,967, forward strand.
TTTCTGTCAGGCCGGTCAGTGGAGCGGCGAAGTGACAGCGGTCACTTCGGCTCTGTCGGCTGGGGGGCGCGCGTCAGGATAAAGGTGTCAGGCCACCTTTGCATTAAATGCTCCTGCGATTTGGTCGGTCGGTGCGGCGATTTGGTCAGGATTGCTTCTTGGCGAAGACAGGGCCTCGGGCGAGCCGGAAATATGTTCGCCGCTGGAGGGGGGCCTCGGGCGAGACGGAGATCCTCCGGGGTCGGCTGCCCTTGTTCGAGGCTAGGCTCGGGCGAGGCGTGACCGAGTCCCTCGAATGGACTGATCCCTGACTTAATCGCACCCATCAGGCCTTTGCAGCTTTATGCTGATGGGGGTTACCAGCTGAGAATTAGGAGCCTTGAGGGTACCCCTAATTATGGTCCCCGACAGTAGCCCCCGAGCCTCGAAGGGGACCAGCCTTTCTCGGTTGCGTTTTGTTCCGGTGGGTGCGCGCGAGCGCACCCGCCGGGTGTAGCCCCTGAGGCCTCGGAGGAGTGGTTTGACTCCTCCAAGGTCTTAATGCCTCGCGCAATGCTTCGGCTGGTCTGGTCGTTCCCTCATGCGAGCTGGCCATAGCCCGGGTGTACGGTCGGGTCCCAAGTTCTAGGGCTGGTATGTTGACGCTGTTAACGGTTTGGCCGGAGCCGGGTTTGCGAGAGCAGCCCCCGAGCCTCTGCACGGGGCGAGTGGGCGATCAGGGACAGACTCGACTTTTTTACATACGCCCTTGCGTTGCCTTTCCGCAAGGAGGAGGGGGGAGAGCGCCATGTTGCCCTCGATGGGCGCCGAACATGGTGTCTCCGGTGAGCTGCAGGCGGGTGATCCGAGTGGACGTCTGTGCCCCGTTCGTTAGGGGTCGGCTAGGGGCCCGGAGGCGCGCCCAAAAGTACCTGCGGGTGATCTGCCGGACCCGGTCCCCTGGCGACGGGGTCCGAGGGCTCGATGCTTCCCTCTGATGGGATTCCGTTACAAGATCGTTCCCGCTGGTCTCGGAAATGTCCTAGGGTACCTCGGGAGCGCAGCCCGAGCCTTGGTTATGTATCGAACGTACCCATGGTCATCCCTCGCTCTATGTCTGAGGCGGCTGTGAACCCTTCGGGGGCCAGCCTTCGAACCCCTGATCAGTAGTGGGCGCAGAGCCCGAGTAGCCTGAGGCGGTCGTTGAACCCTTCCGAGGGGCCGACCTTCGAACCTCTGACCAATAGTGGGTGTAGGGCCCACGTGATCTGAGGCGGCTGTCGAACCCTTCCGAGGGGCCAGCCTTCGAACCTCTGATCAGTAGGGAGGCTCGGAGCCTGGTTCCTTCACGGGGAAGGATCCTTTTCAAGGTATCCCCCTTTCCCGATCCCTGTTGCAAGAGAGAGAAAGAGGAAAAAAGGAAAAGGATACGAAATCGAACGATGCGGCGTACCTTTTCTGACGCGGTCATTATGGCGAAGGCGAAGCGTCGCCCGCTTCTCCTGCCAGAGGCGCCGCCTGTCCCGCCGTGGAGTTAATGCGGCGGGGCTAGTGGTTGGCGGGACGGCCGTTGCGCGTGCGCGAACCGTTCGAGGAACGGAACACGGGCGCGTTGTCTTCACGCCGTGAGAGAGGGTTCTCTCGCTGCCCCCGGATGGGACGTGAGCATTGCTGATGACGTGGCCGCTGCTCCTGCCCGCCTGCCACCGCCATTACTGCCGGCCCATTTTTGGCCGCATTGACCGTCGCGCCGGGCTGGCGCTGCTGGGTCGTGCGCTGGGTCGCCTCGAGTTGCGGTATTGGTTCCGCAGTCGAGGAGGCGCGGTGGTGGCGCAAGTGGCGGTGCAGTTGCATGCACAAAGCATTCGGCGCGCCGGTTGCATGACGCGTGGGCCTGGGCCTCCATGCCGGGCGTGTTGGGAGTCGGAGAAGTGCGCCCACTTGGCGCGGTTGCATGCCGCCTGCATGGCTGCCCGCCCTTTCGCCCGCTGGTCTGGGCAAAAGTGGAGGGTCGCTTGTAACCGCTGGGCGGTTGTACGCACCGCGCACGGCGGTTTGGCTTCTTCTGTTCTGGGCCAGCTTGCATGACGTGTGGGACCCAGCCCCCGCGCCATAGGAGGAGGGCCTTGGAGCGTGTTGGAGAAGACTCAGCCCGCGACGGCTGGGGACGCAAGTAAGGAGAGTCTCCTTTAAAAGGAGGGTGACCCCCTTAGAAGGCGACCATGTCTTCGCGCTTCCTTATGCGTCGTGTCTTTCCACCTTCCAAGCCCCCGGATGGGGGATACCCGCCGTATTTCCGCCTTGTCGTTGGGGGAACGCAACTCCGCGGGAGTTGGTACCTTTCAGCCATCGTTCGGCTTCAAGGATTTTCATCATGCAGCCCGGTTGCACCCCTCCACCGGCGGTCACCCAAGATGGTGATCTCCAGTTCGATGGCGGGGGAAAGCAAACTGGGCTGCGGCCTCTGCCCCTCCCTCAGCCTCAAGGATTTTCATCACCAGGGCTGGGGAGGGGAGTGTGCCGAGTTGGGGTCGGCCCCTACGTGGGCGGTGGCCCGCTCCTTCCCTCAGTGATCGGGGGGAAGGGCGGTTGTTGTCCGTGGCGCTGGCAGCTGCCGCGTGCCTGGCTCTCGGACGCGAGTGGCTTCGGAGCCGCTCTCGGCGCCGGCTTCTGCCACGGCAGCTGGAAGAGGTTCTTCCGCCGACGAGATAGCCAGGGCCGCCCACGGACCGACCTCCAACTCTACGGCCTTCTGCCCGTCCTTGCCTCACGAGTTTGGGCATGGGCGGGGGCCACCTGGCAGCAGCATCCGCCCTGAGGTCATCGCTGCCGCTGTTCGGTCCCCTCGGAGCAGAAGTCGTCGTCGCCACCGCCGTTCGTCGGTCTTCTCTTGCTCCGCAGGCCCCCCCCATCGAGTGGGGTTGTTCGTACCTGCGGAGGTGGAACCGGAGTTCCATTTGTAATGGCACTTCGAATGCCAGTGTTTTTGTTCATTATGGCTGTCGAGGCCTGAACATGTATGTAATTTCGGCACGGAGCCGTGTTTTTTCCTCATTTTCGAGCACTAAGACTCGCCTGTTGGTTGTCTAAACCGCTTCACCAAGCGTGAGTCGCCCCGTTTAAAGGTGACGAGTGAGGTATCCATATCCCGGAGGCGTAGGAGTCCCTCGGCTCGGTCAGCCTTGTTGCCTGAGGCTTTTCTTGCTCGGTTAAAGGAACCCCTCGGCCGCTCTTCGATGAGCCGAGGCCAGGGGTAGCGGTGTCAGCACGAACAGAGGCAGAGTTGGCTTGAAAAGAAGACCTGGTCAGCCGGAGCCTGGCCGGGTCGTCCGTTAGCGGGACCGACGCCGGAATTGACCAGCCGAGGCCTCGGGTCGGGCTGACGTCCTCGGAGGACAGCTGGCCGAGGCCCCGGGGTGACCGGCCGAGCCGCCTGCTCGGGCCGGATTCCCGGAGAAGACCCTGGCGGCGACGGCCCGGGCTTGGTGATGACGTCGTCCTTCAGAGTGGAGATCTTCGGACCACGTCGCCGTCCGAGGCTAGGTCGGACCTCGCCGAAGGTGTTGTCGACGCCGAGGGTGCTGCTGCTCCCTTCAAGCGTCAGGATCCGAGCCTGCAGGATCGGATTGTCTTGTAGCGTGTGTTTCCTGCGGCCGCCGAGGCCAAAACACACCCTCGCCGTGTTGTAAAGCTGCGTCTCTTTTCCTCTTGTTTCGAGTACCCGGACTTTTTTGTCGGTAACAGAATTGTTTGTGCGAGCGAGAGTTGCTTCTCACGGAAGGTGATGAGTGAGGTATCTGTATCCCGGAGGCGTAGGAGTCCCTCGGCTCGGTCGGCCTTGCCGCTTACGCGCACTCTTACCCGTCCATGGGGTTCTGTCACCGACGCAGTTGAGGAGGCTCGAAGAATCGCTCCGGCAGAAGAGCTTTCGAGCGTGAAGACTTGTTCGGTCCGCGGAATCACTTATCCGAACGTGAGTTACTTATCGCAGAAGGTGATGAGTGAGGTATCCGTATCCCGGAGGCGTAGGAGTCCCTCGGCTCGGTCAGCCATGGCTGCTTACGTGTACACCGTCGTTTTCAGGATCCACTTTCGAAGTAGTCAAAAAGCACGAAAGACATTCTGGCAGAAAAGATCTTTTTTCGAGGAAAATTTCGACGCAGAGGGGGTTCCCCCCTTTTAGCCCCCGAGGGAGGGTCGGGCTTTGCCGAGGCAAGGCTAACCCTTCCTTGATGACTAAACTTTGCGTGGGAGCGAGGTATATGAACAACTTGAAAACATCTTAAGGGTAGAAGCGACGTAGCTGTTGGATGTTCCAAGCGTTGCTATAGACCTCGCCTTGACTGTTGGCCAGCTTGTACGTTCCGGGCTTCAGAACTTTGGCGATGACGAACGGCCCCTCCCAGGGGGGCGTGAGCTTGTGCCGCCCTCGGGCGTCTTGTCGCAGCCGAAGCGCCAGGTCGCCCACCTGGAGGTCTCGGGACCGGACCCCTCGGGCGTTGTAGCGTCGCAGGGACTGCTGGTACCGCGCCGAGTGTAGTAAGGCCTTGTCCCGAGCCTCCTCCAGCTGGTCCAACGAGTCCTCTCGACTAGCTTGGTTGCTTTGGTCGGTGTAGGCCCTCGTCCTCGGGGAACCGTATTCTAAGTCTGTGGGCAAGATGGCCTCGGCCCCATAGACTAGAAAGAACGGCGTGAAGCCCGTGGCTCGGCTCGGTGTTGTCCTCAGACTCCAGACCACCGAGGAGATTTCCTTCATCCATCGCTTGCCGAACTTGTTGAGGTCGTTGTAGATCCGAGGCTTGAGCCCTTGTAGAATCATGCCGTTGGCACGCTCTACTTGCCCATTTGACATGGGGTGAGCTACGGCGGCCCAGTCCACCTGGATGTGGTGATCCTCGCAGAAGTCCAGGAACTTTCTGCCGGTGAACTGGGTGCCGTTGTCGGTGATGATGGAGTTCGGGACCCCGAAACGATGGATGATGTTGGTGAAGAACGCCACCGCCTTCTCGGACCTGATGCTGATTAGGGGTCGGACCTCGATCCACTTGGAGAATTTGTCGATGGCGACCAACAGGTGCGTGTAGCCCCCGGGTGCCTTCTGCAAGGGGCCGACGAGGTCCAGACCCCACACAGCAAAGGGCCAGGTGATGGGTATTGTCTGCAGAGCCTGAGCGGGCAGGTGGGTCTGCCTTGCGTAGAACTGACACCCTTCGCAGGCGCGGACAATTCTAGCGGCGTCGGCAACCGCCGTGGGCCAGTAGAAGCTTTGTCGGAAGGCATTCCCGACAAGGGCTCGAGGCGCTACGTGATGGCCACAAGCCCCCGAGTGTATCTCTCGCAGGAGTTCCTGACCTTCAGCGATGGAGATGCATCGCTGGAGGATGTCGGAGGGGCTGTGGTGGTAGAGCTCCTTCTCATCTCCCAGCAAGACGAACGACTTGGCGCGCCGCGCCACCCGCCGAGCTTCGGCTCGGTCGGAGGGTAGCTCTCCTCGGTGGAGATATTGCAGGTACGGGGTCTGCCAGTTTTGATCAGGAGTGACCCCGCTTTGCTCCCCCTCGACGCGCAGCGTCTCGCGCTCGGGGGCCGAGGGTACTTCGGGCCGAACCGAGGGTGCCTCGCGCCGAGCCGAGGGTACCTCGGGCTGGGCCGAGGGTGCCTCAGGCTCGGGCGTGTCGTCGATCTTGACGGAGGTTTGATGCAGATCTCGGGAGAAGACGTCCGGGGGAACTACTGTTCGCCCCGAGGCTATTTTAGCCAGCTCGTTCGCAGTTTCGTTGTAGCGCCAGGCGATGTGGTTGAGCTCGAGCCCGTAGAACTTGTCTTCCAGGCGCCGAACTTCATCGCAGTAGGCCTCCTTCTTCGGGTCGCGGCAGTGGGAGTTCTTCATGACTTGGTCGATGACGAGCTGCGAGTCACCGCGAGCGTCGAGGTGTCGGACCCCTAGCTCGATGGCGATCCACAATCCGTTGACCAGAGCCTCGTACTCAGCCACATTGTTGGATGCCGGGAAATGGAGGCGTAGCACGTAGCGTAGGTGCTTCCCGAGGGGCGAGATGAAGAGTAGGCCTGCGCCGGCTCCTGTCTTCATCAGCGACCCGTCGAAGAACATGGTCCAGAGCTCCGGTTGGATCGGAGCTGTCGGTAGCTGGGTGTCGACCCATTCGGCTACGAAGTCCGCCAAGACCTGGGACTTGATGGCCTTCCGAGGGGCGAACGAGATTGCTTCGCCCATGATTTCCACCGCCCACTTTGCCATTCTACCCGAGGCCTCTCGGCACTGGATGATCTCCCCCAGGGGGAAGGACGACACCACAGTTACCGGATGAGACTCGAAGTAGTGTCGCAACTTCCGCCGTGTCAGGATCACCGCATACAGCAGCTTCTGAACTTGTGGATAGCGGATCTTGGTTTCGGACAGTACCTCACTGACGAAGTAGAATGGCCTCTGAACGGGCAATGCATGCCCCTCTTCTTGCCTTTCGACCACAATCGCGGCGCTAACCACCTGAGTGGTCGCAGCGACGTAGACCAAGAGGGCTTCTCCGGCAGCTGGGGGCACCAAGATAGGCGCCTTCGTGAGGAGCGCCTTCAGGTTCCCGAGGGCTTCCTCGGCCTCAGGGGTCCAAGTGAAGCACTCGGCCTTCCTTAAGAGGCGGTACAGAGGTAGCCTCTTTCGCCGAGGCGTGAGATGAAGCGGTTCAGAGCCGCGAGACATCCCATGACCCTCTGTACACCTTTCAAGTCCTTGATGGGCCCCGTGCTGGTGATGGCTACGATCTTCTCCGGGTTGGCTTCGACGCCCCGCTCGGAGACGATGAACCCCAAGAGCATGCCTCGGGGCACCCCGAAGACACACTATTGAGCTTGACGCCTTTCACCTTGAGACATCGGAATGTCACTTCAAGGTCGGAAAGGAGGTCGGAGGCTTTCCTCGTATTGACTACGATGTCATCGACGTAGGCCTCGACCGTGCGGCCAATGTGTTCGCCGAACACATGGTTCATGCACCGCTGGTACGTCGCACCCGCATTCCTCAAACCGAACGGCATGGTGACATAGCAGTACATGCCGAAGGGTGTGATGAAAGAAGTCGCGAGCTAGTCGGACTCTTTCATCCTGATTTGGTGATACCCTGAGTAGGAATCGAGGAAAGACAGGGTTTCGCACCCAGCAGTGGAATCCACGATTTGATCGATGCGAGGCAGAGGGTAGGGAACCTTCGGACATGCTTTGTTCAGACCAGTGTAGTCTACACACATCCACCATTTCCCCCCTTTCTTTCTCACAAGCACAGGGTTGGCAAGCCATTAGGGATGGAATACCTCTTTGATGAACCCTGCCGCCATTAGCTTGTGGATCTCCTCGCCTATGGCTCTGCGCTTCTCCTCGTCGAATCGGCGCAGAGGCTGCTTGACGGGTCGGGCTCCGGCTCGGATGTCCAGCGAGTGCTCGACGACATCCCTCGGTATGCCGGGCATGTCCGAGGGACTCCACGCGAAGACGTCGGCATTCGCGCGGAGAAAGTCGACGAGCACTGCTTCCTATTTGGGATCGAGCCCGGAGCCGATCTGGATCTGTTTGGAGGCATCGCTGCTGGGGTCGAGGGGGACGGCCTTAACCGTCTCCGCTGGCTCGAAGTTGCCGGCATGACGTTTTACGTCTGGCACCTCTTTAGAGAGGCTCTCCAGGTCGGCGATGAGGGCCTCAGACTCGGCGAGGGCCTCGGCGTACTCCACGCACTCCACGTCGCATTCGAACGCGTGTTTGTACGTGGGGCCGACGGTGATGACCCCGTTGGGGCCCGGCATCTTGAGCTTCAGGTAGGTGTAGTTGGGGACGGCCATGAACTTCACGTAGCATGGTCTTCCCAGTACCGCGTGGTAGGTTCCTCGGAACCGACCACCTCGAACGTCAGGGTCTCCCTTCGGAAGTTGGAGGGTGTTCCGAAGCAGATGGGAAGGTCGAGTTGTCCGAGGGGCTGGACGCGCTTCCCGGGAATGATCCCATGGAAGGGCGCAGCGCCTGCCCGGACGGAGGATAGATCGACACGCAGGAGCCCGAGGGTCTCGGCGTAGATGATGTTGAGGCTGCTGCCTCCGTCCATGAGGACCTTGGTGAGCCTGACGTCGCCGATGACAGGGTCGACGACGAGCGGGTATTTCCCCGGGCTCGGCACATGGTCGGGGTGGTCGGCTTGGTCGAAGGTGATGGGCTTGTCGGACCAGTCTAGGTAGACTGGCGCCGCCACCGGCGCTCTTGCTTGCGGTGCCGAGCCGAGGCATTCGCCGCTTGCCCACCGTAGATCATGAAGCAGTCGCGGACCTCGGGGAACTCTCCTGCCTGGTGATCTTCCTTCTTATCGGCGTCGTGGGCCCTGCCACCCTCCGCGGGTGGCCCGGCCCTGTGGAAGTGGCGCCGAAGCATGACACACTCCTCAAGGGTGTGCTTGACGGGCCCTGGTGATAGGGGCACGGCTCCTTGAGCATCTTGTCGAAGAGGTTGGCGCCTTCGGGGGGTTTCCGAGGGTTCTTGTACTCGGCGGCGGCGAGAAGGTCCGCGTCGGCGGCGTCGCGTTTCGCTTGCGACTTCTTCTTGCCCTTCTTCTTGGCGCCGCGCTGAGTTGACCCCTCGGGGGCATCTTCCGATGGGCGGCCCTGAGGCTGCTTGTCTTTCCGGAAGATAGCCTCGACCGCTTCCTGGCCGGAGGCGAACTTGGTGGCGATGTCCATCAGCTCGCTCGCCCTGGTGGGGGTCTTGCGACCCAGCTTGCTCACCAGGTCGCGGCAGGTGGTGCCAGCGAGGAACGCGCCGATGACATCCGAGTCGGTGACGTTGGGCAGCTCAGTGCGCTGCTTCGAGAATCGCCGGATGTAATCCCGGAGAGGCTCTCCTGGCTGCTGTCGGCAGCTTCAGAGGTCCCAGGAATTCCCGGGGCGCACGTACGTGCCCTGGAAATTGCCGGCGAAAGCTTGGACTAGGTCGTCTCACTTGGAGATCTGCCCCGGAGGCAGGTGCTCCAACCAGGCGCGGGCGGTGTCGGAGAGAAACAGGGGGAGGTTGCGGATGATGAGGTTGTCATCGTCCGTTCCACCCAGTTGGCAGGCCAGACGGTAGTCCGCGAGCCACAGTTCTGGTCTCGTCTCCCCCGAGTACTTTGTGATAGTAGTCGAGGGTCGAAACCGGGTCGAGAACGGCGCCCGTCGTATGGCCCGGCTGAAGGCCTGCGGACCGGGTGGTTCGGGAGAAGGACTCCGATCCTCCCCGCTGTCGTAGCGTCCCCCACGCCTGGGGTGGTAGCCTCGGCGCACCCTCTCGTCGAGGTGGGCTCGACGGTCGCGGTGATGGTGCTCATTGCCGAGGCGACCCGGGGCCGCAGGCGCTGTGTTGCGCGTGCGCCCGGTGTAGACCGAGGCTTCCCGCATGAATCGGGAAGTCGCGGCATGAGGTTCCGAGGGGTACCCCTGCCTTCGGGAGTCGGAGCTCTCGGCCCGTCGGACCGCGGCGCCTTCCAGGAGATTCTTGAGCTCTCCCTGGATTCGCCGCCCCTCGGTGGTTGATGGCTCTGGCATCGCGCGGAGGAGCATTGCTGCTGCAGCCAGGTTCTGGCCAACCCCACTGGATGCGGGTGGCGGCCTGACCATGACATCGTCGGCGATGCGGTGCTGGAAGCCCTGGGGTAGATGACGTATTTCTCCGGCCGGAGGTTGGGCCGCCCATGCCTGCCCGACGTTCCGGCGGATCGGCTCAAGCGCTCCTGCTCCCTCGTCGAGCCTAGCCTGCACCCCGCGGATTTGCTCGAGCTGTGGGTCATGGCCCCCCGAGTGAACGGGGACCACAGCTAGCTCCCGTGGGATGTCAACGCGAGGCACCGGCCTAGGGAGATCACCGTCCTCCGGCATGCCGAGATGGTTGCCTTCGGGGGGACCCCCTAGATCGACGTGGAAACATTCGCGGCTTGGGCCGCAGTCCTCGTCGCCGAGGCTACGGCTACCGTCGGAACAGTCGGAAAGGCAGTAGTCGCATGAGGTCATGAAGTCCCGCATGGCACTGGGGTTGCCAAGTCCAGAGAAATCCCAACAGAAGCTGGGCTCGTCGTCTTCCTCGGACCCAGAGGGCCCGTAGGTCGAGACGTCCGTCAGCCGGTCCTAAGGTGACCGCATACGAAACCCCAGAGGGTTTGGGCTCGCCTCTACGAGAGCGCCCGCCAAAGCGAAGCCACTAGGCGGGTCGAGGCTAAATCCGAATGACGTGGGATGGGAATCGGTCGGTACCTCTTGGTCGATGGGCGGTGATGAAGTCACGTCGGGGACTGACTGCACCGTCGTCTCAGGTATGAGGGTGACGTCCAGCAAGCCTTTCGCGAGCGTGCTGGCGTCGTCCGCTTGCTCGGGATTGGCGTGTCGCGGGGAGACGGTGCTCGTCTTCGTCTCAAGCGCGAGGTCGATGCCCGGTGCGCCCCCCGTTGGGGTGGTGGCGCTGTCGACTCGCTCGACAGCCGACGAGGCGCTGCCTCCTGCTTGGCCTTGGTTGCCCCGCCTTCCCCTCTGTCGGCGGGGAAGAGGGCGGGATGAGCTCGAAGGTTGTTCCTCCACCACGCGGGGAAGACGTCGTCGATTGCGCCGCCGGCGGGCAGGCTGTCGGCCGCCACTGTCGCTGCCGCCCGGCGGTGGAATGAGTATCATGTCGTAGCTGCCGTCGAGGGACATGAACTCAAGACTCCCGAAACGGAGCACCGTCCCGGGTTGGAGAGGTTGCTGGAGACTGCCCATCTGGAGCTTGACGGGAAGCTGTTCGTCAACACGCAGTAGGCCCCTACCTGGCGCGCCAACTGTCGGCGTTTCAAGACCGGGGGGTCCCTAAGCCGACGAGTGAAATGTTGCCGCGTGCCCCAGCCCAGATGGGTCGGCGCGAGGCCGAGCGCGAAGGGGGAAGTGAGGTGTCCGGAGATGGGCGTGAGAGAGGTGGAAATCCCGCGGCCTTCGTGTTCGTCCCGCGCCCAGGTCGGGTGCGCTTGCAGTAGGGGGTTACAAGCGTCCACGCGGGAGAGGGAGCGAGCGGCCTTGCGCGAGCGCCTGTCTCGTCCTCGTCCCCGCGCGACCAACCCTCTCTAAGAGGGCCCTGGTCCTTCCTTTTATAGGCGTAAGGAGAGGATCCAGGTGTACAATGGGGGGTATAGCAGAGTGCTACGTGTCTAGCGGAGGAGAGCTAGCGCCCTAAGTACATGCCGTCGTGGCAGCCGGAGAGATTTTGGCACCCAGCTGGTGTGATGTCGTGGCCGTCGGAGGAGTGCTGGAGCCTGGCGGAGGGACAGCTGTCGGAGCTGTTGAGTCCTTGCTGACGTCCTCTTGCTTCCGTAAGGGGGCTGAGAGCCGCCGTCGTCACAGAGTATGCGGGGCGCCATCATTGCCTATCTGGCAGAGCGAGCCAGATGGGACGCCGGTCTTGTTCCCCATGGCCCGAGTCAGCTCGGGGTAGGGTGATGATGGCGTCTCCTGTTGACGTGGTTGGTCTGCGCCCTAGGTTGGGTGATGTGGAAGCTCCTCCGAAGCCGAGGTCGAGTCTGTCTTCCGTGGCCGAGGTCGAGTCCGAGCCCCTGGTTCGGGTGAGGCGGAGACCGTCGGCTGAGGCCAGGGCGGAGTCCGAGCCCTGGGGTCGGGCGGAGCGGAGTTCGTTGTCTTCTGGGGTTGAGCCCAAGTCCGAGCCCTGGGTCGGGCAGAGCGGAGTTCGCCGTCTTCCGGGGCTTAGCCCGAGTCCGAGCCCTGGGTCGGGCGGAGCGGAGTTCGCCGTCTTCCGGGGCTTAGCCCGAGTCCGAGCCCTAGGTCGGGCGGAGCGGAGTTCGCCGTCTTCCGGGGCTTAGCCCGAGTCCGAGCCCTGGGTCGGGCGAAGCGGAGTTTCCTATGGTGCCTGCGGCCGGGCCTGACTGCCTGTCATCCTCACTCTGTCAAGTGGCACCACAGTCGGAGCGGCGCAGGCGGCGCTGTCTTTCTGTCAGGCCGGTCAATGGAGCGGCGAAGTGACGGCGGTCACTTCGGCTCTGTCGGCTGGGGGGCGCGCGTCAGGATAAAGGTGTCAGGCCACCTTTGCATTAAATGCTCCTGCGATTTGGTCGGTCGGTGCGGCGATTTGGTCAGGGTTGCTTCTTGGCGAAGACAGGGCCTCGGGCGAGCCGGAAATATGTTCACCGCTGGAGGGGGGCCTCGGGCGAGACGGAGATCCTCCGGGGTCGGCTGCCCTTGTCCGAGGCTAGGCTCGGGCGAGGCGTGATCGAGTCCCTCGAATGGACTGATCCCTGACTTAATCGCACCCATCAGGCCTTTGCAGCTTTTATGCTGATGTGGGTTACCAGCTGAGAATTAGGAGCCTTGAGGGTACTCCTAATTATGGTCCCCGACAATACCACATTCACCATGCGTAAAGATAAAAGGAAGCCTAACGAAAAGAGTGTTCGCTTTTAAAGAACATCGCAAGTAATGGTTATAATAAGATAGTATTCTTTTCAAAAATGTGTGATCTATACTTTATAAAACAAGACATGATCTTAAAAATATCTTAATTAAAATATACAAATATTGGGTTCATCAATTTTAATCTTTTATAAAACGTCATACGTGATACGTCTAGATTAAGGGTTTATAACACGATAAACATGTTATAACGATATTAAACCTTTTTAACTTTTTAGAGAAGATATATGTTATATCTAAGGTTAATGGGCTATGAAACACGTTATTAATTTTAGAAGCATTATGAAACATCTTATAAATATTGTTAACCACTCACTCATGATAAATTAAGATATAAGTCTAAATAGGTTTTATGTGAAAGGTCATTATTATTATTAAACACATATTTATGAAAAGTTATGGTATATGCTTTAAATGAACTTTTATGTAAAAGACAATGAATAAGCCACTATCTTTTAGTTTCATTAGAAAGTACATATCCTATACTCCTTATTAAGAAAGCTATATATAAAACAATATATAAACTAACATTTTAATTATTATTAAAGAACATGAACACTATTTTCATTAGTTTATTCTTTAGGAAAACTAAGTGATATATATATAAATAATATGGACTAAGTTTGATTAAATGATTAACTAAGCATATATAACCAGTTGTGAACAATTTGTAATATAAATCTAATTAACTAGATTATGAGAGGACATAATTACTCTATTATTTATCTTTACCTTTAGTTTAGAAACATATGATCTAGATATTTAAAATGAAAATTATATTCATTGGTATGTTATTAACTATTGTTTTAGTTATAACGGTGTGAGCATTTAATTAAGCCATTATATTGTTATTAGAAAAGTTATTTGACATATCACTATTTAGTACGACTATACTTAAACATCTATAATAAATCTTATTAAATCAAAATCATGATGTCTATTAAAAGGGTCATTTTACCGTTAGAAACAAATTTTCTAATTCTTTAGTAAGAAACCTATATTTACCAACATAACTATCAATTTCTTTATTAGGAAAGCATGAGTGCCTAATTAAGTTATTTTAATATTATTATAAAATTCTATTATTTTGGTTTTCTCCTTCCTTTTCTAAATAAAATTTATAAGTATAACTAAAAATTGTTTATTTAATTTCTCTAACATTAATATACTAAGAATTAATTATAAGTTATTAAATGGGACTTTTAATAACCTATTCATGGTTATTATGACATAAATGAGCATTTTACTATTCTAAGTAATTAGGTGCTATACTTATGAATACATTTATTATGAACAGTAAAATCTGTATATTTTTCATTTGACCGGAAATACGTGGCTTAATATCTATTTCAATTTCTTATATCACTAAGATCACTAAGATTACACTTATCATAATACTAACCAATTATCGCTCCACACATTAAAGTGAAATCAATTATAAATATTTCTAGTATGAACATCACTGAGTTAGTGAATAGTGACCGTGTTCATTTTTAGAATTATAAAATCATACGTATATTTAAAATATTGCCGCGGGATTCGATTTTGGTTACACGTATATATCGAATCTCTAAAATCATACACGAAAATCGCCAAATCACATCATCTCGATATTAAAACAATAGTTTATAAATTAATTCAACACATGTTGTAGAAAAATAAATTAATGTTTTGGGTTGTCTTCCACCTTGGATGAACGGACGACGGCGAACGGGCTCGAGCGCGCGATGGCGAAGGCTTGGTACGACAAGATCGGCGAGGCTTGGACGGGGTTCCGGCACGTCTCCGGCGAGGCACGACGGCGAGTGGTGGTGCTGCTGTGCGGGCAGACAGGGGTTCTTGACGTCTGACGGAGCTCCGACGAGGTGCTGCGCGGACAGTCCGGCAATGAACTGGGCACGGCGTGGGCAAGGGTTTGACAGCGGGTGCGTGTGACGCTGCGGGTGCCGAGGTGCTGCGCGGACGCGTGGGCATGAGCTTCGGTGACGAGGGAAAGAACGAGGAGGGGGTGAGAGAGAGAGCTCTGGTAGGGAGAGAGAGGGCTCGACGTCTAATTTATAGACGAGACGAGGGCGAGGGGAGGTGAGAGGGCGCGAGAGAGATGGCCGGGATGCTTCAAGGACATTGATGACGTGCATCAATGGAGGGGAGAGTAGGGAGGGAGTAACGGACGCAGTAAATATCCATTACACGCGAAACGAACGGACGGGGCTGCTCGGTCGGTCCTTGCGCTGGGTGTCGCGGCTGCGCGTCGAGCGGAGCGCTGTCGACCTGGGCTTCACATCGAGTGCGCGGCGTTGCTTCTGGGCGCGGGCGCGTCGGGGCTTGAGCTCGGGCGGCCGGGTCGCTCGACTGGGCGCGGGGGTAGCTGCAGGCACGGTCGGGTGCAGGGAACTGCGCGAGCGTCGAGGCTTGCGCGGCTGGGCGGGTCGCGCGGCGAGGCCTGGCGCGCGGGCTCCTGGGCGTTGAGGAGAGAGGGGAAAGGGAAGGAGAGAGAAGCGACGGCTGAGGGAGAGAAGGAGCGGCAGCGTGATCCAATCCTCGGAGCAGAGAGAGACAACAGAAAAGGAAGATGTACAGGCATATGTGGGACCCATACGTAAGGGAGAGAAAGTGATGGGCGCTTGGGCATGCCAGAAATCACGTACGTAATTTAGTTTCTTCTTTTCAGTTTTTTTTCCAAATTTCCAAAAGCGTTTTCCCTTTTCTATTTTTTATTTGTTTTAAACAAAGATACACAGATTTTATAATATATATAATTTTAGGGTAAATTCAAAATACTATAGGAAAACTATTTAATAAAAAAAATCCACATCTAATAGATAATATAATTCCTAAATGATGCATAAACCTAAATATACCTTCCGAAATTAATATTTTGACCATCATTATTATTTTATAAAATGAGATTTTTATCACAAAATTAAATCCAAAATTGGATATGCAAATCAACTCAAACAAAATTTGTGCTCCGAAATGAATGCATTAAACACTTGTTAAAACTTTACTATTCAAGAAAATTGTTCGATTTAATTATATCACCATTTCATTATTTATAAACATAAATATTTTCTTTCTATTGAAAATGAATACATCAAACTGAGTTATTTTCAATTAATGGATTTAGGGTGTTACAGTCAAGCAGGAAAACAGATGGGAACAAGTCATCCTAGCAAGAACGTATAGACGACATCAAGACCATTGGAGCTGCTTCATATGAATCTCTTCGGACTATTCCCGCTTCACTTGGATATTCTTTTTGCAGGATAAATTTGAAATCCAATGAACTCTCAAGATCTTCTTAAGGTGAACTCGAAATGAGTTCGAATTGAGAATAAAAAAGATAAGGAGCGACAACGATTTTGAGTTCAATAACCTTCAAGTAGCACAATTTATTGAGGAGGAAGGCATCAAGCATGAGTTCTCCGTCCCCTAGACACCACAACTGTAACACCCAAAATACCATTTTTTCTAGTTTATTAATATGCTAACAAAAAAATGAATAACTACTAACAATGATTTTCTTACCCTTGAAGCTAAATCACCTCAAATAAACATATTACCCATAAAGATTTAAATAAAACAATCTCTATATGAATTGGTCATCCCTTGGTTGAATTATATGTTCTAAGTAACCTCTTAAGAATTTTCTTTCACTAGAATTATTTTTTGGGTGTATGAATTGCATATTTAAAAGTATTTGTTTAAATAGGATAACAAATAAATAAATTAATAAAATAATACTTTGCATACACATTGGATTTTTTTCTTGTGCATTTAAATAGATTTGAAGCTTGTGAAATTGAATTTGAATCAGGTTTAAAAAAGGGAGAAAAGAGAAATAAGAAAAAGAAAAGAAAAGAAAAGAACAAATGAAAAAACCCATCCTGGGCTGAAATTCCTTGTCTCGGTCCAATACACCACCCCGCGCACAGCCCAACGGAACCACGCGCGACCACCTCGCACACCGACGGGTGGGGCCCGCAGAACAGGCCTTTCCCATATGGGCACTATCCGCCAGTCGTGTCTACTGTGGGGGTTTACCCTGTCAGCCACTCGGGACGATGACGCGTGGGCCCATGGCCACTGTGGATCTCCCCCCCCCCCCCCCCCCCGCCGCGGTCGCTGGCGGCGCAACAAACCCCGCCGAGATCCCCGTTGGGGGCCTGCTGGCCGCATGCCTATGAAACTAACCTACCTGACTGTCACTAGGGGATAAAAGTGGTGCCTACATTTCCCCTCTCCTCCTTCTTCCACCTGTGCGTGTTGTGCCAAGGATTTTGCGAAGAGGAAAGGAGCTGCCGCAGCGATATCCGCCGTTGTCGTCGATAGGACCTTGGTGACTGGTCGGGGGAATTCCGCGAGACATATAGTTGGTGGCCGGCGGCAGGCATGGGCTCGTACTAATCGTGGTCGGCGCCAATTGCTCGTCGGAGCCATGCTTGAATTCATTTCCGCCGTGTTGCGTGGACAGGAACCCTCCACGACGCGATTCACAGTGAGTTTTACCCCTACGAATGTGCGGCACTTAGAGCATTATGATTTACCCTATTGTTCGGTGTTTGGGTGTGGGGAGACTGGGCATGCCCTCGCCGGTGCTTGCGCCGCTGTGGTCGGCACGGGTGGCTCGTGCCGCTGCTCCCGTGTGGAAGACGAGACCACAACCATGGATCTAGCAACAGATTGTCCTGATCAGATCCTATCCTACCAGTCCGAACAATCCATCCGCATTGTCTGTTTCTATGTTGGACGGTGGGGATCAAGTTTTGTTTATTTAAATCACGGCCGTTGATCACCAATCCACTGGTCCACGTTCATACCGCTTCAAAGGAACCTAGATCTAATCCTGGCCCTCGGGGCGTAATCCAACGGTTGTGATCCGCCTATACCGCTTCGGCCATGTTTTGTAAAAAGGTCCCTGGAAGATTACGGAATCAACCCGCGGTCCGAGTGTAGTGCTAAGAGTACTACCACTAGGTCCTAGAATTTACATGTG
The DNA here is from genome assembly GCF_902167145.1 of Zea mays. Lineage (NCBI taxonomy): Eukaryota > Viridiplantae > Streptophyta > Magnoliopsida > Poales > Poaceae > Zea > Zea mays. The sequence continues at coordinate 106,638,409 of NC_050102.1, forward strand.
GCCCCCTGGGATTCTAAAGAATAGTGGGCGCAGTCCGTGGAACTTAAAAGAAATTGGAAAATAGTTTTAAGTGAAAAATAAATATAAAATCTTAGGAAATTCATATCTTCTCTATTATAACTCCAAATTCATACGTTCAAGTTGCGCTAGCCTCGTAATAAGATTGTCTACACTTTATTAACATTGATTTATCATATAACATGTTCTAAAAATAGTTAACTAATTTGTTCAACCTATGTTTATTGGGTTAACATGTTAATATAGTATTTCAATTCAGAGTATCTATAATTTTACAGGAACATGATTATGTTATAACTTAGCCTAAAGTTGAATCATTTAATTTTTTATGTTTCTCACATGATTTATAGCACATAATATATTATTATCATTTAATCACCTAAAACTTCAGAAAATCATATCTTCATAACCATAACCCCGATTTAGTCGTTCTCGAACCCACGATCTCGTAGCGACACGTAGAATATTATTATGAAGTTTGTCCTTATGTTTGGTGTGATGTTAATTTTGCTTATACCATGTTTGTTTGTATTGCTACAACTAGCAGTGAAGTCACGAGTCACTGAAGATCATCCTGGTACCTGGAATCTCGAGTCTCAGGCAAGTTGTGCCCTTGATCACTTTTATTTACCCAATAATGTTCTATATAATCATTTTATCATGCATAGGTTTAATTTTGATGGGACCCAATAGGTCACCCTAGTTTGGTCATCTTTACACCTTGTTTACCCCTGAACTTTTGGGTAGTCTTTGCTATTGCTATATATGGTTTTGGGTGTTGAGATAACTATTACACATGGTCATTCTTTATTATTGTTCTATTTCTATTCATGATAAGACCATTATGCTAATTGGAACATGGAGCTTAACTTGAGAAACACGTGCCACCACAAAGGTGGAATGGGACGTCCTTGGCTTACTAATTAGGAAAGCTAGTGGAGGACTACCTTACCTGAAAGGGGCAAGGGCAGTCGGGGAGTAGGCGAGTAGGGAGGTTCTCAGGTTGATTTTGCTATGATGGCGGTCAGACGGGGGATTCCTGCATTGCTCTTCCTAGAAAATGTAGCGGGTTTTTTTTGAAGCTAGTGGAACTTTGTAAAGCCTCGTAGTGTTACCCTGCCTCGCTTCCTTGGTAGAGGTGTATGGGGTCCGTACAACCCTGTGGCAGATGGGTAACATGACTTGTGGGTACAGGGTACAACCTCTGCAAAGTGTAAAACTGGTATACTAGTTGTGCTCGTGATCATGAGCAGCTCAGGACTCTCGCATGATTAATTTATGGAATTACATTCAATTTGTCATTTGCATTGCATTGTGGTTTATTAATAATTTTGATCTATTATTACTCTGGTTTAGTATCTACTTATACTTAGTAACTGCTAATAAAATTTTGACCAATTTTAAAAGCGATGCTCAGCTTTAACCATCCTCTTTGGTAAGCCTTACACTTCACATGAGCTCCCACCTTTGGCGAGTTCATGCACATTATTTCCCACAACTTGTTGAGCGATGAACGTATGTGAGCTCACCCTTGCTGTCTCACACCCCCACAGGTCAAGAACATGTACCGCAGGATGAGGCGCATGGAGGATGTTGTGATGAGTTCGTGAGAGGTCTAGGTCATCGTCTCCCAGTCATATGACATAATTATTTTGTACAGAACTCCTATTATATAGTAAATATGTGACATTCGTTTTTGTACCATGAGTCATCATTTGTGTAAGACTTGGTCCTAGCACACTTGGTGATTATGTTCGCGCCCGGGTCTTGGTGGCCTCGAGCCCGGGTGTGACAACAACAAAATGGCGTGGTCGAAAGGAAGAACATGATACTCATCGACATGGAGAGAACGATGCTAGGAGAGTACAAGACGTAGGATCAGTTTTGGGCGGAAGCTATGAATACAGTTTGCCACGCCATAAACCGACTCTATCTACACCTCCTCAAAAAGACTGCGTACGAGCTACTATCCGGTAACAAACCTAATGTATCTTACTTTCATGTATTTGGGTGCAATTGCTATATTTTGGTTAAAAGAGATAGGCATTCTAAATTTGCTCCCAAAGTCGTTGAAGGGATTTTGCTTGGTTACGATTCAAATACAAAAGCATATGGGGTCTTCAACAAATCCTCTGGACTAGTTCAAGTCACTAGTGATGTTGTATTTGATGAGACTAATGGCTCTCCAAGAGAGCAAGTTGATCTTGTGATGTAGATGAGAACGAGGTTCTAATGGCCATGCTAAGGACCATGGCGATGGGAGAAGAACGACCGCAGGAACCACAAGAACATGATCGACCATATTCCTCAACTATGGCGCAACCCAAACTCAATATGGGGAACAGCTACCTCAAAATGGCAGCATTGATCATGGGGGAGCGTATGTAGAAGAAGAAAAGAAGGAAGAAGATGTTTCACAAGCACATCCACCCCAAGTCTGCGCCACCATACAACACGATCATCTGGTGGACCAAATTCTAGGGAATATAAGCAAGGGCCTAACTACTCGATCTTGTGTCACTAAGTTTTGTGAACATTACTCCTTTGTCTCTTCTATTGAGCCTCTCAGGGTAGAAGAAGCTTTGAAGGATCCAGACTAGGTGATGGCCATGCATGAAGAGCTCAACAACTTCAAGCGAAATGAAGTCGAGAGCTTGGTGTCATGTCTAAAGCAAAATGTTGTGGGAACCAAGTGGTTGTTCTGCAACAAACATATTGTGTACGGGGTGGTGACAAGGAATAAGACTCAACTTGTGGCAAAAGGTTATGCCCAAGTCGCATGTTTGGACTTTAAGGAGACGTTTTCTCCTATAGCTAGGTTAGAGTCAATTTGTATATTATTGGCCTATGCTACTCACCATTCTTTTAAGCTTTTCCAAATGGACGTGAAGAGCATCTTCCTCATTGGACCAATCAAGGAGGAAGTCTACGTGGAGCAACTGCTTGGTTTCGAGGATGACAGGTACCCTGATCATGTGTATAGGATCTCTAAGGCGCTCTATGGGCTTAAGCAAGCACCAAGAGCATGGTATGAATGCCTTAGAGATTTTCTCAATTCAAATTCCTTCAAGGTCGGGAAAGTTGATCCAACTCTTTTCAACAAGGCTTATAATAGTGACTTGTTTATATGCCAAGTATATGTCGGTGACATAATATTTGGTTCTACTAATCCAAAGTCTTGTGAGGAGTTTAGCAGGCTAATGGTGCAAATGTTCAAGATGTCTATGATGGGCAAGCTGACATTCTTTCTAGGATTTCAAGTCAAACAGCTCAAGGAAGGCATCTTCGTCTCCCAAACGTAGTACACACAAGACATCCTCAAGAAGTTTGGGATGAAGGATGTAATGCCCATCAAGACATCGATGGGAACAAACGGGCACTTGGACCTCGACGTAGGAGGTGAGTCTATAGATCAAAAGATATACTGGTCTATTATAGGTTCCTTGCTTTATTTATGTGCATGCAGACCGAATATTATGCTTTCCTTATGTATGTCTGCTAGATTTCAATCCTACCCAATGAATGTCACCTTGTGGTCATGAAGCAAATTCTAAGGTATTTAGTTCATACGCCTCACTTCATGCTCTGTTATCCTAAGGGGTCTACCTTTGACTTAATTGGATACTTGGACTCCGATTATGCTAGGTACAAGGTAGATAGGAAGAGCACATCTGGGACATGTTAGTTTTTAGGGAGGTCCTTGGTGTCTTGGAGCTCAAACAAACAAAATTCAGTTGCCCTATCCACCATCGAGGCCGAGTATATTATCGTAGGCCATTGCTGTGCGCAATTGCTTTGGATGATGCAAACCCTCCGAGACTTTGGCTACAATCTGAGCAAACCCCCACTCCTATGTGATAATGAGAGCGCAATCCGCTTGGTAGATAATCCTGTTGAACACAGCCACACTAAGTACATAGACATCCGGCATCACTTCCTAAGAGAGCACCACCAAAGGGAAGATATCGATATATGCCATGTTAGTATCGATCACTAGCTAGCTGATATCTTCATCAAGCCTTTTGATGAGAGGAGGTTTTGTGAGCTACGTAGTGAGTTAAATGTCTTAGATTTTTTTGAACTTAAATTGATTTATAGCATACATTGTTTATATGCCTTTGATCATGTTGCTTATGCTTTAAATTTGTATTGTTGCTTATTTTGGTGCTCAAGTTGTAGAATGTCATCCCCGGACCTCACAAGTCCTTGTGCTTTGATGCATATGTTGAGGGGGAGGATATGCTACAACTTGAGCAACTAGATCAACCACCACGTAAAGTTTTAAAATAGTTTTGAGCTTTAAAGTTGTGTTATTTATTAAAACCCTCTTGATAGCAAAGAGGTGCCATCTTATTGCAAAAATTGCTCTCTTAGGTGGGAAAAGTGATCTTATAAGAAGAAGGGGAGTTTTGGGGTTTGATCAAAACAAGTGTTTAAAATTGATTTGTTTTGCAAAACAAAGAGTTTTTAACTTAGAAGTGAGAAAAATGGCTTTGATTGCAAAATTCAAAACAAGTGGTGGCTAAATGATCCAAATAGGCCAAATCCTATGTGTATCTCAAATAGCTTTAAGTTTGATCTTCATTTTGCCTCTTTGGACTCATGTTGGTTTTAGTTAGCCAAATTTGAGTTGCTTTAGGCGTGTTTGCATGAATCACCAAAAAGGGGGTGATTGAAAGGGAAATGTGTCATAGGGCTATTTCTACCTGTTTTGGTGATTAAGTGCTCAACATACCATCTTGAACTAACTATATTCATAAGAGTATGAGCACAGGTCCATGAAAGGCAATTTGAAGAGATCAAGTCCAAAAGGGCTCAAACAGGGACCAAAATATGCAATTTGAAGTAAAATGGTAAAGTTGTGAGGTTTGCACCTTTAGGTATGTTGCATAGATCTATTACAATGTTACTTGTACTTGTGTTTGAGCTCTAACCTCTTTTGTAGAGAAAAACACTTTTGGACTTTAGTTGAGCCATATTGCAAACCTGAAAAAACTATGGCAAAGAGTTATGTTTCCTACACTTAGTCAATTGAATTAGGTGCTAATTATGTTTGTCTAAGTCGTAGGGAAGCTACTAGAGAAAGCTAAAAGAAGTTGGAGAAGGTTGGCTAAAAGGGCCAAAACAAGGCAAGTCTGGGACTCACTAGACCGTCCGGTGGTACGCCGGACCGCCCGGTGGTGCACCAGACCGCCTGTACGGGTCTCGGGAATTATTTTTATAATTCACCGGATCATGAACATTACTCGGTACAGTGTGCATCGGATCGCTTCTCCAACGGCTACTTCATATTTTGCCTGGCACCTAACGACTAGCTGACGTCGCCGGATGGTCTGGTGCCACCCAGCTAGGGAAAGGTGCCAATCAGATCTTACCAACCATTAGTGTGGATGGTCTGGTGTGCCACCAGACGGTCCCGTGCACCCGAAGATAGGAAGGTTTTGTAGCTTCCAAATGAAGAAGGCAACGACTTCTATGCCACTTGGGGCTATAAAAGGACCCTTAGGCGCCTCCATTCTGCACCCTAATACACCAAGAGCACATCAACACTCCAACTCTCTGCAACTACACATTCTAGTGATTTTAGTGAGATTCGAGCGCCAATTTTCGAGCTGTTCTTGTGATATTGTATTCTTGCGCTCGTGTCTTTGGCTTTCTTATGTGTGTTGCTGTGATTTGCTCTTATGTGTGTACTCTCTCCCATCCTTACTCTAAGTTGTAATTGTGATCTTTTGTAAGGCTGCAAGAGACTCCAAGTTGTGGAGATTCCTTGTAAACGAGAATACGTGTGATATAAGGAAGAACCGTGGCACTCAAGTTTGATCTTTGGATCACTTGAGAGGGGTTGATTGCAACCCTTGTCCAAAGGATGACACCACAACGTGGAGGTACGCTTTTGCTGAAGTACGTGATAAAAATTGTTGTCTCCTTGTCTCTTTTACTTTCTTATGATTTTCCTTCTTCCCAAGTTCTCTTTTCTCACTTGTGATATTTCTCTTAGTATAATTCATATATTGGAAGAGAAATCAAGTGAAGGGAACTTTTCTCTCTTCTTCTCTACTCAAACTTGGTTTTAGTTTACACTAACTTCATTATTACACCAAGTTGTGTTTTTAAGTCTATTTTGTAGGATCACCTATTCACCCCCTCTAGGTGCTCTCACCCTTCACATTATCAACTCCGTCCATCGAAACCAATCTATGTCTATTGATCTTCTCCATATAGCCACGTGGCACCATGTCATGTCTTCATACGCAATGAGTTCCTTCATCACACTAGTTGAGCTTGTCAATATCATCAAGCCACATCACCACCAAGGCTCAAAGAGCTTACACTAGTGTACCTATGGACTAATGTGTATCTCAACATAAACATTTATTAGTCCACATAAATTGTCAACCAATTACCAAAACCAAATAGGGTCGCACAACAACAATGCCCTGCAGCAATGTACTCAACCTCGACGGTGGATAAGGCAATTGAAATTTGTTTCTTTGAACTCCAATACACCATTGATCTACCAAAAATTAGCGAGTTCTAGATATACTCTTCCTATCTACCTTACATCTAGTATAATCGTCATCAGAATATCCAAGGAGATAAAATTTTGAACCCTTAGTACACCAAAGCCTAAAATTAGGAGTATGCACTAAATACCTTAAGATTCTCTTAACGGTCCTCAGGTGGCTTTCCTTAGGATCAGATCGGAATCTTGCACACATACATACATAAAGCATAATATCTAGTCTAGATGCACATAAATAAAGTGGAGATCCTATCATAGACCATTATACCTTTTGATCTACAACCTTACCTCCAATGTCAAGATCGAGATGCATGTTTGCCCCATCAGTGTCTTGATGGGTTCAGTGTCCTTCATCCCAAACTTCTTCAGGATATCTTGTGTGTACTTTGTTTGGGAGATGAAGGTGCCATCTTGGAGTTGCTTTACTTGAAAACCTAAAAAATTAACTCCCCCATCATGGACGTCTCAAACTGCTTGACCATTATCTTACCAAATTCCCCACAAGATGCTTGATTAGTAGAACCAAATATTATATCATCAATATAAATTTGGCATATAAAATGTCATTATTAACTGTAACACCCTGAATTTTAGGGTATAAAATTTCTTTTCTAATATCTACCAAATTCCGGTGTTACCCTCTATTTTCCTTGTTTTACTTTTCTTTTTCCTAAATAGTGAAGAGTTATTTTGTTTTATATCTATGTGTGAGCCTAGTAAAATAAAAACCTAGAGGTGCTTTGATTGTCGCATCATGCTGGAGAATATTTTAATTTTGTTTGATGAGTGAATTTGTGAAGCATGCATTTAATAAGGAATCCGATTTGAAATGGTAGAGAGAATAGAGAAGAACAAAAGATAAATAAAAAATAAAGGAAGAAGGCCCAGCCCAGTGGCGGCTCGCTAGCTGGCCTGGCCGCCTGGCCCATTGCTCCCCTTGACCTCGTGGCCAGCCTCCGAGCGTGGCCCACACCCCGCTCGACCAGCGCCCCCTCCCCCTCCTGGGCCCGCGCAAGCGCGACCGAGCTCCGTCCCCCGCGCCCCTTCGCTCGGGTCTGTGTGCGTGGCCCACCGTGCCAGGTCGCCAGTCGGCCCAACCCCGCGTCCCGCTCGGTCTGCTCGACACGCCGGCCTGCCCCGCTCTGCTCACAAGCCTTGTCCAACCTCCCCAGCCCACCAGCTAGTCCCGCCCATGTGCGCTGCTGCCCAGCTCGCCAGCAGTGCCTAGAGTCGAGGTGCTCACCATGGCCCACCCGTCAGTCGCAGGTCCTGTGCATCTTCCCCAACCGCCTCTCCCCGCTACACCCGGTTGGCTGCGTTCAAATCCATATCGTGGGCGGGACGGTTCCCTTCCCCCTCGGCCTCGCCTGTTCGGCCTCCCTGCCATCGTGCCTTGCTGGAATGCCGCCGAGTTTCCGAGAGCCAGTGACCGCCGTCCCTGTAGCAAACATGCTGAGCAGGTAACAGTCGCACTCCCTTTCCCAGCCCTAGTCGCGCCCGCCGATGAGCAACCACCTCGGCATGCCTCCCCTCCCCTTTCTGTCCCTGTGCACTCGCCCAGCCCCTCGGCACAGCAGCCTCTACCCCGACGAGCTCATTGGTGAAGCTAAAGCATTTCAAATTAGTCAAATCATGCTCTGATACCAATTGAAAGAAACTGGTGACGCCTAAGAGGGGGTGAATTAGGACTTCTAAAACTTTCTCTAAACTAGGCTACAAATAAATCTCTAAAGCAAAACCTATCCAATTAATCAAACTAGAATGTGCAAAACTAGATTTTGTCTAAGTGTTGCTATCTCTACCACAATGGCTAAGTTTCAATCTAAACAATATAAGTATAAAGACAAGATTGAAACTTAAATGCTTAATATAAATGCGGAATCTAAAGAGCAAGGTAGAGATGCAAACTCTCGTGGATGACGCCGGTATTTTTACCGAGTTATCCGGAACAACGCAAGGTCCCGATTAATTCTCGTTGGTGCCCCTACGCAAAGGGAAGCCCACGCGAGGGCCAAGCACCACGGTCGAGTAACTCCGTAGAGAGTCGCGGGCCTTCTCCACGCTCAAGTGGTGCTCCGCTTCCAGCTCCTCTCAGATGCTCCCCGTCGTCTCTACTATCGAGCTTCCGGCCAAAACGTCGTGGGCCTCGTTCCCTCCGGTACACGGTGGCGGCCGTGACACAAACACGGTTGTCACAGTCTCACAAGACTCTCGCCCCACTCGATACAATTACAACGGCTCACACAAGAGTCGAGGGGTTGTGTGGTTTTTCTAAACTCACTCAACTAACTAGGGTTCACCTAGAGCAAGTGCTAAAGCAGTCTAACTAACCTAAGCACTTCGCAAGGCACCTACGCTAATCACCGAGTGATTCTATTAAGCACTTGGGTGTATGAGCTCTTGGAAATGTCTATTATATGCCTTGGTATGTTGCTTTGGCTTCCACACCTTGGAATGGTCGGTTGGGGTGTATTTATAGCCCCCGACACAAAGCTAGCCGTTGGAGAAAAGTTGTGTTCTCTGCGGCACACCGGACAGTTCGGTGCGCCTAGCCGTTGGTCTGACACTGCATGCGACCATTGGCGCGCAGGCTTTTTACACCGGACACTCCGGATGTCACACCAGACAGTCTAGTGGTCTTCTCTCCAAAGTGCCACCTAGAACTAGCTGTTGGGACTACTGTTCCTGGTGCACCAGACAGTCCGACGTGTGGCACCGGACAGTCCGGTGCTCTAGACCAAATAGTCCGCAGGCAACACTTCATTAGATTCTTGGACTTCATTTGATCTTCATAATGTCTTCTTTTGAGGTGTTGCTTTCCTCAATGCCTTGGTCCATGTAACTTTAGCATCCTGTGAACTACAAACACAAACACTAGCAAACACATTAGTCCATAGGTTATGTTGATCATCAAACACCAAAACCTATTGAGCCAAATGGCCCGGGGTCCATTTTCCTTACAAACATAATTTAAACATGTTCTATCTCGGACATAGGAGACGTTGAGACGAAGGGTACTTCGACCCCTACCGAAGTCGAGGTCTCGGTCGAATAACTATCAAAGGCTTGGAGGCGAAGGGATCTACCGTTCACATCGGGGGCTCCTCTGGACTTCGTTCGACATCACCGCTAGCTTGGGCGGTTCCGAGTCACAGCCTTGGCAAGGACCAAAGGCCCGACGCCACAGAGCGAAGAGTGTCGTGTCCCGTCAAGGACCGCGTCGTCCGATGGCGGGACCCATGCAGCTCTCCGCTGACCATTCGGAAAAATTTGTAAGCCCCTTCTTGGGTTAGGGTTTGCCGTGTATTTAATTAGGTTGTACTTAACCTCGCCGTAATGACCTGTAATGACCCCTAAGGAGGAAATATTACGAGGCTGTAACAGGTAACCGGGGGCATGATTATACTTAGAAGGGCACGCTTACCCACATGGTTATCTATAAATAACCCAGCACTATACATTGATGCGACACAAAAACAAGACGCTACAGTTCTATGTCTGAATACTCCCGTGTCCTAGTGCTTGGACCCACTGACCACGTGTCAGTCGGTACCAACAAATACTTCAATTGAATTGACAACAATACTTCGATTCAATCAGCAGTTAGTTCAAACAAAGACAATTACCTCGAACCTCAATCGTGTTCAGCGACTCACATGGCTAAGCGTGATCTAATGGAAAGACCCAGGAAGGAGAGCCCAAGTGGGCGAGGGAAGGTGTAGTGTTGCATTTCAAACAGAAAACATTAAAATTCGTGAAATGCGTTAATTTATGGGACATTTACATTCCACCCACTACTCTAGACGTGTTGCTCAGTTCTACCCCCGTCCAAATTCTGTACTTAGTTTTCCCTCCCACCTTCACACTTCCCTCAGCAATCACCTCACGGCGGCATTTTCTTCAGTCAACATTCTTATAGGTGGGTCCGAAGCCTTACATGTGGGACCCGTCCACACTTTCCTCTTCTCTCCCCCAAATCGAAATTGAGCAACAGTCGCTCCCCTCCACGGCTCCACCACGCCTTCCCTCGAGCGGTTCCCCTCCACCGCCTCTCCATCGCGCGGATCTCGGCCGCCTCTCCATCGCGCGGATCTCGGCCGCCGTGGGCGGATCTCGACGCAGGCGGGCACGGGGCAGGTGAGCTCGACGCGGGCAGGCGCGGGCGAGCGCTTCACAGCCGTATCTCCGACGAGCGTTGCGCGGGCTGATCTCGGTCAGTGCGGCTAGACCGAGTCTTCGGCGAGAGGCACGAGCGAGGCTACACCGTGCTGTGCGGCCATCCTCATCCGGCATGCTGCGGGCGGGGCTCCTTTGTGTGTGTGCTGCTCTAGCTCTGATCAACTGCGGCTACCTTGATTGTTGAGCTCGGTGTGTGATGCTCTAGTTAATTGAGGTATGCAGCAAGCTTGAACACAAGTTAATTGATGTTGGGGCTAATTTACTAACTAGAATAATTTTGTTGTCAACTAGGATGAATTTGAATACTTCTTTTGTGTTGAATGTGAGAAGGAAAACAAGTAGAAGATTGTATGGCAGTAGTAAAAAAGCATTTGTTGGTGGTTTAGATTTTGACGTGGGTGCAGATGTTACCTGGACTTTGGAGCAATTTAGCAAGGCTATATGTGATCAGCAGGCTTGGAATGTCGATGATGAGGTGCAATTCAGTTACTTTGACAAGTTTGAGAATAAGATTGTCAAAATTAATAGTGACTTAGATTTATCTCTAATGTTTGCTATGCATATTGGAGAAAGGTCTGTTGTTATCGAAAATGATGTGGTTATTGGAGCAAGGGATAATCAGGCAATACACTCTCAACCATCTTATAGCCAGAAACATCCAATGTTTGACTATGATGTTGTTAATGACAATGAGGATGAGAGGTTGTATCCCGATTTGGTTCAAAGCCATCCAATGTTGGCACTTGTTGCATATAGGAGACGTGTCCATTTTGTTGCACACTTTTGTCTATGTGTCTCATTTTTTTATCTCAAGCAACTAGGTCCAAATTATGACTCCCTGCCAAGTTTCACTATTTTTTGACAATATTTGGTATTTATTTATTTATTTTTGGCCATAAAAAGTATTTAAACCATATAAACCAATAAATAATAAAAAAGTGGAATCTTTACATGAAGTAAGTAATTAACGATTAGATGAACTAATGGTTCACTTTTGAAGCAAAAACAAAGAAAAAAGTAAGAAATATAGCTCAAAGAGTGACATTGTAATTGCATGTTATGAAACTTAGGTAGAGACGTGTCCATTTGTGAAGCACCTATTATTACACTTTTGCAAAACCTCATGGCCTATTTATCTCAAGCAACTAGGTCCAAATTATGACTCCCTGCCAAGTTTTTGGCCCTTTTTCTGTTTCCCAACTTTTTTGGCCTTTTTTTGCCAACTGTGCCGCCAGCCCAGCTATGTTACATGACAGTAATTTTTTACAGCCATATGAGAGCTTATTTCATCCATAGTTCATCTATAGTGCTTACAACTTACAACTGGACACAAAAAAAATTCATAGTTCATCCATAGTGCTTACAACTTATTTCATCCATAGTGCTTAGAGCTTACAACTGGACAACTTCTAGTGCTTACCACCTTGGTTCATAATGAAAAGTAAACCAATAAATATCATAAAAGCACAAATGACTAAAATGTAAATAATTTTGTTGAGGTTGTCATTTATCTTCATCAATTCAATTGCTAGAATGTCCAACTTCACAGACACATCTCCTTTATCTGCACCACATAACTCTTCTCCAAAATTAGTCACCATCAATTGCGTAGCACCTTGTTCTTGCTCAAAACTGGACCGTGTCTGTTTAGTCATACCACTCAAGCGCAACCATTCGATGTACTCATCCATCCACATAAAAAAGTTGCACTTCTTAAGGATCTAATATAACAACACAAAAACCACATAATTAATCTAAAATCACATGACATAAAGGATGAATGATAAACTACATAAATAAACAAGGGAAATGATCATGAACCTTGCCGGGTTGTGATTTGCTTTCGCACTTCATGAATTCTCTGCCGTAGTTGCCGTTTTCTGATTTTTTCGTCCTTAGCCTAACCAATGGCTCTGACCGGGTGCAATCAGGACACTGGACGAGAGGGACATGGTCGAAGCTGGGAAAACCTTGCACCCTGTTGGATGAGCTCGCACGCGACATTCTCTATGGAGGCGGACACTAGGAGTCGGCCGGCGTTTGGGGCTTACTGGAGGATGCTGCTGCTCGGAGCACTACGCGCAAAGCGCTCACCAGAGATCCACCCTGCGTGGAGATACAGCCGATCGCCGAAGATCCGGTCGCGCACGCCCGCCTGCGCCGCGTGGAGATACAGCCACGCCTGCGCCGGCAAGTTGCAGGTGGTCGGGTCCTTTGCAGCGTCGGACGTTGCTCTGCTCGGGGAAGAAGGTAGTGGGGTCGTTGATGGGGGTGGTGGTGGATCCCCTGCGCCGCGCTGCTCCCGCCCACGTCGAGCTCTCCTGCGGCGCGCCGCTCCCGACTGAGATCGCCTGCACTGCGCCGCTTCCAGCTGCGCCAGCCCGCGTCGAGCTCGCCGGCACCGCGCTGCTCCCGGTCGCGCCCCGCCCGACCGCGCAAAGCTGTGGCCGGCCACGCCCCGCCCGCGCCGCGCTCGTGCCTCTCGTCGGAGATCCGGCCGCGACGCGCCCGCCCGCGACGCGCCCGCCCGCGTCGAGCTCCCGGCCGCGCCCACCCCCGCGTCTAGCTCGCCCGCGTACAGCCCGCCCCCGGAGCGCACCGCGACGGCCGAGATCCACCTACCGTGCGGCCCGCGGCGTCCGAGATCCTCGCTCGCCGGAGAGGAGCCGCTCGAGGGAGGCGTGGTGGAGGGGCGGTGGAGGGGAACCGCTCGAGGGAAGGCGCGGTGGAGGGGAGCCGGCTGCTGCTCGCGATTTCGATTTGGGGGGGAGAGAAAAGGAAATTGTGGACGACTTCGGACCCACGTGTAAGGCTTCGGACCCACCTGTAAGAACGCTGACGAAAGAAAATGCCACCTAAGGTGATTGCTGAGGAAAGTGTGAAGGTGGGAGGGAAAAGTGAGTACAGAATTTGGACGGGGTAGAACTGAGCAACTCGTCTAGAGTAGTGGGTGGAATGTAAATGTCCCTTAATTTATTGTATGACCATAACGCACCATTACAAGCATGATTGTTAAATGTTAATGGTCATGTCCATATAAAGCTGTCACTTTCTCAGACTCGCGCGGGTGCACAGGAAGCATCTTTCCGGATGATGACTATGTCGTCAAATGCTCGCAGATAATAAGATGTATCAAGAAAAAAAAACCGCAAAAAATTGGGATAACTCGTGGTAACAAGGATGAAAGCATGACTGGTCATGATCTAGTTCTTTTATTTCTTCTACTGGGCAGTACACATACTTTAGGCTTTACTGAGACTCTGAAGTCTGTATTTCTCATGGAGACCTGAATGCCTCCCCTGCATAGCGCACGTTACCAAGCTCCTCTTCAATCCGCAGAAGCTGTACAGAAACATAACATAACTAGGATGGATTGCAAACGAACAAAGCAAAAATACAAGGTCCACAGAAAAAATGTTACAAATGGTGAAATCCTGAGGTCTTCTTACCTGATTGTATTTGGCCAGCCTCTCGCTGCGGCATGGAGCCCCGGTTTTAATCTGAAAACATATAATGAGTTCCGTCATGATCATCTAAGGAAGTCAGGTGGATATACAATGTCTCAGCTACTCAGCTAGCGTTTCTGGCAGTCCTTTACCTGCCCACTTGCTAAGCCAATAGCCAAATCTGCGATGAAGTTGTCTTCGGTTTCACCACTTCTGTGGCTGACCATCACACCCCAACCAGCAGCTTTTGAATCGAGAGCAGCTTCAATTGATTCAGTGACAGTACCAATCTGGTTGACCTGGAAAAAGGTACACCAATTTTAACAAAGACATTTAGTTTTGCAGTGCAAGCTTATCTCGAGCTAGATACTGTTTTGCAGTCATGATGTTGAGAACTGGAAGGAAGCAAAAAAAAATTAAGGGTATATAGTACTCCATTTCAGATTGTTTAGTAAATGGTTACCTTTAGCAACAGAGCATTGCAAGCCTTCTTGTCAATAGCATCTGCTATACGTTTTGGGTTTGTGACGAGTAAATCATCACCCACAATTTGGATATCAACTGAGGACTGCAATGATGCCCATGAACTCCAGTCATCCTGATCAAAAGGGTCCTCAATTGATACAATAGGGAAATCCTTGACAAAATCTCTGTACAGATCACCCAGATGCTGGGCTGAGAGAATATGGGCTCCATCATTAGGCTGATTCTTAAAGTTTAGATCATAGTTCCCATCCTTTGTAAGGAACTCAGATGCCGCAACATCCATACCAATTTTGATCTGCATTAGGATTTGTGTTTAACATTTAAAGTAAAAAACAAGAGAGCAATCAAACAAGTGGCCAATGAAACTAGTTAGATGATATCACACTTTTCCAGTGTAGCCTGCCTTCTCAATGGCATCCATAAGCAAGATAAGACCCTCTCTGTTGTCTTGAACATTAGGAGCAAAACCTCCTTCATCTCCGACATTGCATGCATCTTGACCATATTTTGACTTAATGATGCTCTTCAGGACATGGTAAACTGTTACCAGAACAAGGATATTCCAAGTGAGGTTAGAAGATGAAGTGACCAGCTAGCAGAAGCAAATAGTCCCAATATAGCTATTCACTGATACAACATAGATGACTTTCAACAAACATGAAATACAGTGGGAAATAAAAAATTATAGCATGCGTAAAAGAGCACAAAAAAATCCTCAAAAAAACAAAAGAGCAAAATAGTCAGCTAGCTGATCATAAAATAACTAAGCTATACTCCCACGATTCCAAAATGTAGGTAATTTTAGTTTTGTCCAACTCAACCTTCTCTAACTTTGACCAAGTTTATAGAAAAATACACTAGCTTCTAGACAACAAATTAGTTTCATGTAATCCACCATGAAACATGTTTCAATAGTGCATTTATTTGGTACAGTAATTATAGATATTAATGTATTTTTACATAGATTCAGTTAAAGTTAGAGAAGTTTGAGTTAGGACAAAACTAAAAGGACCTACATTTTGTGATGGCCCTACAATATTATAAAAAACCGCCAAAACATTATTACCTTCGCTGCCCATACGAAGAGCTTCAGCAAATGTAGTTGCTCCAACAGGTAAAATCATGAACTCCTGCATGGCCAGATTGTTGCCAGCATGGCTACCTCCATTTATTACATTAAAAGCAGGAACAGGCATGACAAGCTCCTTAATTCCTGCTAGCTCCTGAATATGTTTATACAGAGGAACTCCCTTTGCACCAGCGCCTGCCCTACATACACTCAAGGAGACTCCGAGAATAGCATTGGCACCCAACTTCGATTTATTCTGAGTTCCATCAATGTCTAGCATGACTGCATCAACATCGCTTTGGTTCCTGATAAAAATGGTAGGGCAGTAAGCATTAGACATGACATGACATACAAATATGAAGCCGAGGATGGTAAATAATAATATTGAGCACCTTCCAACATGTAAGCATGTAGCTGGATACAAAAATATCAATGGAAATAGCAGACCGTGCTATGAGTTGTCATTTTCTTTTACATTTCTTTTGACGACAATGAGGGCTTGTTCGTTTTACTCTTAATCCATATGAATTGGGTGGGATTGAGTAGGTTTCAATCCCGAACAACTCAAAATCTTTCATAATTTTTTACAATCTCATCTAATTCATATGGGATAAGAATAACCGAACAAGACCTGAGGTGGTGCGGTGTATTGTATTGCATGCATCTCTATCCTTCAATAAAATTGGAAAATATATAATTATAAAAAAAGTGAGGACCTGTCTGCCATAAATGGTGGTTTCCCATATAAAAACTGCTTAATAACTGTAACACAAGTTACACACATCAATTGTATGTTTTTTAGCTAATTTGTGCAATTTTATCACCATAAAACTACAAGGAACGAAGTCCACCAGAAATATTGGTTTTCAACATAGTTTTCAGATCACCTGATCGATCCCACTGGGCGATCAGGCAAGATTAGTCCAATATTCAATACTTGCAGCAGTACAAATAGTGCAATATTCAATACTTGAATAGTCCAAAACAGAAGTAAATCCAGCTTACTAGACCAGCACAGCAGCAACAAGTTTATTCAATACTTGAATAGTTCATAACAGCACAGCAGCAACAAGTTTATATGAAACTGCAAGTCTACAACTTACTAGACCTGTAGACCATGACCAAGAAGGCTTCAGATGAGGAGCTCATCTCCAGTCCCTATGTTCTCTTTTCTCCCAGCCAATGTAGAGAGAAAGGTGTTGCCGTGGTAGAGCCTTGGAGGGAGAGAGAAGGGTGAAGAAGGGAGGGAAGGGAGATGGGAAGAGAGAGCACAGACTGGACTGTTGGGGCCAGTCTAGACTGTTGGACTACCTCTATTAATCACGACTGAGCGGCTCCTAGGCGATTAATTGTTCCATATCGTCGCCTAATCGGACGATCAGTAACACTAATCGAGTCAAACACCCTAATCGAGCACAGAGAAACGATCAGCCCGACTAATCGTGATTAGTCGGACAATCTGAAAACAATGGTTTTCAATATCAAAAACTGTTTCAGAACTGTAACATAAGTTTCACACATCAATCGGATGTTAGTAAATTTCGTAATCTAAACCCAATTAGCTATTAGAAGAAAAAAAAGGGTAAAGTGGCACTGTAGAAATCATGCTCTATGCATCATAGCGTTAAAAATCACATTAGTTTCTAAATAAGTTGTCATTGGACCTGCCATACTATAGACGAGTTGTAGCTAGAAATTTTGTTGTGTGTGTTCTGACACAAGACCATCAAGTTTCAAAGCTGCCCGAAGGTGCACATGTGGCATCCAAGTTTATTTATTTTTCTCGAACCAGCAAGAGAGCTGCACGTTATATTAATAAGGGAAGAAACAGCAATACAAAACAGTGGGGGAAAACCCTCCCACCAGCCCTAAAACATCACAAATCTAAATGACCGAGGGCCAACTCCTTCATCCCACTGGCCCCTGCAGAGCACCACACAGCATACTCCGATGAGATGCGCTGTAAAGGCCTACCAACAGCAGGTTGCATCCCATTAAACACAGTCATTTCTATGCTTCCAGAGCTCCTAGGCGACAAGAGTAACGACCGTATTCAATCTTTTCCTTGAATTCTTGGAAATCTGCCTCTTTGATCTGCTCCACCCGAACAGAAAACAGTCATCTGTGGGTCGCGGAACCAATGATGGAAGCCCCAGCTTTTGAAAGACAGCAGCCCATACTTGCCTGGCAAAGACACACGACAACAGGAGGTATTGAATGGTTTCAGCTTCTTGGTCACATAGAGGACATGCCAAAGGATGAGGTAGTCCTCGTTTTTTGAGCCTATCAGCTGTCCAACACCTATTCTTGAATACCAGCCACATAAAAAAACTGCACTTAGGGGGTGCCCAGGTTTTCCAAGCCAATTTCCATGGGACAAACCTGATTGATCCCTGAAAGCAGGCTTTATAAGCTGAACGGCTCGAGTAGGATCCATCCTGCTCAAGTCTCCACTTGTGCTGATCATCCACACCCGGTTGGAGCCCAAACTCATCTAGAATTTCCCACAACTTCAGAAACTCAATAATCACAGGGACTGTGAGGGCGCCTCTGATATCTCTCACCCATCTCGCAACAAGGCCTTGAGCTACTGTTCTTCTTTTGCTGACTCTAGTTGAAATCAGCATGGAGAGATTTGGACCCAATTCTTGAATGGATTGACCTCCCAGCCAACAATCTTTCCAAAATAATGTGTTTTCCCCATTACCAACCACTGTCTCAACTGCCATATGAAAGAAGGCCTTCTCCTTATTTGAAACAGGCAATGGCAGAGCTGCCCAAGGTCTGGGAGCATCAATTTTCTCCAACCAAAGCCATCTAACCCTTAGGGACAAACTCATCATTTGGAGGTTAGAAATGCATAAACCCCCATACTGAAGAGGTCTAGCAACCTTATCCCATGCTACCAAACACTTCCCTCCATTGGTTGATTCCTTTCCTGCCCAAAGAAAACCTCTTCTTCTTCTGTCAATGGCTTTGATCACCCACTTAGGCAACTCTAAGGCGAGCATATGGTGAATTGGAATTGCAGAGAGGACAGCTTTTACTGTAGCTAACCTTCCTGCCTTTCATAAGAGAGGCTTTCCAAAGAGGGAGATTGTTAGCTACCTTATCAATTAACACTTGCCAATCTGCTTTATTTGTTTTTTCTGTTGTTAGGGGCAGCCCCAGATATTTGCAAGGGAAGTCTTTCACTTCACAGGATAAAACATTAGTTACCAAACTGGTTTACAGTTGAGCAATTGATTGGGATAATAACATTAGCACTAACTCTTTGGAATGCGAAAAGCTTGTAAGTTTAGCCGAAGCCCTATGATACTAGATCCGCCCCCACAAACACATAGTGGCTGCTCAAGCTAGAATTGACTAACCCCAATCAAAATGACTATACGCGGAAGCAAACATCCAATCGCTGAAATATTAGTTGGAGAATTACTGTGGAAGTTGACAAAAATGTAATCACACAAAACAGTAATTGTACTTGAAGACCATGCTGAAGTTGCTTGAACTATGCATTGTTAGATTGTGGACTTGTAATCATGTGCTTGCATGAGAAATATTCCATACAGCACCAGAAATACAGTTCAGTATTTCACACCCGAACAATGGTAGGTAAAGCACTCGAATCTTCAAAAACCGTAAATCTACAATACAAATTAGTATATTTTTAGTAAGTTTCATATGCTTATTGCTAGGCAAAGGATCACCAAACAACCGAATATGCTAACCTCTAAGAAAACACCAAACAGGATGTGTAGGGTCACTGAATCAGTAGCAACAGTCATATGCTTAAAAAAATACAAAATTCTATTTCTAGTAGGAACAGCTGTTACCACCAGGAATTGTCTTTACCACCAGAACAACTGTAGCATTCACTAAACTAAAGAGACTGAAATGGGCACTAACTACTACACAGTACTTTGTTAGTTATAAAAACTTCCCACCCTACACAGTGAGCAAACTGCAAACCCTTAATAATCCAAATACTGGAAAATATCCTACATCTATCATCGGACATACCTTGACATCAAGCTACCTAGGACATTAGAGTTCTCCTTGTTGCTTTCTGTAAAAACTGTTGTTCAGGAATGCATGTCAAGTTATTTAGGACATTAGGGTTCTCCTTGTTGCTTTCTGTCAAAAAATATTATGGGTCCGTTTGGCTGCTGGTAAATGCAGCTGTTGGTGACTGTCAGTACAGTAAATTTGCGAGATGAGGCTGCTGAAGCAGCAGCTGGACAAAAGCATATTACAAGCAGCCAATCAAAAGTACAAAAGCACCTAATTCCTATATAACCAAACTACACACAAGTTTGCTCCATGACCTACAAAACCAATAAGTTCCCAACATGTAAATAAACCAAGTATGGCATACATATGCACTTCCACAAATTTGGGAACATGTCCGGTGTAATTAATCATGTTGGTGCAAGTGTGACTGCTATTTTACATTTAACGATGACTGCTATTTATCAAGCGATCTAGTGCATCCAATCAAAATCCAATGGTGTCTGCTATTTTACATTTAACCCCTTCTAGTTAAAACCTAGTAACTATTTTACATTTGTAACCCCTTCCATATGAAACCATTGAATCTAGATTAGATGTTCTGAATGATTTGAATGCACAATTGCACCAAATGAGTGATTGCAAAGGATATGTCCCCCACAAATTTAGCCACATTTTACTTCAAACTTTTAGGGTAGTCACGAGAAGATCCAAAGCATCATTTTCAGATAGGAGTCAAACTAATCAGCTCACTAAACCCCCATGAACTGATGCAGTTCAACTATGGATCACAGCCAAATGACACACGCACACCACGTTTTCCAACTACCCACTTTGCAGCAGTCACACTGGTGATCAAACAGACAGATCCATCATTCGAACAGAAATCAATCCGAGACAGTGATATCCAGCTCACCTCACATCGACGCCTATGAGCTTAGGCGCGATAACCTCGTTGATGTTGCGCACAGCTTGGAGTACGCCCTTCCCGCCGTATACGGCCTTGTCACCGTCGCGGAGCTCCAGCGCCTCGTAGATCCCCGTGGACGCCCCGCTGGGCACCGCGGAGCGGTGGAGGCGTCCGTCCCCGGCGACGAGGTCGACCTCGACGGTGGGGTTCCCGCGGCTGTCCACGATCTGCCGCGCGCGGATCGATCGCACCGCCTCTGCTCCAGCTGCCGCCTTGGCCGGAGACAAAGCGGTGGAGATCGCCGCGCGGATGGCGACGGCGCGGCGCGATGGAGTTGCGGCGGCGGGGAGGAGGGACTTCGGGGAGGGGAGCACGAGGTGCGGGTGGGCCATGTGTCGGAGGCGGAGGGTGGCGAGCCTGGGAGGAGGACGAGGCGAGGGTTTACTTATATGGCGGCGGGCCACGGTGACGGTGGCGGCGAGGTAGAGGTAGAGGTCGTCGTGCCTTTTTGCTGGGTCGGGCGGAGGCGGCGAGGTGGCATTGGCAAGGGGTTTCGGCGAATAAATTTTTTGAATAAGGCGGGGTTGGTGGAGGCGACGGATCGGAGGTGGCAGGTGGGGCTCGCGTGCCATTGAGAGTCTGCTGCTTTTGCTGGTCGTTGGCCTTTGAGGTGGCGCGTGGCCGGGTGGGTTGGTCTGGCGCAGGCCTAGGCGTGGGAAAAAAATTCCGTGCGAACTGGCCGCAACACACATCACAGTGAAGCGGTCTGGATTGGTTACGCGTGATAATCTTATCGGTTAGGCCTTGTTCGTTTGTGTCGGATTGCACCCGGAATCGTTCTACCTAATCAAAGTTTATATAAATTAGAGAAGCAATCCGGTTCGGAATCATTCCGACCCACCAATCCGGTAGAAACGAACAAGGCCTTAGGCCTTGTTCGTTTCTGTCGGATTGCACCCGGAATCGTTCCAACTAAGGCCTTGTTCGTTTGTGTCGGATTGGTGGGGCGGAACGATTCCTAGCCGGATTGTTTCTCTATTTTATATAAACTTTGATTAGTTGGAACGATTCCGGGTGCAATCCGACGTAAACGAACAAGGTCTAATCAAAGTTTATATAAATTAGAGAAGCAATCCGGTCAGGAATCGTTTCGACCCACTAATCCGGCAGAAACGAACAAGGCATTAGCTGGACAGACACATATAAACCTACGCGCAACGCCACCTTGTCTTCGACTCGGCTCGAGATGTGAAGACTAAAAAGGATCACGGCTCGACGCTTTGGTGTTGGGAGAGATGTGCGGCTGGATTGCAATGTTGCCATAGACTGTTGAGTTCGTGTAGCTGTTAGACGAGATTTGTAAGATGGGAAGCTGGAACGAGGAGGCCTGCCCCATGTCTGAATCTCAGGCCACTAAGCGTTTGATGAAATGACAAAAAGAGTTCTGGCCGAAGAAAAGCAGCAATGTTACAAATATAAAAATAGAATAAACATGAAATTTACCTTGTCATCTAAAATATGGAATGTTTGAGTCCTTATACAAAATAAAAACCAAAGAGTAAAGTCATATATTTTCATTATCTAGCACTCCATCAAAATGTAATTGGCTAATAGCTGATGCAGCATCTTTATCAACTCCAAATAAGAGACTGGTGTATCCTTCTTGTATACTACGAGCATCCATCATAGAAGAAGTCATGTGCATATTAAAACCCGGCATTGTGGCATTAGCATAAGAACCCTGACTTGATGGAATTATCGTAGTTGAAGGTTGGCCATATATCGTGTGGCAAGCTATTAGGTTCAATTGTACTGGCATCGAGGTTCTATGTCACAGGATATAAAATCATGCATTAAACTTACATGTTAAGTATAATATAAAATATATAATTGATACAAGGCATGTGACTTACCATCTTTTGGATCAACACCTTTGTCTTTGTTGGCACTTCTATTTTTCTTCCCCTTTCGCTTTTCGAGGAATGTGGTCGATCGTTTTTTCTTTGGCCGTTTTACTACATGAGGAACTCTAAACGATATTTTACCTATTAATGTATCTAAAGAGCAATAAGCTGAAACTGGAGGCACTTTATTGTCTTTTTCTTGCACCTTCAATATAGAGTTATCTGCATCCAAGCCTAGTTTATCTATGGTGTTCTCCCAATCATCAAGAAGCTCTTTAAATAAAGAACACTTCAATGCAATAGATGTCACCTTTCGTGAGATACGTGCAGCTTGAGTTGTCAAATTCTCCTTCTTGATGCCATGTTTCTCAACAAAAAATTCTCTTTTCACATATTTAGTCCATCTGTTGAGTATATATTTCGATGGCAAATCAAAAATATCCTTTATGTTGAAGACTTTGAGGGCATGCTTCAATAATATATCTGACATATATGGGAGACATTATTCATCAAACTAAGTCATAAAAATATATCATAGTTCAGAATTTTTGTACATACCTATAGATTCATACTTTCTGCAATAACATATGATGGTCATATTTTCAATGTTAAACAGAATTGTTGCCCCTTAGTCTGATTTTATATGTGTAACCATATATGTCAAGATCGAGCCCTCAATCTTTAACAATTGATCGGTTAATACAAATTGATCTTTGAATTCTGCCTCAAACTCCAAGTACATTCTCTTTGTATATGATTCAGCTGCAGCCTTTAACATAGGTAAATCTGGGCTGTAAGTAACCAGGATCTTACGACGTGAATGGAAATCTGCATTCACCTTGCTTTCACGAAGATTGGCGCACACCTTCTCACATTCTACAAGGAGTTCTAAAAGACCTAGTTTCCTACGAAACCTTTTCTTGAAGACATTATTCATGCATTCGCTCCTTTGAGTAGAGGTCATGTCGGCTGTAAAAGAGTCACGGTAGATAATAGCCCATTTTCCCCTCAAGTTATAAAGGTTCACCATCCAGTCATTATACTCAAGATCGTACTCCCGCAACAAATCATGCCACTTTTTATTGAAGTAATATTCTGATATATCCTCATAGACACAACTCTTAAAAGCATGTAGAAACTCCTTATGCTTACTAATTACATATCCAAGATGTTTAGCAGCATTAAGATAAATATGACATATACAAAGACGATGGCTTGTGTTTGGAAATGCATAAGCAATAGCACATGCCATGGTTGCGTCTTAATTAGTGAAAATTGTGCTTGGGTGCTTACCGGACATTGCTGTCAAAAAACTTTCAAAGAGCCATACAAATGATGGAATTGTTTCATCAAATAGCAACATAGCTCCAAAAATTATGGTTTGCTTGTGATGATTGGTACCAAGGATTGGAGCAAAAGGCATTTCAAACTTATTAGTTCGAAATGTGTTGTCGAATGACACAACATCACCAAAGCATGCATAGTCCATGATAAACTGTCCATCTACCCAAAAGAAATTAGCTATTCGACCTTTATCGAGTCCATCTTCCTTATCTATATCAACTACATAGAAAAATGTTGGATCCTCATGCTACTTATTATTCAAGTAGTTGCATAGTGTTTGTGCGTCATTGGATTCTTAGTACTTCTTGCGTTCACGACCAATCTCATTATTGCAATCCATCTTTGAGTATGGCACTTTGTCGGTTCCTCCACAGAACTTTATCACGAACTCATACACTTGGGCATGCCTCATTCCAGCTTCCCGTATTTGGCCTATTAGCTTTCTATCTACTTCTGAGACACGCCATTGGGACCTTAGATTTTTCTTCTTATTTGAACTAGTAAGATAATTATTATTCTCAAGTACAACCTTATTGACTGTCCAAATTCCCTCTCTGCTGACAACAAGTTGAATGCGAGCACCACATCCTGTCTGTGTCGTTCCTTTTGATGACTTAGTTTTACCATGTCCTTCGGCACTGCAAACTATATATTTCTGATATATAGTACCATCTGGTCGGAGTTTTGAGGTGCTCTTTCTAATGTTGAACCCAATTTTGCCAGCATAGTTGTTATACATCTCATATGCATTGTCCTTAGATTCAAAAGCCATTCCAACTTTAGGAGCGATTGAAATATGCACAAATTTATCAGCCACCTGTAGTATAACCTAATCTCGTGTCATATAATATCTACTATATACAAAAAATGATTAAACAAACTACGTGAGCTTACCTGAGCTGTGTGATGCCCTTCATGAGTTGCATAAAACCCTGCATCTACACATTCCATGGTACAGGACCATGTGTTGAAATCAACATCCTCATATCCGACACAACACAATCTTCAAACGGAGCAGCGTCCTCACCGAGAGATAAATCAATCTCCATGATGACGACTAGGGATAAGAAGATTAGTAGATGATTAAACATGAGCGTGCATTTTTACTGAGGGGGATGTGGACTGCGGGCCTCACCACGACGACGAAGAAGATCTAAGGAGTCGCTTGAATTGGAATCACATGAGCGGAGACACAGGATCAAAGGGTCTCCAGTTTGGTAGATGAGGGCAACGGGTGTGGGGGATAGATATCCCCCGGGTCCACTAGAAGGTTAGAAGGCCTCGCAAATGGTTTTGGGCTTACTGCCTCGCAAGGCCATCCCTTCGTGGGCCAGGGGAGAACTGCTGTAACACCCCTGGTGTTACTGTAACTAAAACTTGAGCATGGCATCATAAACATTGGCATTGCATATGTTTGACACACCTAGAGTGCATTCACTAGGTAAAAATTTCAAACAAGTTGTGTTGTTATAGCATTTTGCAAATAGAACCCTGGATAGGGAACTTAACCCTAAATAGGGATTAAAGGGGTAAAACTTAACCCAAATTGAGAAAACCTAAAAACCTTAGGGGAATAGTCATAAAATGTTTCCAAGAATGAACTTGAATCACATTTATACCCCTGAGATACCAAAAACCCTAATTGAGACCCTAGAAAACCCTAAATCCAAACCCTAGGGGCCTATGTGCAAAAATTGTGCACATTTGGACTAAAGTGTAAAAACTACAATGTCAAGACATATAAAGTCACATGGTTCACATTTAGGATGATTTACAAGCCAAACCCTGAGTTTTGGACTTACTTGCAAAAGAGCCACATTTGAACTCTTTTGACTAAGTCTGAATTTCAGTGTACTGTGCTCATCTTTGTGACCTTGTAACTTCTAAACAAAAGAGATTTTGCCCTAGGTCACCACATCAAAGTTGTAGAGCAATCATTGGAGAACAACTTTGCTTAAGGGTGTGAGCATAGTTGTTAAGTAAAGTTGGGAGATAATTAAGTCCAAAGTTGGACTGTCAGGTCACTAGGTCTGAATTTTTAGACAAACCGTGCAACCACTCAGACTTTGAGCATGGATTCAACTATGATCTAGTATGAATCTGCCCATGGCATCTATGACAAACTTGTAGCTGGGTAGTAGCTCTATAACTTTGCTGCAGAGCTTGGCATGAGTGGTCATTGGAAATCGAGAGAAAACTTGGCTCCAAGTTTGTCTGTCAGACTGACTGAACTCCAATCGCCATGGTACAGTACCGGGATCGGATTAGAACGCCAGCGTCAAAAAGATCTTGCCGTCGACGACTCCCCGCCGTGATTCGTGTCACTGGCGTCGGGATTCGTGTCTGCGCGGATGGATAACAGCACGGGGTATGGGGATCCTCGCCGTCGGTGACCTGGAAGCCACTCTGGTTAGCCGTAATCCCTTCCCCCTTGCTCACCGCCCGTGGATAAAGCTTTTCACCGCCGTCAAGCCTTCGCCGTTGCTCGCCGCGTGGCTCTGCCTTTACACCACGTCGCCGTGACTCTCTGGGGCCGTCCCATCGTCGTCGGTGAGGTTGCCACGACGGTGGACACAGATTCACGTGCGCCAGTGCCTTCTTCTACCTCCGACCGCCGCGCGTCCTTCTTCAAATTCCCGGTCGCCGTCGATGCCCTCTAAAAATTGATGGCGCGGGCAGCTGCGCTACATCATCCCGAAACCAGAGCCTCCAATCCCACCCTCAATCGTTCGCCAGAGCGCACGAATTTTGAATTCCCCCCAATTCGGTTCTCCGCCACCGCGAAGAACAGCTTCACCGCGGCCAGCCCCTTTCCGGTCAGCTCATCCTCCTCTCTCCCTCGTTTGAGCTTTCTCATAACTCCACGATGCTTGCCGACCCACGTAATTGCGCTAGGAGCACTCTGGTCGCCGGGAACACGACGATCTAGCCGTAATACTCTCGGTCATCGTGGCCCGAGCAAACCAATTGGCCATAGATGAAATTAGGTTGGGGGAAATGATCGAGGTAGCTCCAATTTTGTGTCAGTTACTCGGAGAACCTAGCCGTTGCCCCAATCGGCCGGTCCAGACGGCTCGTCGGAGCTCGGCCGTGCTCCACGCCGTCGGGGACCGCGAAATGTAAAGTAATAGAACCCGGAGGGCTTATCTGCAAGTTGTCAGCGACACGGTGGAACAGTAAAAGAACTTGTCTCCAGTTAGCCAAGAACCCGAGGTCCTTTCCGCAAAGCAGCCAGCGCGCGGGGGCGCGGGCGCGATTCTGCGTGGACCTGGGCCGCCTGGGCTAGAAACGGCCCATCACTATTTAAATCTTTTTCTTTTTCTTTTTCAGTAGAGCTTTGGAAATATGTTATAAATTGTAGAAAAATCATAAAATTGTCAAACTAATTTTCCTAGACTTATTATTTTCCATAGAATTTAATAAAAATAGGTTCATGATTTTTAGGTTAAATAAGGAATTTTAAGGCATTTAAAGTAGTTTAAAGTAATAGTTCTGGATTTTTAGAAAACATATAGTAATTCCAAAAATGTCCAAACTTTTTATATAAGCTCTACACATTATTTAGAAGCCTTGGGTATAGTTTGGGTTGATTTGGACCTTGTTTGATACTTAGAACCCAAACCCCCTCTGCCCTTTGAACTCCTTTACTGACTCCGGAAACCCTAAGTTCTCGGAGTTCCGTGAAGGAAAGTTGTATTCAAGACTTAGATAATAAATCTTTATTATCTTTGTACTCTCATGAGCATTACATGGCATCCATTCTTATATATACCTATGTGGTTATATTTAGAAAACGAAGAAGAGATCGAAGTGACCGAAGAGAAGACACCACCACCTTCGGAATCTCAGGCCGGAAATTGTTTCTACTTCGATATCTGCGGGTCCGAGCCTGACTCACCTACTAACGAAGGCAAGCCCCGATGCATTTGCCACCTTCCTTGTTGTTTTTAAAATCTTTCTCACTTGCTTGCTGCATTAGGTGATAGGAGTTGAATGCTTAAACAATTCCTGCATTACCTTCCTTGAACTTGATTACCTTCTTTGAAACCCTATTTTTACAAAAAGGTTTTTCTATGCTTAGTATTGCTTTAGAAAAACAAAAGGATTTGTTTTACAAAAGATGATTGGCAAAGTGGGAGGGTTGTTTTCCAAAAATAAAACTTGATGGTGGATCCATCATGGCCATGATGGGTTTAACATCGGAAAAGATGTACCTCTGCCAGGTACCAAGATTTGGGTTTAAATGATTAAGCTGAGACCAGGCGGTTGACTTGCACGAGAAGAGAGTCTCGGTGTAGTGTCTCCGTCTGAGTCGATTAAGACCGTCTCGATGTAGGCCTACTGACAGGGGACCCTTTAACTGGTCACATGCCTCGTCATGGGTAAGCCTTGCCTCAGGCAGACTAAGGCCAGAATAAGATAACACGAAATGGGCGTGGAGCGGTGGGGGGAGTAGCGTGTACCCTCCATGGCAAGAGGCTGGACGGTGGTGTATCTGTGCTCTCGGTTTGCGTGAACCTGATCTGGTCTTAAGAACCCCGGTGGCGGGTTGACATATGCAAGGGTTAAGTGCTACATATGTCGTGTGATTGGAGATCCTTAGCTGAGTATAATCGATTCGGATCGCCGTACCTTCGCGGTTATGAAGACTTGGTCACTGACTTACACGTAGCAATCCACTAAAGATGATGGTTTGTTAAGAAATTGGCTAGTGCAGGACAAGTGATTGAACTAGGGTAGAAAGAACTCTAGTTGCAGGTAATTTTACTTAACTTGACAAATAAAACTGGATTTTTAAGGATCCACTTTAGTAAGCATTTCTGCAAAATAGAGTCTTTGATTATTGAAAAGCCTTACCTTGACTTCCTTAACCAGCATACCCTTGAGAGTCTTTTCTTTAGTCGGGTAAGACTTGCTGAGTAATTCCATACTCAGGGTTTATTCCTCCGTTGTTTTTAGGTGAGGAAGTGACAACTTTTTATTGCTTCTACTCTAAGGTGGTGCAAAAGAAGAACACAAGGAATGAAGTGCGGGAGGAAAGGATCCTCCATATAGAACTTTTTGTTTAAAAACTATCGAGAGGAGTTTTTACCTCCCTTGGTATTGTAATAATATTACTCTGCACTCCTAGGATAACTCTGGTCTGTAATAAGTAACTTGATCTTACTTTCTAAATAATGTATGTTTATGTAATCGCTTCCGCATTTCTATATCTCCGATGTTCTGTAATGTCTGCAAGACGGGTGAAACGTTCCTGGAAAGGTAAGAAAGAAGATACCGAACTTGTCGAGTGATTTAGGAACATCTACAGGGTTGTCTGATGTCTGTTGGACAAGGACAACTGTAGGTGGGCCTAATTACTTGGGAGGTTCCGTCACAGCTGGTATCGGAGCGAAGCCCTTCTTTGCAGATATTATGAGGCATCTTCAAAAGGATTTTCTAAAAGTCTTACCTAGAAACTCTCTTCCCTTCTTACCTAAGTGTTCTAAAGAGTTTATTTTAAAGACCAGGTAGTAAGAGTGCAACATATAGAAGGTGTGAATCAACTAAGGTTGATTCTGTAATTATACATGCATCATGCTAAGAACTATACTAATCAAATTTTCCCCCTTAGAAAATGCCGCCGCGCACAAGGAGAACAGCGCGCAAACATACTGGACCGATTGGTGTGCCGTGTCACCAGCTAGCCCCAAGACATGATAATAGTAGTAGCGGAAGTAACGATCCTATAGGGGATCTCAAAGCTGAAGTGAGTCGGCTCCAAGCGGAACTCCGCCGCAGGACGGCTATATGGGTCGTAGATGGCGACCGCATAAATGAGTTGAGAAGAGACGTCCGCCATCTGCGAGATCAGCTCGCGGACCGGGATTTGGCACTCGACTGGGTTGTTCAATCCCGTTCGCTTGCATGGGACAAGGAGCAAAAAGCTCAAGCTCGAGTAGTCGAGCTCAACTCGACCGTTGAAGATCTGTAGACATATTGCAATACCTTACATGAAGAAGTTCATGTATTATATTCGCAACTGCATCCCAGTGAGCCTACGAATCCTGTTGAGTCGGAAGCCGGACCCTCGCATGTTGCGGGACACACGCTTGGTGGTGAGTTAGACCTTTTTCAGCCCCCTCCTTCTATGAGGCTGGTCGACGAATGGTCTCCCACACCCGACGACGAGGCCGCCAAAAGCAACGGGAAGCAGGAATAATGGTGTAGTAGTTGAAATAGAAGTGGTGTATTGTATAATAGGTTGTACTATTGTATAATAGGTAGTGTATTTGTATAATAGGTAATGTATCCTGTTGTAAAAATCTGAGTCTGTAACATTACTTTTGGTAATGTATAATGGAAGGTTTTTCTTTGGCATATCATATTGTTTCCAAATGTTGTTGCCACAGATGCCGTCCAAGACCCGATCACAGGATGCAGCCGGAACTTCCAGTGGGAGGGAGTCTACCCCAAATCCACCTCCTGTTTCTCCCACACTGGCCGAGGCGATTGCCGCCTTGGTAAATGCAACCGCGGATAATACCCGTTTTCTGAGAGAGATGGCGGGTCAACAGTTTCAACAGCAAGGCGGGCGGGGTTATCAACAGGGTCCCCGTGAAACCTCTTACTTGGACTTCTCAGAGACGCGACCACCGCTGTTTGTCAAAGCCGAAGACCCGTTAGAGGCAGACGAATGGCTTCGTGTTATCGAGCAAAAGTTCGGACTGCTGCGATGTTCGGAAACCCAGAAGCCTTTATTTGCAGCCCAGCAACTGCGCGGACCTGCCAGCACTTGGTGGGGAAATTTTGTGGCCGTCCAACCGGCCAATCATCAGATAACATGGGAAGAATTCAAGGTGGCCTTCCGCGAACACTACATACCCGAAGGTGTTCTTCACATGAAGCAAGAAGAATTTATGAAGCTGAAACAAGGAGGGGATACTGTTAATCAGTATCTCAATAAGTTCAATCATTTATCACAATATGCAATCGATCAAGTGAACACTGATTTGAAGAAGAAGAATTGCTTTATGAGAGGTTTAAATGATCGACTGCAAAGAAAGATGGCAACCTGCATAGATCTTACTTATGGAAGAGCTGTCAGTATAGCACTGGCAGTAGAGGCGAAGTATGCAGGCGTCGGAAAATCTAAGGGTTTTGGAGGTGACAGGCCTAGTTAGGGCCCGGTGAAAAGGCAACGGTTCGTCATCCGGCCTTCCAACCAGAATCGTTCTTTCTCTCGTCCACCCTCCTTCCCTTTTAAGCAGCCAGTCTTTATTCGTCCCAATAATGCCCCTACTGCATCAAATCAGCCGGGTGCCCCAGGCACTCGATTCCCTGCCCTTCCCAGTTCATCGACTGGATGTTTCAATTGTGGGAAGTCTGGGCATTTTATCAAGGATTGCCCTTATCCAAAGCAGAACCAGTCAAATAATCAGCAAGGATCTGGGAATTCATCTCAAGTTAAGGGAAATACTACGGGCAAAAATACAAAGAAGACGGGACGCATATATTATACGCAAGTGGCCACTACACCGGACGGTGAGCCGGTAATGATGGGTACGTTTCTTGTGGCCAATCATCCCGCAGTTATTCTCTTTGATTCTGGTGCTTCGCATACATTCATCAGCAAAAAAATTGTGGAGCAACATTGCATCTCATGCCATGAATCAAAAGAGGGGTTTAAAATTCACTCACCAGGGGGACAAATATTTACTAGAGAAGTGGCCTATCAAGTGCCCGTAACCTTGGCCGGACGGGACTTTCCTACTAATATGATCGTTCTGAAAGGCCAAGATATAGATGTCATTTTGGGCATGAATTTGTTAGCCAGACATAAAGCAACCCTCAACACTGATCTGAGAATTATCAGGTTGAGTCATAACCAGGAAGAAATTCTTTTGCCTATCCCCATTCCAACCAAAGCTACTGGCAGAGTTTATGAAGCCGTTATACCGAAAATCAAGGATATTCCGGTGGTATGCGAGTTTCCCGATGTCTTTCCAGAGAAATTGCCTGGATTGCCACCTGAACGGGAGGTAGAGTTTGTAATTGAGTTGAAGCCCGGTATGGCTCCAGTATCTAGAAGATCGTACCGAATGCCTCCAAATGAGTTGGCAGAATTGAAGATTCAATTACAAGACCTACTTGAGAAAGGATTTATCCGGCCAAGCTCGTCGCCTTGGGGTTGTCCAGCCATATTCGTCAAAAAGAAGGATCAAACTTTACGGATGTGTGTGGATTATCGACCCCTGAATGAGGTCACTATTAAAAATAAGTACCCTCTTCCAAGGATTGATATTCTATTTGATCAACTGACTGGAGCAAGGGTATTTTCCAAGATTGATCTCAGATCAGGCTATCACCAGATCCGTATTCGGCCCGAAGATATACCAAAGACCGCATTCACTACGCGGTATGGATTATTTGAATACCTAGTAATGTCTTTCGGATTGACAAATGCTCCTGCCCACTTCACGTATTTGATGAACTCGGTATTCATGCCTGAGTTGGAAAAGTTTGTGGTGGTCTTCATAGACGATATTTTGATATATTCCAAGAATGAAGAGGAGCATGCACAACACTTATGGATCGTGTTAACGCGCCTGAGAGAACATCAGTATATGCCAAGTTCAGCAAATGCGCGTTTTGGCTGGAGGAAATTCAATTTCTGGGACATGTACTATCTGCCAGGGGGATTGCGGTAGATCCCAACAAAATCAAGGACATTTTGGAGTGGAAACCCCCGACCACCGTTCATCCGGTCCGAAATTTCCTTGGACTGGCTGGATATTTCCGCCAATTCATACCAGATTTTTCTAAGCTTGTGAAGCCAATCACAAGTTTATTAAAGAATGATATTAAATTCAATTGGTCTTCAAAGTGTGATGAAGCTTTTGAAAAATTGAAGATATTATTAACCACTGCTCCGGTATTGGCTCAACCGGATATTAATAAGCCCTTTGATGTGTATTGTGACGCATCAGGCAGTGGCCTCGGCTGTGTGCTAATGCAAGAAGGCCGAGTAATTGCATATGCTTCAAGGCAATTGCGCCGACATGAGGAACATTATCCTACTCATGATCTGGAGTTAGCTACGGTGGTTCATGCCCTAAAGATCTGGCGTCATTATTTGCTGGGTAATGTCTGTCATATTTATACAGACCATAAAAGCTTGAAATATATCTTCACCCAGTCAGAATTGAATATGAGACAAAGGCGATGGCTCGAGCTGATCAAGGATTATGAATTAGAAATCCATTATCACCCAGGCAAAGCAAATGTAGTGGCAGATGCGCTCAGTCGCAAGGCTTCCTGCCATTGTTTAACAGTGAGGACTTCTGACATTACATTATGCCAGGAGATGGAGAAATTGAACCTGGGAATGATTCAACATGGGACTTCAAATCATTTGAAGCTGGAGTCAGTCATCTTATAAAGAATAATTGACACACAAAAAGATGATGAGGGTATGAAGCACATACGTGAGAAGATAATAGCTGGAACAACCAAATGTTTCAAAGAAGACGATCAAGGTGTGGTATGGTTCAATAACCGCATAGTGGTGCTGAAGAATGAAGAACTCCGCCAGCAAATCTTAGATGAAGCACATCTTAGTCGCTATTCTATTCATCCGGGAAGCACTAAGATGTATTCTAAAGCAGCACTACTGGTGGACGAAGATGAAAATTGAGATTGCACGCTATGTGGCTAAGTGTGACACTTGCAGACGTGTCAAGGCCATACACATGAAGACTGCTGGTCCATTACAATCTTTGTCGATCCCAACATGGAAATGGGAAGATATTAGTATGGACTTCATTGTGGGATTACCCAGGACTACAAAAGGGTATGATTCTATCTGGGTTATAATTGATCGGCTTACGAAAATTGCTCACTTTCTACCGGTCAAGACAGATCACCCGGTTACTGTCTATGCCCAATTGTACATTGCTCATATTCTTAGTATGCATGGTGTTCCGAAGACCATAGTGTCGGATCGTGGACCTCAATTTGTAGCCAAGTTTTGGGAAGCACTTCACAAATCCTTGGGTACTAAGTTGCTCCATAGTTCGGCCTACCATCCTCAAACCAGTGGGCAGACTGAGAGGGTAAATCAGATACTGGAAGATATGCTACGGGCGTGTGTTCTGGAATTTCCACAAAAATGGGATGAATGTTTGTCGTTAGCGGAATTTTCATATAATAATAGCTATCAAGAAAGCATCAAGATGGCACCCTTTGAAGCTTTATATGGACGACGATGTCGTACTCCGCTAAATTGGTCTGAACTTGGTGAAAGGTACTTCTTCAGGCCTGATATGGTGAAAGAGACTGAAGAAAGAGTTCAAAGGATAATTCATAATTTGAAGAAAGCTCAAGCTCGTCAGAAGAATTATGCACACAAACGGCGAATGCCCTTATATTTCCTTGAGGGAGAATATGTCTACCTGAAGGTTTCACCAATGAAGGGAGTATCGCGTTTCGGGGTTAAAGGAAAGCTTGCACCACGATATATTGGTCCTTTTCTTATTCTGGAAAGATATGGGCCAGTGGCATACCGACTTCAGTTACCCGAAACCTTGTCTGCTGTGCATAATGTGTTCCACATGTCCCAATTGAAGAAATGTCTTCGGGTTCCTGATCGAACCGTTGAAGTGACAGATGTTGTCCTTGAACCAGACTTGACATATTCTGAGCACCCTATTCGAGTCTTGGATCAAAAGGACAGGATTACCCGAAGAAAAACTCTTAAGTTTTATAAGATACAGTGGAACCAACATTCCGAAGATGAGGCTACATGGTAAACTCAAGACTTCTTAGATAAGAATTTCCCAGGCTTTTTAGCCTCTTGTAATTTGTAAAGCATGTATAGCTGTTGTAATAAAGGAGTGAGTCCCAAACCACCCCTGCCTTGTACGAGAAATAAGGAAATAAAAGTATGTCACATTTCCTTTTCCATTACTTACCCTAGGAATTTTAATCTCGGGACGAGATTCTTTTATGGGGGGAAGGATGTAACACCCCTGGTGTTACTGTAACTAAAACTTGAGCATGGCATCATAAACATTGGCATTGCATATGTTTGACACACCTAGAGTGCATTCACTAGGTAAAAATTTCAAACAAGTTGTGTTGTTATAGCATTTTGCAAATAGAACCCTGGATAAGGAACTTAACCCTAAGGGCTTGTTTGGTTAGCTCTCAATCCATATGGATTGATTGGGATTGGGTGGGTTTAAATCTCGAACAAGTCAAACTTCTTCTTAAATTTTTCCAATCCCATTCAATCCATGGGTAACGGGATTAACCAAACAAGGCCTAAATAGGGATTAAAGGGGTAAAACTTAACCCAAATTGAGAAAACCTAAAAACCTTAGGGGAATAGTCATAAAATGTTTCCAAGAATGAACTTGAATCACATTTATACCCCTGAGATACCAAAAACCCTAATTGAGACCCTGGAAAAACCCTAAATCTAAACCCTAGGGGCCTATGTGCAAAAATTGTGCACATTTGGACTAAAGTGTAAAAACTACAATGTCAAGACATATAAAGTCACATGGTTCACATTTAGGATGATTTACAAGCCAAACCCTGAGTTTTGGACTTACTTGCAAAAGAGCCACATTTGAACTCTTTTGACTAAGTCTGAATTTCAGTGTACTGTGCTCATCTTTGTGACCTTGTAACTTCTAAACAAAAGAGATTTTGCCCTAGGTCACCACATCAAAGTTGTAGAGCAATCATTGGAGAACAACTTTGCTTAAGGGTGTGAGCATAGTTGTTAAGTAAAGTTGGGAGATAATTAAGTCCAAAGTTGGACTGTCAGGTCACTAGGTCTGAATTTTTAGACAAACCGTGCAACAACTGAGACTTTGAGCATGGATTCAACTATGATCTAGTATGAATCTGCCCATGGCATCTATGACAAACTTGTAGCTGGTTAGTAGCTCTATAACTTTGCTGCAGAGCTTGGCATGAGTGGTCATTGGAAATCGAGAGAAAACGTGGCTCCAAGTTTGTCTGTCAGACTGACTGAACTCCAATCGCCATGGTACAGAACCGGGATCGGATTAGAACGCCAGCGTCAGAAAGATCTCGCCGCCGACGACTCCCCGCCGTGATTCGTGTCACTGGCGTCGGGATTCGTGTCTGCACGGATGGATAGCAGCACGGGGTATGGGGATCCTCGCCGTCGGTGACCTGGAAGCCACTCTGGTTAGCCGTAATCCCTTCCCCCTTGCTCACCGCCCGTGGATAGAGCTTTTCACCACCGTCAAGCCTTCGCCGTTGCTCGCCGCGTGGCTCTGCCTTTACACCACGTCGTCATGACTCTCTGGGGCCGTCCCATCGTCGCCGGTGAGGTTGCCACGACGGTGGACTTGGATTCACGTGCGCCAGTGCCTTCTTCTACCTCCGACCGCCGCGCGTCCTTCTTCAAATTCCCGGTCGCCGTCGATGCCCTCTAAAAATTGATGGCGCGGGCAGCTGCGCTACATCATCCCGAAACCAGAGCCTCCAAGCCCACCCTCAATCGTTCGCCAGAGCGCACGAATTTTGAATTCCCCCCCAATTCGGTTCTCCGCCACCGCGAAGAACAGCTTCACGGCGGCCAGCCCCTTTCCGGTCAGCTCATCCTCCTCTCTCCCTCGTTTGAGCTTTCTCATAACTCCATGATGCTTGCCGACCCACGTAATTGCGCTAGGAGCTCTCTGGTCGCTGGGAACACGACGATCTAGCCGTAATACTCTCGGTCACCATGGCCCGAGCAAACCAATTGGCCATAGATGAAATTAGGTTGGGGGAAATGATCGAGGTAGCTCCAATTTCGTGTCAGTTACTCGGAGAACCTAGCCGTTGCCCCAATCGACCGGTCCAGACGGCTCGTCGGAGCTCGGCCGTGCTCCACGCCGTCGGGGCCCGCAAAATGTAAAGTAATAGAACCCGGAGGGCTTATCTGCAAGTTGTCAGCGACACGGTGGAACAGTAAAAGAACTTGTCTCCAGTTAGCCAAGAACCCGAGGTCCTTCCGCAAAGCAGCCAGCGCGCGCGGGCGCGGGCGCGATTCTGCGTGGACCTGGGCCGCCTGGGCTAGAAACGGCCCATCACTATTTAAATCTTTTTCTTTTTCTTTTTCAGTAGAGCTTTGGAAATCTGTTATAAACTGTAGAAAAATAATAAAATTGTGAAACTAATTTTCCTAGACTTCTTATTTTACATAGAATTTAATAAAAATAGGTTCATGATTTTTAGGTTAAATAAGGAATTTTAAGGCATTTAAAGTAGTTTAAAGTATTAGTTATGGATTTTTAGAAAACATATAGTAATTCCAAAAATGTTCAAACTTTTTATATAAGCTCTACACATTATTTAGAAGCCTTGGGTAGAGTTTGGGTTGATTTGGACCTTGTTTGATACTTAGAACCCAAACCCCCCTGCCCTTTGAACTCCTTTACTGACTCCGGAAACGCTAAGTTCTCGGAGTTCCGTGAAGGAAAGTTGTATTCAAGACTTAGATAATAAATCTTTATTATCTTTGCACTCTCATGAGCATTACATGGCATTCATTCTTATATATACCTATATGGTTATATTTAGAAAACGAAGAAGAGATCGAAATGACCGAAGAGAAGACACCACCACCTTCGGAATCTCTGGCCGGAAATTGTTTCTACTTCGATATCTGCGGGTCCGAGCCTGACTCACCTACTAACGAAGGCAAGCCCCGGTGCATTTGCCACCTTCCTTGTTGTTTTTAAAATCTTTCTCACTTGCTTGCTGCATTAGGTGATAGGAGTTGAATGCTTAAACAATTCCTGCATTACCTTCCTTGAACTTGATTACCTTCCTTGAAACCCTGTTTTTACAAAAAGGTTTTTCTATGCTTAGTATTGCTTTAGAAAAACAAAAGGATTTGTTTTACAAAAGATGATTGGCAAAGTGGGAGGGTTGGTTTCCAAAAATAAAACTTGATGGTGGATCCATCATGGCCATGATGGGTTCAACATCGGAAAAGATGTACCTCTGCCAGGTACCAAGATTTGGGTTTAAATGATTAAGCTGAGATCGGGCGGGTGACTTGCACGAGAAGAGAGTCTCGGTGTAGTGTCTCCGTCTGAGTCAATTAAGGACCGTCTCGATGTAGGCCTGCTGACCGGGGACCCTTTAACTGTTCACATGCCTCGTCATGGGTAAGCCTTGCCTCGGGCAGACTAAGGCCAGAATAAGATAACACGAAATGGGCGTGGAGCGGTGGTGTATCTGTGCTCTCGGTTTGCGTGAACCTGATCTGGTCTTAAGAACCCCGGTGGCGGGTTGACATATGCAAGGGTTAAGTGCTACATATGTCATGTGATTGGAGATCCTCAGCTGAGTATAATCGATTCGGATCGCCGTACCTTCGCGGTTATGAAGACTTGGTCACTGACTTACACGTAGCAATCCACTAAAGATGATGGTTTGTTAAGAAATTGGCTAGTGCAGGACAAGTGATTGAACTAGGGTAGAAAGAACTCTAGTTGCAGGTAATTTTACTTAACTTGACAAATAAAACTGGATTTTTAAGGATCCACTTTAGTAAGCATTTCTGCAAAATAGAGTCTTTGATTATTGAAAAGCCTTACCTTGACTTCCTTAACCAGCATACCCTTGTGAATCTTTTCTTTAGTCGGGTAAGACTTGCTGAGTAATTCCATACTCTAGGTTTATTCCCCCGTTGTTTTTAGGTGAGGAAGCGACAAATTTTTGTTGCTTCTGCTCTAAGGTGGTGCCAAAAGAAGAACACAAGGAATGAAGTGCGGGAGGAAAGGATCCTCCATATAGAACTTTTTGTTTAAAAACTATCGGGAGGAGTTTTTACCTCCCTTGGTATTGTAATAATATTACTCTGCACTCCTAGGATAACTCTGGTCTGTAATAAGTAACTTGATCTAACTTTCTAAATAAATGTAAGTTTATGTAATCGCTTCCGCATATCTATATCTTCGATGTTCTGTAATATCTGCAAGACGGGTGAAACGTTCCTGGAAAGGTAAGAAAGAAGATACCGAACTTGTCGAGTGATTCAGGAACATCTACAGGGTTGTCTGATGTCTGTTGGACAAGGACAACTGTAGGTGGGCCTAATTACTTGGGAGGTTCCGTCACAACTGCTGGCAGAATGGGCCGACACAAGGAATGAACAAGCGCGGGCCAAGGCGGTTCGTGGGGTTTTGAGCGTTATCCGCAGCTCTGATCTGATTCTCCCGCGCGACCACCTTGGACATCGGAACTAAGTGAGAATAAGTCGGCAAGATTGTAGGAAGATAAGTTCGATCGGTTCACTATTACTTAGGCATGCAACGTTATCATACACATATGTAAGTGCCCCACGGTCGGATATATAAGGCCTAGGGGGTACCCCATCAAAAGGTAGGTCATTCATCAGCCATCTACTCAATTCTCTAGCATCCTTCATACTAGAGAATTCCCCTGTAACCCACCACATAAAGATCCACACCAGGAAGTAGGGTATTACGCCTCTCCAAGCGGCTCGAACCTATAGAAAATTATCTATCGTCTCTCGTGTATCTTGCACGAACCATCGAGCTACAATCAGCAACACCGTCCTACCCAAAAGCACCTCTAGGGGTAACCATGGGTGCACAGTCGGGTCCCAAACACCGACAGCTGGCGCGCCAGGTAGGGGGTGTGTCGCTGATCCAAGCTAGCTCAATGGCTATCACTTTCCAACACAAGATTGCTCTCCACCCTGGATCCGTGTTCTGCTTCAGGACCATCTCGTCCGTGGCAGACGAAGAAGGAATTCTGCATTGTATAGCGGATCCACCGGAGAAGAAGCCTTCCCCGAAAATCTCTAAAAAAGCCGGAATGAGGCAGCAAATAGTGCAACCTCCAGCGCCCTGGGCGAAGACTACCTCCTGCAAGTCAGGAGCCGAGAATTCATTTACCCAAAGAACCCCGTTGTCCACTTCGTCCATAGAAGAGTGGACACAGATTATGAGGAAAAAAGAAGCAAATGGGATAGAGGCCCGTCAAGCTGCTCTTCTGGCACCTTCGCCCTCAAAGAAGGACAGAAAGAAGCTTATCACCACAACAACTCCTTTCCACCCCGACGTCCTCTTCATCGGGGGAAGAGTGGAATCATCTCCCATCTCCGACGACGAGCCAACCATGCATGGAGAAGAACCTCCTCAGCGAGAAGCTCGCCGACAGAGGAACCGACGCCGAAATATTCGACAGCATCACGAAGCGGGGGAACGGGACCCAACGCAGCCTGTATCCTGAGATGAAATCTCGGAGGTGGGAGAAACTCCTGACAAACGAGCCTTCAGAGAAAGGAGGAACTCACGCCGACGTGATCGCCGACAGGCTCAAGAGCAAGCTGAACAAGATGCAAGGCTACGCCGAGAGAACCCTCTCTTCGCGCGAAACCTGAACCCTGACTTCGCCCGTGCAATGAACACACCGAGTGAGGTCGGTGGAGTATTGGCTCGGATAGCCGATGGCCTCCCCCGGACTCCAGACGCTGAAGGCTATCAGCGGCTGCTCACTCGGGCGGCTAATCATCTTCTACCCCTCGCTCATCCTTCGAGTGATCTACGACATGCCATCAACAGTCGGCGGGACACGTGGAGCTCCATCAACGCTTCACGCGAACGGCGTCATGAGAATGAGATACGGCTCCGAGAGGATTACGATCGGGATCATGGCTTTCCAGCGCGAAGTCAGGCCACTAGAGTTGTGTCGGCAACGGCTTCAACTGGAGGCACTACCCGGGGGTGGTCGAGACAGCACATCAGCAACTCCCCTACCTGGGACCGGCATCACAATCGTCGACAAGAGGACACATGTGGGGTATCAGCGCTTACTCCGCGCCTCAGGGCCATTCAATGGCCCCCGAACTTCAAGGTCTCCAACGTCGACAAATACGAGCCTAAGCAGGACCCGGGAGGCTGGTTGGCCGTTTATAAAACCGCTGTCCGGGCCGCTGGGGCAACTGAAGATGTGATGACTGCGTATTTACCCATCGCCCTTAGGCAAGACGCACTACAATGGCTACGACACCTACCGCGACACTGCATCGATGATTGGAGCGACTTCAGTCGGTGTTTTATCGCCAACTTCCAATCTCTCTCTAACAAGCTGGCGCAGCCATGGGACCTCAAGTCCATCAGGCGCCGAGGGGATGAAACACTCCGGTCGTACCTCAAGAGGTTTCAGGCCATGAGAAATTGCATCCCCGAGGTCGCTGAGGCAGCAGTGATTGAGGACTTCTACCGGGGATCCAATGACTCGGCCTTTGTCCAAGCTATACTGCAAAGGGAACCGACCACCTCCGAGCAGCTGTTCTGGGAAGCGGACCTCTACATCACCACCGATGAACGGGCTCAGGACCTCATTGGAGGAGCGAAGCCTGCTCCATCTGCACCACGGCGTGACGCGAACCAGCAAACTGACAAGCGTTGGGAGAAGAGGCCTCGTGAAGAGGTCCAACCGCTGGACCACCTGTCTCTCGTGCCCGAGGTGCACCCCATGGAGGCGAGCGGACACTGGACGACATCCTCGATGCCCAGTGTCTGTATCACAAGGATATGCGCCACACCTTGCAGAACTGCAGAGACTTCAAGCAATCCATCGGGAATGGCCGACCCTTCCAACCTCTACCACCTCCCCCACCGCGAGGAGGGCCTGGTGAACCTCGCTGACCTCAGCAACAGGGAGGAGGAGGAGGTGGAGCATTCCCGTGCGTCGATGGAGAAGTCAACATCATCTTCGGAGGACACGAGTCGCAAGAAATCATAAGGCAACAGAAGCTCAACGACCGATAGATACTGGTGGCAACCACCAGTGCCCCCACCCCCTATCGGTGGTCAGAACACCTGATCACCTTTACCCGGGCAGATCAATGGCTCAACTTCGATCATCTGGGCAAGTACCCGCTCCTCGTCGATCCGGTGATCCGAGAGAGCAGGGTAAAGAAAGTATTAGTGGATGGGGGAAGCAGCATCAACATCACCTTCCCTCGGACACTCTTAGGCTTTGGAGTTGCACTCAAAGAGCTCCACGAGTCGGACACTCCCTTCTTCGGCATTATGCGGACTGAAGGAGAATACCCGCTCGGACACATCTACATGCCTGTTACCTTTGGAACTCCGGAAAACTACAGAACCGAGTTCCTGAGGTTCGAGGTGTCAAGCTTCGACTGTGGATACAATGTCATCATCGACAAGCCAGGATTGGCGAAATTCATGGCCATTCCATACTATTCGTACATGATATTGAAGATGACGGGGCCACAAGGGATCATCACCGTGCGCGCTAACTTCGAAGGCACCGCTGAATGTTTCCGAGTAGCCATCGAGGCGGCCCTCACTACCAAACCACCAACGGCCTCCACTGCGCAGGAAAACTCAAAGCCTGAGGGAGACCTCGCAATACCTGCGAACGAAGCTCAAGCCGTGACCTCTATGCGGCCGACTGAGGAGACGAAGAGGATCAACCTTGGGTTCGCTGATGAGCGCAAGACTGCCATCATCAGCTCCGGCCTGGACAACAAATAGGAAAGCGCGCTCGTCCGGTTCCTGCAAGATAACCGAGATGTATTCGCATGGCAGCCTACGGATATGCTAGGAGTCCCAAGAGAACTGGCCGAGCACGAACTGAAGGTCTATCCCCAAGCAAGACCGATCTGACAAAAACTGTGTCGTTTCATGCCTAACAAGAGAGAGGATATTCGCGCCGAGCTAGCTCGCTTAGTTGCAGCAGGGTTCATTAGAGAAGTTGAAAGGGAAATGTGCCCTTGGGCCATTTCTAAGTATTTTGGTGATTAAGTGCCCAACACAAATGGTTTAAGTGCAAAGTGTGCAAAATGGTGGATGAAGTGCGAGACATCAAGAAGGTATGTTTCTAGACTTAGTACATTGTTTTGAAGACTAATGTATTGTGTCTAAGTGCTAGAAACAGGAGAAAACAATTTGGAAAAGAGTTGGCTGTGTATAGCCAAAGACAACTTCTGTCTGGGTGCACCGGACTGTTCGGTGGTGCACCGAACAGTGTCCGGTGCGCCAGGACCAGTCTCGGTGAACAATCCGCTCTCGGGACTCGACGGCGGTGTACGACTATAAATCACCGGACTGTCCGGTGGTGCACCGGACTGTCCGGTGAGCCATCCACGGCGAAGTCGTCACTCTCGAAAAGTGATCAACGGCGTACGGCTAAAATTCACCGGACTGTCCGGTGGTGCACCGGACTGTCGGCCGCGCCAACGGTCGGCCGCGCCAACGGTCGGCCGCGCAATCCGCGCGTGACGCGTGGCCGAGCCAACGGTCTGATAGGGGCACCGGACTGTCCAGTGTGCACCGGACAGTGTCCGGTGCGCCAACGGCTCCAAATCTTAAACGGTCGGCTGCGCCAAATTAGGAAGGCTATCTGCACCAGACAGGGAACAGGGGATGTCCGGTGGTGCACTGGACTGTCCGGTGCACCACCCGATAGAAGGCAAGTATTGCCTGCCAAGAATGCCTCCAACGGCTCCTAGCTGCCTTGGGGCTATAAAAGGGACCCCTAGGCGCATGGAGGAGTTATCCAAGCATACTTTGAGCATTCTTAATCATTCACACTCCGTCTTTGCTCACTCGATTGTCTTTCTTAGTGATTTGAGCTTCGTTCTAGTGGTGAACTTAGTGCTATTCATTTGAGCTCAAGTCTTGGCTGTGTGTGTGCGTATTGCTGTGGATTTGTGTGTGTTGCTTCCCTCCCTTACTCTAGTGCTTTCACTTTGATCCTTACTGTAAGGGCAAGGGACTCCAAGTTGTGGAGATTCCTCGCAAACGGGAAAGAGTAAAGAAAGAAGAACGCCGTGGTATTCAAGTTGATCATTGGATCACTTAAAAGGAGTTGAGTGCAACTCTCGTCCATTGGGACGCCACAACGTGGAGTAGGCAAGTGTTATACTTGGCCGAACCACGGGATAAACCATCGTGTCTCTGCTTATTCTCACTATGTCTATTGTGTTTCTCAAGAGCTCGGTCCTTAGCCACTTGATTTCATTGTGCTAACACTTAATCAAGTTTTGTGGCTTTAAGTTTTAAGTTTTTACAGGATCACCTATTCACCCCCCTCTAGGTGCTCTCAGAAGTACTACATCCTGAGTGGCTAGCAAATCCTGTTCTTGTACTCAAAAAGAATAAAGTGGATTGGCGCATGTGCGTCGACTATACGGATCTCAACAAACATTGTCCGAAGGATCCCTTCAAACTCCCTAGAATAGATCAGGTGGTTGATTTGACCGCTGGATGTTCTATGTTATCCTTCCTGAACTGCTATTCTGGATACCATCAGATCAGCCTAGCAAAAGAAGATGAGGAAAAAACTGCATTCATTACCCCGTTTGGAGCTTTCTCCTATACCTCCATGCCATTTGGCCTCAAGAACACAGGAGCGACTTATCAGAGAGCTATTCAAACATGCTTAGTCGATCACTGGGGCAAACAGGTAGAAGCTTATGTTGATGACGTGGTGATCAAAACAAAAAAACTCATAAAACTTCATCGAAGATTTGCAGCTGGTCTTCAACAGCCTGAGACGATACCGGTGGAAGCTTAATCCAGAGAAATGCATTTTCGGAGTACCAGCATGGAAGTTACTCGGATTCATTGTCAGCCATCGAGGAAGTGAAGCTAACCAGAAAAAATCGAAGCCATCATGACAATGGAAGCGCC
The DNA here is from genome assembly GCF_902167145.1 of Zea mays. Classification (NCBI taxonomy): domain Eukaryota; kingdom Viridiplantae; phylum Streptophyta; class Magnoliopsida; order Poales; family Poaceae; genus Zea; species Zea mays. The sequence continues at coordinate 106,683,007 of NC_050102.1, forward strand.
ACGATCATAGAAGAAAGTGTAGAGGCTTACTGAATGCATGACAGCCTTGAGCAGATTCATATCAAGGTTAGGCGAAAAGGGCCTACCGTTCTACAAATTGCTCAAGAAGGTGGACAAGTTTTAGTGGACCACAGAAGCATAGGAAGCTCTAGAAGCATTGAAAAAGTTCCTGACCACGCCACCAGTACTCAAGCCGCCACGCCGAGCTACGCCAAATTAGCCGGCAGAAGACCTGTTGCTATACATCTCCTGCACGACTCACGTGGTGAGCACCGCATTGGTAGCCGAGCGGGCAGAGGAAGGACACACATATCCAGTACAACATCTGGTCTACTTCATCAGTGAAGTTCTGGGACCCTCAAAAAAGAAGTATCCCCAAGTTCAAAAACTATTGTACGCGGTACTTCTAACCGCTCGCAAACTCCGTCACTACTTTGACGACCACAAAGTCATAGTAGTCACCAGGTTTCTAATAGGGGATATCCTCCACAACAAAGAAGCCATTGGAAGAATAACCAAGTGGGCCTGCGAGCTGGGAGCTCATGACATAGAGTTTCGACTGCGCACAACAACTAAGACTCAAGCACTAGTTTACTTCGTATCAGAGTGGACCGAGCAACAAGTTACTAACAACCCGAGGCTACTGAAGTATGGCGAATGTATTTCGATGGCTCAATGAAACTGCAGGGAGCAGGCGCAGGGATCCTCTTCACTGCCCCTGTAGGTGAACAACTCGAGTACGCGTTTCACCTATTATTCCCGGCATCGAATAATGTAGCAAAATACGAGGCACTGATCCATGGGTTGAACATTGCTATATCGCTGGGCGTTAAGAGGTTGATGGTATACAGAGATTCACTAGTGGTCATAAGCCAGATAAATAAAGATTGGGATTGCTCGACTGATTCTATGGGCAAGTACTGTGTGGCTGTCCGAAAATTAGAAGACAAGTTTGAAGGGTTGGAATTCCATCATGTGGAAACAGACCGCAATGCAGCAGCAGACGCGTTGTCGAAGCTAGGATCCAGTCGGGCCCAGGTTCCACCCGGAGTCTTCGTTCAGGAAGTATCACGCCTAAGTATTCCCTTAGATCACGCGGAAGAATGCAACACCTTGAGCCAACCAGAATTGGACCCCAATGACTGGAGAGAACCTATCATTAGGTACATAAATAATGAAGAAGAACATGATGATAAGGCTGCAGCAGAACGCATCGTGAGACAGTCGGCCCACTACACCCTCATAGGGGGCACACTGTATAGAAGGGGTGCAACAGGAGTCTTCATGAAGTGCATTTCCTCGACTACTGGGAAACAACTATTGGATGAAATCACGCGGGACAATGCGGAATACACGCAGCGTCCAGAACTCTGGTTGGGAAAGTCTTCAGGTCTGGTTTCTATTGGCCAACAGCAAAGAGTGACGCCACTGAGTTAGTCCAGAGATGTGAAGCTTGCCAATTCTTGTCAAAAAAAACAACATTTACCGGCACAACAGCTGCAGACCATACCTGTAACATGGCCATTTGCATGCTGGGGATTGGACATGATTGGACCCTTCAAGAAAGCTCAGGGAGGCTATACCCACGTGCTGGTTGCCATTGACAAGTTCACCAAATGGATAGAGTACAAGCCTATTGGTTCTTTAACTTCAACCAAGGCAGTGGAGTTCATACAAGACATAATATTCAGGTTTGGGATACCGAATAGCATCATAACCGACCTGGGATCCAACTTCACTAGCTCTAAATTCTTTGATTTCTGCGAACAACGGAGTATCTAGATCAAGTACGCATCAGTAGCACACCCAAGAGCCAATGGTCAGGTGGAAAGGGCTAATGGAATGATACTGGAAGCACTCAGGAAGAAAGTGTTTGACAAAAATGAAAAGTTCGCAGGAAAGTGGATCAGAGAGTTGCTCTATGTGGTTTGGAGCTTGAGAACTCAACCGAGTCGAGCTCTGCATGGAAATACCCCCTTCTTCATGGTCTATGGATCGGAGGCAGTGCTACCTGCTGTCACACCCGGTTTTGAAGGTAAACCGAATGCGAACCATGTACGTGCCAGGATCAGTAATTCACGTACACAGCGATTACATAAATGACTCATCATAGCACAATGCTTCGAATTACAATAAAGAGTAAGTAATAATATTACAGACTAGAGCCATTTACATAATATAAATCAAAGTACACAGAATCGAAACGTAGCCAACGTAAACAACCCACCACAGGCAGCTGACTGGGGGAGGTCGCTAGCCTAATCCTCGAACTCATCGACGTCCTGGAACTCTCGGAGATCCACCTCGACGACTTCTTCTCTTTCTTTACCTGAGCACAGATTGCATCAAAGGCAACCTGGTGTTTTGTGAAAGCAAGGGTGAGTACACATCAACGTACTCAGCAAATGTCCCGTTTGGCTGAAGTGGACTAGCTTTATGTGGGGTTAAGTCGAGCAGTTGCTTTTAGTTGGTCAGGTTATTACTACTAGTAGAAAGCCAGGTTTTAGCATTAACCCAAGTTATTAACCCAAAGTACCCTTTCCAAACGGAAAGAATACCACTTACCATTACCATAAGCACAATCAAAACCATCATCCTCATCACCACTTGTAAACCGAACATCTCTGATCGAAGTATCTAATCAATGTGTCTCTAATCAATGGAGCTCCCTTGGCCGCTCATAACCGCGAGCACGGCTGATATATCAGTTTCATAACACTCTGCAGAGGTTGCGCACTTTACCCACAAGTCGTGATTCCCTCTCTAGCCCGGGCTTGCAAGACCCTTATTCACTCCCAAGGTGAATGGCCAGGGATTCACTACGAAGCCTTTACAAAGATTCCCTGAGGCTGTAGCCGCCCGTTAGGTTTCCTAAATGCACCGCACTCCTCCCCAAGGGGCGAACCAACCTTGGCAGAGCGAGCCGCATACACCGAGCCCCATTAACGGCACGACGACGAAGCGAACTACACCCCAGTTCCTCTAATTATTCAGCTAAGGGCATCCCATTCCACCCTCATGGTTGCACTGTTTTACCGGGCGGTCATCCAACGAACAGGTCCTTACGGAGAGGCACTCGAGAAACCGCTCGAGCCCCCTTGAATACCACAGATACAACATCATAATAAAGGAGGGAAACAACGTATCATTGATAATTCTCATCATGTTCATTGATTAGAGTTGAGCAATAGCATAAAGCTAAACAATAATAACCCAAAAGGTAATCAAGGACAAGGTAAATACAAAGCTAGTCAATCCTTAGGTTGATCATGGTATGCGGGTTGATGAATTATAAAGTAAATTAGACATAATAGGTCAGAGGACACTTGCCTTCACCAAACAGATGCTCAGGGTCTTCAGCTTCGTAGAACTCGAAGAGCTGGGTCATTTGGTCGCCGAAGCTTGTCCGTCGATTCCTCGAAGCTCAGAAACGAATCGCGATCTAATCGCAACGCGAAGCGAAGACGAACAGACACAAGCAAACAAACATATACATATGCATAAGCACATTACACCATACAAGATAAAATGTTATAAAAGCGAGCAATAAAAAATAGAGAGCGCTTCTACGGTTACGCGAGAAAAAGAACCATGATAGACGAAGCTATGGTCGAGGGGTTAGCACGTTTACGTTAAACAAGTACTAATTAGAACATCTAATTCAACATAATTATATTAATTGATATTAATCAAATGTAAATTAATACTACTACTTAGTTTTGACTAACTTACTATTTTAATAGTTGACAATTAAGCAAGTAACTTAATGAATATGAGTGATTCTAAGCGAGACGAATTAACGACGCACGACGTGCAAACACGATGTGTGCAACGCGTGGACACAAACGACTTAGCACGCGGACAACGCGCGATACGCGCGAACGGCACGCGGCAAGGCGCGCGACACACGCGAACGGCACGCGACAACGCGTACGAACAACACGCGCGACACTTGCAAAGGACATGCGTGAAACAGCACCGCGGCACGCGCACGGTACGCGCGGACCGACATGCGAAACTAATAAATAAATGACAACGTGATTACACTAAATAATTATTAATAAGTAACATTTCAGTTAAGGTTAATCATATTGGTGACTAATTATAAATGCGTGAATTGAATTCCTAAATTAGATTTTTAAATTGAAATGTCGTTTTAGTAGCCACTGGTTAAACAAACGTTTAACTAAATTAAATAAAATGTGAAAAAATTGGGATAAATATTTCTAAATTAAGATAATTTTAATACGAATCTAACGCAACTTGAATGGATCGAATCGGATTTAAAACGCAAAAGTTATGAATGTTTTAAACCATACTGTAATTCGCGCGGACTAAATTTACAGAATTGTCATCTTTTTCCTCTCTTCATCTTCTTCCACCCATCCATGGAAGAGAGAGAAGAGGAAGGGGAGGGGGCTGCGCAGGGGAGGACGAGGTTGGGCCGGCCGGGGTGGGCGCGGCCGCACGGGGCGCGAGGGGCGCGGCCACCGCTGCCGGGGAGGGGTGCGCGCGGGCGCGGGAGCACGGGAACGCGGGCGCCACCGCCGCCCACCACCGCCACCGCCGGGGAGGGGGAAAGGGGCGCCGCCGGGGAGGGGAAACGGAGGGGGAAGGGCGCCGCCACCGGGGAAGGTGAGGGGAGAGTGGGAGAGGCTCTGCACGGACGGGAAAACGAAGAAACGAAGAAACCCTAGGTGCAACAATGGAGGTTTCTCACCGGGGAAGAAGACCCTCGCCGGAGCCGAGAAGAAATCCGTCGATTGCCGGAGATTCGGGGATCCAATCGATGAACCGAACGCGCTGCGACGAATCCTTCGACGAGACGAACGCAGCGGTACACTCGGATTCCGCAGACGATGCACGGATTGGGAGTAATTGCTCGCCGGAGTTGTCGCCGGAGTTGGAACCGCCCCGAACTTCGGTGAGCAATACCGGGAGCTAGGGATTGGATTTGGGGGAAACGTTTTGTGTTCTGGAACGGGCTCGACGAGATGAAGCCGGACATGTATATATACCTAGGGTTTGGACGAGATAAAAATTCAGTTAAAATTCGGATTTTACTATTTTTAAAATTCGAAAAAGTCTAGAAATCCATATTTTGTGCTCAAAATATCATAGATACTTTCAAAAATTCCAGAAAAATTCCTATAAATGTTTTGGCACCTAATGAACTCAAAAAACATAATTAGAATTTCTAAAAACATTTTTAGGTTCCACAAATAAATAGATTTTGGTTTCCGGAAAATAGAAAAATATTCCGAAAAATATGAAAATTTACCGAGCGCTTCTATAAGATATGTTAACATATTTCAAACACATTTTGCACTTAGAAACACTATGCAACAGCATGAATGCAACAACCAAAGTGCCTCTAGGGCTCATTCCACTAGGTTTACGCTAATATAAAACAAAATGATTCTCCATTTTTAGTGAAAAGAGAAAGGAAAGCGAAGAACTGAGAGAGTAACACCTGAATTTGGTGGATATTAGAAAAGAAATTTTATACCCCCAAATTCAGGGTGTTACACCTGCCGACCTCAGGTTTGGGGCACCAAGGCTGGTATTCGAAAGCATAGCTGAAGCCGAAGCTACCAGGCTAGAGGATATTGATGTGCTAGAGGAAGAGCGATTGAACACAGTAATTCAGTCGGCCAGATACCAGCAGACCTTGAGGCGCTATCATGATAAAGCCATACGACACCGATCCTTTGTAGTGGGAGACCTGGTCCTTCGCTGAATTCTAACGGGGCAAGGGCGACACAAGTTGTCACCACTATGGTAAGGGTCATTCATTGTGTCAGAGGTCACCCGGCCAGGATCATACCGGCTTACTCAAAAGGATGGTACGGAAGTGGGGAACTCATGGAACATAGAGCATCTTAGAAAGTTTTACCCTTAGCAAGACCTTGAAAGCTACCGGAGCAACATTGTACTCTATAATGGGAGAATACATCATCAATAAAGTTTTAATTTTCAAGCGCATTCAAACTGTTGACTATCACTTGACTTCGATTCGATTGGACTTGGAATCAAAATGCTTACTCGACTTAGGGTGACCACTATACCCTACTAACGGAGCAATCAGCTTAAGTCAGCGAAGACTTAAGACGGTGCAACATGCTCACGCTTACCTGACTTAGGGTGACCACTATACCCTACTAACGGAGCAATCGGCTTAAGTCGGCGAAGACTTAAGACGGTGCAACATGCTCGCGCTTACCAGACTTAGGGTGACCACTATAACCTACTAACGGAGCAATCGACTTAAGTCGGCGACAACTTAAGATGGTGCAACATGCTCGCGCTTACTTGACTTAGGGTGACCACTATACCCTACTAACGGAGCAATCGACTTAAGTCGGCGTCGACTTAAGACGGTGCAACATGTTCGCGTTTACTTGACTTAGGGTGATCACTATACCCTACTAACGGAGCAGTCGACTTAGGTCAGCAACGACCTAATACGACGTTACATGTTCACACTGACTCGGCTTAGGAGAACCACTATACCCTGCTAGAGGAGCAATCGACTCAAAGTCAGCAATGATTTAAGGCAGCATGATACATCTACCTATCCTAAGGCGACCATTATGCCTAACTGGCCAAGCGATTGGCATAAGTCAGGAAAAGTTCCAAAACTAGCGCACCACATTTACTTTCACAATTGTTCAGGATGACTGTTATACCCTGACAACAAAAACAATGAGTACTTCAGGAAAAGAGGATGTTATAATTATCAGTACCAAGGACACGTTCTAGTGCCCTATCCACAAAATATTCAAATACAACCATCACAAACACATAGAATTCATAGTACACTCAGTATTTCGTAGGATGTCACTGCATCGAAACATCTCTGTTGGCAATGTTTTCCGCAGGAGCAATCGAGGAAGAAGGACGACTCGAGGCATCAGGTGTAGCCTTGACGTCGGCGACAATGTCATCAGGAACCACTACGCCGGGCCTCCTCATCAAGATCCGCCCCGTGCGAATGACTTTGTCCATAGCCTTGTCGCGCTAAGCTCTCAGAACGACGCAGCTGTCCTCTGAAGCTTTGGCAGCTAGACGAGGAGTTTCTAGCTCCTGTGCAGCGAGTTTCTTTGAAGCACGAAGATCTTTAATGGTCAAATCCTTGGCCGATAACTGTTGTCACAGCCGCTGAACTTCATCCTGAGATACTTGCAGCTCGTGACGATGATGGTCCAGATCTGACATAGTGAAGCAGTGTCTCCTTTCCAAAATAGTCAAGGAATTGCTAGCGTCACGATACAACCTATCCAAGTTATCACGAGAGGCCATAAGAGCTCGTCTTTCCTCCTGCAAACAAGAATCAACATTCAGCACCCAGCCAACAAAAAGCACAACAGAATCAACTAAGGGAGTTTACCTCATATGCCATCCTTTCTGAGTTAAGCTGAGCATCAAGAGAAGAATTCAAAAAACACGCATCGTCCAGAGAAGCAGAAACCTGAGCCAGGTCGGTTTGACCTTGAGAATACTTCTCCTCAAGATCAGAGTACCGTCGGGTTAAGTCGGCTTGACTTTGAAGATGTTTTTCCTCAAGCTCAGAGCACCGCCGAGCCATATCTGACAAGACAGCCGAAAAGGGATACATGGTTAAAAACAAGTTGATCAATAAAAACAACTAAGGAAGAAACAAGGTCACTAACCAACGTTCGACGCTTTCAAGTCAGCAACCTGTTTCTGAAGTAGCAACAGGTTCCACTGCATCAGAGACAGAGCTCCTTCTGGGATAGTAGCACCATACGACCTCAGCTAGGCAGACATTCCATCAATCAAAGCATGTGACCGAAGACAAATAAGTATTGAGAGCACCTAGAGGGGGGGGGGGTGAATAGGTGATCCTGTAAAAACTTAAAGCCACAAAACTTGATTAAGTGTTAGCACAATGAAATCAAGTGGCTAAGGACCGAGCTCTTGTGAAACACAATAGTCATAGTGTGAACAAGCACAAGAGACACGATGATTTATCCCGTGGTTCGACCAAGTATAACACTTGCCTACTCCACGTTGTGGCGTCCCAATGGACAAGAGTTGCACTCAACTCCTCTCAAGTGATCCAATGATCAACTTGAATACCACGGTGTTTTTCTTTCTTTCACTATATCCCGTTCGTGAGGAATCTCCACAACTTGGAGCCTCTCGCCCTTACAATTGATGATCACAAAGAAGGACGGATGTAAGGAAGGGAAAAGCAACACACACACAAGACTCAAAGCAAGAGCACAAACACGCACACTAGTCACAACTTGAGCTCTAAGTTCACACACGGAGTTCTCAACTCAAGAGGAGCTCAAATTGCTATCACAAAGAATCAAATGCACTAGAATGAAGTCTTGGTGCTTAGAGATGATCAAAGAATGCTTGTATATCTCCTCCATGTGCCTAGGGGTCCCTTTTATAGCCCCAAGGCAGCTAGGAGCCGTTGGAGGCAATCAGGGAAGGCAATACTTGCCTTCTATCGGGTGGCGCACCGGACAGTCCAGTGTGCCACCGGACAGGCACTGTTCAGTGTCCAGTGCAGATTGCCTTCCTAAAATGGCACAGCCGACCGTTGAAGATTTGGAGCCGTTGGCGCACCGGACACTGTCCGGTGTGCACCGGACAGTCCGGTGCCCCCATCTGACCGTTGGCTCAGCCACGTGTCACGCGCGGATTACGCGGCCGACTGTTGGCTCTGCCGACCTTTGGCTCACCGGATAGTCCGGTGCACCACCGGACAGTCCGGTGATTTTTAGCCGTACGCCGCCGACGAATTCCCGAGAGCGGCCAGTTGACCAGAAGCCATGTCCGGTGCGCCACCGGACAGTCCGGTGCACCCAGACTGCGCTGAGTCTTGGCTGCTTCAGCCAAGTCCTTTTCTTTTTCTATTTTCTCTGATTCTAGCACTTAGACAAATATGTTAGTACACAAAAAACAATGTACTAAGTCTAGAATCATACCTTCTTGATGATTTACACTTCATCCACCATTTTGCACATAATTCCTCACTTAGTTTGTGTTGGTCACTTTAATCACTAAAATACTTTAGAAATGGCCCAAGAGCACATTTCCCTTTCAATCTCCCCCTTTTTGGTGATTTATGCCAACACAACAAAAAGCAACTAAAAGAAGTGCAACATTAATGCAATTTTGAACAAGAATTGTTTTTGATTCAAATTTGGCATATTTGGATCATCCTTTGCCACCACTTGGTTTGTTTTTGCAAATCAACTTCAATTTCCTATCTCTAAGTCAAACACACTTGTTGAGGCATAAAGAGAGGTATTCCAAGAGAAATTGATCAAAGATTAAAAAACTCCCCCTTTTTCCCATAATCAAATATTCTCCCCACAAGAGACCAACTTTTGACAAAAAGAGACACTTAGAGTATTTTGACAAATGACAAATCAAAATTTCTAACTCTACTATTTTCAAAATTCTCAAGTGGTAGCTGATCCATTTGCTTTAGCCTTAATTTCTCCCCTTTGGCATCAAGCACCAAAACAGGAGCATTTTTGGCCCTTTAACCCCATTGCCTCACCAAAATCTTCAATTAGGAGTAAAAAGGCAATAAGAGCATGGAGATGAACATGGAGTAAATTACCCTCTCATCGGAGTGCAGTGGAAGTCTTTCATGATCCAAGTCCACCTTTCCCTTTCAATCCACTTTTGAGACTAAAACAAGTAAACTCAAACACAAGGTTAGCCTCAAAGTGTCAAGTTGTAGCATGCCTCCCCCTAAATAAAGTGCATCACTTGCAAATGGACTTGTGAGGTCCGAGGATCATGTGTACAACTTGAGCACTATAAATAAGAAACAATATGCATAAGGGAACATGATCAAAGGCATAGACACATGTATGCTATAGATCAATCCAAGTTACGCGAATCTAAGACATTTAGCTCACTACACAGCCTGCAAAAGGTCTTCTCATCTAAAGGCTTGGTAAAGATATCGGCTAGCTAGTTCTCGGTGCTAATATAAAACACTTCGATATCTCCCTTTTGCTGGTGGTCTCTCAAAAAGTGATGCCGGATGTCTATGTGCTTAGTGCGGCTGTGTTCAACAGGATTATCCGCCATGCGGATTGCACTCTCATTATCACATAGGAGTGGGACTTTGCTCAGATTGTAGCCAAAGTCCCGGAGGGTTTGCCTCATCCAAAGTAGTTGCGCGCAACACTGTCCTGCGACAACATACTCGGCCTCAGCGGTGGATAGGGCAACAGAGGTTTGTTTCTTTGAACTCCAAGACACCAGGGACCTTCCTAAGAATTGGCACGTCCCTGATGTACTCTTCCTATCGACCTTGCATCCAGCATAATTGGAGTCTAAGTATCCAATCAAGTCAAAGGTTTGACCCCTTTGGATACCAGATCCCGAAGCAAGGCGTATCAACTAAATATCTAAGTATTCGCTTAACGGCCACAAGGTGACACTCCCTTGGGTCGGATTGAAATCTAGCACACATGCATACGCTTAGCATAATATCTGGTCTACTAGCACATAAGTAAAGCAAGGAACCTATCATACACCGGTATGCCTTTTGATCAATGGACTTACCTCCTTTGTTGAGGTCGACATGTCCGTCGGTTCCCATTGGAGACTTTGCGGGCTTGGCGTCCTTCATCCCGAACCGCTTGAGCAAGTCTTGCGTGTACTTCGTTTGGGAAATGAAGGTGCCGTCCTTGAGTTGCTTCACTTGGAACCCAAGGAAGTAGTTCAACTCGCCCATCATCGACATCTCAAATTTTTGAGTCATCACCCTGCTAAACTCTTCACAAGACTTTTGGTTAGTAGAACCAAATATTATGTCATCGACATAAATTTGGCACACAAATAAGTCACCATCACATGTCTTAGTGAAAAGAGTTGGATCGGCTTTCCCAACCTTGAAAGCATTAGCAATTAGAAAGTCTCTAAGGCATTCATACCATGCTCTTGGGGCTTGCTTAAGTCCATAGAGCGCCTTAGAGAGCTTACACACGTGGTCGGGGTACCGTTCATCCTCAAAGCCAGGGGGTTGCTCTACGTACACCTCCTCCTTGATTGGCCCGTTGAGGAAAGCGCTCTTCACATCCATTTGGAACAACCTGAAAGAATGGTGAGCGGCATAGGCTAACAAAATGCGAATAGACTCTAGCCTAGCCACAGGAGCAAAAGTCTCCTCAAAGTCCAAACTTGCGACTTGGGCATAACCTTTTGCCACAAGTCTAGCCTTGTTCCTTGTCACCACCCCGTGCTCGTCCTGTTTGTTGCGGAACACCCACTTGGTTCCCACAACGTTTTGCTTGGGACGTGGCACCAGTGTCCAAACTTCATTTCGCTTGAAGTTATTAAGCTCTTCCTGCATGGCCAACACCCATTCCGGATCTAGCAAGGCCTCTTCTACCCTGAAAGGCTCAATAGAAGAGACAAAATAGTAATGCTCACAAAAATTAGCTAATCTAGAGCGAGTAGTTACTCCCTTGCTTATTTCACCCAAAATTTGATCGACGGGATGATTCCTTTGAATCGTCGCTCGAACTTGAGTTATAGGGGCCTGTGGTACTTCTTCCTCCATAGCATGATCATCTTGTGCTCCCCCTTGATCACACGCCTCTTCTTGATGAACCTGTTCATCTTCTTGAGTCAGGGGGTGCACCATTGTTGAGGAAGAAGGTTGATCTTGCTCTTTGTATTCTTGTGGTCGCACATCTCCAATCGCCATGGTGCGTATTGCAGCCGTTGGAACATCTTCCTCATCTGCATCATCAAGATCAACTTGCTCTCTTGGAGAGCCATTAGTCTCATCAAATACAACGTCGCTAGAGACTTCAACCAAACTTGATGATTTGTTGAAGACTCTATACACCTTTGTATTTGAGTCATAACCTAACAAAAACCCTTCTACAGCTTTGGGAGCAAATTTGGAATTCCTACCTTTCTTCACTAGAATGTAGCATTTACTCCCAAATACACGAAAATATGAAACGTTGGGTTTGTTACCGGTTAGTAGTTCGTACGACGTCTTCTTGAGGAGGCGATGAAGGTAGACCCAGTTTATGGCGTGGCAAGCCATGTTCACGGCTTCCGACCAAAACCGCTCGGGCGTCTTGAACTCTCCAAGCATCGTCCTCGCCATGTCTATGAGCGTCCTATTCTTCCTCTCTACCACACCGTTTTGCTGTGGTGTGTAGGGAGCGGAGAACTCGTGCTTGATTCCTTCCTCCTCAAGGTACTCCTCCACTTGAAGGTTCTTGAACTCGGACCCGTTGTCGCTTCTTATCTTTTTCACCTTAAGCTCAAATTCGTTTTGAGCTCTCCTTAGGAAGCGCTTAAGGGTCCCTTGGGTTTCCGATTTATCCTGCAAAAAGAATACCCAAGTTAAGCGGGAAAAATCATCAACAATAACAAGACCATACTTACTTCCCCCGATGCTAAGGTAGGCGACGGGTCCGAAGAGATCCATATGAAGTAGCTCCAAAGGTCTTGATGTGGTCATCACATTTTTGCTATGATGAGTACTTCCCACTTGTTTACCTGCTTGACAAGCAGCACAAGGTCTATCTTTTTCGAAAGTTACATTTGTTAGACCTAACACATGTTCCCCCTTTAGAAGCTTATGAAGGTTCTTCATCCCAACATGTGCTAGACGGCGATGCCACAACCAGCCCATGCTAGTCTTAGCAATTAAGCATGCATCTAGACCGGCCTCCTCCTTCAAAAAATCAACTAAATAGAGTTTGCCGTCTAGTACACCCTTAAAAGCTAATGAACCGTCACACCTTCTAAAGACGAACACATCTACATTGGTAAATAAGCAATTGTAACCCATATTACACAGTTGACTAACAGACAACAAGTTATATCCGAGCGATTCAACTAAGAACACATTAGATATGAAATGCTCGGATGAAATAGCAATCTTTCCTAGTCCTTTAACCTTGCCTTGATTCCCGTCTCCAAAGATGATCGAATCTTGGGAATCTTTGTTCTTGACGTAGGAGGTGAACACCTCCTTCTCCCCCGTCATGTGGTTTGTGCATCCGCTGTCGATAATCCAGCTTGAGCCCCCGGATGCATAAACCTGCAAGGCAAATTAGGCTTGGGTTTTAGGTACCCAACTCTTGTTGGGTCCTACAAGGTTAGTAACAATAGCCTTAGGGACCCAAATGCAAGTTTTATCTCCCTTGCATTTTGCCCCTAATTTCCTAGCAACTACTTTCTTATTTTTACATGTGAGTACGAAATCAGTGTTGCAGGCATGAATAACAGTAGCATTTTCATTATGCATTTTCCTAGGCACATGAACAACATTTCTCCTAGGCATATGATGAATAACATTTTTCCTAGGCATATCTCTACCATGCACAAAGGAAGAACTTGAAGCAATCATGGCATGTGAATCATAAGCATTACAACTCCTATTATGATACGCATTTCTAGAAGATTTTCTATCATAAATAAATGCATGATTCTTTTGACTACTATTAGCCATAGGAGCCTTCCCTTTTTCCTTGTTGAATATGAAAGCTCTTTGACTTGTTAAGTTCTTGGTTTTCCTCTTAAAGCCAAGCCCATCCTTAATTGAGGGATGTCTACCAACAGTGTAGGCATCCCTAGCAAATTTTAATTTATCAAAATCACTTTTGCAAGTCTTAAGTTGAGCATTAAGACTTGCTACTTCATCATTTAATTTAGAAATAGAAATTAAATGTTCATCACAAGCATCAACATTAAAGTCCTTGCATCTATTGCAAATTACAACATGCTCTACACAAGGAATAGATTTATTTGCTACTTGTAGCTTAGCATTTAAATCATCATTAATACTTGTTAGGCTAGACATAGTTTCATGACAAGTATATAATTCACATGAAAGCATTTCATTTCTTTTAACTTCTAAAGAAAGAGACTTTTGCACACTTACAAATTTATCATGTTCTTCATATAAAAGATCCTCTTGCTTTTCTAAAAGTCTATTCTTTTCATTTAGAGCATCAATCAATTCATTGATCTTTTCTATTTTACCTCTATCTAATCCTTTGAACAAGCTAGTGTAGTCTACTTCATCATCACTAGAATCCTCATCACTAGAAGTAGAGTACATAGGATTTCCTCGAGCGTTCACCTTCTTTTCCTTTGCCATTAGGCAAGTATGGCGCTCATTGGGGAAGAGCGACGATTTGTTGAAGGCTGAGGCGGCGAGTCCTTCATCGTCGGAGTCAGATGAGGAACAGTCCGAGTCCCACTCTTTGCCAAGATGTGCCTCGCCCTTTGCCTTCTTGTAAACCTTCTTGTTCTCCCTCTTCCCATGTCTTTCATCTCCTTGGTCATTTTCATTATCGGGACATTGAGGAATAAAATGACCTTGCTTACCGCACTTGAAGCAGGAGCACTTTCCTTTTGCCTCGTTCTTGTTTGAGTACTCCTTGCGTCCCTTCAATGCGGTCTTGAAGCGTTTGATAATGAGGGCCATTTCATCTTCATTTAGCCCGGCCGCCTCAACTTGCGCCACCTTGCTAGGTAGCGCCTCCCTGCTACTTGTTGCTTTGAGAGCAACAGTTTGAGGCTCGTGGATCAGCATTGGGCCGTTCAACGCCTCATCAACATATCTTGCCTCCTTGATCATCATTCGCTCGCTTACAAACTTTCCAAGTATTTCCTCGGGCGTCATCTTGGTGTACCTAGGATTTTCACGGATAGAGTTTACAAGATGAGGATCAAGGACAGTGAAGGACCTTAGCATAAGCCGGACGACGTCGTGGTCCATCCATCTTGTGCTTCCATAGCTCCTGATTTTGTTGACCAGGGTCTTGAGCCTGTTGTACGTTTGGGTTGGCTCCTCCCCCCTGATCATTGCGAACCTTCCTAGTTCGCCTTCCACCAACTCCATCTTGGTGATCATGGTGGCGTCGTTCCCCTCATGTGAGATCTTGAGGGTGTCCCAAATTTGCTTGGCATTATCCAAGCCGCTCACCTTATGATACTCTTCCCTGCACAAGGATGCTAAAAGAACGGTAGTAGCTTGTGCATTTTTGTGAATTTGTTCATTGATAAACATGGAATTATCCGTACTATCAAATTGCATTCCATTTTCTACTATCTCCCATATACTTGGATGAAGAGAGAACAAGTGGCTACGCATTTTGTGACTCCAAAATCCGTAGTCCTCTCCATCAAAGTGTGGAGGTTTACCAAGAGGAATGGAAAGCAAATGAGCATTGGAATTTTGCGAAATACGAGAATAATCAAAAGAAAAGTTTGAGTTGACCGTTTTCTTTTTCTCGTCGTCATCTCTTTGGGAAGAAGAGGACTCGTCACTGTCGTAGTAGACTATCTATCTTCTTGATGCGCCTCTTCTTATTCCCGTCCTTCTTCTTGTGACTCGAGCCAGAGTCAGTGGTCTTATCGTCTCGTGTCTCGTTGAAGATGGACTCCTTCTCCTTGTCGTTGACCACTGTTGGGGTCATGCTTTGTCGCCGAAGGTCCTGCAGGAAGACACACCTTCGGCAAATCCGTTTAAACGTAGTGCCGAAGCTACCACTCATGAAGCTTCGATATTATGACGTATCTGAAGACGAGGATTCGAACCGACTTAAAGATGAAATGACTTCTTAGTCCATAAGGGTCTGAGTCATAATTGTAATCTTTTGTAAGGGGCATGATTGTAATTCCTCACAGGCTGCGTCCTGTGCCTATAAATAGATGAACAATACTCCTTTACTGTTCACGCAATCCTGTAATCATCGACGCATTACACTAGAATTATTGCTCTTTGCCAAGGCAAAGGTATAAATGTACCTAAATATTATGTTTTAATATTTAGGTTTGTATAATAAGATATATGTATAATAATATTTATCTTTGGTATAAATTTCTTTAATGTTTAATATTTTGTTATTGTTTATATTGTTGTATAGAGTTGATCACGAAGGTAAGACCTTCGTGATATTTTGCTTATGGTCTCCGTCCGAAGTTCATTATATCCTAAGAGAGATAATGCTTCAGCGGACGAAGAGCATTAACATTTAACATTTTATGTTGCCTTGTTCTTAATTCATAGTATTTGAGAACAAGTCCCCAACATTGGCGCCCACCTCCGGTGAACTCACTCCACTTTCTGAGCTGATGGCTTCGTTCAAAGCTGGAGTTGCTTCGGCTCCGAAGCTCGTACTCCCGATAACAGGCGGTTCATGCTCAGAGCCAGCTAACAAGAAGCAGAAGAAGGAGGCACAGAGAAGGGTACAACATGTAGGGGTGCAAGGACCCTTCATCAAGTCAAAATGGTCTCACATCCCGATTACCTTCTCCCAAGAGGATCTTCAGCTCAAGGATTACCCTCATAATGATGCTATGGTTATCTCTTGTGTTATCAAAGGATTTCTGGTCCACAATGTTTTGGTTGACATAGGCAGTGCAGCGGATATTATATTTGCTAAGGCCTTCATACAGATGCAAGAGCCAGAAGACAAGATTCATGATGCTACACACCCTCTTTGTGGCTTCGGAGGAAGACAAATTGTAGCGCTTGGCAAGATTACCATGCCAGTAACCTTCGGATTTGTCAACAATACAAGGACTAAGCAAGTTGTGTTTGACATTGTCAACATGGAGTATCCTTACAATGCAATCATTGGTCACGGAACACTCAATGCTTTCGAAGCAATTCTTCATCCAGCATATCTTTGCATGAAGATACCTTCGGATCAAGGACCTATTGCTGTTCATGGGAGTCAGGAAGCTGCCAGAAAGGCTGAGGGGAATTGGACAGATTCAAAGGCAATCCACAACATAGATGAAGCCGAAGCTTGTGAACAGTACAAGTACTGAAGGGAGAAGGCTGCTTCAACCGATCAGCCGAAACCCATGCTTTTATGCGAAGATATCGTAGAGCAGAAGGTGCTGCTGGGATCTCAATTGTCTGAGGAACAGGAGAAGAATTTGATAAGGTTTCTGTTCAACAACAAAGATGTCTTTGCATGGTCAGCTAACGATCTCTGTGGTGTTAACAGGGATGTTATTGAACATTCGCTCAATGTCGATCCATCCTTCAGACCCAGAAAGCAGAGGCTTTGGAAGATGTCTGATGACAAGGCCGAAGGTGCTCGAAATGAAGTAAAAAGACTTCTCAGCGCCAGAGTTATCAGATAAGTGAAGTATCCAGAATGGCTGGCCAACACTGTTATGGTAAAAAAGGCCAATGGCAAATGGAGGATGTGTATTGATTTTACTGATCTCAACAAGGTTTGTCCGAAGGATGAGTTTCCGCTGCCAAGGATAGATTCCCTAGTTGACGCAGCAGCTTCGTCAGAGCTCATGAGTCTGCTAGATTGTTATTCAGGCTACCATCAAATTTGGATGAAGAAAGAGGATGAGCCAAAAACCAGCTTCATAACCCCTAGTGGAACATATTGTTACCTTCGGATGCCTGAGGGGCTCAAGAACGCTGGAGGCAGCTTCAGCAGAATGACAACGAAGGTTCTCCATTCTCAGATAGGCAGAAATGTGCTAACCTATGTTGATGATATTATAGTAAAAAGCACCAAGAAAGAAAATCACATTGCTGATCTCCAGGAGACATTCGCTAATTTTAGACAGGCTGGTCTGAAGCTGAATCCAGAGAAGTGTGTCTTCAGAGTAAAGAAGGGGAAATTCCTTGGTTGTCTGGTCTCAACAAAGGGAATCGAAGCTAATCCAAATAAGATCGAAGCTATTCTTCGGATGGAGCCGCCAAGCACAAAGAAGGGGGCTCAACGACTAACAGGAAGATTGGCATCTCTCAATCGATTAATATCTAAATCAGCAGAGAGAAATTTACCATTCTTCGAAGTGCTGAAGTCAGCCGAAGTCTTTCAATGGGGGTCACCTCAGCAGAGAGCCTTCGAAGAGCTGAAGCAATATTTGATAGACCTAACAACGTTAACTCCACCAACGCCAGGGGCTCCTCTGTTGCTGTACGTGGCAGCTTCGCATTCAGCAGTAAGTGCAACACTTGTTCCAGCAAGCCCCAATATACTTTGTCTCCGAAGTCCTTAGCCTATCAAAGAAGAATTATACATAATTGGAGAAGGTCTTATATGCCGTCTTAATGGCATCCAGGAAGCTTCGACATTATTTTCAAGCATATCATATAATTGTTCCTTCGTCACAACCTTTGAAGGATGTCATGAGGAACAGAGAAGCTACTGGAAGAATTGGAAAGTGGGCTGCTGAGCTTAATGAGTTCAGCATTGATTATGTGCACAGATCCTCAATACAATCCCAAGCGTTAGCAGACTTCATTGCCGATTGGACGCCAGGGGCTCAAGGAGAAGAAACAACTAAAGATACTGAAGTATGGACGATATTTTGTGACGGTTCTTGGGGAACCTTTGGGGTAGGAGCAGCTGCTGTGTTGGTTGCACCCTCCAAAGTTAAAACTTGCTACGCAACAAGACTTGATTTTAGTTGCACAAATAATATTGCTGAGTACGAAGCTTTACTTTTGGGTCTTCGGATGTTAAAGGCAATGGGGATTAGAAGGGCGGTTCTTAAAACCGATTCCTAGGTTATTTCTAGTCATATTGACAAAAGTTGTAAAGCAAGAGACCCAAAGCTTGAGAAATATCTAGACACGGTCTGAAGGATTGAAGCTTCCTTTGAAGGGTTTTCTGTCAAAAATATCCCTCGAGGAGAAAATGAACATGCTGATTTGCTAGCCAAGTCAGCAGCACAGGGGCTGCCCTTACCTTCAGAAGTATTTTTTGAAACAATAAAAGCACCTTCGGTTGAACTTCTTGAAAGAGCAGTCCTCAATATTTCTCCTGTTCATAGTGAAGATTGGAGAACTGAGATCATTTCTTTCCTTCAGGGTAATTTCCTTTCAGATGACGAAGCTTATAACAAGAGAATAGAGGCAAGAGCTCGACCATATGTTATAATAGAAGGGGAGTTGTACAAGCATGGAGTCTGTTCTCCACTACTCAAATGTTTATCTAGAGCCGAAGGAATAGAATTGATGAAGGAAATACACGCAGGCCTGTGTGGATCTCACATTGGATCTAGGCCCTTGCTGGGAAAAGTTTTTCGTCAAGGATTTTATTGGCCAAAAGCGGCTTCAGATGCAGCGGAACTAGTCCAAAAGTGCGAAGGCTGTCAAAAATGCGCAAGAGATCAAAAATAGCCTTCGTCTCTGACTCAGTTAATACAACCCACTTGGCCATTGCAAAGGTGGGGCCTTGATTTGTTAGGTCCGTTACCACCAGCACAAGGAAATTTAAAATATGTTGTAGTAGCAGTAGAATATTTTTCCAAGTGGATTGAGGCGAAGCCTTTAGCTACAATAACTTCGGTTACCATTCAGAAATTTTTCTGGCAAAATAGCGTTTGTCGTTTCGGAGTGCCGAAGGCCATTACTGTGGATAACGGAACACAGTTTGATGCCGAAGCTTTTAAAGAGTTCTGTGGACAAATTGGCACGAAGATCCATTTTGCATCAGTTAGGCATCTAGAGTCAAATGGACTTGTCGAAAGAGCTAATGGAATCATAATGATGGGAATAATGAAATTAATCTTCAATCAGCCCAGAGGAAAATGGCCAGATGAATTAATTAAGGTAGTATGGAGCCACAATACAACGACATCAAGGTCAACAGGCTTTACACCATTCAAATTATTATTCGATGACGAAGCAATAACTCCGAAAGAAGCAAAAGCAGGATCAATAAGAACAGTGGCTTCGGCAGAAGACGAAGCTGATTACTCTGTGGACAAAGATGCTATAGAAGGGATCCTGCTTCAGGCTGTGGAAAACATCAATAAATATCAAGCCGAAACAATAAAATGGCGTGATAGAAAGGTTCGGCTAAAGAATATTAAACCAGGACATTTGGTGCTTCGGAGAGTGGCCAACCCAGACACAGTAGGCAAGCTACAACTGAAATGGGAAGGACCTTTTCTGGTAGTATCTTCGTCAAGACCCGGTTCCTACAGATCAAAGGATATGGACGACAATGACATTCCTAGATCATGGAATGCGGATGAGCTTCGGCGATATTATGTCTAGCTTGATGTAATTTTTTTTCTATTCTTTCTTATGGCACCCTTTTCCTTTCCAAAGGGGGAGAAAGGTTTTTAATGGGGCCACAACATGTACGTTTTCTTTTTCCTATTTAAACTCTATAAGAGCAATATCCCCCGAAGATGTAAATGTAAAAGCTGAGAACGCACCATCGAGTGCAAAGGAAAAAGAAAACAAAAACAGGGAGAAGCTCAAAAGACGTTCCTAAGGGAATGTAGAGCTTACAGCGAAAAATAAATGCTGATTCCGCCGAAATAGAAGGCGAAGAAGCTCCTAAGGGAGGCTTACAGCGAAAAATAAACGCTGATTCCACCGAAATAGAAGGCGAAGAAGCTCCTAAGGGAGGCTTACAACGAAAAATAAACGCTGATTCCACCGAAATAGAAGGCGAAGAAGCTCCTAAGGGAGGCTTACAGCGAAAAGTCAGCGCTGATACACCGAAAAATAAACGACAAAAAAGATTTGAGTCATTCCCAAGGGAATGAAGGTTTTGATTATGGCTTCGAATATGTATTTGGACATTTGCACGATACATTACATCATGACATTTGCATTCATAAACATTCATTTAGACATATATAGGGTCATTATCATCATATCATACAGAGAAGGCAGATGCTTCGGCTATAAGGATAAAGCTTCGGGGAAAAACACAAAGAAGAAATTTTCATGCTTCGTTGTGTACGAAAAGAAGGGAAGGTGTTTTTCGCCTTCGGCTCAAAAAAGAAAATTTCGTCCACAGCAAAGCAGATCGTACATGGACAAAGGGGTAAAGATATATTACGAGGTACACACAAATTTACATAAGTTTATTTACAATCATATTACAAAATTTTCTCTAGAGTCTTCTGCAGCAAAGTCTTTCGGAACATCTGTTAAGGCTTCAGCTCATCATTCTTTAGCTTCATCATCCTGCACATATTAAAACGGAATGAGAAAAGCGCAGAGTTCAAGGAGAAGGTAAAAGTAACAAGTATAAGTTTCTCACTGGCTTAAGGTGGTTTCGAGCTTCGTCACCAGCCAGTTTTCGCCCGCCGTTTATCCAAATTTGAGTCATAAACCTGTTTCCTATGCTTCGAGCTAGGCTGGGGATGTCAATCAAATCTGCTGGTGATAGACTGAAGTTTGGCCTATTAACAATTTTCCCGTGCGTGCAGCCAGTCTTCAGGAAAGCAGTAGCTGTGCCTCGAGAAGCTAACAGGGAGCAGAAATCGGCATGCCCAGCGATAACTTCGTCAAGTGCATCAATTTGGCCCTCAATAAATTCAAAGGTGCTTGGCAGGTTTTCAACTGAAGGTGTAAACTTATCAGAGCTGGCTCCAATTGAGTGAAAGACATCCTTCAGCCGCTGCACGCATCGGTTGTCGAAGTCTAAACATTTATCTTGAAGCTCCTTCAATGATTTCTGCAAACTTGAATTCTTCTCAATTTCGGTTTTGAGATTCGTTTCAAGATTTTTCTTTTCTTGCTCAGATTTTTCTGATTTCATGAGTAATTCTCTGTTTAATCTGTCAATTTCGGCTTGAGCTTCTGCTAGCGAACCCTCCATAGAGTGGATGACAAAGTCCTTTTTCTCCAAAGCAGCTTCGTGATCTTTGACTTTATTTTCTAGATCTTTAATTGTAGCTTCGTTTTTCTCGTCTTCGAGATCTTGTTGCATCCTCAGTACTTTACTTAGTAATATACTCTGCCAAAACAACCATTGTCAGCAAAACATCTTAATTCAAAAAATAATAAAAAGTTAAGAGTTTTACCTTAAAATTAGCATAGAACAGGCTACCGGCGATATGCTGTCGCCGGTACCTGCAGAGGTCCGCCTCAATCTTCGGCAGGCCAACATTCTTCGAGAAAATCCTAACGACCTTTGCCTTGGTTCGATTCCGAAGGCACCTCAATTTCCCTTCATTGACTCCGCCAAACAGCAAAGCCCCTGGTTTGTACCCACAGGATACAGCATATCTCTTCAGTTCTTCTTTTTCAGTTTTTGATAACTCTTGCCCTAGTATATCTTGAAAATTGAAGTTTTCCTCTTTCAAAGTATCTTCAATTTGCTCTTTTCCTTTCTCAATTGTTGTGTCCATCGCGGCCGCAGCAGCTTCTTCCTCAGCCATTTTTAGAAGTATGTTATCAATATCATCAAGTGTGGTTTCTAGATCAGGATCTTCGGCGGTCTCAGCCCTGGCACCTTCGGCTCCGGTGGCTGCAGCTTCGGCATCGCTGGCGCCTTCAGCGGCGCCAACGCTTTCAGTAATTGGTATTTTTGGCGCTGATGCCAGCGGCGGTGTCTTATGAATAACATCGGCCACTTGGATAATTCTCCGTTTTTTCAGCTTAGTAGGACTTTCCGTTGCTGAAGGCTCCTTTTCCTTCTGAAAAAGCTTCGTCAGTTACGGCGCCAGCGGACTTAGCTTGATAGGCAAAGGTTCACTCATTACCTTTAGAATTTCTTCCACATCGGCAGCAGAAGGCGTCGCAGGAGCTTCTCCTTCTTGGCCCGACGTTTTTGGTTCCGGGGCTGTAGCTTTCCTTTTGTTTGAAGTAGCTATCTTCGGCTCAGGGCTTGGTTTTCTTTTCTCAAAAATTTCTTTGTCCTTTTTAGCTAATTTGGTAGCTTCTTTGTCAAGGACGCTGGCAACTCTTTTCCTTTTCTGGCCTTCGGCACCTCTGCCTAATTGCTCATAGTCAGGATAATCAAAATTCAAGGCATCCATCACCTGATTCATTCTTCGCTTCGGACGAGTACCGAAAGCCACAGTCATTAACTGATCTTCTTTCTTAAAATAGTTGCCAAGGATCTCGTTGCACATAACCTCAATTGTGTCCAACCACTCTTGGCAAGGTGCTTTAAAATGTTTTTTAAACTTGTAATAATAAGGTAGCCGAACAAGCTCTTTATTCTTCTTCTCCCCTTTCAGCTTCGGCATGTCCCATTCCCTCAAAGTTGGGAATACTCTGAAGGCTAAGAATTCTTGGACCAGATCCCTGGTGCCAATGTGCTCTACAACAACCCGAAATTTGCCCAGTGCAATCTGACATGGACTATCTGGAGACATGACGCATTGGGGTCTAGTTTCTCCGAAGGTTAAACTCAAAGGGCTCTGAACTAGTTTCTCCTTCTTCTCATCTACTTTGACATAAAACCATTCACTCTTCCAGCCAGCTGGCCATTTCGTACGATAGCTGATAACTGGATACTTGGCATCTTTCCGATATGCAAAATTGTAGCAGCCGAAATTATCATGCAGCCCATCTTCTCTAGCTTTTGTATGGTAATGAATCTCGTGTGCCCGGCAAAAACCTTCGGCAAGTGGCTCTGCCTCTTGGCTTCGAAGTGCCCAGATGTAGACACTAAGCCTAACAATGGCGTTAGGAGTTAACTGATTAAGGAGAATCCCAAATCTCTCTAAAACATCTGCAATCATCCCATGCAGGGGAAATCTTAACCCTGCTTTGAAGAAGCTCTTAAAAACCACCACCTCATCGTTTTCTGGCTTTGGGGTAATTTCCTCTCCTCCGAAGCGAATCAGCTCCCTTTTGCCTTCTCTAAAATAGCCTAGCTTCAGTAACTTAGCCATATCACCTTCGGTAATAGTAGACTTCCCAAACTCTAAGTGGCTGGGTTTAGATGGCGTTGCACCGTACTCATCTTCAAATTCATCTTCTTCAATGTCAGCTTGTTTTGCTTCGGCGGCAGATGTATCCCCTGATGTTGCCAGCCCAGACCGCCTCATTGCTTCGGAAATTGGAACAGTTTCAGTGGCTTCGGCCTCATCTCCCTCACGTTCAACCCTGGCAGTGGAACGCACTCTAGCCATTTGATTCTGAACTTCTAGAAGTTTTTTGAAATTAATGACCTTTTTCCGAAGCTCTTCTTGTGACGAAGCAGAATCCAAGGTGGTGCTTCGTTTGAGCGCAAGGGTCAAGCTTCGGCTATGGTTAAATTCTTGGCAGCAAAATAGTGCAATAGCAATGAATTCTATGGTAACTTCACACCTACTCGTCTGTTTATATAGTGCTGCAGGTAAGAAGGTGAATCGTTAAGTCTCCTACACCGGACGAACAGTCGCTCGCACCCACTGAACGGTGGGCCACAAAACCCGAGAAGTTGAATCTGCATGGTGGGACCACTCTGTGCTCGGAAATTTTATCGTTTCCCGGCAAAGAGCTCAGGGAAGGTGTTTTTCGGACCTTCGGCTTCCCGAAGCCTAAGATACTTTTTCACGGATCAAGCTCGTTATGAAAAACGATCTAGCACCGTGAAGGGGCTACTGTTGGGGTCATGCTTCGTCGCCGAAGGTCCTGCAGGAAGACACACCTTCGGCAAATCCGTTTAAACGTAGTGCCAAAGCTACCACTCATGAAGCTTCGGTATTATGACGTATCTGAAGACGAGGATTCGAACCGACTTAAAGATGAAATGACTTCTTAGTCCGTAAGGGTCAGAGTCATAATTGTAATCTTTTGTAAGGGGCATGATTGTAATTCCTCACAGGCTGCGTCTTGTGCCTATAAATAGATGAACAGTACTCCTTTACTGTTCACGCAATCCTGTAATCATTGACGCATTACACTGGAATTATTGTCTTTGCCAAGGCAAAGGTATAAATGTACCTAAATATTATGTTTTAATATTTAGGTTTGTATAATAAGATATATGTATAATAATATTTATCTTTGGTATAAATTTCTTTAATGTTTCATATTTTGTTATTGTTTATATTGTTGTATAGAGTTGATCACGAAGGTAAGACCTTCATGATATTTTGCTTATGGTCTCCGTCCGAAGTTCATTATATCCTAAGGGAGATAATGCTTCAGCGGACGAAGAGCATTAACATTTAACATTTTATGTTGCCTTGTTCTTAATTCATAGTATTTGAGAACAAGTCCCCAACAACCACCATCCCCTTTCCCTTCGGATCCATCTCTTCGGGCGATTAGTCCCTTTTGTGAAGAGAACGCCTCTGAGACCAATTGAGAGCACCTAGAGGGGGGTGAATAGGTGATCATGCAAAACTTAAGACTTAAAGCCACAAAACTTGATTAAGTGTTAGCACAATGAAATCAAGTGGCTTAGGACCGAGCTCTTGTGAAACACAATAGTCACAGTGTGAACAAGCACAAGAGACACGATGATTTATCCCATGGTTCGGCCAAGTATAACACTTGCATACTCCACATTGTGGCGTCCCAATGGACGAGAGTTGCACTCAACTCCTCTCAAGTGATCCAATGATCAACTTGAATACCATGGTGTTTTTCTTTCTTTCACTATATCCCGTTCGCCAGGAATCTCCACAACTTGGAGCCTCTCGCCCTTACAATTGATGATTACAAAGAAGCACGAATGTAAGGGAGGGAAAAGCAACACACACACAAGACTCAAAGCAAGAGCACAAACACGCACACTAGTCACAACTTGAGCTCTAAGTTCACACACGGAGTTCTCAAATCAAGAGGAGCTCAAATTGCTATCACAAAGAATCAAATGCGCTAGAATGAAGTCTTGGTGCTTAGAGATGATCAAAGAATGCTTGTCTATCTCCTCCATGCGCCTAGGGGTCCCTTTTATAGCCCCAAGGCAGCTAGGAGCCGTTGGAGGCAATCAGGGAAGGCAATACTTGCCTTCTGTCGGGTGGCGCACCGGACAGTCCGGTGTGGCACCGAACAGGCACTGTTCAGTGTCCGGTGCAGATTGCCTTCCTAAAATGGCACAGCCGACCGTTGAAGATTTGGAGCCGTTGGCGCACCGGACACTGTCCGGTGCCCCCATCTGACCGTTGGCTCAGCCATGCGTCACGCGTGGATTGCGCGGCCGACCGTTGGCTCTGCCGACCGTTGGCTCACCGGACAGTCCGGTGATTTTTAGCCGTACACCGCCGACGAATTCCTGAGAGTGGCCAGTTGACCAGAAGCCAGCCTGGCGCACCGAACATTGTCCGGTGCGCCACCGGACACAGTCCGGTGCACCCAGACTGCGCTGAGTCTTGGCTGCTTCAACCAAGTCCTTTTCTTTTTCTATTTTCTCTGATTCTAGCACTTAGACAAATATGTTAGTACACAAAAAACAATGTACTAAGTCTAGAATCATACCTTCTTGATGATTTGCACTTCACCCGCCATTTTGCACATAATTCCTCACTTAGTTTGTGTTGGTCACTTTAATCACCAAAATACTTTAGAAATGGCCCAAGGGCACATTTCCCTTTCAAGTATAAGAAGTATAATCTACCAAGAAGAACAATAAAAAGCAAATAGCTGACTTACCTGAAGATTGGAGAAGAACAATGGTAAACCCAAGTCTTGGGGAGCGATGTCATGGCTTGACGGAGGAACATCAGTGGAACAATTTGAAAAACGTTGCCAGGGGCGAGCTCAGTCCCACCAGTGGATACTAGACTTCTCGCATCTAGCTCGCCGACCTCCAAGGCGACTTGTTTGCTCGAAGCCATAGAAGCTTGCATCGCCATCGCCCCATCAGACCGTGGTGGAGACGACCCAACATGGACATCCATGGAGGTGTGGGAAGGAGAGCTCACCTAAACACCCTCGGGGGCTGGGTTCCAGCTCGTGCCACCCACCAGAGCCGGATCACTACCAGCAACACCCTCGGGGGCTTGGTTGCAGCTTGCGCTACCCACCAGAGACGGATCACTACCGGCGACACCCTCGAGGGCTGGGTAACTGCCAGCACCATCCTCGGGGGCTGGGTTTTTTTATAGCAGCCACCTCTAAGGCTGAAGGATCCTCTATCACCTCCATGTGAGTCGGGTAATTCAGATCAACGTCTTGGCATTGAAGACTGCCTTCCAAAGTCAACGATGCACGAGACATTGCTCGGGATACATCCAGTCCCACGTCTAGAATTTCTAAACAAACAACCATCATGTCATCAGCATTTGGCTCCGATAGCATATCCTCAGGGACGACCTCCTTAAGGGCTTGATCAAAATTTGATATTGACAGTTCCTGTAGGCTGACAAGAGCTGACAGAGTTGGAGAAGGAATATCACTATCCCCCTTACTACCTTTGTAATGCCGGTTGTTCTTACGAATCAGTGAGACTTCTTCTTCCTCATCTTCATCAAATATACGGACAACAGTCGGTGCACGGTCACACCCAATGGGTTCAACTTCAGGACGGTCACACCCATTGGGATCAACTTCAGGACAGTCACACCCATTGGGATCAACTTTAGGACGGTCACACCCATTGGGATCAACTTCACGACTATCACACCCATTGGGTTCAACTTTAACATGGACGCAACCATTAGGATCAACCTCAGGAAGGACCTCTCTTTTCACTTCACCACAAGCTGGAGCAGAAGGACCTGCATCCTGGTCCAAACATGACAGTCGCCGAAGTCGCCTCTTCTTTTTCTTCTTTTCCTCAACAGGCGCAGTCGGGCGGCTAACTTGGCGAGGACGCTTTGGGTGAGCGCCCTCAGGTTTTCGAGTCTCCACTGCTTTGTCAAGCTCTTGTCCAACTGTGATAGCCATCGGCTCAGCATGGGTCGAGTCAGAAGATTCCCCAGCTAACATACTAAGCACAACATCTATCTCTGCATCATCTGGACTAGCTGGCATCTCAAAGTGAATTTGCTTCTCATCATTGGGAAGATTCCGAAGAGGAGCAATCAGAGCCTCAATGTCCTCAGGGGAGGGTCGCACTCTAAGACCCAGACCACCATCACTAGTACGAGGGTTGGACACAAATTCAGAAAATGACCTATGAGGTGGCAGATTCCAAGCAGAATAGGCAACAGGAGCACCAACATTTGACACTCTGCCCCTCAGAATCATGTCCAGTCCGCTCACCAGATCCTCAGTAGGAATTCTCTTGTTGGTGACCCGGGTAGAGTCGTTGATACCGCTGTACAAATAAGCTGGGTACGCCCTATCTTTCAAAGGCTGAATATTTTTGAAGACGAAGTCAGCGACCACAGCTTCAGCAGTCAAACCTCTATCTTTCAATGAGCAGATCTCGGCAAGCAACACCTTCGCCTCTGTTACCTCCGAAGAGGTCGGAGATTCTACCTAGCTCGGAGTATGGACATCTGGCTGCCTCCCCGACCGAGGGGGAAGGGACTTGCAGTGATTCTCCATGATAAACCACTCTAGGCGCCACCCTTTGATGCTATCCTTCAGAGGGATATCGAGGCACTCTGACTTCCTCCCGCGACACAGTTCCAGACTGGCACCGCCAACAAGTTGGTGCTGTCCCCCAGCCATCCCGAGCCAACAATGATACAGATACCTCCATAGGCCGAAATGGGGAAGAATTCCGAGGAAGGCCTCACACAGATGAATAAATATGGAAATTTGCAAGATAGAATTGGGATTCAGGTGGGTCAAGTTCAGATTGTAAAAATCAAGGAGACCGCGGAAGAAGGGAGAAACAGGAAGAGTGAGACCACGAATGAGAAAGGGAACATAAACGACGGACTCATGAGTGTCCTCCGTCGGAACAGTAACTCCGCGGCAAATCCGCCAAGAACAGAGTTCTTTTGGGGGTAAAACTCCGGCATCCACAAGGCGCAGAAGATCAAATTCTGAAATTACAGACATATGGTTACCCACGAACGACAATTGATTGTTGGGGTCGATTGGAGGGATGATAGCCACGGTGGAGCTCTGCTTCTTCCGCTTGGGCGCCATCGAAGTCTCGCCGGTGGATCGAACGGGGGCGAAATCTCAGGGAAACAGAAGAGTGGTTCGAGGCGGAAATGTGAAGTTAGGGCTCAGAAATCAAAAGCGCACATCGGCATGAGTATAAATGGGGTTTTCCCAGGTTGGGCGCCATTTCTAAAAAGGGACAAGTCATCACTCGGGAAAGAGAGACTTCAGACATAACTCGGTTGTTACCTCTAAAAACTCCAACAGAGTCAAACATAACTCGACTGTTACCTCTAAAACGCCAACAGTGTCAGGCACCAATCGGTTGTTACCTCTAAAACACCGACAACATCAAACACCGATCGGCTGTTACCTCCAAAACACCGACAGTGACAAGCATAACTCGGTCGTTATCTCTAAAACACCGAAAGTGCCAAGCACGACTCGATAGTTACTTCTAAAATGCCAGTGTCATCAGTTATCGCTCGGTGATTATTTCCAATAAAACCGGCAGTGTTAGGCGCAAAGACGAACTATCAAGCGACTATAAAAAAGGGAACGGCGAGAAAATGAAAATTTGCTCGGAACAACTGAAACTTCTTCATTACATAGTGGAGGGGCCTTCGCAAACTCAAAGGCTGACCCATTATGAATCAGCCTTTTTCCCTTTTTACTACATTACATTACTACATTACTTACATTACACTATACTACTAACTACTACTACATTATTTCACTACTACTACTAATTATCTATACTAATATTTAAGCCAGGGGCGCTTTGCCACCGACCTTGCTGCTGCTGCTACTGCCCTTGCCGTCGTCGCCGCCCTTGCCGCTGCCGTCGCCTCCACCACCCTTGCTGTCGTCGTCGCCGCCATCGTCGCCATCACCGCCGTCGCCCTCGTCGTAGCCATCGCCGCCGCTCCCTTCCTCGAACGAGTCAGAAGAGTTCTCCTCGTCCGAGGAGACCTCCGACTCATCCGTACCCTCGAGCCCGGCGCGCTTGACGGACCGGATGTACGTCCACACCTCGGTGGCTATGCCCTAGGAGTCGTCCGAGTCATCGAACGACGGAGGGGGAGCGTAGACCGGAGACCCCTCGGACTCGGAGGAGAACTCCTCCTCCGAGTACTCGGAGTCACCGAAGTCCTCCGACGAAGGACTCGGTTCACGCTTCCGTTTGTCGCCGGAGCGACGCGGCGAGCCCTGACCTTTCTTGTCCTTGCCGATGGCTAGATGGAAGAGAAGAGAGGGTTGAGAAAGAAACAATGGATGATCAGAGGATGTGTGATAACAACAACGGAGCAAACAAGCTATTTATAGAGGCCGATAGCAACTGTTCATCTCCTACCACGCCCACCGAACAGTCGCAAGTATTCAATAAGCAATTCAAATCGCCTGAAGGCGAGTGAGGCAGCAGACGATGCTTCGCGTAACACGACACCATTTGGACTAAGGTCAACTGCTTGGGCAATATGATTACACCCAGCGGTCACGTCAAGTTACCACTCCAGGACAATGTGCTAAACGCTTTGCGTACCAAGACGTCCCTTGGTCACACCCATTGGAAAACACCCATTGGGTGGGGGACATCCAGGAATTTTCTATACGAGAGAAATAAGAAGTTGTGAACAAAGTCGAGCCAAGTCGCGCTTGCGCCTATGAGCCAAGTGCAAAGCAGCGTTGTGCGTGGGCCTGCATGCGCTTATCCAGCCGACCGATAAAATTGCCATGCGTAAGCAATCCAGACTGGCTCGCACTGATGCGTGTTGCGGTCGGTTCACACGTAATTTTTTCCCTAGCCGTGGCCCGTGGGACTGTGGGAGGACCAAAGACGAGCTCTACTGACTGCTGAGACCTACGAGCAGGTGCCCGTCATGTGAGGCAAGCATAGGTTTTTGAAAGAGAAATGTGCCCTTGGGCCATTTCTATAAATGTTTTGGTGATTAAATGCTCAACACATATTGGTTTGTGCTAAGTGTCAAAGAGATGCAGATGGAAAATCAAGGTATGATTCTAGCCTTAGTAAATTGTTTTTGGTACTAACATTATTCTACTAAGTGCTTGGAACCTTGTCAAATCGAGAGAAATCAGATCGGAGAAGTTTGGCTAAGTACAGCCAGACTTGCATCAGCCTGCGGTGCACCGGACAGTGTCCGGTGCCCAAGCTGCTCCCCTGGCGAACAGACCGCTCTCGGAAAAACTCAGCACGTCGTGACTATAATTCACCGGACTGTCCGGTGAGCCAGCAGCGCCCACGCCAACGGTCGACAACGCAATTAGCGGGCGACGCGTGGACTTCGCCAATGGTCACCAGGCCGCACCGGACTGTTCGGTGTGCCACGAGCGCTGCGGCTGCAACAGTCAGCTTCGCTAGAAAAGGAAGGAAATCGCACACTGTTCCCTGTCCGGTGGGGCACTGGACTGTCCGGTGCGCCCACGGACAGAAGGCAATTATGGCCTTCCAAAGGAAGCTCCAACGGCTCCTACCTGCCTTGGGGCTATAAATGGACCCCTAGGTGCATGGAACAGGACACTAAGCACCTCTTGAACATCCTAAGACACAGAGACTTCGCATTCACGCATTTGGTTCACTGTGATAGAGATTCGACCACTTTTCTGAGTTGTAACTCCGTTGTGCTGCTTTCCTGTGCTCATTCTTGTCTTGTGTGCATGTTGCTGCAACTCTCGCTCGTGTGTGTGTTGTTTTTCCCTCCTTACTCTTGTACTCATTTGAGATCATTTTGTGTAATGCGTGAGAGACTCCAAAGTGTTTTGTATGCCAAATATATGTCAATGACATAATATTTGGTTCTACTAATCAAAAGTCTTGTGAGGAGTTTAGTAGGGTGATAATGCAGAAATTCGAAATGTCTATGATGGGCGAGTTGAACTACTTCCTTGGATTCCAAGTGAAGAAACTCAAGGAAGGAACCTTCATCTCTCAAACAAAGTACACTCAAGACTTACTCAAGAGGTTTGGGATGAAGGATGCAAAGCCCACAAGGACACCGATGGGAACGGACGGACACTTGGACCTCAACAAAGGAGGTAAGTCCATTAACCAAAAGGCATACCTGTCTATGATAGGTTCTTTACTTTATCTTTGTGATAGTAGACCGAATATTATGCTAAGCGTATGCATGTGTGCTAGATTTCAATCCAACCCCAAGGAATGTCACCTTGTGGTCGTTAAGCAGATTCTTAGATATTTAGTCTCTACGCCTTGCTTTGGGATCTGGTATCCAAAGGGGTCTACCTTTGACTTAATCGGATATTCAGACTCCGACTATGCCGGGTGCAAGGTCGATAGGAAGAGTACATCACAGATTTGTCAGTTTCTAGGAAGGTCCCTGGTGTCCTGGAGCTCTAAGAAACAAACATCCATTGCCTTATCCACCGCTGAGGCCGAGTATGTTGCCACAGGACAGTGTTGCGTGCAACTGCTTTGGATGATGCAAACCCTCCGAGACTTTGGCTACAATCTGAGCAAAGTCGCACTCCTATGTGATAATGAGAGTGCAATCCGCTTGGCGGATAATCCTGTTGAACACAGCCGCACTAAGCACATAGACATCTGACATCACTTTTGGAGAGACCACCAGCAAAGGGGAGATATCGATATTTATCATATTAGCACCGAGAACTAGCTAGCCGATATCTTCACCAAGCCTTTAGATGATACAAGGTTTTGCAGGTTGCGTAGTGAGCTAAATGTCTTAGATTCGTGGAACTTGGATTGATCAACAACATACATGTGTTTTATGTCTTTGATCAAGTTATTTTAAGCATTAATGTCTTTACTTGCCTATTTTTGGTGCTCAAGTTGTACAAGTCATCCCTGGACCTCACAAGTCCCTATGCACATGATGCACATGTTTAGGGGGAGGATGTACTACAACTTGATCCTTTGAGACTAACGTGTTTGCTTGAGTACTTTTGATATAGTCTCAAAGTTGAATTGAAAGGGAAAAGGTGAACTTGGACAAAGAAAGGGCTTCCACTGCATTCCGGTATCAATGTAACTTGTCCCAAGTTCCTATTTGTGTTTTCTCATTGCCTTTGATCTTATTTGGCATTTGTGTGAGGCAATGGGGTTAAAGGGCCAAACAGTTCTCATGTTTTGGTGCTTAATGCCAAAGGGGGAGAAATTAAGGCCAAAGCAACTGGATCAGCCAACCACTTGTGAATTTCAAAATTTTAGTGTTAGATTCTTGGTGTTTGA
This sequence comes from Zea mays, assembly GCF_902167145.1. Classification (NCBI taxonomy): domain Eukaryota; kingdom Viridiplantae; phylum Streptophyta; class Magnoliopsida; order Poales; family Poaceae; genus Zea; species Zea mays. The sequence goes on from NC_050102.1 coordinate 106,715,904, forward strand.
TCAAAACACTCTTATTGCAAAAATTGTTCTCTTGTGGGGGAGAAATTTGATTATGCAAAAAGGGGGATTGTTTGGCACTTGATCAAAATTACTCTTGAAAGATCTCTTGATTTGCCAAAACAAGTGTTTTTGACATAGAGACAGGAAAACGAATTTGTTTTGAGAAAATAAACCAAGTGGTGGCAAAAGTGATCCAAATATGCCAAATCCTATGTGAGATGAATTGGTCTTCAATTTGCACTCTTTAGCTTATCTTTGAAAATGTTGTTGCATTTTGAGTTGCTTTTAGTGTGTTGGCATAAATCACCAAAAAAGGGGAGATTGAAAGAGAAATGTGCCCTTGAGCCATTTCTATAAATGTTTTGGTGATTAGATGCTCAAAACATATTGGTTTGTGCTAAGTGTCAAAGAGATGCAAATGGAAAATCAAGGTATGATTCTAGCCTTAGTAAATTGTTTTTGGTACTAACATTATTCTACTAAGTGCTAGGAACCTTGTCAAATCGAGAGAAATCGGATTGGAGAAGTTTGGCTAAGTCTAGCTAGACTTGCATTAGCATGCGGTGCACCGGACAGTGTTCGGTGCCCAGACTGCTCCCCTGGAGAATAGGCCGCTCTCGAGAAAAACTCAGCGCGTCGTGGCTATAATTCACTGGACCGTCCGATGTGCACCGGACTGTCCAGTGAGCCAGCCGTGCCCATGCCAACGGTCGGCAGCGCAATCAGCGGGTGACGCGTGGACTTCGCCAACGGTCACCAGACCGCACCGGACTGTCCGATGTGCCACGGGCGCCGTGGCTGCAATGGTCAGCTTCGCCAGAAAAGGAAGGAAATCGCACATTGTTCCCTGTCCGGTGGGGCACCGGACTGTCCGGTGCGCCCACGGGCAGAAGGAAACTATGGCCTTACAAATGGAGCTCCAATGGCTCCTAGCTACCTTGGGGCTATAAAAGGGACCCCTAGGCGCATGGAATTGGACACCAAGCAGCTCTTGAACATCCTAAGATGTCGAGACTTCACATTCATGCATCTAGCTCACTGTGATAGAGATTCGAGCACTTTTCTGAGTTGTAACTCCGTTGTGCTGCTTTCTTGTGCTCGTTCTTGTCTTGTGTGCGTGTTGCTGCAACTCCCGCTCGTGTGTGTGTTGCTTTTCCCTCCTTACTCTTGTAATCATTCGAGGTCATTTTGTGTAAGGCGTGAGAGACTCCAAAGTGTAGATATTCCTCACAAAGGGATATACTTGAGATAATGTAATACCCAATTTGTAAGAGATAATATAAAAGGAGAGAAAATTTATTTTTTTCCTTTATTTATATGTGTGTGTTGTATCTATTTACCATCACATGTGAACACTATATTTAAAAACCAATAAATAATAAAAGATATGTCACTAAATTGTGCATCATGCTGGACATTATTTTGTGTGCATTTTGTGGCAATGCAAAAATAAAATAAAGATAAATATACTAATACCTAAATGGGAATTTAAGATTTAGAGGGAATTCTAGAAATGTGGAGAAAAGAAAAAGATAAAGGATATGAATAAATAAATAATATATGTAAATAAATATCTCCAAAATTAGTACCTCTAATTTCACAAAAATAATTTGTAGTGATGAGCCACAAAAGCTTGAATTTAAGTTTGAATTCAAATTTAAATTTGGAAATAGAGAAAAAGGGAAAAATAAAAGAAAACAAAATAGAAAAGGGTAAACATGCATAACTGGGCCTTGCGCGGGTATTTGGCCCACTCCTGAATTCAACTGCTCGGCCCAAACCATCCATTCCGCCCGCGCGCGCGTAACGGCCGCAGACACCGACTGGTGGGACCCAGCAGTCAGGCACACGCTCCACCGCAGTCTGGCGCGCGGAATCACTGGCTTGTGGGCCCTCCTGGTCAGGCGCCCACCTCCCCCTTCCTTCGCCGCTCAGTTCGGGCGAGCTCGGTCATGGCGGGCTTTGCGGACTCCGTTGTGGGCACTCGCAAACCGATCTCGGGCGACCATAAGAAGGACGAAGCTGAGTCCTTATCCTCCCCTTTATTCTGTCAACGCGCAAACAGTCCCAACCGAACCAACCTCCACCATCACCGTGAGAACTCTGAGGGCCGAGATCTGCTGCACGGGGCAAGCTTTCCCCCTTGCCGATCTGGGCGCATTGTCGGGCCGTGGAGCATCGCGGGTGCGTGGTGAAGCCGTCCGTGGTCTCGGCGGGGCGAATCAAGAGTCGGTGCAGGAGGAATCGCTCATCGGCGTGTCAACGACGACGGAAACCGCGTCGTCCCGTGGGCAGCCTCTTCCTCGCCTCTATCCCCAATGAGTACCTCCCCCAAGGGCTTCGTATTCATCCGCGCATCATGTAGAGGGCAATAGGAGGGAGTTTCGGGCTCGAATTTGGTGGTTCGGCCGTCCGCGGCCATGGCGCCGCCGTCTTGGGTTGATCGGAGAGAAGGAGAGAGTGGAAGAATCGTGGGCACCGTAGATCCGATTACCTGCGGTGGAGATTAGACAGCAGGTAACGATTCGACCAGCACGATCGTGGGCCATTAGATTGGGGACAAATACCATGATCGGATCCCTAGTATTTAAAATACTCATCGTTGGATTCAGATCTGAGGATCGTGGATGCATACTGGTTCGGTAGTGTGTGGTTCTAATCTGGGGCGCACCTTTTAGATCCAACGGCCCATCATGGCTGATACCACTTCGGAGTCCTCTTTTACATAAGAACCCTCGGGGTTCTAAAAAATAGAACCCGCCGTCCAATCTGATACACCAATGTGTCTTAGGAAGCTTTATGTAGAAGCCCCTGTGTTTTCTAGTATTTGAGGCTCAGTCCAGAGAACAGAAAAACCAGGGAAATTAAATTAGAAATAGATTTTTAGTATTAAATTAATTGCAGAAACTTGTTTAATTTGTAGAAAATTCATATGAACTCCAAATTGATCCATTCCAGTTCCTATAATTTTGTAATATTATGGTCTATCAAATAGTGCCACTGTTTTGACATGAAAGACATATTAAAATTTATCTCTTACTTAATCTTGTATTAAATACATAAAACCTTGCGAAATTCATAACTTAAAATCTATAACTCCAAATTTAATTATTCCTGTTCCTATGATCTTATTTTATTAGGTAGATTATTAATGTATATTTTGTTGACATGTTTGGTGTGATGTTAATTTCTCCTTTATACTATGTATGTTTGTATTGATGCGAGTAGACGATCAAGCCATAGAGGATACAGGGATCCAACATGTGGAGACTGCTGAGCAGGAGCGTGTTGAAGGCAAGTGGTGCCCTTGATCACTTCATTTTTACTCTGTCACGTTCTTATTAATCATAATGATCTGCATAGGTTCATTTTGATGGGATCCAATAGGTTAGCCTAGTTTTAGCTATCTTTATACCTTGTTTTACCACTGAATATTTTTGGGTAGTATATGCTATTGTTGTGTGTGGTTTTGGGTATGGAGATATACATCACTCATTGTTACACTTTTGTTATCAGTTATTATTTACTGTGCATGATAATATCATTATGTTAATGGGAACATGGAGAACCACCTAGGAAAACAGTGCTACCACAAGGGTGGTATGGGACACCCTTGGCTGATTAACTAGGAAAGCTAGTGGATGACTACCTTACCCGAAAGGGGAAAGGGCAGTAGGGGAGTGGTCAGTGTAGGGAGGTCCTCGGGTTGATTTTGTTGCGATGGCGGTCAGGCGAGGGATTCCTGCACTGGAGCTTCCTAGAAACTGTAGCGGATTTTCTGAAGCTAGTGGAACTTTGTAAAGGCCTCATAGTGGTACCTTGCATCGCTTCCTTGGTAGAGGTGTATGGGTCCGATCAACCTCGTGGAAAATGAGTAACACGACTTGTGGGTAAAGATGTGCAACCTCTGCAGAGTGTAAAACTAGTATACTAGCCGTGCTCACGGTCATGAGCAGCTCGGACACTCACATGACTAATTTTTGGAAATTAATTCAATTTGTCATTTGCATTGAATTGGGATTATTTTATTATTATTTTTACTTATTATTACTATGGTTTGGTATTTACTTACATTTAGTAACTGCTAATAAAATTTTGACCAACTTATAAAAGCAATGCTCAGCTTCAACCTTTATTTTATTGATCAGCTTATACTTCACATGAACTCCCACCTTTGGTGAGTTCATGCACATTATTCCCCACAACTTGTTGAGCGATGAACATGTGTGAGCTCACCCTTGCTGTCTCACACCCCCACACAGGAGAAGAACATGTGGTCGAAGAGGAGCCGCCTAACACTGAGGCTTTTGACTTGATCTAGGTGGCGTCTCCCAGTCAGCTTTGTGGCGCCAGGGAATAATATTTAGTTCGTTTTATTTTATCATTTATTTTTTAAGACTTCCGCTATGTAATAAGTACATTTATGATATTTATGACATTTATCTCTATACACTTTGTTATTATATGTGTTGTCTTCTCTGGCGTATATATGAGATGCACCCGGCTTTGTTGGTTAAACCCAGGTGTGACAGAAGTGGTATCAGAGGAATGTTGACTGTAGGACGAAACCTAGATATAAATGGATAAAACCCCTACCTACTTACCTTACTCTGATTCATTCTATACTTACCTTATCTTGATCATGTCTCACATTTTGCTGTCATACTCTGATTACTCTTATCTCCACTCTAAGACAAGATGGGTTTCTCACCTTGGAATCCTACATTTATGTCATTCTTAAGAGATAGGGAACCTAAGACGAAATTAAAACTATTTTCTCTATTTAAAAATGTTGGTTGATTGTTCTGATGATAAATGTCTGATTTGCTTCTTTGATTGATTGAAATATGATAGATGGACATCTTAGCATGTACCGCCATAAGGTAATGAATTAGCTTTAGTAGGTACAACACCAATCTGCTTTGCTAATAAATCCCCCAAAGTAACATGATTCGTAATTACCTGCCTTGTCTACTGTTCTCTCTTGCCATATGTTTCTAACTCAGATGGTCAATACCAGGAAGGGTGGTGGAATTGATCTACCTCCCAATCGACACACTCGGAGGATATTTAGACAACCCCAACCACAACCAGCTGAGATGGATCCTCCACAGCCTCCACCAGCCGGAGCTGATCCCATAGTTACTGCCCAGATGCGGATAATGCAACAGATGGCAGACACCATGGTGGATATGCACGCGCAGATGCAGCAGGAACGCTAGGAGATGCGCTAAGAGCGAGAGGATATACGCCAGGAGCGAGAGGAGATACGCCAGGAGAGAAGGGCACAATAGCAACAGCAACATCAACAACAACAAGCACCACTGCCTCCACCACCACCTCAACTTCCACCCCGGGACAAGCACCGAGAATTTGTGAGTCACAACCCGCCGACCTTCGCCAGCTCGTTAGATCCACTAGATGCTGATGATTGGCTGAAGTCAATTGAGAAGATGTTCAACATCGCCCAAAGCTCTGACCGAGAGAAGGTTCTTTATGCTTCTGGTCGTCTGACAGGTCCTGCTGCTAACTGGTGGGATTCTTATGTTGCTGCCCATGATGCTACTGACACTATTAATTAGGCGGAATTCACAACTCGGTCAGAAACTACCACATTCCTGCTGGATTGATGAAGATAAAAAAGGAGTTTCTGTCATTGAAGCAAGGCAACATGTCTGTCAGTGAGTACTGTGACAAATTCATCCAGCTGTCAAGATATGCTCCTGATGAGGTGGCAGATGATGAAAGGAAGCAAGAGCACTTCACAGAAGGACTCAATGGGCCCCTACAGTATGCACTGGTTGCTCACACATTTCCATCATTTCAGAAGCTGCTGGATAAGGCACTTGCTATTGAACACAAGCGTGTTCAATTAGGAGACTTGAAGAGGAAGGCCATTACCCAGGGGCAGGGTAGCCGCAGTGTTCGTCCTCGCAACGTGCTGCCTCAGGGTACACCAACTCGTCCAGGAGGAGGACCACGCCCAACTCAGTACACTCCACAGGGATCTCCATGGACACCTCCCACTCGTCAGGCTGCCCCCACTGGCACCCCGACGAGGCCTACATGACACAAGACAGGCCCTACATGCTTCAAGTGCAGTCAGGTTGGGCATTATGCTAATTCTTGTCCGGCGGGGAATTCTAGTGCATCAGCTCAGAACAAGCAACAGACTCCTGGCAAGGGATTCATCATTGCCAGGGTTAATCAAGTCAGTGCTGAGGCCACTGCAGATGGTGCAGACATCGCTATCGGTATGTTTTACATTAATGCAATTCCAGCAGCATTATTATTTGATTTTGGAGCTACGCATTCATTTATGTCTGCTCGATTTGCCACCACCAATGAATTACCACTGCAAAACATGAAAACACTTATGACTGTAATTACACCTAAAGGACCTGTTGAAGCAAACTATATGACACAAAGATTAACACTAACAATTATGGGAAGGGAATTCTGGTCTACACCCATAGTACTAGAAGAAAGCAGTATAGATCTGTTACTTGGGATGTCTTGGTTAAGGAAAGCTAAGGCAGTTATACACTGTGATTAGGGAACCGTAGAACTTACCAGTTCCAAAGGGGAAAGATTTTAAGTTGAGATTACTGTAACCGCCTCTACCAGACCAGCCATATTTCTAGTAGATGGAAAATTTGTGGGTAGTAACATCCGAGTTGTTAGAGACTTTCCAGACGTTTTTCCTAAAGAGTTACCCGGAATGCCACCAGATAGGGAAGTCAAATTCGTTATTGATCTCTTACTGGTACTGCTCCCATTTCAAAAAGGCCATATAGGATGTTAGTGGAAGAGTTAAAAGAACGGAAGAAACAGTTAATGGAGTTGCAGGAAGTGGGGTACATTCGTCCGAGTTCCTCACCTTGGGGAGTGCCAGTACTGTTTGTACAGAAGAAGGATGGTTCACAAAGGATGTGTGTGGACTATAGATCGCTTAATGATGTTACTATGAAGAACAAGTATCTGCTACCTCGCATTGAGGATTTATTTGATCAGATGAGAGGTGCAAGGGTGTTCTCGAAGATTGATCTCCGATCGGGTTACCATCAAATGAAGATTAGGCCATCAGATATTCCCAAAACGGCTTTCTCGACCCGATATAGTTTATATGAATTCACGGTTATGTCATTTGGACAAACTAATGCACCGGACTATTTATGAATCTGATGAATAAGGTGTTTATGGAGTATCTGGACAGATTCGTCGTAGTATTCATCGACGATATTCTTATTTATTCCAAGAGTGATAGTGATCATGAGGAACATCTGAGATTGGTGCTACAGAAGCTACGGGATAATCAACTCTACACCAAGTATAGCAAATGCGAGTTCTGGATTGATGAAGTGCCATTCCTTGGACATATCATTTCCAATGGTGGGATATCAGTGGATCCTGCTAAAGTCAAGGAGATAGTGGCGTGGAGCATACCCAGTACAGTTACTGAAGTTCGGAATTTCTTGGGACTTGCAGGATATTATCGACGATTTATTGAAGGATTTTCTAAGATTGCTAAGCCCATGACCTCACTTCTGGAGAAGGGAAGAGAGATTAAGTGGGACTCGAAGTGCCAAGATAGTTTTAATCAACTGAAGTTGAGATTTATGTCACCCCCAGTGTTGGTTATGCCAGATCTACAGAAGGGATTTGACATTTATTGTGATGCATGTGGCCAAGGATTGGGATGTGTGCTTATGCAAGAAGGACATGTAATCGCCTACGCGTCTCGTCAGTTGCGGAAACATGAGTTGAACTACCCCACTCATGACTTAGAACTGGCAGTCGTAGTGCATGCGCTCAAGATATGGAGACACTATATTATGGGAACCAAGTGTCAAGTGTAGACCGATCACAAGAGTTTGAAGTACATATTCACTCAGAAGGATCTCAACCTGAAGCAACACCGATGGTTGGAACTCATTAAGGACTATGACTTGTAGATTCATTATCACTCGGGTAAGGCGAATCACGTTCATTCCGCTATTGTTGCCCAGCTACCCGATGAGATTGTTGAGGATTTCAGGAGACTCAACCTGGGAATTGTTGCACACACTGAAGGAGTCACCATCGAATTGGAACCTACCTTGCAGCAAGAAATTCGTAAGGGTCAGGTTTGTGATGATAAAATTCAAGAGATTAAGGATCTGATTACTGAAGGTAGAGGTCCAGAATTCACGGAGGATGAGCAAGGTACTGTATGGTTCAAGGACCGGATATGTGTTTCGGAGATTGATAGCCTTCGTGAGACTATATTGAAAGAAGCCCATGATTCTGATTACTCTATCCAGCCTGGTAGCACTAAGATGTATCAGGATTTGAAGCAGAAGTACTGGTGGTATGGGCTGAAGAGAGAGGTGGCTGCACATGTGGCTAAGTGTGATGTGTGTCAAAGAGTCAAGGCCGAACATCAAATACCAGCTGAACTATTACACCCGCTTAAGATACCCGAGTGGAAATGGGAAGAAATTGGCATGGATTTCATTGTTGGACTACCCCGCAATCCTGCAGGGTATGACTCTATTTGGGTGATTGTGGATAGACTGACGAAAGTGGCTCATTTCATACTTGTGAGGACTAATTACACGGGAGCCAAGCTAGCAGAATTGTATATGACTCAGATAGTTTGTCTACATGGGGTGCCTAAGAAGATCGTGTCAAACCGAGGATCACATTTTACTTCTCGGTTTTGGAAGAAGTTGCATGAGAGCTTGGATACACAGTTGAATTTTAGTTCGGCCTACCATCCTCAAACTGATGGGCAGACGAGAGGACTAACCAAGTGTTGGAGGATATGTTAAGAGCTTGTGCTCTCAAACATGGTGGCAGTTGGGATAAGAGCTTACCATATGCGGAGTTCTCGTACAATAATAGCTACCAGGCCAGTTTGAAGATGTCACCGTTTGAGGCTTTATATGGCAGGAAGTGCAGGACCCCACTGTATTGGGATCAAACTGGTGAAAGACAGTTCTTTGGGCCTGAACTTATACAAGAGGCAGAAGAACAAGTGCGAATGATAAGAGAGAATTTGAGAATTGCACAATCAAGGCAGAAGAGCTATGCTGATACCCAGAGAAGACTACTGAAGTTTAAGGAGGGTGATCATGTGTATCTGAAGGTGTCACCGATCCGAGGTATGAGGAGATTTAAAGTTAAAGGAAAGTTGTCCTTTGCTTCATTGGACCTTTCATGATCTTAAAGCGAGTGGGAGAAGTTGCATATCAGCTAGAACTACCCAATCATCTTGCGGATGTACATGATGTCTTCCATGTATCACAACTGAAGAAGTGCCTCAGGTTATCTGAAGAGCAGCTACCAATGGAGGATCTTAGTTTCAAGATTCTTGACACTTTGACTCGAGTTACAAGAAATAAGGTGATAAAGATGTGCAAAGTACAATGGAGTCATCATGGAGAAGATGAAGCTACTTGGGAGAAAGAAGAAGAGCTTCGCATAGATTTTCCCCATCTCTTCCCTAGTCCTTCCTAAATCTCGAGGACGAGATTCTTGTTAAGAGGGGTAGGATTTGTAATACCCAATTTGTAAGAGATAATATAAAAGGAGAGAAAAATTATTTTTTTCCTTTATTTATATGTGTGTGTTGCATCTATTTACCATCACATGTGAACACTATATTTAAAAACCAATAAATAATAAAAGATATGTCACTAAATTGTGCATCATGCTGGACTTTATTTTGTGTGCATTTTGTGGCAATACAAAAATAAAATAAAGAGAAATATATTAATACCTAAATGGGAATTTAAGATTTAGAGGGAATTCTAGAAATGTGGAGAAAAGAAAAAGATAAAGGATATGAATAAATAAATAATATATGTAAATAAATATCTCCAGAATTAGTACCTCTAATTTCACAAAAATAATTTGTAGTGATGAGCCACAAAAGATTGAATTTAAGTTTGAATTCAAATTCAAATTTGGAAATAGAGAAAAAGGGAAAAATAAAAGAAAATAAAATAGAAAAGGGTAAACATGCATAACTGGGCCTTGCGCGGGTATTCGGCCCACTCCTGAATTCAACTGCGTGGCCCAAACCATCCACTCCGCCCGCGCGCGCGTAACGACCGCAGACACCAGTCTGGCGCACGGACTCACTGGCTTGCGGCCTTCCTGGTCAGGCGCCCACCTCCCCCTTCCTTCGCCGCTCAGTTCGGGCGAGCTCGGTCATGGCGGGCTTTGCGGACTCTATTGTGGGCACTCACAAACCGATCTCGGGCGACCATAAGAAGGACGAAGCTGAGTCCTTATCCTCCCCTTTATTCCGTCAATGCGCAAACAGTCCCAACCGAACCAACCTCCACCATCGCCGTGAGGGCCGAGATCCGCCCGCACGGGGCAAGCTTTCCCTCTCACCGATCTGGGTGCGTTGTCGGGTCGTGGAGCATCGCGGGTGCATGGTGAAGCTGTCCGTGGTCTCGGCGAGGCGAATCAAGAGTCGGGGCAGGAGGAATCGCTCATCGGCGTGTCACCGACGACGGAAACTGTGGCGTCCCGTGGGCAGCCTCTTCCTCGCCTCTATCCCTAGTGAGTACCTCCCCAAGGGCTTCATATTCATCCGCGCATCGTGTAGAGGGCACCAGGAGGGAATTTCAGACTCGAATTTGGTGGTTCGGCCGTCCGTGGCCATGGCGCTGCCATGGATATTGGGGCGCCACCGTCTCGGGTTGATCGGAGAAAAGGAGAGAGTGGAGGAATCGTGGGCACCGTTGATCCGATTACCCGCGGTGGAGATTAGACGGTAGGTAACGATTCGGCCAGCACGCTCATGGGCCATTAGATCGGGGACCATTAGATCGGGGACCATTAGATCGGGGACAAACGACCATGATCGGATCCCTAGTATTTAAAATACGCCTCGTTGGATTCAGATCCGACGATCGTGGATGCATACCGGTTCGGTAGTGTGTGGTTCTAATCTGGGGCGCAACTTTTAGATCCAACGACCCATCGTGGCCGATGCCACTTCGGAGTCCTTGATAGTCGCCTAGAGGGGGGGTGAATAGGGCGAAACTGAAATTTACAAATATAAACACAACTACAAGCCGGGGTTAGCGTTAGTAATAAAGAAACGAGTCCGCGAGAGAGGGCGCAAAACAAATCCCAAGCGAATAAGCAAGTGAGACACGGAGATTTGTTTTACCGAGGTTCGGTTCTTGCAAACCTACTCCCCGTTGAGGAGGCCACAAAGGCCGGGTCTCTTTCAACCCTTCCCTCTCTCAAACGATCCACGGATCGAGTGAGCTTTCTCTTCTCAATCACTTGGAACACAAAGTTCCCACAAGGACCACCACAAGTTTGGTGTCTCTTGCCTCAATTTACAAGTGAGTTTGATCGCAATGAAAGAATCAAGAAGGAAGAAAGCAATCCAAGCGCAAGAGCTCGAAAGAACACAAGCAAATCACTCTCTCTAGTCACTATGGCGTTGTGTGGAATTTGGAGAGGATTTGATCTCTTTGGTGTGTCTAGAATTGAATGCTAGAGCTCTTGTAGTAGTTGGGAAGTGGAAAACTTGGATGCAATGAATGGTGGGGTGGTTGGGGTATTTATAGCCCCAACCACCAAAAGTGGCCGTTGGGAGTCTGTCTGCTCGATGGCGCACCAGACAGTCCGGTGCACACCGGACAGTCCGGTGCCCCCGCCACGTCATCACTGCCGTTGGATTCTAGCCGTTGAAGCTTCTGACTTGTGGGCCCGCCTGGGTGTCCGGTGCACACCGGACATCTACTGTTCCTTGTCCGGTGTGCCGGAATGGGCGCGCCTGACATCTGCGCGCGCAGAGCGCGCATTAAATGCGCGGCAGAGAGCCGTTGGCGCGGAGATAGCCGTTGCTCCGGAGTCGCACCGGACAGTCCGGTGCACACCGGACAGTCCGGTGAATTATAGCGGACTAGTCGTTGGAGTTTCCCGAAGCTGGCGAGTTCCTGAGGCCGACCTCCCTTGGAGCACCGGACACTGTCCGGTGTACACCGGACAGTCCGGTGAATTATAGCGGAGTCGCCTCTGGAAATTCCCGAAGGTGGCGAGTTTGCGTTGGAGTCCTCTGGTGCACCGGACATTGTCCGGTGTACACCGGACATTCCGGTGCTCCCAGACCAGAGGGCCTTCGGTTCCCACTTTGCTCCTTTGTTGAATCCAAAACTTTGTCTTTTTATTGGCTGAGTATGAACCTTTTACACCTGTATAATCTATACACTTGGGCAAACTAGTTAGTCCAATAATTTGTGTTGGGCAATTCAACCACCAAAATTATATAGGAACTAGGTCTAAGCCTAATTCCCTTTCAATCTCCCCCTTTTTGGTGATTGATGCCAACACAAACCAAAGCAAATATAGAAGTGCATAATTGAACTAGTTTGCATAATGTAAGTGTAAAGGTTGCTTGGAATTGAGCCAATATAAGTACTTACAAGATATGCATGGATTGTTTCTTTCTTATATAACATTTTGTACCACGCTTGCACCACGAGTTTTGTTTTTGCAAACTTTTTGTAAAACCTTTTCAAAGTTCTTTTGCAAATAGTCAAAGGTAAATGAATAAGATTTTGCAAAGCATTTTTAAGATTTGAAATTTTCTCCCCCTGTTTCAAATGCTTTTCCTTTGACTAAACAAAACTCCCCCTAAATGAGATCCTCCTCTTAGTGTTCAAGAGGGTTTTGATATACCATTTTTGAAATACTACTTTCTCCCCTTTTTGAACACAATAGGATACTAATTGAAAAAATTCAACACTAAGTTTTTGAAATAGGTGGTGGTGCGGTCCTTTTGCTTTGGGCTCACTTCTCCCCCTTTTTGGCATGAATCGCCAAAAATGGAATCATTAGAGCCCTCGAAGTGCTATCTTCCTCTTTGGTCATAAATAAATGAGTTAAGATTATACCAAAGACGAAGTCCCTTTGCTTGGTGCTCATGTTTTCTCCCCCTAGAGCGGAGAGTTGCTTGGAGCGACGGCGAAGGATGAATTACGTAGTGGAAGCCTTTGTCTTCGCCGAAGACTCCAATTCCCTTTCAATACACCTATGACTTGGTTTGAAATAGACTTGAAAACACATTAGTCATAGCATATGAAAGATATATGATCAAAGGTATATAAATGAGCTATGTGTGCAATCTAGCAAAAGAAATTGCGCGAATCAAGAATATTGAGCTCATGCCTAAGTTTGTTAAAAGATTGTTCATCAAGAGGCTTGGTAAAGATATCGGCTAATTGATCTTTAGTGTTAATGTAAGAAATCTCGATATCTCCCTTTTGTTGGTGATCCCTCAAAAAGTGATACCGAATGGCTATGTGTTTAGTGCGGCTATGCTCGACAGGATTGTCGGCCATTTTGATTGCACTCTCATTATCACATAGCAAAGGGACTTTGGTTAATTTGTAACCGTAGTCCCGCAGGGTTTGCCTCATCCAAAGCAATTGCGCGCAACAATGGCCTGCGGCAATATACTCGGCTTCGGCGGTGGAAAGAGCGACCGAATTTTGCTTCTTTGAAGCCCAAGACACCAAGGATCTTCCCAAGAACTGGCAAGTCCCCGATGTGCTCTTCCTATTGATTTTGCACCCCGCCCAATCGGCATCCGAATATCCAATCAAATCAAATGTGGATCCCCTAGGATACCAAAGCCCAAACTTAGGAGTATAAGCCAAATATCTCAAGATTCGTTTCACGGCCGTAAGGTGAGCTTCCTTAGGGTCGGCTTGGAATCTTGCACACATGCATACGGAAAGCATAATATCCGGTCGAGATGCACATAAATAGAGTAAAGATCCTATCATCGACCGGTATACCTTTTGATCCACGGACTTACCTCCCGTGTCGAGGTCGAGATGCCCATTGGTTCCCATGGGTGTCTTGATGGGTTTGGTATCCTTCATTCCAAACTTGGTTAGAATGTCTTGAGTGTACTTTGTTTGGCTAATGAAGGTGCCCTCTTGGAGTTGCTTCACTTGGAATCCTAGGAAGTACTTCAACTCCCCCATCATAGACATCTCGAACTTTTGTGTCATGATCCTACTAAATTCTTCACATGTAGACTCGTTAGTAGACCCAAATATAATATCATCAACATAAATTTGGCATACAAACAAGTCATTTTCAAGAGTTTTAGTGAACAGAGTAGGATCGGCCTTTCCGACTTTGAATCCATTTGTAATAAGAAAATCTCTAAGGCATTCATACCATGCTCTTGGGGCTTGCTTGAGCCCATAAAGCGCCTTAGAGAGCTTATAGACATGGTTAGGATACTTACTGTCTTCAAAGCCGGGAGGTTGCTCAACATAGACCTCTTCCTTGATTGGTCCATTGAGGAAGGCACTTTTCACGTCCATTTGATAAAGCTTAAAGCCATGGTAAGTAGCATAGGCCAATAATATGCGAATTGACTCAAGCCTAGCTACGGGTGCATAGGTTTCACCGAAATCCAAACCTTCGACTTGGGAGTATCCCTTGGCCACAAGTCGAGCTTTGTTCCTTGTCACCACACCATGCTCGTCTTGCTTGTTGCGGAAGACCCATTTGGTTCCTACAACATTTTGGTTAGGACGTGGAACTAAATGCCATACCTCATTTCTAGAGAAGTTGTTGAGCTCCTCTTGCATCGCCACCACCCAATCCGAATCTTGTAGTGCTTCCTCTACCCTATGTGGCTCAATAGAGGAAACAAAAGAGTAATGTTCACAAAAATGAGCAACACGAGATCTAGTGGTTACCCCCTTATGAATGTCGCCGAGGATGGTGTCGACGGGGTGATCTCGTTGGATTGCTTGGTGGACTCTTGGGTGTGGCGGCCTTTGTTCTTGCTCATCCTCCTTTTCTTGATCATTTGCATCTCCCCCTTGATCGTTGCCATCATGTTGAGGTGGCTCATCTTCTTGAACTTGTCCTTCATCAATTTGAGCCTCATCCTCATTTTGAGTTGGTGGGGATGCTTGCATGGAGGAGGATGGTTGATCTTGTGCACTTGGAGGCTCTTCGGATTCCTTAGGACACACATCCCCAATGGACATGTTCCTTAGCGCGATGCATGGAGCCTCTTCTTCACCTATCTCATCAAGATCAACTTGCTCTACTTGAGAGCCGTTAGTCTCATCAAACACAACGTCACAAGAAACTTCAACTTGTCCAGAGGACTTGTTAAAGACTCTATATGCCCTTGTGTTTGAATCATATCCTAGTAAAAAGCCTTCTACAGTCTTAGGAGCAAATTTAGATTTTCTACTTCTTTTAACAAGAATAAAGCATTTGCTACCAAAGACTCTAAAATATGAAATGTTGGGCTTTTTACCGGTTAGGAGTTCATACGATGTCTTCTTGAGGATTCGGTGAAGATACAACCGGTTGATGGCGTAGCAGGCGGTGTTTACCGCCTCGGCCCAAAACCGATCCGAAGTCTTGTATTCATCAAGCATGGTCCTTGCCATGTCCAATAGAGTTCTATTCTTCCTCTCCACTACACCATTTTGTTGTGGCGTGTAGGGAGAAGAGAACTCATGCTTGATGCCCTCCTTCTCAAGGAAGCCTTCGATTTGTGAGTTCTTGAACTCCGTCCCGTTGTCGCTTCTAATTTTCTTGATCCTTAAGCCGAACTCATTTTGAGCCCATCTCAAGAATCCCTTTAAGGTCTCTTGGGTTTGAGATTTTTCCTGCAAAAAGAATACCCAAGTGAAGCGAGAATAATCATCCACAATAACTAGACAGTACTTACTCCCGCCGATGCTTATGTAAGAGATCGAGCCGAATAGATCCATGTGTAGGAGCTCCAGTGGCCTGTCGGTCGTCATTATGTTCTTATGCGGATGATGAGTGCCAACTTGCTTCCCTGCTTGGCATGCGCTACAAATCCTGTCTTTCTCAAAGTGAACATTTGTTAGTCCTAAAATGTGTTCTCCCTTTAGAAGCTTATGAAGATTCTTCATCCCAACATGTGCTAGTCGGCGATGCCAGAGCCAGCCCATGTTAGTCTTCGCAATTAAGCAAGTGTCGAGTTCAGCTCTATCAAAATCTACCAAGTATAGCTGACCCTCTAACACTCCCTTAAATGCTATTGAATCATCACTTCTTCTAAAGACAGTGACACCAACATCAGTGAATAGACAGTTGTAGCCCATTTGACATAATTGAGATACAGAAAGCAAGTTGTAATCTAAAGAATCAACAAGAAAAACATTGGAAATTGAATGGTCAGGAGATATAGCTATTTTACCCAATCCTTTGACCAAACCTTGATTTCCATCCCCGAATGTGATCGCTCGTTGGGGATCTTGGTTTTTCTCGTAGGAGGAGAACATCTTTTTCTCCCCTGTCATGTGGTTTGTGCACCCGCTGTCGAGTATCCAACTTGAGCCCCCGGATGCATAAACCTACAAAACAAGTTTAGTTCTTGACTTTAGGTACCCAAATGGTTTTGGGTCCTTTGGCATTAGACACAAGAACTTTGGGTACCCAAACACAAGTCTTGGAACCCTTGTGCTTGCCCCCAACATATTTGGCAACTACTTTGCCGGATTTGTTAGTCAAAACATAAGATGCATCAAAGGTTTTAAATGAAATGTCATGATCATTTGATGCAATAGGAGTTTTCTTAGACAACTTAGCACGGGTTGGTTGCCTAGAATTAGATGTCTCACCCTTATACATAAAAGCATGATTAGGGCCAGAGTGAGACTTCCTAGAGTGAATTCTCCTAATTTTGCTCTCGGGATAACCGGCAGGGTACAAAATGTAACCCTCGTTATCCTGAGGCATGGGAGCCTTGCCCTTTACAAAATTAGACAATCTTTTAGTAGGGGCACTAAGTTTGACATTGTCTCCCCTTTGGAAGCCAATGCCATCCTTGACGTCCGGGCGTCTCCCACTATAGAGCATACTTCTAGCAAATTTAAATTTTTCATTTTCCAAGTTATGCTCGGCAATTTTAGCATCTAGTTTTGCTATATGATCATTTTGTTGTTTAATTAAAGCCATATGATCATGAATAGCATCAATGTTAACATCTCTACATCTAGTGCAAATAGATACATGCTCAACGATAGATGTAGAGGGTTTGCAAGATTTTAATTCTACAACCTTAGCTTGTAACATGTCATTTTTAGTTCTAAGGTCGGAAATTGTAGTATTGCAAATATCAAGATCTTTAGCCTTAGCAAGCAATTTTTCATTTTCAATTTTAAGGCTATCTAGGGAAGCATTCAACTCATCAATCTTAGCAAGTAAATCAACATTATCATCTCTAGGATTTGAAGTTGAAACTTTGCAAACATGTGAATTAACCTTAGCATTTAAACTAGCATTTTCATTCCTAAGGTTGTCAATCATCTCACGGCAAGTGCTTAGCTCACTAGATAACTTTTCACATTTTTCAATTTCAAGAGCATAAGCCTTTTTAACCTTAACATGTTTCTTGTTTTCTTTAATTAGACAATCCTCTTGGGAATCCAAAAGGTCATCCTTTTCATGAATAGCACTAACTAATTCATTTAATTTTTCCTTTTGTGCTATGTTAAGGTTGGCAAAAAGGGAACGCAAATTATCCTCCTCATCACTAGCATTATCATCACTAGAAGATTCATATTTAGTGGAGGAGTTAGATTTAACCTTTTTCCGTTTGCCGTCCTTTGCCATGAGGCACTTGTGGCCGACGTTGGGGAAGAGGAGTCCCTTGGTGATGGCGATGTTGGCGGCGTCCTCGTCGTCGGAGGAGTCGCTTGAGCTTTCGTCGGAATCCCATTCCCGACAAACATGGGCATCGCCGCCCTTCTTCTTGTAGTACCTTTTCTTCTCCTTTCTTCTCCCCTTTTTGTCGTTGCCTTGGTCACTGTCACTTGAGATAGGACATTTAGCAATAAAATGACCGGGCTTACCACATTTGTAGCAAACCTTCTTGGAGCGGGACTTGTAGTCTTTCCCCCTCCTTTGTTTGAGGATTTGGCGGAAGCTCTTGATGACGAGCGCCATCTCCTCATTGTCAAGCTTGGAGGTGTCTATTGGTTGTCGACTTGGGGTAGACTCCTCCTTCTTTTCTTCCGTCGCCTTGAATACGACGGGTTGAGCCTCGGATGTAGATGGATCATCAAGCTCGTTGATCTTCCTTGAGCCTTCGATCATGCACTCAAAACTTACAAAATGCCCGATTACTTCCTCGGGGGTCATTTTAGTATATCTAGGATTACCACGAATTAATTGAACTTGAGTAGGGTTAAGGAAAATAAGTGATCTTAGAATAACCTTAACCATCTCGTGGTCGTCCCACTTTATACTCCCGAGGTTGCGCACTTGGTTCACCAAGGTCTTGAGCCGGTTGTACATGTGTTGTGGCTCCTCTCCTTTGCGAAGCCGGAACCGACCGAGCTCCCCCTCGATCGTTTCCCGCTTGGTGATCTTTGTAAGCTCATCTCCCTCGTGCGCGGTTTTGAGCACATCCCAAACCTCCTTGGCGCTCTTCAACCCTTGAACTTTGTTATACTCCTCTCTACTTAAAGAGGCGAGGAGTATCGTTGTTGCTTGTGAGTTGAAGTGCTCGATTTGGGCCACCTCATCCTCATCATAATCCTTGTCCCCTACGGATGGTACCTGTGCACCAAACTCAACAACATCCCATATACTTTTGTGGAGTGAGGTTAGATGAAATCGCATTAAATCACTCCACCTAGCATTATCTTCACCATCAAAAGTTGGTGGTTTGCCTAATGGGACGGAGAGTAAAGGTGCATGTTTAGAAATGCGAGGGTAGTGTAGGGGGATCTTACTAAACTTCTTACGCTCTTGGCGTTTAGAAGTTACGGAGGGTGCATCGGAGTCGGAGGTCGATGTTGATGAAGTGTCGGTTTCGTAGTAGACCACCTTCCTCATCCTCTTTTGCTTGTCCCCACTCCGACGCGGCTTGTGGGAAGAAGATTTTTCTTTCTTCTCTTTGTGGTGAGAAGAAGATTTCTTCTCCTTCCCTTTGTTGGAAGAGATCTTCTTCTTCTCCTTCCTCTTGGTGCGGGACTCTTCCGATGAAGTGCTCCCGTGGCTTGTAGTGGGCTTTTCGCCGGTCTCCATCTCCTTCTTGGCGTGATCTCCCGACATCACTTCGAGCGGTTAGGCTCTAATGAAGCACCGGGCTCTGATACCAATTGATAGTCGCCTAGAGGGGGGGTGAATAGGGCGAAACTGAAATTTACAAATATAAACACAACTACAAGCCGGGGTTAGCGTTAGTAATAAAGAAACGAGTCCGCGAGAGAGGGCGCAAAACAAATCCCAAGCGAATAAGCAAGTGAGACACGGAGATTTGTTTTACCGAGGTTCGGTTCTTGCAAACCGACTCCCCGTTGAGGAGGCCACAAAGGCCGGGTCTCTTTCAACCCTTCCCTCTCTCAAACGATCCACGGATCGAGTGAGCTTTCTCTTCTCAATCACTTGGAACACAAAGTTCCCACAAGGACCACCACAAGTTTGGTGTCTCTTGCCTCAATTTACAAGTGAGTTTGATCGCAATGAAAGAATCAAGAAGGAAGAAAGCAATCCAAGCGCAAGAGCTCGAAAGAACACAAGCAAATCACTCTCTCTAGTCACTATGGCGTTATGTGGAATTTGGAGAGGATTTGATCTCTTTGGTGTGTCTAGAATTGAATGCTAGAGCTCTTGTAGTAGTTGGGAAGTGGAAAACTTGGATGCAATGAATGGTGGGGTGGTTGGGGTATTTATAGCCCCAACCACCAAAAGTGGCCGTTGGGAGTCTGTCTGCTCGATGGCGCACCGGACAGTCCGGTGCCCCCGCCACGTCATCACTGCCGTTGGATTCTAGCCGTTGAAGCTTCTGACTTGTGGGCCCGCCTGGGTGTCCGGTGCACACCGGACATCTACTGTTCCTTGTCCGGTGTGCCGGAATGGGCGCGCCTGACATCTGCGCGCGCAGAGCGCGCATTAAATGCGCGGCAGAGAGCCGTTGGCGCGGAGATAGCCGTTGCTCCGGAGTCGCACCGGACAGTCCGGTGCACACCGGACAGTCCGGTGAATTATAGCGGACTAGCCGTTGGAGTTTCCCGAAGCTGGCGAGTTCCTGAGGCCGACCTCCCTTGGCGCACCGGACAGTCCGGTGAATTATAGCGGAGTCGCCTCTGGAAATTCCCGAAGGTGGCGAGTTTGCGTTGGAGTCCTCTGGTGCACCGGACATTGTCCGGTGTACACCGGACATTCCGGTGCTCCCAGACCAGAGGGCCTTCGGTTCCCACTTTGCTCCTTTGTTGAATCCAAAACTTGGTCTTTTTATTGGCTGAGTATGAACCTTTTACACCTGTATAATCTATACACTTGGGCAAACTAGTTAGTCCAATAATTTGTGTTGGGCAATTCAACCACCAAAATTATATAGGAACTAGGTCTAAGCCTAATTCCCTTTCAGTCCTCTTTTACATAAGAACCCTCGGGGTTCTGAAAAATAGAACTCGGCGTCCAATCTGATACACCAATGTGTCTTAGGAAACTTTATGTAGAAGCCCCTGCGTTTTCTAGTATTTGAGGCCCAGTCCAAAGAACAGAAAAACCAGGGAAATTAAATTAGAAATAGATTTTTAGTATTAAATTAATTGCAGAAACTTGTTTAATTTGTAGAAAATTCATATGAACTCCAAATTGATCCTTTCCAGTTCCTATAATTTTGTAATATTATGGTCTATCAAATAGTACCACTGTTTTGACATGAAAGACACATTAAAATTTATCTCTTACTTAATCTTGTATTAAATACATAAAACCTTGGGAAATTCATAACTTAAAATCTATAACTCCAAATTTAATGATTCATGTTCCTATGATCTTATTTTATTAGGTAGATTATTAATGTATATTTTGTTGACATGTTTGGTGTGATGTTAGTTTCTCCTTTATACTATGTATGTTTGTATTGATGCGAGTAGACGAGCAAGCCACAAAGGATACAGGGGTCCAGAAGGTGGAGACTGCTGAGTAGGAGCTCGTTGAAGGCAAGGGGTGCCCTTGATCACTTTCTTTTTACCCAGTCATGTTCTTATTAATCATAATGATCTGCATAGGTTAATTTTGATGGGATCTAATAGGTTACCTTAGTTTTGGCTATCTTTATACCTTGTTTTACCACTGAATATTTTTGGGTAGTATATGCTATTGCAGTATGTGGTTTTGGGTATGGAGATATACATCACTCATTGCTACACTTTTGTTATCAGTTATTATTTATTGTTCATGATAAGATCATTATGTTAATGGGAACATGGAGAACCACCCGGGAAAACAGTGCTACCACAAGGGTGGTATGGGACACCCTTGGCTGATTAACTAGGAAAGCTAGTGGATGACTACCTTACTCGAAAGGGACAAGGGCAGTAGGGGAGTGGTCAGTGTAGGGAGGTCCTTGGGTTGATTTTGCTGCGATGGCGATCAGGCGAGGGATTCCTGCACTGGAGCTTCCTAGAAACTGTAGTTGGTTTTCTGAAGCTAGTGGAACTTTGTAAATGCCTCATAGTGGTACCCTGCCTCGCTTCCTTGGTAGAGGTGTATGGGGTCCGATCAACCCCGTGGCAAATGGGTAACACGACTTGTGGGTAAAGATGTGCAACCTCTGCAGAGTATAAACTGGTATACTAGCCGAGCTCACGGTCATGAGCAGCTCGGACACTCACATGATTAATTTATGGAATTTAATTCAATTTGTCATTTGCATTGCATTGAGATTATTTTATTATTATTTGTACTTATTATTACTATGGTTTGATATTTACTTACATTTAGTAACTTCTAATAAAATTTTGACCAACTTATAAAAGCAATGCTCAGCTTCAACCTTTATTTTATTGATCAGCCTTACACTTCACATAAACTCCCACCTTTGGTGAGTTCATGCACATTATCCCCCACAACTTGTTGAGCGATGAACATGTGTGAGCTCACCCTTGCTGTCTCACACCCCCCACAGGAGAAGAACAGGTGGTCGAAGAGGAGCCGCCTAACACTTAGGCTTTTGACTGGATCTAGGTGGCGACTCCCAGTCAGCTTTGTGGCGCTAGGGAATAATATTTAGTTCGCTTTATTTTATCATTTATTTTTGTAAGACTTCCGCTATGTAATAAGTACATTTATGATATTTATGACATTTATCTCTATGCACTCTGTTATTATATGTGTTGTCTTCTCTGGCGCATATATGAGATGCACCCGGCTTTGTTCCTTAAACCCGGGTGTGACAGATAAAGAGAACCGTGGTATTCAAGTTGATCTTTGGATCACTTGATAGGGGTTGAGTGCAACCCTCGTCCGTTGGGACGCCACAACGTGGAAGTAGGCAAGTATTCTACTTGGCCGAACCACGGAATAAAATCGATGTGTCACTTGTCTTCATTCTTGTGCGATTCTTTCTACCTCTATTCACTTCGCTTACATAATTGCTCTAAGTTTAATACTTACTTTGTGAAGAGCAATTAAGTGAAGAAGTTTACTCCGCTAGCACTTCTCTCTCGAACTTGGTTTTCACTAATCCATTATTAGTCCAAGTTTGTTTTGTTATTATATTTTTCTCAAGAAAATATATGGTTACATTATTTTTTTCACTGGATGTTATTTCTTTTCTCGAAGTTTTAAAATTTAAAATCAAAATTATCAAGATGGAATTTATCGATGTTTAGATGTTACCTTAAACAGTTATCTCGAAAGGTGTAGACATAATTTGATCATTGATAAATTTGATGTCCACTATATATATACAGCGCTGAGAATTTTAGAGCTAATAAATTCACACAAGTCAGGATATCGGATAAATAAAGAAAAAATCCATATTTATGAAAAATTTGGTGTTCAGAGTTGTTACTCTACCAAGACTGCAAAGGGTCAAATCGTCTGGTCGAGGTCATCGGACCGTTCACCATTGATAGAATGGTTATGATGATTGCTTTGACTAATTCGGTTGATGGCATAGCTGATGAAGTTGATTGAAGGGCGCCTTTGGTCACATACCTGTGCAATCCTAGTGCTAAAACAGATAGGAGTATTTGATGGGTGGGTTTTAAATATGTTGTCAATGATGATGAACTATATCATCGACCTCCTAGTGATAGCATGCTTAAGTGCATGGGTCCTGATGATGTTATATTAGCTATGGCCGAAGTGCATGGAGGTATTTGTGGTACTCATCAATCAACTCCAAAAATAAAGTGGCTATTGAGAAGGACCGTGTTTTATTAGCTTAAGATGATTGACGATTGTTTTAAGTACTACAAGGGATGTCTGGTGTGTCAAAAGTTCAGCAGTTGCAGAGGGTTCCTATTATTGAACTGCATCCTATTATCAAGCATTGGTCTTTTAGAGGATGAAGTCTAGATTTTGTAGGCAAGATTTATCCATCATCATCAAAGGGATATTGGCTTGTATAAGTCGCCATAGATTACTTTCACCAAAATAGACTGAAGTCGTTGCTCTAAAGAATATGACATACAAAGAGGTAATTGAGTTTGTAACTAAACATATTATCCATAGATTTGATATTCCCTAGACTTGACTACAGACCAAAGGACTAGTTTTATGTCTGAAGGGATACATGAGTTTGTTGAATCTTATAAAATTAAGTTCCTAAATTCATCTCCATATTATTCTCAGGCTAATGGACAGACTAAGTTACCTAGTAGGACATTAATTATCCTTATAAAAAGAAAATATCCGATTATCCTAGGTGTTGACATAAGTTGTTGTCTCAAGCCTTATGGGCACATAGACTATCTAAACATTGTGATACTAAAGTTTCTTATTTTGAGCTTGTATATGGGCATGAAACTATTTTACATGTGAAAATAAGTATGAATTCCATTAGGTTTGTCAAGCAAAATAAATTGACTGTCGATGAGTATCATGATTTGATAATGGATAATATCGATGAGGACAAACTTACTGTTGACAAAACCTACAATAAGAATATAAAGGCTAAGCCATTTCAAACTAGAGACCAGGTATGGAAGATAATCTTGCTATTGAAGACCAAGGATTGTATGTTTGTCAAATGGTCTCCAAGATGGGAAATTAATTTCTGAAAATGCATATATGCTGGAGACTTTGCAAAGGTCAGAAGTTATCTAAGCCTTAAATGGTCGTTTATTAAAACGATATTATCCTAGTGTTTGCCAAAATGCTTAGAAAGCCAATGTTCTTATATTGGGTTCTACTTCAGGAAGATATATGTTGGTATTAAATATGTCTTGATTTCCGAAGTATATGAATAATATCAATTGCTTTTGGCTTTCTAAACCCAGCCAAAAGACAGGGGACATGTGTTGAACACCTAAATTAATAGGCCCCACGGATGCTCCACGCGTAGTAGTCTGGACAGTCCGCACCCCAGACAAATCTGTGTGTGTCACTCCGGACTGTCCAGGATTGGATCGATTCCAGTTAGAGTCCTGATTTCTTACAAGGTTATCCGAGTATCTCACAAGGTTTTGTTGGACTCCGCCTAGGAAAGGATATAGACCCCATATATATAAGGGGCTATGGTCGTTTGAGGACACAACCAATCGAACCCAAATACCAGTTTTACTTTATTTACTTTCCTATTCTTAGATTAGACCTAGATTAGCCTTAGTTGTAGCATCCTCATCTCCAATATTTATCTCTCTTCGGTTCTAGATTGACTTAAGAAGCTTTGGGTGGCCTACCGACGCTGAAGCAACCCCAATATCCTTCTTCCCTGATGGGTTCCCTCCCATAGGGGATCTTGCTTCTTCCCAAAGCTCTCTAGGCGACAATAACTATGACAATGACCAGCCACACATGAACTATCACTTCCGTAGGTACTTGACTTGGTATGCTGGTGTGGCTAGGTCCAAGTTAAGGGCCAGTGGACAACTGCAGACTATGTTTAGCTAGATTCGCCAGACGACGAAGACACTTCGTACGACATAGATGCTTGGCAAGGGTCACAAGTTGAGGCTGCTCCCATCCTAGACAGAGTGGTAACAAGTTGTTAACTCAATTTATTTTTGTTAATTCGATGTCATAGTTTTGTTATGTGTATCCTCATGATTTGTTGTGCATAGGGAAACTCTATGCTCATATCTGTGGTGACATTGAGTGTATCTCACGGAGGACTACCGACAACACGATACTTGCCTTACTCTTAGTGAGTAGTAACTGTTAGTAGCGAAGTCATTCGTTTGTATGTTCAAAAGTTGGTGCCTAACTAGCCTTTGAAATACGATGGTGTCACGTTGGCTATGTCGTGCTACGACTCATTATGGATGCAGGCCCCTCGCCGAAGTTGACATGCAGCCTCCTATGGAGCCTCCTCTGCACCGCCTTGATGCTTCTATGCTCGCAATGAGTACATCTATAGAAGCAAAAAGCTCCTCGCATTCGACACGGGATACATATGTTGTTGTGAAGGATGACGACGATGATGATGAGGATGACGACGAGCTTGATGAGAAGTCGTGGCCGCATGCCACAACATGGTTGGACTGTCCCAGCTCGCTCAACTCAGCCGTCATAGGTCACCCCACATAGACAGCGCCCATGTGACCCCTACACTCTAGGCACCAATGCTCTTGGGGCCAAAGGAAAGGGTAAGACTAGGAGGGGTGAGGCTAGCTTTGTGGATGATGTGCTATATGATGTGGACTGTGTTATGGACTATTCGTTAGCATTGGACTATTTGTGATGTGAACTATGTACTTACTGTGATACGAACTATGTAGAATATGTGGACTTTGTGATATTCTCTATTTTTCTGATGTGTTATTTGGTGATATGTGTTGATATCTTATTATATGTGATTATTGAAATTGTGGTTGTTAATAAAACAAGGGAAACTCTTGCGAATTTTCTTTTGTGAATTGGAAAAACATGAAAATCATAATGCAATAGAAACATTATGAATCTAAAACATTATGAATATAAAAGTACTACATAACACACGAGTAGTGGAATTAATTTGAAACATTATCTATAATTAACTCATCATCCGAGTCATCCGTCGCGCAATCCTCAACGACAACGTCGTTCCACATGCTTGATTGTCCTGCATCACCCTCTTCTACCTTTCTCTTGTAGTAAGCGGCTTCTGCTTCATCCGTAGCCTAGAAAAATAGCTAGTCCTCGGTCTCTGCTCCTTTCTGCTTGTAATAAGCGGCCTCTGCTTCATCAGTGGCCTGAGACATAAACTCGCCGTTGTCCTCTTGTGCATGTAATCTGCCTCAGCTAGCGCAATGAGCTCACTCAACCTTGATACGTTGTCCTCTTCCCCATGTAATCCTACCTCAGCTAGCTGAGAGCACCTAGAGGGGGGGTGAATAGGTGATCCTGTAAAGTTCAAACACTTATAGCCACAAAACTTAGTTATGAGTGTTAGTACGGCTAAATGACTTGAAGCGAGTTCTTGTGAACACAAATAATCACAGAGAGATCAACACAAGACACACGATTTTTATCCCGTGGTTCGGCCAAGTAACACTTGCCTACTTCCACGTTGTGGCGTCCCAATGGACGAGGGTTGCACTCAACCCCTTTCAAGTGATCTGATGATCAACTTGAATACCACGGTTTTTCCTTTAGATGATTATTCCCGTTTGCGAGGAATCTCCACAAGATTGGAGTCTCTCGCCCTTACAACAAAGACCACAATGAAAGCACGGAGTAAGGTTGGGATGAGCAACACACACAAGACACAAATCGCAGCACATCCACGCACACAAGAGAAGACTTGAGCTCAAATGACAACACAGGGAGTCCTTGACTCTAATAGAGCTCAAATATCTAACACAACGAAGTGAATGCGCGGGAACAAAGTCTGGATGCCTTAGGATGCTTAGTGAATGCTTGTTTTTCTCCTCCATGCGACTAGGGGTCCCTTTTATAGCCCCAAGGCAGCTAGGAGCCGTTGGAGGCCAACAAGGAAAGCCAAACTTGCCTTCTGTCGGGTGGTGCACCGGACAATCCGGTGCACCACCGGACAGTCACTGTAGCTGACCGGTGCGCGATCTCCTTCCTTTTCTAGCGCACCCGACCATTGGCACACCGGACACAGTCCGGTGCCCCCTGCCGACCGTTGGTGCGGGCCACATGTCGCCCGCGGATTGCGCGGCCGACCGTTGCGCTGGCGACCATTGGCTCACCGAACAGTCCGGTGAATTATAGCTGTACGCCGCCAAACTTTTCCCGAGAGCGTCCTGTTCACCGGAGACCAGCCTGGCGCACCGGACACTGTCTGGTGCACCACTGGACAGTCCGGCGTGCCAGACTGAGCTGAGAATTGGCTGCACAGAGCCAAGTCTTTTTCCAATTCTTTTCTCCCTGTTTCTAGTACTTAGACAAAATATGTTAGTACTCAAAACAATGTACTAAGTCTAGAAATGTACCTTGTTACATGATTTGCACTTCTTGCTTGTTTGGCACATAGCTATTCACTTAATATGTGTTGGACACTTAATCACCAAAATATTATAGAAATGGCCCAAGGGCACATTTCCGTTTCAATCTCCCCTTTTTGGTGATTTATACCAACACATCAAACAACAACCAAAATAAGTGCAACATCAATGCAAATGAGGACCAAATTGTATTTGACTCTAATTTGGCATATTTGGATCATTCTTTGCCACCACTTGGTTTGTTTTTGCAAATCAAATTCATTTTCCTTTCTCTAAGTCAAACTCACTTGTTTGGGCACAAAGAGA
Source organism: Zea mays (assembly GCF_902167145.1). Lineage (NCBI taxonomy): Eukaryota > Viridiplantae > Streptophyta > Magnoliopsida > Poales > Poaceae > Zea > Zea mays. Next base: position 106,743,602 of record NC_050102.1, read on the forward strand.
AATATTCCAAGAGTGAAATTGATCAAGTGCCAAAAACTCACCCTTTTTCCCATAATCAAAATTCTCGCCCACAAGAGACCAAATTTTGCAATAAGAGTATTTTGGACAAATCAAAAGTTCTAACTCTATTTTTTCAAAATTCACAAGTGGTTGCTGATCCATTTGCTTTGGCCTTAATTTCTCCCCCTTTGGCATTAAGCACCAAAACGGGATCATTCTTGGCCCCTTAACCCCATTGCCTCACCAAAAATGTCAATTAAGAGCAAAGTGGCAATGAGAGCTTAAGTATGAACATGGAGGTGAGTACACAAATACCGGAGTGCAGTGGAAGTCTTTGCATGGTCCAAGTTCACCTTTCCCTTTCAATGCACCTTTGAGACTACATCAAATTTACTCAAACACAAAGGTTAGTCTCAAAGGGTCAAGTTGTAGCACATCTCCCCCTAAATATGTGCATCATTCCCACATGGACTTGTGAGGTCCGGGAATCCCTTGCACAACTTGAGCACCATAAATAAACAACAATGGATTTAAATGCATAAAGGAACATGATCAAAGGCATAGAACACATGTATGCTATATATCAATCCAAGTTACGTGAATCTAAGGCATTTAGCTCACTACGCAACCTGCAAAAGGTTTTCTCATCCAACGGCTTGGTAAAGATATCGACTAGCTGGTTCTCGGTGCTAATGTAGCACACCTCGATATCTCCCTTTTGCTGGTGGTCTCTCAGAAAGTGATGTTGGATGTCTATGTGCTTAGTGCGGCTGTGTTCAACAAGATTATCCGCCATGCGGATTGCACTCTCATTGTCACATAGGAGTGGGACTTTGCTCAGATTGTAGCCAAAGTCCCGGAGGGTTTTCCTCATCCAAAGTAGTTACGCGCAACACTGTCCTGCGGCAACATACTCGGCCTTAGCGGTGGATAGGGCAACAGAGGTTTGTTTCTTTGAACTCCAAGACACCAGGGACCTTCCTAGGAATTGGCACGTCCCTGATGTACTCTTCCTATCAACCTTGCATCCAGCATAATCGGAGTCTGAGTATCCAATCAAGTCAAAGGTAGACCCCTTTGGATACCAGATCCCGAAGCAAGGCGTAGAAACTAAATATCTAAGAATTCGCTTAACAGCCACAAGGTGACATTCCCTGGGGTCGAATTGATATCTAGCACACATGCATATGCTAATCATAATATCCGGTCTACTAGCACATAAATAAAGTAATGACCCTATCATAGATCGGTATGCCTTTTGATCAGCGGACTTACCTCCTTTGTTGAGGTCGACATGCCCGTCGGTTCCCATCGGTGTCTTTGCGGGCTTAGCGTCCTTCATCCCAAACCTCTTGAGAAGGTCTTGAGTGTACTTCGTTTGGGAGAGGAAGGTGCCATCCTTGAGTTGCATCACTTGGAACCCAAGGAAGTAGTTCAACTCGCCCATCATCAAAATCTCAAACTTTTGAGTCATCACCCTGCTAAACTCCTCACAATACTTGGTTAGTAGAACCAAATATTATGTCATCGACATAAATTTGGCACACAAAAAGGTCACCATCACAAGTCTTAGTGAAAAGAGTGGGATCGGCTTTCCCAACCTTGAAAGCATTAGTAATTAAGAAATCTCTAAGGCATTCATACCATGCTTTTGGGGCTTGCTTAAGTCCATAGAGCGCCTTAGAGAGCTTGAACACATGGTCGGGGTACCTATCATCCTCAAAGCCAGGGGGTTGTTCCACGTACACCTCCTCCTTGGTTGGCCCGTTGAGGAAAGCGCTCTTCACATCCATTTGAAACAACCTGAAAGAGTGGTGAGCGGCATAGGCTAATAATATTCGAATAGACTCTAGCCTAGCCACAGGAGCAAAAGTCTCCTCGAAATCCATACCTGTGACTTGGGCATAACCTTTTGCCACAAGTCGAGCCTTGTTTCTTGTCACCACTCCGTGCTCGTCTTGCTTGTTGCGGAACACCCACTTGGTTCCCACAACATTTTGCTTTGGACGTGGCACCAGGCTCCAAACTTCATTCCTCTTGAAGTTGTTGAGCTCTTCCTGCGTGGCCAACACCCAGTCCGGATCTTGCAAGGCCTCTTCTACCCTGAAAGGCTCAATAGAAGAGACAAACGAGTAATGCTCACAAAAATTAGCTAAACGTGAGCGAGTTGTTACTCCCTTGCTTATATCACCCAGAATTTGATCGACGAGGTGATTTCTTTGGATTGTTGCTCGGACTTGAGTTGGAGGGACTTGTGGTGCTTCTTCCTCCATAACTTAGTTTTCTTGTGCTCCCCCTTGATCACACGCCTCTTCTTGAGGAACCTGTCCATCATCTTGAGTTGGGGGTTGCACCATTGTGGTGGAAGATGGCTGATCTTGCTCTTGTTGTTCCTATGATCGCACATCACCTATCGCCATCGTGCGCATTGCGGTCGTCGGAACATCATCTTCATCTATATCATCAAGATCAACATGCTCTCTTGGAGAGCCATTAGTCTCATCAAATACAACGTCGCTAGAGACTTCAACCAAACCCGATGATTTGTTGAAGACCCTATACGCATTTGTATTTGAGTCATACCTAGTAAAAAACCCTTCTACAACTTTGGGAGCAAATTTAGAATGTCTACCTTTCTTCACCAAAATGTAGCATTTGCTCCCAAATACACGAAAGTAAGAGACATTGGGTTTGTTACCGGTAAGGAGTTCATAGGAGGTCTTCTTGAGGAGGCGATGCAGATATAGCCGGTTTATGGCGTGGCAGGCTGTGTTCACAGCTTCTGACCAAAACCGCTCGGGCGTCTTGAACTCTCCAAGCATCGTCCTTGCCATGTTGATAAGCGTCCTGTTCTTCCTCTCTACCACACCGTTTTGCTGTGGTGTGTAGGGAGCGGAGAACTCGTGCTTGACGCCTTCCTCCTCAAGATATTCCTCAACTTGCAAATTCTTGAACTCGGACCCGTTGTCGCTTCTTATCTTTTTCACCTTGAGCTCAAATTCGTTTTGAGCCCTCCTTAGAAAGCGCTTTAGGGTCCCTTGGGTTTCTGATTTATCCTGCAAAAAGAATACCCAAGTGAAGCGGGAAAAATCATCAACAATTACAAGACCATACTTACTTCCCCTTATGCTAAGGTAGGCGATGGGTCCGAAGAGGTCCATGTGAAGAAGCTCCAGTGGTCTTGATGTTGTCATCACATTCTTGCTGTGATGAGTGCTTCCCACTTGTTTCCCTGCCTGACAAGCTGCACAAGGTCTATCTTTCTCGAAGCAAACTCAAAAAGGGAATTAGGCTTACACCTATTTCCTAATTGATTTTGGTGGTTAAATTGCCCAACACAAATAATTGGACTAACTAGTTTGCTCTAGTCTATAAGTTATACAGGTGCCAAAGGTTCACATTTAGCCAATAAAAGACCAAGAATTGGGTTCAACAAAGAGAGGAAAGGGATAACCGAAGGCACCCTGGTCTGGCGCACCGGACTGTCCGGTGTGCTACCGGACAGTGTCTGATGCACCACCGGACAACGGCACAAGGTCTATCTTTCTCGAAGCAAACTGAAAGGGAATTAGGCTTACACCTATTTCCTAATTGATTTTGGTGGTTAAATTGCCCAACACAAATAATTGGACTAACTAGTTTGCTCTAGTCTATAAGTTATACAGGTGCCAAAGGTTCACATTTAGCCAATAAAAAGACCAAGAATTGGGTTCAACAAAGAGAGCAAAGGGATAACCGAAGGCACCCTGGTCTGGCGCACCGGACTGTCCGGTGTGCTACCGGACAGTGTCCGATGCACCACCGGACAGTGTCCGGTGCACCAGGGAACTCCAAGCCAAACTCTTCACCTTCGGGAAAACTCAGAGGCGCTCCGCTATAATTCACCGGACTGTCCGGTGTACACCGGACTGTCCGGTGTACACCGGACAGTGTCCGGTGCTCCAAGAATGAAGCGACTCTGAACTCGCCAGCTTCGGGAATTCGCTCCGCTATAATTCACCGGACTGTCCGGTGAGCCAGCGGAGCAACGACTACTTTGCGCCAACGGTCACCTGCAGAAGCAATAAATGCGCGCCAGAGCGCGCAGAAGTCAGGCACGCACGATGTGGCGCACCAGACACTCTACAGTACATGTCCGGTGTGCCACCGGACATCCAGGCGGGCCCAGCAGTCAGAACTCCAACGGTCGGAACCCAACGGCCTGGTGACATGGCTGGCGCACCGGACACTGTCCGGTGTGCACCGGACTGTCCGGTGCACCATGCGACAGACAGCCTCCACCAAACGGCTAGTTTGGTGGTTGGGGTTATAAATACCCCCAACCACCCCACATTCAAGTCATCCAAGTTTTCCAACTTCCAACCACTTACAAGAGCTAGGCATTCAATACAAGACACACTCAAGTGATCAAATCCTCTCCCAATTCCACAAAAGCTTTAGTGATAAGTGAGAGAGATTTGTCGTGTTCTTTTGAGCTCTTGCGCTTGGATTGCTTTCTTCTTTCTCATTCTTTCTTGAGATCAATACTCACTTGTAACCAATGCAAGAGACACCAATTGTGTGGTGGTCCTTGCGGGGAAGTTTTGTTCCCGGTTAATTTGAGGAGAGAAAGCTCACTCGGTCCGAGGGACCGTTTGAGAGAGGGAAGGGGTTGAAAAAGACCCGACCTTTGTGGCCTCCTCAACGGGGAGTAGGTTTGCGAGAACCGAACCTCGGTAAAACAAATCCACATGTCACACTCTTTATTCGCTTGCGATTTGTTTTGCACCCTCTCTCGCGGACTCGTTTTTATATTACTAACGCTAACCCGGCTTGTAGTTGTGATTAACTTTGCAAATTTCAGTTTCGCCCTATTCACCCCCTCTAGGCGACTTTCAATTGGTATCAGAGCCCGGTGCTTCATTAGAGCCTAACCGCTCGAAGTGATGTCGGGAGAACACGCCAAGAAGGAGATGGAGACCGGCGACAAGGCCACTACAAGCCACGGGAAGGCTTCATCGGAAGAGTCCCACAAAAAGGGAAAGGGGAAGGAGAAGAAAGCCTCTTCCCACAAGTCGCATCGGAGTGGCGACAAGAAAAAGAAGATGAGGAAGGTGGTCTACTACGAGACCGATACTTCATCACCTTCTACCTCCGGCTCCGACGCGCCCTCCATAACTTCTAAGCGCCATGAGCGCAAGAAGTTTAGTAAGATCCCCTTACACTACCCTCGCATTTCTAGACATACTCCATTACTATTCGTTCCATTAGGCAAACCGCCAACCTTTGACGGTGAAGATTATGCTAGGTGGAGTGATTTAATGAAATTTCATCTAACCTCACTCCACAAAAGTATATGGAATGTTGTTGAGTTTGGAGCACAGGTACCATCCGTAGGGGATGAGGATTATGATGAGGACGAGGTGGCCCAAATCGAGCACTTCAACTCCCAAGCCACAACCATACTCCTCGCCTCTCTAAGTAGAGAGGAGTACAACAAGGTGCAAGGATTAAAGAGCGCCATGGAAGTTTGGGACGTGCTCAAGACCGCGCACGAGGGTGATGAACTAACCAAGATCACCAAGCGGGAAACGATCGAGGGGGAGCTCGGTCGCTTCCGTCTTCGCCAAGGGGAGGAGCCACAAGACATGTACAACCGGCTCAAAACCTTGGTGAATCAAGTGCGCAACCTCGGGAGCAAGAAATGGGATGACCACAAGGTGGTTAAGGTTATTCTAAGATCACTTATTTTCTGTAACCCTACTCAAGTACAATTAATTCGTGGCAACCCTAGATATACACTAATGACTCCCGAGGAAGTAATCAGGAATTTTGTGAGCTTTGCATTTATGATCAAAGGCTCAAGGAAGATCAACGAGCTTGATGGCCCCTTCACGTCCGAAGCACAACCGGTCGCATTTAAGGCGACGGAGGAGAAGAAGGAGGAGTCTACACCGAGTAGAACACCCATCGACGCCTCCAAGCTCGACAACGAGGAAATGGCGCTTGTCATCAAAAGCTTCCGCCAAATCCTCAAGCAAAGGAGGGGGAAAGACTACAAGCCCCGCTCCAAGAAAGTTTGCTACAAATGTGGTAAGCCCGGTCATTTTATTGCAAAATGTCCTATATCTAGTGACAGTGACAGGGGCGACGAAAAGAAGGGAAGAAGAAAGGAGAATAATAAGTACTACAAGAAGAAGGGCGGCGATGCCCATGTTTGTCGCGAGTGGGAGTCCGACGAAAGCTCTAGCGACTCCTCCGACGACGAGGACGCCGCCAACATCGCCGTCACCAAGGGACTTCTCTTTCCCAACGTCGGCCACAAGTGCCTCATGGCAAAGGACGGCAAAAAGAAGAAGGTTAAATCCAAATCCTCCACTAGATATGAGTCTTCTAGCGATGATAATGCTAGTGATGAGGAAGATAATTTGTGTACTCTTTTTGCCAACTTAAACATGCAACAACAAGAGAAATTAAATGAATTGATTAGTGCTATCCATGAGAAGGATGATCTCTTGGACTCCCAAGAGGACTTCCTTATTAAAGAAAACAAGAAGCATGTTAAGGTTAAAAATGCTTATGCTCTAGAAGTTGAAAAGTGCGAAAAATTATCTAGTGAGCTAAGCACTTGCCATGAGACCATTGACAACCTTAGAAATGAAAATGTTAATTTGTTAGCTAAGGTTGATTCAAATGTATGTAATGTTTCAATTCCAAATAATAATGTTGAGTTGCTTGCTAAAATAGAAGAATTGAACATTTCTCTTACTAACCTTTGGATTGAAAATGAGAAATTGATTGCTAAGGCTATAGATTTTGATGTTTGCAATGCTACTATTTCCGACCTTAGAAGTAGAAATGATATATTACATGCTAAGGTTGTAGAATTAAAATCTTGCAAACCCTCTACATCTACCGTTGAACACACTACTATTTGCACTAGATGTAGAGATGTTAACATTGATGCTATTCATGATCACATGGCTTTAATTAAACAACAAAATGATCATATAGCAAAATTAGATGCTAAAATTGCCGAGCATGACTTAGAAAACGAAAAATTTAAATTTGCTAGAAGCATGCTCTACAAAGGGAGACGCCCTGGCATTAAGGATGGCATTGGCTTCCAATAGGGAGGCAATGTCAAACTTAATGCCCCTCCTAAGAAATTGTCCAACTTTGTTAAGGGCAAGGCTCCCATGCCTCAGGATAACGAGGGTTACATTTTGTACCCTGCCGGTTATCCTGAGAGCAAAATTAGGAGAATTCATTCTAGGAAGTCTCACTCTGGCCCTAACCATGCTTTTATGTATAAGGGTGAGACATCTAGTTCTAGGCAACCAACCCGTGCTAAGTTGCCTAAGAAGAAAACTCCTAGTGCATCAAATGATCATGACATTTCATTTAAAACTTTTGATGCATCATATGTCTTAACTAACAAATCCGGTAAGGTAGTTGCCAAATATGTCGGGGGCAAGCACAAGGGGTCAAAGACTTGTGTTTGGGTACCCAAAGTTCTTGTATCTAATGCCAAAGGACCCAAAACCATTTGGGTACCTAAAGTGAAGAACTAAACTTGTTTTGTAGGTTTATGCATCCAGGGGCTCAAGTTGGGTAATCGACAGCGGGTGCACAAACCACATGACAGGGGAGAAGAAGATGTTCTCCTCCTACGAGAAAAACCAAGATCCCTAACGAGCTATCACATTCGTGGATGGAAATCAAGGTTTGGTCAAAGGATTGGGTAAAATAGCTATATCACCTGACCATTCTATTTCCAATGTTTTTCTTGTAGATTCATTAGATTACAATTTGCTTTCCGTTTCTCAATTATGCAAAATGGGCTACAACTGTCTATTTACTGATGTAGGTGTCACTGTCTTTAGAAGAAGTGATGATTCAATAGCATTTAAGAGAGTGTTAGAGGGTCAGCTATACTTAGTGAATTTTGATAGAGCTGAACTCGACACTTGCTTAATTGCTAAGACTAACATGGGCTGGCTCTGGCATCGCCGACTAGCACATGTTGGGATGAAGAATCTTCATAAGCTTCTAAAGGGAGAACACATTTTAGGACTAACAAATGTTCATTTTGAGAAAGACAGGATTTGTAGCGCATGCCAAGCAGGGAAGCAAGCTGGCACTCATCATCCACACAAAAACATCATGACAACCGACAGACCACTGGAGCTCCTACACATGGATCTATTCGGCCCGATTGCTTACATAAGCATCGGCTGGAGTAAGTACTGTCTTGTTATTGTGGATGATTATTCTCGCTTCACTTGGGTATTCTTTTTGCAGGAAAAATCTCATACCCAAGAGACCTTAAAGGGATTCTTGAGACGAGCTCAAAACGAGTTCGGCTTAAGGATCAAGAAAATAAGAAGCGACAACGGAACAGAGTTCAAGAACTCTTAAATTGAAGGCTTCCTTGAGGAGGAGGGCATCAAGCATGAGTTCTCTTCTCCCTACACGCCACAACAAAATGGTGTAGTGGAGAGGAAGAATAGAACTCTATTAGACATGGCAAGAACCATGCTTGATGAGTACAAGACTTCAGATCGGTTTTGGGCCGAGGCGGTCAACACCGCTTGCTACGCCATCAACTGATTATATCTACACCGAATCCTCAAGAAGACATCATACGAACTCCTAACCGGTAAAAAGCCCAATATTTCATATTTTAGAGTCTTTGGTAGCAAATGCTTTATACTTGTTAAAAGAGGAAGAAAATCTAAATTTGCTCCTAAGACTGTAGAAGGCTTTTTACTAGGATATGATTCAAACACAAGGGCATATAGAGTCTTTAACAAGTCCTCTGGACAAGTTGAAGTTTCTTGTGACGTTGTGTTTGATGAGACTAACGGCTCTCAAGTAGAGCAAGTTGATCTTGATGAGATAGGTGTTGAAGAGGCTCCATGCATCACGCTAAGGAACATATCCATTGGGATGTGTGTCCTAAGGAATCCGAAGAGCCTCCAAATGCACAAGATCAACCATCCTCCTCCACGCAAGCATCTCCACCAACTCAAAATGAGGATGAGGCTCAAGTTGATGAAAGAGAGGATCAAGCAAATGAGCCACCTCAAGATAACGGCAATGATCAAGGGGGAGATGCAAATGATCAAGATAAGGAGGATGAAGAACAAAGGCCGCCACACCCAAGAGTCCACCAAGCAATCCAACGAGATCACCCCGTCGACACCATCCTCGGCGACATTCATAAGGGGGTAACTACTAGATCTCGTGTTGCTCATTTTTGTGAACATTACTCTTTTGTTTCCTCTATTGAGCCACATAGGATAGAGGAAGCACTTCAAGATTTGGATTGGGTGGTGGCGATGCAAGAGGAGCTCAACAACTTCACTAGGAATGAGGTATGGCATTTGGTTCCACGTCCTAATCAAAATGTTGTAGGAACCAAGTGGGTCTTCCGCAACAAGCAAGACGAACATGGTGTGGTGACAAGGAACAAAGCCCGACTTGTGGCCAAGGGATACTCCCAAGTCGAAGGTTTGGATTTCGGTGAAACCTATGCACCCGTAGCTAGGCTTGAGTCAATTCGTATATTATTGGCCTATGCTACTTACCATGGCTTCAAGCTTTATCAAATGGACGTGAAGAGTGCCTTCCTCAATGGACCAATCAAAGAAGAGGTCTATGTTGAGCAACCTCCCGGCTTTAAAGATAGTGAGTATCCTAACCATGTTTATAAACTCTCTAAGGCACTTTATGGGCTCAAGCAAGCCCCAAGAGCATGGTATGAATGCCTTAGAGATTTTCTTATCACTAATGGATTCAAAGTCGGAAAAGCCGATCCTACACTCTTCACTAAAACTCTTGAAAATGACTTGTTTGTATGCCAAATTTATGTTGATGATATTATATTTTGGTCTACTAACGAGTCTACATGTGAAGAATTTAGTAGGATCATGACACAAAAATTCGAGATGTCAATGATGGGGGAGTTGAAGTACTTCTTAGGATTTCAAGTGAAGCAACTCCAAGAGGGCACCTTCCTAAGCCAAACGAAGTATACTCAAGATATTCTAAGCAAGTTTGGGATGAAGGATGCCAAACCCATCAAGACACCCATGGGAACCAATGGGCATCTCGACCTCGACACGGAAGGTAAGTCCGTGGATCAAAAGGTATACCGGTCGATGATAGGATCTCTACTCTATTTATGTGCATCTCGACCGGATATTATGCTTTCCGTATGCATGTGTGCAAGATTCCAAGCCGACCCTAAGGAAGCTCACCTTACGGCCGTAAAACGAATCTTGAGATATTTAGTTTATACTCCTAAGTTTGGGCTTTGGTATCCTAGGGGATCCACATTTGATTTGATTGGTTATTCGGATGCCGATTGGGCGGGGTGCAAGATTAATAGAAAGAGCACATCGGGGACTTGCCAGTTCTTGGGAAGATCCTTGGTGTCTTGGGCTTCAAAGAAGCAAAATTCCGTAGCTCTTTCTACCGCCGAAGCCGAGTATATTGCCACAGTCCATTGTTGCGCGCAATTGCTTTGGATGAGGCAAACCCTTAGGGACTATGGTTACAAATTAACCAAAGTTCCTCTTCTATGTGATAATGAGAGTGCAATCCGCATGGCGGATAATCCCGTTGAGCATAGCCGCACTAAACACATAGCCATTCGGTATCACTTCTTAAGGGATCACCAACAAAAGGGAGATATCGAGATTTCGTACATTAATACTAAAGATCAATTAGCCGATATCTTTACCAAGCCACTAGATGAACAAACTTTTAACAAACTTAGGCATGAGCTAAATATTCTTGATTCTAGGAACTTCTTTTGTTAATTTGCACACATAGCTCATTCATATACCTTTGATCATGTCTCTTTTATATGCTATGACTAATGTGTTTTCAAGTTTATTTCAAACCAAGTCATAGGTGTATTGAAAGGGAATTGGAGTCTTCGGCAAAGACAAAGGCTTCCACTCCGTAACTCTTCCTTCGCCGTCACTCCGAGCAACTCTCCAACTTTGGGGGAGAGAGCTTGAGTCCAAAGCAAAAGGACTTCATCTTTGGTATAATCTTCACTCACATGTTCTATTTGCCAAAAGGGAGAAAATAGTTAGGAAAGGGCTCTAATGATTCCGTTTTGGCGATTTATGCCAAAGGGGAGAGAGAGCATGAGCCCAAAGCAAAAGGACCGAACCACCACCTAATTTTAACAAGAATTTTTCAAATGATATGATTTTCAATTTGGTATCTCTTTGTGTTCCAAAAAGGGGAGAGAGTAGTATTTTCAAAATCAATATCTTAAAACCCTCTTGAACACTAAGAGGAGGAATTTATCAAGGGGGAGTTTTGTTTATGTCAAAGGAAAAGCATTTGAAACATGGGGAGAAAATTTCAAATCTTGAAAATACTTCACAAAATCTTATTCATTTACCTTTGACTATTTGCAAAAGGACTTTGAAAAGAATTTACAAAAGAATTTGCAAAAACAAAACATGTGGTGCAAGCGTGGTCCAAAATGTTAAAAATGAAGAAACAATCCATGCGTATCTTATAAGTATTTATATTGGCTCAATTCCAAGCAACCTTTGCACTTACATTATGCAAACTAGTTCAATTATGCACTTCTATACTTGCTTTGGTTTGTGTTGGCATCAATCACCAAAAAGGGGGAGATTGAAAGGGAATTAGGCTTACACCTATTTCCTAATTGATTTTGGTGGTTAAATTGCCCAACACAAATAATTAGACTAACTAGTTTGCTCTAGTCTATAAGTTATACAGGTGCCAAAGGTTCACATTTAGCCAATAAAAAGACCAAGAATTGGGTTCAACAAAGAGAGCAAAGGGATAACCGAAGGCACCCTGGTCTGGCGCACCGGACTGTCCGGTGCACCAGGGAACTCCAAGCCAAACTCTTCACCTTCGGGAAAACTCAGAGGCTTCGCTATAATTCACCGGACTGTCCGGTGTACACCGGACAGTGTCCGGTGCTCCAAGAATGAAGCAACTCTGAACTCGCCAGCTTCGGGAATTCGCTCCGCTATAATTCACCGGACTGTCCGGTGTACACCGGACTGTCCGGTGAGCCAGCGGAGCAATGGCTACTTCGCGCCAACGGTCACCTGCAGAAGCAATAAATGCGCACCAGAGCGCGCAGAAGTCAGGCACGCGCGATGTGGCGCACCGGACACTCTACAGTACATGTCCGGTGTGCCACCGGACATCCAGGCGGGCCCAGCAGTCAGAACTCCAACGGTCGGAACCCAACGGCCTGGTGACGTGGCTGGCGCACCAGACACTGTCCGGTGTGCACCGGACTGTCCGGTGCACCATGCGACAGACAACCTCCACCAAACGGCTAGTTTGGTGGTTGGGGTTATAAATACCCGCAACCACCCCACATTCAAGTCATCCAAGTTTTCCAACTTCCAACCACTTACAAGAGCTAGGAATTCAATACAAGACACACTCAAGTGATCAAATCCTCTCCCAATTCCACAAAAGCTTTAGTGATAAGTGAGAGAGATTTGTCGTGTTCTTTTGAGCTCTTGCGCTTGGATTGCTTTCTTCTTTCTCATTCTTTCTTGAGATCAATACTCACTTGTAACCGAGGCAAGAGACACCAATTGTGTGGTGGTCCTTGCGGGGAAGTTTTGTTCCCGGTTAATTTGAGAAGAGAAAGCTCACTCGGTCCGAGGGACCGTTTGAGAGAGGGAAGGGGTTGAAAAAGACCCGGCCTTTGTGGCCTCCTCAACGGGGAGTAGGTTTGCGAGAACCGAACCTCGATAAAACAAATCCAGGTGTCACACTCTTTATTCGCTTGTGATTTGTTTTGCACCCTCTCTCGCGGACTCGTTTTTATATTACTAACGCTAACCCGGCTTGTAGTTGTGATTAACTTTGCAAATTTCAGTTTTGCCCTATTCACCCCCCTCTAGGCGACTTTCACAAACATTGGTTAGTCCTAACACATGTTCTCCCTTTAGAAGTTTATGAAGGTTCTTCATCCAAACATGTGCTAGCCGGTGATGCCACAGCCAGCCCATACTAGTCTTAGCTATTAAGCATGCATCTAGATCGACCTCCTTTTTCGAAAAATCAACTAAGAAGAGTTTGACATCTAATACACCCTTAAAAGCTAATGAACCATCGTTCCTTCTAAAGACAGATACATCTATATTGGTAAATAGACAATTATAACCCATGTTACATAATAGACTCATAGACAATAAGTTGTACCCGAGAGATTCAACTAAGAACACATTGGAGATAGAATGCTCGGATGTAATGGCTATCTTCCCCAATCCTTTAACCTTGCCTTGGTTCCCATCTCCAAAGATGATTGAATCCTAGGAATCCTTGTTCTTGACGTAGGAGGTGAACATCTTCTTCTCCCTCGTCATGTGGTTTGTGCATCTGCTATCGATTATCCAGCTAGATCCGCCCGATGCATAAACCTGCAAGGCAATTTAAGCTTGGGTTTTAGGTACCCAACTCTTGTTGGGTCCTACAAGGTTAGTCACAATAGCCTTTGGAACCCAAATACAAGTCTTGTCTCCCTTGCATTTGGATCCCAACATTCTAGCAACTACTTTCTCATTCTTACATAAAAGCGCAAATGAAGTATTGCAAGCATGGTAAATGGTAGAAGATTCATTGCATATTCTCCTAGGCACATGAGGTACAACATTACTTCTCCTAGGCCTACTTCTACCATGCACAAAAGTAGAACTAGAGGCAAACATAGCATGTGAATCAAAAGCATCATGGACATAACTCCTATGGACATTCCTAGAAAATGTTCTATCATAAATGTAGGCATGACACTTTTGAGAACTACTAGCCATAGGAGCCTTCCCTTTCTCCTTGTTGAGAGCGGGAGTCTTTTGGCTTGTTAAGTTCTTGTTTTCTTTTTGAAAACCAAGTCCATCCTTGATAGAGGGGTGTCTACCAATTATGTAGGCATCCCTAGCAAATTTTAATTTATCAAAATCAATTTTGCAAGTCTTAAGTTGAGCATTAAGACTTGCCACGTCATCATTTAATTTTGTAATAGCAATAAGATGTTCATCACAAGCATTAACATCAAAATCCTTGCATCTATTGCAAATAGCTACATGTTCTACACAAGATCTAGTTGCACTTGCCTCCTATAGCTTAACATTTAATTCATCATTTAAATTCTTTAAACTAGAAACAGATTCCTGACAGGCAGACAATTCAAAAGACATAATTTCATTTCTTTTAAGTTCTAAGGCAAGAGACTTTTGAACACTAACAAATTTGTCATGTTCCTCATACAAAATGTCCTCTTGTCTTTCTAGCAATCTATCTTCTTTTTCATTTAGAGCATCAATTAACTCATTGATTTTATCTACTTTAGCTCTATCTAAACCCTTAAATAAATCAGTATAATCTACTTCATCATCAGATGACTCTTCATCAATAGAAGAGGTATACTTGGGAGTGTCCCGAGTACGTACCTTTTTCTCCTTGGCCATAAGACATGTATGGTGTTCGTTGGGGAAGAGAGAAGACTTGTTGAAGGCCGAGGCAGCGAGTCCTTCATCGTCGGAGTCGAAAGAGGAGCAGTCCGAGTCCCATTCCTTTCCAAGGTGCGCCTCGCCCTTTGCCTTCCTATAGCTCTTCTTCTTCTCTTTCTTCTCATACTTTTCTTGTTCCTGGTCATTATTATTATCGGGGCATTGAGCTATGAAATGACCAGTCTTCACGCATTTGAAACAGGAGCGCTTTCCCCTCGCTTTGTTCTTGCTGGGGTACTCCTTGCGTCCTTTCAGTGCGGTCTTGAAGCGCTTGATGATTAGGGTCATCTCATCTTCGTTTAGCCCGGCAGCCTCAACTTGTGCCACCTTGCTTGGTAGCGCCTCCCTGCTGCTTGTTGCTTTGAGAGCAACGGGCTGCGACTCGTAGATGGGTAGTGGACCGTTCTAGGCATCGTCCACGTATCGTGCCTCCTTTACCATCATGCACTCGCTCACAAATTTTCCGAGGATCTCCTCGGGCGTCATCCTTGTGTACCTGGGGTTTTTACGAATGAGGTTGACAAGATGGGGGTCAATTACAGTAAATGACCTTAGCATGAGTCAGACGACATCATGATCTGTCCATCTTGTGCTTTCGTAGCTTCGTATTTTGTTGACCAGGGTTTTGAGCCTGTTGTAGGTTTGCGTTGGCTCCTCTCCCCTGATCATTGCAAATCTTTCCAGCTCGCCTTCCACCAACTCCATTTTGGTGATTCGAATTGTATGGCATGCGAGAATAGTCAAAAGAGTAAATGTGCATTCGAATTGTACGACATGCGAGAATAGTCAAAAGAGTAATTTTGATTAACCGTCTTTTTCTTTGACGAAGAATCATCGTCATCATCGTCTCTCGGTGAAGAAGAAGATTCATCGCTGTCGTAGTAGACGATCATCTTGATGCGCCTCTTCTTCTTCTCGTCCTTCTTCTTATGACTCGAGCCAGAGTCAGTGGGCTTGTCATCTCTTGGCTCGTTGAAGATGGACTCCTTCTCCTTGTCGTTGACCACCATCCCCTTTCCCTTAGGATGCATCTCTTCGAGCGATTAGTCCCTTACGTGAAGAGTACGGCTTTGATACCAATTGAGAGCACCTAGAGGGGGGGCGAATAGGTGATCCTATAAAGTTCAAACACTTATAGCCACAAAACTTAGTTATGAGTGTTAGTACGGCTAAATGACTTGAAGCGAGTTCTTGTGAACACAAATAATCACAGAGAGATCAACACAAGACACGCGATTTTTATCACGTGGTTCGGCCAAGTAACACTTGCCTACTTCCACGTTGTGAAGTCCCAATGGACGAGGGTTGCACTCAACCCCTTTCAAGTGATCCGATGATCAACTTGAATACCACGATTTTTCCTTTAGATGATTATTCCCGTTTGCGAGGAATCTCCACAAGATTGGAGTCTCTCGCCCTTACAACAAATATCACAATGAAAGCACGAAGTAAGGTTGGGATGAGCAACACACACAAGACACAAATCGCAGCACACCCACGCACACAAGAGAAGACTTGAGCTCAAATGACAACACAGGGAGTCCTTGACTCTAATAGAGCTCAAATCTCTAACACAACGAAGAGAATGCGCGGGAACAAAGTCTGGATGCCTTAGGATGCTTAGTGAATGCTTGTTTTTCTCCTCCATGCGCCTAGGGGTCCCTTTTATAGCCCCAAGGCAGCTAGGAGACGTTGGAGGCCAACAAGGAAGGCCAAACTTGCCTTCTGTCGGGTGGTGCACCGGACAGTCCGGTGCACCACCAGACAGTCACTGTAGCTGTCCGATGCGCGATCTCCTTCCTTTTCTGGCGCACCTGACCGTTGCAGCTTCAGGCCCGTTGGCGCGCCAGACACAGTCCGGTGCCCCCTGTCGACCGTTGGTGCGAGCCACGCTGTCGCCCGCGGATTGTGCGGCTGACCGTTGCGCTAGCGACCGTTGACTCACCGGACAGTCCGGTGAATTATAGTCGTACGCCACCAAACTTTTCCCGAGAGCGGCCTGTTCACCGGAGACCAGCCTGGCGCACCGGACACTGTCCGGTGCACCACCGGACAGTCCGGTGTGCCAGACTGAGCTGAGAATTGGCTGCACAGAGCCAAGTCTTTTTCCAATTCTTTTCTCCCTGTTTCTAGTACTTAGACAAAATATGTTAGTACTCAAAACAATGTACTAAGTCTAGAAACGTACCTTGTTACATGATTTGCACTTCTTGCTTGTTTGGCACATAGCTAATCACTTACTATGTGTTGGACACTTAATCACCAAAATATTATAGAAATGGCCCAAGGGCACATTTCCCTTTCACTAGCGCAATGAGCTCACTCAACCTTGATGTGTCGTCCTCCTCCCACATCAACTCCACCCTCACCATTTTTTCTTGAACGTATCTTGCACGAGCCTTGTCAGTGATATAGTTCTTGGTGCATCCAATCTCTACAAATATATTAAGACAAATAAGTGAGTAAATACAATGTGCAAGCAAAAACATCACGTGTTTTTCTCACTCACTTGCGCTCAGTCGACCAACAAGATTTCCCAACATCTGTTTCTCGACTCTAGTCGCCTCCATTTCCCTTGCCTCATGTGCTCTCTTCTCGTGTTCTGCCTTCAATATTCTCAGCTTAACACACCTCAGGCTATCACAATCATGTGATTCTGCATACCTACACATCTCCTGTCTGTGATATTTAACGTAGGAATCGATAAGCTGAGATCCACACCGCATCTTTAGTCCCATGAGCCTCTTCGACCTTATAGTATGCATCACCTCGTCTCTACAATAAAAAAACTCCCAAGTGCGTTTCCTAGTCTCGTACATAAAAAAACAATAAATAAGGATGAAGGGAATAAAACATCTCATGCCATCAAAACAAATATAGTCCACACAAACATCATCTTAATCTACCATATGGCCACAAAAATAGCCAACACCAAGCTCCAAAGGAACTAGTCCATACTTAGCTTCAACACCACATTTGCATAGTATAGGACCGGACTTGCACTCTTCGGCCCACACATTCTTTTTCTTCTCCTTTGGCTCTCGCTCAGGACAATGGGACCTAGGACCATACAACCACTCTTTGAAATTACACTTACGTCCATCGTATGGTTACAGGAGAATACATTAGTAAATTTGTGAAAAACTAAAAAAATGTGGACATATGTTATGCACTTACATAACTATTGTTTGGACACATGAAATACTTCACAGTATCCTCACATATCACAACACGATCTCCGCAATTGCACCGAGGCGGAGACTCTAGTCGTCTTTCTGTGGCAACGTTCTTCTCCTCCTCTGTCATTACTGGCGGGTTTGGGGGAGGAGGCACCTGTCGCTTAAAACGCTCACGTGTGTTCTTCCCTCTCAACCAATTATCGAAAAGGAGATACGGAGGGTCAAACTTATCAGGGTCGTCGATCCACTGGAAAAAAGCACCACAAGTGATCCTACAATAATGGAATGAAGCATCAGTACACATCTAGTAAACAACAAAAACACATAAGTGAAAAACTACGTACTTTGAAAGCGTCACATGTGTAGAAGCAGCGAGAAACCGTGTCCGGATGTTTGGATTGAAATACTCAAGACGGTCTACCACAACCACAATTAGGCATAGGAAGATTAGGAGGAACAGGAGCATCCTTACTAGATGCATCCGGATATAACTCCTGAGGATGACCTCACTTCTGCCGCAATGACTCCCGATACATGTCTTCCATCTATAAAATGATTTTTATATTAACATAACTATAGAAATATCAGAAATGATGTAAATGTATAAATACCATGATATTCATAGTTTCAAAACCCTAAAGATTTTTTATACCCATGATTTACAAACTATCTAACAAACTGTAGTCATCGTATCAACCATATATCTTAGGAATCATAACTAATAGCAATATATGCACAAATCAAAACTAATTAATCAAAAGCATAATGCGTAATATACGTACCAAATGAATTAGTGAGACATCATACCTTGGTCTTGAAACTATACGGATCCAATCTAAGTTTTCCAACTCGAATACGAAGATTGGAGCACCCCTCGGCGGTATGGGTGAAGAGGGAAACAAGGAAGAGAACTGGCCGGACGTAGCTCTCGGCCAGGGAACAAGTGACTTATAGAACTTCCTAGCTCGGCGCCAAGATCTGTGGCGCCGAGCTCGGGGGTCACGTCGGCGCCGCATCCGCCCTCATTTGCCAGCGCGACTCGTACCTCGACGCCATAGCCTATGACGCTAAGGCGTGTTATCTCAGCGTCATGAGTTATGTCGCCGATCAAAGGGTCAAAAACCGACATTAAGTCATCCAGAGATCTAAACGTATTTTTTTTAAAAAAGGACTAAAATAAAAAAAAATCGACTTTTATAACTACGGGACGAAGCAGCATCCTTGTATCTTTAGCATGACTCGGGCTCTAGCTTCCTGTAGCTTCTGTGAGGAAGCCAGCGGAGCCGACCAAACATATTTTAGAGTCATTTTCTCCTTAGTAGTACGTGAGACGGAGCAGTATTTGGGTAGCACTGTAGCAGCCAGAGCTGCAAAAGGTGGTTTCTCATGAAATGCTTCGGCTCATCTAGAGAAGCATATGAAGAAATCGCGCCAAATAGGCCCTTATTCCCTTCTTTATGTTGTTGATTTTATCTAATACAGCCTTTCATTTACGCTGACCTCCATTCATATCCAATGTTTGCACGAGCCAATGAAGTCCCTACCTTATCAACACTCCATTCAGATTGCGTAAGTTGCACGGGGCAAGAAGGGCCTTCAATTGCTGGCTCCTCCTACGCGCTTCTTCATTCGGTTTTATCGCTGTTAATGGTTTAACTACAAATAAAGTGACCTGCATAAACTAGAAAATGTTGAGAGTACTATTGACACAATATAAAGTCTACTACTTGGCAACAAGATCCTCTAGAGTTACTTCTACTTCTCGTGAAGTAACTACAGATGGGTCACTGAAGTGTGGGGTCGTCAGTGATTAGAAGTAACTGTAGAGGATTCGTTTCCACTTGGTGGTGAGATCCTTTTCCCTAAGCGCCTTTATTTTCATCATTTCGTCTCTTCCTATCAACATCTTGTGTTACTTGGTAATTAGTCCACCTCAGGGGCGGATCTAGAATTCAATTACGTCTCGGGGCAGCTTATTCAATCTGTTGTTTTTTCAATATAAATGGAAACATATGGATTAAGCCTCGAGCCACAGACCGGGTGGCCCAAGGCTTGTATCTGCCCCTGGTTCACCTATAACCTATAAGTGTAAACTAGATATAAACTTTTAGTTCAGTTCTCTCTTCATTTTATTGTAAAGCCCACTTTCAGTCCTTTACTATATCTGCCCTGCTCTAGGCATATATTCTCTTCTAAAGCAGTCTACAGTAGATCGTGTAAAGTAAAAGATTTGTATTGTAGACGACACTGTTTGTAGAGTAAGTTTAAAATAAAGAATGGTATAGAAGATGAAATATGGTAGCTGCTGAAGATAGCCTAAATATATGCCGCAGAGCTTTTTGTACAGCAGGGCATCCCATGATATATGGATTCTAGGTCTACTAAAGTCAGCGCGCTTGTCATGGTTCCTCACGCCCCCAATCCACCGCTCGAGGATCCTTAATCTGATATCCAAAGTACCATCAGTCGACCACAATCCCTAGCATTGCAGTGCCAGATTCTGCTAGAAAACGACACAGCTCATATGACTCCTATGTTAGATCTGTTGGATTAATGTGGGCTTGGCCAAATTAATATTCAATAATAGTCAATGCTAATGGCCCACTTTAATGATATGGTGTACTAATTATTTAGTACCATATTAGAAGTTCAAAGGACAAATCAATCAACTTAAATAGGTGGACCATTGGTGCATCTATTGAGAAGTTGAGAAAAGGATGAAGGACTGCCACACGCGCGCGCGCCGCCGCCGCCGCCGCCACCATGGTGCATCTATTGAGAAGTTGAGAAAAGGATGAAGGACTGCCACACGCGCGCGCCGCCGCCGCCGCCGCCCGGGCCGGGCCGGGCCGGGCCGGGTCGTGGCTCGTGGCTCGTGGTAGATCGGACCTTGGTCCGAATATTCCTTCTGTTAGTGGTTCAAAGATAAGAACTATTCGAAATTAATTCAAAAGGAATGAGTTTTTTTGAGTTACGTCTGTGACCTCGGGAAAGTCATCTGCTACTCTGCTTCTCGACACGAAAGCAGGGCAATGCTCCATTTTTGATAATTCGTCCTACCCTTAGCTTTGCTACTTGACTCGGAACAACGGTTCGGAGTTCGCCAGAATACGACGACATGCTGAGTTCTCAACGACTAGCATGAATTGAAGGACGCTGATTGCCGTTTCAAACGGTTGCGCATTTTGCCTGGAGTGATGACCGTCATGAGGGCTCTTCCAGTTACGCGAATTATTATCTCACGCGAATTGCAAACAACACATTCCCGTCCCATCTTCTGCGAGCACAGAGAGAGTGGGAGAGCAGGCCTCCGAAATCACCGACCGCAGAGATACACTTGCACGGGTGTGCGGGCGATCAGATTTTTGGGGAGCGTCTTCGCGACTGCTCGCGTGATCTGTTTGTCCAGCTGCTTCGTCTGTTCGTCGCCTTCCCGAGTTGACGCGTGCTGCTGTTCTTCTTCCCGGCGACCGTTCGAGGGACTGCACAGCGTACATCTTCCTGCACCGACTTCGTACGGCTACATCGAACAAACACACGAGATGTCTCGTGTGAATGGAGCCACTGGTGCCTTGAGCATCGGTCCCTCCGCTGGGTACACTCTGTTCTTCGTATTTGTGCATGTTTCATTGCTGTTTACTGCTTATGCGAGTAGTTATACACACATGCACATACATGTCATCACATATATCGCACTGATTTTCTGGATTAAATTAAAACTAAAAGTGCCTAACTTTCTAACAATCCAAAAATCTGATATTAGGCATTTTTCTGTTAGTGGTTTTGATGCTGCGTTAAAACCAAGTGAACCTTTTGATGGGACGTTTTACAAGAGATGGCGTAGTAAGATGATACTGTGGTTGACCGCAATGAACTGCTATCACGCCGCACAGGGGAAACCCGAACAGTTCACTCCTGAAGAGGAGAGAATGTTCGACGTTGCCGATAACCTGTTTCGAGGCGCCGTGATTGGCGCTCTTGCCAACAAGTATGTTGATTCTTATCTAACGTGCACATCTGCAAAAGAGTTATGGGATGCATTAGATGAGAAGTTTGGTGTTTCTGATGCTGGTAGCGAGCTGTACATCATGGACCAGCTATTTGACTATAAGATGGTGGAAAATCGTCCTGTAGTTGAACAGGCTCATGAAATACAGGCACTGGCTAAAGAACTCGAACAATTCCCATGTGTCTTGCCTGACAAGTTCGTGGCCGGCGGTATTATCGCTAAACTGCCACCTTCTTGGACGGACTTTGCTACCACTCTAAAACATAAGAGACAAGAGTTTAGCATGGCTGAGCTTATTGGTTCTCTTGATGTTGAGGAGAGGGCGAGAGCAAAAGACACTCGTGGAAAAGGAGTTGAGACTTCTAGTGCCAATATGGTACAAAAGAAGAACTCCAATGCATCACATAATAATAAAAAGAAGAACAAGCAACAGAATGCCACGAAGCCCAAGGAGGCAGCCTCATTCAAAAAGAAGAACAAAGGAGCTGGTTGCTTTGTTTGCGGGAGTACTGATCATTGGGCAAGCGCTTGTCCAGACCGCAAATTTAAGCAAGAGAAAAAACCAGCTCAAGAGAAGAAAACAGTAAACATGGTTGTTAGCGAGACTGCAGAAGGAACATCGGGGTATGGTAATCTTTTACCTACTGTTCTTTCAGTGTGTCAATCCCCTGAGTGGTGGGCTGATACCGGTGCTAATATTCATGTGTGTGCTGATATTTCTTTATTTTCTTCTTATCAGTGCAAAGGGACTGGAGCCTTGCTGATGGGGAACGGATCACATGCGCGTGTTCTTGGTGTTGGTACAGTCATTCTGAAGTTTACTTCGGGAAAGACGGTGCTATTGAAGAACGTGCAGCATGTCCCCTCCATCAAAAAGAATCTAGTTAGTGGCTCTCAATTGTGTCGAGATGGCTACAAAATTGTCTTTGAGTCTAATAAATGTATACTGTCTAAGTATGGAACGTTTGTTGGAAAAGGCTATGACAGCGGAGGCTTGTTCCGCTTATCTTTGCATGATGCGTGTAATAAGTATGTGAACAATGTTGTTTCGAATGAGTCGTATATTTGGCATTCACGACTTTGTCATATCAATTTTGGTTGTGTCTCGCGGTTAGCAGATTTAAATTTAATCCCGAAATTTGATTTAGTCAAAGGTTCTAAGTGCCAGGTGTGCGTGCAATCTAAGCAACCTCGCAAGCCTCACAAGGCTGCGGAGGCGAGGAATTTGGCACCACTAGACTTAATACATTCCGATTTATGTGAGATGAACGGAATATTGACTAAAGGAGGCAAGCGATATTTTATTACTTTTATCGATGACTCTACTAGATTTTGTTATGTGTATCTCTTAAAATCAAAAGATGAAGCTTTGCATTATTTTAAGACCTACAAAGCTGAAGTTGAAAATCAACTCGAGAGGAAAATTAAACGGTTAAGGTCTGATCGTGGTGGAGAATATTTTTCGGGTGATTTTTCTGATTTTTGTGTGGAACATGGTATTATTCATGAGAGGACACCGCCATACTCACCACAATCCAATGGGGTTGCTGAAAGAAAGAACCGTACTCTAACTGATTTGGTTAACGCCATGTTAGAGACTTCAGGGCTATCTAAGGAATGGTGGGGTGAGGCGATCTTGACGGCGTGTCATGTCCTGAATAAAGTTCCCACAAAGAACAAAGAAATCACACCATTCGAGGAATGGGAAAAGAAGAAATTAAATATCTCCTATTTGCGCACCTGGGGTTGTTTGGCTAAAGTGAATGTGCCAATTAACAAGAAGCGCAAATTAGGACCGAAAACTGTTGATTGTGTTTTCCTTGGGTATGCTTTCCACAACATTGGATATAGGTTTTTAATTATAAACTCTGGAGTACCGGACATGTTGGTTGGTACAATTATGGAGTCCAGAGATGCTACGTTTTTTGAGGACGAATTTCCCATGAAAGCTACACATGATACGTCTAATGATGAACCAACGATACCCCATGAGCATTTTATTCCGGTAGAACACACTGAGGAATCCCATATACATAATCATGTGGAAAATGACAATGTATCAACTCGAAAGAGTAAGAGACCAAGGATTGCAAAGTCCTTTGGTGATGATTACATTGTATATCTTGTGGATGACACACCAAGTACCATTGAAGAGGCATATTCCTCTCCTGATGCTGACTTTTGGAAGGAAGCAATAAGGAGTGAGATGGATTCTATTATGTCTAATGCAACTTGGGAGGTAGTTGAGCGTCCTTATGGGTGTAAGCCCATTGGAAGTAAATGGGTGTTCAAGAAAAAACTTAGGCCTGATGGTACTATTGAAAGGTACAAGGCGAGGCTTGTAATTAAAGGCTATTCACAGAAGGAAGGTGAGGATTTCTTTGATACTTATTCACCTGTGGCTCGATTGACCACAATTCGTGTGCTACTTTCTTTGGCTGCCTCTCATGGTCTACTCGTCCATCAAATGGATGTTAAGACAACATTCCTAAATGGAGAGCTAGATGAGGAAATTTACATGGAGCAGCCAGCTGGGTTTGTAGCAAACGGTCAAGAAGGCATGGTGTGTAAATTATTGAAATATTTATATGGCCTAAAACAAGCACCTAAGCAATGGCATGAAAAGTTCGATAGAACTTTGACATCTGCCGGTTTTGTTGTGAACGAAGCAGACAAGTGTGTATACTATCGGTATGGTGGGGGCGAGGGAGTAATTTTATGCCTATATGTTGATGACATTCTAATCTTGGGGACGAGTCTTGATGTGATTAAAGAGACAAAAGACTTTCTGTCTAATAATTTTGAAATGAAAGATTTGGGAGAAGCTGATGTTATTCTTAACATTAAGCTACTGAGAGAAGGCATTGGTGGGATCACACTTGTGCAATCCCATTATGTGGAAAAGGTTTTGAGTCGCTTTGGTTTTAGCGAATGTGAACCTGCTCCAACGCCTTATGATCCTAGTAAGCTATTAAAGAAAAATCGAAGGATAGCTAGGGATCAATTGAGATATTCCCAAATAATTGGTTCACTCATGTATTTAGCTAGCGCTACGAGGCCTGACATCTCATTTGCTGTGAGCAAACTTAGTCGATTTGTTTCAAATCCGGGAGATGATCACTGGCGTGCTCTTGAGAGAGTTTTGCGCTATCTAAAGGGTACTATGAGTTTAGGCATCCATTATACCGGGTACCCAACAGTTCTGGAGGGTTATTGTGATGCAAACTGGATATCTGATGCTGATGAGATATATGCCACAAGTGGATATGTGTTTTCACTTGGAGGTGGTGCTGTTTCATGGAAGTCTTGCAAGCAGACCATCTTAACGAGGTCGACTATGGAAGCAGAACTCACAGCATTAGATACCGCTTCAGTTGAGGCTGAGTGGCTTCGTGAACTCCTTATGGATTTACCGGTGGTTGAAAAACCTGTGCCGGCTATTTCCATGAACTGTGATAATCAGACTGTGATAATTAAGATAAACAGTTCTAAGGATAATATGAAGTCGACAAGGCACATAAAGAGGCGTTTGAAATCTGTCAGGAAATTGAGAAACTCCGGAGTAATAGCGCTGGATTATGTCCATACGTCTAAAAATCTGGCAGATCAATTTACTAAGGGGCTATCACGTAGTGTGATAGATAGTGCATCAAGTGAGATGGGCATGAGACCCACCTAAAGTTTATCATAGTGGTAACCTGTTCTATGTGATCGGAGATCCCGTGAATTAGAATGGTGAAACAAGCTAGTGGTAGACTGAGAGGAAAGACCCTTAATAAGGCTCATTTCAGATGCATATCTTTCCTTACTGTAAGGTAGGTTGGTGTTTACACCTTAATATGTTCCAAGTGGCTTTGTGAAGCAAAGATGTTGTCCTACAGAACATCTTTAGAGGAACATACCTATATGGGTTAACTGCTAGTCACAGTTTATGAGATCTGGGTGGTTTCTAGATACCCATGAAAGGCTATGGAGTTTGACTTATATGCTTCAACCAGAGGGGATGCGTTCAGCAATCTAGTACTGGTAAAGAGTTTAGATGAAACTCATTCCACGCAAAACTGCGAATTCAAGGCCTAGTCCATTGTGCAGTTGTGGTCAAGTGTAGTCTAAGTTCTAGGTGGATGTTCAACTTAACAGTCTCCATCGAAACACCAGTATATCAAACGTTTGAGATGATGAGAGCTTTTTTGTGTGACTTAGCATTTGGTGGGGATTGTTGGATTAATGTGGGCTTGGCCCAAATTAATATTCAATAATAGTCAATGCTAATGGCCCACTTTAATGCTATGGTGTACTAATTATTTAGTACCATATTGGAAGTTCAAAGGACAAATCAATCAACTTAAATAGGTGGACCATTGGTGCATCTATTGAGAAGTTGAGAAAAGGATGAAGGACTGCCACACGCGCGCGCGCGCGCCGCCGCCGCCGCCGGCCGGGCCGGGCCGTGCCGTGGCCGTGGCCGTGGCCGTGCCGTGGCTCGTGGTAGATCGGACCTTGGTCCGAATATTCCTTTCAAACGGTTGCGCATTTTGCCTGGAGTGATGACCGTCATGATAACCGTCCGTTTCCTGTCTTATGCGCGACCGTTTCTGTACGTTGTTCTTCTCTCTTCTTCTGACCGCCTATAAGAATGGAGAGGGAGGGCTCTTCCAGTTACGCGAATTATTATCTCACGCGAATTGCAAACAACACATTCCCGTCCCATCTTCTGCGAGCACAGAGAGAGTGGGAGAGCAGGCCTCCGAAATCACCGACCGCAGAGATACACTTGCACGGGTGTGCGGGCGATCAGATTTTTGGGGAGCGTCTTCGCGACTGCTCGCGTGATCTGTTTGTCCAGCTGCTTCGTCTGTTCGTCGCCTTCCCGAGTTGACGCGTGCTGCTGTTCTTCTTCCCGGCGACCGTTCGAGGGACTGCACAGCGTACATCTTCCTGCACCGACTTCGTACGGCTACATCGAACAAACACACGAGATGTCTCGTGTGAATGGAGCCACTGGTGCCTTGAGCATCGGTCCCTCCGCTGGGTACACTCTGTTCTTCGTATTTGTGCATGTTTCATTGCTGTTTACTGGTTATGCGAGTAGTTATACACACATGCACATACATGTCATCACATATATCGCACTGATTTTCTGGATTAAATTAAAACTAAAAATACCTAACTTTCTAACAAGATCAATATTATTGGCCACAATACAAGTCATTTGGACAAAACAGGCAACAGCAGGCAGCAGCCATGAGTTATCGGCAATCAAGTAACACAAGGATTATGCACGGTATCATCTAACAGCAAACCTGCTCTTACAAAAGTCAAACAAATAGTTGGCGGAAGATGACAGAAAAAGTAACTAGGAACATGCGTTGATGTCTGAAGAGCTCAAACTACGGATTCATCTTTCATATGATGGGTTCGTGTCTACATAGCTGACAGGACTCATGCAACAAAGCTGATCTTCAGAAGATACACATAATGCTGAAATTAGTCACAGCATCACCAAACCTTCAACTCAACAATCTCCGGCTTACACTTACACCCAAGTTACGTAGACTTTGCATGCTCATCAGGCTTCTTGGCCGGCGTCTCAGTGCCCCATCTCAGCTCTGAGGTCGTTGATGCTCTGCTCGAGCTCGTCGATCTTGGTTCCCATCTCATCTAGTGCAATGTGTAGAATTGAGTGGATTAATGATGTATTGATAATAGATGGGATACAATATATATAGACTCAATCCTAACCCTAATGGGCCGGGCAGCCAACAGTGCTGCCGGCCCACACACACTCACACACATAGTCTAATATCCCCCGCAGTCGCAACGGGGGCACCACACACGATGAGACTGGAGTAGAGGCTGAAGGTAGGAGCCGACGGGTTGAAATCCCACCGCAGTCGTAGCGTCGTGATGGTGCGAATGTTGTGACTGGAGTAGAGACCGGTGTGTGCTCCAAGAAGACGATAGCCCCTAGATGCTGAGGTAGTCGAAGTCGCGGTGGTCGCGGTCGGGAGACACGCAGCAGAAGCCTGTTCTTCGGGAGGAGTCGACGTTCGAGCGTCAACGATCGGCGAGGGCGACACAACAAAAGAGCACCAGCAGGTCGGCCCTCCTTGCTTCTTTGATCGGCCGGACGTCGAGCAGCCCCGCCAGGGAGGCCGACAGCAGCGCACGCGTCTGCGCCGGTCATAGTGTCCGCGCCCGCGGCAGAATAGAAGGGGGATGACAGATCCGGTCGGGAAGGCCACGACAGCGACGGATCTGAGCGGGAAGACGCGATCTAGTCAAAGGGATGGCGGTTCGAGCCAAGAAGGCCGCAGCAACGCAGATCCGGCCGGGAAGGCCGCGACAGCGACGGATCCAACGAAGGCGATGAAGGGGGTGGGCGGCGGGCAAGTCCAGCCGGGCAGGGACCTGCGCCAGACCTAGCAGGGGAGTTTGACACCGGCAGCGATAGAAGCTTAAAGGTCGGCGCTGGAAGAGGAAGAAGAGTTGTGGCAGCAGCGCTGGCCAGAGGAGCCACTGCAGCGCTCATGGCGGCCAGTCAGGGGAGATACGGAATGCACGCGCGCTCGCGAGGCAGCGGCTGCCAGACAACACGTCTGAGAGTTAGCGGCAGCCTGCCTGCACGCTCGCGCTGCTGCGCAGCAGCCCACAGCGTGGAGGGGGGCACCGTGCCGCCATTGCCACGCCAGGGGCCAGGCTCACGGTTGCGCTGGTGGGGAGGAAGGCGGCGACGTCCACGACCATGGTCGTGCGGTGGGGCACGAACGTGCTGGCCGGTGCCTGCGTGGCCCTGGGGCGGCGGCACGCAGGGGAGAAGGGCAGACTAGGTGGAAGGGAAGGGGGCGGCAGCGGAGCAAGGGAGAAGGGCCGGCGAGCTTGGAGCAGGTGGCACCAGCGGCTGGGGCAGAGCCGATCTAGGGGTGCCGACGAGTAGAGGAGGGGAGGGGCGGCCGTCGGTGAGCCAGGGGCGGCGGCGCGCTGGTGAAGACTGAGGAGGCCGAGCGCTGGGAGTTCGACGCCTGAGACGTCACCACCTGGGCGAGCACGAGGGCACGATGAGCGGCTTCGTGCCAGGCGCAACGACTGGTGGGAGCCTCATCGACGCAGCGCGGGAGCAGGGAAGCGCTTGGCGCTGGTGACGGCTGGAGGTGAGGTGGAGGGAGCAGGACGAGGTGAGGGCGGCCTACAGAGGGAGCTCGAGCTCGCTGGCTGTGGGGTGGCGGCAGCTGGGAGTAGAGATGGCAATGGGTACCCGAAATCCAAAACCCGATGGGTTTTTACCCCATTAGGGTACGAGTTTGGGTCAATTTTCATAACCATGGGTTTGTTAATGGGCATAAATCTATACCCGATGGGTTTATGGGTACGGGTTTGTTCCTATAGTACCCAAACCCGTGGGTTTTTTAAACCCGACCAAACCTAGTGCATATTGTCATTTTATTTTATAAACGAACAACAAACTTGTTATTCCTTATTTACTTCATAATTTTTATCAATTGGTGAATGTATCCGTAGTCGGTGAGAGTGTTGCTTGCTTGCTATTATAGTTTTTACTAGCGTTATATATGTGGTGGATGGATAACTTAGTGCAAGGTCACTTAACTATACAACTTATTATTTGTATTTGATTCTCTCTACTAATAATTTTTATACCAAATCATGAACTCGTTGTTCATTACATAGATTTTGGATCATGATATCATTAATCATTACAATACTTATTGATTATGAGAAGAACAAGTATATTGGAGATGAAACCCGCGGGTAACCCATGGGTACCCGCTAACCCAATGGGTACGGGTTTGGGCAAAATCTCAAACCCGTCATAGGTACGGGTTTTTTAATGGGCATAGATATTTTTCACGGGTACGGGTTTTGGACGGCAAAACCCAGCGGGTTTGTACCCGTTGCCATCTCTAGCTGGGAGGAAGGAGGCCACCCCCGGGAGGGAAGGATGAGCCTCCCGGGGGCGGCGGCTAGGGGTGGGTGGCGGTTGTGGATTGGGAGGAAGAAGAAACCCTAGCCCTTTGATACCATGTAGAATTGAGTGGATTGATGATGTATTGATAATAGATGAGATACAATATATATATACTCAACCCTAACCCTAATGGGCCGGCAGCCCAACAGTGGTGTCGGCCCACACTCACACACATAGTCTAACACAACGTAGTTAAAGAAAAAAGAAGATTGTGGCACACAAGTGTACATCTAGCTAATGCCAAAATAGATTTTCAATAACTTCTATCATTCATATGTAAATCTCACAAATAAGTGCTTCGAATTATCAACAAGTAAAATGATGTGATTGGATCATACTTTATTAGTGCGATGAAAAAACAACAGTGGAATCTCAGTGCACTAGTGGACTCAATACTAGAACAGGGAGGCGCACTTCGTGCGCCCTACCGGACTGCTGCTTAACTACTACTCGACATATACTTCTATACTATACATATACTATTACATCTACAGGTAAAGAAATCAATTGAAGACATATGAGGTACTTAAAAACATACATCATCGACTTAACATATAGTGGCTGGAAAACGATGGAGAAACATCGCGCAATATTCTTACTCCACCTCTAGCAACTGGTTGGCAGTGGCAATCTAGGCCTTGCCCATTTGGCTCTGAAGTCAAGAAGGATGATGCTCCTCCATCTAGTTCTGACCCTGAGGTGGAGAATGTTGATGGCAACAATACATCAGATGATGCCGACGATGATTTGAGTGATGACTATGATTTTGATGCAAGTGAGAAAAGTTTTGAGACTCGAAAAATGAACAAGTGGTTCAAAGAGTATGGATTATAATATCATTCTTCTATTTGGCTTCAATACATTGCGTCCCCACATTTTTGTGAGCTGAGTATGGATTATAAATGCTTCTTCTAAGATGTTATAGAAAGGAACTCTTCTATCTTTTCAAGGGCCATACAAAAAAAATAATGGACACATCGATCAAATCGAAATATAGATGTACTAAATCGTTTGATGATACAACAATAAAAGGAGAAGAGAAGACAATAAATACCACTTTGATTCTGTGAATAGTCATCGTTTGTTTGTGTACAACAGCGATGTATTTACAGTTTATGCAAAATATTGAACAAATATGCACGCATGATGGTGTTACATTACTGCATATAAATTTGGAACCATTTGATGTCCAAAAGTAACTATTTCAGTTTAGGACAGAAGTTAGATCAATACTATTGTTCTATTTGATGGACTATGCTCTTCAACTGACCGATCAATTCTTTATAGGGGCATTCGTCTCAACTAGCCGCGTTGGACCACACTGTCTGCGTGCAGACTGATGTGTTTGTGACATTGCAAGGGGGGAACTTCCCTCACTTTCTGAAGGGGCACATGCGCTACATGTTTGGGGGCAATGCAAAGACAAGAAAACCAGACAACCAAAAGCTAGTCTTGTCTTTTGATGATCCCAACGTCAGGTTAGTTTGAGCAGTCACATTAGTACATCATAGGTTAATTTTGATGATCCCAACTTCATAGATTATTAGTAAGTGTAAAGTAGTCAGTCTGTCATTTGTTGCTAGTTACAGTCAAATCATAGATTAATTTTGATCTTTGATTCCATTCAGTCATTCAGATGATAATTCTTTGCTAAAGCAACCACCCAAAACAATATCTTTTAACCAATGGTCCAATTAGGCTGTTGTCCAAGGGATCAGTTGGAACGGTTGGGTGAGAAGGTATTTCATACAAAATAGCTAGCATGTAAAATTTTGTTGCAGCATGTTATAGATTCAGTCTTGATGAATAATTTTTTTTTGCAAATGATTTTATATTATTTTACGATCATGTGCCATATGAGTAACCATAATTCACAGCACGCTAACAGATCATGGAGAATAGAAAAAAGAAAATTCAGAACTTCGGCTGTGTGCTGCAGTGTTCATGAATGTATCAGATCCAACTATCTCATTGGACCCACTCCCAAAACATCGAAACTCTGCTTGGTGATACTGCCTGACGCACAGCTCTCTAGAAGTTAATGTATCTTATGATATTCGACAAGTTTTCTTATGATGTTCAGACATGAAAATAAATCTATTGTATTTGGAATCCAAAGCCTGTGAAATCTCCATGCATATATTTTAATTGATGGCAGACTAAAACCGCATGGCAACTATTCTTCATTTCATTAGATCAGTGGCCTTTGTTGGAACTTGCTAACCCGTGGTCAGCTAGCTCAAACAGTGAGAGAACAAGAAACAGTTTGATGTCGATTAACGCAGTGTATTATGGCAACAATGTTTTTTTCGTCCCCCACAATGGTGTTGTACGGGGGTATTTATAGATAACCAAGGGACAACTTTATTCTGTCAAAGACGGTTATGCCCTCGGTTACCTATGTTATCCCCGGAATATTTCTCTTAAGGGGGTTATGGCGGGTCATTACAGCGTGATTAAATACAAGCACGGATAGACACACTAACAACTCTGCCCTCATAGCGACTTACAAGTGGGGCCCTGTAGCGTGGGCTGGTTATACACAAACCCCCTATTACAATAACATGTGGGTGATGTAGGATTACGGGGAGGCTACACTAGCGCAAAACAAAATTTTCAACCCCATAAAACCAAGAACTACTGCGGTTATAGGTCATGGGATTACCACTAGACGCGCAGAGCAGCGGAAGACGTCTCGATGTAGACGAACGCGTCGAGCAGCGCCGTGCAGTCGCCGGCGTCCTTCACGTCCTCGCACGGTTCGTCCAAGTGCTCCAGATGCAGCACCTCCGAGATATCCACACGTACAGGGAGGAAGCGCCGCGTACCGAACTGCTAGGTTCGCGACGGCGGCTTGGCGAGGGCGAGAGGCGAGCGGCGGCTGCTGGTTTGCATGTGGCGAATTAGGTTATGTCTTAACCGCGCCCCGCCCCTCATTATATAGGCGTTATGGTGGGCTTCTGACGCCGAGGCCCATCATTAACCCTAAAGCCCAGTCTAATTTCGGATCTAATCCGAATTAGGCTTCCTTCCCCTTAAGTGTGTGACCCTATAGGTTCACGTACAAATAGACATAGCCCGAGTACTCTTACTTGGCCCAATAATTGACAGCGGCCTCTAGCAAGACATGTCAACTCCTATGTGTACGTAAAGATCATATCAGACGAACCATTGCGACATTACGTACATGTTGTTCCCTTTGTCTCACGATATTTGGTCTGGCTCTAAGCTGACCTCTCTTTCTCGATACTGTGAATTGGAATCCTTTCAATGGTTAACTCTTAACCCTAGCACGGCCATGCATTTCTTGATCCAATCACTCGAGGGGCCCAGAGATATCTCTCTCACAAAGAGAGGGACAAATTCCATCTTGACTGACCATGTCTCACAGCATGCTTCCTGACAAACCCAAAACTACCTTTATAACTACCCAGTTACGGGATAGCGTTTGATAGTCCCTAAGTAAGTCAATTCACATCTTGAGAACATGCGACAATCTCAGGTCTAAGGATACAATATTCATGTTGCAAGAAGAGAACTATATTACAATATCTCACGTTGGGTCGGTCCAGCCTCATGTCATACATGCGCCCACATTATTAGTTTAACATCTCCATGTTCATGACTTGTGAAATGTATTCATCAACTAATACATGTGCTAGTCATCGACTCTGACTAGGGACATCATTTAGAATAACCATATAAGTAAAGAATCTCACAAACAATTCACATAATTGCTAATCAATACAAGGTGCCTTCCATGGATATTCAATTAAGCAATATATATATCATAGATACAAAGAAATATGCTCATCTCTATGATTATCTCTAGGGCATATTTCTAACAGTCTCCCACTTGCACTAGAGTTAATCTAGAAGATATCTAATACCCATAGATCTCACGTGTGCCTCATGCTTAGGTTGTGGAAGAGGTTTTGTCAAAGGATCAGCAACATTCAAATCCGTATGTATTTTGCATATCTTTATCTCACCCCGCCTAATGAATTCACGTATGAGGTGAAACTTCCGCAGTACGTGTTTGTTTTTCTGGTGGTTCCTTGGCTCCTTAGCTTGCGCAATAGCCCCATTGTTGTCACAGTAGAGGTTCAATGGGCTAGATGCATTAGGAAACACACCAAGCTCGATGAGGAACTTTCTTATCCAAACACCTTCCTTCGCAGATTCAGAAGCTGCAATGTACTCGGCTTCTATTGTAGAATCAGTCATAGTCTCCTGTTTGGAACTCTTCCAACTAACAGCACCACCATTTATTGTGAACACAAAACCTGATTGCGATTTTAACTCGTCTGGGTCAGTTTGGAAGCTAGCATCGGTGTAACCAGTTACAACGAGCTCCTCCTTACCCCCATATACCAGGAACATATCTTTAGTCCTTCTTAAGTACTTAAGAATGCCTTTTACCGCTGTCCAGTGATCCTCACCTGGATCAGCCTGGTATCTACTCGTAGCACTTATAGCGTATGAAACATCTGGGTGTGTACTTATCATGGCATACATGATTGAACCAATTGCTGAGGCGTATGGTACCTTACTCATGCGCTCCCGCTCATTAGCCGTTGCAGGACATTGCATCTGGCTAAGGTGTTTACCATGTGACATAGGTATGAACCCTTTCTTGGACTGTTCCATGTTGAACCGTTTCAAAACCTTGTCAATGTACGTATCTTGACTTAATCCTATAAGCCTCTTCGACCTATCTCTATAGATCCTTATGACCAAAATATATGTTGCTTCCCCTAAGTCCTTCATAGAAAAACTCTTTTTCAGTGAAGCCTTGACGGACTCCAGCATAGGAATGTCATTCCCAATCAATAATATGTCATCCACATACAAGATCAGAAATACAACAGCGCTCCCACTTTCCTTCTTGTAAACACAAGCTTCTTCTTCATTCTGATGAAAACCAAGCCCTTTGATCACTTCATCAAAATGAATGTTCCAACTCTGAGATGCTTGCTTCAACCCATAAATGGATTTCTGAAGTTTGCATATCTTTCCAGCATTGATCGGATCGACAAAACCCTCGGGCTGTATCATATACACGTCCTCATCTAGGTTTCCATTAAGGAAAGCTGTTTTGACATCCATCTGCCAAATCTCATAATCGAAATATGCGGCAATAGCTAGAATGATCCGAATAGATTTAAGCATCGCTACTGGCGAGAATGTCTCGTCATAGTCAACTCCTTGAACTTATCGAAAACCCTTTGCAACAAGTCGAGCCTTATAGATGTGAACATTTCCATCCATGTCTTTCTTCTTCTTATAGATCCATTTGCATTCTATAGGTCTAACACCATCAGGCGGGTCAACCAAGTTCCAAACTTGATTTTCTCCCATGGAATCTATCTCGGATCTCATGGCGACATGCCATTTCTCGGAATCTGGGTCCATCATCGCTTCTGAATATGTTGCAGGTTCGTCGTTGTCTAACAACAACACTTCCCCATAGCCCAACAATAGCACTTCTCCTCGTGCCTCGCGAAGCCTTGCTGACCTTCGTGGTTGTGGTGGTGATTCTCTTGCCATAGACGTCTCAACTTGTTCTGCTACATTAGCATCACTTGTTGAATCTTGTCCCACTGGCTCATCCTGAACTTCTTCAAGATACACCTTTTGTTTACTTTTCTCTCTTTTGAGAAACTCTCTCTAAGAACATACCGTTCCGGGCGACAAACACTTTGCCCTCTGACCGGTGGTAAAAGTAATATCCTAAAGTTTCCTTTGGATATCCCACGAACATGCACTTGTCCGATTTTGGAGTGAGTTTATCCGACTGTAGTCGCTTGACGTAAACCTCACAACCCCAAATCTTCAGAAAAGACAAACTGGGAGTCTTCCCAGTCCACATCTCATATGGTGTCTTAACTACAGACTTAGACGGTACCCTATTTAGTGTGAAAGCTGCTGTTTCTAGAGCGTATCCCCAAAACGACAAAGGTAGGTCCGACTGGCTCATCATTGATCGAACCATATCCAATAAAGTCCGATTACGTCGCTCAGACACGCCATTCCTCTGAGGCGTTCCAGGCGGCGTAAGCTGTGGAACAATTCCACAACTCTTTAGATGATTGCTAAACTCATGACTCAAATATTCACCACCACGATCTGATCGCAGTGCTTTAATTTTCTTGCCACGCTGATTTTCTACTTCATTCTGAAACTCTTTGAACTTTTCTAAGGATTCAGACTTGTG
Source organism: Zea mays (assembly GCF_902167145.1). Taxonomy (NCBI): domain Eukaryota; kingdom Viridiplantae; phylum Streptophyta; class Magnoliopsida; order Poales; family Poaceae; genus Zea; species Zea mays. Next base: position 106,779,510 of record NC_050102.1, read on the forward strand.
TTTCATTAAGTAGACATACCCATATCTACTAAAATCATCAGTGAAGGTTATGAAGTATTGGAATCCTCCCCTAGTTGTCGTACTCATTGGTCCGCAAACATCAGTATGTATGAGTTCCAATAAATCTAACGTCCTCTCCGGTAAACCCGTGAAGGGCGCCTTGGTCATCTTACCAAGTAAGCAAGCTTCACATGTCTCGTATGATTCAAAATCAAACGAAGTTAAAAGCCCATCAGAATGAAGCTTCTTCATGCGATTCTCACTTATATGACCCAAACGACAGTGCCACATGTAGGTAGGACTTAAATCATTAGGCCGAGGCCTTTTAGCACTAATATTACAGATAGGTGCATCATCAAGATTTAAAATGAATAACCCATTCATAATGGATGCAAAAGCCACAAACATGCCATTCTTAGAGATCACACAACAATTGTTTTCACTCGCAAATGAATAACCATCCTTCATCAAACATGAAGGAGACATAATGTTTCGACTCATACTAGGAACTAGATAACAATTATTTAACTCCAAAATAAATCCTGATGGGAGGTGGAGTTGCATCGTCCCGACGGTCAACGCAGCAACTCTTGCATTATTGCCTACCCGGAAATCAACTTCTCCTCTTTTCACGCTTCTACTTCTTATCATTCCCTGCATCGAATTACAAATATGGGCAACCGATCCGGTATCAAATACCCAAGAATTAATATAAGAATCAGCAAGAAAAATTTCTGTAATGTGAATAGCAAGTGTACCTGCTGCGGCTGTACCCTTACCGCCGCGATCCTTAATAGAGGCCAAGTACTGCTTGCAATTCCTTTTCCAGTGACCAAGTTCTTTGCAATAAAAGCACTCTGCATCTGCAGCTGGTCCAGCCTTGGGCTTTTGATTTGGCTTGGATACTGTATCCTTTGCCTTGCCCTTCTTCTTTTGAGTTTTACCCTTCTTCTTAAAGTTGGGTTTGTTTTGGACCGCCATCACATGGCCGCTGCTGCCAGCGCTTTTCTTTATGTCCCCCTCTGCAGTTTTTAGCATGCCACATAGTTCATTGAGGCCCCTCTCCGCCCCATGCATATGGTAGTTCGTGATGAAGTTTCCATAGCTGGGTGGAAGAGATGCCAAAATGAAGTCAGTGGCCAACTCTTGGCTTATTGGGAAGCCTAGCTTCTCCAACCTCTGACTGTAACCAACCATTTTGATTACGTGTGGCCCAACTGCTGCGCCTTCTGCTAGCTTGCATTCCAGAAAGGCTTTGGACACATTGAACCTTTCAGTCCTAGCCTGAGTCTGGAACATATCCTTGAGCGCCACGATCATATCGTGCACCTCATGGTTCGTCTCAAACTGCATCTGGAGCTCAGGCTCCATGCAAGCAAGCATTAGGCAACTCACTTCAAGATTAGCATCCATTGCTTTCTTGTAAGCGGTTTTAGCTGCAGCAGTTGCATTTTCACCAGGATCCTCTGGCAGTGGGGTGTCTAGAACGTCTTCCTTTTTTCAGCCCTGAGAACAATTCTCAGGTTACGGATCCAATCCGTATAGTTTGTTCCATTTAACTTATCCTTTTCAAGAATCGATCGCAAAGTAAATGTTGGTGTGCTAGGTGTCATTTATCTACAACAAAATAATGCAAAATACTAAGACAAAAATATCCATGACAGAGTAAATCATATTAAACATTTAATAGTCTACTCCCACTAAAATCAATATCCCTCTATTGATACTTAGTGATTCAGAATCCACAACTAACAAGTCTACTAGTGAGCTTTAGCATCACCGCTAGAAGACAAGGTAGATCGGTAAGCAACTCCTTGCTAATCATATCATATATATGACTTATGTTGTTGGGTGACATCTCTATGTCTCGGCTCCCAACCTTATGCCCCAAAGTCCTTAACCATTAAGCTGACTTTGTTTAAGTTAACCAACCCTTTCTGCAGTTCGTATCCGATACAAACCTATCTAGTCAAGGAAAACTGGCGGCACCCTAATTTCATAGACCCACCACCAATTGTACAAGACTTATGATAGTGCAAGGTTTGGAGAGGCATTAAAGCTTAAACATTTATGAGGGATCATCCTACTTATATCATCGTACGCAAGGACATATATGCAATATGAACAAGTAGAACATAAAGAATGGCATTCACACAACAGTTGTGATTCGGTATGGCTTGCTGTCACATGGTGATCCCCATCTCCAATAATCTGTCCATCACGATGATCTCCATCTCCATGATATAGGTATGCCATCCTCCAGGTGATGAGTCCTTCAAGACCTATCTAACGTATGCTGGTAAACAAATTACATATACGCTTTGGATCATCACATGTTGACACGCAGGTCATTACATTAAATTTGGACAATACATGTGGCTCCAGCCGTATTGCCCTGGTCACGACATGCAGGTCATGAATAATTTATTAACATGCATCATATACACAATAGCCATACCGATAACATGATGTCCTGCAAAAACAGGTTAGACAAACACGTTTCTATACGTTCGCCACTTCAGCAGATAGCCACGGCGGTCAGCGGGCGGGGGGTCGAGGGGGGAGCCGCCCCCCGCGGGTCTCAGGGCAGCGCCCTGAAAACCTCACAGGATTCCATGCATCGTATGTATGGAAATTCCACTGGAAATCTCATGCGGTTGATCAAATCAACCCAAATCCGAGACTTTCGACCCGAAGAAGATTACACTCATGACGTTGATCTGTTACGTCAATCTGCTGGTTGTGTACACAGTTAGCCCCGATGGTGATTCCAGCCGGTAGGGGCAAGTCGCGCATACAACAGAGAAGGACGAACTGATCTCTCCAGTCATATCCGATGTAATCTACTTCAACCCTTTATTACCAATTGATGTAATCAAACCGTGCATCAAGTAGATCCATCTCATGAACCTAGATCCAGACCTAAAACTACGCAGAACCTCCTTTGATACCACTGTAGGAATACGGGGAGGCTACACTAGCGCAAAACAAAATTTTCAACCCCATAAAACCAAGAACTACTGCGGTTATAGGTCATGGGATTACCACTAGACGCGCAGAGCAGTGGAAGACGTCTTGATGTAGACGAACGCGTCGAGCAGTGCCGTGCAGTCGCCGGCGTCCTTCACGTCCTCGCACGGTTCGTCCAAGTGCTCCAGATGCAGCACCTCCGAGGTATCCACACGTACAGGGAGGAAGCGCCGCGTACCGAACTGCTAGGTTTGCGACGGCGGCTTGGCGAGGGCGAGAGGCGAGCGGCGGCTGCTGGTTTGCAGGTGGCGAATTAGGTTATGTCTTAACCGCGCCCCCGCCCCTCATTATATAGGCGTTATGGTGGGTTTCTGACGCCGAGGCCCATCATTAACCCTAAAGCCCAGTCTAATTTCGGATCTAATCCGAATTAGGCTTCCTTCCCCTTAAGTGTGTGACCCTATAGGTTCACGTACAAATAGACATAGCCCGAGTACTCTTACTTGGCCCAATAATTGACAGCGGCCTCTAGCAAGACATGTCAACTCCTATGTGTATGTAAAGATCATATCAGACGAACCATTGCGACATTACGTACATGTTGTTCCCTTTGTCTCACGATATTTGGTCTGGCTCTAAGCTGACCTCTCTTTCTCGATACTGTGAATTGGAATCCTTTCAATGGTTAACTCTTAACCCTAGCACGGCCATGCATTTCTTGATCCAATCACTCGAGGGGCCCAGAGATATCTCTCTCACAAAGAGAGGGACAAATTCCATCTTGACTGACCATGCCTCACAGCATGCTTCCTGACAAACCCAAAACTACCTTTATAACTACCCAGTTACGGGATAGCGTTTGATAGTCCCTAAGTAAGTCAATTCACATCTTGAGAACATGCGACAATCTCAGGTCTAAGGATACAGTATTCATGTTGCAAGAAGAGAACTATATTACAATATCTCACGTTGGGTCGGTCCAGCCTCATGTCATACATGCGCCCACATTATTAGTTTAACATCTCCATGTTCATGACTTGTGAAATGTAGTCATCAACTAATACATGTGCTAGTCATCGACTCTGACTAGGGACATCATTTAGAATAACCATATAAGTAAAGAATCTCACAAACAATTCACATAATTGCTAATCAATACAAGGTGCCTTCCATGGATATTCAATTAAGCAATATATATATCATGGATACAAAGAAATATGCTCATCTCTATGATTATCTCTAGGGCATATTTCTAACAAGTGACAACACGTGGTCTTCGTGTTCCACATGCTTAGCCTTCGGAAGTCGCGGAGGCCTTCGTCACGACCCGCCGAGGCGGAGGGAGCGCCTAGGCCTTCGTCCTCTCTTTGCGCTCCCATTGTGGTGGGGCTCCCACTCTTCGGTCTTTGCGCTCTTTGGTCTTCGCATGAATCCCTTCCGACATGTTCCGCTTTTGTCGTGTACCGATCGAGCGAGGGGGCGTTTTGTCTTCGTCCTAACATTTGCCCTTCGAGGGACCAGTTAGACTAAGTAAGCTCGTGCCGAAGTCTGTCGAGAGATGGCTAAAACGCTGCCCTCACTCGAATTGGTCCCGTGGGGATTTTTGAAATGTGACCGTTGATGAGACGTTTTACTGTGGGATTGTTGAGTTCCCAAGGCGCTGACCCTGGCCTATAAAAGGTTGTGCCTGGGCTACAAATTTTTTATCCATCTGTGCGCGCGTTGAAAAACCCTAGCTTTCTTCTCTTTGCTTGCTTGCCCTCTTTCGCTCTCGCTCTGCCGGAGATCTAGTCTGCATCAAGCAAACTGCTCGCCACCGCCGCCGGTACGTGACCATGTCGTCTTCTTCCTCGTCGTCGTCTGCTACGATCGCGTCCTCGAACATGTCGTCGTCAGAGAAGACTATTAGTGATCCGGCGACGGTTGTGGAACTGCAGCACGGGCATACGTTCAAATTTGGTACATCGAGGATTTACTTGGGAAGAGTGCTAGAGATGCAGCGTCTGGGCTATTTTGGGAACGGAGTCGGGCGGGCGTCTAGGGCTAAAGATGTCCCTGAGCCAGAAGGGGAGTTGGTTGTGTTCGAGGCGTTTTTCGTTGCCGGTCTTCGCTTACCGGCGCATCGCTTCGTAGTGGAAGTTTTGAGGAAATTTAAAATTCAAATTCATCAATTGACGCCGAATGCTATGGTTGCACTGGCGAAGTATGTCTGGGCAGTATCATCATATGGTGGAGAACCGTATGCTGAGGTCTTCGCCAAGAATTATTGTCTGCACTGGCAGAAAAGAAAGATAGGTGGTTTGATTGCTCAATTTGGGTCCTGCACTTTTACGCCGAGGACTGGAAAGACTTCGGCTGAAGTGATTGAGATTGTTCCTTGCGCTAAGAATAAATGGGGTAACTGGTGGTACTTTTGGTTTTATGTGGCGCGCGGGGATGTCGAATGGTTGCCTACGTTGCCCCCGACCATTTTGTGCTCGCATTGCTATGTGGCATTTCCACATTTTAAGGTGAAAAAGGGGGATCGGAACGAGGAGGCCCTTCGCTACGCGACCCGGCTGAGCAGCGACCGTGATTTGGTAGAAGAGTTTGTTGCCTGCGGAGTGTGGTCGCTAACGCACGGGTGGGATTTGGGCGAAGTTAGACCTCGTCGGATGCCAACGTTGGGGGATAAGATGGTGCGGGGCCTAGCCTTCATTGTTTACTTGCAAGGGCGGGATGCAGCCGCCTTCGTGCGGGAGGTGGAGTCAAAGGCCATTAAGATTGTTGGGAAGTATGTGCCAAAGACTGAGATGCTAAGGAGTCAGGATATCCGCGGTTCCAACGTCAGGTTGAACCATGTTTTTGAGTTGAATAGCTTGCCATACGGTCCTTACTCGAAGGGGTACTCTACTGACGCCGGCGACGACCGAGGAAAACAGGTGAAGACCCGGCTTGAAGAGGGCACCTCGAAGGGGAAGGCTGACGTTGCAGTTACCCGAAAAAGGAAAATAGATTTGCAAGGTACGGGGGATGATGAGATGGGGCCGAGGGCCTCTGGGATTTTTGTTGAGGAGTTAATGGGGACGTGTGCGGGTCCTGGGGAGGTGATGTCTTCGCCCGAGCTGCAGGAAACATCTTCGCGCAAGCTAAAGTTTACCGGGGGTCGATGTCATAGAAAGGACCCTATACCGGGCCACGGCGATGACTATTTTACGTCCCGTTTGGCTCGTGAGCTAAGAATCTTTTCTTACGGGAGAAATATTCACTACCGGAAACGAGTGCTTTGCCGAGTGCCCAAAAGCACTCGGCAAAGCCTTAAAAACACTCGGCAAAGAAGGCTCGGCAAACAGTGCATCGACAAAGCCTTCTTTGTCGAGTACTTTTTCTCGGGCACTCGACAAAGAGGTTTGCCGAGTGCCAGGGAGCACTCGGCAAAGAAAAGCAGCCATTACGGCGACGGGTGACGGAGACGGCGTCTTTGCCGAGTGTCTGCCCAGCAGCACTCGTCAAAGAATCAATCTTTGTCGAGTGCCACCTGGGACACTCGGCAAAGAACCCGCCAGGGAGGGTCCTCATGTCAGGTTCTTTGCCGAGTGCTACGTATGGCACTTGGCAAAGCGTGACTCTTTGCCGAGTGTCAGAGACATTACACTCGGCAAAGAACCTATACCGGTGCCCAGGTCTTGGTTCTTTGCCGAGTGCTATGCTCTTGACACTCGGCAAAGTGACCAGTATGCACCTTTTTATTTGTTTTTTGTATTCCATCCACACAAACAAAAGATATCACAAATATATCACATATATACATCACAGATATCATCACAAACATAAATAGCCAACACAAACATAAATATCCATCACAAACATAAGTGTTCAACACAAGTACCCAAGACAAACATAAGTCTCATACGTCTCAAGCTCTGACATAAGTATCCAACACAAACATAAGTGTCTAACACAAGTTTTGAAGTCTTAAAACACACAGACATAAGTATTCAACACTAAAAACATAAAACTCATGGAGGTGGGCGGTTGGTCTGGTGCTGCGTTGGGCTGAACCCTTCAGGAGGGTTGTTGGATGCGGCCCCAGATTGACCCTGCACAGAGAAGAGATTGCATGTGTTATACCAGATGCATTACCAACATCTAACTACAATTTTGATACTCACAGAGTATGGAACACAGTAGGGTCAACTGCAGGGAACAATGGAGGTGGCGGAGCGAAACCCTGTGCCGCTATAAGGCTCTGCATGTACTGGAACATATCTGCCATCCTCTGATCAGTCGTCGCCCGCTCCGCCATTATCCTCGCCTGCATCTCTTCTAGTTGGGTCTGTAATATTACAAGCCAACGTTATAGTAACTCAAAGAGAACGTATATAACTCAAGGAAGGACGAGTTACAGAAGCACTAACCTCGAGTTGCTATATGCGCTGCTGTGAGCTATCGTGCCGAGGTCGTATGGCTGGACTCGAGCCCGTGCTCCTTGCTCTCACCTGAGACAGAGTGGGAGTGGAGGACGAGTCGATTGCCCCATCGGCAATCCAGTACCGCCCATGTCTCTTGCCTCCTCCGACCCTCATGAGCACATCGGGGTCGATCGGCTCGGTGCTCGGATCATAGTCTGGGCCATGGACCTCCTGTGCCATGGCGGTGTAGTCATGAAGGCGGCTGTAGACGGCGGGGTTGGTGTAGGCCTCGGGCCCGTCATCCGGGTTGTAGGTGACGTCGAACGTCGCCTTGCCCTTATGGGCCATAGAATAGGCCGAGAAGGTGGAGCAAGGTCGGCCACCATGTGACGCCGACTGCAAGAAAACCAACGAGATAGTTAGAAATATTATCTAATCCAGTGCTATATACCTAAATAAAAAGAGGGTGTACCCATGCTTCGGCATATTGGCCCAGGCTCCGGCTGCCATGGTGGTGGGAGGGACCTTGCATCATCATACGCCGTTCCCGGCTAGCAATGTGCGCCTCGTCCCACTCAGCCGAACACCACCTATCCACCATCTGCTCCCAGCACAGAGGATGTGCGGCGCACCAATGTGGAATCATCTACAAAGTAAACACGAAAAGTGCATATCAGAAGATAAAATAAAATTAATGCATGGAGTACTGGTACCAAACATTCATGACTTTACCTGCAGGTACTGGTCCCTGGTCAACGACATGGTTCGGGCTTGAGTTTTGGTCACCCTCTCCCCAAGGACGGAGCCATGGTAGGTGACGATGGCCTGGATTCGGGCCTCATAGTGCATGTCCACGACGAGCTTCTTACAGCTCGTGGTGGCCACCACATCCGCCCTAGCCTCGTATCCAGCCTCACATCTGAAGAAATCCTGCATACAAAAATGATGTATCCATACATTATTTCAAGAATTTGCAACGAATGCGACATATTTTACATTATACTAAGACTTACCCACAGCTCTTGCTTCACCCGCTCCGCCTTGTTATTGAATTCCCGGCTGTCCCGGTCTACTGCATCGGGGGCGACAGCGTAGTGGTCGAAGGTGAAGGCTGGGCCCATCACTCCGGCGTACTCCACCAGTCCAGGGAAGTGTTCCCTGCACAGCAGGCCGAGGATGCCATTGGGGGGGCTGATGATGACCCCCAGCATAATCCACAACCGTCCAAGACCTGTCCAAGTGATAAATAAAAAGTATTAGTTTATATTATGATTTTGAACACATATTATGAACAAGAATGAAGAACATAAAGTTACATACCTCTCCCCTTCCGGCCGAATCAGGGGCCGCCTGTCCCGAAGTATGGGACGCTGAGGAAGACTCGCGGGACCTCGCAGGTAGATGCCCCTCGAACCTGAGGCACCAGAACCTGAGGCGTCCTGCTCCTGGTCGTTGTCGTCCTGCTGCTGGTCGTCGTCGACCTGAGGCGCCGCCTGCTGCTGGACAAGGTCGTCCTGCTGTGTCGCCTGCTGCTGGTCTGCCTCGTCCGCCGTCCAACTCCTCCTCCCCCTCCTCCTACTCAGCCAATTACCGCGGACCATATTTGTCCAAAAACCTGCAATTAAGAGTAAACAAATAAGCACATATAAAAAGATGTATTTAAAAACAGGTGCGAAATAAAAAGTCATATAGCATTACATCGATTAAAAATAATCTTCATATGTGTCGAGGTTAGCCGGATCATAACTCTCATCATCATTATCAACCATTTCAATCTCAACACCATCGGAAGACACAACCTCGTCATTAATGTCATTGCCTTCAAGGATTACTAAGTCATTATCATTTTGCACCTCATCATCCTCCTCATCAACAACCATTTCAATATCTACGTCCATTCCAATAGCTTCGGTTGAGTCTATCTCAAATCGCCCTTCTAGCCCATCTTCTTGGAAGAACTCTCCATCATATGTGTCCGGGTCTAAGTTGTATTCTTCATCGTTAGGAACAGGTAACCTCCTGTGTGGCGATACCTTATACACAACATCCCAACCCTTAAGATGTTCTTTCGTTTGGCACGCATATGGGAGATAATACACTTGTGTGGCCTATTGGGCCACGATATAGACATCGTCTCCTACTAAGGTGGAATCTTGTCGAATTTCGACTATCCCAAGATTAGAATGTGTCTGTCTCGTCACTTGAGGGTCAAACCAACGACATTTGAATATCACTGGAGTAAGAGGTTTGGAACCATAAAAAATGAGCTCATATATTTCTTCGATTCGTCCAAAATAATCGACATTGTCAAGGCCGCGCGTAAAGACTCCAGAACACGTTGTTTTTTGATTGGGCCGACTTTTGTCGTAGTTTGTTGTGCAAAAACGGTATCCATTGACGTCATACCTAGAATATTTCTTGACCCTATAAGCAAAGCCATTGGCTACTTGTCTCAACTCGGCACTCGTAGACGGATCTCTTTGGCCCTGCAAGTATTCGCAAGTTAAAAGACGCTAAATTGAGTTCAAAGACGTATCTCTTTTACAAACTAAGCATGTACCTTACGTTTGAACCAGGAAATGAAATCAGGCAACCCATTTCTCGCACCCTTTCTAAGAAGAGTGTCATATTCCTGTGGAGTGGGGTCCCTTGATCGACGCCAGAATTCATGAAGGAAATGTTCCATGTATGGCGTCACCTCTTCAAGGTTGGTCAATATGTATAGCATGATATGCCGCCACTCTTCATGTGTCAGGGTCTTGGTGGTCGAGCCACTTGCGCTTCTGAGTTGGCCTCGAAATATGCTAAGGTTCGATTCATTGTCGCCATCATTGTAACGAGGGGGTGGATTATGTACGCTCGGCAGTTTGTCACCATAATAAGTTGTTGTGAAGTTTGAGACCTCCTCTTTCGAATAGTCTTTAGACATCTCTCGATTGGATAGCACCAACGTCCCTGTACGGGCCCCCCCATTCGTGCCTCATAGGGGAGATGAAGAATCAAATGCTGCATTGGATTGAAGAAGCCGGGTGGAAATATCTTCTCAAGCTTACACAGTAACACGAGTGCCAATCTTTCCAAGTCTGCAACCACAGTCCGAGATAACTCTTTTGCACAAAGCTAACGGAAGAAATAGCTCAACTCTGAAAGCGCTAGCCAGACATGCTCAGGGACATAGCCTCGAACCATCGCAGGAAGAATCCGTTCAATCCATATGTGGAAGTCATGACTCTTCATCCCTAAGACTCGCATAGTAGATAAGTTCACCCCTACTCAGGTTAGCTGCATACCCATCAGGGAACATCAACATCTTGATCCACTGAAGTACTTCCTTCCTCTGGGCCCTGCTTAGGATGAAATCGGCCTTAGGCCTTCTCCACGTCTTTCCGCCACTTGGCGGCTTCATCTCTAGGTTTGGTCTATCACATAACGCTGCCATATCCACTCTTGCCTTCACGTTATCCTTTGACTTATCAGGAATGTCCATAATTGTTGCCCACAGTGCCTCGGCAACATGCTTTTCAGTGTGCATCACATCAATGTTGTGTGGAAGGAGCAGGTCGTCATAATAGGGGAGCCGAGTCAAGCCAGACTTATGTGTCCACATATGCTGCTCACCATAGCCCACAAAACCACCTTCTGTATTAGCCACGAGCCCATCTATCTGTTGAAGAATTTCGGCAAAAGTCATCGTTGCAGGTGGGCGGTCTGTCACTACGACACCTTTCGTAAAGTTCTTGATGTCTAGGCGGAATGGATGGTCAGCAGGGAGAAATTGCCGATGTTTATCGAAGGACGAATATTTGCCACCCTTTTTCAACCAAATGAACCTGAGAGCTTCCTTGCAAACTGGGCATGGGAACTTACCGTGAACACACCAGGCGCAGAATAGCCCATACACCGGTAAGTCATGCATGGAGTACTGGTACCAAACATGCATTCTAAGGTTTGTCTTCGTAGCTCGATCATACGTCCATACCCCTTCCTCCCAGGCACGTACCAATTCATCGATCAAAGGCTCCATGTACACACCCATTTTATTCCCTGGGTGTCCGGGAATTATCAACGACACGAATATATTCTGCCTTTGAAAGCACACACCAGGGGGAGATTGATTGGGATAACAAACACGGGCCAACATGTGTACGGGGCAGCGCTCATTCCATATGGATTGAACCCATCTGTGGCCAACGCAACACGTACATTACAAGCCTCTTCGGCTTTCTCACGGTGAATGGCATCAAAGTGTTTCCATGCTTCACCATCGGATGCGTGCACCATCTTGTCAGGATTGTATCGTTTTCCATTTTTGTGCCATGTCATCTGTTTCGCGGATTCCTCTGTCATGTACAGACGCTGGATCCTCGGTACGAACGGAAGGTGTCGTAGGATTGTCAAGGGGATGTCGAGCTGCCTCTTCTGTCCATCACCAGAGTCTACCTCCATGAACCTAGACGATTTACACTTGGGACAGTACTTTGCTTCCGAGTATTCTTTCCTAAATAGCACGCAGCCCTTCGGACAAGCATGAATCTGCTCATACGTCATCTTGAGTGCACGAAGGAGTTTCTTTGCCTCGTACATGCTCTTTGGCAGAACGTGATCATCCGGAAGCAGGCTCCCAATAACCGTCAACAAGCCATCGAATGCGTCTCTACTCATGTTGTACTACGACTTGAACGCCATTACACGCCCAATGGCATCCAGTTGAGAAACCTTTGTCTGCCCGTGAAGGGGCTTCTGTGCCGCGTCGAACATGTCGTAGAACGCCTTTGCAGTTGGCTCTGGCTCGTCATCCATACATCCTCTCGTGTACTGTGCCTCCTGATAGTCGTTCAACATATCCGCTACCCCCGCATCCATGTCATAATCCTCGACACGTTGTCTCAACACCTCCTCTCTCGTACGATGCGCTTCACCATGAAATATCCATCGAGTATAGCCCGGCGTAAACCCATTCTTCCAAATATGTACTACCATGGCCTTCTTTGGTTTTCTTTTCTGGTTGGCACATTTGTTACACGGGCATAGGACTAGACTCGCTCCTTTAGCAGCTTCGCCATATGCCCGTTCCAAGAAATCATCGGTCTTTCTAATCCATTCAGTGGTGACATCGTTCCTTCCTCTACGGCCTGTGTACATCCACTCACGGTCCTCCATCCTCTAACAGAAGCCTAGCAACAGAAAATTTCGGCAGCACCTCCCCTGCACGGGGAGGTTTCGAAATCCTACAAATAAAACTATCAGCACGATGGCTGACATCCACACATAATTTAATGGCACGATGGTCGGCAATCAACAATGCTACATATTAACCTAAACATACACGTATTAAAACTAATCATTTCATATAAATCATACACGTAGAACATAAAGCAAGCAATCACCTTGGAGGTTTGGTCACGGGCGAGACGACGGGTCGCGGGCTAGACGACGGGTCGCGGGCGAGGCGCCGGGCGAGCGAGGGCACGGCGGGGGAACGGCGGGGGCGGTGGGCGGGGGCACGGCGACGCGAGCACGGCGAGCACGGCGGGCGCGGGTGAGGGGCACGGCGGGCGCGGCTGCGGGCATGGCGGTGAGGGCGCGGGCGCGGTGGGCGAGGGGCACGGCGGCGTCGGCGCGGGCACGACGGGCGTGGGCACGGTGGCGTCGGCGCGGGCACGGCGGGCGCGGCGCGGGCACGAGGGCACGGCGGCGGTGAGCGAGGTCGCGGCGGCGGTGGGCAGGGGCGCGGTGGGCGAGGGCGCGGCGGCGGTGAGGTCGCGGCGGTGGCACGTGTGAGTGAGGAGAGTGAGAGAGTGAGGAAGAAAGCGCTGACTATTGGTATGTACGCGTGCTTTGCCAAGTGCCCGTGATCTGGCACTCGGCAAAGTTTTTTTAAAATTTTAAAATACGCTTTGCCGAGTGCCAGATCGCTGGCACTCGGCAAAGCCGTCTTTGTCGTGTGTCCCCTGGGGCCCTGGGCGACACTCGGCAAAGACTCTTTCACTATACTTTGTCGAGTGCCACCCAGCTGACACTCGGCAAAGCCTACTTTGCCTAGTGTCAACCAGCTGACACTCGGCAAAGTACATTTGTATTTTTTTTATTTTCCCAACCAAACTTTTTGTGGTGTCTTCCTACACTATGTAGACCTACATGTACCATTTTAGGACAATTATAACTGTGTTTTCAATAGCTAGTAGATTTAGTTCGTTTATTTGGATTTATTCGGAAAATTCAGATTTGAACTGTAGGTCACTCGAAACTTGGAAAACCGTGCATGCAAAAATGATATCCATGCTACTTAGCACAAGTTACGACCGATTTCAGGAGCGGACCGGAAACTTCGAGCACCATGCTCACTCAACATGGCCGTGAACTTGCCATCTAGGTGTTTAAAAATTGTATAAAACACAAACAAACTCAGAAAATTATGAAACCTGTCCGCGTGTCATGATATCATATGTAGAGGCTGTGATAAAAAATTAGAATGTTTGGAGAAAGTTGTCAGATATTATGTGTAGAAACCTAAGAGAACTACACATGAAATCATGGAGTTTCAATGTGGATCTCTTAGGTTTGTACACATAGTGCGTCACAGCTTTCTCGAAATTTTTTCAAATTTTTATCATAGCCTCTACATATGATATCATGACACGTGGACATGTTTCATGATTTTATGACTTTGTTTGTGTTTTATACAATTTATAAACACTTGGATGGCAAGTTCACGGCCATGTTAAGTGAGCATGGTGCTCGAAGTTTCCGGTCCACTCCTGAAATTGGTCGTAACTTGTGCTAAGTAGCATGGATATCATTTTTTCATGCACTGTTTTCCAAGTTTCGAGTGACCTGCAGTTCAAATCTGAATTTTCCGAAAAAATCCAAATAAAAGAACTAAATCTACTAGCTATTGCAAACACTGTTATAATTGTCCCAAAATGGTACATGTAGGTCTACATAGTGTAGGAACATACCACAAAATGTTTGGTGGTCAAAATGTAAAAAACAAAAATATGGTTTGCCGAGTGTCTATAGAAGACACTCGGCAAAGCCTTCTTTGCCGAGTGCCCAGTATTTGGCACTCGGCAAAGAAGCCTCTTTGCCGAGTGCCAGTCCTCGGCTCTCGGCAAAGACTGATGGCCGTCAGCTTTAGGACGGCCGCTAACGGCCCTTTGCCGAGAGCCTTCTTTGCCGAGTGTGGTCCTATGCCGAGTGTCCTGCACTCGATAAAGAGGCTCGTTACCGAGAGCCGAACTTTGCCGAGTGCGGCTCTCGGCAAAGCCTTCTTTGCCGAGTGCGGCTCTCGGCAAAGCCTTCTTTGCCGAGTGCCCGACAAAAGGCACTCGGCAAAGAGTCCGACACTCGGCAAAGCCTCGGATTCCGGTAGTGATTGGTGCTATTTTATCAACAGTGATGGAGGCGAGAGCGGAGGAGCAATCCTTGCTTCAAGAAGGCGGCGCTAAGGGTCCTGCGACGGCGAGCACTTCTGCGCAGGTTGAAAAATGTAATAGGAATGGCTTGACAGTGTTTGTTTTGTACGTGATACTTAAGATCGGTTGCTGCGCATGTTCTGACGTCTAGGCCTGCGCAAGCAAACCTTGATGATAACTCGAATGGTGTTATGCTGGTGTATGGAAATGTAGTGATTCTTAGTAGTGACACATCTGATGAATCTGATGTTGGGCCATGGTCTTCGAAAGATGAAGGGTTGGGGAATCCGTTTTCTTGGATAGATGACGAGTCTTCGAAAGATGATTTATATTATTTTCGGCGCTAGATTTAGCTGTGGCGAAGTCTCCGTTGAAGGTCGCCCCACTTGAGGCGGCGTCGACCTCGGTCGGAGGCAGCCGCTGGTGAACCGTGGGGGAGAAAAAAGATTAGGGTATCGAAACAAAGTGTTGGGATAGTAGGAGAGTCTTGACAAGATATTGGAGTGTCCCGAAGACATCATCGAATGGGAATGGAGAGGTCACGCCTTCGGATTGGACCGCGGTTGGATCAGGGGACTCGTCGTGCATACTAGCGTCGACGACCGAGTCATGCTTCTAGGAGGGGGAACTGCTAGCTCTTTTTGACGGCGAAGAGTTGAGACTTATGCTATTCAATTTCCGTGAAGCCAGTATTATTCCGAAACAAGAGCCAATGTAACAATGTGTGTTGTCATCGCTGTTCTTTGGTGACTATAAGCGAAAACGCTGCCCTCGCCCCCTTCGCCAAAGGATGGCTGTGGGGACATGTATGTGGACGATTTTCCTGTGCGTAGTGCGCATCTTGTAATTGAAATATGACATGCCTTTCATTGTGGCGCCTTTTGAAATGTATATGTGCTAAGTTGCTTGGATGTCGTTAATACGTTTATATTGATCTGACTGCAACGTTAGGCGACTGGTGGTAGGGTATTATCTTATGTATAGGCGGTGACTTTGCCTTTTTGCGATATGCCTGTTTTGTGAATCTAGTTGCACCCTTAGGTGACTTTTGTATGTATAGAACTTTGTGTCTTGGGGACGACTTCGCACCCTTGGGTGTTGTTATGCACTTGGTGTGCTGATCCAGTTGCACCCTTAGGCGACTTTTGCTTGGATAAAAAATATGCATCTCTAGGATGACTTCGCACCATTGGGTGTTGTTCCTCATTTGTATTGATTCAGTTGCATCCTTAGGCGACTTTTGCTTGGACTGTTCCTGTCGCACGCAACGGCTGTTGAGACTGGTCGTTGCAGTGACTGTTTTAGCGTCGAATGTCGAATACTGACTCCACGGTCTTTTTCGTCATCTCGCTGTTATGGTGCCTCTTTTATTTTGTGGAGGATTTTGTGGCGATTTATTACATGGCGCCGCCTCGTTGAAAAACCTCACCCCCTGCGAGGAAAAGAGTGCAGGCCTAGGTGAAATAATGTCTGTGGGAGTTACAAAGGCGCGAAGGCCTTGGGATTTGGTGTCTTAGACATAAAATTTTCTCAGGTTGTCGACATTCCACGAATGCTCGAGATCTTTGTCGGATTGTGATTTGAGTCTGTAGGCGTTTGGGGAAGTTTTTTGTCTTGGCAATGAAGGGCCCTTCCCATTTAGGCTCCAGTTTGCCTTGGGACTCTTATCTGGTGGTTCGGATGATGATGAGGTCCCCTTCATCGAACCCTTTAGGACTGATAGTGTTGCCGCGCCATGCCTTCATTTGTGTTTGGTACTTGTTCAATGCTTCGAGGACAAGAACATGATCTCCATCGAGAAGGTCCTTGGTGGTTGACTCGTCGACATCTGGAGTAGTCATGGCATTTGCTCATGGTGATCCATGCTTCAGCTCTTGCGGAGTCTTTGATTCGGATCCATACATCAAACGGAAAGGAGTGAACCCAGTAGCTCTAGATTCTGTTGTGTTTAGTGCCCATATGACTTTGGAAAGCTAGTTTGCCCATTTGTCCTTCTTGTCGTCAAGGAGTCTTTTCTTTATGGCGCTGAAAATCTTGCCATTGGCGCGTTCTACTACTCTATTAGATCGTGGGTGGTAGACTGATGCGAACACTGCCTTGGTGCCGATATAGTTGCAAAATTCCCTGAAATCTTGATTGTCGAATTGCTTTCCATTATCGACTGTTAATCTGAGGGGACTCCAAACCGACAGACAATATTCTGCTAGAAGAATTTTTGCGCTGACTTTGATGTTATTGTCGACACAGCTCTAGCTTCGATCCACTTGGTGAAAAATTCAACAGCGACGAAGGTGAATTTTAAATTGCCTTGCGCTATTGGCAGCGATCCAACAATGTCTAGTCCCCAACACTGTAGTGGCCAGGTGTGTGCAATGAGCTTTGTGAGCTGCGAAGGCGCTCCCGTTCGAGGTGAGAATTTTTGGCATGCTTCGCACGAACGGGTCACCCGGTTGGTCGCACACACAATAGCTGGTGAAAGAGAAATGGACTTAATCATTTCCTATAATCAATTTTGGTGGTTTACGTCCAACACAAACCACGTGAACTAACTAGTTTGTCTAGATATTATTTATCTCAGGTGCATAAGGTTCAACACAAACCAAGAAACAAATTCCGTTGGGGACACAAACAAAAATGGAGCAAAGGGACTTAGAGAGTGCTGCCTCTGGCGCACCGGACAGTGTTCGGTGCCCCAGGCCCGCGCGCAATGAACCAGCCACTCTCGGGAATTCAATGGGTGCGCTCCGCTATAATTCACCGGACTGTCTGGTGTGCACCGGACTGTCCGGTGAGCCAGTAGAGCAATGGCTCCCTGCGCGCCAACGGTCGACTGCAGAGTGTACAGTGATGAACAGTGCCGCGCAGAAGTCAGAGGCCATAGGATAGTGTCTGGTGTGGCACCGGACTATCCGGTGTGGCATCGGACTATCCGGTGCAGTAAAAGGACAAAGTGTGCCAACGGCCAACTGCTCCGAACCCTAACAGATCTGACATGGCGCGCACCAGACAATGAACAGTGCAGTGTCCGGTGCACCACCGGACTGTCCGGTGCGCCCATCAATAGCAAAAAAACAGCCAATGGCTAGGAAGTGGTTGGGGGCTATAAATTTCCACGACCACCTCATTCAAAGCCATCCAAGCATTCTGAAGTTTTCATTCATTGCAAGAGCAAAGTTGTCACACCTAGTTTTGGAAGGTAAACCAAATGCGAACTATGTACGTGCCAGGATCAGAACTCACGTACACAGCGATTACATAAATGAACATCATCGCACAGTGCTCAAATAATAACATAAAAGAGTATTAACTTATTACATCACAGAGTCAGAGACATCCACATAGTCATCAACTTAACTGATAAATCAAAGTGCTAAGCGAAACGCAGTAAAGATAAGGCCTTCACAGGCAGCTGACTGGGGGTTGCCGCCAACCCACACCTAGAACTCGTCGTAGTCTTGGAACTCCTGGAAGTCTCCTTCCACGGCTTCGTCTTCTCCTGAGCAGTGGTTGTAATGTGGACAACCTGGTGTTTTGTGGTAAAGCAAGGATGAGTACACATCAACGTACTCAGCAAATGCCCCATTTGACTGAAGTGGACTAGCTTTTTATGTGGGGTTAGGCTCAAGCAGTTGCTTTTAGTTGGTCAGGTATTTATTGTTAGTAGAAGCCAGATTTTATCATAAAACCCAAGTTATAATCCCAAAAAGTACCTCCTCAGAGAGGAAATACTAGAATTCATAATTAAAGTCACCATCATTAACCATCATCATTAAAGTCATCATCTGAGGTGTATCCGGAGTATCTCTAATCAAAGAGGATCCCAAGGCTGCTCTTAACCGTGAGCACGGCTGATATATCAGTTTCACTACCCTCTGCAGAGGTCGCACACTTTACCCATGAGCCATGATTCCCGCTTTGCCCAGGGATCATGACTCCCCATTGATCACTTCCTAGGTGGTCCAGCAGGGTATCACTACATAGCTTTTACAAAGATTCCCTAGAGGTCATAGCCGCCCGTTAGGTTTCTCCAGTTTGATAAACACAGTACCTCTCCCCGCAGGAGGGTGACTAACAAAAGCAAAACGAAAGAACCTCGGCACTAAGCCTCGGCAGAGCAAGCACTGTGCCTGGACCCCATTGACGGCACGACGGCGAAGCAACTACACCTCTAGTTCCTCTAATTAATTAGCTAAGGGCATCCCATTTCACCCTCATGGTTGCACTGTTATCCCGGGTGGTCTCTCAACGAACAGGTCCTTACGGAGAGGTACTCGGGAAACAGCCCGAGTCCCCTAAATGCCACAAGTATATCATCATGTCCAGAATAAAATCATAGTATCATCATTGTATCTCATCATGTTCATTGATTAAAGTAAAGCGCTAGCATGTAGCTAACCATAGTAACCCAAAAGGTAAATCAAGGACAAGGTAAATAGAAAGCTAGTAAATCCTTAGGTTGTTCATAGTATGCGGGACGGTGTATTATAAAGTAAATAGGACATAATGGGTCAGAGGACACTTGCCTTCACCAAACAGATGCTTAGGGTATTCAACCTCGTAGAACTCGAAGAGCTCGATCTTGGGACCAGTGGTTCACCAAATCTTGATCGTCGATTCCTCGAAGCTCAGGAACATATCGCAATCTATTTCGCGGCGCGCAATGAATTCAAACAGGCACAAGCAGACATATACTTGCATAAGAACATTACACCATAGAAGATAAAATATTATCAAACTAGCAATGTAAAAATAGAGAGCGCTTCTACGGTCATGCGAGGAAAAGAACCGTGATAGTCGAAGCTACGATCGGGGGGTTAGCGTGTTTACACTAAGCACATATTAATTAGAATATTTAATTCGACGTAACTATATTAATCGTTGTTTATGAAATATAAATTAAAACTACTTAGTTTTGACTAACTTACTATCTTAATTGTGGATGATTAAATAAATAAATAAATAATTAAATGACATGAGTGATTATAATCGAACGGTTTAATATCACGCACGGATAACACGCGATACGCGCGAACGGCGCGCGGCAAGGCGTGCGACAACGCGTGCGAACAGCACGCACGACACTCACGAACGACACGCGTCGACGCGCGCGAAACAGCACCGCGGCACACGCATGGGACGCACACAGCACGCGTATGACGCGCGGGCCGACACGATACGTGAAAACTAATAAACGAATAACATTATTAAACTAACCAATTATTTAATAAAATGGTTTGGTTAACATTAACTGCGCTGATGATGATTTATAAACGCGCAAAACTATATTTCTAAGTTGATTTTAGTTAATATAAATTATTTGCGTAAGATATTTTAGATAAATTGAATTACCAATTAATCAATGATTAAACAAGAATTAATTAATAAGTATAAACAGTAGCGAAACGATTAACCAAAACGAGTCAAGATGGATTGGTGATACAAAATATATTGTCTATTTAATAATTTGCGGAATTATAGTGATGTGGCGCGATTCTATTCGGCAGAAACCAAGCCACACAGGAGGTTGTACGGAGCACAGCCACAGAGGATCAGATGAGTGGGATCTCGTATGGTTGTAGCCCAGTCAATCAAACGCTAGCAAGGTGGTTTTTTTTTATTTTCCCACACTAACAACACACTTTGGGGAGATCGTGCGCGTAGGTGGGGCCCATGGAAGTTCTCGTGCATGCGACAACCACTCCACACGAATGGTTTCTCCGGCTACGCAATGGTGGTCGGGCTTTAGCAGCGGACGACTAGCTGGCAGATGCTCGAGGTGGGTTGGGGGTAGGCAGCCGGCGGCGACTCGCTGGCTGGGCTGTGAACAGGCAGCGGCGGTGACACAGCACGTAGGGAAGGGAGCAAGGAACTGCGGGCGCGGGCATGGCTGCTGCTTGTAGCAGCGATCGAAGGGGACGACGCCGGTAGGGAGAAATGGCTAGGGTGCGGCGCGACATCGATGTGGTGAGGCAGTGTAGCAATACACGCCCGAACAAGGCGAGGTCGTGTGCGTAGGGCTGGACTGCCGAGCAGGGCGCCATGGCTGCCGCGCTGGGCTGCCGCGCGCTGAAGCAACCGCGCACACGCGCCGAGACGCCAGACCTCTGCGCGCTGGCTGCGTGCCGCGCTACGCGCAGGGGCAAGGGACGAAGACGCCGTCGAGGTCGGCCTGGCCTATGCGCGTAGGGACGAACGCAGGGAGAGAAGAGCGAAAGAAGCATACCTGGTAACCGAAGGGCTTGCGCGATCTGGATCTGAGGACGAGACGAGGGGTTATGCGACGGCTAGGGATATATTTATAGAAAAGAGAGGATGTGAAAGGCGGTTGCAAAATTTGTCGTAGATCGCGCCCTGGTCGAGCGAAAAAGACAGTTGCACGACGAGTTGTGCGACCCAGTGTACGACGAGGACTGAGTCAGACAGGTGATAGACACGATTAGATAAAATTAGACGGAGATGGTCAGAGCTGGTCTGCGGGCCTAAAATGACGAGGATAGCCAACGCGAGCAGCATGCCGTTCGCGGGAGGAAGCGGTTCGGTGATCTCACGAAAAAAAGGGTACGAGATCTGGAACAGGTTCGACGATAGAGGAAATATATATATATATATATATATATATATATATATATATATATATATATATATATATATATATATATATATATATATATATTATCACATTTCCAAGATTTTGTAGTTTTTCGCAAATACTAAATTTTGGGTATTTAGTTAACATTAGAACAACTAAAATTCATATTTTAATACTCGAAGAAACATTTCAAAGGTTCCCGAAAGTTTCTGGAAACAAGATCAAGATAATTCGATTTAGTTTGAAAAACCTTTGCACTCATAAACACTATGCAACGACATAAATGCAACAATCAAAGTTTGTCCAAGATTTTATTTTACTACACCAAAAACTCATATATATATATAAATATATAATAAAGTTAATGTCCATTATCTAGAAAAAATAGAAGAAAAGCAAGTAAAGAAGAGGGTAACACCTTAATTTGGTGAATATTCGAAAAGAAATTTTATACCCCCAAATTCAGGGTGTTACAAAAGTCCAACACTCCAAGACACAATCAAAGCAATCAATCCACTCCAAGTTCCCAAAATCAACGCTAGTGCTTAAGGGCTTGTGAGAGGATCATTTGTGTTCTTTTGTTGCTCTTGTCACTTGGATTGCCTTATCTTCTTCCCATTCTTATTTCTAAGTGTTTGTAAAGCTAGCAAGAGACACCTAAGTGTGTGGTGGTCCTTGCGGGGTCTTAGTGACCCGTTTGATTAAGGAGAAGGCTCACTCGGTCTAAGTGACCATTTGAGAGAGAGGGAAAGGGTTGAAATAGACCCGGCCTTTGTGGCCTCTTCAACGGGGATTAGGTTCTTTAGAACCGAACCTCGGTAAAACAAATCACCGTGTCCACTTGTGTTGATTTCCATTTGATTTGTTTGTCCTCTTTCCTCTCTCTAAAGTTTCCTTGCCAGTATTGATTTGAGTTTGCTCCCAAACGTCATCCGCATTATCTGAAAAAACTCGTGGCAAGAGAAACAATCTTTCACCTCAGATTTTATTCTAACGTTAACCCCTGGCCTTAGTGTGTGTTTAAGTTTATAAATTTCAGGTTTCGCCTATTCACCCCCCTCTAGGCGACTTTCAATTGGTATCAGAGCCAGTGCTTCATTAAGAGTCTAACAAACTCAAAGTGATGTCTGAAGATCATGCCAAGAGGGAGATCGTGACCGGCGACAAGCCCACGAGCTCCAGGAAGACTCCATCAAGGGAGTCTGGCAACAAGTACAAGGAGGAATCATTTTCCTCTATCAAGTCACATAGGAGGGGTGACAAGAAGAAAAAGAACATGAAGAAGGTGGTCTACTACGAGACCGACTCTTCAACACCCTCCACATCCGGCACCGAGTCATCCACTACTTCTAAGTGCCATGAGCGCAAGAAGTATAGTAAGATGCCCTTACGCTATTCCCGTATTTCCAAGCACGCTCCTCTACTTTCTGTTCCATTAGGCAAACCACCATATTTTGATGGTGAATATTATTGTATGTGGAGTGATAAAATGAGGCATCATGTAACCTCACTCCACGAAAGCATATGGGACATTATTGAATTTGGAGCGTAGGCACCACAGGTGGGGGACGAAGACTATGACTCAGACGTGACCGCCCAAATTAGGCACTTTAACTCCCAAGCAACTTCTATACTCCTTGCCTCGTTATGTCGAGAGGAGTATAACAAGGTGCAAGGGTTAAAGAACGCCAAAGAAATTTGGGATTTCCTCAAAACGACGCACGAAGGGGACGAGGTGACCAAGATCACCAAGCGGGAGACGATCGAGGGAGACCTCGGTCGATTCGTCCTTAACAAAGGAGAAGAGTCGCAAGCCATGTACAACCGACTCAAGACCATGGTGAATCAAGTGCGCAACCTCATGAGCACAAAATGGGATGACCATGGAATGGTCAAGGTTATTCTTAGGTCCCTCGTTTGTCGTAATCCTACTCAAGTTCAATTAATATGTGGGGATCCTAGATACAAACAAATGTCTCCTGAGGAGGTTATTGACAAGTTTGTGAGCTTTGAACTAATGATCAAAGACTCCAAACATATTGTCAACTTGGAGCAAGGCGCCACCTCTACACCCGAGGTGCAACCCATTGCATTCAAAGCAACGGAAGAAAAGAAGGAGTCTACACCAAGTAGGCTTCCAATTGACGCCTCCAAGCTCGACAACGAGGAGATGGCTCCTATTATTAAGAGCTTTCATCAAATCCTCAAGCAAAGAGGGGGAATGACTACAAGCCCCGTTCCAAAAGGGTGTGCTACCGGTGTGGTAAGTTCGGTCACTTTATAGCTAAATGTCCATATTCTAGTGAAAGTGACAGGGACGAAGACAAGAAGGGGAAGAAGAAGATGGAGAAGAAGAAGTGCTACAAGAAGAAGGGCGGCGAGACGCACATGGGGCGGGAATGGGACTCCAACGAGAGCTCCACCGACTCATCCTCGGACGAGGACGCTGCCAACATCACCATCAACAAGGGCCTCCTCTTCCCCAACGTCAGCCACAAGTGTCTCATGGCTAAGGACGGCAAGAAGAAGAAGGTATACTCAAGAGCCACCCCAAAATATACTACATCCGATGATGAGGATAGCTCTAGCGACAATGAAGATGATTTAATTTCTCTATTTGCCAACCTTAGCATGGACCAAAAGAAAAAATTGAATGAATTAATAGAAACCATTAACGAGAAGGATGATCTCTTGGAATGCCAAGAGGACTTGATCGTTAAGGAAAACAAAAAATTTGTTAAATTGAAAAATGCTTATGCTCTAGAAGTAGAAAAATGTGAAAATTTATATAGGGAGCTTAGCATATGCAATGATTCAATTTCATGTCTTAGAGATGAGAATGCTAGTCTAAATGCTAAGATTAATGAATTGAATGTTTGCATGCCCTCTACATCTACTATTGAGCATATCACTATTTGCACTAGATGTAGAGATGTTAATGTTGAAGCTATTGTTGATCACCTTGCCATGATTAAACAACAAAATGATCACATAGCTACATTAAATGCTAAAATTGCTCAGCAAGAGCTAGAAAATGAAAAGTTTAAATTTGCTACAAGCATGCTCTATAATGGGAGACGCCCTGGCATTAAGGATGGGATTGGTTTCCAACAAGGGAGTCAAAACAACACCAAACTTAGTGTCCCTAAGAAATTGTCTAATTTTGTAAAGGGCAAGGCTCCCATGGTTCAGGATAGAGAGGGTTACATTTTATATCCTGCAAACTATCCTGAGCATAAAATTAGTAAAATTCATTCTAGGAAACCTCATAATGTGTCTCATCATGCTTTTATGTATAAAAATGAGGCTTCTAGTTCTAGGCATTCCACTCATATCAAAATGCCTAAAAAGAAAATTCCTAATGCATCAAATGAGCATAATATTTCATACAAAACTTTTGATGCTTCCTATGTGCTTACTAACAAATCAGGCAAAGTAGTTGCCAAATATGTTGGGGGCAAACACAAGAGTCCCAAGACTTGTGTTTGGGTACCCAAGGTGCTTGTTTCTAATGTAAAAGGACCCAAGACTGTTTGGGTACTTAAGAACAAGGCCTAAATTTGTTTTGTAGGTTTATGCATCTGGTATATCAAGTTGGATAATCGATAGCGGGTGCACAAACCACATGACGGGGGAGAAAAGAATGTTCTCCTCATATGAGAAAAATGAAGATCCCCAACGAGTTATTACATTCGGGGATGGAAACCAAGGTTTGGTCAAAGGTTTGAGTAAAATTGCTATGTCTCATGACCATTCCATTTCTAATGTTTTTCTCGTAGATTCTTTAGATTACAATTTGCTTTCTGTTTCTCAATTATGTAAAATGGGCTACAACTATCTATTCACTAATATAGGTGTTACTGTCTTTAGAAGATGTGATGATTCAATAGCATTTAAGGGAGTGTTAGATGGTCAGCTATATTTAGTTGATTTTAATGATAACAAAGCTGAACTAGACACTTGCTTAATTGCTAAGACTAACATGGGTTGGCTCTAGCATCGCCGACTTGCTCGTGTTGGAATGAAGAATCTTCACAAGCTTCTAAAGGGAGAGCACATTTTAGGACTAACAAATGTTCATTTTGAGAAAGATAGGATTTATAGCACATGCCAAGCAGGGAAGCAAGTTGGAGTCCATCATCCACACAAGAACATCATGACGACTGACAGGCCGCTCGAGCTACTTCACATGGACCTATTCGGCCCGATCGCTTACATAAGCATCGGCGGGAGTAAGTATTGTCTTGTTATTGTGGATGATTATTCTCGCTTCACTTGGGTATTCTTTTTGCAGGAAAAATCTCAAACCCAAGAGACCTTAAAGAGATTCTTGAGACGGGCTCAAAATGAGTTTGGATTGAGAATCAAAAAGGTTAGAAGCGACAATGGTACGGAGTTCCAGAATTCACAAATTGAAGGTTTTCTTGAGGAAGAGGGCATCAAGCATGAGTTCTCTTCTCCCTACACACCTCAACAAAATGGTGTAGTGGAGAGGAAAAATAGAACTCTACTGGATATGGCAAGGACCATGCTTGACGAGTACAAGACACCTGGCCGGTTTTGGGCTGAGGCGATTAACACCGCTTGCTACTCCATCAACCAGTTATATCTTCACCGAATCCTCAAGAAGACATCATATGAACTCCTCACTGGTAAAAAGCCCAATGTTTCATATTTTAGAGCCTTTGGGAGCAAATGCTTTATTCTTATTAAAAGAGGTAGAAGTTCTAAATTTGCTCCTAAAGCAGTAGAAGGCTTTTTACTAGGTTATGACTCAAACACAAGGGCATATAGAGTCTTCAACAAATCCACAGGATTAGTTGAAGTTTCTTGTGACATTGTGTTTGATGAGACTAATGGCTTCCAAGTGGAGCAAGTTTATCTTGATGAATTAGATGATGAAGAGGCTCCATGCATCGCACTAAGGAACATGTCCATTGGGGATGTGTGTCTAAAATAATCCGATGAGCCCACACAAGCACAAGATCAACTATCATCTTCCAAGCAAGCATCTCCACCAACTCAAGATGAGGACGAGGCTCAAGAAGAAGAGGATGAAGATCTAGACAATGAGCCACCACAAGAGGAGTACATTGATCAAGGGGGAGATGATGAAAATGAAGACAAGGAAGATGAGCAAGAGATTCAGTATTAAAGACCGCCACACCCAAGAGTCCACCAAGCAATTCAAAGAGATCACCCCGTCAACTCCATACTTGGTGACATTCATAAGGGGTAACCACTAGATCTCGAGTTGCACATTTTTGTGAACATTACTCTTTTGTGTCCTCTATTGAGACATACAGGATAGAAGACGCACTAAGATATCCGGATTGGGTGGTGGCAATGCAAGAGGAGCTCAACAACTTCACGAGGAATGAGGTATGGCATTTAGTTCCACGTCCTAACCAAAATGTTGTAGGTACCAAGTGGGTATTCCGCAACAAGCAAGATGAGCATGGTGTGGTGACAAGGAACAAAGTCCGACTTGTGGCAAAGGGCTATTCACAAGTCAAAGGTTTGGATTTTGATGAAACCTATGCACCCATAGCTAGGCTTGAGTCAATTCGTATATTACTTGCCTATGCTACTTACCATGGCTTTAAGTTCTATCAAATGGACGTGAAAAGTGCCTTCCTCAATGGCCCTATCAAGGAAGAGGTCTATGTTGAGCAACCTCCAAGCTTTGAAGATAGTGAGTATCCTAACCATGTTTATAAGCTCTCAAAGGCGCTTTATGGACTCAAGCAAGCCCCAAGAGCATGGTATGAATGACTAAGAGACTTTCTTATCACTAATGGCTTCAAAGTCGGAAAGGCCGATCCTACTCCATTCACTAAAATTGTTGCAAAGGACTTGTTTATATGCCAAATTTATGTTGATGATATTATATTTGGGTCTACTAACAAGTCAACTTGTAAAGAGTTTAGTAGGATTATGATACAGAAATTCGAGATGTCTATGATGGGGGAGTTGAAGTATTTCCTTGGATTTCAAATCAAGAACCTCCAAGAGGGAACCTTCATCAGCCAAACTAAGTACATTCAAGACATACTTAAGAAGTTTGGAATGAAAAATAGCAAACCCATCAAGACACCCATGGGAACCAATGGGCATCTCGACCTCGACACGGGAGGTAAATCCATAGATCAAAAGGTATACTGGTCGATGGTAGGTTCTTTACTCTACTTATGTGCATCTCGGCCGGACATTATGCTTTCTGTATGTATGTGTGCAAGGTTCTAGGCAAATCCTAAGGAAGTTCACCTTAGGGCCGTGAAAAGAATCATGAGATATTTAGTTTACACTCCTAAGTTTGGGCTTTGGTACCCCAAGGGATCTACCTTTGATCTAATTGGGTATTCTGATGCCGATTATGCGGGATGTAAAATTGATAGAAAAATCACATCAGGGACTTGTCAGTTTCTGGGAAGATCCCTCGTGTCTTGGGCTTCAATGAAACAAAATTCAGTAGCTCTTTCCACTGCCGAGGCCGAGTACATTGTCGCAGGTCATTGTTGTGCGCAATTACTATGGATGAGGCAAACCCTTAGGGACTATGGCTACAAATTGAGCAAAGTCCCTCTCCTATGTGATAATGAGAGTGCAATCCGCATGGTGGATAATCCCGTTGAACACAGTCGCACTAAACACATAGACATCCGGTATCACTTTTTGAGAGATCACCAACAAAAGGGGATATCGAAATTGCTTATGTGAGCATCCACAACCAATTAGCCTATATCTTTACCAAGCCACTACATGAGAAAACTTTTAGCAAACTTAGGAATGAGCTGAATATACTTGATTCTCAGAACTTTGATTGAAACATTGCACACATAGCTAATTCATACCTTTGATCATGTCTCTTTCATTTGGTACAAATGCATATTTTTTATTCTTCTTGTACCAAGGCTAAGACTAATGTGCTTTCAAGTATATTTCTATGGTTAGTCTTAGATTGATAAGGAAATGGAGTATTCGGCAAAGACAAGGCTTCCACTCCAACTCTGACGGTATCATTTGAGAGAAAGTATTGGGCCCCAAAATGGGGAGAATTATCAAAGGGCTCACAAGTTCTTCGTTTTTGGCGATCAATGCCAAAATTAAGGGGAGAAAGTATTAAGCCCAAAGTAAAAGGACCGCACCACCATTTTAAAAATTTCATAAATGTTTATTTCAATTAGTATTTAAAGTTGATTTTCAATTGGTATCCTATTTCAAATATCAAGTTAGTATGAAGAATTTCAATTGGTATAATATTATTTGGTATCCATTTCGAAAAGGGAAAATCATTTCAAAAACTCTCTTTAAACCTAAGGGGAGAATTATTTTAGAGGGAGCTTTCATTTAGTCAAAGGAAAAGCATTTGAAATAGGTTGAGGAATTTCAAATCTTAAAAATGCTTCCTGCAATCGTATTCCTATACCTTTGACTATTTGCAAAAGATTTCGAAAGGATTTTTCCAAAAGATTTGCAAAAACGAACAAGTGGTGCAAATGTGGTCCAGAATGTTAAATACGAGAAAAACAATCCATTCATATGTATAAAGCCTTTCATTGGTTTATTTCTAAGTAATCTATGCATATCTATCTCAATTGCAAACCAGTTACATTTCTACACTTCATATTTGCTTTGGTTGGTGTTGGCATCAATCACCAAAAAGGGGGAGATTGAAAGGGAAATGGACTTAATCATTTCCTATAATCAATTTTGGTGGTTGACGTCCAACACAAACCACGTGGACTAACTAGTTTGTCTAGATATTATTTATCTCAGGTGCATAAGGTTTAACACAAACCAAGAAAGAAATTCTGTTGGGGACACAAACATAAATGGAGCAAAGGGACTTAGAGAGTGCTACCTCTAGGCGCACTGGACAATGTTCGGTGCACCAGGCCCGCGCGCAACGAACCAGCCAATCTCAAGAATTCAATGGGTGCGCTCCTCTATAATTCACCGGACTGTCCGGTGTGCACCGGACTGTCCGGTGAGCCAGCGGAGCAACGACTCCCTGCGTGCCAACGGTCGACTGTAGAGTGCACAGTGATGAACAGTGCCGTGCAGAAGTAGAGGCCACCGTGTCCGGTGTAGCAAAAGGACAAAGGGTGCCAACGGTCAACTGCTCCAAACCCTAACAGATAGTGACATGGCGCGCACTGGACAATGAACAGTGCAGTGTCCGGTGCACCACCGGAATATCCGGTGCGCCCATCGACAACAAAAACAGCCAACGGCTAGGAAGTGGTTGGAGCTATAAATACCCCCAACCACCTCATTCAAAGCCATCCAAGCATTCTGAAGTTTTCATTCATTGCAAGAGCAAAGTCCAACACTCCAAGACACAATCAAAGCAATCAATCCACTCCAAGTTCCCAAAATCAACGCTAGTGCTTAAGGGCTTGTGAGAGGATAATTTGTGTTCTTTTGTTGCTCTTGTCGCTTGGATTGCCTTCTCTTCTTCCCATTCTTATTTCTAAGTGTTTGTAAAGCTAGCAAGAGACACCTAAGTGTGTGGTGGTCCTTGCGGGGTCTTAGTGACCTGTTTGATTAAGGAGAAGGCTCACTCGGTCTAAGTGACCATTTGAGAGAGAGGGAAAGGGTTGAAATAGACCCGGCCTTTGTGGCCTCCTCAACGGGGATTAGGTTCTTTGGAACCGAACCTCGGTAAAACAAATCACTGTGTCCACTTGTGTTGATTTCCATTTGATTTGTTTGCCCTCTTTCCTCTCTCTAAAGTTTACTTGCCAATATTGATTTGAGTTTGCTCCCAAACGTCATCCGCATTATTTGAGAAACTCGTGGCAAGAGAAACAATCTTTCACCTTGGATTTAATTCTAACGCTAACCTCTGGCCTTAGTGTGTGTTTAAGTTTATAAATTTCAGGTTTCGCCTATTCAACCCCCCCCCCTCTAGGCGACTTTCAACTGGCCAATAGAAACCTTGGCGGATTACCTTGGCAGCAAGGGCTCTCGGTCCCAAATGTGATCCACATATACTGAACCGCCCTAGATCCTCTGGGACTCAAATGTGATACAATTACTAGTCCCAGGAGGCTAGTAAACACATTTATACATCAGATGATTCCAGATCTGCTTAAACAAGACAAACCTATAAAGGTGGCGATCAACTTTAAGAGTTGGTCCATAACTCGGGACATATCATCAGAGTGGGGCTGAAGCAGCCCGATATACGCAGTGAAGCAAATCAGCGGTCCAACAGCCACAGGCAAGGTTGAGAACAGTCATAACTCTTACCCAATCTCCTTTTTTTGAAAAACAACAAATAAGCAAGGGTGAGTACAAACGTACTCAGCAGCCCACCTTCACCCGCGGAATGGGGCAATCAGATATAATGCATGGAATATGTGGAGCTCAGGATATTTTGCAGACACAGCAATATTTTATGCAGGTTTGTTTTGTAAAACATTTTATATTTTTCAAAGCGCATCCTCTCCCAAAGGAGCAGGAAGTTTTTCAATATTAGAACAAAATCCCCTGGACTAAACCATCCAGGTACCTCAGCAGTTTCCCACTGGTTTTCATTTTCAAAAACAGCTACTGGACTTCCCGTCCACCGTAGCTCACGGCTCAACCGCTGGACTTTTTTAAAAACCACTTTTCTCAAACGCACCCTTTTTTTGGAAACAAAACACTAATTGTCATACCACACCAGACTCGTCCATTCCTGTGGACACAGACTATTCGAATAGGTTTGAACTCTGCGTAGATGGGTACACTTTACCCACTAGTCCGGTTTCTGCGATCTCACCATCGTGAGACCCGAATGCCGAATCTCTTTCTTTCCTCGCACGTCCTTACCTTAACGGTTATACCGGAAGGAGTCAGGCCACCGCCATGTCCAAACCGGACAAAACATTCCCCCTCCTTATCCTCCCGGTGCTCCCCAGCCTTCATAACCCTGGGGTAGGACCGTACAAGTTCAGATTGAGTGACTGCCCACACAGTCTCGAGTGGTTGTACTTATCATGAGTACAGGTAGTGAAGGATGACAAACCGATCCTTATGTGAGGGGATAATCCTTCTGCTCAACCCTAAACCAACTGAGCCATCACCTTAGGCCCTCCCCTAAACCAGGGAGTCCCTGATCATCCCTACTCAAAGGTGATAAGGGTGAAAACCCTTCATCATACACATTTTGAAAAGCATTTTCTTTTGAAAAATCACACCTTTTCTCAAATCATTAGTAACAAATATATCAAGGATTGATTGCAGCAAGCGGCTGGGTGGCCATAATAACTTGTCTCAAAATCATATCATCCATAAAATAACAGGCTGAGGGTTGTGGTTGAAAAATCATAGGTAATTTATGCATCAAAGGGATCCAGTGAACTTGTCGTGCTTATCCGATGAATGGGGAAGGGGAGCTCGCGGAACTGGCTTCTAGCTCCACTGCCTGGCGTAGACTTGCAGATCTGGCCTCCATGAGACGACACGAACGCTCCGATAAATATAAATCATGAACAAGCAAACATACAAACCAGCAAGTATATCAACAAATATTTTGTATAGTGGTCAGAATAGCGATATATGGATGGGTAGAGTCTTGAGTAGAATATGTGTCATGTGGTGGAGTGGAGGTGCTTACCAGGAGGGTGGACTAGAGGCGAAGCGACACTATGCGTGTAGCCGGCAGAGCGGAGTAACTGAGTGGGTGGGGTGTTTGCTTGGCTGAGGGTGTTGTTGGGTCTATGCTTCGTCGCCGAAGGTCTTATAGGAAGAAGCGGTCTTCGGCTGAAGCTGTTTGTATAAGATGGCCGAAGGTTCTTCTTCATGAAGCTTCGGTATTACAAACCGACTTAAAGATAGAATGACCTTTTAGTCCATAAAGGTCTGAGTCAATATTGTAAACTTTTATAAGGGGCATACTTGTCATTCCTCACAGGATGCGTCCTGTGCCTATAAATAGTGAACAGTATTCCTTTACTGTTCACGGATTCTGGTAATTGCAATCGCATCTTTCGGGAACCAACCTTTGCCAAGGCAGAGGTATTATTGTATTCAATGATTCAATATATTAAGTAAATATAATATAACTCGTCTATGATTTATTTACCCCTTTTATACCCTTTATTTTATGTTATCTTATACTATCTATTGAAATTTTATTACGAAGACTTAAGCTTCGTAATTATATTCTCATCAACCTTCGTCCAAGGCTCATTATCCTCAAGGGAATAATGTTTCATGGACGAAGGACGTTAACATTTAACATTTTATGTTGCCTTGTTCTTAATTCATAGCATTTGAGAACAAGTCCCCAACAGGTGTTGAGTGTGTATGGGGAGGGAGAGGGTAGCTGGGTGTATTTATAGCTAGATGTATATGGTGTAGCACAGCGAAGTTCACTGTTGGTGAGAATAGTGACGAATGAATCGTCTGACTTAGTATGAACAGGAGAGTTATAGGCAGAATATGGGACAAGAGTATTTTGGGAGTTTTCTGGAACATGAACCATGCTTAAGGGATGACATGGTTGGATAGGGAATAATTCGATAAGAATTTAGAAACAAGAATTATTGGAATCGGAGTTTGGAAGCCTGGTTCGAAGGAATCTCAAAGTTAAGCGTGCTCAACTTGGAGAAACCTGGGATGGGTGACCACATGGGAAGTTCCCTACTGGAAGAAAAAACACAGTCACCGGAGTTCGTATGACTGGAATATGGGTCTGGCTGGTCTTAGGTGGACTGGACAGCATTATGGATGAGTAGTTGAAATTTGTGGTGATCGGATGATCGATGAATAGTAACGATGAATAGTGACGATGAAAAAGATACTATAGATATCATCGGCAAACAGTAATGATGATGAATAGTAAATATGAATAGTGTCGATGAATAGTAACGATGGTAGATAGTAACGGTAAATAGTAACACTGAATAGTAATGGTGAATAGTCGTATGAACGAACGATGAACGATGAATAGTGACGATTAACGATGAATAGGAACTATGAACGAACGGACGAACGATCGAATGATCGGAATTTCGACAGCATAACGGTAGGACAAAGATTATCTGGAAGAACGATGAATAGGGACTATGAACGAATGATGAACGATGAATAGGAACTATGAACGAACGATGAACGATCGAATGATCGAACGAACGAACGATCGGAATTTCGGCAGCATAACGGCAGGAAAAAGGTTATTTGGACGAACGAACGGACGAACAATCGAACGAACGAACCATGAACGATCGGACGAACGAACGAACAAACTAAGAACAGGGGGACGAACGATCGAAGAACGACCGAACGATCCTTGTGCTAGTGTGTGCTTGTGTGGGAGGTGGAGTGGGCGTGTGGGGGGGAGTGGAGAGAGTTGCCATGAAATGGTTTGGGGTGGGATGAGAGGAGGCCCTTGCCCCTCTATTTATAGCCATGGTGGTGGGATTAGGGGGAGGGATGAGAAGATTAGTGGGAGGATGAGAGGATTAGTGGGAGATTAGCATGTATTTGTCTTATATGAGTGTAATTAGCTTGTAGAGCTCAACGTATGACACCGGAGGCATACGTATACGTATGAGCATGAGGAAAGTTATGAAGAAAATATTTGTAGGGACTTAAAAAATGATTCTGAAGGTATTTCTCAGGAGGAAAATACTTGGAGATATATCGGTGGAATATCTGGGCAATATTTCTGGAAAGAACTTGAAGGGGATCACTAGGAAATATTTGGACAATATTTCTGGAAATAATTTGAGGGGGATCACTGGAGAAACATTTGTAGGATATTTTGAGGAGGATTTTGGAGATAATATAGACCACTATATTTTATTTGTTGATATCAACTCGCAAACAAACATTTTGAAATGAAATTTGAAATTCATTTTGAATTTAGAGCGAGTTTGAGAAAATTTCAGGATTTGAATTTTTGGGATGCTACATATAACCTAGTGGACTTCTCGGAGAAATTCTATGCCTTCGGCTTCAGTTATGCATTTTAACATAGGTTGACTTATCCCTTTCTTGTATAGCTGACTGTCGATTGTAGCGAAGTCTCTGCTTCTGTGTTTTAACCTTTTGGCTTCGCTTTAGTCGGAAGGATGGTAGTGGCCTTGAAGATAGAGGGTGATGGATACCCTCCAGTCTTCGGTCATTATTAGATTTACTATTCGGTGACCATCGACATCTTGTGTTATTTGTAGGCCCTCGGGGTTCCTTACGGCTGGTGTGCCGATTGTGTGCAAAATACGTCAGATCGCAAGGGCTCGCCCTTTGCTGCTGCTTTGGCTAACATGTCAGCTTCTTCATTTTTGTTCCGCTCAATGTGTTGTAGGGTGGATCCTTTGAATTTCTTTTCTAGACTTCGCACGACAGAGAGATATTGCATGAGTACTGGTTCTTTGGCGGAGTAGTCTTTTTTGATCCGGCGACTACCTTAGAATCAGTTTTGACTATGCAAGTTGTCACTCCGACGTCTCGTAGTTTGCAAAGGTCTAAGATGATGGCTTCGTATTCAGCGATGTTATTTGTGCATTTATCTAAGTCTAGCGTGAAACGGAGACGTGTGTCATATCTATATTTGAGTCCTATGGGTGATGTAATGATTGCTGCAGCGCCGACACCTGCGTGACACCATGCCCCATCGCAGTGGATGGTCCAGAAGTCTCTACACGAAATTGTTGTGGCTCCGAAGGCCCTGTCCAGTCTACTATGAAGTCTGCCAAAACCTGGGATTTGATTGTTGTCCTAGGTTCGAAGGTGTTGTTATAACCAGAAAGTTCAGCGACCCATTTGGCTATTCTGGCGAACTCCTCCAGATTTCTGAATAAATCTCCAAGACCCCGATCTGAAGTGACTCGTACTTTGTGTGCCTCAAAATAATGTCTTAGCTTACGCGAAGCCATGATGACGGCGTACGCAATTTTTTCTAACTCTGACATGTTGCACTTGGAGGCGGTGAGTACTTCGGAGACAGAATATACCGGGCATTGGTGGGTCTTTCCCTCTCTGCTCCTTTCTTGGACCAAGGCTGCGCTGACTAAGCTGGGTGATGATGCGATTTAAAGTAGTAGGGTAGGACTAGGTCTGGGCTAGTTAATGTTGCCAGATCAGACATATATTGTTTCAAAGACTTGAAGGATGTGGCTTGTTCTGGGCCCCAGGTGAAGTTCTTTGCACCGCGCAATGTTTTGAGGAAAGGAAGGCTTCGCTCAGCAGATCGCGAGATGAATCTGTTCAGTGCAGCCAATCTGCATGTCAGTCGTTGTATGTCTTTTCTTGATTGGTGGTGTCATGTCCATGATAGCCTGGATTTTGCTGAGGTTGGCTTCGATTCCTCTGTGTGATACGAGGTAGCCAAGTATCTTGCCTTGTCGTACACCAAAAATGCATTTTCCGGATTCAGCCGGAGTCGGGCACCGCGCATGTTGGCGAATGTTTCTGTGAGGTCTGATAAGTGGTCCTCCTTGTTTTTGCTCGCAACGACTATGTCATCAACATATGTGAAAACGTTGAGGCCCATCTGGTCTTCGAGGATTTTTTTGGTGAGTCGGGAGAAAGTTGATCTGGCGTTCTTGAGTCCTTCAAGCATGCGCACGAAATAGTATGTGCCGAAGGGTGTGATGAAGCTTGTGCTGGCTTTGTCTTCTTCTTTGATGTAGATCTGATGATAGCTTGAGAAGCAATCCAGGAGAGACATGACTTCGCAGCCAGCTGTAGAATCAACAATCTTGTCGATTCGTGATAAAGGAAAATTGTCCTTTGGCCAGGCTTTGTTGAGGTCGGTGAAATCGATGCACATTCTCCATTTACCATTCTTCTTTTGCACCATGACGACATTGCTGAGCCAGGTGGGGTAGGCAATTGGCTCGATAAATTTTGCTTCTAACAAAATGTGCACTTCGGCTTTCATAACTTCTGTCTTCTCATCGGACATTTTTCACAGTTTCTGTTTCCTTGGGCGCACCGAGGGGTCGATGCCCAGACACTGCTCAATGATTGAGCGACTGACCCCGGCAAGGTCTAAAGCAGACCATGCGAAGACATCCTTGTTGCGGTTGAGGCAGGAAAGAAGTCTTGCTTATTCGTTTGGCAGGAGGTCTTCGCTGATTAAAACTGTTTGCTTAGGGGTTGCGGGGTCAAGGGGGACTGTCTTGGTTCCCTCGTTGCTCTGCAATTGTGCGTTAACTTTTTTGTTTTTGGTTGTTCGAGGCATGCTAGTGTCTTCGCATTCTGTCATGAGACAATGCATATTACGATGTCCTAGGACGAAGTCTCTTTCTATATTCCTAGCTGCCTGCTGATCTCCATATATTGTTATTACACCTTGAGGGCCTGCGATTTTCAGCATATGTAGAGTCTATGTATTGCTGCCTCGAACTTGTGATTACACCTTAAGGGCTCGGCTCGGTCATATTGCGAGCCTGACCGAGAGGCTCGGCTCGGTAACGGCTCGCGAGCCTCACACTAAATCATGTTTAGAGTATAAATTATATATTTTTTATTATATATAAAATAAAAAATTTATGTATAATATATTTTTAGACTACAATATAAGTGTATTGTGTATAAGTTCAAGAAATTCAATAAAATAGTTTAAAACATAATAATAATATGGTATAATAGTATACTTGACGTTGTTAGCTCGGCTCGCAAGAAACCGAGCCGACTCGGCTCCGCTCGCAGTTCTAGCGAGCCGCAAAAACAGGCTCGACTCGGGCTCATTTTGGCTCGCAAGCCTCACCAAGCCCGAGCCAAATTTTCACCCCTAGATAGCGGGCCAATTTATGTTTGTGCTTGTAAAAAGGTCAAGTGTATGAGATCCTGCAACTGTGTTACCTACAAGACAATCCTAATTGCACGATCTGAATTCTAGAATTACCTATGTTTACTTCGATGAAACAGCAGTCATAGGTAGTCAATTTCGAAATATTTGACCTATATATTGTTAGTTGAATACCAGTCATATGCAATGGAGGTCTCTACATCGACCCAAAAAAGGAGTAACATGGAATATCACGATATCATTACATGAAAGGATCTATTTTTCTATTTCTAATAAATTAGAGAGCTTAAATTCGCATGACAGGAAAGATGATACATAGAGAACATTATTCAAGTGAAGAATGAAGCTATTATTCAATAATAATGGAAGTTCTATCACTTCAACTTCATCATCAACACCATTGACGACTTTAATGCATCTTTCTCCTCTTTGAAGGGTCCTCCTCGTATGGAATCCCTATAAAGAATTTGCAACATGAATAGTTGCACCTATCAATCCACCAAATAGATTTCACATAACTAAAATGGTCTCATCTACCAATGTAATTGCATCCTCACCTTTATTGATCAAGTGCTTCAGGAAGGATGGACAATCCTTCTGATGATGCCCTGACTTTTCGCACCAGTAGCAATCATTCTTGTCCACCTCTTTATTTTTCAGATGGTGATCATTCTGTGGAGCCTTGCCATGTGCCTTATATATCCCAACATAGTTGATAGAATCACCACGTGAAGCCTTAATTCTTTCCTCTTCTTGCACACACATGGCAATCAGTTTCTCAATGCCCCAATTGTCTGGTTGTGAGTTATAATTAATCTCAAAAGCTTCAAATTCTTTAGGCAGAGAGGCAAAAATCAAATAGACCAGAAACTCATCTGGGAGCGCCATTTCCATAGGTTTAAGCTTGGAAGCCATGCTGGCCATCTTCAATATATGCTCTCTTACTCCACCGCCAGTGTATTTATCGGTAAGTAGCCTTTCAATTATTGTGCATGCATAAGCCTTTGAAGAGATAGTAAAGTGACTCTCCACCTTACTAAGATACTCTGTAGCGGTGGTACATGCTGGGAATGCTCCCCTGATTGTATCCATAATAGAGCTCTTAATCACCATCAGACACTTGCGGTTCGATTGATCCCATTTTACCTTGTATAGGTCATACTTCATTTTTATTGGTGCATGATTGCGCACACGAGCGTTGAAATCATCATCGCTCTCGTTCTCTTCCTGCACCGGGTCTACCGGAGCGATGGGACAGGGATCAGTGATAGCCAGATCAATATCTAACAACGCAAGCGCCAGCTCAAGCTTCTCTCGCCATAACTCGTAATTCCCTCCGTTGAGGGGCGGGATGGAGTCGATGTAATTCATGGAGTTGCCTCCTGAAATTTAAATTAAAAAAGTGAGAAAACATTTTTAAAAATAATTTGCATGCTTTAATTTAATGTTGATAAAATTAAAACATACTCCCTCCGTCCCAAAATATAGTTCCTTCTAGGTTTCTTTTTTTTTCTGTCCACATTCAAATGAATGATAATAAATATAGACATACATACAAACTACATTCATAGATTAATTAATGAATATGTGTTTAGTCTAAAACGAATTATATTTTGAGACAGTGGGAGTACAAAATATGCTTCAACATTAATTCTACATCACCGTTGGGAAGAAATAGAACTAATAAATGGAAAACTCAAAAATAAACTTTACAATATTGCTAATATCAACTTTGGTCAGAAAATTAACAATAATAAACTCAAAATTTACAATTGCCAATTTAATTTTTCCATTGGTTCAAATTTAAATTCGGAAGATAAAACATTTTTCATGCAACAGTTTCATGAAAAATAATTCATTTAGAAGCATAAACTCTCTTATCTACTCTATAATAAAACTATCTTGTTGAATCAAACTTGAATAAAGATAAAACATCAAAATTCATCAAAACGAGTTTCCGACAAAAGGAAAAAATTGTCGCTATGCGAAAAACGCCCACTAGTTGTGGCCTATGCGGCCCAAAGCCCTCTCGCACGCGCTCTCCCGCGTCTCAAGCCGCAACCTGGGCTTGGACCAGGAATTATCTCCCCGACCTAGGCTCAATCTGCCCCGAGCGCTGATGGCCGTTCAATCCCACGGATCAGATCCAACGATGGAGCGCACATTTTGGCCAGATAAAATCATGAGCACAATCGACGCTGGCCAGAACCCTAACCCTAAGTTCTGTTAGCTCTTCTTCGCGATCGACGTTGTTGAGCCGACGGCCACTACGTGTCGTCGTACCGCTGGATCTCGTTGCCGACACGATGGCCAGTCGAGGCTGAGTCGACCCTTCTTCCCCATTCTCTCTTCCTTCTTCCCCATTATTTCTTCTCCACCGCAACAAACAAAGGTGAGGCGAAGCGAGGTGATCAGCACCACTGAGGCCCCTCGTCGGTGTGCGCGTTTGGCCGAGGCTGAGTGCACTGTCATCAAGCGGCCTTGCACGTGTTGTTGTGAGCCCCATGTGTACGGCCCTGGTCTGGTGCGTTCACTATTGGAGGTGGCGAAAGTGGCGGTCCCAGCGCTAGATCATATCCTAGGAAAATCTTATTAACCTAGTTAGATCGTGCGTTTTAGAGCATATGCTGCAATAGAAATCCATAGAAATTCAAGCATGCCTCGTCATTGCAGCCCTGGCAGGCGCTCGGGGTCACCGAGCCCTGGATCCGCTACTGGGTGGCAGGACACGTGCGACGACTCGAACCATCCTACCCCTTCCCGCACGTCATCTGTGAACATGATGCAACAACAGGAAAAAGTTAAGTGCCCAACGCTTCTTTCTTTTCTTCTCACTAGTTGGGGTTAAGGATCTAGGATTAGGGTTTCATGTCAAAAACTTTGGGATTTGGCTTTTCTTCATTAATGCCGACTCAATTCGTTCTTCACTAGATCTAATATAAACTCAACAAAGGCCCTGATACCAATGTAGACCCCTCTCATGATCTTCTAGGTTTAGATTAGAAGGTAGACTAATTGATTCATGGATAAACGTGTAGATTCCTATCTACCAGATGGAAAGATAGAGGGAGAGATACCAACCATCGACGTCGGAGGAAGCGATGGCCAAGGCGTCGTTGTCAAGGTGGATGGCGACAACATGGTTGTTGGCATTGGTGCGGTGGTTGTAGAGCAGTGGTCGTGACGATGGGGACGCAGAGGAGCTGGCGAAGCTTCCCGTCGCTCTTAGCACGCCCCTGATCGAATAAAGGTTGTAGGTGGGGTTGGTCTAGCAGCGACAAACCTCATACCTTGTGCCCTAGCCCCCACCTAGTCTTTATAGCGTTGCAGGATAGGGGCCCACCAACCATGGATTGGGTTGGGCCCCGATCATGGCGCATGAGTTGGGGCCCGACCTGATTGTTAGATCAGACCAGTGGAGACCAATCCAATAATGCTTTGGCGCATCCTATAAGTGAGCATCTCAAGATCATCTCACAAGCCAAGCCTAAGCAACCTATCCCTCAGCACTTAACAAGTAG
Source organism: Zea mays (assembly GCF_902167145.1). Lineage (NCBI taxonomy): Eukaryota > Viridiplantae > Streptophyta > Magnoliopsida > Poales > Poaceae > Zea > Zea mays. The sequence goes on from NC_050102.1 coordinate 106,820,150, forward strand.
CGTGGTAAGGACTAAAGAGGGATACCCTCATGTACCAACATCAAAAGTAGTTGCAAGCCTCCTCTGCTCTACCTTCTTGCAAGATAGCCCATAGACCATAATAGCATAAGTAGCTGCTCCTGGGTGGAAACCACGTTTTTCCATCCCATCCCAAACCTCAATTGCCCTATCAACCCTTCCTATAGCAATCGAAATTTTTAGAATCATGTTGTAAGAGTGACGAGATTAGGAAAACATGAGCCATCATCCATCCTTGAAATAATCCATAATGCTTTGTTCACCTCTTTCAGCAAACAATGTGTATTAAGCACGGTGGTGTAGCTCCAAACATTAGGCTTCTCCCCATGGGATGCCATCTCATTGAGGATATTATAAGCCTCGTCAATCTCTCCCAACTCGCACAGTAATCGAATGACAACGTTATAGGCTAATATATTTGGTGTAAGGCTGACTCCAGCAATCCTCAAATGCGCATGCAGAGGATACGCGGGCAGACGGAGGATGCGCGAGCAGACGACGGATGTGAGATGGAAAAAAGCAGACGCGCCTAGCAGCACGCGCATACGTATGCACATTCGCTCGCATAGGAGAGAGAAAGCACAGAAATGTGTGATCGCGTGGCCAATCACCCATTTTGTGCATCGACATTTGCATCATATTGGAAACGTGAACAATGCACTACGGTTGCGTAAAATGCGCAAAGAAGATGCTTTCTGCAAGCCGTTGGAGTCGATCTAAGGTTGTGGTGTGCACGCATCCTATCTAGCACTTGAAGAACAGCACGAGCATCCTTTGATGCACATGCAAAACAAAGGAATGGGCCATAAGTAGCAGCATCAAAGGCAAGCCCACGACTGCATTGCATAACTTTTAGCTACTCGTGTGCAAGTGCAACGTCCCCGTCTCAATACAAGGCGTTAATCAACCCATTATAGGCAGACACATCAGGCTCAACACCCCTCTCTCAATGGGCATTTGGATATTGCAGACTATATAGTCCCATCACATCGGATGTTTGAATGCTAGTTAGAAGTATTAAATATAGTCTAATTGAAAACAAATTACACAGATGAGATTTAAACGACAAGATGAATCTATTAAACCTAAACAGTTCATGATTCGTCCATGTGATGCTATTGTAAACATTTGATAATCATGGATTAATTAGAGTTAATAAATTTGTCTCATCGTTTAGTACACATGTATATAATTAGTTTTGTAATTACAATATATTTAATAATACTCATAATCGATATTCAAACATCTAATGTCATACGAACTAAATTTTAGTTAGGGTAACCAATAGGCCTGGGCATAAAAACCGAAAACCGAAAACCGAAACGAACCAAATCGTAATATTCTTCAGTTACCATTCGTTAGAAACCCAAATTTAGTTGGGTTTTCGGTTTTTAGTTAAGTTTAAACCGAAAAACCAAACTATTAGCCCAATCCCGTTTTGACCGTGTACCACTATCCGCCCATGGGTTGGCCACCTTCTCAGTCCCACCAAACACCAGCCCCTCACGCCACTGGGAGCAACGCAGCCAGCGTCCAACGACATCACCCACACCCATGCAGGTACGTACGTGTTGAGCAGGAGGCAGAAGACGCGCGGGCAAGAAAACGCGGTAAGCAGAACCAACGCTAAGCGTCTCTGTATCCTTTTTGTACGCAAGAACGGACGAGTGAGGCGACGCCTGGAGGATGGGCCCCACGGACCACATAGGGGGATCCGCCTCGTCAGTAACTCCCCTGCCTCGGGCGCCGTGAGGAAGCAGTGGTGGAGGATGAAAAAAAATTAGGTATGGCTCTACACAACTAGACCGTATAATAATATTTAGCACACAACCAATCAACTTGTAGAACAACTCGCGATATATATAAAGAAATAAAACATTGTCTAAAATGAGAATAAATTGATACAAAACATGTAACTGTCGTACCTCTGATTTTGCTTTGCTTACTGTTACAGCTCGGAAGCAACAGACGCACAGCGGCGGACCGCAGAAGTCACAGGCGTGGCGTGACCCGTGTGGGCGCATCAGTGCGTGGCCCGTGGCCGGAAGGCTAGGCGCCTGGCCACCTGGGCACAGCAGCCGAGCAGCGGACGCTGGCTCGCCGGCTCGGCACAGAAGGCCGGAAGGTTGGGGCCGCTGGGCAGTGGGCATAGCGGCAGCCGGCGGCTCGGCACAGCGGCGGACCGCGGACGGCGTCAGCGCGTGGCCGGAAGGCTGGGCACAGCGGGCAGCGATGGAAGGCTCGGTCTCCCCTCGGTGGCTCGGCGGACGGCGGCTGTGTTCGTGAGCGCGCGGGCGGTGAGGGTTAGCGCCAGGCTGCCAACGCGAATGCACGATATGGAAGCGAGTCTGTTTTTTTTGGTATGGCTTGGGCTATAATAGACCATAATGGGCCCTCCGCCGCTGCGAGGAAGATTATACGTAGGTACATCTTGCAGGACCCATGCACCTCGGAAGACGAGCCGAGAGATACGCGGGGGAAAAGGCGTCAGCAACAGACAGACCGCGCCGCCACGCCAACTGCGTGCAATAAGGTGAGCATGTTGTTTCACGTCCCATCAAACCACCCACGCGGACAGAGCCATGGAGCAAAGGCAACGTGCGTACGTCAAAGGCCAAAGGCAAGGTTTCGAAGACCGGCGAATCAAAGGCCAAAGGAAAGATACACATACGTGCTAGTACGGAGCACGGCACACGGATAGGGGTCGCAGTGGCCTGGCACGTATGGCATCGGCAGGTGGCTCCCATGCCAGAAGCGATTAATATGCAAGCAGACATTATGTGTAAGCGTGCAAACAGGTTTTTGGTCCGTTAGATTTAAATCTAATCACAATGTCATATTTAATATTTAAATCCTCCAACCACCACCTCGTGTAGTTTTATAAAAAAGCCTCTAACAAACCACGATTACACATACAATTGGATCTAATCTAACAAACCAAGATGGTTGCTTGTACGCTTGCACCTAATAACTGCTTGCATATTAGTCATTGCCATTCTGCTCACAGGTCCGTACATATGTATTTTTTATTCATATGAACCATTTAAGTTCGGTTTTTCAGTTAAACCGGAAAACAAACCGAATTATACGATTAACCGAAGGTTCGGTTTTTCCTTTTTTAAATAGAATTTCGGTTGATGTTCTTCAGAAACTAAACTTTGAAAAAACCGAAAGAACCGAACCGAAAAACTTCGGTTAACCGACTACCTGGTCCTAGTAACCAAACACCACCAATTATTTCGTCAAACAGCTTCTGAGCCTTCTGTAGATTCTCATCAACAGCCCACTCAGAGATCAGGATGGTTTAGGTTTTCGCCGAGACATCAAACTGAAATGGCGACTGCCTAAAGAATGCCTCGCTCTACCAGGCCATTATGCGATAACATGAAGATCAGGGAATGGAGATCAGCGACCCTCGGCAGGAAAGTAGGAAACCGAACATCTCCAATCTCCATGGCGGAGAAAGCTCGGATGGCATCGTCGCGGGATATCGGATAGCAGAGAGCGCAGAAGCGGAAGAGCCGCGCCCCGCAAGCGAACCGGCGAGAATGAGAAGCGAGCCCAGAAGGTGTGTGAACGGTGAACCCCGGCAGCGCGGCGGCGAAGAGGAAGAACCGGAGGGAGGGCACGGGAAGGTTGCGGCAGCCGCCGCTGCGGACGTGAGGCGTGGCGCGGAGGTCGTGCCCCGGCCCGCGTTAGTTGCTGAGCACACGGCAGAGCGCGCCGACGAGCCGCGGATCGGGGCCCGGGGCCGGATCGGGCCGCGGATCCAGCTGTCCGGCGGGCGAGGCGGAGTAGAAGCCGCACAGGAGGAGAGAACGCGGGCTTCGCGGCACGGCCGCAGCGCGGAGCCTGGCGGCAGATTTCATCTCGCGCCGATGTGGGCGCAGGGGGTTGTTCAGTGGGAGCAGATTCGCGGGTAACGCGAGGATGCACGGGCTCAAAGTTCAAACAAAAAAATAATGGGAGGCTTACCGGGGAAGCACGGATCGTGGAGGAGGAGGGGCTCGCCGGCGGCCGGCGGATGCGGAGTAGATAGCGGTGAGCCGGTGAGCGCGGGTGCGGAGATCGCAGGTAGTGGTTTACGAGTGGAAGACTGGAAGGGGAGGATACGAAGGAGCGGAGAGATTAAAAGAGGCGTAACGAAACTATCGATGGCAAGCGGGCCCAAGTCCGCGTGGGCTGCCGAAAGCGAAGCAGGCAGGGTTTCGAAATTTGTTTGAAGTGAAATGAGTATTGAGTACCCGCGTGGTGGTGTTGGAAGGCCTCCGCCATCACGTTAGTTTTGCCTGGCCCAAGTTCAGAACAAGGACTATTTATTCACGAAATCAAGGTTAATGGCCTATCCATTTAACTATACCACGGGATTACGACGGTATATAAATTATTCGATAAAATATAGTGTCTAATGATTATATAAAAATGAACACATATATTTTTATCGACTTTAATATCTCATATTTTTGTAAATACGTATTGGTACGAGTGAAAATTAACAGCTAGAAAATTTTATGTCCTCTGTATTCACTTTTCCATTTCAGAGCAGAACCATTTTGAACGTCCAAAGTTAATGACATTCCCGTTTTCAAAGGAGGGCATTTAAGTTCACAATAAACCCGATTGTTGGGGTCTTACTCTTATGAAGGTCCTAAAAAACACAGTTAACCATTTAAAAACTTCGGTACAACACAAGAGGAGCAAAGCAGGCTTTGTCCAACAGGCTTCATCATGGCGAAGCGGGTAGACAACGTGGCTTCAGCATAACGAAAAGAAAGTACAACGAAACACGCTTCATCAAGCAGGCTTCGTCACGACGAAACAATGAGATGATGCAAGGAGAAGGTGTTGCTCAAGTTATTAAATACAAATAGTGATGTTGTCCTTATGACATCTTGTAAACTCTGTATATAACTATTGAGGGCATAAATGTAATAGCGTAGTACTCCCGTACCGTTCACGCTGGATGGTAATTGCTCTCGCGTCATCGCCTTCGAACAAGTCGAAGGTATCAATGTAATATAAAATCTGATAATGTTGATATATTTGTCAAGGAATAAATATATGAATGGATAATACATCTCGTGTGTATAACATAACCTCTTATTTCTTATGAATTGTGGAGACGTTTTCTTCATGACCTTCGTCTGAAGATCATTATATCCGAGAGAAGATAATGTTTCGAAGGACGAAGGTCCTTAATGTTTAACAATTTTGTTGCCTTGTTCTTGATCCACAGCATTTGAGAACAAGTGACCAACACTGATGATAATAGCATAAATGCAAAATCACAGGACCTTCAGCAAGTGAACCTCAGGTGTTTTCCTCCTGATTTGGACCAGCTGATGAAACAGACATAGTTTCATCTAGCTCTTTAATTAGTTCTCAACTGCCATTTAGGTGTCTCTTTGATTGCATTTTTTATCGTCCTTCATCTGTATTTTTAGATGTCATCTCTATTATTTTTCCAGCTGGTTCTCTAGTTGGTGCATCATTTATTTTTTCAGCTGCATAATCAGTTGATGTTTCAATTATCTTTTGAGTATGTAATTTAATTGAATTTTTAATTATTTAGTCAGTTGGTTTTCCCATAAGTTTGTCAATTGGCTTCTCCATTAGCTTTTCATCAGTGCTCTCTTGATGCAAAGGTTTTTCCTCTGGTTTCTCTTGATGTAGAAACTTCTCATCTAGCTTGTCATGTTGTAGAGGCTTATCCGAGGCATAATAATGAAGTATAAACACTATTGTTCGGTGCAATGTCAGCCTTTTGCTTTGCAGGAACGAAGAGCTTCAGGTTCTGAGATATCATATTTCTTCAAAACTCGATGCCTTGTAGACCTCCTATGAAAGCTCCATCTGCTTTTATCTGATATGGCCTTGTTCTAAAAACAGTGAACATGCACGTCAGCATGAAGTTCAGCAATTGATATGAGGAACAGAAAAATTGAGAAATCTTCTGTTGCTTTCCACACATATAAAAAGAAAAGTAGAGAGCTAATTGCAAAAAGGGAAGGTATTTATATTTATTTTATCTAACATTTATGTATTATCATATTAACCAATACATTGTTTCATTTTTCTTCTCCAGATCTAGGTAGTTTGATCTATACACTGATCCATAAAACAGTGAACTAATTTAAGGCAATGCTTGGTGACAAAGTGCATTACTAAATTTTTTGCATGCACTGATAGTCGGGGAAGACCATAAATTGCAAGCAAAATATCATTGGTTTTTATTATTAACACTGATGTTCCATTAAATTGCAATAAACTTTGTGTGCTTTTGTAAATTTATATGAGCTAAGCTCCCCTAATTCAAGAGGAACAACTAAGCTAAATACTAATTCGTTCTGTTTTCATGTTCCGCATAAAAGAATCCGCCATCCTAAATAGTAATTTTATCCAGTAATTTTTATTATATGTGCATGAAGATTTGCTCCTCCCTATCTTCTAGGCTTAGATGCGGATATAGTCACTGGTAGCCCATCATCATACAAAATGCCAAATCAGGAACGAAAGCTGGAAACAACAAAGTACAATGAGGGGAAAGACAGACGCAACAGGCCGATGTGCGAGGTTGACACATTAAAAGCATTTGCAGAGCAGTGAGAGCACTATGCGGAGCAAACCAAGACAGCAGCATTAGGCTATCCGCACTCATACTACTCTAAATTTCTACTCTAAAAAGAATATTCTATCCCCGTCAGCAAGATTATCTACTCTATACCACAATTCTCTGCGGTCGTGTTTACTCTATATCTCAACTCTATACCAACAATCATTTTTTATTGTTTTTTCCATTCTCTCCTTCCATCACTGTTGTTTTATTCTCTCCTCACACCTCCCAAGACACACACAGACAGCTTTCGAGTACGAGAGAGAGCGACTCTGCAGTTAGCGTTTTTCTATCCCTCCCTAAATTCCCAGTGGCCGAACGAGTGAGCGGCTGCAGGCTGATTCAACTCTATCCGCTACTCTATCCCTTTAGAGTACCCTTTCGAGCATGCGACTGCGGACAGCCTTAGATCCCTCCTTGCTATGCTGCATGGGATCAAGACGACAGAAAACGACAACCTAAGCCTACAAGACATGGCACTGCCTGTAGCTATGGACAAGCAGCAAAAGAATAAAACAAAGTTTTTTTGTTCTTTAGTTTCAATCCAGAAAGGACGAGAATTTCAGGTGAAGAGCCATGTCCGTGCTCATGAAATGACGAACAATCACCAACCTGTCAACATAGATGACGAACAATCACCAACCTGTCAACATAGCAAACAAATCCAAAATTTAAATCCAAAAGCCCACTCAAAACTTGTTTAGTGACCAGGGAAACGGAGGAGATCCATGGGAGAAATCCCTTTCCTATTCTACCTGAATATCCCCTCCAGAATTGGAAGGAGATTTTTCCTCATAGACCCTCTCCATTTTTCTGGTCACCGAATCGGCTTTTAGTGAGCGAGTTGAACTAGTGAGGAATCTCCAAGTTCGCCTTGCTTCGAATTAAACCAAATCTATCAAGGATCGCACATACCCTGCCCCTAGAACACACGTATTTGGTAAAGATCTAACGAACAAGCACGGCAACCTGAAAAAGGGAGCAACTTTCAGAGTTGTACAAGAGACGCCGCTTGGAAAGAAAGAGACTAAAAAGAGGAGACGCCGCATTCCGCAGCACAAGGGAGGCGGGCACGCAGCAACGCTGGCCTCGTCGAGGTGGTCGTCGGAGCCGGCGGAGGGATCGGAGCCAGAGCCGACGCATAAGAGGATCTTGAGGCAGTCGTTTTTTTACCACGGCATGGAGCGGGTGGATCGCGATTGGCTACCGTCCTAGTTAGTCAATCAAGTGCTCTGCTTTGCTCCGCGGGGGTAGAACTAGACGGCGGTGGCGGCACGTAGTTAGCACCCCGTGGGGTCGTCCGGCGCGGAGACTGTGGACCCTTGGGTGAAATTCTACACCCTGGTGGAGAGCAGAGGGGATGTTGGCGGTGCTGCTTCGAGGTGAGGTCGCCAGTGTGGCCGCCACAATGCTGTGAAGGGCTATGAATGATGTGAGGTCGGCTGCCGCGATGTCGAGAGCGCCAGAGCAGCAGCTGCGCTAGGTAACCTTGCTTTTTCTTGAACTTTGCTTTTGCAGGCTGTGGTTCATATTTTATTTCATGCAGGCTCTCGCCTCCACTGACTAGGTTGCGACGTTACGTCCAGGGCCTTCGGGGCCTTAGCCCTATTTGTTTTGGCTTTTCGCGGCTTCTAGCTACCAAAAGCTGTTGCGGACTACCAAACACTCAGCTTTTCAGTCAGCTTCTATAAAATTCGTTTGGGTAAAAACCATTCAAAATAAACATAAACATATAATCGGTTGAGTCGTCGCAATAGTAGTAATCCGTCACTTTATAGATCCTGAGCCTCATGGACAACTTTATCTTCTTCCGTACGTAATCCTAATGATACTCAGATTCTCTACACAGCCAGATTCTCCCCACAGCTAGATTCTCAGAAAAGCTGGTCAGAAAAAAGCTGAACCAAACAGGCCCTTAGTAACTTCGCAATTGAGGTCTAAAAAGAGGGCACTGCAGGCGAAGGTGGAGCGACATCGCTTGAAAAATACCAACTCAGAGAGGGAAAAGGGCGCGTCCGAGGCTAAGAGTAGGCGACTTGCCGATAGGGTTTCACAACTCGAGGGGGCCAATGCCAATCTTTAACATCAATTCGAGCCGCGCGGAGGCTGCCGCTGCCTGGGAAGAAACGTCTAAGCTGTCAGCTGAGCAAGTCGCGTTGTAGGCAGAAGTGGAGACTGATGCTCGGATGAGGGGAGTAGTGAGCAGGTCCCGCACACAATTGTGTCGTGATTATCATGAGTTGGGCGTGGAGGTGTCACCCTTCAACAAGAAGGGAACAAACCTTGACAACTGGTTCCTTGGTTGGCTTGAGGACGAGCTCAAGAGCCTTCCATCTGTCATCAAGGGGCTAATGTCCTACTCTGCCCTGGTTACCCACAAAGGTACCATGACTGCCCTTGCGCACGTAGGTTGCCGCCACTTTGAACCTTTTGGATATATTAATTTGGACTTCAACGGTGCTGTGTACGATGTTGAAGAAGACCTAACTCTAAAGCTGCCTGTTGGGGTGCTCTTTGACTGGATGTGGGGGCCGCACAATGTCTCTGTTGTGCGGGAGAGCATAGACCGAGAGGTGAAACATGTGATGAATTAACTTTTCCTTCCTGTTTCAAGTGCACTTGGTGGCGGAGGCCGTAGGCCTAGATGATTTCGATAGAGTCTGATCGGCAGACTCCATAAGTTGTGGGCGTTGTAGCCGCTACCCGTATCAAGATCTTAGAGACTTCGTGTCGCGAAGATGATGCGACAAAGGGTTCTAAATAGGTTTAGATAGTGGGTTGTAATGATTTTTGTGGGGTAGTGGGGGTGCAAGACTGACTAAACTTTAGGTTGCTCTTTGACTGGATGTGGGGGCCGCACAATGTCTTTGTTGTGCGAGAGAGCACAGACCGAGAGGTGAAACATGTGATGAATTAACTTTTCCTTCCTGTTTCAAGTGCACTTGGTGGCGGAGGCCGTAGGCCTAGATGATTTCGATAGAGTCTGATCGGCAGACTCCATAAGTTGTGGGCGTTGTAGCCGCTACCCGTATCAAGATCTTAGAGACTTCGTGTCGCAAAGATGATGCCACAAAGGGTTCTAAATAGGTTTAGATAGTGGGTTGTAATGATTTTTGTGGGGTAGTGGGGGTGCAAGACTGACTAAACTTTAGGTGCCTACGCAGGTTCTGATGCTTGGGCCCATGCAGGAAATTTTGGATATTGTAGATACTTGGAAGGAGCCTAATGACGCCACGGTCTTTGTTTCTCTGTTAAATTGTCGGAGTTCCTCTGTGGATTCTGAAGAGTTGTACATGTTTTTTGATTCGGAGGAGTCTTCAGATATTGAAGACGAGCTAGCGTACTTTGTGCTTTTGGATGAAGTGTCGTCCATCCCCTTATTATAGATGATGGGGAGCCCTCATTAGTTATTCAGGATGACATGTGCACTGTGTTGCCTAGTTGCGGAAAAAGGAAACTAAGGGCATCTTGTAAATGTTTTAAGTCTAGCTTGGGGACCAAACTGGTGTTGAGTCCGCCGACCGGTCCTTCGGGGGTGTTGCCCCACCGGGATCAAAGTCTGTTGTCCGGGGATACCTAATGGATTAGATTGTCGACCCAAGTCTTCGTGAGGACAAAATTAGGCATTTTTTTTGGTGAAGAGCTTGAGTTACTATTGTTTGATTATACGAGCTTGGCCTTCTTTCGAAGAGGGAGCGCTTTATCCCTTGAACAATAATTCTTTTTGCCTACTGTTGTGTTGTTAGGCAGTGCTCATGTTGTAATAAAATAGTTGGTTTGATTTCTTGGCATGTCTTCGATTGATAAATTAGGCGTTAAACACTGCCCTCGTCCCACTTGGCGATCAAGGATAGATGCGAAGATAAACTAGATGGGTAGGTCGACTTTGCGGGTTCATGAACCGAGAAACCAGATTTTGATAGTGGTCTAGTTTGTATTGTTTTAACTAACCCGATAGCCCTACATGCAACCTTAGGACAGGTTGTTGCATCGTCAGACGACTTCACAACCTTAGATGTCTTTGCACATTTTTTGTGCTAATCCGGCTACACCCTTAGACGACTTTGGCATGAATAGGTTCGTCCTTAGACGACTTCGCACCCTTAGGTGTCTTCACACATTTTTTGTGCTAATCCAGCTACACTCTTAGGCGACTTTTGCGTGGATAGGTTCATCCTTAGACAACTTCACAACCTTAGGTGTCTTTGAACACATTTTTTGTGCTAATCCGGCTGCACCCTTAGGCATTTTTTGCACAGATATGTCGCACACAATGGTTACATTTTGTTTACTGTCGTGGTGACTTCATATTTTGTCGAATGCTTAGGCCGCCTTTCGGGCCTTTTTAACATTTTTAGAGTTCATAGGAGGATTTTAGCATAATTATTACAAGGCTTCACCTCATTAAAAACCTCAACCCCTTATGAGGAAAAGAGTATGGGTCTGATTACAAAAATGTATGTGTCCTTTTCAAGGACGCGTCGAGGGCCCTGTTGAGCGAAGTCGAGCTACTCATAATATTTTCTTAAGTTCTCTACGATCTAGGAGTGTTCGAGCTCTTCCTGTCTGGCTTATCAGGCTGTAGGAATTGGGTGAAGCCTTATTTTTTACTATGAATGGGCCCTCCCATCTTTGTTCGAGTTTACCCTTTCCTTTTGTTCTTGCCGTTCGGATGAGGATGTTGTCTCCCTCTTAAAACTCTCTCTCGGGATGATTGTTTTGTCCCTCTAGCTCTTTGTCGTTGCCTGATATTTATTAACTGAGTCGAGGGCTTGCACCCGATTAGTTTCTTCAGTTGCTACGGTGATCCTCTTTGCAGAGAGAATTTATGGCATGCTTCACACAAACATACTACCTGGTTAGCTGTTAGAATGAGGTATGGCCAATAGAAACCCTGCTACATGACTTTTGCTGCAAGGGACCTATGGCCTGAATGACAGCCGTAGATCCCTCTGTGGACTTTGATGAGGAGTTCCCTCTCTTTGAGTACTATTACACATTTGAGGAGTTGACTGATTCCTTTCTTGTATAGTTGGCCCTCAATTATAGCAAATTATGGACTTTGATACTTTAGTCTCTTGGCCTCAGATTGATCTGTGGGATGGTAGTGACCCTGTAAATATAATATTATTGGAGCTCGCCAGTCTTAGGTCATAATGAGACTGATTATTATTTCGTCGTCGTTGGGTTGTCTCACTACAGAGGCATGTATTACTTGACAAAATACATCAGAGGGCATTGGGTCGCCTCTGGCTGCTGCCTTCGCTAACGCGTTAGCCTCTTCAATTTTGTTTCTATCAATATGTTGGATTGTAAAACCCCAGAATTGTTTCTCTAAACAGTACACTTCTGATAGGTATTGGAGGAGTACTTATTCCCATGTTGCACAGTCTTTTTCTATTTGGCCTATAACAATTCTTGAGGCAATTTTTACTATACAGGTCTTGACCATGAGGGCTCTGAGTTCTTGAAGGCCTAGGATGACAACTTCGTATTCTACTATGTTGTTGGTACATTTGTCTGTTTCTAGGGCAAAACTCAGGCGGGCTGCATACCTATATTTGGCTCTAGACGGGGCAGTATTATTGTTGCGGCCTAGGCCGCTATGTGCCACCATGCGCCATCACAATGCATCGTCCATACTATTTCAACAGGATTTTTAGTGGAAGACAAAGGCCCTATCCAATCCACTATGAAATCTATGAGGACCTGCGATTTTATTACGGTCCTTGCTTTGAAGGCGATGTTGGTTACTTGTTCTTGATTACTGAATCATAAAACAAGGCAACATAATTGTTAAACGTTAGGGACCTTGGTCTTTCGAAGCATTATATCCTTTCAGACATAATGAATCTTGGACAAAGATCATGAAGAACAAGTCTTCATCATTCACAAATATAGAAATAAATTTAAAGATGTAACATTATGTTGATTATTCATTTCATATCAAATACGAAACAACATCAAGATTCATCTCATATATTAACAAAGTGATACATAATGTATATTACACTTGTACCTTCGGCTTGCTCGAAGATGAAAACCTGAATGCAATTCCTGTCTAGCGTGAACAGTACGACGGGTACTGTTCACCTATTTATCGGCATGAGACGTAGCCCGAGTAAAAATACATTTATGACCTTAACATGTACTCATAATCCTAATACAAAACATCAGGGATTAACTAGTCTTTTTCTCTTTGACTCAACATTATGATTGACCTTCGTCGCCACCTTAAGCCGAAGTTGTCATCCTTCGGCTCTTTACACATGTTCGTTGTAGCTTCGACATTCGATTTTGTTGCTTTCAGACAGTGTCTCCGTCTTGAGGACCTTCGGCAGAGAAGAAGACCCTCAATAGTAGCCCCTTCGCGGTGCTAGGTCGTTTTTCATAATGAGCCCGATCCACGAAAAACACGAAGGCTTCTGGATGCCGAAGGTTCGAAAACACCTTCCCTGAGCTTGTTATTAAAGACGAATAAAAAATTTACAGCGCTTACCGGTCCACCGATCAGTCAGTACGCGCTTTTCGGCGGTTCGCCTTCTTCATCTACATGGCTATATAAATAGACAAGTTGGTGAGAAGTTACCACATCATTCATTGATATTGCCTTGTTGTGCTATTGATTTTTTTACTGAAGTCGAAGCTCTCTACTTTCCGTGCACTTGCTGTGTAAGCTGCGGACAAACGTCCAATTAGTTGAATCTAGCTTCATCTCACAGAACTGAAATGGCTAGAGTCAGGTTTACTGCCAGACTAACAAACAAAGGAGAAGAAGCTGAAGCTACTGAGACTGCCACTATTTCAGAAATGATGAAATGTTATGGGTTAGTTGTACGAGAAGAAGAGTCTGTTCCGACAAAAGATGTTGTTGTTGCCGAAGCTGAACCATCTGTTGCTGAAGCTGACAGTGATGATGAAGACAATGACGACATTTTGAGTCTGAGCAAGCCTAGCCACATTGAGTTTGGAAAATACACAATTAAGACAGAAGATTTGGTTTTTGAAAGTCGCATAGAGGGGGGTGGATAGGCGGAATATGAAATTTACAAACTTTAAGCACACTTCAAGCTAGAGTTAGCGTTAGAATAAATATCAAGTCCGGGAGAGAGGGGAAAACAAATCAACCAAGAAAATAAAGCGGATGACGCGGTGATTTGTTTTACCGAGGTTCGGTTCCAAAGAACCTAGTTGTAACACCCTGAATTTGAGAGTTGAATTTTTTTTCTTTCTCTAGCGCTCACCAAATTCGGGCGTTACCTTTCCTCTTTCTTTTTTCTTCTCGCTATGCCTTGTTCTTCTTCAAATATTCTAGCGAGATTTAGCTCAAGACCTCGTGTAAGTAAAACCCTAGAGTTAAATCTTTTGGTTGTTGCACCATGCCGGTCCATGCATCTATTTTGCTTGTTGATTGAATTTGGGAAAACATGCTTTTAGAAAATAGATTAAAATGGGAAAAACCCTTTCCTTTTCCCTTCTCTTTCTCCCCTCTCCTTCTTGGGTCGGTGTTTCCCCCTCTGGCGGCCCATTTGGCGCCACCCCTTCTCTCGTGGCCCCCTCGCGCCTCCTCCTCTCCTGGGCCGGCTGGCCGGCTCGTGGCCCAGCTCGGCGTTGTGGCGTTGCCCAGCCGAGCCCCCCCCCACGCGCGGCCCACCTCCCCCTGTCTTGGGCCGGCCGGCTGGCGCGTGGCCCAGCCGCCCCCAATAGCTCGCCCCGCTCTCCCCGCACGCGTGCGCGTTGGGCGGTTGCCCAGCCGCCGCCGCCCCGTGTGGGGCCCGTCTGTAAGTCCCGAAGCCATCCCTATTCATCTCTCCCACGACGCCCGCTTTCTTCTCTCTTGCGCTGTTCGCTTCTCTCTCCTCCGAATCGCCTGGAGTCGCCCCGGAGCTTCCCCGCTCGCGTCGTCTTCGTCCTTGTGGTGAGCTCGCCTCCCTCTCCCTCCTCCTCCTCCTCTTGCCCCGCGGCCGGCTCGGCTGCCTGCCCGCGGCTGCTCGTGCGGCCTGCCCGCGGTGGCCCGGCGTGGCCCGCTCGCTGCTGCCCGGCGCGACCGGCTCGGCGTGGACCCCTGGTCTGCGCGCGGTCCCTGCCCCGGCTCCACGCTCGCCCGTCCTCGCCTCGGCGCGCCCATGGTGTGCAGTGCCTTGACCCCGGCGTGGCGCCCCGGCGCGGCTCGGCTGTGGTGGAACCGCCCGAATTATTCCAGCTTAAGTGCCCAAGTCACACACGCAAGGGCAGCAACACACTTAAACCGAAATAACCCGTCAGTCCCTCGGATCTAGTCTGATAAAGCCACTTATCCAGGATCGAATACCACTAGCTCACTCGAAGGTGAGGCATAGAGAAATACAATAAAACATAATACCATAATTTAAGAAAGTATCATTAGTGATTACATTATCGGAGTTTCAGAAATAATAACCATAACTTTTAATGCAGCGGAAATAACTAACGGAGAAAACCGAGTAACATGGCGAAGCCTGGCCACGCTACTCCTCCTGGTCCTCTCCTTCGGAAGCAATAACCCACTCGATCGTCTATCCCGGTGGCAGGGATGGAGGCCAAGTCACACCATCAACCAAATCAAGGAGTACCTGCAAAAAATTGTGCCACAAGCAAGGCTGAGTATACTAATACTCAGCTAGACTTACCCGGTTGCAGGAGTCTACTCCTCTACCTCTAGACATGCAGCTGTTTAGCTGAGGGGTTTGGTTTCCCAAAATCACTAGCTGGGTCTAAAATCAAGTTTTAGCTTTTCAAGTTTTAGTATGATCCTTTTTAAACTAGATGAGTACCTAGCTATTCATACATGGTATCAAACATTTTATCAATCAACATCTTTTTGCCAGCCACCTCATTTCCACTTATTACTCAATGTAGCAGCATGGATCAAGTAGTCTCATTAGCTATGAGAAGCAGACAATTCGAATCGAGTTTTTAAACCTTGCAAGGTAAACCTAA
The DNA here is from genome assembly GCF_902167145.1 of Zea mays. NCBI lineage: Eukaryota > Viridiplantae > Streptophyta > Magnoliopsida > Poales > Poaceae > Zea > Zea mays. The sequence continues at coordinate 106,835,739 of NC_050102.1, forward strand.
ACACACGACATGGCGAGGCACTCCGTCCCCACACATATCAACTGTCCCCATCGATTCCCCGTCAACAGATCAGGGCTCACCGCCTTGGCGTACAATGCCTCACTGACCCCGACTGCCGTTGTGCAGTGACCGCACTTGTACCCACCATAACCGGAATGGGAGACCACGTCTCAGGTCGCGTGAGGGGTAAAGTCTGCTGCCAGGTTCACTCAGGTACTAGGCTTACCGATTTACCATATTTCTCGGCATGTGCTTAGTACGTTCAAACGCTTGACACACGGTACCACACCTTAATCCTTATTCCAATTTCCGTCTCGTAGACAACACATCCCCATGGACCGTTGTCCACAGACCATCATCATTACGATATAAAAATGGATACAAGCAATTCCTGACCTCGCACGAGTGCTAGAAAAATCACTCGACTTCTACCGAGATCCCTAATTAACAAAGCAGCTACTCGACCTAGCATACTAGTATCCATCTCAAAAGGAATCCTGAGTTCATGCAACTAGGGTTTCAGACAACTCCTACACGTAAGTGCACAGTACAAGCCTACAAACATTAAGTGCAGTAAAATATCATATATAATGATTGTGCATAAAACCGGGGCTTGCCTTTAATTTAACACTTAGGTAGTGTTTGCTGGGGGAGGTACTCGCTTGACGAGCATCTACTGGTTATTTCCATCCTTCCTTAGGTCGTCCACCAACTGCATCTTGTGGTTGACACCACGTCACTTGTACGATTATCATCTCTCGGTCCTAAATGAGATGCAGGATGAACATGTATGAATATAATGAAATATATCACAAGACAATCCCAAAATAGACGATAACGAACTAAACATTAAATCGTAAGATACCGTAAACAACCACACACTAGCATTAGTTATCTACACGTCATCGGGCATACATAATCAATACCATTACAAAGACGACAATTACCTTCTAGAATTAACCAGCGCAACACGACATCACACGTGCAAGCATTTATCACATTCGCTCTAGTTAAGTACACATAAGTTTTTCATTAGTTCTTTTATTATTATACTAGTTAAGAACACATAAGTTTTCTATGACTTATATATTTAGACAGACTTAGATAGATAGGGATATTCATTTAATCGGGGTTTTACAATCATTCACAATATTCTCATGCAAGCACACACCAAAGAGAACACACATGAGGAGATAGTTTAATCGTCATTACATGTTATACTACTTTAATGACGTTGGTTACTTAGTAGTATTAGCAGAAAGCGACATTATTCATTTTGTTTCCCTAATATATCACTGCACTTGCTAACTGCTAATTAAGCTAAGCTACTTATTAGACCTTAACCAATTTAGTTCACTAACTTAGTGAGATGTGTACTATTTACTTATATATAACCCGATTATATTAGTTACTATCATTGTTACTCATATTCACTTAAAACCAAAACAAGCAAGCAATCACTCAAGTCAAACACACTAGAGTAGAGCAATCAATCACTTCTAACACATTTAGGACAACAACACAGTAGTTTTTGTTTTAATCATAACTCTTCAAATATTAGTTCGAAACTATCAAACTAGGATTTTCTGGAAAGCTTAAAAAGTGTTCTACAACTTTGATATTTTTATCTCAGCATGATTAGACTCTTAGCAAGGCCGAATTGTGTAAACACAGCAGCTATGTCCAGATTTGGACAGATTCAGACTTGAGACTTTAAAAATTTATAACTAGAGACTCAGGCATTCAAATCAATTGATCCTAGACTTTATGGAAAGATAATTAAATGTTCTACAAATTATTTATAAACATCTCAGGTTGATTTAAAGTGTATCAAGAGTAAAAGACACTAGAAGGCTTTGCTGTCCAGATTTGGACAGATTCAGACTTCACACTTCAAACATCCACAACTTAATCTTCAGATCATCAAAAATAGTGATCCAAGACCTTTTGAAGATCTCAGCAAAATCTCTACATAACTTTTATAATCTCCTAGAAGTGATTCAATGTTTAACTATATCAAACAATACAGTTCGAAATTGTTCTGATAGTGGACAGAACACAACAACCAGTTTGTAAAATTCATAATTCCCAAACTGTCACGTCTATGGTTATGAATTTTTAACACAAGAAACATAATAAAAGCATCTACAACTTTCTTATAACGACCATGAAAAGATTGTAATATTAACGTAAGCAAACAATATAGTTTCTGAAATCTGTACAGAATTTGGACAGATTCAGTTACTGAATTTGTGAACAGCACAACTTCTAAACGATCATACTTATGACTGTCAAATTTTAACAAAAGTAAGATAATAAAGTTATCTAAAACTTTTCTATATGACTTTTCTATAGAAAACATAATTTAGTTCATTAAACAAACAACACGGCGAAAATAGTTCGTGCAGCTCAAAACAACAACTAATAAAATTCAGCTCCTATTTACTTCAAGAATTGCCGCGTTCTAGAGACTTGAATCATCCTAACATTTTACCATGTGTTAGAGTTAAAACAATCAAATTATGACCAACAAGTAGACTTACAAATTTTATACAAGTTACTTCGTGCGCTAGAATTACCACATAATTAACAAACACATTCATCAAATAAAGCATTTCGGCACACATGCCCGACAACACACAAAACTACGATGAAGCACTACTAATATTTAGCTTTAGACCACCATGACATAACCATTTAACCTCTAATTGGTTTTAAGGTATAACTCAAGCATTCAATGAAACATGCATGATTTTGTTTTCTCCTAGTTTTTTTTCACTAACTCTTGTAATTATAAAATGAGTGTTATTTTAGCACCATATGAAATATCTAATTTGGGGTTGAGATTTTTATGAGGCATAGGTAATAACAAATTATGACTAATGTACAAATTTCACATGCTCAGGTTTGATATTTTATTTAATACAAAAATAACAAATTGTTAATGCAATAAAGCATGTGAGAGCAAGTTAAATCTAAAACTAATTATTTTCTGTGGACGCGTGACCATATTGAGTTTTCTTAGACTACTATAATATCATGCAAGGACAGTGGAACACAATTTTCCATTTTTACATTCATATATTATTTATAAACCATTTAAAACTACTTAATATACATCAAACAAGTTAAATCACTAACTTAATCATACATGCACTACAATTCATGAAATATTTACCCTTAACCATGCACTACACCAAGAGTCTATAGTAAAAATTTCAACCTATTTGGATAAATAGAGCTACAGATCCAAAAATAACAATCAAAACAATCATCTTTTTCCTATTTAACATGTTTTAATTAACACACCAATAAAACAGTGAACAACATATAAGTTTTATATTTTTCCTTGATGGAGTATGACAACATATAACTAACAAAACAGGTTTCATCATTTCTGGATTTTTATAAATAAAATTATGGAGAGAAGCAAGTTCGTTTATTCTCTAAACCAGTTTTTAAATACGAATTTCTAACGCCAAATATTTCTACTAAAACATTCCAACTTATGTATCCATGGCATAGAGAATTTCATAAGGAAGCCAACAAAATAAATTTCACAATTTTTGGGGTTACCAAACTCAAGATATGATTTTTTTGAAGGAAGAGCAAAAATCTGTAACATTGCACACATGAACTAGCCACGGGTCCGACATGTCATCCACATAAGGGTTATCTTCTAGATCCCTGCACTTACGTGAACAGCAGGAACGCAGGTAGAGGTGAGGGAGCTCCTGGATCGTGGGAAGAAGGGGCTGCTCCGGCGTTCGGCGACTGGTGGAGAAGCTCGCCGTCCATGGGAGGAACAGAGGGAAGACTCGGCCGAGCTGAAAATGCAGCCGATGACGACCAGGGAGGCCGAGCCGAGGATGCTGGTGGCCTACAGCTTGCGTCCATGGAGAGGCGAGCACATGAAGAGGCTGGGCCGAGCTCCAACCGGAGGGGCTTGCTGTTGCTGCGTTTTGGAACAGAGAGGAGGAAGAGAGGAGATGGCGTGAGGGAGAAAGGAGAGTGCAGAGCTCAGGTCACGTCAGCCAGCTGCAGCAGGTGGCAGAGCGACTTTGAGCGCCCATTTTGACGTTTTTTGCTTGTTTTCGTACCATGGTCGCTGTAGAATATTTCTTCCTTGATGCACACTCTACAAATCTTGTACAGGGCTTGAGGTGATTCGGGCAATGGTTAGAGAGTTATAGACCCACGAAAATTGGTTTGTCAGTGGCTCAGAAATCAGTGGAAACTTGTGAAAACTGAATGTCAAAGCATGTCAAACAGAATCAAATGAATGCCAACTTTTTATATAATGTGCCTCTATTAGTTATTAACAACTTTTATATTTGGCGAAACTTGAGTTGTTCAAAAAAAATTTGGGAACGCGAGACGTCGACCCGAACGACACTGATTTCACACTTGGAATAATTCGAATCCTGAAATCAGATTTTTATTCTGTCTTGATGGCACTGTTTGAGATTCTTAGAGATTGAATCAAGGCTTTGTTTAAATATAAAATTTGTTGTATAACACAGGTTCTATAATTTTTATTAAAGGTCAAACCTCATATCTTGAATTTAAATAAATGTTTCACTTTGGTCAAGATAGTATCATTATAAAGCTCTCAATTATATTTTTAAGGCAATCGGGGTATTTCTCGACATTTTCATGGCATTTTATTTACATGAACCCTTAATAACTTTTGTTGTAGAGTTGATATAGAGTTGTTTGAGCAAGATGACAAGGTTTTGTTGAATTTCAAAATTTGCATTTGTTCAGACCAGCGGTTTCAAGCATGTATATGATTTATCTTTTCATGTGTGTATTTGGTTCAAAATTCTAGAAATCTTTAGAGACACTTGATAGGTAGAGATGAATGATGATATAGACATAACAAGTCATTTTGCATAAGAATTAATTAGAGGTTCGCATAACAGAGATTCCGCTGGAGAATGCGGATTCAGACTGCGTATTTGGACATAGACCGACAATCGAGAAGGCGGATTCGGACACTGATTGGATAACATAACAACTATCGAGAGTCCGAATAAATGAGTCTGGACGGGAGTTGCGAGATGAGATTGAATTTCAAATTTGCATTCGTTTCAAGAGACAAAAGTTTTAACAGGCTCCAAATTTGGTTGTTTCTCACGATCGAATAACTTCAAAATTCGGTGAAACCTTCACAAGTAACTTGATAAAAGAAGATAGATGCGATCGAGAAATAGAAATTTTTTTACTAAGCATCCGAGATTAGGATAAATCCACAGCATAACATGAAATAGACACCTGGGGTGTCACAACCTTCCCCCTTAAAAGAATCTCGTCCCGAGATTCGAATAAGGATCTTGAAGGGTGGAGAAGCATGTAACTCCCAGGCTGAAGATAGATGCAACTTCATGAGATGGTATCTGACACGATACGAAAGATAGATTTGGACAGAATACCGTGACATATTGAGACAAAATACCACGACCACTTTGAGAGAATGTCCACAAAAGATAGCACATCAGTATTGTCGGCGTCTCGGACCCGGGGACCCTCGACCGAGCCGACCAGTGAATTTATCGCTGCGTGCCCCTGCCCAGATGGGTTGGCGCAAGATAGAACACAAGGGGGAAATGTATTATCTCGCGCCGGGGGGTGCTCGTAGTAGGGGTTACAAGCGTCGCGAGAGAGAGGGAGAGAGCCTGTTCGTTTTGCTCGTCCCTCCGCGCGACCTCTCGCAGGAAGGCCCTGGACGTCCCTTTTATAGATGCAAGGAGAGAGTCCAGATGTACAATGGGGGTGTAGCCATGCGCTAACGTGTCCGACAGAGAAGTGCCTGAGCCCTGTGTACATGCCAACGTGGCTGCTGGAGAAGTGCTTGAACCCTGTGTACGCGGTCGGTCCAAGCCCAAGTTCGGGCGAGGCGGAGACTTCTCCTAAGGCCGAGGCCGGGGTCGGGCGAGGACGCGGTTCCTCCCGAGGCCGAGGCTGAGGCTGGGTCCTGGGGTCGGGCGAGGCGGAGACCTCTTCCCGAGGCCGAGGCCTAAGGTCGGGCGAGGCGGAGCTTCCTGTTGCGCCCGAGGCTGAACTCGGCTGTTGTCGGTCTTACCCCGGTGGGTGGCACAGCAATCGGAGCGGGGCGAGCGGGGCTGTTTTCCTGTCAGGTCGGTTAGTGAAAGGGCGAAGTGACTGCGGTCACTTCGACCTTGCCGACTGAGACGCGCGTGTTAGGATAAGGTGTTAGGCGATCTTCCCATTGAATGCGCCTGTGATATGGTCGGCTGGTGAGGCGATTTGGCCAAGGTTGCTTCTCGACGAAGCCTGCCCGAGCTGAGCTTCGGTCGAGCCGAGGGTGCGCCGACCACCGGAGGAGGCCCTCGGGCGAGGCGTGAATTCGTCCGGGACTACTGTTCCCGCCCGAGGCCGGGCTTGGGCGAGGCGAGATTGCGTCCCTTGGTAGACGAGGTCTTGACCTGAACCGCGCCCATCAGTCTTTGCAGTTTGTGCTGAGGGTGGTTACCAGCCGTGTTTTAGAAGTGTTGGGGGTACCCCTAATTACGGTACCTGACAGTAGCCCCCGAGGCTCGAAGGGAGTGTTGGTACTTGCTTTGAGGCTTTTGCCGCACTTTTTTGCGAGGGGACCGACCTTTCTCGGTTATACTTTGTTCCGGTGGGTGCGCGCGAGCGCACCCGCCGGGTGTAGCCCCCGAGGCGTCGGAGGAGTGGTTTGACTCCTCTGAGGTCTTAATGCTTTTCGTGGTGCCTTGGCCGGCCTGGTCGTTCCCCCATGCGGCCTGGCCGTAGCCCGGGTGCATGGTCAGGTTCCGAGTTTTTAGGCTGGTTTGTTGACGGTGTCAACAGTTCGGCCATAGCCGGGTGCGAGAGCAGCCCCCGAGCCTCTACACGGAGCGAGAGGACGATCAAGGACCGTCTCGACTTCTGTTGTACGCCCCTTCGTCGCCTTTCCGCAAGGAGGAAGGGGGGGGGGGGGGGGGAAGTGCCATGTTGCCCTCGGAGGGCGTCGAACATGGTGTCTCCAGTGAGTTGCTAATGGGTGATCCGAGTGGACGCCTGTGCCCCGTTCGATAAGGGTCGGCTAGTGGCCCAGAGGCGCGCTCCAAAAGTACCTGCAGGTGATTTGCCGGACCCGGACCCATTCGATAGGGTCCGAGGGCTCGATGCCTCCCTCTAGTGGGATTCCGTTACAAAATCGCTCCTGCTGGTCTCGGAAATGTCCTAGGGTACCTCGAGAGCGTAGCCCGAGCCTCGGCCATGTAACGGATGTACCCAGAGTCATCCCTCACTCTGCGTGCTCTGGGGCGGCTGTCGAACCCTTCCGAGGGGCCAGCCTTCGAACCCCTGATCAGTAATGGGCTCGAAGCCCGAGTGCTCTGGGGCGGTTGTCGAACCCTTCCGAGGGGCCAGGCTTCGAACCCCTGATCAGTAGGAGGGCTCGGGGGCCCGTTTCCTTCGCTGAGAAGGATCCCTTTCGAAATATCCCCTTTCCCGGTCCCTGTTGCAAGAGAGAGAAAGGGGAAGTGGAAAAGGATATGAATTTAAATAGTGTGGCACACCTTTTTTGATGCGGTTATCATGGCGGAGGTGAAACATCGCTCGCTTCGCCTACCAAAGGTGTCGCTTGCCCTGCCGAGGAGTTAATGCGACGGGACGGGCAATTCGCGGGGCGTCTGCGTGCGCGAGTCGTTCGAGGAACAGAACATGGGCGCGTCATCTTCATGTCGTGGGAGAGGGCTCTCCTGCCGCTTCAGGAGGGGACGCGAGCCTACACGCGATTTGACCGCTACTTCCGCTTGTCGGTTGCCACAATTACTGCCTGCCCACTTTTGGCCATATCAACCGTCGCGCCTCCTCCCGCGGCTGACTGACCCGTGATCGTTGCACTCAATTGGCACTGTTGGGTCACGCGCAGGGCTGCCTCGAGTCGTGGCACTGGTTCCACAGTCGAGAAGACGCGACATTGGCGCGAGTGGCGGTGCGGTTTCCTTGCATGCAGTAACCATCGCGCCGGTTGCATGACATGCGGGCCCAGGCCTTCACGCTGGTCCACTGGATGCGATGAAGCCGAAAGGGTGCACAACCGTGGTGCGGTTGCATGCCTCCTGCGTGGCGGTCCGCCCTTTCGCCCGCTGGTTTCGGCGAGGATGAGGGAATGCTTTTAACCGCGGGGCGACTACATGCTTTGCGTGCGGCGGCTTGCCTTCTTCGCGTTTCGGGTCAGCTCGCATGCCGTGTGGGACCCAGCCCCCGTGCCGTAGGGGGAGGACCCTGAAGCACGTCGGTGGAGACTTCGCCCGTGGCGCTTGGGGGTGCGAGTGGGGAGAGCCGCCTTTAAAAAGGGGTCGATCCCCCGGGCAGTAGCCATGCCTTCGCACTCCCCTCATGCATTGCGCCCTTCCACCTTCCGAGCCCCCAGATGGGGCGCATCCGTGTTGCCCTCCTCTTGCTGTTGTTGGAGGAGCGCGACCTCGCTGGGGTTGGCGCTCTTCAGCCATCGCTCGGCTTCAAGGATTTTCATCATGCAGCCCGGCTGCAGTCCCTCACCAGTGGTCATCCGTAGGGATGATCACCAGCCTTATGGTGGGGAGAAGCAAGCCGGGCTACGGCCTCCGCCCCGCCCTCAGCTTCAAAGATGTTCATCATCCGGGCTAGGGAGGGGGGCGCGCCGAGTTGGGGCCTACCTCCGCGTGGGCCGGCGACCCGCTTCTTCCTCCAGCATTCGGGGGAGAAGGGCATCCTCCAGCTCTGCGAAGGAGGCATCCTCCAGCCATGCAGGGGAAGGTGAACTGCTACTGCCTGGCCAGGGTGCAGCTGTTCGTCCTCCATCCGGGCGACGGTCGTGCCGTGCGCGGGTGGTTGCTGTCACCGACCTTGCGGAAGGGGCGAACTTCGACAACGCGGGTTCGGTCGGCTGCAAGCGTCGTCAGCTGCAGCGTGCCTGGCATGCTGGCTCAGCTGGCATTGGCGCCGCCTCCGACGGTGCCTCCTGCCGCTTGGTTCGGGCGTGGTTGTCCGTCCATCGCACGGGCGACTGTCGCTCCACGGGTAGGTCGGGCATGTCTGCGGCCCTTCTCGCGCCGCCTACTGCACCGGGGGATCATACAAGACGTCGTACGCCGTGAGGGCGGCGTTCGTGTTCTTGGATTGTCTTGTCCTCACTCCGGCACGACGCCTCTGCGCGGAGGCTGGCGCCGGCCCGTCTGCGAGGACTTGAGTGGGGATCTGCCGGTGCAGGCTGGGGTGGCCGCCATTCGTCGGCGTGGCGCTGACGCGCAGGTGGCTGCTGTCGTCGGTGCTGAGGTGGTGGCAGCCAGAGGAGGTTGTCTCCACCGACGAGACCATCGGCGGCACCTGCGGTCGAACCTCTGGCTCTTTGGCTTTGACGGCTTGTCCTCGCCCCTCGTGTGGGGACGTGGGCGAGGGCCTTTTCACAGCAGCGTTTGCCCTGAGGTCATCGCTGCTGCTGTTTAGCCGCCTGAGGCGGAGGTCGTTGTCGCTACTGATGGAGTGGTCGCCGGCAAGCCACCTGGAGTTTGTTATCCCGTGGGCCCTCTGGTGTGGAGGTTGTTCATACCCACAGGAGTGGAATCGGAGTCCCGTTTGTAATGGTACCCTGAGTATGGGTGTTTGTTCATTGTGGCTGCTGAGGCCTGAACATTTGGGCATTTGAGCGTGATGCTGTGTTTTTCCTCATTTCGAGCACTAGGGCATGCCTGTCGGCTAGCGTAACCACTTAACCGAGCGTGAGTTGCTTTTCGCGGAAGGTGACGAGTGAGGTATCCGTATCCCGGAGGCGTAGGAGTCCCTCGGCTCGGTCGGCCTTACCGTTTAAAGCCTCTCTTGCTCGGTTTTAGAACCTTCGGCCGCTCTGCGATGAGCTGAAGCCGGAGGCAGCGGTGTCGGCGCGGACTGAGGCTGTGTCGGCTCGAAAAGAGGCTTCGTCGGCCTGGGAGCAGGTGGCTTCCCAGGCCAAGGAGGTGCAGCTGCGACAGCTGGAGCTTGGCAAGGTCATCCGCGAGCGGGACCAATCCCGGAGTCACGCCGCCGAGGCAGTGAGCCGGGCTGAGGTCCTCGGAGGACAGCTGGCTGAGGCTTCGGAGCGGCTAGCCAGGGTGTCTGCGGAGAGCCTGGCCGTGAGGGTCCGAGCATGGTGCTGGCGTCCTCGTTCGAGATGGAGATCCTTCTGCCCGTGCCGCCGTCTGAGGCTGGGCCAGATTCCGTCGGGGGTGGGAACGACGCCGAGGGTGCTGTTGTTCCCTCTGCCGATGTCTGAACTTGCAGGAACAATTTGTCTGAAGTATGCGTATGTCTTTTGCGGCCATTGTGGCCTAAACATTTTGTTGTCGTGTTATAAAGCTGTGTTTTATTTCCTCTTGTTTCGAGCATTAGGACTTGTTCGTCGGTAGTAGAACCGCTTATCCGAGTGTGAGTTACTTTTCACGGAAGGTGATGAGTGAGGTATCCGTATCCCGGAGGCGTAGGAGTCCCTCGGCTCGGTCGGCCTTGCCGCTTACGTGCACTCTCACTCGTTTGCAGGATTCTATTATCGATATAGTCGAGAAGGCATGAAAGTCGTTTTCTACCCGAGCGTTAGGACTTGTTCGGTAGCAGGATCGCTTATCCGAGCGTGAGTCACTTTTCACGGAAGGTGATGAGTGAGGTATCCATATCCCGGAGGCGTAGGAGTCCCTCGGCTCGGTCGGCCTTGCCGCTTATGTGTACTCTCGTCGTTTTTAGGACCCTGCTATCGATATAGTCGGGGGCACGAAAGTCATTTTCTACCCGATCGTTTGGTACTTGTTCGATAGCAGAACCGCTTATCCGAGCGTGAGTTACTTTTGCGGAAGGTGATGAGTGAGGTATCCGTATCCCGGAGGCGTAGGAGTCCCTCGGCTCGGTCGGCCTTACCGCTCAAGGTTCCTCTCGTCGTTTTCAGGGTTCCGTTATCGATACAGTCGAAAGTCGTTTAGGTAGAAAACTTTTCCTTTGGTAGAAAACTTTTCCGAGGAAAATTTTGACGCAGAGGGGGTTCCCCCCTTCTAGCCCCAAGGGAGGGTCGGCCTTTGCCGAGGCAAGGCTGATCCTTCCTTGACGGTTAGACTTTATTTGTGTATGTAAAGAAAACGAGGTACTTGAATGACTTGAAACATTTTAAGGGTAGAAGCGACATAGCTGTTGGATGTTCCAAGCATTGTTGTAGACCTCACCTTGATCGTTGGCCAGCTTGTATGTTCCAGGCTTCAAAATCTTGGCGATGATGAATGGCCCTTCCCAGGGAGGAGTAAGCTTGTGGCGCCCTCGGGCGTCTTGTCGCAGCTGAAGTACCAAGTCTCCCACCTGGAAGCCTCGGGGCCAAACCCTTCGGGCGTGGTAGCGTCGTAGAGACTGCTGATACCGTGCCGAGTGTAGTAAGGCAACGTCCCGAGCCTCTTCCAGCTGGTCCAATGAGTCCTCTCGGCTGGTCTGGTTGCTTCAGTTGTCGTACGCCTTTGTCCTCGGGGAACCGTATTCTAAGTCCGTGGGTAGGACGGCCTCGGCCCCATAGACTAGAAAGAACGGCGAGAAACCCGTGGCTCGGCTCGGCATCGTCCTCAGACTCCAGACCACTGAGGGTAGCTCTTTCATCCACCGCTTGCCAAACTTGTTGAGGTCATTGTAGATCCTCGGTTTAAGTCCCTGCATTATCATACCGTTGGCACGCTCCACCTGCCCATTCGTCATGGGGTGAGCTACGGCGGCCCAGTCCACACGAATGTGGTGGTCCTGACAGAAGTCCAGGAACTTCTTCCCAGTGAACTGCGTGCCATTGTCGGTGATGATGGAGTTCGGGACCCCAAAGCGATGGATGATGTTTATGAAGAACGCCACTGCCTGCTCGGACCTGATGTTGGTTAAGGGTCGGACCTCGATCCACTTGGAGAATTTGTCGATGGCGACCAGCAGGTGCGAGAAGCCCCCGGGTGCCTTCTGCAAGGGACCGACAAGGTCCAGATCCCACACAGCAAATGGCCAGGTGATGGGTATTGTCTGCAGGGCCTGAGCGGGCAGGTGCGTCTGTCTCGCGTAGAATTGACACCCTTGGCAGGAGCGTACAATCCTAGTGGCATCGGCCACCGCGGTCGGCCAGTAGAAACCTTATCGGAAAGCGTTTCCGACGAGGGCCCGAGGTGCTGCATGGTGACCGCAAGCCCCCGAGTGTATCTCTTGCAACAGCTCTTGTCCTTCGGCGACGGATATGCATCGTTGGAGAATGCCTGAGGGGCTGCGGTGGTAGAGCTCCTTTTCATCACCCAGTAAAACGAACAACTTGGCGCGCCGAGCTTCGACCTTGTCGAGGGGTAGCTCTCCTCGGAGGAGATATTCCAGGTACGGGGTCTGCCAGTTCGGGTTTGGCGTGACCCCATTCCGCCCCCCTCGACGTGCAGGGCTTCACCCTCGGCGGCCGAGGGTACCTCGGGCTGGGCCGAGGTCTCGTCGGGCTCAGGCGCGTCGTCGAGTTTCACGGATGGTTGATGTATGTCCCCGCAGAAGATGTTCGGGGGAACCGTCGTCCGCCCCGAGGCTATTTTAGCCAGCTCATCCGCAGTCTCGTTGTACTGTCGAGCAACATGGTTGAGTTCCAGCCCCTGGAACTTCTCCTCCAAGCGCCAAACTTCGTCGCAATAGGCCTCCATTTTTCGATCGCGACAATGGGAGTTCTTCATGACTTGGTCGATGACGAGCTGCGAGTCGCCCCGAGCGTTGAGGCACCAAACCCCTAGCTCGACGGCGATGCGCAGCCCATTAACCAAAGCCTCGTACTCGGCCACGTTGTTTGACGCCGGAAAATGGAGGCGCAGCGCGTAGCGCACATGTTTCCCGAGGGGTGAGATGAAGAGCAAGCCAGCGCCTGCTCCTGTTTTCATCAGCGACCCATCGAAGTACATGGTCCAAAGTTCGGCTTGGATTGGAGCTGTCGGCAGTTGGGTGTCGACCCATTCAGCCAGGAAGTCCGCCAAGGCTTGAGATTTTATGGCCTTCCGAGGAGCGAATGAAATTGTCTCGCCCATGAGTTCCACTGCCCACTTTGTTATCCTACCCGAGGCCTCTCGGCACTGGATGATCTCTCCCAGGGGGAAGGATGACATCACAGTCACCGGATGAGACTCGAAGTAGTGTCGCAATTTTCGTCGCGTCAGAATTACTGTGTACAGTAGCTTTTGAATTTGCGGGTAGCGGATCTTGGTCTCAGATAGCACCTCGCTGATGAAGTAGACCGGCCTCTGGACGAGCAGTGCATGCCCTTCTTCTCGTCTCTCGACTACGATCGCGGCGCTGACCACCTGAGTGGTTGTGGCTACGTAGATCAAGAGGGCTTCTCCCGCAGCGGGGGCACCAAGATGGGCGCATTGGTGAGGAGTGCCTTAAGGTTTCCGAGGGCTTCCTCGGCCTCGGGGGTCCAAGTGAAGCGCTCGGCCTTCCTTAAGAGGCGGTACAAGGGCAATCCTTTCTCGCCGAGGCGCGAGATGAAGCGGCTCAGAGCCGCAAGGCATCCCATGACCCTTTGTACTCCTTTCAAATCTTTGATCGGTCCCATGTTGGTGATGGCCGCGATTTTCTCTGGGTTGGCCTCGATGCCCCGCTCGGAGACGATGAACCCCAGGAGCATGCCTCGGGGGACTCCGAAGACACACTTCTCGGGATTGAGTTTCACGCCTTTCGCTCTCAGACACTTGAATGTCGTTTCAAGGTCAGAGAGGAGGTCGGAGGCTTTCCTCGTCTTGACAACGATGTCATCGACGTAAGCCTCGACCGTTCGGCCGATGTGCTCTCCGAACACGTGGTTCATGCACCTTTGGTATGTCGCACCTGCATTCCTCAAGCCAAATGGCATAGTAGTATAACAATACATGCCAAAAGGTGTGATGAAAGAAGTCGCGAGCTGGTCGGACTCTTTCATCTTGATTTGATGATAACCTGAATAAGCGTCGAGGAATGACAGGGTTTCGCACCCAGCAGTGGAGTCCACAATTTGTTCAATGCGAGGCAGAGGGTAGGGAACCTTCGGACATGCTTTATTCAACCCGGTGTAGTCGACGCACATCCTCCATTTCCCACCTTTCTTTTTCACAAGCACAGGGTTAGCTAACCATTCGGGATGGAATACCTCTTTGATGAACCCTGCGGCCATTAGCTTGTGGATCTCCTCGCCTATGGCTCTGCGCTTTTCTTCGTTGAAATGGCGCAGGTGCTGCTTCACGGGTCGGGCTCCGGCTCGGATGTCCAGTGAGTGCTCGGCGACATCCCTCAGTATGCCGGGCATGTCCGAGGGACTCCACGCCAAAACTTCGGCGTTTGCGCGGAGAAAGTCGCCGAGCACTTCTTCCTATTTGGAGTCGAGCTCGGACCCGATCCAAACTTTCTTGTTGGCGTCATTACTGGGGTCGAGAGGGATGGACTTAACCGCCTCGGCCGGTTCGAAGTTGCCGGCGTGGCGCTTCGCATCAGGCACCTCCTTGGAGAGACACTCTAGGTCGACGATGAGGGCCTCGGACTTGGCGATGGCCTCGGCATACTCCACGCATTCCACGTCGCATTCGTACGCATGGCGGTACGTGGATCTGACGATGATGATTCCGTTGGGGCCCGACATCTTGAGCTTGAGGTACGTGTAGTTGGGGACGACCATGAACTTGGCGTAGCACGGTCTCCCCAGCACTGCGTGGTAGGTCCCTCGGAACCCGACCACCTCGAACATGAGGGTTTCCTTTCGAAAGTTGGAGGGAGTCCCGAAGCAGACGGGCAAATCGAGTTGCCCAAGGGGCAGGACGCGCTTTCCGGGGACGATCCCGTGAAAGGGCGCCGCACCGGCCTAGATCGTGGACAGATCGATCTCCAAGAGCCCGAGGGTCTCGGCGTAGATGATGTTGAGGCTGCTGCCTCCATCCATGAGGACCTTGGTGAGCCTAGCGTTGCCGATGACAGGATCGACAACGAGTGGGTACCTTCCTGGGCTCGGCACGTAGTCGGGGTGGTCACCTTGGTCGAAGGTGATGGGCTTGTCGGACCAGTCTAAGTAGACTGGCGCCGCCACCTTTACCGAGCAGACCTCCCGGTGCTCCTGCTTGCGGTGCCGAGCCGAGGCGTTCGCCACTTGCCCACCGTAGATCATGAAGCAACCATGGACCTCGGGGAACTCCTCTTCCTTATCACCCTCCTTCTTGTTGTTGTCTTGGCCTTTGCCATCTCCCGCTGGGGGCCCGACCTTATGGAAGTAGCGCCGGAGCATGACGCATTCCTCAAGGGTGTGCTTGACGGGACCCTGGTGGTAGGGGCACGATTCCTTGAGCATCTTGTCGAACAGGTTGGCCCCTCCGAGAGGCTTCCGAGGGTTCCTGTGCTCGGCAGCAGCGACAAGATCTGCGTCAGCGGCGTCACGCTTTGCTTGCGCCTTCTTCTTGGCCTTCTTCTTCGTGCCCCGCTGGGCGGACGCCTCGGGGACGTCTTCCTGCTGCCTTCCCTGAGGCTGCTTGTCCTTCCAGAAGATGGCTTCGACCGCCTCCTGACCAGAGGCGAACTTGGTGGCGATGTCCATCAATTCGCTCGCCTTGGTGGGAGTCTTGCGCCCCAGTTTGCTCACTAGGTCGTGGCAAGTGGTGCCGGTGAGGAACGCCCCGATGACATCCGAGTCGGTGATGTTGGGCAGCTCGGTGCGCTGCTTTGAAAACCGTCGGATGTACTCTCGTAGGGATTCCCCTGGCTGCTGGCGGCAGCTTCGAAGATCCCATGAGTTCCTGTCACACCCGGTTTTGGAAGGCAAACCGAATGCGAACTATGTACGTGCCAGGATCAGAACTCACGTACACAGCGATTACATAAATGAACATCATCACACAATGCTCGAATAATAACATAAAAGAGTACTTATTACATCATAGAGTCATAGACATCCACATAGTCATTGTCTTAACAAGTAAATCAAAGTACTAGCGAAACGCAGTAAAGATAAGGCCTTCACAGGCAGCTGACTGGGGGTTGCCGCCAACCCTCACCTAGAATTCATCGTAGTCTTGGAACTCCTGGAAGTCTCCTTCCACGGCTTCACCTTCTCCTGAGCAGCGGTTACAATGCGGGCAACCTGGTGTTTTGTGGTAAAGCAAGGATGAGTACACATCAACGTACTCAGCAAATGTCCCGTTTGGCTGAAGTGGACTAGCTTTATGTGGGGTTAGGCTCAAGCAGTTGCTTTTAGTTGGTCAAGTATTTATCATTAGTAGAAGCCAGATTTTAGCATTAACCAACCCGTAAACCATTTCCTCATCGAGGAACATCATCATCATAGTCGAACCAAAACCATATCATAATCATTGTATCTCGAACCATCTGTATCTCTAATCAAAGAGGATCCCAAGGCTGCTCTTAACCGTGAGCACGGCTGATATACCAGTTTCACTACCCTCTGCAGAGGTTGCACACTTTACCCATGAGTCATGATTCCCTTTCTACCCGGGGAGAGCTAATCCCCATTGACCACTACCTAGGTGGTCCGACAGGGCATCACTACGTAGCTTTTACAAAGATTCCCTAGAGATCATAGCTGCCCGTTAGGTTTCTCCAGTTTGATAAACACAGTACCCCTCCCCGCAGGAGAGTGACTAACAAAGAGCAAAACGAAAGAACCTCGGCACTCAGCCTCGGCAGAGCAAGCACTGTGCCTGGACCCCATTGACGGCACGACGGCTAAGCAACTACACCTCTAGCTCATCTAATTAATCAGCTAAGGGCATCCCATTTCACCCTCATGGTTGCACTGTTATCCCGGGTGGTCTCTCAACGAACCAGTCCTTACGGAGAGGTACTCAGGAAACAGCCTGAGCCCCCTAGAGTATCACAAGATCATCAACATCATCAAGATAACAGTATCATAAATAGTCACATCATGTTCATTGATTATGTTAAAGCAATAGCAAAGTGCTAACCACCATAGCCCATAAGGTCATCAAGGATAAAGTAAAATGTAAAGCTAGTCAATCCTTAGGTTTCCAGTAAGTAGTGCGGGGTAGTAAGTTATAAATGAATAGGACATAATGGGACAGAGGACACTTGCCTTCACCAAACTGCTGATCAGGGACTTCCTCTGCAACCTCCTCGGGAAACACAGACTGCTCGTTGTCTACGTAAAGCAATCATTCACACTATGCACTTGGGAAGATAGCAAACAAAAAGCAACATGCCAAACATATGCAGCAGAGAGATTACAAGTTCATAGTTGAAAAGGGATAGGCACTCTGGTGTTCCCTAGGTCTGGGGTAGAGGACTATACAAAGTGATTCATTATCCACTAATCAAGTTTAAGCCAGTGGTGGAATTAAATCATTACCTGGTTTTAAGTTCCTAAACTTAGGTGTTTAAGCCCATAAACCTAAGTAATCCAACTTTTATTAAAGTCTACCCATTTCTAATTATCTTAAATAAGGTTTCAATAGTCTTAATCCTATCATAGTGATTAGCTATTAATTAGCACATGGAAACAGCAGGGAAACATTGTTTGAATAGATAGACAAAAACATAATGAGCATTTTGCAATTTGAAGCACCTCATTTGGGGTTCATATGACAAAGTTATGAATTTTACAAGTTTGGGGATTAAAATTATACCCTAAATACCTGTTTTGAATTAAATAAAAGGGCCAGGGACTTAACTGCGAGAAACCAGGGACGGCGGGTTCAAATTTCAGAAAACCGGGGGTCTCTTTAAGAAAATGCGCAGGCGAAGGGGTATCGGGCTCCTACGGCCGTCGGATCTCAAGCGAACGGCCAGGATTAGATCCTGCGGGCGGGCGCGCGAGCGCGCGGCGGCCTGGGCGACTGCACAGGCGGGACCGGGCGGGCAGAGCGCGCGGGCGGGCTGACAGGCTGGACCGGCGGGCAGGGCGAGCGCGCGGGCGGGCTGACAGGCGGGGCCGGCGGGCAGGGCGAGCGCGCGGGCGAGCTGACAAGCGGGGCCGGCGGGCAGGGCGAGCGCGCGGGCGAGCTGACAAGCGGGGCCCAACGGGCAGGGAGACGGGGTGAGGGGGCAGTGGGCCTGGGCCGCTGGATCTCCGGCGGACGGCCAGGATTGGGTCCGGGCGAGTTGAATCAGGGCCGCCCGATCTGGATGAACGGCGGGGATCGGGTGGGCAGCCTGGGTCTTTCCTACGGCTAGCAGGGGCGGCGGCGCTCATTCCCGCGGCGGAGGGCTCGCCGGAGACGAGGGGCGCGGGCGATTGGCGGGCCCATGGGGCGATCTGAGTGGCCGGGAAGGTTGGGGAGGGCACGGAGGGTTCTCTGGTGGGGTCTGGGTCGGGGCAGAGGCACCGGAGGGGGGCGGTTCACGGCGGAGCGGCTCGGCGGCGGGGTTACTCTACTCCGGCGAGGAATTACACGCGGCAGAGAGCAAAACAAAGGGCGATAGGGGCGGGAGAGATCCCTTACCTCAAGACGGGCTCCGGGGACTCCTCGGCGGCGGCAATGGCGCGACGGTGGCCCGGGGCGACGGTGGCGGACCTCCGCGGCTGCACGGGGAACGGCGGGTGAGCGCGGGCAGAGAGAAATAGGGAGGGGGAGAGGGAATTGGGGCGCGTTCCGGGTTGCGGACGTCGGGGCGGAGCTCACCGGGGCTAAGGGCGCGGCGGAGCTCCAACGGCGACGGGGAACCGAGCTCGGGACGGCGGGGGTTATGGCGGCGGCGCTCTGCGTGCGCGCAGCGAGGGGGAAAGAGGGTCTACTGGAGCGAAAATGGGGGAGGGGGTGAGGGCGAGTGGGGCTCGGGGCTCAAGTGGCCAGGGGCGGGTCAGTTCCGAGCTCCACGCGCGACGTGGGCGCGGGGAAGGCGGGCGCGCGCAGCTCGGCGGCGGTTACGCGGGGACGACGGGACTGACATCCCGGACCCGCGAGCAGAGAGAGAGAGGAGAGCGGAGGCGGGCGCGTGGGAGGCGGTTGCGCTGACGGGCGGGCCCGCCGGGGCAGAGAGAGGAGGGGGAGGCGCGCGCGCGCGGGAATGGGCCGGCTGGGCCGAAAGGCCGAGGGGGCGGCGGGGTTGGGCCTCTTTCTCTTTTCCTTTTATTCTGAATTGTTTTTCCCTTTTCTTTTTACTTTCCCTATTTGATTCAAATTCCAAACAAGCCACAAATTCAAACCAAACCTTCCAAGAATTATGCACCAAGCAAAAGTGAAATCTAGGGTTCAACATGATGCAACAATTCATACTCCCTTAGGGTTTAACATAATACACTATAATTACAAATAAAATAAGCACTTATCTCCTATAGAAATGAGAAAGAAAAGAATGAGGAAGGATGAGAAAAGGAAGTAACACCTGAATTTGTGAATATGAGCAAAGAAATTTTATACCCCCAAATTCAGGGTGTTACAAACCTATCCCCCTTAAAAGAATCTCGCCCCCGAGATTCAAGGTTGGTCAGCAAAGAGTTCAGGGTATTTGGCCTTCAGATCATCTTCTCGTTCCCAGGTTGCTTCTTCCTCCGAGTGGTGACCCCATCTGACTTTGCACATTCTGATGGTGTTTCTCCGGGTGACTCTGTCTGCAAACTCCAGAATCTGCGTTGGCTTCTCTATGTAGGTCAGATCCTCCTGGACCTCCAAACCCTCCACTGGCAACTGTTCTTCTGGTACTCGCAGACACTTTTTCAATTGCGACACATGGAACACATTGTGCACTGCTGACAAGCTCTCTGGTAGGTCAAGCTGGTAGGCCACTTCTCCACGCTTTGCTTGAATCTGATACGGTCTAACGTACCGGGGTGCTAGCTTGCCTTTGACTCCGAACCTTCTGACTCCTCGGATAGGCGACACCTTCAGATAGACGTAGTCTCCCACTTCAAAACTCAGTTCTCTTCTCCTTCTGTCCGCATAGCTTCGCTGTCTTGACTGGGCTGTCTTCAGGTTCTCCCGAACCATTTTGATATTCTCTTCGGCTTCAAGCAAAATGTCAGGGCCAAACACCTGTCTCTCTCCAGGCTGGTCCCAATGCAGCGGAGTCCTACAACTCCGTCCATAGAGTGCCTGAAACGGTGACATCTTCAAGCTGGCCTGGTAACTATTGTTGTAGGAGAATTCTGCATAAGGTAACCTTTTGTCCCATCCTGACTTGTCTTGCAACGCACAGGCTCTCAACATATCTTCTAGGATCTGATTAGTTCTTTCAGTCTGACCGTCTGTCTGCGGGTGATAAGCTGAGCTGAAGTTCAAATGGGTGCCCAAAGCTTCTTGTAGCTGCTGCCAAAAATGAGAGGTGAACTGCGTTCCTCGATCTGACACTATCTTCTTCGGCACACCATGAAGGCAGACTATCCGTGACATGTATAACTCAGCTAACGTTGCTCCGGTGTATGTCGTCTTCACAGGTATGAAATGGGCCACCTTTGTTAAGCGGTCCACGACCACCCAGATGGAATCATAGCCGGCCCGGGTACGAGGTAGGCCAACTATAAAATCCATCCCGATCTCATCCCACTTCCACTGAGGAATCCGCAATGGCTGCAACAATCCGGCAGGCCTCTGATGCTCTGCTTTGGTCCTCTGACAGCTATCGCAGATGGCGACATATTCTGCGATCTCTCTTTTCATGCCATACCACCAAAACCTCCTTTTTAAATCCTGGTACATCTTCTCACTTCCAGGGTGTATGGAGTAGGCTGTCTCATGAGCTTCCTTGAGGATCAGTTCCCGAATAGGTTTGAGGTCGGGAACACACAATCGGTCCTTGAACCATATTACCCCTTCGTCATCCTCTCGAAAGTCTTTGCCTCTTCCTTCTAGGATCAGCTGCCGGATCTTGTTGATGTTTTCATCATCCTTCTGCCCTTCTTTGATCTCCCGTTCTAGGGTGGGCTCTAATTCCACTGTTACTCCTTGCGTACTGTTCAGGAAACCGAGGCTCAGTCTGTCGAACTCTTTGGCTAACTCATACGGCATCGGGTACGAGGCCAACATATTAACTTGACTCTTCCTGCTCAGAGCATCTGCAACAACATTGGCTTTGCCTGGATGGTAATGTATCTCCAACTCATAGTCTTTGATCAATTCCAACCATCTTCGCTGCCTCATGTTTAACTCTGACTGGGTGAATATGTACTTCAGACTTTTATGATCTGTGTAGATGTCACACTTCTGCCCATACAGGTAATGTCTCCAGGTCTTTAAGGCATGAACCACTGCTGCCAATTCCAGGTCATGTGTGGGGTAATTCTTCTCATGGATCTTCAGCTGTCGAGACGAGTACGCTACAACTCTTCCTTCTTGCATTAGCACGCATCCCAATCCGGTGTACGAAGCGTCGCAATACACTGAGAATGACTTGTGAACATCAGGCAGGACTAACACAGGAGCTGTAGTCAATCTATTCTTCAGTTCTTCAAATGCTTCCTGACACTTTTGAGTCCACTTAAACTCAACTTTCTTCGCTAGCAACGCTGTCATTGGTCTAGCAATCTTTGAGAAGCCTTCAATGAAACGCCTATAGTATCCGGCCATTCCAATGAAGCTCTTGATCCCACGAACGTCCTTCGGTGCTTTCCAGTTCAGGATATCCGCTACTTTCTTTGGATCCACTGCCAACCCATCTTGATTTATGATGTGACCCAGAAATAAGACTTCATGAATCCAGAACTCGCATTTGCCCAGCTTGGCATACAACTGATGCTCTCGGAGCCTTTGCAATACCATCTTCAAATGCTCTACATGATCTTCCTCACTTTGAGAGTATATGAGAATGTCATCGATGAACACTACCACAAACTTGTCCAGATAATCCATGAACACACTGTTCATTAGGTACATAAAGAAGGCTGGCGCATTTGTCAAACCAAAGGACATAACTGTGAACTCATATAACCCATACTTGGTGATGAATGCCGTCTTCGGTATATCTGAGGGTCGGATTCTGAGCTGATGGTAACCTGATCTCAGATCTATCTTCGAGAAAACGCTGGCACCCCTGAGCTGGTCGAACAAATCTTCTATCCTTGGCAGGGGGTACTTGTTCTTGACAGTGACTTCATTCAAGGCTCTGTAGTCTATGCACATCCTTTTGGTACCATCTTTCTTCTCTACAAACAACACTGGAGCGGCCCAAGGCGAGGTGCTTGGCCTGATGTAACCCTTCTCTAACATCTCATCTATCTGCTTCTTGAGTTCCACCAATTCTGGTCCAGACACTCGATAGGCTCTCTTGGAGATGGGGGCGGTACCAGGGATAAGCTCTATGGCAAATTCGACTTTTCTCTCGGGTGGCATGCCCGTTAGCTCCTCGGGAAACACATCCGGAAAGTCTGACACAACCTTGATAGCCTCGAGCGGGTTGGGCTCCTTACTATCAACTGAAATCTGGTGGCAGACTCCCTCTTCTGATTTAGGCATCCTTAGCTCGGCCACTACCTCTTCTCCTGACGGGGACTTCAATGTTATGGTCCTCTTGTCACAACTAACATTTGCTTCATACTTCATTAACCAGTTCATCCCTAGAATAACATCTATCCCGGGGGTGTCTATTACTATTAAGTCACTGGGGAATCCTATCCCCCTTATTTCCACCATTATGTTTGAACATATTTTATCTGTTTGCACCTTGCCACCAACCGAATTAATCCTCATGGGTGGCATCATTGCCTCTACTGAGATGTTATGCAATTCTACCCATGTTGCAGTGACAAATGAATGAGTTGCACCAGTATCAAATAGCACTTTCGCGGGATGAGATTCGACTGAGAACATACCTACTGCCACATCTGGTGCATCCTGGATCGCTTCGGCCTCCAAGTGGTTCACCTTTCCACGGTTGTACGCTTGGTTACGATTGCCTGCTGCCGGCTGCAGTACACCTTGCCTTGCTGGAGCATTGGGTTGGTCTGCTGCTGAGCCATCTTCTTTGGGCACTGCATCGCCCAGTGGCTTTGATCTCCACAGTGGAAACATCCTCTGCCTCCTCCTTGTGCTGGGGCTGCTTGGTTGCTCTGATTCGCTGCTGGGGCAGGAAGGCGAGGTGCCTGGTTGTTCTGCTTCTGATACTGATTACTTCCCTGCTGGCTGTGCTGACGATACTGCTGCTGCTGCTGCGGGTACTGCCTCTGAAACTGCTGCTGATGCGGACGCTGATTCTGATTCTGATATCCCTGTGGGTGACCAGGCCTGCCTTGCTGAGATGAACTGCCTGAGAAACGTGGACGGCTGATGCCTCCGGACTGGGGTCCACTCATCTTGCGCTTCCGATCTTCCATATCCTTACGCTTCTTCTCAGTCATAACTGCCCTATCGATCAGGTGCTGGAAGGTTGGGAAGGTATGATTCATCAGCTGGTAATGCAGGGGATCCACCAAACCTCTCATGAACCTGTACTGCCTCTTGGCATCAGTGTTGACATCCTCAGGTGCATAACGAGACAGCTGCAGAAACTTGTCTCTGTACTCACTAACAGACAGGGGTCCCTGCTTTAGAGCCAAAAAATCCTCCTTCTTCACGATCATCAGTCCCTCTGGCACATGGTACCGACGGAAACTCTCACTGAATTCCTCCCAAGTGATAGCTTCAGGGTCAGCATGGGTGGCGAGGTAGGACTCCCACCAGGACTGGGCTGCTCCCCTCAGCTGGCGGGGACCATACAGAACCTTCTCCCTGTCGTCGCATTGGGCGGTGCGCAGCTCCCTCTCCACTGCGCGCAGCCAGTCTTCTGCATCCATGGGGTCAGCAGAATGGGCGAAGGTAGGAGGGTGCCCTCTCATGAACTCACCACGCTTATCTCGTGGCATCTGGGGCATCTGCACTTGCAATTGGGGTTGGGGTTGCTGTTGAGCCTGCTGCATGGCTGCCAGAGTCTGCCCAATGGCCTGCACTGCCTGGGTCTGCATCAAGAACATCTGCTCCACTGACATCGGGGGTGGTGGGGGAGGCTGCCTCTGATTTTCCTCCTGCTGGTCATGCTGCTCTAGCTAAGCACGCCTGTTGCATCGGCGCCTGTTGTCAGACATCTGTGGAAGACATTCATACATCAGCATTGATCTTACAATCTTTCAGCATAAGAAAAGAGAATACAGAATTCTTCATGACACTGAGTGAACAAAGAGCCTCACTGATCCTCATTCATGATTCAACATAGCTTCTCAGATAAGAAAGGAAAGTAAGAGTAAATGGTTTCCCAACTAAACAACTGACTTCATTAATATTACTAGCTAAGCCAAACTGCAGGGGAAACCCGCAGGTTGGCAACAGTCATTACAAAGATTCAAATCCAGTACAAGTTCACCATAACAAGCATGAAAGCAACTGATAAGCAAACTAAACTAAATGGAAGCAACTGGTAAGCAAACTAAACTGACTACCTGAGACTGAGACATCTGACTTAAGAGTTATTACAAACTTCGACGCTAACGATCTAAGGATCCAGATCTATCCTGGTCTTACAGACAGGGGAACCATAAGTGTGGTGACCACGTGGCGGTGAGCGGTATGGGTGCTGAGTCCCGACAGGAGCGGGAGAACCACCCTCCTGGTGATGGCGCTCTGCCAACTCAGCACGCAACTCCGCAATCTCCGTTCGAGCCCTGCTTAGCTCGTCCAGAGAGTGATCCAGCTCCGTGTTAAGCACTGTGACTAGGTTGACTGTGCTGCTCAACCTAGGGTTAGCCTCACCAACAGGTGAGACAACCACACTCTCTGTGCTGCCAGTAGGGCGGCGGGGGTAGTACCGAAGGTTAAGACCGTCGGCCACCCCACCGAACAAAGAACAGTACTGGGAGAGTGCACGCCGTGCTGCATCCTGCATAGCCACCTCTGCAGTGTCCCTCTCGGAGATGGAATAGTGCTCCGAAACGGCCTCCGCACCCCGGAGGTCATCCTCCGGACGGCGAACTAGGCAGGTAGCCTCCCAGCGGTCCGGGTACCTCCCGCGACTGTGCTGGTAGACTACACAACGATACTCGATCGACCAAGTGTGCCGGTCGAAAGCCTGGCGCAGCAAGGTGTCGAGTGCGTCGTGGAAGTGACAACCGCGAGCGGCGTCACGGGTGATGGGTCGGGCGACCCATCCTTCCGCCTCCTGCGGCTCAGAAGACTCCGTGCTGTGGTCTGAGTCGTCGTCGTCGGGGTCTCCTCCAGAACCTCCTCCTGAAGCTCCTCCAACAGCCGGGGCGTCCCGCGGTGGTGCAGGGGGCGCCTCCAGCTGGGCAACAGAGGAACGGGGCCTCACGGACTCCACCTCTCGATGGGGTGGGGAGGAAGAGCCCTGCTGCTCTCTGTGCTGGCGCCCGCGTTCCTGCTCCTCACGCAAGCGGTGGTGCAGCCTCTCCAGGTGACTCGACTGGCCGGACACGGTGCGGTGCAGAGGACGCTCCGCAAGTCGAGACGGCAGGAAAGGAATCACCGACTTACGTGCAGTGTGTCTAAGACGAGCCATCTACAAAAGACACCGTAAGCACAAGAGTAAGAGCAGAACTAATATGACAAGTGAGTAAACCATAAACAGAATGAGATAAAATTTTTAACAAGGTATAGTATATATAGATAGTAAAACATAGGGTTGGTCGAGGTGACCGACTTTTGAAGTAACAACAGAGGTCAAGGTGAGGGGGAGGGTCAATAATCCTTAGTACGACCAGTGCTACTCTAGGTCAGCGGTCCTACAGTCAGCATGGGCTTTGATACCACTTATGTCACACCCGGTTTTGGAAGGCAAATCGAATGCGAACTATGTACGTGCCAGGATCAGAACTCACGTACACAGCGATTACATAAATGAACATCATCACACAATGCTCGAATAATAACATAAAAGAGTACTTATTACATCATAGAGTCATAGACATCCACATAGTCATTGTCTTAACAAGTAAATCAAAGTACTAGCGAAACGCAGTAAAGATAAGGCCTTCACAGGCAGCTGACTGGGGGTTGCCGCCAACCCTCACCTAGAATTCATCGTAGTCTTGGAACTCCTGGAAGTCTCCTTCCACGGCTTCACCTTCTTCTGAGCAGCGGTTACAATGCGGGCAACCTGGTGTTTTGTGGTAAAGCAAGGATGAGTACACATCAACGTACTCAGCAAATGTCCCGTTTGGCTGAAGTGGACTAGCTTTATGTGGGGTTAGGCTCAAGCAGTTGCTTTTAGTTGGTCAAGTATTTATCATTAGTAGAAGCCAGATTTTAGCATTAACCAACCCGTAAACCATTTCCTCATCGAGGAACATCATCATCATAGTCGAACCAAAACCATATCATAATCATTGTATCTCGAACCATCTGTATCTCTAATCAAAGAGGATCCCAAGGCTGCTCTTAACCGTGAGCACGGCTGATATACCAGTTTCACTACCCTCTGCAGAGGTTGCACACTTTACCCATGAGTCATGATTCCCTTTCTACCCAGGGAGAGCTAATCCCCATTGACCACTACCTAGGTGGTCCGGTAGGGCATCACTACGTAGCTTTTACAAAGATTCCCTAGAGATCATAGCTGCCCGTTAGGTTTCTCCAGTTTGATAAACACAGTACCCCTCCCCGCAGGAGAGTGACTAACAAAGAGCAAAACGAAAGAACCTCAGCACTCAGCCTCGGCAGAGCAAGCACTGTGCCTGGACCCCATTGACGGCACGACGGCTAAGCAACTACACCTCTAGCTCATCTAATTAATCAGCTAAGGGCATCCCATTTCACCCTCATGGTTGCACTGTTATCCCGGGTGGTCTCTCAACGAACCAGTCCTTACGGAGAGGTACTCAGGAAACAGCCTGAGCCCCCTAGAGTATCACAAGATCATCAACATCATCAAGATAACAGTATCATAAATAGTCACATCATGTTCATTGATTATGTTAAAGCAATAGCAAAGTGCTAACCACCATAGCCCATAAGGTCATCAAGGATAAAGTAAAATGTAAAGCTAGTCAATCCTTAGGTTTCCAGTAAGTAGTGCGGGGTAGTAAGTTATAAATGAATAGGACATAATGGGACAGAGGACACTTGCCTTCACCAAACTGCTGATCAGGGACTTCCTCTGCAACCTCCTCGGGAAACACAGACTGCTCGTTGTCTACGTAAAGCAATCATTCACACTATGCACTTGGGAAGATAGCAAACAAAAAGCAACATGCCAAACATATGCAGCAGAGAGATTACAAGTTCATAGTTGAAAAGGGATAGACACTCTGGTGTTCCCTAGGTCTGGGGTAGAGGACTATACAAAGTGATTCATTATCCACTAATCAAGTTTAAGCCAGTGGTGGAATTAAATCATTACCTGGTTTTAAGTTCCTAAACTTAGGTGTTTAAGCCCATAAACCTAAGTAATCCAACTTTTATTAAAGTCTACCCATTTCTAATTATCTTAAATAAGGTTTCAATAGTCTTAATCCTATCATAGTGATTAGCTATTAATTAGCACATGGAAACAGCAGGGAAACATTGTTTGAATAGATAGACAAAAACATAATGATCATTTTGCAATTTGAAGCACCTCATTTGGGGTTCATATGACAAAGTTATGAATTTTACAAGTTTGGGGATTAAAATTATACCCTAAATACCTGTTTTGAATTAAATAAAAGGGCCAGGGACTTAACTGCGAGAAACCAGGGACGGCGGGTTCAAATTTCAGAAAACCGGGGGTCTCTTTAAGAAAATGCGCAGGCGAAGGGGTATCGGGCTCCTACGGCCGTCGGATCTCAAGCGAACGGCCAGGATTAGATCCTGCGGGCGGGCGCGCGAGCGCGCGGCGGCCTGGGCGACTGACAGGCGGGACCGGGCGGGCAGAGCGCGCGGACGGGCTGACAGGCGGGACCGGCGGGCAGGGCGAGCGCGCGGGCGGGCTGACAGGCGGGGCGGGCGGGCAGGGCGAGCGCGCGGGCGAGCTGACAAGCGGGGCCCAACGGGCAGGGAGACGGGGTGAGGGGGCAGTGGGCCTGGGCCGCTGGATCTCCGGCGGACGGCCAGGATTGGGTCCGGGCGAGTTGAATCAGGGCCGCCCGATCTGGGATGAACGGCGGGGATCGGGTGGGCAGCCTGGGTCTTTCCTACGGCTAGCAGGGGCGGCGGCGCTCGTTCCCGCGGCGGAGGGCTCGCCGGAGACGAGGGGCGCGGGCGATTGGCGGGCCCATGGGGCGATCTGAGTGGCCGGGAAGGTTGGGGAGGGCACGGAGGGTTCTCTGGTGGGGTCTGGGTCGGGGCAGAGGCACCGGAGGGGGCCGGTTCACGGCGGAGCGGCTCGGCGGCGGGGTTACTCTACTCCGGCGAGGAATTACACGCGGCAGAGAGCAAAACAAAGGGCGATAGGGGCGGGAGAGATCCCTTACCTCAAGACGGGCTCCGGGGACTCCTCGGCGGCGGCAATGGCGCGACGGTGGCCCGGGGCGACGGTGGCGGACCTCCGCGGCTGCACGGGGAACGGCGGGTGAGCGCGGGCAGAGAGAAATAGGGAGGGGGAGAGGGAATTGGGGCGCGTTCCGGGTTGCGGACGTCGGGGCGGAGCTCACCGGGGCTAAGGGCGCGGCGGAGCTCCAACGGCGACGGGGAACCGAGCTCGGGACGGCGGGGGTTATGGCGACGGCGCTCTGCGTGCGCGCAGCGAGGGGGAAAGAGGGTCTACTGGAGCGCAAATGGGGGAGGGGGTGAGGGCGAGTGGGGCTCGGGGCTCAAGTGGCCAGGGGCGGGTCAGTTCCGAGCTCCACGCGCGACGTGGGCGCGGGGAAGGCGGGCGCGCGCAGCTCGGCGGCGGTTACGCGGGGACGACGGGACTGACATCCCGGGCCCGCGAGCAGAGAGAGAGAGGAGAGCGGAGGCGGGCGCGCGGGAGGCGGTTGCGCTGACGGGCGGGCCCGCCGGGGCAGAGAGAGGAGGGGGAGGCGCGCGCGCGCGGGAATGGGCCGGCTGGGCCGAAAGGCCGAGGGGGCGGCAGGGTTGGTCCTCTTTCTCTTTTCCTTTTATTCTGAATTGTTTTTCCCTTTTCTTTTTACTTTCCCTATTTGATTCAAATTCCAAACAAGCCACAAATTCAAACCAAACCTTCCAAGAATTATGCACCAAGCAAAAGTGAAATCTAGGGTTCAACATGATGCAACAATTCATACTCCCTTAGGGTTTAACATAATACACTATAATTACAAATAAAATAAGCACTTATCTCCTATAGAAATGAGAAAGAAAAGAATGAGGAAGGATGAGAAAAGGAAGTAACACCTGAATTTGTGAATATGAGCAAAGAAATTTTATACCCCCAAATTCAGGGTGTTACAGTTCCCAGGGCGCACGTAGTTGCCCTAGAAATTTCCAGCGAAGGTCTTGACCAGGTCGTCCCAGTTGGAGATCTGCGCAGGAGGCAGATGCTCCAGCCAGGCCCGGGCGGCGTCGGAGAGGAACAGGGGGAGGTTGCGGATGATGAGGTTGTCATCGCCCGTTCCTCCCAGCTGGCATGCCAGCCGGTAGTCTGCAAGCCACAACTCCGGCCTCGTTTCCCCCGAGTACTTGGTGATGGTAGTCGGGGCCCGGAACTGGGCTGGGAACGACGCCCGTCGTATGGCCCTACTGAAGGCTCGCGGACCTGGTGGTTCGGGCGAGGGACTTTGATCCTCCTCACTGTTGTAGCGTCCTCCACGCCTGGGGTGGTAGCCTCGGCGCACCCTCTTGTCGAGGCGGGCTCGACGGTCGCGGCGGTGGTGCTCATCGCCAAGGCGATCCAGGGCTGCAGGCGTCCCGTCCCGCGTGCGCCCGGTGCGGACCGAGGCCTCCCACATGAGTCGGGAAGTCGTTGCGCGATGCTCCGAGGGGCACCCCTGCCTTCGGGAGGCAGAGCTCTCGGCTCGTCGGACCGCGGCATCCTCCAGGAGATTCTTGAGTTCTCCCTGGATACGCCGCCCCTCGGTGATGGATCGCTCCAGCATTGCTCGGAGAAGCATTGCTGCTGTAGCTAGATTCTGGCTGACCCCGCTGGAGGCCGGGGGCAGCCTTGCCCTGGCGTCGTCAACGATATGGCGTTGGACGTACTGGGCCCGATGACGCGCTTCTCCATCGAGTGCTCGACCTGCCCACTCCTGCTCGATGTTTTGCCGGAGCTGCACAAGTTGCCCTGCTTCCTCATCGAGCTTGGCTTGCATCTCGTGGATTTGCTCGAGCTGTGTGTCCTGACCCCCCGCAGGGACTGGGACCACAGCTAGCTCCCGCAGGATGTCAACGCGAGGCGCAGGACCAGGGGGATTGTCATCCTCTGGCATACCAAGGTTGTTGCCTTCGTCGTGACCCCCTAGATCGACGTGGAAACATTCGCGACTTGGGCCACAACCCTCATCGTCAAGGCTGTGGCCATCATCAGAGCAACCGAAGAGGCAGTAGTCACATGCGGTCATGAAGTCTCGCATGGCACTGGGATTACTGAGCCCGGATAAATCCCAACCGGAGTCGGGACCGTCCTCTTCCTCGGAACCCGGGGGCCTGTAGGTTGAGACGGCCATCAGTCGGTCCCAGGTTGACCACATATGGTATCCCGGGAGGTCAGGATATGCCCTAACGAAAGCGCTCATCGAAGTGGGGTCGCTTGGTGGATCGAAGCTGAATCTGAAAGGGATAGGGTGCAAAACGGACGGTACTTTTTATCGATGGACGGTGGTGAAGTCGCGTCGGGGACAGAATGCACCGTCATCTCAGGTACGAGGTTGACGCCCAACAAGTCCTTTGCGAGGGTGTTGGCGTCATCAGTCCGCTTGTGGTTGGCACGTTGCGGGGACGCGACACCCGTCGTTGTCTCAGGCGCGAGGACAATGCCCGACATGTCCCCCGCTGGGGTGCCGGTGTCGTCGACTCGCTCTGGAGCGACAACCGATGAGGTGCTGCCTCCTGCCTAGGCATAGTTGCCCCGCCTCCTCCTCCTCCTGCGGCGAGGAGGGTGGCGAGGCAAACCCGGATGCTGCTCTTCCGCCACGGGGGGAAGACGTCGTCGAGCTCGCCGCCGCCGGGCGAGCTGACGGCCATCGTTGCTGTCGTTCTGCAAGGGGAGGAGTACCATGTCGTAGCTGCCGTCGAGGGACATGAACTCGAGACTCCCGAAGTGGAGCACCGTCCCGGGCTAAAGAGGTTGCTGACATCTACCCATCTGGAACTCAACGGGAAGGTGTTCCTTAACACGCAGCAGGCCCCTACCTGGCACGCCAACTGTCGACGTCTCGGACCCGGGGGATCCTCGACCGAGCCGACCAGTGAATTTATCGCTGCGTGCCCCTACCCAGATGGGTTGGCGCAAGATGGAACATAAGGGGGAAATGTATTATCTCGCGCCGGGGGTGCTCGTAGTAGGGGTTACAAGCGTCGCGAGAGAGAGGGAGAGAGCCTGTTCGTTTTGCTCGTCCCTCCGCGCGACCTCTCGCAGGAAGGCCCGGGACCTCCCTTTTATAGATGCAAGGAGAGGGTCCAGATGTACAATGGGGGGTGTAGCCATGCGCTAACGTGTCCGACAGAGAAGTGCCTGAGCCCTGTGTACATGCCAACGTGGCTGCTAGAGAAGTGCTTGAGCCCTATGTACGCGATAACATGGCCGTCAGAGAAGTGCCTGAGCCTTGTAGAAGCACAGCTGGCGGTGCGGCTGGGATCCTGCTGACGTCTCCTTACTTCCGTAGGGGGCTGAGAACCACCGACGTCATGGACGCACGCGGGGAACCATCATTACCTGCTACCGGGGTGAGCCAGATGGGACGCCGGTCTTGTTCCCTCGTAGCCTGAGCTAGCTAGGGGTAAGGTAATGATGTATCCCCCATGGCGCGGTCGGTCCGAGCCCAAGGTTGGGCGAGGCGGAGACTTCTCCTGTGGTCGAGGCTGGGGTCGGGCGAGGACGTGGTTCCTCCCGAGGCCGAGGCTAAGGCCGGGTCCAGGGGTCGGGCGAGGCGGAGACCTCCTTCCGAGGCCGAGGCCTAAGGTCGGGCGAGGCGGAGCTTCCTGTTGCGCCCGAGGCTGAACTCGGCTGTTGTCAGTCTTACCCCGGTGGGTGGCACAGCAGTCGGAGCGGGGCGAGCGACGCTGTTTTCCTGTCAGGTCGGTCAGTGAAAGGGCGAAGTGACCGCGGTCACTTCGACCTTGCCGACTGAAACGCGCGTGTCAGGATAAGGTGTCAGGCGATCTTCCCATTGAATGTGCCTGCGATATGGTCGGATGGTGAGGCAATTTAGCCAAGGTTGCTTCTCGACGAAGCCTGCCCGAGCTGAGCTTCGGGCGAGCCGAGGGTGCGCCGACCGCCGGAGGAGGCCCTCGGGCGAGGCGTGAATTCGTCTGGGACTACTGTTCCCGCCCGAGGCTGGGCTCGGGCGAGGCGAGATTGCGTCCCTTGGTAGACGAGGTCTTGACCTGAACCGCGCCCATCAGTCTTTGCAGTTTGTGCTGAGGGTGGTTACCAGTCGTGTTTAGGAGTGTTGGGGGTACCCCTATTTACGGTACCCGACAAGTATAGTTTCACAATGGATCACAACTATTAACCGCGATACCAGCGTGTGCCGAGCAGCTCAACCATGTGTGCACCATAGTAGGCTCTCGGTTTCGTCGCGGCACCATCAATCGTTAGTCATAATACCATTATCAAACGCAACCAACGATAAATCCATGTGACATAAATAGATGGAGCCCATGAGAGTATGGCTCAGAAAATAAGAATGTGATCGGAGTTGAAGCAGAGATTGTTGGCAAAAGAGCATCACATGAGAATTTTCTTCAACTCAGATAATTATTTTATGATTAACACGGAGATTATCAGGTCAGAGATTTATATGAGAGTAGATATGAGGGAACCAACCATGAGATCAAGATTGGCAACTTGCCGAGACATGAGAGAACTAAAGTCAACAACATAATCCATTGAACCAAAGGGATACACTGTTTACAGATAAAATGGATAAAACGACGTCATGATGCCTAGAGAATGAGCATCAGAAAGACTAGAAATGAGAGATTTAGGTAAATTAACATCCGATACTTGAGAATGGGTTATAGGAGATAACCAGATAATAGGGCAGAATCATTAAAGGATCCAGAGATTTGGATGATAAGGCCACAACAAGATTCACAAGGAAAAAGATTACCAGATTCAGACAAAGGAGAGGTAGGCAAACATGATCAGCTAGGATGATTAACAGAAATGCTATGAAGTTTTAGGGGCAAGGATTTATGGAAAGAAACATGGCCTTGATAGGGTTTGCACAACTAGACACCAACAACAATTTTTTTACACTACAAGTGCACAAGGAAGCTTTAGCCGATTTGGGGGTCAAGCTATGGGAATCTACAAGTTGGGTAGGTGTAAATTCAAGTGTAAAACACACAAGGGCTAGAGAAACACTGACTTAAGCAGGTGATTTTTCTTAATGGTTTCACTTGCTAACCACTAGGTTGTTTAAAGTGGGGGGGGTCTTTTCATGAGTAGGATGGACAACCCTTTTTTTGCAAAGAGGTTTGAACAATAACAATACCACCTAGATACCAAGACAAGAGAAATACATAACACAACCAAACAAGACTTACTAATCTGACACAAGGTAAGGCATTTCTAACATAGCAGTACATCATATTATTCACAAGTTCTTATTATTGGAATAAAGGTGAGAGAAGCATGTTGATGCACAAAAGACAATGATGCGACAATCATGACGCATGCTCATTCTAGTCATCTTCTCAGACCTATCTAACTTTTCGGGTGCTTCTACAACATCCTTCTTAATAATAGTAGTAATAGCCTTTATGGCCTATATAAATAGCCACCTAGCTACCCATCTATTTCCTAAGGCTTCACGTCCTAGGCCTATCCTTGTCGTCCTGACATCTATCCAACTTGGTTTCTAAGCAAGTTTTACTTTTGAAAAGGTTGGTAATCATGACTTATTGACTTCTCTGTAAGGGTATTCGCTCCAATACCAGCTGTGGCGGAACCGTCCGAATTATTCCAGCTTAAGTGCCCAAGTCACACACGCAAGGGCAGCAACACACTTAAACCGGAATAACCCGTCAGTCCCTCGGATCTAGTCCGATAAAGCCACTTATCCAGGATCGAATACCACTAGCTCACTCGAAGGTGAGGCACAGAGAAATACAATAAAGCATAATACCATAATTTAAGAAAGTATCATTAGTGATTACATTATCGGAGCTGCAGAAATAATAACCATAACTTTTAATGCAGCGGAAATAACTAACGGAGAAAACCGAGTAACATGGCGAAGCCTAGCCACGCTACTCCTCCTGGTCCTCTCCTTCGGAAGCAATAACCCACTCGACCGTCTATCCCGGTGGCAGGGATGGAGGCCAAGTCACACCATCAACCAAATCAAGGAGTACCTGCAAAAAATTGTGCCACAAGCAAGGCTGAGTATACTAATACTCAGCTAGACTTACCCGGTGTCAGGAGTCTACTCCTCTACCTCTAGACATGCAGCTGTTTGGCTGAGGGGTTTGGTTTCCCAAAATCACTAGCTGGGTCTAAAATCAAGTTATAGCTTTTCAAGTTTTAGTATGATCCTTTTTAAACTAGATGAGTACCTAGCTATTCATACATGGTATCAAACATTTTATCAATCAACATCTTTTTGCCAGCCACCTCATTTCCACTTATTACTCAATGTAGCAGCATGGATCAAGCAGTCTCATTAGCTACGAGAAGCAGACGATTCAAATCGAGTTTTTAAACCTTGCAAGGTAAACCTAAACACACGACAAGGCGAGGCACTCCGTCCCCACACATATCAACCGTCCCCATCGATTCCCCGTCAACAGATCAGGGCTCACCGCCTTGGCGTACAATGCCTCACTGACCCCGACTGCCGTCGTGCAGTGACCGCACTTGTACCCACCATAACCGGAATGGGAGACCACGTCTTAGGTCGCGTGAGGGGTAAAGTCTGCTGCCAGGTTCACTCAGGTACTAGGCTTACCAATTTACCATATTTCTCGGCATGTGCTTAGTACGTTCAAACGCTTGACACACGGTACCACACCTTACTCCTTATTCCAATTTCCGTCTCGTAGACAACGCATCCTCATGGACCGTTGTCCACAGACCATCATCATTACAATATAAAAATGGATACAAGCAATTCCTGACCTCGCACGAGTGCAAGAAAAATCACTCGACTTCTACCGAGATTCCTAATTAACAAAGCAGCTACTCGACCTAGCATACTAGTATCCATCTCAAAAGGAATCCTGAGTTCATGCAACTAGGGTTTCAGATAACTCCTACACGTAAGTGCACAGTACAAGCCTACAAACATTAAGTGCAGTAAAATATCATATATAATGATTATGTATAAAACCGGGGCTTGCCTTTAATTTAACACTTAGGTAGTGTTTGCTGGGGGAGGTACTCGCTTGACGAGCATCTACTAGTTATGTCCATCCTTCCTTAGGTCGTCCACCAACTGCATCTTGTGATTGGCACCACGTCACTTGTACGATCATCATCTCTCGGTCCTAAATGAGATGCAGGATGAACATGTATGAATATAATGAAATATATCACAAGACAATCCCAAAATAGACGATAGCGAACTAAACATTAAATCGTAAGATACCGTAAACAACCACACACTAGCATTAGTTATCTACACGTCATCGGGCATACGTAATCAATATCATTACAAAGACGACAATTACCTTCTAGAATTAACCAGCGCAACACGACATCACACGTGCAAGCATTTATCACATTCGCTCTAGTTAAGTACACATAAGTTTTTCATTAGTTCTTTTATTATTATACTAGTTAAGTACACATAAGTTTTCTATGACTTATATATTTAGACAGACTTAGATAGAAAGGGATATTCATTTAATCAGGGTTTTACAATCATTCACAATATTCTCATGCAAGCACACACCAAAGAGAACACACATGAGGAGATAGTTTAATCGTCATTACATGTTATACTACTTTAATGACGTTGGTTACTTAGTAGTATTAGCAGAAAGCGACATTATTCATTTTGTTTCCCTAATATATCACTGCACTTGCTAACTGCTGATTAAGCTAAGCTACTTATTAGACCTTAACCAATTTAGTTCACTAACTTAGTGAGATGTGTACTATTTATTTATATATAACCCAATTATATTAGTTACTATCATTGTTACTCATATTCACTTAAAACCAAAACAAGCAAGCAATCACTCAAGTCAAACACACTAGAGTAGAGCAATCAATCACTTCTAACACATTTAGGACAACAACACAATAGTTTTTGTTTTAATCATAACTCTTCAAATATTAGTTCAAAATTATCAAACTAGGATTTTCTGGAAAGCTTAAAAAGTGTTCTACAACTTTTATATTTTTACCTCAGCATGATTAGACACTTAGCAAGGCCGAATTGTATAAACACAGCAGCTCTGTCCAGATTTGGACAGATTCAGACTTGAGACTTTAAAAATTTATAACTAGAGACTCAGGCATTCAAATCAATTGATTCTAGACTTTATGGAAAGCTAATTAAATGTTCTACAAATTATTTATAAACATCTCAGGTTGATTTAAAGTGTATCAATAGTAAAAGACACTAGAAGGCTTTGCTGTCTAGATTTGGACAGATTCAGACTTCACATTCAAACATCCACAACTTAATCTTCAGATCATCAAAAAGAGTGATCCAAGACTTTTTGAAAATATCAGCAAAAGCACTACATAACTTTTATAATCACCAAGAAGTGATTCAATGTTTAACTACATCAAACAATACAGTTTTCGAAATCTGTTCTGACAGTGGACAGAACACAACAACTAGTTTGTAAAATTCATAATTCCCAAACTATCAGGTCTATGGTTATGAAATTTTAACACAAGAAAGATAATAAAAGCATCTACAACTTTCTTATAACGACCATGAACAGATTGTAATATTAACTTAAGAAAACAATATAGTTTCTGAAATCTGTACAGAATTTGGACAGATTCAGTTACTGAATTTGTGAACAGCACAACTTCTAAACGATCAGACTTATGACTGTCAAATTTTAACAAAAGTAAGATAATAAAGTTATCTAAAACTTTTCTATATGACTTTTCTATAGAAAACATAATTTAGTTCATTAAACAAACAACACGGCGAAAACAGTTCGTGCAGCTCAAAACATCAACTAATAAAATTCAGCTCCTATTTACTTCAAGAATTGCCGCGTTCTAGAGACTTGAATCATCCTAACATTTTACCATGTGTTAGAGTTAAAACAATCAAATTATGACCAATAAGTAGACTTACAAATTTTATACAAGTTACTTCGTGCGCTAGAATTACCATATAATTAACAAACACATTCACCAAATAAAGCATTTCGGCACACATGCCCGACAACACACAAAACTACGATGAAGCACTACTAATATTTAGCTTTAGACCACCATGACATGACCATTTAACCTCTAATTGGTTTTAAGGTATAACTCAAGCATTCCATGAAACATGTATGATTTTGTTTTCTCCTAGTTTTTTTACTAACTCTTGTAATTATAAAATGAGTGTTATTTTAGCACCATATAAAACTATCTAATTTGGGGTTGAGATTTTTATGAGGCATAGGTAATAACAAATTATGACTAATATATAAATTTCACATGCTCAGGTTTGATATTTTATTTAATACAAAAATAACAAATTGTTAATGCAATAAAGCATGTGAGAGCAAGTTAAATCTAAAACAAATTATTTTCTGTGAATGCATGACCATATTGAGTCTTCTTAGGCTACTATAATATCATGCATGGACAGTGGAACACAATATTCCATTTTTACATTCATATATTATTTATAAACCATTTAAAACTACTTAATATGCATCAAACAAGTTAAATCACTAACTTAATAATACATGCACCACAATTCATGAAATATTTACCAGTAACCATGCACTACACCATGAGTCTACTGTAAAAATTTCAACCCATTTGGAGCAATAGAGCTACAGATCCAAAAATAACAATCAAAACAATCATCTTTTTCCTATTTAACATGTTTTAATTAACACACCAATAAAACAGTGAACAACATATAAGTTTTATATTTGTCCTTGATGGAGTATGACAACATATAACTAACAAAACAGGTTTCATCATTTTTGGATTTTTATAAATAAAATTATGGAGAGAAGCAAGTTCGTTTATTCTCTAAACCAGTTTTTAAATACGAATTTCTAACGCCAAATATTTCTACTAAAACATTCCAACTTATGTATCCATGGCATAGAGAATTTCATAAGGAAGCCAACAAAATAAATGTCACGATTTTTGGGCTTATCAAACTCAAGATATGAATTTTTGAAGGAAGAGCAAAAATCTGTAACATTGCACACATGAACTAGCCACGGGTCCCACATGTCATCCACATAAGGGTTATCTTCTAGCTCCCTGCACTTACGTGAACAGCAGGAACGCAGGTAGAGGTGAGGGAGCTCCTGGATCGTGGGAAGAAGAGGCTGCTCCGGCGTTCGGCGACCGGTGGAGAAGCTCGCCGTCCATGGGAGGAACAGAGGGAAGACTCGGCCGAGCTGAAAATGAGCCGATGACGACCAGGGAGGCCGAGCCGAGGATGCTGGCGGCCTACATCTTGCGTCCATGGAGGGGCGAGCACAGGAAGAGGCTGGGCCGAGCTCCAACCGGAGGGGCTTGCTGTTGCTGCTGCATTTTGGAACAGAGAGAAGGAAGAGAGGAGATGGCGTGAGGGAGAAAGGAGAGTATGTGATGCCACCTTTAAAGGGGTGCTTGCTGCAGCCATTGGTGGGCTGGGCGGCTTCTGCAGAGCTCAGGTCGCGTTAGCCAGCTGCAGCAGGTGGCAGAGCGACTTTGGGCGCCCATTTTTGGCGTTTTATGCTTGTTTTCGGACCATGGTCGCTGTAGAAGATTTCTTCCTTGATGTACACTCTACAAATCTTGTACATGGCTTGAGGTGATTCGGGCAATGGTTAGAGAGTTATAGACCCACGAAAATTGGTTTGTCAGTGGCTCAGAAATCAGTGGAAACTTGTGAAAACTGAATGTCAAAGCATGTCAAACGGAATCAGATGAATGCCAACTTTTTATATCATATGCCTCTATTAGTTATTAACAATTTTTATATTTGGGGAAACTTAAGTTGTTTAACAAAAATTTGGGAACGCGAGACGTCGACCCGAACGACACTGATTTCAGACTTAGAATAATTCGAATCCTGAAATCAGATTTTTATTCTGTCTTGATGGCACTGTTTGAGATTCTTAGAGATTGAATCAAGGCTTGGTTTAAATATAAAAATTATTGTATAACACAGGTTCTATAATTTTTATTAAAGGTCAAACCTCATATCTTTTAATTTAAATAAAAGTTTCACTTTGGTCAAGATAGTATCATTATAAAGCTCTCAATTATATTTTTAAGGCAATCGGGGTATTTCTCGACATTTTCATGGCATTTTATCTACATGAACCCTTAATAACTTTTTTTAGAGTTGATATAGAGTTGTTTGAGCAAGATAACAAGGTTTTGTTGAATTTCAAAATTTGCATTTGTTCAGACGAGCAGTTTCAAGCATGTATATGATTTATCTTTTCATGTGTGTATTTGGTTCAAAATTCTAGAAATCTTTAGAGACACTTGGTAGGTAGAGATGAATGATGATATAGATATAACAAGTCATTTTGTATAAGAATTAATTAGAGGTTCGCATAACAGAGATTCCGCTGGAGAATGCGGATTCGGACTGCGTATTTGGACGTAGACCGACAATCGAGAAGGCGGATTCAGACACTGATTGGATAACATAACAACTATCGAGAGTCCGAATAAATGAGTCTGGACGGGAGTTGCGAGATGAGATTGACTTTCGAATCTGCATTCGTTTCAAGAGACAAAAGTTTTAACAGGCTCCAAATTTGGTTGTTTCTCACGATCGAATAACTTCAAAATTCGGTCAAACCTTCACAAGTAACTTGATAAAAGAAGATAGATGCAATCGAGAAATAGAATTTTTTTTACTGAGCATCCGAGATTAGGATAAATCCACGGCATAACATGAAATAGACACTTGGGGTGTCACATCGGCCCCCCCGTCCCGGTGCGGCCGGCCATGACGTGGCCCAGCCTCGGCGCCCCGCGACACGCTTGCCCGCCCCGGCGTGCTCGCCCTGGCGCAGCGCGACTTGGAGCTCGACCCGGCACGCCCATGGCACGCGTCCTAGAGCTCGGTCGGCGCGGTGCCTCGGCCCCCTGCATGCACGCGCGCTCCCGCCCCGCCCGGCGCGCGGCCCCATAGCACTGGGTCCCGTCCCGGTCTCGGCGCGGCTTTCCCCGCCCGACGCAGCTCCCTTCCCTTGCATGGCATGGCCCCTGCGCAGCGCGGCCCCGGCCCGGCGCGGCTTTGGCTCGCGCGGCCGCGGTGCCCCTGCGTAGCGCAGCCTTGCGCGCGCGCGTGCTCGCGTGGTGCGCGCAGTGTTTTGGCTCGGCTCGTCGTGCCTTCGGCGCGACGCGTAGCGCCCTGTCGCGGGCGACGTGCTCGTGTACCCCTAGACGTGCCCGTCTACCCCCCTGTGTATTCTATGCATAGTGATCACGTTATTTATATTAATGAAATGGAAACTCAACTCAGAAATTGATTACGTTAGTTATTTCATGTAGTTAATTATCGACTTAGTTTAATGTCAACCAATTGGAAATAGTTATAATTCTATCAGTGCATGTGATTAACACTTGTTAGTGTAACTAGGTGGAACTAGATCACGTAATGATTAATTATACATCTACCCGTAATACGCTTCGACTATAGCTTTAACCACTGCGAGACCTTCCTTCTTCTCTTTCTAGCCATTGCGAATGCAAAATCGTATGTCATATTTTATGCATATTTGACTTATCTGATCTCTTGTATGGTGTACTGTTTATTTCTAATTCAAATGGATGGATGTATGTTTGCGCTCGCATAGAGAACGGTCTGGTTGAGGAATCAGAAGAACTCGTAGGAGAAGCCCCTGAGCAGCAGCTGGTTGGTGGAGGCAAGTGTCCCTTGACCCACTTATGTCCTATACATTCCTTAATTCACTTTCCGCATTTACATAGTTTATACCTAAGGATTGACTAGCTTTTGTTATCTATGTCCTTGTTTACCTATTTGGGTTGGATTATTATTATTTAGCTTTATGCTAGTGCTTAACATTAATCAATGAACATGATGAGATTTATCAATGATACGTTGTTTTCCTTATTACTTATGATGATATACTTGTGGCATTTAAGGGGGCTCGAGCGGTTTCTCGAGTGCCTCTCCGTAAGGACCTGTTCGTTGGATGACCGCCCGGGAAAACAATGCAACCATGAGGGTGGAGTGGGACGCCCTTAGCTGAATAATTAGAGAAACCGGGGTGTAGTTCGCTTAGCCGTCGTGCCGTTAATGGGGCTCGGTGTATGCGGCTCGCTCTGCCAAGTTTGGTTCGCCCCTTGGGGAGGAGTGCGGTGCATTTAGGAAACCTAACGGGCGGCTACAACCCCGGGGAATCTTTGTAAAGGCTACGTAGTGATACCCTGCTGGGTCACCTTGGTAGTGATCAATGGAGAGTCATGATCTCTGGGCAGAAAGGGAATCACGACTTGTGGGTAAAGTGCGCAACCTATGCAGAGTGTTTGAAAACTGATATATCAGCCGTGCTCGCGGTTATGAGCGGCCAAGGGAGCTCCATTGATTAGTGATACTTGATCAGAGATGTTCGGATCACAGGTGGCAATGAGAATGATGGTTTTGGCATTGGCTATGGTAATGGTAAGTGGTATTCTTTCCGTTTGGAAAGGGTACGTTTGGGTTAATAACGTGGGTTAACTCTAAAACTTGGCTTTCTCTACTAGTAATAATAATCTGACCAACTAAAAGCAACTGCTTGACTTACCCCCCCCCACATAAAGCTAGTCCACTACAGCCAAACAGGACATTTGCTGAGTATGTTGATGTGTACTCACCCTTGCTCTACACACCAAACCCCCCCCCTTCCCCAGGTTGTCCGCATTGCAACCACTGCTCAGGAGAAGATGAAGCCGTGGAAGGAGACTTCCAGGAGTTCCAAGATTACGACGAGTTCTAGGCATGGGTTAGCGGCAACCCCCAGTCGGCTGCCTGTGAAGGCCGCATGTATCTATGTTTCTTTTCTGCACTTTGATTATTGTAAAGGCTATGTGGATGTCTCAGACATACGATGTAATCGACTATTATTACCCCTTTTATGTTATTAATTGAGCATTGTGTGATGATGTCCAGTTATGTAACTGTTGTGTACGTGAATTGCTGATCCTGGCACGTACATGGTTCACATTCGGTTTGCCTTCTAAAACCGGGTGTGACACTAGTCCCCGTTGAGGTGGTCACAAAGATCGGGTCTCTTTCAACCCTTTCCCTCTCTCAAACAGTCACTTAGACCGAGTGAGCTTTCTCCTTAATCAAACAGGTCACTTAGACCCTGCAAGGATCACTACACACTTAGGGTCTCTTGCCTTGATTACAAGTCACTTAGAGAACAAGAATGAGGAAGAAGAAAGCGATCCAAGAACAAGAGCTCAAAGAACACGAGCAAAACTCTCTCTCTAGTCATTAGGTGTTTGGAGTGTATTTGGGACTTGGAGAGGCTTTGATTCTTTTGAATTGTGTCTTGTATTGATTGCACTAGCTCTTGTATTGAATGAGATGTCTGAAAAACTTGGATGCTTGGAGTGGTGGTGGTCGGGGGGTATTTATAGCCCCACCCACCAATTCAACCGTTGGGGAGGCTGTCTGTCGATGGGCGCACCGGACAGTCCGGTGCGCCAGCCACATCACCCAACCGTTAGGGTTCTGACGGATTCGACCGTTGGAGCTCTGACTTCTTGGGGCACCGGATAGTCCGGTGTCGCACCGGACATGTACTGTGCACTATCCGGTGCGCCTTCTGGCGCTGCTCTGACTCTGTGCGAACTGTCCGCGCACTGTTCACGTTGCAGGCGACCGTTGGAGTCGACGTTGCGTTCGCTAGCTGTTGCTCCGGTGGCACACCGGACAGTCCGGTGAATTATAGCGGAGCGGCTCTCCAGAAACCCGAAGGTGAAGAGTTTGAAGTCGTACGGCCCTGGGCACCGGACAGTCCGGTGCGCCAGACCATGGTTCTCTTCGGTTTCTTTTGCTCCTTTCTTTTGAACCCTAACTTGGATCTTTTTATTGGTTTGTGTTGAACCTTTAGCACCTGTAGAATATATATATAATCTAGAGCAAACTAGTTAGTCCAATCATTTGTGTTGGGCATTCAACCACCAAAATCATTTAGGAAAAGGTTGAACCCTATTTCCCTTTCAATCTCCCCCTTTTTGGTGATTGATGCCAACACAAACCAAAGCAAATGTATAAGTGCAAAATTGAACTAGTTTGCATAATGTAAGTGCAAAGGTTGCTTGGAATTAAACCAATTTATCCTTTTACTAGATATGCATGGTTGCTTTCTTTTATTTAACATTTTGGACCACGCTTGCACCACTTGTTTTGTTTTTATAAATTCTTTTGGAAAATCTTTTCAAAGTCTTTTTGCAAAT
The DNA here is from genome assembly GCF_902167145.1 of Zea mays. Lineage (NCBI taxonomy): Eukaryota > Viridiplantae > Streptophyta > Magnoliopsida > Poales > Poaceae > Zea > Zea mays. The sequence goes on from NC_050102.1 coordinate 106,879,272, forward strand.
AGTCAAAGGTATAAGATTGCAAGAAGCATTTTCAAGATTTGAAATTTTCTCCCCCTGTTTCAAATGTTTTTTTGACTTAAACAAAACTCCCCTTGAATAAATTCTCCTCTTAGTTTTCAAGAGGGTTTTAATAGATACCAATTGGAACTTATACTTTAGATACTAGTTTTGAAATTATACCAATTGAAAATCATACCAATTTGAAATATATCAAAAACAAGATACCAATTGAAAACTTAATTTCGAAAATTTTGAAATTTTTGGGGTGGTGGTGCGGTCCTTTTGGGTGGTGGTGCGGTCCTTTTGCTTTGGGCTAATACTCTCTCCCCCTTTGGCATGAATCACCAAAAAATGGAAACTTTGTGAGCCCTTTTTACTTTCTCCCCCATTGGTACAAGTAAATATGAGTGAAAGATTATACCAAAGTGAGAGTGATGTGGAGTAATGGCGAAGGGTAAATGATACCGGTAGAGTGGAGTGGAAGCCTTGTCTTCGCCGAAGACTCCATTTCCCTTTCAATCTATGACTTAGTATAGAAATGCACTTTAAAACACATTAGTCGTAGTCATGAAAGAGATATGATCAAAGGTATATAAATGAGCTATGTGTGCAATGTTTCAATCAAAATTCCGGGAATCAAGAATGTTTAGCTCATTCCTAAGTTTGATAAAGGTTTTCTCATCTAATGGTTTGGTAAAGATATCGGTTAATTGTTCTTTGGTGCTAACATAAGCAATCTCGATATCCCCCTTTGTTGGTGATCCCTCAAAAAGTGATACCGAATGGCTATGTGCTTAGTGTGGCTGTGTTCAACGGGATTATCTGCCATGCGGATTGCACTCTCATTATCACATAGGAGAGGAACTTTGCTCAATTTGTAGCCATAGTCCCTGAGGGTTTGCCTCATCCAAAGTAATTACGCACAACAATGACCTGCGGCAATATACTCGGCTTCGGTGGTAGAAAGAGCTACTGAGTTTTGTTTCTTTGAAGCCCAAGACACCAGGGATCTTCCCAGAAACTGACAAGTCCCTGATGTTCTCTTCCTATCAATTTTACACCCTGCCCAATCAACATCTGAATATCCTATTAAATCAAAAGTGGATCCCTTGGGGTACCAAAGTCCAAACTTAGGTGTATAAACTAAATATCTCATGATTCTTTTCACGGCCCTAAGGTGAACTTTCTTAGGATCGGCTTGGAACTTTGCACACATGCATACGGAAAGCATAATATCCGGTCGAGATGCACATAAATAGAGTAAAGATCCTATCATCGACCGGTATACCTTTTGATCTACGGATTTACCTCCCGTGTCGAGGTCGAGATGCCCATTAGTTCCCAAGGGTGTCTTGATGGGCTTGACATCCTTCATTCCAAACTTGTTAAGTATGTATTGAATGTACTTAGTTTGGCTGTTGAAGGTGCCTTCTTGGAGTTGCTTGACTTGAAATCCTAGGAAATATTTCAACTCCCCCATCATAGACATCTCAAATTTTTGAATCATGATCCTACTAAACTCTTCACAAGTAGATTTGTTAGTAGACCCAAATATGATATCATCAACATAAATTTGGCATACAAACAAATCTTTTGCAATAGTTTTAGTAAAGAGTGTAGGATCGGCTTTACCGACTTTGAACCCATTAGTGATAAGAAAATCTCTTAGGCATTCATACCATGCTCTTGGGGCTTGCTTGAGCCCATAAAGCGCCTTTGAGAGTTTATAAACATGGTTAGGGTACTCACTATCTTCAAAGCCGGGAGGTTGCTCAACATAGACCTCTTCCTTGATTGGTCCATTGAGGAAGGCACTCTTCACGTTCATTTGATAAAGCTTGAAGCCATGGTAAGTAGCATAGGCAAGTAATATGCAAATTGACTCAAGCCTAGCTACGGGTGCATATGTTTCACCGAAATCCAAACCTTCGACTTGTGAATATCCCTTGGCCACAAGTCGCGCTTTGTTCCTTGTCACCACACCATGCTCATCTTGCTTGTTGTGGAATACCCATTTGGTTCCTACAACATTTTGATTAGGACGTGGAACAAGATGCCATACCTCATTCCTCATGAAGTTGTTGAGCTCCTCTTGCATTGCCAACACCCAATCCGAATCTCTTAGTGCATCCTCTACCCTGTATGGCTCAATAGAGGAAACAAAAGAGTAATGTTCACAAAAATGTGCGACTCGAGATCGAGTTGTTACCCCCTTATGTATATCGCCGAGGATGGAGTTCACGGGGTGATCTCTTTGAATCGCTTGGTGGACTCTTGGGTGTGGCGGTCTTTGACCTTGTTCTTCTTGATCATCTTCCTTGTCTTGATCATTGTCATCTCCCCCTTGATCACTGTCCTCCTCTTGAGGTGGCTCATTTTCTTGATCTTCTTCTTCATTGTCTTGAGCTTGATCCTCATCTTGGGTTGGTGGGGATGCTTGCATGGAAGATGACGATTGATCTTGTGCTTGTGTGGACTCTTCGGATTCCTTAGGACACACATCCCCAATGGACATGTTCCTTAGCGCGACGCACGAAGCCTCTTCATCATCTAGCTCATCAAGATCAACTTGCTCCACTTGGGAGCCATTAGTCTCATCAAACACAATGTCACAAGAAACCTCAACTAATCCAGTGGATTTGTTGAAGACTCTATATGCCCTTGTGTTTGAGTCATAACCAAGTAAAAAGCCTTCTACAGCCTTAGGAGCAAATTTAGATTTTCTACCTCTTTTAATAAGAATAAAGAATTTGCTACCAAAGACTCTAAAATATGAAACATTGGGCTTTTTACCGGTGAGGAGTTCATAAGATGTCTTCTTGAGGATTCGGTGAAGGTAGAGCCGGTTGATGGAGTAGCAGGCGGTGTTAATCGCCTCAGCCCAAAACCGGTCCGGAGTCTTGTACTCATCAAGCATGGTCCTCGCCATGTCCAGTAGAGTTCTATTCTTCCTCTCCACTACACCATTTTGTTGAGGTGTGTAGGGAGAAGAGAACTCATGCTTGATGCCCTCCTCAAGAAAGCCTTCAATTTGCGAGTTCTTGAACTCCGTCCCATTGTCGCTTCTAATCTTTTTGATTCTCAATCCGAACTCATTTTGAGCCTGTCTCAAGAATCCCTTTAAGGTCTCTTGGGTTTGAGATTTTTCTTGCAAAAAGAATATCGAAGTGAAGCGAGAATAATCATCCACAATTACTAGACAGTACTTACTCCCGCCGATGCTTATGTAAGCTATCGGGTCGAATAGATCCATGTGGAGAAACTCTAGTGGCCTGTCCATTGTCATGTTGTTTTTGAGTGGATGATGGGAGCCAACTTGCTTTCCTGCTTGACATGCGCTGCAAACCCTGTCTTTCTCAAAATGAACATTTGTTAGTCCCAAAATGTGTTCTCCCTTTAGAAGCTTGTGAAGATTCTTCATCCCAATATGGGTCGGCGATGCCAGAGCCAACCCATATTAGTATCGAGTTCAGCTCTATTGAAATCAACTAAGTATAGCTGACCCTCTATTATTCCCTTAAATGCTACTGAATCATCACTTCTTCTAAAGACAGTAACACCTATATCCGTAAAAAGACAGTTGTAGCCTATATTGCATAATTGAGAAACAGATTGCAAATTGTAATCTAATGAATCTACAAGAAAAACATTGGAAATAGAATGGTCAGGTGATATAGCAATTTTACCAAGTCCTTTGACCAAACCTTGATTTCCATCCCCGAATGTGATAGCTCTTTGGGGATCTTTGTTTTTCTCGTAGGAGGAGAACATCCTTTTCTCCCCAGTCATGTGGTTTGTGCATCCGCTATCAATAATCCAACTTGAGCCCCCGGATGCATAAACCTGCAAAACAATTTAGGCCTTGTTCTTAGGTACCCAAACAATCTTGGGTCCTTTGATGTTAGAAACAAGCACCTTGGGTACCCAAACACAAGTCTTGGAGCCCTTGTGTTTGCCCCCAACATATTTGGCAACTACTTTGCCTGATTTGTTAGTTAAAACATATGATGCATCAAAAGTCTTAAATGAAATATTAGGCTCATTTGATGCAGTAGGAGATTTCTTTTTAGGCAATTTAACATGGGTTGATTGCCTAGAGCTAGATGCCTCATTCTTATACATAAAAGCATGATGGGAGCCTTGCCCTTAACAAAATTAGACAATCTTTTGGGGCATTAAGTTTGACATTGCTTCCCTGTTGGAAACCAATGCCATCCTTGATGCCAGGGCGTCTCCCACTATAAAGCATGCTTCTAGCAAATTTAAATTTTTCATTTTCAATTTCATGCTCATTAATTTGACAGTTAGTTGAGCTATTTGATCATTTTGTTGTTTAATTAGAGCTAGGTGATCATGAATAGCATCAACATTAATGTCTCTACATCTAGTACAAATAGTAACATGTTCAATAGTAGATGTAGAGGGTTTGCAAGCATTTAATTCATCAATCTTAGCATGTAAAATAGCATTCTCATTTCTAAGATTGGAAATAGAAACATTGCAAACATTTAAATCTTTAGCTTTAGAAATTAACTTTTCATTCTCAGTTTTAAAGCTAGCAATTGATTTATTTAATTTATCAATCTTAGCAATTAAACTAGCATTATCATTTTTAACATTGACAATTGAATCATGACAAACATTTGATTTTTAAACCTTAGCAATTAAACTAGTGTTCTCAGCTCTAAGGTTGGAAATGGTGTCATTGCAAATGCTAAGCTCTTTAATCAAGTTTTCATTTTTCTCTACTTCCTGAGCATAAGCATTCTTTACCTTAACATGCTTTTTATTTTCCTTAATAAGGAATTCCTCTTGGCTATCAAAGAGTTCATCCTTCTCATGAATAGCACCTATTAATTCATTTAATTTTTCTTTTTGTTGCATGTTAAGGTTGGCAAAAAGACTAAGCAAATTATCCTCATCTTCACTAGAGCTATCCTCAGCACTAGATGTTGTATACTTAGTGGAGGCTCTAGATTTTACCTTCTTCCTTTTGCCGTCCTTTGCCATGAGGCACTTGTGGCCGACGTTTGGGAAGAGGAGGCCCTTGTTGACGACGATGTTGGCGGCGTCGTCGTTGGAGGAGGAGTCAGTGGTGCTCTCGTCGGAGTCCCATTCCCGACACACGTGGGCATCGCCGCCCTTCTTCTAGTAGTATCTCTTCTTCTCCTTCTTCTTCCCCCTCTTGTCGTTGTCCCTGTCACTATCACTAGACATAGGGCATTTAGCGATAAAATGACCGGGCTTACCACATTTGTAGCATACTTTCTTGGAGCGGGGTTTATAATCCTTCCCCCTCCTTTGTTTGAGGCTTTGACGGAAGCTCTTGATGATGAGCGTCATTTCCTCGTTGTCGAGCTTGGAGGAATCGATGGGGAGCCTACTTGATGTAGACTCTTCTTTCTTTTCTTCCGTTGCTTTGAATGCGACGGGTTGCACCTCGGGTGTGGAGGTGCCGCCTTGCTCGACGATTTGTTTGGAGCCTTTGATCATCAACTCAAAGCTCACAAACTTTTCTATCACTTCCTCGGGAGACATTAGCTTATATCTAGGATCACCACGTATTAATTGAACTTGAGTAGGATTACGAAATACGAGTGATCTAAGAATAACCTTGACCATTTCATGGTCATCCCATTTTGTGCTCCCGAGGTTGCGCACTTGATTCACCAAGGTCTTGAGCCGGTTGTACATAGCTTGTGGCTCCTCTCCTTGGTTGAGGATGAATTGACCGAGCTCCCCCTCGATCATCTCCCGCTTGGTGATCTTGGTCACCTCATCTCCCTCGTGCGCGGTCTTGAGCACGTCTCAAATCTCCTTGGCACTTTTCAACCCTTGCACCTTATTATACTCCTCTTGACATAGAGAGGCGAGGAGTATAGTAGTGGCTTGGGAGTTGAAGTGCTAGATTTGGGCGACCTCGTCCGAATCATATCCTTCATCCCCCACGGATGGTACATGCGCTCCAAACTCAACAATGTCCCAAATGCTAGCGTGGAGTGAGGTTAGATGATGCCTTATTTTATCACTCCACATACAATAATCTTCACCGTAAAAAACCGGTGGTTTGCCTAATGGGACGGAAAGTAAAGGAGTGTGTTTGGAAATGCGGGGATAGCGTAGGGGGATCTTACTAAACTTCTTGCGCTCATGGCGCTTAGAAGTGACGGACGGAGCATCGGAGACGGAGGTGGAGGGCGACAAAGAATCGGTCTTGTAGTAGACCACTTTCTTCATTTTCTTCTTCTTGTCGCCACTCCGGTGCGACTTGACGCGGGGAGGTGATTCCTCCCTTCGTTTGTCGCTGGACTCCCTTGATGGAGCCTTCCCGTGGCTTGTGGCCGTTTCCATCTCCCTCTTGGCGGATCCTCCCAACATCACTTCGAGTGGTTAGACTCTAAATGAAGTACCGGGCTTTGATATCAATTGAAAGTCGCCTAGAGGGGGTGGATAGGCGGAATCTGAAATTTACAAACTTTAAGCACACTTCAAGCCGGAGTTAGCGTTAGAATAAATATCAAGTCCAGGAGAGAGGGGAAAACAAATCAACCAAGAAAATAAAGCGAATGACGCGGTGATATGTTTTACCGAGGTTCGGTTCCAAAGAACCTAGTCCCCGTTGAGGTGGTCACAAAGTCCGGGTCTCTTTCAACCCTTTCCCTCTCTCAAACGGTCACTTAGACCGAGTGAGCTTTCTCCTTAATCAAACGGGTCACTTAGACCCTGCAAGGATCACTACACACTTAGTGTCTCTTGCCTTGATTACAAGTCACTTAGAGAACAAGAATGAGAAAGAAGAAAGCGATCCAAGAACAAGAGCTCAAAGAACACGAGCAAAACTCTCTCTCTAGTCACTAGGTGTTTGGAGTGTATTTGGGACTTGGAGAGGCTTTGATTCTTTTGAATTGTGTCTTGTATTGATTGCACTAGCTCTTGCATTGAATGAGATGTCTGAAAAACTTGGATGCTTGGAGTGGTGGTGGTTGGGGGGTATTTATAGCCCCACCCACCAATTCAACCGTTGGGGAGGCTGTCTGTCGATGGGCACACCGGACAGTCCGGTGTGCCACCGGACAATGTCCGGTGCGCCAGCCACGTTACCCAACCGTTAGGGTTCTGACGGTTTCGATCGTTGGAGCTCTGACTTCTTGTGGCACCGGATAGTCCGGTGTCGCACCGGACAGGTACTGTGCACTGTCCGGTGCGCCTTCTAGCGCTGCTCTGACTCTGCGCGAACTGTCCGCGCACTGTTCACGTCACAGGCGACCGTTGGAGTCGACCATTGGGCTCGCTAGCCATTGCTCCGCTGGCACACCAGACAGTCCGGTGGCACACCGGATAGTCTAGTGAATTATAGCAGAGCGGCTCTCTAGAAACCTGAAGGTGAAGAGTTTGAAGTCGTACGGCCCTGGGCACCGGACACTGTCCGGTGGCACATCGAACAGTCCGGTGCGCCAGACCAGTGTTCTCTTCGGTTTCTTTTGCTCCTTTCTTTTGAACCCTAACTTGGATCTTTTTATTGGTTTGTGCTGAACCTTTAGCACCTGTAGAATATATAATCTAGAGCAAACTAGTTAGTCCAATCATTTGTGTTGGGCATTCAACCACCAAAATCATTTAGGAAAAGGTTGAACCCTATTTCCCTTTCAGTTTTAATGAAGAAATTAGGATATTTTGTAAAAAATGATGACGAACTGATACGGATCGCTAGCGAAGAAGTGGTTACAGAACCAAGAAATGATGAAGTCATTGTTTTTAAGAGCTTCTTCAGAGCAGGACTTCGGTTCCCTCTGTATGAAATGATCGATGAAGTTTTAAAGAAGTTTGAAATCTACCTTCATCAGCTAACTCCAAATGCTATAGTCAGACTTAGTGTGTACATATGGGCTCTCCAAAGCCAAGGAAGGAGTGCCAACGCTGAAGGATTTTGTCGGGTACATGAACTCCATTACCAGACTAAGGCTAGGGCTGATGGACTGCATAAGAACTTCGGGTGTTACAATTTTGCAAACCGAAAGGATACTAAGGCTCCTGTGATTGGATATCGCACCAAGTTGCCGACTGGCTGGACAAGTGAATGGTTTTATGTGAAAGCTGATGAGAAGAAAAGGGAGAAGCTTATGACTATGATGATGAGTCCCCTGAGATTGAGCTTCGGCATGACACGATCATTGTGCAACATGCAACTCGGCTCCTCCTACCAGTTAGCCGAAGTGGAATTCAAAGTCATGGCCGAGCACATTAGTACTCGAGATTTGGTGCAAGAATACCTGGCTAACAAAACCTTTCCAACATCTAGTGGGTGGGGGTGCTTAAGAAGAAAGAAGAAGGGAAAAATTTGAGCTCATTCGATTGTTGTACCGATTCAAGTTCCAGGATGCCTTTAGCGGCCCCTGTGCCGAATGGTTGGAAATGGTAGAAACAATGTGCAATGAGATCCTTGGGAACTATACCAAAAAAGAGGATCAATTGATGACAGCTGCCTTCGATACTCGGAAAAAGCGAAGGCTAAACCGGGTGATGGACGCCCTTAACTTTGACTACCCGGACTACGAAAGGCTTGACAAAGGTGCTGAGAACAAAGAAAAAGAGAGTTGTAAGTATTTTGAAAAGGCAAGCAATGCGATCCATTGAAGAAGATCAGAAGGCTGCTTCCAAAAGACAAAAAAATCAGTAGAGTCGACGATTTCGGCTGCTAAAAAACGAAAGTCCTCAATTTTGGCCCCTGCCGAGGCAAAGGTACAAGATCTACCTGAGAAGATTTCTGGCACCTCTTCGTCCTCCTCTGCCGGCATTACATAAATTTTGAAGGTAGTGACTGAACCCTTCCTGTTTGCTATGCTAAGTCCCCTGGGTCAGATCTGACTAGCTTATTGCAGTCAAAGGAAAAGGGGGTTGAAAAAGGTGCGTAAGGAGAGAAGAAGACTGCTTCGGCGACTGGGGGAAATGAGGGGGGGTCAGAAGAAACCACGAATGATGGATGTGATGAAGGCTATCCACAAGACCCCGCCCCCAATCTCAGCAGAAAAAAGGGTTGCCCCTGCTAATGCCGAAACTGATGAAGCGGCCCCTGAAGCTAAAAATAGCGGAGGCCCTCTTGGAACCACAATGTCAGAGATTGACCGAATTATAGCTGATGTGGTTCCCGAGAGGGAAATGGCCGAAGTGACCACTGATAGGGCTCCGCCCTTAAAAATGAAAGAACTGGAAGGAGTTTCTTCGGAGGATAGAGAGTTGGACCTACGACACTTGGGCGGCCAGGAACTCTCCGAAGAAGATATCTTTGAGTTAAAATAATTCGCTATTGCTGGCGGCTACAAGCCTGGATCCGTGTTCTTTGGTGGCGTCAACGAAGAAATTCTAGGGTGCATCCTTGACCATGCCGGAGCAAAAATTGTCAATACTTTATCAAGGAGCACCAGATTCCTGAAGCTCGAATGAGACCTCAACAATTATATGAGACGACATATTACTGGGAGCTTGTTCTTTTCGAATTTTAAGGTATAAATTTTAATGTTTACCTATTCGACTTATTTTAAATTTCGAGAGTTTCGGGCTAACGTGTCTTCGACTTTTTTAACAGAGCCTACTATTGAGCAAAGCTTTAAAGCTACAACAGGAAAACGAAGATAGGAAGAATGAGCTTGTTGTCAGTAACTTAGAACAAAAAGTGAAAGAACTTAAAAATCTTATGGAAGAAAAAGATTCAAAGATTAAGACCGCCGATGCAGACCTGATCGAAGCTCACCTTCGGATTAAGGATCAAGCAACTCAAATTTCTGATCGAAACAAACAACTTGAAGAAGCACATTCATATTTAAAGGAAGCTGGGATCCGTTATGAGCATGAGGTTAAAGGTTTAAAGGATAAAGTCAAAGCCGAGGCAGAGAAAAGTTCTTAATTATCTGAAGCCCTCAAAATGCTTCGGGACACCTGCTTTGGCTTCGCAACTCGATGCTCCCTTCGTCTGCACGAGATTATTAGTTCGGTTGGAGCAATGTCAGGAGAAGAGAAATATTTTGTCGATGATATTCCAAAGGCGCTTGAGTTTGTGGAGAAAGAAATCAATGGATTTGACGAAGTGGTGGAGGGGCATGGAGTTTTTTGCGCCCTAGTGGCTGCCTGAGGGACAACTACTATATTTGCAAAAACTAGGTGTAAGCATTTGAGAGATGTTAACAAGCCCACCTTCACTATCTCCCAAGCTGACCTTGAGAACATTCCAAGCGAAGCTCGAAGCGTGGGTAATAGATTTATTACCCAATCTGGGTGAAGGGCGGCCGAGAACTGGCTGGAAATGAAGCTCGGGCTCTCCTCGACGAAGTATGAAATAACGTCCTTACTTTCGACCTCTGTTTTTCCCTGTTTCAAACTACTAAACACTTTAATGATAAATTTTTTAGGCTAATATCGGCGAAGAGTGAAGAGCCGAAGCTAAAAGATTTTGGTGTAGTCTTAGAGAAATTATTGTAACTTTTGTACAAAATGTGTAGTTAGGTAGACAAATTAATGTAATGAAAATAATGAAGAGCTGGCTTCTAATATACTATTACCTTTGCAATCTTACCTTCGTCTGCTGTCATTTGCTTTGTTGTTGACGAAACCACCTTGTTTATTTTGAGCCGAAGGCGAAAAACAGCTTTCCTTCTTTTTGTTCACATCGAAGCATCTTCGGCCAAAAAGGCGCCCTTTCGTTTGTAATGAAGCATTTTCATGCTGAAGGCAAAATCCTGCCCTTTTCCATTAGTGTCTTATGCGATATGCCATGATGCAATGAAGCTAGAAATGTCTAATGTATGTTCGTATGAATGCAGAAAAAATGATGTGATGAAATATGCAAGTGTATGCCGAAGATAAAAAAAACCCACGCAAATACACACTCAGACTCTACATCCCCTTAGGAACGACTTTGGAGTCTCTTCACCTCTTACTTAGGTGGTATTTTAGCTCTACATCCTGAAAGTTGCCTAGAGGGGGGTGAATAGGCAAGTTAAAACTTTTTCAACAAAAACTAGAAATGAACTAGGTAAAACCGGTTCAACCGGTGTCAAAACCGGTTCAAACGGTTTGCACGAGCTCAACTAAAGAATGAGATATAAAACTGAATTGATATCGAAATCCACCCAGTTGACTTTGTAAATGAGATGTTTTAGTTGATCCATAGGGTTCAAAGTAGTAGATCTGAGAAGGGCACTTCTCAAAATCCACACACCAAAAAGATATAAACAAATCTTCCAAGGAATGGTGAGAGAACGAAGAACACAAACAAACACAATGAGCAAGAACACAAGAGACACAAGATTTATCCCGAGGTTCGGTCACACCACCAAGGTGCCCTACTTCCTCGTTGAGGCGCCCACAAAGAGTCGGGTCTCTTTCAACCCTAATCCTCCCTTTGTCGACCACAAAGGTCAAGCCCACACAATAATCTTTGCTCAAACGAGCGGGTAATACAAACTTTCTTGTGGTCTTCCACAAGATTTGGAGACTCACAAGAGACACCTAGTCGTTTAGGAGCTAGAAGCTCCAAGAGTAATGAATCCACAAAGAACTCGATGTAGTACTAAAGCTCGAATGAAGAAGAGCAAGAGAGATTTGAAGATGAAGCACAAAAATCGCAGCTCTCAAACTCACTCAAAGATTTCTCTCCAAAGATTTGAAATGGGAGAGGCAAGATATGTGTGAGAGGGAGTGGGAGGTGTTTCTCAGGTTAGAAATGGAGTCCAAGTCGTGCTCTCCTATGGGGGAGAGAGGTAGGAGTGAGTATATATAGGTGGGGCTCCAAAACTAGCCGTTTTTTACTTTTCTACACAAAAACCGGTTGAACCGGTCCCAAAACCGGTTGAACCGATTTTCAAAAAGCTACGCACAGCTTTTTGGCTGACACAGCAGACTGGCAGAAAAAAGTGAAGAGTGCAAAAACCGGTTGAACCGGTTTTTAAAACCGGTTGAACCAGTTTCCACTAGACTGAAAACCAGTTGAGTGTCCCGCTGAGCTGGTCCAAAAACCGGTTGACTGGTTTTTGAATACCAGCTGAACCAGCCTGAAAACCAGCTGAACCAGTATTTTCCAGAGAGCAATTTTGGCCAAGATAGACTTAAAAGGGTTGTACTACATACTTTCACTAAGGATTAACAATGGTAAAATAGAAGTTTTGGATCAAGGATTTTGAGCTTTAGTACCAACATAAACCTTCTTTTTGGATCCCCCTTGATAGTACGACGATTCCTATACTCAAGTTAAATAAAATATAATTAAGTAAACTCCTTGAGTCATTGGTGTCTCATGTGTGATTTCTCCATGGCATTGCTTCATAAGGATCACAAACATCTTTGTCTCACCTTTTGAAGCAAACACAAATCAAACCCTGTGACTTGTACCATTTCACCATATATGAGTTCAAATCATGGCTTCAAGTCATCTTACTGATGCATCAACATATTATAACTCTTCATAGCTGATTAGATCATCGCCTTAGTGCAAGTACTCTCTTATTCACCTTAGCCATGGTACCTCGGTCCACAAGCCGTCGCTTGGCCTTCTCCTTCGCTTAGTTCCACGAAGCCCTTTCCTTGCTATCTTCACCTATCAAGCCATTCTTGGGTCACATCATATTGAACATCCATTGAGAGAATCATTTCTTCAATATTGTGAACCTTGCTTGAATGTCTTCTAGACATAACTGTTAAGATCAATCAAGCTCTAGTTTGATTCTCATAGAAGCATATATGGACTGATAGTAATATGGTCAAGCCAATTCACGATTCCTCATATATTATTCACTTTGGCTTGACCAATCCTCTTAATCACTTCAACCTCTATTCTGATCATATCTATGTAGTGATTTCTTAGGTCTTTTCCATATATATTCAAACCAATACAGAGACCATATTATATCCATTTGCAATGTCTCATTGGTTATTTAACCTCGTGTTGAACCTTTGTTCATTGATCATTATACACTATTCAAGTAAGTTCATCATACTGAATTTCCTGTTCAACACTTAGCAAACTTGTTAGGCCTTTAAATGTGTTGTTGTCCAAATCACCAAAACTCACAAAAGGGATGAATGCACTTTCACATCCCCTTAGGAACGACTTTGGAGCTAAGCTCTGCATGCCCTTAGGAATGACTTTGGAGCTTCTTCACCTTTGACTTAGGTGACATTTTAGCTCTGCATCCCCTTAGAAACGACTTTGGAGCTAAGCTCTGCATCCCTTAAGAACGACTTTGGAGCTTTTTCACCTTTGACTTATGTGGCATTTTAGCTCTGCATCCCCGTAGGAACCACTTTGGAGCTTTTTCATATTTTTACACTTGATGGTGTAATCCCAGATCTTTACATTTTACATATGGGGGAAACTAGCCCTTGTATTGGACAGGGCCGTGAAAAGAAAAATGAAAATTACAACCTATGGCCCCATTAAAAACCTTTCTCCCCTCTTGAAAGGAAAATGGTGCCGTAGGGAAAACAAGGAAAATTACATGGTTGCTACACATAGTATCTCTGAAGCTTGTCTGCGTTCCAGGATCTTGGAATGTCATTCCCATCCATGTCTTTTAACCTGTATGATCCAGGTCTTAACGAAGATACTACCAAGAAGGGACCCTCCCACTTGAGTTGTAGTTTCCCCACTGTGTCTAGGTTGGCTATTCTTCAAAGCACCAAATGTCCTGGCTTAATATTCTTTAGTCTCACTTTCCTGTCTCGCCACTTGACTGTTTCAGCTTGGTATTTATTGATGTGATCTATTGCTTGAAGTCTGACCCCTTCTATAGTGTCTTTTGATATTTTGCAAGTGTCTTCGTCCTCTGCCGAAGCTAGAGTCCTTATCGATCCTATTCTAGCTTCTTCTGGTGTTATTGCTTCATCTCCAAACAAAAGTTTAAATGGAGTGAACCCTGTTGACCTCGAGACAATAGTGGTATGATTCCACACTACTTTCACCAATTCGTTTGGCCACTTTCCCTTTGGTAGATTAAAGATTGATTTCATTATTCCTGTGATGATAACTCCATTGGCTCGCTCTACCAAACCATTGGATTCTGGATGTCCCACTGATGCAAAGTGTATCTTCGGACCAATTTGATCACATAAGGTTTTAAATGTGTCGGAATCAAATTGTGCTCCATTGTCAACTGTGATAGCCTTTGGCACACCAAAACAAGAAATGATGTTTTGCCAGAAAAACTTTTGAACTGTGGCCGAAGTTATCGTGGCTAGAGGTTTAGCTTTGATCCATTTTGAAAAATATTCGACTACTACTACGACATATCTCAAATTCCCTTGTGCTAGTGGAAGTGGGCCCAATAAGTCTAGGCCCTATCTTTGCAGTGGCCAAGTGGGTTGAATCAGTGGTGTTAAAGATGAAGGTTGTTTCTGATCCCTGGCACACTTCTGATAGTTTTCACATTTTTGTACCAAATCCGCTGCGTCCGAAATAGCCTTCGGCCAATAGAATCCTTGTCTAAAAACTTTTCCAAGGAGTGGCCTAGATCCGATGTGGGCTCCGCATATTCCTGAATGTATTTCCTTCATCAGCTCTTGACCTTCAGCTCTGGATAAACATTTTAGTAATGGGGAACAAACTCCTTGTTTGAACAATTCCCCTTTTATAATCACATATGGCCTTGTCCCGGCATGCATCCTTTTTTATGTAAACTTCATCATATGAAGGATAATTGCCTTGGAGAAAAGATATAATTTCTGTTCTCTAATCCTCGCTATGTACAGGTGAAATTATAAGCACCGCTCGCTCCAAGAGCTCGACCGAAGGTGCTTTGAGAGTTTCAAAGTATACTTCTGATGGTAGCGGGAGCCCCTGTGCCGCTGATTTAGCTAGTAAATCTGCTTGTTCGTTGTCTCCTCTTGGGATGTTTCTCACTGAAAATCCTTCGAAGGAGGCCTCCATTCTTCGGACCATGTCAAGATATTTTTCGAGCTTCAGATCCCTTGCCTTGCTGCTTTTATCAACCTGACCTGTGATGACATGTGAATCAGATTTAAGGACTGTCCTTCTTATCCCCATGGCTCTAAGCTTTCGAAGCCCCAATAGGACAGCTTCGTATTCTACAATGTTGTTTGTACAATTGAACTCCAATCTAACTGTATAGCATGTTTTGATTTTTGATGGTGAAATTAGAATGGAAGCTGCGCCTGCGTCGAAGGTTCCCCATGATCCATCATAGAATACTGTCCAGGCTTCGATATCTGTTGGGTGCGCTTCTCCATGAGCCCTTGGCGTTTAATCGACAATGAAGTCTGCTAACGCTTGAGATTGAATCGAGGACTTATGAACAAAGTCAATGGTGAACTTGTTCAACTCTGCCGCCTATTTGCCGACCCTTCATGTAGCTTCTCTATTTCTTATGATGTCCTTTAGAGGTTGAGATGAAGGTACTATGATGTGGTACGACTAGAAATAGTGCCGAAGCTTCATAGAGGCCATAAGTACAGCATACATTACCTTCCCCAACTATGTGTAGTTTTTTCAATGGACTTAGTACTTCGGAGACGAAGTATATTGAAACTCATTTCTTTGTTTGTTCATCTTGCTTTTCTTGCACCAGCGCTGCACTAATTGTCGCGTGGGAAGCTGCTACATACAATAGCAATGGGGCTTCTGACGAAGGTGGAGTTAAAGTTGTCAGTTATATAAGATATTGTTTCAAATCTTCAAAGGCTTTTTTCTGGACTGACCCCCATTAAAAGACTTCGACCGACTTTAATACTTCGAAGAATGGCATATTCCTTTCTGCTGATCTTGAAATAAACCTATTCAACGATGCCAACCTACCTATCAATCTCCGAGCACCTTTTCTTGACTTAGGTGGTTCCATCCGACGTATAGCCTCTATTTTGTTTGGGTTAGCATCTATCTGAGAGCACCTAGAGGGGGTGAATAGGTGATCCTGCAAAATTCAACACTAATAGCACAAACTTGGTTTATAAAATGTTAGTTAGATTAAACCAAGTTGCTATAGAGCGAGCTCTTGAGAAGTAATCAATCACAGAGAAAAGCAACACAAGAGACATGGTGTTTTATCCCGTGGTTCGGCCAAGTGACACTTGCCTACTTCCACGTTGTGGCGTCCCAATGGACGAGGGTTGCACTCAACCCCTTTCAAGTGATCCAATGATCAACTTGAATACCACGGTCTTTTTCTTTAGAGTTCTTTTCCCGTTTGCGAGGAATCTCACAAGTTGGAGCCTCTCGCCCTTAAAATGTTGATCACAAGAGAAGCACAAGAGTAAGGGAGGGAAATCAACACACGCAAGACTCAATTCGTAGCAAACACACGCACACAAGCCAAGACTTGAGCACAAAACACGACGCGGGGAGTTTACAACTCAAACGGTGCTCAAATCTCTAACAGATGAACCGATTGCGTGATTGCGGAGTCTAGGCGTCTTAGGATGTTTAGTGAATACTTGGTGTTGTGCTCCATGCGCGTAGGGGTCCCTTTTATAGCCCTAAGGTAGCTAAGAGCCGTTGAAGTTCCAATTGGAAGGCAATTCTTGCCTTCTATCGGGTGGCGCACCGGACAGTCCGGTGCACCACCGGACATGAACAGTAGCAGTCCGGTGCCCGATCTCCTTCCTTATCAGGCGTAGCCGACCGTTGGACCTCCGGTCCTGTTGGCGCACTGGACACTGTCTGGTGCACACCGGACAGTCCGGTGTGACCAACCGGCCGTTGGCGCGGGCCACGCGTCGCCCGCTGATTGCACTGTCGACCGTTGGCGCATGCGGCTTTGGCTCACCGGACAGTCTGGTGAATTTTAGCCGCGGTGCCATTGCTTTTTCTCGAGAGCGACGAGTTCGTCGCCGGGCCAACCTGGGCACCGGACACTATCCGGTGCACCACAGGCTGGTGATGGTTTGGCTGAACTCAGCCAATTTTCTTCAATTAAATTTCTTTTGACTTGGCAAGATTCTTGGCACTTAGATAAATATATTAGTACCCAAAACAAATTTACTAAGGCCGGATACATACCTTGTTCTTTGATTTGCATCTTAGCATTTATGAACCAACGTATTTTGTGTTGGGCATCTAATCACCAAAACATTTATAGAAATGGCCCAAGAGCACATTTCCCTTTCAATCTACCCCTTTTTGGTGATTTATGCCAACACATTAAAAAGCAACTAAAGAGTGCAAATTGAAGACCAAATTTTCTTCACTTAGGATTTGGCATATTTGGATCACTTTTGCCACCACTTGGTTTGTTTTTGCAAATCAAATTCTTTTTCCTATCTCTAAGTCAAACACACTTGTTCGGGCAAATAGAGAGATGTTTCAAGAGTAATTTTGATCAAGTGACAAAACTCCCCCTTTTTCCCATAATCAAAATTCTCCCCCATAAGAGACCAAATTTTGCAATCAGAGTATTTTGGACAAAATACAAATTCTAACTCTACTATTTTCAAAGTTCACAAGTGGTTGGCTGATCCATTTGCTTTGGCCTTAATTTTCTCCCCCTTTGGCATTTAGCACCAAAACAGGATAACTTTTCGCCCTTTAACCCCATTGCCTCACCAAAATGTCAAATTGAAGCGAAAAAGGCGATGAGAACACAAAAAGGAACTTAGGACAAGATACATTTTACCGGAATGTAGTGGAAGCTCTTTCCTTGTCCAAGTTCACTTTCCCTTTCAATGTTCCTTCGAGAAAACTTCAAGTGCACTCAAATAAACATGATAGTCTCAAAGGAGTCAAGTTGTGGCACATCTCCCCCTAAACATGTGCATTATTTGCATAGGGACTTGTGAGGTCCGGAGATGACTTGTACAACTTGAACACCAAATATAAGCAAATGAGACAGTAAAGCTTAAAGTATCATGATCAAACGCATCAAACACATGTATGCTATAGATCAATCCAAGTTACGCGAATCTAAGACATTTAGCTCACTACGCAACCTGCAAAACCTTTTCTCATCTAAAGGCTTGGTGAAGATATCGGCTAGCTGGTTCTCGGTGCTAATATGGTAACTGTCGATATCTCCACTTTGCTGGTGGTCTCTCAGGAAGTGATGCCGGATGTCTATGTGCTTAGTGCGGCTGTGTTCAATAGGATTATCTGCCAAGAGGATTGCACTCTCATTGTCACATAGGAGTGGGACATTGCTCAGATTGTAGCCAAAGTCCCAGAGGGTTTTCCTCATCCAAAGCAGTTGCGCACAACACTGTCCTGCAGCAACGTACTCGACCTCAGCGGTGGATAGGGCAACGGATGTTTATTTCTTGGAGATTCAGGACACCAGGGACCTTCCTAGAAACTGGCACGTCCCTGATGTGCTCTTCCTATCAACCTTGCACCCCGCATAGTCGGAATCTGAGTATCCAATTAAGTCAAAGGTAGACCCCTTTGGATACCAGATCCCGAAGCAAGGCGTAGAAACTAAATATCTAAGAATTCGCTTAACGGCCACAAGGTGACACTCCTTGGGGTCGGATTGAAATCTAGCACACATGCATACACTAAGCATGATGTCTGGTCTAATAGCACAAAGATAAATTATTGAACCTATCATTGACCGGTATGCCTTTTGATCAACGCACTTACCTCCTTTGTTGAGGTCTAGATGTCCGTCAGTTCCCATCCATGTCTTCGCGGGATTAGCATCCTTCATCCCAAACCCCTTAAGAAGATCTTGAGTGTACTTCGTTTGGGAGATGAAGGTGCCTTCCTTGAGTTGCTTCACTTGAAATCCAAGGAAGTAGTTCATCTCGCCTATCATTGACATCTCGAACTTTTGCATCATTACCCTGCTAAACTCCTCACAAAACTTTTGATTAGTAGAACCAAATATTATGTCATCGACATATTTTGGCAAACAAAAAGATCACCATCACAAGTCTTTGTGAATAGAGTGGGATCAACTTTCCCAACCTTGAAAGCATTAGCAATTAGAAAATCTCTAAGGCATTCATACCATGCTCTTGGGGCTTGCTTAAGTCCATAGAGCGCCTTAGAGAGCTTATACATGTGGTCGAGATACCTGTCATCCTCAAAGCCAGGGGGTTGTTCCACGTATACCTCCTCCTTGATTGGTCCATTTAGGAAAGCGCTCTTCACGTCCATTTGGAACAACTTAAAGGAATGGTGAGCGACATATGCTAATAAAATCCGGATTGATTCTAACCTAGCCACAGGAGCAAAAGTCTCCTCAATGTCCAAACCTGCGACTTGGGCATAACCTTTTGCCACAAGTCGAGCCTTGTTTCTTGTCACCACTCTGTGTTCGTCTTGCTTGTTGTGGAACACCCACTTGGTTCCCACAACATTTTTCTTTGGATGTGGCACTAGGCTCTAGACTTCATTTCTTTTGAAGTTGTTGGGCTCTTCCTGCATGGCCAACACCCAGTCCGGATCTTGCAAGGCTTCTTCTATCCTGAAAGGCTCAATAGAAGAAACAAACAAGTAATGCTCACAAAAATTAGCTAATCATGAGCGAGTTGTTACTCCCTTGCTGATGTCACCCATAATCTGATCCACTGGGTGATTTCTTTGGATTGTTGCCCGGACTTGAGGTGGAGGGGCCCGTGGTGCTTCTTCCTCCATAACATGTTCTTCCTGTGCTCCCCCTTGATCATGCCCTTCTTCTTGAGGTACCTGTTCATCGTCTTGAGTTGGGGGATGCACCATCGTAGAGGAGGAGGGTTGATCTTGTTGCTGTAGTTCCTATGGTCACACATCACCTATCGCCATAGTTCGCATTGCGGTCGTCGGAACCTCATCTTCATCTACGTCATCAAGATCAACTTGCTCTCTTGGAGAGCCATTAGTCTCATCAAATACAACGCTGCTAGAGACTTCAACTAATCCTGATGATTTGTTGAAGACCCTATACACCTTTGTATTTGAGTCATATCCTAGTAAAAACCCTTCTAATGCTTTGGGAGCAAATTTTGAATGTCTACCTTTCTTCACCAGAATGTAGCATTTGCTCCCAAATACACAGAAATAAGAAACATTGGGTTTGTTACCAGTTGGGTGTTCGTAGGAGGTCTTCTTGAGGAGACGGTGCAGATAGAGTCGGTTTATGGCATGGCAAGTTGTGTTCACAGCTTCCGACCAAAACTGCTCAGGCGTCTTGTACTCTCCAAGCATCGTTCTTGCCATGTCAATTAGCGTCCTGTTCTTTCTCTCTACCACACCATTTTGCTGTGGTGTGTAGGGAGCGGAGAACTCATGCTTGATGCCTTCCTCCTCAAGATATTCTTCAACTTGTAGATTCTTGAATTCAGACCCGTTGTCGCTTCTTATCTTCTTCACCTTTAGTTCAAACTCATTTTGAGCTCTCCTTAAGAAGCGCTTTAGGGTTCCTTGGGTTTCGGATTTGTCCTACAAAAAGAATGCCCAAGTGAAGCGGGAAAAGTCATCAACTATAACAAGACCATACTTACTTCCCCCGATGCTGAGATAGGCAACGGGGCCGAAGAGATCCATGTGTAGGAGCTCCAGTGGTCTTGATGTCGTCATCACATTCTTGCTGTGATGAGTGCTTCCCACCTGCTTTCCTACCTGGCATGCTGCATAAGGTCTGTCTTTCTCAAAACAGACATCAGTAAGTCCTAACACATGATCTCCCTTTAGAAGTTTATGAAGGTTCTTCATCCCAACATGTGCTAGACGGCGATGCCAAAGCCAGCCCATATTAGTCTTAGTGATTAAGCATGCATCTAGATCGGTATTCTCCTTTGAGAAATCAACTAAATAGAGCTTGTCGTCTAATACACCCTTAAAAGCTAATGAACCATCACTCATTCTAAAGACAGATACATCAATATTTGTAAATAAACAATTGTAGCCCATATGACACAATTGACTTACAGACAATAAATTATACCCAAGCGACTCTACTAAAAACACATTTGATATTGAGTGCTCGGTTGTGATGGCTATCTTGCCCAATCCTTTAACCCTGCCTTGATTCCCATCTCCAAAAATGATGGTGTCTTGGGAATCCCTGTTCTTGACGTAGGAGGTGAACATCTTCTTCTCCCCCGTCATGTGGTTTGTGCATCCGCTGTCGATAATCCAGCTTGAGCCCCTAAATGCATAAATCTGCAAGGCAATTAAGCTTGGGTTTTAGGTACCCAACTCTTGTTGGGTCCTACAAGGTTAGTTACAACAATTTTTGGAACCCAAATGCAAGTTTTGTCTCCCTTGCATTTAGATCCCAATTTTCTAGCAACTACTTTAGCATTTTTGCATAACGATACAAAAGAAGCATTACATGTTTGATACAAAGTAGTTGGACCAGTGTAAACTTTCCTAGGCGCACGAGAAATAGTATGATTGCGTCTAGACCTACTCTTATCATTTGTGGAACTAGAAGCAAACATAGCATGTGAATCATGATAAGTAGGTAAAGCAGCATGATTATAACATTTATCATGATGAGAAACTTGCTTGACATGAGCATAAAGATAAGCATGGTTCTTTTGATCATGTGAAGAACTACTGGCCATAGGAGCCTTCCCTTTCTCTTTGTTGAGACTGGAAGTCCTTTGGCTTGTTAAGTTCTTGGTTTCCTTTTGAAAACCAAGTCCATCCTTAATTGAGGGGTGTCTACCAATAGTGTAGGCATCCCTAGCAAATTTGAGTTTCTCATAACTATCCAGGCAAGTCTTAAGTTGAGCATTAAGACTTGCAACATCATTGTTTAACTTAGCAATAGTAGAGACATGTTCATTACAAGCATCAACATCAAGGTCTTTACATCTATTGCAAATAACAACATGCTCTACACATGAACTAGTTTCATTTACTTTATGTAGCTTAGCATTCAAATCATCATTTAAATTCTTTAAGCTAAAAATAGATTCATGACAGGTAGACAATTCAGAAGACATCAGTTCATTCTTCTTAATTTATATAGCAAGAGATTTTTGAACACTAACAAACTTATCATGTTCCTCATAGAGTATATCTTCTTGCTTTTCTAAAAGTCTATCTTTTTCATTAAGAGCATCAATTAGTTCATTTATCTTATCTACCTTAGATCTATCTAGTCCTTTAAATAAATCACTATAATCTATCTCATCATCGGAAGATTCCTCATCACTAGAAGAAGAATACTTAGGAGTATCTCGAAGACATACTTTCTTCTCCTTCGCCATAAGGCACGTGTGTCGTTCGTTGGGGAAGGGTGAAGACTTGTTGAAGGCCGAGGCAGCTAGTCCTTCATCTTCGAAGTCGGATGAGGAACAGTCGGAGTCCCATTCCTTTCCGATGTGTGCCTCGCCCTTGGCCTTCCTGTAGTTATTTTTCTTTTCCCTCTTTCCATGCTTTTCTTGTGCCTGGTCACTATCATTATCGGGGCATTGAGCTATAAAATGACCAGTCTTACCGCATTTGAAGCAGGAGCATTTTCCCCTTGACTTGTTCTTGTTGGGGTACTCCTTGCGTCCTTTTAGTGCGGTCTTGAAGCGCTTGATGATGAGCGCCATCTCATCCTCATTGAGCCTGGCAACCTCCACTTGTGCTACCTTGCTAGGTAGCGCCTCCCTGCTGCTGGTTGCTTTGAAAGCAACGGGCAGTGCCTCGTGGACGGGAAGTGGACCGTTCAAGGCGTCATCCACATATCTTGCCTCCTTTACCATCATGCGCCCACTTACGAATTTTCCGAGGATTTCCTCGGGCGTCATCTTGGTGTACCTAGGGTTTTCACGAATAAGATTTACAAGATGGGGGTCAATAACCATAAATGACCTGAGCATGAGTCAGACGATGTCATGATCCATCCATCTTGTACTCCCGTAGCTTCGGATTTTGTTGACAAGGGTCTTTAGCCTGTTGTATGTCTGTGTTGGCTCTTCTCCCCTTATCATCGCGAATCTCCCCAGCTCGCCTTCCACCAGTTCCATTTTGGTGATCATGGTGGTATCATTCCCCTCGTGAGAAATCTTGAGGGTGTCCTAGATTTGTTTAGCGTTGTCCAAGCCGCTTACCTTGTTATATTCATCCCTGCATAGAGATGCTAGCAAAATAGTAGTGGCTTGGGCATTCTTATGAATTTGTTCATTGATAAACACAGGGTTATCAGTACTATCAAAATGCATTCCACTTTCTACAATTTCCCAAATGCTAGGATGGAGGGAAAAAAGGTAACTACGCATTTTATGGCTCCAAAATGAGTAATCCTCAACATCGAAGTGTGGGGGTTTTCCAAGTGGAATAGAAAGTAAATGAGCATTTGAATTGTACGGAATACAAGAATAATCAAATGAGTAGTTTTGATTAACAGTTTTCTTTTTGGACGAGGAGTCGTCGTCGTCATCCCTTGGTGAAGAAGAGGAGGCATCGCTGTCGTAGTAGATAATCTTCTTGATGCGCCTCTTCTTCTTCCTGTCCCTCTTCTTGTGACTCGAGCCTGAGTCAGTGGGCTTGTCCTCTCTAGGCTCGTTGAGGAGGGACTCCTTCTCCTTGTCGTTGATCACCATCCCCTTGTCCTTAGGATCCATCTCTTCGGGCGGTTAGTCCCTTAGATGAAGAGTATGGCTCTGATACCAATTGAGAGCACCTAGAGGGGGTGAATAGGTGATCCTACAAAATTCAACACTAATAGCACAAACTTGGTTTATAAAATCTTAGTTAGATTAAACCAAGTTACTATAGAGCGAGCTCTTGAGAAGAAATCAATCACAGAGAAAAGCAACACAAGAGACACAGTGTTTTATCCCGTGGTTCGGCCAAGTAACACTTGCCTACTTCCACGTTGTGGCGTCCCAATGGACGAGGGTTGCACTCAACCCCTTTCAAGTGATCCAATGATCAACTTGAATACCACAGACTTTTTCTTTAGAGTTTGTTTCCCGTTTGCGAGGAATCTCCACAAGTTGGAGCCTCTCACCCTTAAAATGTTGATCACAAGAGAAGCACAAGAGTAAGGGAGGGAAAGCAACACATGCAAGACTCAATTCACAGCAAACACCCGCACACAAGCCAAGACGTGAGCACAAAACATGGCGCAGGGAGTTTACAACTCAAACAGTGCTCAAATCTCTAACACGATGAACTGATTGCGTGATTGCAGAGTCTAGGCGTCTTAGGATGTTTAGTGAATGTTTGGTGTTGTGCTCCATGCACCTAGGGGTCCCTTTTATAGCCCCAAGGTAGCTAGGAGCCGTTGAAGTTCCCATTGGAAGGCAATTCTTGCCTTCTGTCGGGTGACGCACCGAACAGTCCGGTGCACCACCGGACATGAACAGTAGCAGTCCGGTGCCCGATTTTCCTTCTCAGGCGTAGCCAACCGTTGGACCTCCGGTCCTGTTGGCGCACCGAACACTGTCCGGTGCACACCGAACAGTTCAATGTGACCAACCGACCGTTGGCGCGGGCCACATGTCGCCCGCTGATTGCGCTGCCGACCGTTGGCACAGGCGGCTTTGGCTCACCGGACAGTCCGGTGCACACCGAACAATCCGGTGAATTTTAGCCGCGGCGCCATTGCTTTTTCCCGAGAGCGACGAGTTCATCGCCAGGCTAGCCTGGGCACCGGACACTGTCCCTTGCACCACCGGACACTGTCCGGTGCACCACAGGCTGGTGATGGTTTGGCTAAACTGAGCCAATTTTTCTTCAATTCAATTTCTTTTGACTTGGCAAGATTCCTGGCACTTAGATAAATATATTAGTACCCAAAAAATTTACTAAGGCCTGACACATACCTTGTTCTTTGATTTGCATCTTAGCACTTATGAACCAACGTATTTTGTGTTGGGCATCTAATCACCACAACATTTATAGAAATGGCCCAAGGGCACATTTCCCTTTCACTATCCCCTTTGTTGACACTAGACATCTAAGGAATTTTCCTTTCTTTACCCCGAAGACACATTTTTCCAGGTTTAACTTGAGGCCAACCTTTCTGAAATTGGCAAATGTTTCTTGCAAATCAGCAATGTGGTTTTCTTGCTTCGTACTTTTGACTATGATGTCATCAACATATGTCAAAACATTCCTACCAATTTGAGTGCAGAGAACTTTAGAAGTCATCCTGCTGAAGCTTCCTCCAGTATTCTTGAGCCCCTCGAGCATCCAAAAGATAGCAATAAGTTCCACTAGGGGTTATGAAGCTTGTTTTGGGCTCATCTTCCTTCTTCATCCAGATATGATGATAGCCTGTGTAGCAGTCTAGCAGGCTCATGAGCTCCGAAGTAGCTGCCGCATCTATGAGGGAGTCTATTCTTGGCAAGGGGAATTCATCCTTCGGGCACACCTTGTTGAGATCTATGAAATCAATACACATTCTCCACTTTCCATTGTCCTTTACCATCACAGTGTTGGCTAGCCATTTTGGGTATGTCACCTCTCTGATCACTTAGGCACTGAGGAGCCTTTTAACTTTGTTTCTTGCACCTTCGGCTTTATCATCTGACATCTTCTGAAGTTTCTGCTTCCTTAGTCTAATAGTTGGGTCTACATTGAGAGAGTGCTCGATAACATCTCTGTTGACACCACAAAGGCTGACCAAGCAAAAACATCATTGTTATTGAACAATAATTTTAATAGAGCTTTTTCTTGTTCCTCGAATAATTGAGACCTGAAAGGGAAATGGCCTTAAACCATTTCTTATATTTTTGTTCTTGATGGCCTTAACAACCATTCGGACTAACTAGTTTGCCTAGTCTCTGATTCAAAGGTTCATAAGATCAACAATTTAATTTCTAAGTCACAATCAGCTCAGTTCCAACCAAATAGGGGTAAAACATGGAATAGATGAACTAGCAATAGTTCTACTCTCTGGATAAGTTCTAAATAACCTGAGGAATCTATTCAACACAGTCTGTGGACTAATATATTTGATAGTGTTTATGTTTATAGTTCACAGGATGCAAAGAGGATTGGGCTAAGGCAATGAGGATGCAACACTTCAAAAGAAGACATAAAAAGAAGCAGAGAAGTCCAAGACTCAAGAACAAAAGAAACCAAAAGAATCAGCGAAGAAATCCAAGAAAAGGGCAGTCAGCCAGCGTCTGGTGGCGCATCAGACATTGAACAATAGTTGTCCGGTGCACATTGTACTATCCGGTGAGACAACCAGATAGTGTGCGCAGAGAGGCCCACAATGCGTGCTCTCGGGCTATAGTACCGGACTGTCTGGTGGGCACCAAACAGTTTGGGTAATGGTCGGATCCAATGGTCAACTGCTACAAACCCCAACGGTCGGATCTCAAAGCCTCACATGTGCCACAAAATAGAGATCAAGCAAGAAAGAGCTACTTGTGTGTGTTTAGCGATAGTGCCCTATGAGAATCATTGAGAGAAATTGTGTGCTACCTCTTGTGGTCATTTGAGCGTGGAGTTTTGACTCCCATTTATTGTAAAGCTAGCAAGATTCCCTTATCTTTGTGGTTGGCCTTATGGAGACTTTGATCTTTTGTTGACAAAGAAGAAGGAACACTCGCCGGTCTTGGTGACCATTGGAGAGAGGGAAAGGGGTTGAAAAAGACCCGTCCTTAGCGGACTCCTCAACGGGGATTAGGTTCTTGGTGAACCGAACCTCGATAAAACAAATCACCCGTGTCACTTGTGTTTATTGCTTGTGATTTGTTTGTCTTCTCCCTTTCTAAGTTCTCTTACACTATTCTTTGTTAATATTGCTTTTGTGTTGCTTTGGGTTAAATTCTCATATATAGAAGCAACGCCTTGCAAGAAAGAACTTTCGATTTTCCTCTTCTTATCTATGCCCTCTTGCTTCATTCTCCATAAACATTTTAGTTGAGTTGCCTTTTGTTAATTCCGCATTCTTTGAAAGCAATAATCTTTGCAAGCAAAGGACTTAGTTTTATACTCCGATAATTGCTCATCTTGTTCTAACCGCTAATCGAGGGATCAAGTCCGGGTTTAAAGATATAATTTTCAGGTTTCACCTATTCAACCCCACTAGGCGACTTTCAATTGGTATTAGAGCTAGGCACTTCATATTGAGTCTAACAACTTGAAGTGATGGCTCGGAGAAAATCCCAAAAGAACAAGAAGACACCACCGAAGGAAAACATTGAGGTAACTCTTGAGATATTGCTTTCCGATTATTCTAATTATGCTTCATGGTCTACTAAGGTGATAAATTCTTTTAGAAATATTGACCCGTAATTAGAACATATTCCAAACAAGAGTATTCTTCCTTCTAGTTATGATAAGAAAAATGCCTCCGAGAAAGATCGAAGGTGTTTACGCTTAAATTATCTTGCTTATGACATCTTAAATAACTCTCTTACAAAAGAAGGTTATCGTGTCTTTATAATGAGATATGATGAACCTATTCATGATGCGCATGTAATTTGGACTAGAATTAAAAATAAATTTGAGTCCAAACATGTTAGTTCATATAATGCTTCTACTTCCTTTAGTCCTTGTGAAACTAACCCTTTAAAGGAACAAGAAGAAAATGAACGTTGGAGACCAAACGATGAGTCCACCTCTCCAAAAGGTTTGTCTTCCCATTTCGATTCCCACATATGTTGTGTCGCTAGTGAAAATGATAGTGGAAGCACAAATAAGGATGAGGAGGATGAAAGAAGCTTCATGCAACTCTACGCTCACCTAACCCTAGAAGATAAGACGGACATGCTCAAACTTCTAAAAAGAGCGAGAGAGCAAAGCGAAGCTTTTCACAAGCTAGAAGATGTCCTCATCACAAAAATCCAAAGCTTGGAAGAATTGACTAAAGAACATGAGGAGCTAAAGTGCTCTCATGTTGATTTGGTCCAAAGGTACGAAACTATTTCAATTGAGCAAGACAACTCCTTATTATGTATCGCTCAATTAGTAAATAGGAATACCTTGCTTAAGGACCAAGTAGAAAGGCTAAAAATTGAAAATCTAGTTTTCAAGAAAAACATGATATGTTTCTATGTTCTCATAAAAATATTATGGATGATCATATCATGTTAAATATTACTCATGAGGTTGTGATAGAAAACTTAAAATCTCAACAACCTCACTCATGCACTTGTGTTCAAATTGAAACTATATTGTCATGTGCTAATGTTTGTTGCTCGCTAGCAAGCAAATCCTTCTTTGTGCTAAAATCTCCAGGAATAGATAATATTGCATATCAAGAGCTCAAAGAAGAAAATGAGAGGCTAAGAACAAGCTTACACAACTGAAAGGGAAGTGCATTGCTCAACCTTCTCAAGATAACCATGATGACATGGTGAAGAAGCTTGAGACGGGAATAACTGTGGCATGCACAAGATCCCTTGAGGAAAAGTCAAGGACTTGAGGAATGTCAAGAGGAGGGAACAAAAAAAAAGAAATCAATACCTCTACCAAAATCCTCAACCATGCCTCCATACAAGGTAACATCCAAGGTAATGATCAAACCACACTTCACACTAAGAAAAATAAGAAGTGTAGTGAATGCTTTGAAAAGGGGCACTTGATTAGGCCATGTCCCTATGTTAAATAAAATGGCTTGGTTATTAACAAGTATGATAAAAATAGTTTATATGCTCTAAGAAGGGACATATGGTTAAGTCATGTCCCTATGTAAAACAAAAAGGCATAGTTTAAGAAAAGAAAATATTTACTAACCATGTAGCAAGAAAGAGACAAGGAAAGAAGAAATATTCAAAACGTGAAGATCGCCTTTGCTACATATGCCGAAGGAAGGGACATCTATGCAAGGATTGTCTCATTGGTAACTATTCTGCTCCTAGCTTGCCAATTGGTTCATATGTAACTAGGCAACCCAAAATTGCAACTTGTGCTAGAAAGGTAATGACTTTACCAAGTGTTAGCACAAAGGACATTTGGGTTCCTAGATCTTTCACTCTGCAGACACCATGGATGTTGTAGATTGGATGTGTACCATAGAGCGCAAGTTGCACACCGCTTAGTGCAACGATAGAGAGAAGGTTCTATATGGTCCCCGTCTGTTGAGGGGAGCAGCTCAGTCTTGGTGGGAGTCCTACCTCGCCACCCATGCCGACCCCGACGCAATCACTTGGGAAGAATTCAGAGACAATTTCCATCGGTATCATGTTCCAGCAGGTCTGATGACAGTGAAGAAAGAGGAGTTTCTGGCGCTAAAGCAAGGGCCCATGTCATTCAGTGAGTATAGAGACAGGTTTCTGCAGATGTCCCGCTATGCTCCCGAAGATGTCAATACATATGCCAAGCGGCAGTATCGTTTCTTGAGAGGTTTAGTCGATCCCCTGCACTATCAGCTGATGAACCATACCTTCCCAACATTTCAGCACCTGATCGACAGAGCAATCATGACACAGAAGAAACGCAAGGAGATGGAGAATCACAAGAGCAAGATTGGTGGACCTCAGCCTGGGAGCAACAATTGACCCTGTTTCTTAGGCAACCCACCTCAGCAGTTCAAGCAGAACCAGCGCTCGCCTTAGCAGCAGTTTCAAAGGCAGTACCCTCAGCATCAGCAGCAGTATCGCTAGAACAGTCATACAGGAGGAAGTCTGTAACACCCTGAATTTGGGGGTATAAAATTTCTTTCTAATTATCTACCAAATTCAGGTGTTACTCTTCTCTCTCTCTAGTTTCTCTCTCTCTTTTTGGGTAGATTTAGCTTAATTAGTGAGGGATTAATTATTTTATTTTGTCAAATAATATGAGTCATGAAATGTTGCATCATGCTGAGCTCCAAATATTCTTTGAATTGTTGACACGTTTGATTTAGTTTGAATTTGAAACTTGGTTTGGATTTGAATTGAAAACCCTAGGGAAAATAAAATAGAAAAGGCATTAGAAATTCCAGGGAAATGGAAAATTCCTTTTTGGCCCAAGTCATCCCAGTAGGCCCAACCCCGTGCGTGCGCGACCGCGCCCGCGCGCCCTCAGCCCCTAATAGGCGGACCTCGCCTGTCGACACCAGCCTGCGCCCACGTCCTTCTCTCCCTCTCTCTCTCTCTCTCTCCCGCCCACTGCCAGTGGGGCCGATCTGTCGGCACCGTTTCTTTTCACGCACGCGCACATCCTCTCTCGCTGCTTCGCGGACCCCACCCATCAGGCCCCGTCCCGAACCTCCCGCTCGCGCACTCCCGCCGTGGACGAGCCCACGTCCACGCGTTTCTCGGTCACCTCCGCACGCCCTCGCCCCCTTTAGAGCCTGCACCCCGCTCGCGCACTTCCCCCTGCTCATTTGTGCCCTCAGCCGAGCACCCTCGCTCTCTCTCTCTCGCCCTGCGCGGGCATCCAAGCAGCTCCAATGCCGCTCACCGAAGCCCGTCGTCCGTTCCACGGCCACCGTCGAGCCCGCGCCGCGCCCGTTGCCTTGGTGTGTTCCGCCTCGCCGTCAGCAACTCGGGACACCTCTCGGTTCATCCCCAACCCATTTGGTTTGCTCGGTCCGTGCTCATCGGTGTCTTCCCCATGCAGCCAAAGCCCGCCGCCGTCGATCCTAGGCTTCACCACATCCCCGCCATCTCCCAAGCACTCTTGAGTTCGCACTCGAGGTGAGCAACCTTCCCATGCCTTTATTTCACCAAGTACTGCCCCACTGCCGCGTAATTCTTCACTGGAGTTGATTCACGCCGCCGTTATGCCACCTCGTCGTGTTCTGCGCCCTCTGGTGTCCCCGTGCCAGTTTTGCGCCAATGACTAAGTCCGCCAGATTGCCCTGAGCACGCTCAAGCTCTTCCCCAAATCCCTAGAGCCCTATCGTGGCTGTCCCCCTCATCTCCGGCAAAACCTTGCCGTAGGGTCGAGTGGTGCCACCGCACCCATGAGCGGCCGTGGATCGTTGGATCTCGGACGTCTATCTGAGATCTGGCGGTTTGGGTTTAATTAGAACAGATCTAACTGCAACCGTCCAATGCGAATCCAACCGCTCAGACCCGCTCCCCTCACCCGCGCCCCTGCCGCTGGGCCTGGCTTTTCAGCCCTACCTCAGGTCGTTGACACCCAGAGCCGACCTGTCAGCGCTCGCTGCGCGCCCGTGTCTGCGCGCTCGTTTGCGGGATCTAACCTGGGTCGTTGATCAGAGATTGAACGATCAGTTTAGCCTCGTACCCCTTCGCGTGTTAAAATTGTTAAAGAACCCCGCGATTTTCCGAGAATTAACCCGTCGTCCTTAGGTTTTGTGCACAGGCCCCTGAATTCTTATAATCAGACCCCTGACTATTCAAATAATCATAGAATTGGGCTTAGTTCCATATTTCATACTCCAAAACTTGTTTATTTCATATCTATTTCATATGAACTCCAAATTTAGTGATTCAAATTGCAAAATGTTCATAGAAATATTCTCTGTCCAAATAAATTATGTTCATCCACAGTCTAAGTACTCTAATTTTTTGTCTAAGCTATAGGATAGTTTATGTGTTAATTTATCTATTTAAGAAAATAAATAAAAAGAAAAACCTTAATTGTACTTAGATGTGTAATTTTGTGAGATTAGTAAAATGTTGTGCATGAATTGATCCCTGATACAATTTTTGTCTCACTAAAATTGGTGGCACTAAACAGTATAGTTCAAAATATCTAGGGAATCACTGATCTCTAATTATGTTAAACCCTAACATTTAAGTCTACCCTTTATGTTCATAGTGTCTCATCAAACTTGTGTTCACTTGATTGTACATGTTTGGTGTGCTGTTCATTTGTACTTTCCAAATGTATTGAATGTATGATCGCTTTATTTAGACAACGAGCGGCTTGTGATTCCTGAGTGTGTTGCCGAAGATCTTCCTGAGCAACAACCTGGTGTAGGCAAGTGTCCTCTGACCTATTATGTCTTATCTACTTTATAATTCATCGTCCCGCATTACGTTATTGAAACTTAAGGATTGACTAGTATGTATTTACCTTATCCTTGTTTACCTTTTTGGGTTATCATGGTTAGCTTTATGCTATTGCTTTACTTTAATCAATGAACATGATGTGAACACTTATGATACGATGATATTATCATGTTTATGTTCTTGTGATACTTTAGGGGACTCAGGCCATTTTCCTGAGTACCTCTCTGTAAGGACCTATTTGGGGAGCGACACCCGGGATAACAGTGTAACCATGAGGGTGGAATGGGACGCCCTTAGCTGATTAATTAGAGGAACCAGAGGAGTAGTTGGCTTCGCTGTAGGGCCGTAAATGGGGTTCAGGCACAGTACTTGCTCTGCCAATGCTGGTTGCAGAGGTTCTTGATTTGGTTTTGTTAGTCACCCTTCCTTTGGGGAGAGGTACTGTGTTTATCAAACCGGAGAAACCTAACGGGCGGCTATGACCTCTGGGAAATCTTTGTAAAGGCTATGTAGTGATACCCTGCCAGGCCACCTAGGTAGTGGTCAATGGAGATTGGCTCTTTCCGGGCAGAATGGGAATCACGGCTTGTGGGTAAAGTGTGTGACCTCTACAGAGTGTTAGATACTGGTATATCAACTGTGCTCACGGTTAAGAGCGGCCTTGGGATCCTCTTTGATTAGAAGAACTTTGGTTACTTTATGATGATGATTAATGATGATGGTATAATTATGATCTCTGGTATTTCCTCTTGGAGGGAGTACATTTGGGTAATAACTGGGTTTATTACATTTGGCTCTACTAATAGTAATAAATACTTGACCAACTAAAAGCAACTACTTATCCTTAACTCCACATACAACTAGTCCAATTTAGTCAAACGAGACATTTGCTGAGTACGTTGATGTGTAATCATCCTTGCTTTACAAACCACCCCACCCAGGTTGTCCCCACTTCACTCAGTGCTCAGGAGGAGACGCTGGCAACATGGAGGATTTTGAAGAGTTTCAGGACTACGATGAATTCTAGTTTATCTTAGTGACAAACCCCCAGTCAGCTGCCTGTGAAGGCCTTATCTTCTACATTTTGTATTTCCGCGCTTTGATGTTAATGACTATGTTATAGACTCAGTGGATGTCTTGGACATCTTTTTGTAATAAAGTACTTTTCCGCTATTTACTATGAGCAATGTGTGATGTTGTCCAATTATGTAATCGTTGTGTATGTCAGTTTCTGATCCTGGCACGTACATGGTTCGCATTTGGTTTGCCTTCCAAATCCGGGTGTGACATAAGTGGTCTAAAAGCCTTGCTGACTGTAGGACCGCTAATCTAGACTAGAATGGTCGCCCTAAGGACTATATACCCCTACTCTTACCTTGACCTTAGTGTCATTTCAAAAGTTGGTCATCTTGACCGGTCCTATGTTATTACTCATCCCACAAAATTTTGTCTCACTTTTCTTTCTGTTTACTTGCTGATCTTATAGTTCTACTCTCACTCTTGTGCTTACGATGTCTTTTGTAGATGGCTCATATTAGATGCACTGCACGTAAGTCAGTGATCCCCTTTTTGCCTTCTCGCCTGGAGGAGCGCCCACTGCGCCGCATGGTGACAGGTCAGTCCAGCCACCTGGAGAGACTGCATTGTCGCCTGCACGAGGAGCAGGAGCGCCGACGCCAGGAGCAGGAGCAGGAGCAGCAGGACTCTTTACCCTCGCCTCAGCAGGAGGTGGAGTCTAGGAGGCAGCCTTCCCCTGCACCTCATCCAGAGATGCCCCCTGTACCACCATAGGGCATCCTGGCTGCTAGAGGAGACTCTGACGGAGACGGAGACGACGACAACGCCGGTGGCAGTTTGAGCCACAGCACGGAGCTCTCGGAGGAGCAAGAGCTGGAGGGATGGATCGCTAGACCCATCACTCGCGACACCACTCGCGGGTGTCACTTCCACGACGCTCTCGACACCTTGCTGCGTCGAGCTTTTGACCGACATACTTGGTCCATTGAGTACCGTTGTGTAGTTTACCAGCATCGTCGCGGGTTATACCCGGACAAGTGGGAGGCTACTTGCTTGGTGCGCCGTCCGGACAATGATCTCCGGGGTGCAGAGGCCTTCTCAGAGCACTATTATATCGCTGAGAGGGATACTGCCGAGGTAGCCATGCAAGATGTGGCATGACGAGCACTTTCTCAGTATTGCTCGTTGTTCAGCGGGGTAGTTGATGGGCTTGACCTGAAGTACTACCCTCGTCGTTCGACCGGCAGTACTAGAGGTGTGATTGTCTCGCCCGTTGGTGAGGGCAATCCCAGGCTGAACAGCATGGTCAACTTGGTCGCCATGCTCAACACCGAGTTGGACCACGCCCTTGACGAGTTGGGCAAGGTTTGGGCGGAGGTTGTGGAATTGCGTGTTGAGTGTGCAGCACACCACTATTTGGATGGTGGTTCTCCCGCCCCCGTCGGGATTCAGCACCCTTACCGTTCGCCATCCTATGGTCGCTTCGATTATGGTACCCCTGACTGCAGGACCAAGATAGATTTGGATCCATAGATCTACGGAGTCGAAGTCTGTAATAATGCTTAATTCAGTATCTTAGTCTTAGTCAGTCTTAGTTAGAGTTAGATTGCTTATCATATGTTTGGATGCTTGTCGTGATGAACTTGTAATGATGTTGGATATTTGTTATGATTGTCACCAAGGTGTGGGTATCCCCTACCACTTGGTGTAGTTATTAATGAAGTTAGTTATTTAGTTATGTAATCCCTTTATTTCCACTTCCCTCTTTATCTGAGAAGCTGTCAGTGAAGATGGACAACTGTTCAGCGCTATGAAGATTTCTATATATCTTTTCTTGTGCTGAAAGACTGTAGAGTTAGATCTGATGTGTGTGTGCTTTCTACAGATGTCTGAGAATAGACGCCGAGGTGCAAGGTGTGCTCAGCCGGAGCAGCAGGCACCCCAGAAGGAGGTAGCTCAGCAGCAACAGGTGCCACCGCCACCCCCGATGATCGTTGAGCAGATGTTTCTGATGCAGACTCAAGCAGTCTAAGCAATTGGTCAGACCTTAGCGACAATGCAATAGGTACAGCAGCAACAACCCCCACCTCAACTCCAAGTGCAATTCCAGATGTCGCAGGTGCCCAGAGACAAGCGGGCAGAATTCATGAGGGGGCATCCCCCTGTTTTTTCCCATTCTGCTGATCCCATGGATGCTGAAGATTGGTTGCGTACTGTGGAGCGTGAGTTGCATACTTCTCAGTGCAACGATCGCGAGAAGGTTCTGTATGGTCCCCGTCTACTAAGGGGAGCAGCACAGTCCTGGTGGGAGTCTTACCTTGCCACTCATGTCGACCCTGAAGCCATCACATGGGAGGAGTTCAAGGACAACTTTCGTCGCTACCATGTGCCTGAAGGACTGATGATAGTAAGGAAGGAGGAATTTTTGGCATTGAAGTGAGGTCCCCTGTCCATCAGTGAGTACAGAGAAAAGTTTCTGCAGCTGTCACGCTACGCCCCAGAAGATGTCCACACGGATGCTAAAAGGTAGTACCGTTTTCTGAGAGGTTTGGTTGACCCCCTTCACTAACAACTGATGAACCACGCTTTCCCCACCTTCCAGCATTTGATCTACAGAGCAATCATGAATGAAAGGAAGCATCGGGAAATGGAGGACAGAAAACGCAAGATTGGTGGATCTCAGGCCAGGAGTAGTAGCCATCACCGCTACTCTGGCAACCCACCCCAGCAATTCAAGCAAGGTCACTCTCAAGGTCACCAGCATTAGTGTCAGCACCAGCACCAGTACCAGAGGTAGTTTCCTCAGCAGTAGCAGGTTATCATCAGCTCAGGATCCAACCTTCGGACATCCCAAAGACGACATTTATTACCAAGTATGGGTTGTATGAGTACACAGTTATGTCTTTTGGCCTGACTAATGCGCCAGCTTTTTCTTGAATCTGATGAACAGTGTGTTCATGGATTATCTTGACAAGTTTGTGGTGGTATTCATTGATGACATTCTCATATATTCTTAAAGTGAGGAGGAGCATGTGGATCATCTGAAGATGGTATTGCAAAGATTGTGAGAGCACCAGATGTATGCAAAGTTGAGCAAGTGATGAAGTACTGTTCTTGGGTCACATTATAAACAAAGACGGATTGGCTATGGATCCAAAGAAAATGGCAGACATGTTGAACTGGAAAGCGCCAACGGACGTTCGAGGAATCAAGAGCTTCATTGGAATGGCCGGATATTATCAGCAATTCATTGAAGGGTTTTCAAAGATTGTGAGACCAATGATAGCTTTGCTAGCAAACAAATTTGAGTTCAAGTGGACCTAGAAGTGCCAAGAGGCCTTTAAAGCGCTGAAACATAAGTTGACTACAACACCTATCTTAGTCTTGTCTGATGTGCACAAGCCCTTCTCGGTGTATTACGATACTTGCTACACTGGCTTGGGATGTGTATTGATGCAAGAGGGAAGAGTTGTGGCTTACTCGTCTTGATAGCTGAAGGTTCATGAGAAGAATTATCCAATCCATGACCTGGAGTTAGCAGCAGTGGTTCATGCACTGAAGACATGGAGGCATTATTTGTATGGGCAGAAGTGCGATGTTTATACAGACCACAAGAGTTTGAAGTACATATTCACCCAGTCGGAGCTGAACATGAGACAAC
Organism: Zea mays; assembly: GCF_902167145.1. NCBI lineage: Eukaryota > Viridiplantae > Streptophyta > Magnoliopsida > Poales > Poaceae > Zea > Zea mays. Next base: position 106,915,678 of record NC_050102.1, read on the forward strand.
GAAGATGGTTAGAGTTGATCAAAGACTATGAATTGGAAATCCACTACCATCCAGGCAAAGCGAATGTGGTTGTAGATGCTTTGAACAGAAAGAGTCAAGTCAACATGATGGTCGCTCACCCGATGCCTTATGAGTTGGCCAAAGAATTTGACAAGTTGAGTCTCGGATTTTTGTATAACACGCGAGGAGTAACAGTTGAGTTAGAACCCACCTTAGAGCGAGAAATCAAAAAAGCACAAAAGAACGATGAGAATATCAATGAAATCCGGCAACTGATTCTAGAAGGGAGAGCAAAGATTTTCAGAAAGATGCAGAAGGTGTGGTATGTTTCAAGGACCATACATAATTACCACTATAACCAACGGGACAATTGCTGAGTATGTTGATGTGTACTCACCCTTGCTTTACACACCAAACCCCTCAGGTTGTCCACATTGCAACCACTGCTCAGGAGAAGATGAAGTCGTGGTGGAGGATTTCCAGGAGTTCCAAGAGAATGAGGAGTTCTAGGCGTGGGTTAGCGGCAAACCCACAGTCGGGTGCCTGTGAAGGCCGTGTTTAGCTACGTATCGTTTTTGCACTTTGATATTTGTTAATGACTATGTGGATGTCTCGGACATCATGATGTAATCAACTATTACCCTCTTTTATGTTATTATTTGAGCACTGTGTGATGATGTCCGGTTATGTAACTGATGTGTACGTGAATTGTTGATCCTAGCACGTACATGGTTCGCATTCGGTTTGCCTTCTAAAACCGGGTGTGACACCCATCCCCATGAAGCTATACACATCCCCATCTCCATACCCATTCAGATATCAGGTCCCCAATGGGTCCTCATCCCCGAAAAAGCATGATCACATTATATTTTATATGACATTAATAGCCAGATGACACCCAACAACAATACATCACCAATAAATCTGACATGTAACAAGAATAACAATGTTTAACCATGCAAAACAACAAAAATAAAGTGACACATGTATTGGTGGGAGGGGTGGCTGGTGGTTGACCACCTATGTTGAGTAGATAGGTGCTTAAAAGGATTGGGAGAGGTAGTGTTAGTTGTTGGGCTTATTTCCTACTAGGATGCACACCTAATTTTACTAGGTGAATATTATCCATGGTGATCAGGTTTGGATTCTGCTTTTCCATACCCATACCCCTCATAGTGGGGGAAGAATTTCTCTCAAATCTATACTCGTGGGGATTAAAATCTTACTATACCCTAACCCTAATAGAGGAATTCCCCACAGGTTGACGGGTATCGGGTCCCCATTAACACCTCTACGCGCAACTACTCAGGTTGGCCAGAAGGGCATCCCTTGCTTGGGCTCCTAACAACAAAATTTGTTGGTTCCAGCATGACATCTTATACTTGCCGATAGCAAGGTTAGTACTGACAAGACTGCAAGGGCCCGTGAATTATCTCTTCCGTGGAGCACCTCAACCACTACAGTGGTCGTGCGGCTGCTCATTTTGGCTAGAAGGGCATCCCCTGTCTAGCCTCCTAACTACTAGCCTAGAGTGCCCCACAGATTATATCCTCTACCGGCACCTCGTCGACTATGATGTCTACAACCTCGTTGAGGTCATTCACTAGGTCATCAAGGCCCCTCGACATGCCCTCTGGAAGGCTAACGATGTGGCAAAGATTGTGGCCTGAGCGAAGCTGCGCGATAGCCAGGGTGACAGCGACACCGCAGTGAACACCACCTTCCACCGCGGCACGGATACGGTCTAAAATGTCGAGGAGACACTCCTCACGATTCTCGCTACTGACATGGAGGACCCCCCCATAAGAGTTTGTTTGTGTACTCCAGTATTGACCTAAGTCCACATGTGTTGAGGTGGATTGGGGTGTAAATTAGTTTAAGTTACACCCTAATTTATCTCAATACAAGTGGATTGATGTCAATATTAGAGTATCCAAACTAGGCCTAATGTGGTTCACGCAAAGGCAGATGTCCTGTAGCTACGACTCTAGCTCTAGAAAAGCACAAGGAAATCGTCAAATACACACGAAGCACAAAAATGGGGACTGTGGCTTACCGGACGCCCGACCATCTGACGCCACCACACACGCGTGGAGTTTTTGCAGTCTTGATGTTGATGGCTTCAAGGGCATCACGGGTCATGACCAAGCTCCCTTGGAGTTCCGCCACTGTCGACGCTAAGCGAGCGGATGACTCGCCAGGTTGGGATGGCACGTCGACGCTCTGATGTCCCCCGAAGGAGTGAATCACCACCATAAGTAAAAATGGGGGGTGAGAGGTGGACGCTAGTGGAACAAATAGTCTAGCATTATGAAACAATGCTTACCCCCATTTCCAAGAGACGCTGCCATAACAGCCTCACGTGCTAAGGGACTCCTCCGCTAGACATTTGTGTGGGTCCATGGGGAAAGAATGGAAGACTAAAGATGGAAACAAAAAACTTTTGTCGCTAAGGCTGAAAGAGGGAAGAGGCCAAGAAGTGTGGATGGCAACCACGATGAGTTACACCTATTTATAGAAAAAACCTAGTAGCCAAACCATCATGTTACCCTTGTCAGTAACCTTCCACTGACAGACGCGATGCTTGCAAGGAATCTTGGTATGGCGGAAAAATGATCGTTCCCACGCATACCACCTCACCTTCTAGCATGGGTTCGCCCATTATGGTCCCAGGCATGACTCTTTAATCCCAGTGGGCATGGGGGCTCAAACACGTAGCTTTCTCCTAAGAACGAATGAAGAAAGCCTTCGAAAGAACTTCTCATTCCTCCAAAGGCTTGAGGCTACACCCGGCGGGTGTGCTCGCACACACCCACTAGAGGATTAAAGGCCCACAACTAGAGAAGCGGGAGAGTAACGCTTAGTTCCTCCCCACTACGACTCGATTGGAGCCACCAAGGGGATAACTCTCCCCCAGGGCCTCGAGAGCTATTGTCAGGGTCAAAAACCCTAGGTCCTGGTAGAAGTTGAGGCCTAATCTTCCGTGAAGTAGGATAACTTAATTGGGTGGATATCTCGACGTTGATGATCCAAGGCTTCGAGCAAACGGATCATCGCAATCACTACACTATTGCTCTATTGGTTATAACCTATGACACACGAGTGACCTGCCCAAGAAGGCTTATCCCTGCAAGTGCAATCAAGAACACAAGCAAGAACAGGAAGAATGCAACCAAAATTGTGTTTGATTACAAGGTGGGGTCTCACAAACCGATTGTCGGGGACCATAATTAGGGGTACCCCCAAGACTCCTAATCTCAGCTGGTAACCCCCATCAGCACAAAGCTGCAAAGGCCTGATGGGCGCGATTCAGGTCAAGGCTCTGTCCACTCAAGGGACACGATCCCGCTTCGCCCGAGCCCAGCCTCAGGCAAAGGAAGCCGACCCAAGAGGATTCACGTCTCGCCCGAGGATCCCCTCAAGCAACGGACGCACCTTCAACTCGCCCGAGGCCCAGCTCGAGCAGGCTTCGCGGAGAAGCAACCTTGGCCGGATCGCCACGCCAACCGACCGTATCGCAGGAGAATTTAATGCAAGGATCGTCTAACACCTTATCCTGACGCACGCTCCTAAGTCGACTGGGCCGAAGTGACTGCAATCACTTCGCCGCTCCACTGACCGACCTGACAGGAAAACAGCGCCGCCTGCCCTGCTCCGACTGCTGTGCCACTCGACAGAGTGAGGCTAACAGCAGCTAAGTCCAGCCTCTGGCGCCATAGGAAGCTCCGCCTCGCCCGACCCCAGGGCTCGGGCTCAACCTCGACGCCGGACGACGGACTCCGCCTCGCCCGACCCCAGGGCTCGGACTCAGTCTCGACCTCGGACGACGGACTCCGCCTCGCCCGACCCTAGGGATCGGACTCAGCCTCGACTCCGGAAGGCGGTCTCCGCCTCGCCCGACCCCAGGGTTCGGACTCAGCCTCGACCTCGGAAGATAGTATCTGCCTCGCCCGACCCCCGGGCCCAGACTCTGCCTCGACTCCGGAAGGCGGTCTCTGCCTCGCCCGACCCCAGGGCTCGGACTCAGCCTCGACTCCAGAAGGCGGTCTCCGCCTCGCCCGACCCCAGGGCTCGGACTCAGCCTCGACCACGGAAGACGGTCTCCGCCTCGCCCGACCCCCGGGCCCGGACTCAGCCTCGACCTCGGAGGAGCCTCCGCCTCGCCCGACCTCGAGCTCGGACCTACCACGTCACAGGGGGGGCCATCATTACCCTACCCCTAGCTAGCTCAGGCTACGGGGAACAAGACCGGCGTCCCATCTAGCTTGCCCCGGTAAACAGGTAATGATGGCACCCCGCATGCTCCATGACGACGGCGGCTCTCAGCCCCTTACGAAAGCAAGGAGACATCAGCAAGGATCCGACAGCCCCGACAGCTGTACTTCCACAGGGCTCAAGCGCTCCTCCGACGGCCACGACATCACATGAACAGGGCGCCAAAACCTCTCCGACAGCCACGACGGCACGTACTTAGGGCTCTGGCTCCTCTCTGCTAGACACGTTAGCACATTGCTACACCCCCCATTGTACACGTGGGCCCTCTCCTTACGCCTATAAAAGGAAGGTCCAGGGCTCTCGTATGAGAGGGTTGGCCGCGCGGGAGAACGGGCCGACGCACAAGGCTCTCGCTCTCTCTCTCTCCCACGCGAACGCTTGTAACCCCCTATTGCAAGCGCATCCGCCCTGGGCGCAGGACAACACGAAGGCCGCGGGTTCCCCTTTGCTGTTTTCCCCCCTTTGTGTTCCGTCTCGCGCCGACCCATCTAGGCTGGGACATGCAGCGACAATTTACTCGTCGGTCCAGGGACCCCCGGGGTCGAAACGCCGACAGTTGGCGCGCCAGGTAGGGGCCTGCTGCGTGTTGACGAACAGCTTCAAGTCAAGCTCCAGATGGGTAGTCTCGAGCAACCTCTCCAACCCAGGACGATGCTTCGTTTTGGGAGTCTTGAGTTCATGTCCCTCGACGGCAACTACGACATGATACTCCTTCCTCCGCCTCGCGACAACAACAATGGCGGCCGTCAGCCCACCCGCCGGCGGCGGAATCGACGACGTCTTCCCCACGTGGCGGAAGAACAACATCCGGGTCTGTCTCGTCACCTTCCCCGCCGACGGAGGAGGAGGCGGGGCCGGCATGGCCAAGCAGGAGGCGGCACCTCATCGGCTGTCGAGCGAGTCGACGGCGCCGGCGCCCCAGCGGGGGACACATCGGGCGTCGACCTCGCGTCTGAGACGAAGACAAGCGTCGTTTCCCCGCAACACGCCAACTCCAAGCAGACGGACGACGCCAGCACGCTCGCGAAGGACTTGCTGGGCGTCAGCCTCGTACCTGAGACAACGGTGCAGTCTGTCCCCGACGCGACTTCGTCACCGCCCGTCGATCAAGAGGTACCGTCCGTTTCCCGTCCCATGCCTTTTAGATTCAGTTGCGACCCACCAAGCGACCCCGCTTCGGTGGACGCTTTCATAAAGGCATGTCCAAACCCTCCGGGGTATCATATGCGGTCACCCTAGGACCGGCTGACGGCCGTCTCGACCTACGGGCCCCCGGGTTCCGAGGAAGATGACGAGCCTGACTCTGGTTGGGATTTCTCCGGGCTCAATAACCCCAGTGCCATGCGGGACTTCATGACCGCATGTGACTACTGCCTCTTCGATTGCTCTGATAGCAGCCACAGCCTCGGCGACGAGGACTGTGGCCCAAGTCGCGAATGCTTCCACGTCGATCTAGGGGGACTCGACGAAGGCAACCATCTTGGTATGCCGGAGGACGGTGATCCCCCTAGGCCTGCGCCTCGCGTTGACATCCTTCGGGAGCTAGTTGTGGTCCCAGTCCCTGCGGGGGGTCCGGACGCACAGCTCGAGCAAATCCGCGAGATGCAGGCCAGGCTCGATGAGGAAGCAGGACAAATTGTGCAGCTTCGGCCAAATATCGGGCAGGAGTGGGCAGGCTGAGCACCGGCCGGAGAAGCGCGTCATCTGGCCCAGGACGTCCAGCACCGCATCGCCGACGATGCCAGGGCAAGGCTGCCCCCAGCTTCCAGTGGGGTCGGCCAGAACCTGGCTGCGGCAGCGATACTACTCCAAGCGATGCCGGAACCATCCACCACCGAGGGGCGGCGTATCTAGGGAGAGCTCAAGAATCTCTTGGAAGATGTCGTGGTCCGACAGGCCGAAAGCTCTGCCTCCCGAAGGCAGGGGTACCCCCTGGAGCATCGCGCCACGACTTCCCAATTCATGCGGGAAGCCTCGGTCCACACCGGGCGAATGCGGAACTCAGCGCCTGCGGCCTCAGGTCGCCTCGGCAACGAGCACCACCGCCGCGACCGTCGAGCCCACCTCGACGAGAAGGTGCGCCGAGGCTACCACCCCAGGCATGGGGGACGCTACGACAGCGGGGAGGATCGGAGCCCCTCGCCCGAACCACCCGGTCCGCGAGCTTTCAGCCGGGCCATACAACGGGCGTCGTTCCCGACCCGGTTCCGAACCCCGACTACCATCACCAAGTACTCGGGGGAGTCAAAACCGGAACTGTGGCTCGTGGACTACCGGCTGGCCTGCCAGCTGGGTGGGACGGACGATGACAACCTCATCATCCGCAACCTTCCCCTGTTCCTCTCCAACGCCGCCCGAACCTGGCTGGAGCATCTACCTCCTGCGCAGATCTCCAACTGGGACGACCTGGTCAAAGCTTTCGCCGGCAACTTCCAGGGCACATACATGCGCCCTGGGAACTTCTGGGATCTCCGAAGCTGCCTCCAGCAGCCGGGAGAGTCCCTGCGGGACTACATACGGTGATTTTCGAAGCAGCGCACCGAGCTGCCCAACATCATCGACTCGGATGTCATCGGCGTGTTCCTCGCTGGCACCACTTGCCGCGACCTGGTGAGCAAGCTGGGTCACAAGACTCCCACCAGGGCGAGCGAGCTGATGGACATCGCCACCAAGTTCACCTCTGGTCAGGAGGCGGTCGAGGCCATCTTCCGAAAGGACAAGCAGCCTCAGGGGCGCCAGCCGGAAGATGTCCCTGAGGCGTCCGCTCAGCGCGGCGCGAGGAAGAAGGGCAAGAAGTCGCAAGCGAAACGCGATGCCGCCGACGCGGACCTTGTCGCCGCCGCCGAGCATAGGAACCCTCGGAAGCCTCCCGGAGGTGCCAACCTGTTCGACAAGATGCTCAAGGAGTCGTGCCCCTATCATCAGGGTCCTATCAAGCACACCCTTGAGGAGTGCGTCATGCTTCGGCGCTACTTCCACAAGGCCGGGCCACCGGCGGAAGGTGGCAGAGCCCACAACAACGACAAGAAGGAGGATCACAAGGCAGAGGAGTTCCCCGAGGTCCACGACTGCTTCATGATCTACGGTGGGCATGTGGCGAACGCCTCGGCTCGGCACCGCAAGCAAGAGCGCCGGGAGGTCTGCTCGGTAAAGGTGGCGGCGCCAATCTACCTAAACTGGTCCGACAAGCCCATCACCTTCGACCAGGGTGACCACCCCGATCGCTTGCCGAGCCCGGGAAAGTACCCGCTCGTTGTCGATCCCGTCATCGGCAACATCAGGCTTACCAAAGTCCTCATGGACGGAGGCAGCAGCCTCAACATCATCTACGCTGAGACCCTCGGGCTCCTGCAGATCGATCTGTCCTCGATCCGGGCCGGCGCGGTGCCCTTTCACGGGATCATCCCCGGGAAACGCGTCCAACCCCTTAGGCAACTCGATCTGCCCGTTTGCTTCAGGACTCCCTCCAACTTCCTAAAGGAAACCCTCACGTTCGAGGTGGTCGGGTTCCGAGGAACCTACCATGCAGTGCTGGGGAGACCATGCTACGCTAAGTTCATGGCCGTCCCCAACTACACCTACCTCAAGCTCAAGATGTCGGGCCCCAACGGGGTCATCACCGTCGGCTCCACGTACCGACACGCGTACGAATGCGACGTGGAGTGCGTGGAGTACGCCGAGGCCCTTGCCGAATCCGAGGCCCTCATCGCCGACCTAGAGAGCCTCAACAAGGAGGCGCCAGATGCGAAGCGCCACGCCGGCAACTTCGAGCCAGCTGAGACGGTTAAGTCCGTCCCTCTCGACCCCAGCAACGACGCCTCCAAGCAGATCCAGATCGGCTCCGAGCTCGACCCCAAATAGGAAGCAGCGCTCGTTGACTTTCTCCGCGCGAACGCCGAGGTTTTTGCGTGGAGTCCCTCGGACATGCCTGGCATACCGAGGGATGTCGCCGAGCACTCGTTGGATATCCGAGCTGGAGCCCGACCCGTGAAGCAGCCTCTGCGCCGATTCGACGAAGAAAAGCGCAGAGCCATAGGCAAGGAGATCCACAAGCTGATGGCTGCAGGGTTCATCAAAGAGGTATTCCATCCCGAATGGCTTGCCAACCCTGTGCTTGTGAGAAAGAAAGGAGGGAAATGGCGGATGTGTGTAGACTACACTGGTCTAAACAAAGCATGTCCGAAAGTTCCCTACCCTCTGCCTCGCATCGATCAAATCGTGGATTCCACTGCTGGGTGCGAAACCCTGTCTTTCCTTGATGCCTACTCAGGGTATCACCAAATCAGGATGAAAGAATCCGACCAGCTCGCGACTTCTTTCATCACACCCTTTGGCATGTACTGCTACGTTACTATGCCATTAGGTTTGAGGAATGCAGGTGCGACATACCAAAGGTGCATGAACCACGTGTTCGGAGAACACATTGGCCGAACGGTCGAGGCTTACGTCGATGACATCGTAGTCAAGACGAGGAAAGCCTCTGACCTCCTCTCCGACCTTGAAACGACATTCAAGTGTCTCAAGGCGAAAGGCGTAAAACTCAATCCTGAGAAGTGTGTCTTTGGAGTCCCCTGAGGCATGCTCCTGGGGTTCATCGTCTCCGAGCGGGGCATCAAGGCCAACCCAGAGAGAATCGCGGCCATCACCAACATGGGCCCCATCAAGGACTTGAAAGGAGTACAGAGGGTCATGGGATGCCTTGCGGCTCTGAGCCGTTTCATCTCACGCCTCGGCGAAAGAGGCCTACCTCTGTACCGCCTCTTGAGGAAGACCGAGCGCTTCACTTGGACCCCCGAGGCCGAGGAAGCCCTCGGGAACCTAAAGGCGCTCCTCACAAGCGTGCCCATCTTGGTGCCCCCCGCTGCCGGAGAAGCCCTCTTGATCTACGTCGCCACTACCACTCAGGTGGTCAGCGTCGTGATCGTGGTCGAGAGACGAGAAGAGGGGCACGCATTGCCCGTCCAGAGGCCGGTCTACTTCATCAGTGAAGTACTGTCCGAGACCAAAATCCGCTACCCGCAAATCCAGAAGCTATTGTACGCGGTAATTCTGACGCGGTGAAAGTTGCGACACTACTTCGAGTCTCATCCGGTGACTGTGGTGTCATCCTTCCCCCTGGGAGAGATCATCCAGTGCCGAGAGGCCTCGGGTAGGATTGCAAAGTGGGCAGTGGAGATCATGGGCGAGATAATCTCGTTCGCCCCCCGTAAGGCCATCAAGTCCCAAGTCTTGGCGGAGTTTGTGGCTGAATGGGTCGACACCCTACTTCCAGCAGCTCCGATCCAACCGGAACTCTAGACCATGTTTTTCGACGGGTCATTGATGAAAACAGGAGCGGGCACGGGCCTGCTCTTCATCTCACCCCTTGGGAAGCACCTCCGCTACGTGCTGCGCCTCAATTTCCCGGTGTCCAACAACGTGGTCGAGTACGAGGCTCTGGTTAACGGGTTGCGCATCGCCATCGAGCTAGGGGTCTGACGCCTCGACGCTCGTGGCGACTCGCAGATTGTCGACCAAGTCATGAAGAACTCCCATTGCCGCGACCCGAAGATGGAAGCCTACTGCGATCAGGTTCGGCGCCTGGAGGACAAGTTCTTCGGGCTCGAACTCAACCACATCGCCCGACGATACAACGAAACTGCGGACAAGCTGGCTAAGATAGCCTCGAGGCGGACAATGGTCCCTCCCGACGTCTTCTCCCGAGACCTACATCAACCCTCAGTCAAGACTGACGACATGCCCGAGCCCGAGAAGGTCTCGGCCCTGCCCGAGGTGCCCTCGGCTCAGCCCGAGGGTGAGGCACTGCGCGTCGAGGAAGAGCGGAATGGGGTCCCGCCTAATCGAAACTGGCAGACCCCGTACCTGCAATAACTCCACCGAGGAGAGCTACCCCTCGATAGAGCCGAAGCTCGGCGACTGGCGCGGCGCGCCAAGTCGTTCGTCTTGCTGGGTGACGGGAAGGAGCTCTACCACCGCAGCCCCTCAGGCATCCTCCAGCGATGCATATCCATCGCCGAAGGTCAGGAGTTATTACAAGAAATACACTCGAGGGCTTGCGGTCACCACGCAGCACCTCGAGCCCTCGTTGGAAATGCCTTCCGACAGGGTTTCTACTGGCCAACCGCGGTGGCCGACGCCACTAGGATTGTACGCACCTGCCAAGGATGTCAATTCTACGCAAGGCAGACGCACCAGCCCGCTCAGGCTCTGCAAACAATACCCATCACCTGGCTGTTTGCTGTGTGGGGTCTGGACCTCGTCGGTCCCTTACAGAAGGCACCCAGGGGCTACACGCACCTACTGGTCGCTATCGACAAATTCTCCAAGTGGATCGAGGTCCGACCCCTAAACAGCATCAGGTCTGAACAGGCGGTGGCGTTCTTCACCAACATCATCCATCGCTTTGGGGTCCCGAACTCAATCATCACCGACAACGGCACCTAGTTCACCGGCAGAAAGTTCCTAGACTTCTGCGAGGATCACCACATCCGGGTGGACTGGGCCGCTGTAGCTCACCCCATGACGAATGGGCAAGTAGAGCGTGCCAACGGCATGATTCTGCAAGGACTCAAGCCGCGGATCTACAACAACCTCAACAAGTTCGGCAGGCGGTGGATGAAGGAACTCCCCTCGGTGGTCTGGAGTCTGAGAACAACGCCAAGCCGAGCCACGGGCTTCACGCCGTTCTTTCTAGTCTATGGGGCCGAGGCTATCTTGCCCACAGACTTAGAATACGGATCCCCGAGGACGAAGGCGTACGACGACCGAAGCAATCGAACCAACCGAGAAGACTCACTGGACCAGCTGGAAGAAGCTCGGGACATGGCCTTACTACACTCGGTGCGGTATCAGCAGTCCCTGCGACGCTACCACGCCCGAGGGGTTCGGTCTCGAGACCTCCAGGTGGGCGACTTGGTGTTTCGGCTACGACAAGACACCCGAGGGCGTCACAAGCTCACGCCTCCCTGGGAAGGGCCATTCATCATCGCCAAGATATTGAAGACCAGAACATACAAGCTGGCCAACAGTCAAGGCGAGGTCTACAGCAACGCTTGGAACATCCGACAGCTACATCGCTTCTACCCTTAAGATGTTTTCAAGTCGTTCATACACCTCGTTTACATACGCCAACAAAGTCTAACCATCAAGGAAGGGTCAGCCTTGCCTCAGCAAAGCCCGACCCTCCCTCGGGGGCTAGAAGGGGGGCACCCCCTCTGCGTCAAAGTTTTCCTCAGAAAAAGTCTTTCTGCCAGAACATCTTTCGTGCTTTTCGACTACTTCGAAAGTGGGATCCTGAAAATGATGGAGTACACGTAAGAAGGCAAGGCCGACCGAGCCGAGGGACTCCTACGCCTCCGGGATACGGATACCTCACTCATCACCTTCTGCGATAAGTAACTCACGCTCGGATAAGCGATTCCGCTGACCGAACAAGTCTTAATGCTCGAAAACTTTTCTGCCGAAACGATTTTTCGTGCCTTCTCGACTATATCGATAACAGAATCCTACGGACGAGTAAGAGTACACATAAGCGGCAAGGCCGACCGAGCCGAGGGACTCCTACGTCTCCGGGATACGGATACCTCACTCATCACCTTCCGTGAAAAGTAACTCTCGCTCGGACAAACAATTCTGTTACCGACAAATAAGTCCTGATACTCGAAACAAGGGGAAAAGAAACGCAGCTTTACAACACGACGACGATATGTTTGGGCCTCGGTGGCCGCAAAAAACATACGCACACTATAGATAAACTGTTCCTGCAGGATCAAACATCAGCGGGGGAGCAGCAGCACCCTCGGCGTCGACTCCACCTTCGGCGGAATCCGACCCGGCCTCGGACGGCAACACAGTCGGAGCATCTCCACCTCGAAGGAACCTGTCAGCACCACGCCTGGGCCATCACCGCTAGGGTCTCCTCCGGGAACCCGGCCCGAGCAGACGGCTCGACCGGCCGCTCCGTAGCCTCAGCCAGCTGTCCCCCGAGGACATCAGCCCGGCTCATGGCCTCGGCAACCCGACTCCGACGCTAGTCCGGCCAGTGGACAGCCCGGTCAGGCTCCGGCCGACGAAGCTTCTTTTCGAGCCAACTCTGCCTCTGTCCGTGCTGGCACCGCTGCCTCTGGCTCCGGCTCATCGCAGAGCGGCCGAGGGTTCCTTTAACTAAGCAAGAGAAGCCTCGGGCGGCAAGGCCGACCGAGCCGAGGGACTCCTACGCCTCCGGGATACGGATACCTCACTTGTCGCCTTCCGCACGAGGCAACTCACACTTGGTTAAGCGGTTCGGCTAGCCGACAGGCGAGTTCTAGTGCTCGAAATGAGGAAAAAACACGGCTCCACGCCAAAATACATAAATGTTCAGGCCCCGACAGCCACGATGAACAGACACCGGCACTCAAGGTGCCATTACAGACGGAACACCGGTTCCACTCCCGCGGGTATGAACAACCTCCACATCGGAGAGCCCGCGGGACGACAAACTCCTGGTGACTCGCCAGCGACCTCTGCAGCAGTAGCGATGGTGCCAGGACGGACGCTGCCACCGGAAGGCTCTTGTTCGCGTCCCCACTCAAGGGACGAGAACCAGACATTAAAGCCAAAGAGCCGGAGGTCGGTCCGCGGGTAGCGCTAACGGGCTCGTCGGCGAAGAAGCTTTCTCCAGCTGCCACCATGTCAGCACTGACGGCGGCGTCCACCCGTCCACCAACACCGCACCATCGAGCGTCGGTCGCCCCAAAGCGCACCGGCAGGTCCTCACTCCCGTCCTCGCCACGAAAGCGAGGATAGAGGACGGAATGTTGCACCCTGGCTGGGCAGAAACAGTTCGCCTTCCCCGGCATGGCTGGAGGGCGCCTCCTCCGCAGAGCTGGAGGATGGTTTCCACCCCTAGAAGCTGGAAAAAGAGGTGGCCCGCCGACCCGTGCGGGAGGTAGAGCTCCGGCTCAGCCCGGCCTCCGCCCCAGCCAGGATGATGAACATCCTTGAAGCTGAGGGCAGGGCAGAGGCCGCAGCCCGGCTTGTTTCTCCCCACCATCGAACTGGTGGTCACCGTCTTGGGTGACCACCGGCGAGGGGATGCAGCCGGGCTGCCTGATGAAAATCCTTGAAGTCGAGCGATGGCTGAAAGGTGCCAACTTCCGTGAAGTTGCGTTCCTCCAACGATGACAAGACAAAAGCAACACGGGCGCCCCCATCCGGGGGCTCGGAAGGTGGAAGGGCGCGATGCATGGGGAGAGTGCGAGGACATGGTTGCCATCCAAGGGGGTCACCCTCCTTTTAAAGGCGACTCTCCCCACTTGCATCCTCAGCCGTCGCGGACTGAGTCTTCACCAACACGCTCCAACGTCTTCCCCCTACGACACGGGGGCTGGGTCCCACGCGTCATGCAAGCTGGCCCAGGACAGAAGAGGCCAAACCACCGCGCGTGGTACGCGTAACTGCCTAGCGGTTACAAGCGCTCCTCCACTTTCACCCAAACCGGCGGGTGAAAGGGCGGACCACCATGCAGGCGGCATGCAACCGCACCAAGGGGGCGCACCCTTTCGACTTCGGCGCATCCAGCATGGGGACCCAGGCCCACACGTCATGTAACCGGCGCGCCGGTTACTACGTGCGAGAAACTGCACCGCCACTTGCGCCAGTACCGCGCCTTCTCGACTGCGGAACCGGTGCCGCGACTCGAGGCAACCCTGCGCATGGCCCAACAGTGCCAACCGAGCACATCAGTCACGGGTCAGTCAGCCGCGGGAGAAGGCGCGACGGTCGATACGACCAGAAATGGGCCGACAGTAATGGTGGCGGCAGGCGGGCGGAAGCAGCAGTCAAGTCGTCTGCAAGCTCACGTCTCCTCCTGGGACAGCGAGAGAACCCTCTCCCACGGCGTGATGACGACGCGCCCGAGTTCCGTTCCTCGAACGGCTCGCGCACGCGCAACGGCTGCCCTGCGAACCACTCGTCCTGTCGCATTAACTCTGCGGCAGGGCAGGCGACACCTTTGGCAGGTGAAGCGGGCGACGCTTCACCTTCGCCATAATGACCGCATCAAAAAAGGTGCGCCACGTCGTTCGATTTCATATCCTTTTCCTCCTCCTCTTTCTCTCTCTTGCTACAGGGACCGAGAAAGGGGATACTCCGAAAGGGATCCTTATCCGCGAAGGAAGCGGGCCCCGAGCCCTCTTACTGATCAGAGGTTCGAAGGCTGGCCCCTCGGAAGGGTTCGACAGCCGCCTCAGAGCACTCGGGCTCCGCGCCCACTACTGGTCAGAGGTTCCAAGGCTGGCCCCTCGGAAGGGTTCGACAGCCGCCTCAGGCCACTCGGGCTCCGCACCCACTACTTGTCAAAGGTTCGAAGGCTGGCCCCTCAGAAGAGTTCGACAGCTGCCTCAGGCCACTCGGGCTCCGCGCCCACTACTGATCAGGGGTTCGCAGGCTGGCCCCTGAAGGGTTCGACAGCCGCCTCAGAGCACGCAGAGCGAGGGATGACTCTGGGTACGTCTGATACATGGCCGAGGCTCGGGCTATGCTCCCAAGGTACCCTAGGACATTTCCGAGACCAGCAGGAGCGATTCTGTAATGGAATCCCATCAGAGGGAGGCATCGAGCCCTTGGACCCTATCAAACGGGACCGGGTCCGGCAAATCACCTGCAGGTACTTTTGGAGCGCGCCTCTGGGCCACTAGCCGACCCTTATCGAACGGGGCACGGGCGTCCACTCGGATCACCCATTAGCAACTCACTGGAGACACCATGTTCGGCGCCCTCCGAGTGCAACATGGCGCTTCCCCCCCTCCTTGCGGAAAGGCGACGCAGGGGCGTATGAAAAAAGCCGAGTCAGTCCTTGACCGTCCTCTCGCTCTGTGCGGAGGCTCGGGGGCTGCTCTCGCAAACCCGGCTCTGGCCAAACCGTTGACAGCGTCAACATACCAGCCCGAGAACTTGGAACCTGACTATGCACCCGAGCTACGACCAGTTTGCATGAGGGAACAACCAGACCAGCCGAAGCATCACGAAACGCGCTAAAGACCTCGAAGGAGTCAAACCACTCCTCCGAGGCCTCGGGGGCTACACCCGGCGGGTGCGCTCGCGCGCACCCACCGGAACGAAACGCAACCGAGAAAGGCCGGTCCCCTTGCAAAAAAGTGCGACAAAAGCCTCCAAGCGAGTACCAACACTCCCTTCGAGGCTCGGGGGCTACTGTCGGGGACCATAATTAGGGGTACCCCCAAGACTCCTAATCTCAGCTGGTAACCCCCATCAACACAAAGCTGCAAAAGCCTGATGGGCGCGATTCAGGTCAAGGCTCCGTCCACTCAAGGGACACGATCCCGCCTCGCCCGAGCCCAGCCTCGGGCAAAGGCAGCCGACCCAGGAGGATTCACGTCTCGCCCGAGGGTCCCCTCAAGCAACGGACGCACCTTCAACTCGCCCGAGGCCCAGCTCGGGCAGGCTTCATGGAGAAGCAACCTTGGCCGGATCGCCACGCCAACCGACCGTATCGCAGGAGCATTTAATGCAAGGATCGTCTGACACCTTATCCTAACGCACGCTTGTGATATCCTGGCCCCTGGGATGGGATGTTTTGGCCCAAGGCTTAATAGAATTAATAGTGTAATCATACCAACAAGGTGCATCTTCTTTTTCGGAAGCCTATCTTGAAAGAACCTCCAAGTTAAGCGTGCTTGGCTTGGAGCAATTTAGGATGGGTGACCGACCGGGAAGTTTTCTCGGGTGCGCATGAGTGAGGACAAAGTGCGCACAAAAGACTCGTGTTGGTCTATGGGGACAATATATGATCCTAGAGAGCTGCCAGGAGTAAGTATCGCCGGTCCAGGGATTGGACGGGGTGTGACAGAAGTGGTATCAAAGCAATGTGACCGTAGGTCGCTAGATTAGTTAGAAATGGAAAGCCCAGTCATTCTTTCAAAAGCTTGATATATATTGTCCTCCATAAAAATTTAATTTATATCAAAACTCGTCTCTTTTATTTTCAACTCTTCTAGTCTGATTTTGGTCTATCAGAAGACTCTACTCAAAAGCACTACAAGATAATCAAGTTAGGATTGTGGAACTTGAAGTGAAGTCTACCGGAAGGAACCCTTTAGAAGCTTTGGGAGATGCCCCATTCTCTGTCTTATCCCCGCCACGCATGAAGTTTCGTTATAGATCTCTTGGATCTATTACCATTCTTCTTGGTTAGGTTGATAGGATAGTTCTATAGCGCAAAGTTTTCGACTAGATCGGTAAAGACGACGTTATATTGTGGTTGTTTTCTAACTCATAATATTGTTATATAACCCTTGATTTCTTATACTCTTGTTTTCTTGCCATTGTATTGTCATCCTTAGACAATATCTACCTCGATATATTGAACCCTTTGTCTCTCCACTTCTCTCCTTGATAATGCTTTCTCCCTATTGAATTCTTATACTTTTGCTTTCGTGCCATTGTATTGCCACCCTTGCGCAATATCTACCTTGATGTATGAAACCTTTGGCTCTCTACTCCTTGATAATGATTTCTCCCTAACTCACTTTATATCCTTGGTTGTATCATAACTTTAATAGTTCATGATTATCTTATTTCACTATTGGCCACCGACAAATATGTCTTGTCTAACTCCTTGATAATTCTTACCCAACTCCTTGACTTTGTAATATCTTTCTTATTCCAAACCTTGTCTCACCTTTTGTTTTGGTTGAATGAGTAGAATTGGATTGTGTTGTGCTGATATGTTTGAATTCATTGTCCTTTGTGTTCATGTTTGATTTGCTTCTTTGAAATGATTGTTGGTGTATTGTGTGACTTTTGTCCACAATGACATCAGTTAGCTAGGTAAAACCTTAGATAGATGGGTTTTCTCTACTCTCTATAATCTGTCTTTACTCAACCCTTTCGTCCCTTCCATTCTTCCATACCCATACAGATGTCAGACCTTGGAATGTCAACTACAAGTGATGTCACTAAATGCAAAGAATGTGGTGTGTTGGCAAATCAAAACAACACTATGAATAAAACAACTGATGAACAGAAATTCAAGACCCAAAAGGATGCACAACCAAACCAACAGACAATTAACCCTGGAACCTATTGTTGTTGCGAGTATTATGGAATTTCTTGTCGCCAGGTCAGTACAAACGAAAGTGAAACTACAAAACAGAAGAACCGGATTTTGTTTCCTGGCATAAAAAGTCAATGGTCTCCCCAAGAACGACTAATAACAGATGCACTGTCAGACGATGAATTGCCAGGTATTCCAAAAAGAAAACATCACAAGGATGCCCAGCCCCAAGGAGAAACACATGAGTGTTACATTGATGGATGGACTATTACTTGCACACAGTTTCAGCCTCATCGTCGCATCAGGTCCAAGAAACGAAAAGAGAAACATGGAAAAAGTCAAGAAATAACTTCAAGAAAAGCTTGTTATCAATGTGGACGTGAAGGCCATTACTTCTGTAACTGTCCTAAGAAAAGTTCACTACAGATCACCTCCGAGATGAAGCTATCTCAATCTTCAGACATGGATTATGAACAAAAATGCACAGAAACTTCTACCAACAACGTAAAGACAACTCTGCCATGTAACTTATCAAGTCGTGCTTGCTTTGGCTGTGGTGATATCGGCCATCTTTTTAATGGTTGTCCTAAGAAGGATGTGGAGATCAATAAGGTCCAAAAGAAAAGACAACACCCTCAAACCCATGCATCAACAAAGAATAAACAACGGAAAGAGACCACAGGAAAGATAAGTTATGTAGTGACAGGAACCATTCCATATGATGATGCAGTAATTTTTGGAACACTAGTCATTCACTCAACCGTCGCCACCGTGTTGTATGATCCTCGTACAACACATTCTTTTATTAGTGCCCAGTTTGCAACAAAGTATGGTATCTTTAAGTGTCCCTTGAGATCAAGGAAGACCATCGGTGCACCCGAAGGAAAAATGTTAGTAAACTACATATGTCCAAAATAAGTGTTAAAATCAATGGGATAGATTTTCCAGCTGATCTTATAGTGATAGAATCAATGGGAAAGGATGTGATTCTTGGAAAGAATTGGTTACAAAGAACTAAGGCAGTAATCCAACATAGAACCATATGTTTGGAAACCCCATCTGGAGAAAGAATAATAGTTGAAGACGACCGACCGCCAGCTCTGAAGATTGGTACATCTGACAAGGAAGAATAATATATCTAGAAGGAGTATGTCTCACAAAAAAAAAGTGTCAAGTTGTTGCCCCTTTGAGAGATTGTAATTGTGCTAAGTGATATATGAATAAATTTGGAGAATCTTTTGCACCTATTGTGTTTTGCCTCTTTATAAAGAAAATAAAGTATGGTGTCATCTGCTATATGCAAACAATGTGATGCTCTACTCTAGTTGCCCTAAAGTCCCGCTCAAGTCTTTCTCTCAATTTGTGCTCAAAGAAATACTTTTGGATCAGAAAGATGATTTGGATATCATGCTCTAAAATCTATAAAGTTCAAAAGATCTTTGTTAAGGAATATAACACCTGTAAACTCTTGAATTATGAGGAAGCTAGAAACCATCCTTGTTCCTTGACTAATCTTATCTTGGTAATCAAAAAGTTGTGTTCACTCTTCATCTTAATGTCATACAAGCCTCTTATGCAGTCTGTCTCACTAACTCTTTTATCCTCTGACTAGATGATGAACCCCAATGGAAATGAAGTAAATGGTGCCAATGACAATACCCCTACCTTAACAACTATGAACGAGAAAAATGAGTCACCGAGATATTCGATGAATGGAATGAAGAACAACAAAAGGAATAGAAAAATGTTTGGATACATGATTAGTTCACCTCAACCACAAGCAAAAGCCCCGAAACACATGGATACCCAAATAGAAGAATCAAGTCAGACTCAACTATATGAGATACAGACACCCGGTCAATCCTCACCCCCTGTTGGTCAAGCAAAGTTGACTCGCAAAGAACTCAAAGCAAGAGGTGCTTGCTACTACTGCAAAAATGAAGGACATCTTATTCGCGAATGCCCCAAGAAGCGTCTAGACCGACTAGAGAAGAAAGCTGCCAAGCATGACCTAAGCAATAATTCAGAAGACCTACCATTTTATAAGTATGATGATGAAGGACGCTTGATTAGTATACATTTCGGAGCACAGAAGTAAGGAAGTTCCTTAAGTTTGGAGGAGTTCAATGAGAACTGAGAACCTACAAATAAACCATGTATCTCCTTTGCTTTCGTGCTAGCCTTTCCTTAATCTCGAGGACGAGATTCTTTTTAAGAGGGGTAGATTTGTGACACTATAAAAATCATCAAATAAAATAATACATTTAGTTTGTTAGTGGTATTTATTTTAATAAATTTTTCATTGAAGTGTTTGTTATTTATTTTATTCGGAATGATTTTTGATTGCTCATAAGTAATTTTGAATATTGAATATCATTTCTTCTTAAATTAAAATTCACATAAATAATACAATAAATATTAGTCTAAGAATTAATATTTTATTTATAAATAATTTTGGTTTGATTATTATGAATTTTTATGATTATTTGAATAGGTATTTCGAAATTTGAAAAAAAAAGAAAAAAACAAAACCTAACCCTAATCTACCCTGGCCAAATCGGCCCACTAAGGGCCCAACTAGAAGGAGCCGCCGCCCCTGACCTAGCCGCCCCTGTTTCTTTGCACAGCAGCCGCCGCCTCTGTCTTCTTCCTCCAAGCCGAGCGCCGCCCCCTGCTCCCTGTGCTTCTCCCTCCCTCGCTTCCCTCTCCCCGGCCGCGACCCCGCCCCTACCCCGCGTGCAGCTCCCAGCCGAGCGCGTCGCGCGACCAAGCCCATTAACCTTAGATATACATATAACAATATTTATAAAATGCTTCATAATGCTTCTAAAATTAATAACGCGATTAGTAGCCCATTAACCTTAGATATATATAACTTATATCTATTCTAAAAGGTTAAAAATGTTTAATATCGTTATTACGTGTTTTATCGTGTTATAAACCCTTAATCTAGACATATCACGTATGACGATTTATAAAAGATTAAATTAGTGAACCTAATATTTGTATATTTTAATTAAGACACTTATAAGCTCATGTCTTATTTTATGAAGTATAGATCACATGTTTGAAAAGAATACATTTTTATTATAACCTTGTGTGTAATGTTTTGAAAAGCGAACACTCTTTTCGTTAGGCTTTCTTTTAGCTTTACGTATGGTGAATGTTGTATGTTATTGAGTGGTGTTTGTTCTTTTTGTTTGTTTGTGTGATATTCAGTGATTGATCTAATAGTTGAGAATCAAGTGCTATTCCGTGGAAGAACCTCAAGTTTTCAATAAGCAAGGCAAGTGGACTTCTCCCTCTGCATACTCTGTTTGATCCCAAACAATACATTTAATAAAGTTTATTCTTTTGGATATATATGCATAATTTGACGGGTTACCTATTTAGATAACCTTTCCAACCTTATTCCTTGATCAAACCTCGGAATTATACTTTACCTTAGTAGCTATGCTATTGCTACAACTTAACTTTATGCAGTCACTCCCGCTTATGATATTAATGTTCCAAAATGGTAAGTTTACTTTATTGTTGTTAACCCGATGGTTAAACAAGATTATTGCATATTAATTGAAACATGGAGTGACCACCCGGGAAAACAGTGCTACCATGAGAACTATCATGGCTCTGGTCTTGGCTAAATAACTAGGGAAGTCTTATGTTGGGTGCTGGTCGTGGTCGACAGGAACGGGGGCATCTGGCAAGCTCTTATAGTTCCGGCTCAGGCAGATTGGATACGGGCATAGTTCCCAAAGCTTTACCCTGTAGTCTGGACTATAAGTTGGTTACGGTAGGTGTGCCTTATGCAGTTTGACCATTTCCAGCATTTGCGTAATGAGGACTCTAGGGAGAAGCCTCGTAGTGAGACCCTGGCCATTCACCTCGGAAGTGAATACGGGTCTAGCTAACCCGGGCTAGAAGGGAATCACGACTCATGGGTAAAGATGTGCCACCTCTGCAGAGTGTAAAACTGATATATCAGCTGTGCTCACGGTTATGAGCAGCCTGGACTCCTCACATGATAATTGAACTTGAAGATGGAAATAAATCGAGATCCGATGATCTGCCAATGGTTTGCTTAAGTGGTTTCACTTAAGTGTTTTTGATATACTCTTATACCTTTGTTTAATGGGAATACTTGGGATTTACACTTATTAGTAAGACAGGTGTCGTTAATAAAATGTTGACCAACTAAAATGCTTACTGCTCAACCTCAGCCTCACCTTGTTATATCTGCATTAGTTTTTCCCCCACTTGCTGAGCCCCGACCATAAGTGAGCTCACCCTTGCTTAATTTTGATCAGAAGTTGCAGATGAAGATATGATGCTGAACTCCATGGATGCTAGTCTAGTGATACCCCCGGTCATCTTCCTGTGGATGGATGTCCATGTTCGCTGTACTTTGATGAATAAAGGTTAATACATTGTGTTTGTTCGAAGTGTAATATGTTAATATAATCGTTATTTACGCTCTTATGCATTGTTCTTTTGATATATTACACTTGTGACGTCAACATATGTGTGGAAATAGATCCTGGCACACATATGCTATGCGCTCGGTTCTACCCCCTGGAACCGGGTGTGACAGAAGATTTGTGACACTATAAAAATCATCAAATAAAATAATACATTTAGTTTGTTAGTGGTATTTATTTTAATAAATTTTTCATTGAAGTGTTTGTTATTTATTTTATTCGAATGATTTTTGATTGCTCATAAGTAATTTTGAATATTGAATATCATTTCTTCTTAAATTAAAATTCACATAAATAATACAATAAATATTAGTCTAAGAATTAATATTTTATTTATAAATAATTTTGGTTTGATTATTATGAATTTTTATGATTATTTGAATAGGTATTTCGAAATTTGAAAAAAAAAGAAAAAAACAAAACCTAACCCTAATCTACCCTGGCCGAATCGGCCCACTAAGGGCCCAACTAGAAGGAGCCGCCGCCCCTGACCTAGCCGCCCCTGTTTCTTTGCACAGCAGCCGCCGCCTCTGTCTTCTTCCTCCAAGCCGAGCGCCGCCCCCTGCTCCCTGTGCTTCTCCCTCCCTCGCTTCCCTCTCCCCGGCCGCGACCCCACCCCTACCCCGCGTGCAGCTCCCAGCCGAGCGCGCCGCGCGACCAAGCCGCCCGCGATGCTGAGCGCCCGCCCTGGAACCCGGCCACCCCGCGCCCAGGCGCCCTGTTCCGACCGGCCGAGCCCCTGTGCTCGAGCCGCCCCGGAGCCCGCGCAGGCCGCGCGCACCCGAGCGCCCGCTCGCTGGCCGAGTGCCAAGCCACCCCGCGCGCCCCTGCTAGAGACCGACCACGCCGCGACACCAAGCGCCATGCACACCGAAGGCCAACCGAGGAACCCCGCGCCGTCCGCGTGAATGGAGCCGTTTCTTTGGCGTTAATGGAGCTTTAACACGTCCGTTTCTCTCCCATTACCCTCATCCATAAAGTCCCGGCCGCCATTGATGGAGCCGCCGACCGTTCACTTCCTCCCCTCGGCGTCTCTCTCTCCCCGTCCGCTCTATAAGACCGCCGGATCTCTCCTCTCTCCTTACCCGAACCTCTCTCACGCTTTCTCCCTTGCTCGCCGTTCGCCATCGTGCTGGAGCCCGTCCGTGCAGCACCCCGGCACTCGCAGCAGCGCCACGCACCCGCCGCAAAGCCCTCCTCTGCTCTCGCCGTGCTCACGCCGTTCGTCGATCGTCCGCCATCCGTGGAGCCTCACCGGAATCCGCGTCCAACGCTGAGCCTCGTCCGCACCGTGACCGAATCCCTCCATTCAACACAAGGTCGAAGACAACCCCGAAATATTTATTTTCTAAATCATGTTTTGAATTTATTGTGAATTATTGTTGTAATATTATGATGATGCGATTTGGTGATTCGTATATGATTGTAGAGATTTTGTTTTATACGTGTAGTCATAATCGAACCCGCGACAATACTTTGAAAATGCGTATGATTTTATAATTCCAAAAATGAGCACGGTCACTATTCACTAACTCGGTGATTTTTCATACTAGAAAACGTTTACAGATGTGATTTCGCTTTAGTATGTGGAATAATATTCGTAGTAGTATTTTAGGTGTAAACGTATTGACATGAAGAAATTGAAATAGGCACTAAGTCACGTATTTTCTAGTCGAATGAAAATATAGATTTTACTATTCAATGTATTCATAAGTGTGGCACTTAAGTACTTAGAATTAGTAAGACATTTATTTATGTGATAATAACCATGATTATGTTATTAAAAGTCCTATTTAGTAATCTACAATTAATTCTTAGTATATTAATGTTAGAGGAATTAAATAAATAATTTTTAGTTATACGTATAAATTCTATTTAGAAAAGAAAGAAGAAAACCAAAATAGTAGAATTTATAATAGTGTTAAAATGACTTAACTAGGCACTTATACTTTCCTAATAAAGAAAATGATAATATGTTGATAAATATAGATTTCTTACTAAAGAATTTGAGAATTTGTTTCTAACTGTAAAACGACCTTTTAATAGGCATCATGATTTTGATTTAATAAGATTAGTTATAGATGTTTAAGTATAGCCGTACTAAATAGTAATATGTCATATAACTTTTCTAATAATTATATAATGGCTTAATTAAGTGCTCACATCGTCATAGCTAAAACAATAGTTAATAACATACCAATGAATATAATATTCATTTTAAATATCTAGGTCATATGTTTCTAAACTAAATGTAAAGATAAATAATAGAGTAATTATGTCCTCTCATAACCTAGTTAATTAGATTTATATTTGTTTACAACTGGTTATATAGGCTTAATTAATCATTTAATCAAAATTAGTTAATATTATTTATATATGTGTCACTTAGTTTTTCCTAAAGAATAAACTAAGGAAATTAGTGTTCATGTTCTTTAATAATAATGTTAGTTTGTATATTGTTTTGTATATAGCTTTCTTAATAAAGAATATAGGACATGTACTTTCTAATAAAAATAAAGTTGCTTATTCACTGTCTTTTACATAAAAGTTCATTTAAGACATATATCATAACTTTCCATAAATAGGTGTTTAATAATAATGATCTTTTCACATAAAATCTATTTAGACTTATATCTTAATTTGTCATAAGTAATTGGTTAACAATATTTATAAAATGCTTCATAATGCTTCTAAAATTAATAACGCGATTAGTAGCCCATTAACCTTAGATATATATAACTTATATCTATTCTAAAAGGTTAAAAATGTTTAATATCGTTATTACGTGTTTTATCGTGTTATAAACCCTTAATCTAGACATATCACGTATGACGATTTATAAAAGATTAAATTAGTGAACCTAATATTTGTATATTTTAATTAAGACACTTATAAGCTCATGTCTTATTTTATGAAGTATAGATCACATGTTTGAAAAGAATACCTTTTTATTATAACCTTGCGTGTAATGTTTTGAAAAGCGAACACTCTTTTCGTTAGGCTTTCTTTTAGCTTTACGTATGGTGAATGTTGTATGTTATTGAGTGGTGTTTGTTTTTTTTGTTTGTTTGTGTGATATTCAGTGATTGATCTAATAGTTGAGAATCAAGTGCTATTCCGTGGAAGAACCTCAAGTTTTCAATAAGCAAGGCAAGTGGACTTCTCCCTCTGCATACTCTGTTTGATCCCAAACAATACATTTAATAAAGTTTATTCTTTTGGATATATATGCATAATTTGACGGGTTACCTATTTAGATAACCTTTCCAACCTTATTCCTTGATCAAACCTCGGAATTATACTTTACCTTAGTAGCTATGCTATTGCTACAACTTAACTTTATGCAGTCACTCCCGCTTATGATATTAATGTTCCAAAATGGTAAGTTTACTTTATTGTTGTTAACCCGATGGTTAAACAAGATTATTGCATATTAATTGAAACATGGAGTGACCACCCGGGAAAACAGTGCTACCATGAGAACTATCATGGCTCTGGTCTTGGCTAAATAACTAGGGAAGTCTTATGTTGGGTGCTGGTCGTGGTCGACAGGAACGGGGGCATCTGGCAAGCTCTTATAGTTCCGGCTCAGGCAGATTGGATACGGGCATAGTTCCCAAAGCTTTACCCTGTAGTCTGGACTATAAGTTGGTTACGGTAGGTGTGCCTTATGCAGTTTGACCATTTCCAGCATTTGCGTAATGAGGACTCTAGGGAGAAGCCTCGTAGTGAGACCCTGGCCATTCACCTCGGAAGTGAATACGGGTCTAGCTAACCCGGGCTAGAAGGGAATCGCGACTCATGGGTAAAGATGCGCCACCTCTGCAGAGTGTAAAACTGATATATCAGCCGTGCTCACGGTTATGAGCAGCCTGGACTCCTCACATGATAATTGAACTTGAAGATGGAAATAAATCGAGATCCGATGATCTGCCAATGGTTTGCTTAAGTGGTTTCACTTAAGTGTTTTTGATATACTCTTATACCTTTGTTTAATGGGAATACTTGGGATTTACACTTATTAGTAAGACAGGTGTTGTTAATAAAATGTTGACCAACTAAAATGCTTACTGCTCAACCTCAGCCTCACCTTGTTATACCTGCATTAGTTTTTCCCCCACTTGCTGAGCCCCGACCATAAGTGAGATCACCCTTGCTTAATTTTGATTAGAAGTTGCAGATGAAGATATGATGCTGAACTCCATGGATGCTAGTCTAGTGATACCCCCGGTCATCTTCCTGTGGATGGATGTCTATGTTCGCTGTACTTTGATGAATAAAGGTTAAGACATTGTGTCTGTTCGAAGTGTAATATGTTAATATAATCGTTATTTACGCTCTTATGCATTGTTCTTTTGATATATTACACTTGTGACGTCAACATATGTGTGGAAATAGATCCTGGCACACATATGTTATGCGCTCGGTTCTACCCCCTGGAACCGGGTGTGACAGAAGTGGTATCAAAGCCGACCCTCGTGGTTTCACGGGCGTGTGTGGGCTAGGGGGTTCGGGTATATGGCGCATGGCGCATGTGGGCCCGGAGTGGTCACATGGCATGGCATATGACGGCACTAGACATACAGACGTGGCCAAGAGGGGAGGTTCCTGGATTGGGGTTGGCCGACGAGGACGTCAGTCTTCTAAGGGGGGTGGATTGTGATATCCTGGCCCCTGGGATGGGATGTCCTGGCCTAAGGCTTAATAGAATTAATAGTGTAATCATACCAACAAGGTGCATCTTCTTTTTTGGAAGCCTATCTTGAAAGAACCTCCAAGTTAAGCGTGCTTGGCTTGGAGCAATTTAGGATGGGTGACCGACCGGGAAGTTTTCTCGGGTGCGCATGAGTGAGGACAAAGTGCGCACAAAAGACTCGTGTTGGTCTGTGGGGACAATATATGATCCTAGAGAGCTGCCAGGAGTAAGTACCGCCGGTCCAGGGATTGGACGGGGTGTTACAACGCTCCTTAGTCGACAGGGCCGAAGTGACCGCAGTCACTTCGCCGCTCCACTGACCGACCTGACAGGAAAACAGCGCCGCCTGCCCTGCTCCGACTGCTGTGCCACTCGACAGAGTGAGGCTGACAGCAGCTAAGTCCAGCCTCGGGCGCCATAGGAAGCTCCGCCTCGCCCGACCCCAGGGCTCAGGCTCAACCTCGACGCCGGACGACGGACTCCGCCTCGCCCGACCCCAGGGCTTGGACTCAGCCTCGACCTCGGACGACGAACTCTGCCTCGCCCGACCCCAGGGCTCGGACTCAGCCTCGACCTCGAACGATGGACTCCGCCTCGCCCGACCCCAGGGCTCGGACTCAGCCTCGACTCTGGAAGGCGGTCTCCACCTCGCCCGACCCCAGGGCTCGGACTCAGCCTCGACCTCGGAAGATGGTCTCCGCCTCGCCCGACCCTCGGGCCTGGACTCAGCCTCGACTCTGGAAGGTGGTCTCCGCCTCGCCCAACCCCAGGGCTCGGACTCAGCCTCGACTCCGGAAGGCGGTCTCTGCCTCGCCCGACCCCAGGGCTCGGACTCAGCCTCGACCTCGGAAGACGGTCTCTGCCTCGCCCGACCCCCGGGCCCGGACTCAGCCTCGACCTCGGAGGAGCCTCCGCCTCGCCCGACCTCGGGCTCGGACCTACCACGTCACAGGGGGGCCATCATTACCCTACCCCTAGCTAGCTCAGGCTACGGAGAACAAGACCGACGTCCCATCTGGCTCGCCCCGGTAAACAAGTAATGATGGCACCCCGCGTGCTCCATGACGATGGCGGCTCTCAGCCCCTTACGGAAGCAAGGAGACGTCAGCAAGGATCCGACAGCCCCGACAGCTGTACTTCCACAGGGCTCAAGCGCTCCTCCGACGGCCACGACATCACATGAACAGGGCGCCAAAACCTCTCCGACGGCCACGACGGCACGTACTTAGGGCTGTGGCTCCTCTCTGCTAGACACGTTAGCACATTGTTACACCCCCCATTGTACACCTGGGCCCTCTCCTTACGCCTATAAAAGGAAGGTCCAGGGCTCTCGTACGAGAGGGTTGGCCGCACGGGAGAACGGGCCGACGCACAAGGCTCTCGCTCTCTCTCTCTCCCACGCGAACGCTTGTAACCCCCTACTGCAAGCGCATCCGCCCTGGGCGCAGGACAACACGGAGGCCGCGGGTTCCCCTTTGCTGTTTCCCCCCCCTTTGTGTTCCGTCTCGCGCCGACCCAACTGGGCTGGGACACGCAGCGACAATTTACTCGTCGGTCCAGGGACCCCCCGGGGTCGAAACGTCGACACCGATGAACGCTGTCACTTTTCGATGACAGAATGAATCTAAGCAAAACCAAACCCTAATAGTGGCAGTAGTTGCTGATAATATAGGGTTTATGGGTGTTCATGTCCCTTGGACGCACCCCTAATGGGCTCCAACATGATACATGGGCCAACAACCCAAAAGACAGTGTCGCAACACCAAAACAAAAGCTGGATGTTGATTTGTTTCGATGATTCTCGTTGACTCTAAATGAAATTTAAGTCGAGACCAATTGGGTTGGAAATCTTATCTCCTTATCTTTCCATCCATTTAAAGCTCAACCTAAATGGAGTTTGGATGCATCATGGGCGCCTGCTTTAGTGCAGAATGGTCCTGGACTCTGAGGTGGAGATGAAGTTAAGTCAGACTTGGCTCCCTCTTGTTGTGAACGTCCTAGCTTCTCCTCCTTGACATATTGGCCTTCCCAAATCCTTGCTGGTCCTTTTCAAGGTTCCTATTAAAACATCCATGGCACCAAGCGTAAGCTCTAAAACACAATTGACTAGGTTACAACGAACCTAGAGATTTAACTGTCGTGCGTGTTCTTGTGTTATCGGTCCATACATTGTATGTATGGAAGTGATGTCCTCATCATCCTCTCCCTCTTGAATTGGAGTCGTCCTCAACTCAGGCGGTGGCTAAGGGGTGGTCGAGCAACCTTGTGGTGTACAAGGCCTTCATGCCCAAAAACAGGCTTAGTTGATTTTTGGCAAATTATGTACGTCATTTTGTTACACTGATTCCCTTCAGCTTCAAGAATATTTTGATGTGGGGACCAGCTGGGTTGGAAAGCTTATCTCCTTAGCTTTCCAATGGTATCTGTTGGGGGCCTTCGGCCTCCGAAGGTCCTCAAATACATGATTTAACAATGTTTCTGGAGTACAATGTGTGAACAGGTATCTTCGGACCTGAGTTAAAACCACAACGTGAAGAAGCACAGAAGGGGTACGAAGGATGGCGCGGAGCCGAAGCTGTGTGTAGAAGAGCTTCGGCATGATAGCGGAAAGGGAAACCGACTTAAAGATGAAAAGGCTATTTAGACCTCGATGAATTATTATAGAGTTATTAGCAGATGTAAAGGGCATATGTGTAATTTTACATGGGTTGCGTCTCGTGCCTATAAATAGATGAACAGTAACCCTATACTGTTCACGCTGACTTGGCATTTGCTTTTGCGTCACGCTTGTACTTTTACCTTCTTTCAAGTCAAAGGTACATTTGTAACCTGATATCATTTCTATTTTTCCATAGCAATTAAATAGAAATGAGTTGATAATAATACGTAATTGTTTATGTTATCTTTTATATTCCATGTAATTCCTTCTTCATTATGATATGTAATGTTTATGAAGGTATGTTCTTCATAACCTTCGTCCGAAAATCATTATATCCCAAGTGAAATAATGCTTCGAAGGACGAAGGACTTTAACGTTTAACATTTTTTGTGTTGCCTTGTTCTTAACTCTTAGCATTTGAGAACAAGCCCCCAACATTGGCGCCCACCTCCGGTGAACTCACTTCCACTTTTTGAGTTTCGAACACCTTCGGCAAGCATCGACCTTCGTCATGCCGCCAAAGAAAGCTTCAGCAACAGGGGTTGTAGCTCTGCAGCCGCTGGACCCAAACCAGGAGACCCTTTCTCTTCGAGAGGCCCGAAGCCAGAAGAGAAAGGCCACCAGTCCAACGCCCCTGGAGGACGACTTGGACCAAGAGATCAGGAATATGGAGATGCTCCATCAGCAAGTACAAAGGAAGAAGGAAAAGATGGCTCGGCTAGCTGATCTACAAAGGCAGATAGACGAAGCCTCTGAAGAAGTTCGTCATCTTGCTCAAGATGAGCAAAACCGAAGGCCTCAGCACAGAGAGCTTCATCAAGAGGGCTTCTTCAACGAGGATGACTGGTATGAGGATTTCCATCATGGAAATTTTGCTTTTGATGATGCTTCTCCTCTGTCAGCAGAACTGCAGGCTACACCTTGGCCTCCGTCTTACAAGCCACCCCAGCTCCCCATGTATGACGGACACTCAGATTCGAAGCAGTTTCTGATGAGTTACGAAGCAACAATATCTTCCTATGGCGGCAACACAGCGGTCATGGCGAAATCTTTCGTCATGGCAGTCAAAAATGTTGCACAAACCTGGTACTCCTCTCTTCGGCCAGGAACAATCACATCATGGCAAAAGCTGAAGGACATGCTGGTCACCAGTTTTCAAGGGTTTCAGACGAAGCCAGTTACCGCTCAAGCTTTGTTCCAGTGCACGCAAGATCAAGAAGAATACCTCCAAGCGTATGTCCGAATGTTCTTGCGCTTGAGGGCACAAGCGCCAACAGTGCCCAATGAAATTGTCATTGAGGCCATGATTAAGGGGCTTCGGCCAGGACCTTCATCCCAATACTTCACCAGGAAGCCCCCTCAGACCCTGGAGAAACTGCTTCAGAAGATGGATGAATACATCCGCGCTGACAATGACTTTCGACAGAGAAGGGAGGAAGCTTACAGGTTCTCCGAAATGGCCATGGGCTTCGGAGGGAGAATCCATCCTAGGCATGTCAGATCAATTCATTCCACTCAGAATGATGACAGGGGAAGTCAGCAGCAGAGGCCGCAATATTCCTCCCAGGCTTCGGGGCAGCAACAGAGCTATCCTCGGCCCCCAGCTCCAAGGGGCAGAGGCGCCAGGGGCTTCGGAGGAAGGTTTGGGGATCAGCCCAGAAAAATTTATTGCCTATTCTGTGGTGAGGACAAGGGCCACACTACCAGGATGTGCCATGTCACCATCCAGAAACAGAAAGAGATAGTAGAAGCTGCAGCCCAACAGAGCCAACCGAAGCAAGTTATGCATACTGCTTCGTACCACTCACCGTATATTCCAGAGTATGTGGGTAACCACCCTGCAGCTTCTATTGCTTCGGCAAGCCAACCTCAGGCATCTTGGCAACAGCCTCCACCTCCACCACCAATGCAACGAGGC
The DNA here is from genome assembly GCF_902167145.1 of Zea mays. Lineage (NCBI taxonomy): Eukaryota > Viridiplantae > Streptophyta > Magnoliopsida > Poales > Poaceae > Zea > Zea mays. Next base: position 106,946,761 of record NC_050102.1, read on the forward strand.
CAGCAGCCAGAAGGGAGTCAGCACACTCACCACCAACGAGACTTCAGAGAGGAGTCCGAAACTCGCACAGTCAATAGTATTGTGCCAGAATCGAAGCATATCTACTAACAGATATCCTACCTCGGCAATAGTTTTTGCATTCAGTATCATTTTCTTTTTAATAAGGAACAATTATTGAAAGCCTAAGTGTTTTTGGTGTTTTCAATTTCTTGTAATAGCTTCGTTTTTGCCATAGTAAAAATATACCTTCTCCACAGAATAACGGAGTTGCCGAAGCATAAGAACTTATGGTTACAAGGAGAACCTCCGAAATAACAAAAAGTCGTTCTAAGGAACGCAGCATAAGTTTCCCGAAGCAACAAAAAGTCGTTCCTAAGGGAGCGCAGCGTAAGTTTTCTGCTCAAAAGTCATTCCAAAGGGAATGCAGAGCTTACAGCGAAAAATAAACGTTGATACCGCCGAAGTAGAAGGCGAAGAAGCTCCTAAGGGAGGCTTACAGCGAAAAATAAACGCTGATACCGCCGAAGTAGAAGGCGAAGAAGCTCCTAAGGGAGGCTTACAGCGAAAAATAAACGCTGATACCGCCGAAATAGAAGGCGAAGAAGCTCCTAAGGGAGGCTTACAGCGAAAAATAAACGCTGATACCGCCGAAATAGAAGGCGAAGAAGCTCCTAAGGGAGGCTTGCAGCAAAAAGTCAGCGCTGATCTTTGGCACAAATATCATTTTGCATAACATCACATCATCACATCATTTGCATAGCATAACAACATACATCATATTGCATCAATGACGCAAGAAGGGGGTTCAATGTTGATCTTCGGAGATTGTTTCGAAGAAGCAGTGCCAAGGCACAAAATAATTATTGAAGAAGCATACCTTCGTCAAACTCTAAAATGAAAAGATCTATTGCTTACTGATTTTACGACGATTGGATGTTTTTATGAAATATGGATATTCTTCACGAAGCATGAAAAGAAGGGAAGGTGTTTTTTTCGCCGAAGGCTCAAAAACGGTATGTATGTAAAGTTTCATGCATCGTAAAGAATTAAGTTACAAGCAACTTATATATTACATTCAAAATTATAAAAATATTACACACTTTGTTCAGCAAATATTACATTCCAAATGTTTTTACAATAACAGTTATTCTTCTTTCAAAATTGCTTCCGCAGCTTCGTTCAACAGTCGAGAAACAGCTTCATCTAAAATAGCTTCGGCCATTTTAGTGATTTCTTCCTCTCTCTTTGCTTCTGGGACGGCCGTTGGCTCGAAGGGCTCTGGGGAAGGAGATAGCTCAGCTGCGATAGAAAACGTAAATAAGTTCGAAGTCGCAAAAATAAAACATAAAGTTAGAAGTTATTAAGCAATACCTATCCTCCTTTCTAGTTCCGCGGTTTTTTCAGCTGCCTTCATCGCTTTTTTGCATCATGAGAATCTTTTTCACTCTTTTTTATTATCTCGTGTGCCATCTTTCGGCCGCCATTCTCCCAGATGTCAGTAAAGAATTTTCCGCCCACTAAGCTGGCTTCGGCCGAAGGGTCTTTTGTATCTTCAATACTTAAAGTAGCATCGGCTTGAGCCAAAGTTTTCACATGATCGCAGCCTGATTTCTCCAAAATAGCCACGATTCCTCGGGCACCTGAGAAAGCGCAGATATCCCCACGACCACTCAAAACTTCCTCAAAAGCTTCAGCTTCGTTGCTGATCTAATCAATTGGGCCTTCAGGATCACCTCTTACGAAGTTGTCTTCGTTAGAGAGTGCGCCAACATTGGCGAAGCTAGTTTTTATTTTCTTAACACACTTTATAGACTTTTCATAACACCTTTCCTTGGATGCACGAAGTTCTTCAACGTTTTTCTCTAAATGATTTGTCCATTGTTCACTAATTTCTCGTTTAGCTTCTGCAACTGCGCATTTTTATTTAGCTTCGGCTAGCTGTTTCCGAAGATCCTCAATTTCGCGCTTCTGGGCCTCAGCTTGGGCTTTGGAAGCAGCCTCGTCTTCTTTTATTTTATTCACCAATGAATTTAATATTTTATCTTTCTCAAGACCTTCGTTCCTTAGCTCAATTACTTCGGAACGAAGGTTGTTTAAAGCCATGGTGCACCCTTCATCTTCGGCACATTTTTGCGCTCTAAGGGCATTGCTGAGAATAAGGCCCTGCAAAAGGAATGTGATATTAATAAATAAACACACGAATTTAACCACACAAAAAGTGTATTTTTCTCACCTTTAAGCTGTTATATGCTAAGCTGTCGGCCAATTCATCTTTTGACAAAACTGAAAGCCCATCTTCAAGAGTTGGGAATCCAAAGCTTCTTGCCATCTCCCGGCAGACAGAGATCTCCTTGCTGTCTGGGAGACAGTACAAGAAGTCTTCTTCTCCACTGCCATTGAATATCAACACCCCTTTCGGATATTTTAATTTCTGGGCATAATGATGAGCTTCTCGTTTTTCTTCTTCAAATAGTATTTTGCCCGAAGCATGTCGCACAATATAATCAGGCAATTTGGAAGGTGCTTCGGGAGTTGAAGAAAGAGTTTTTTCAGACAGAATTTGCTTTAAAGTTTCCTTTTTACTTTCTCCTTCGGTTTCCAAGGATTTTTCTTTGGCAGACTCTGAAGGTCCAGTTTTGATTTCAGCCTGGTGCTTTGTAGTTTTGCCTCCAGAGGCTGTTGTTTCAATTTGTGCTTTTTGAGCTTCGGCAACTTTTTTCGGCGTAGAGCTTGAAGACTTTATTGTCTCCAGTACATCCAAAACATTAACCATCCTTTTTCTTTTGGGGGTCATAGTCGGACCCTTCTGAGTTTGTGGCACTCCAACTTTTGTCGAAGGGCTTAAAATTTCTGATACTTTTGTCCCTTCAACTTTTGACTCTTCAGTTCTTTCAGCCTTCAGTGTTGCAGACAGCTCTTTAGCTTTCTGCGCAGGTATAGGTTTTTTGACTTCAGTAGCCGAAGTAGCCTCGCCGACAAAATCGGGCACTGTGGCCGGCTCAATATAGCATGGCCGGTGCGTAAGAACCTTCACCTTTTTTCTCTTCGGCGTTGGCTCACTAGGAGCGGCCGAAGCAACTTTCTTCACAGAAGTTGTACCTTTTCTTTTTTGACCCTGTATTGGGTAACGGTAGTCAGGATAGACGAATCCAATAGCATCAAAAACTCTGTTCAGCCTCTTCTTTTTCCGACCATCGAAGTTCGCTGCTAGCGCATTATCTTCCGTCTTGGAGTATGGCCCAAGCAGTTCATCGCTTGTGGCTTCAATACATTTCAGCCAATCATCATCTGGCTCGACAAATTTACCCTCGTATCTGAAGGTGAACTTCATCCTAATCAGCCCACCTTTGTCAGGCTTGGTAATAGTTTCTTTTGGCATTTCCCACTTTTCTACAAGTGGCCATACTCTGAAAGCTATGTGCTCCTGGACTAAATCTCTTGTCCCGATGGAAGAGCAGACTATGTCGAAGGCCCACTGGCATTCTTCTGCTGCTTCATCTGTTTCCATCTTCGGTTTCCGGAGTCCAAAACGCTGCCAGATAGGGTGCATGATGATATCTTTAATATCTTCTCGTGCCTTCAAATCGTTTTTCACATATAAACCATTCCTTCATCCAGTCCCCGGGCCATCTCTTTCGAAAAGTTGGCACGGGACAGCTTGACCCAGAGCTGGCACCGAAGCTATAACAGCCAAAATTGTTATGATATTGCTATTTACCCCAGGGTTTTGTCTCATATACTAGCTCATGTAAATTACAAAAGCTTTTTGCATTTGGCTCCAAGCCCTGGCTCCTCACGGCCCAGACAAAGATTCTCATTCTTATGATTGCTTTAGGCGTAATTTGATGTAGGTAGACTTGATAAATCTTTAAAACCTCAACCATAAATTTGCTTAATGGAAACCGAAACCCAGCCTTAAAAAAGCTTCTAAAGATCACAACTTCATTCTCTTCGGGAGTAGGCACAGTCCTCTCTCCGTCATCAGCCCTTACAATAGACATGTCCCGAAAATATCTTCCCCTCATATTATCAAGATGACTTTATTTAATAGTTGATTTTCCAAAAACTGTATGACTTGGTCGCCAGGGTCGATCTTCGGAGTCTTCTCCACCACTTTCCACATCATAACTGTCGCTATCACCAGTATCTTCAGACAAGCCTTCCAAAATCTCCCTGGTAATCTTCTCTGTATTTGTCTTTGCCATTAATTCAAGAAAACCAAGATTCTTCTCATCAGAAAGGCTCAGTTTCGCTTCAGCAACAGCTTTTTTATCTTGAGACATCTTCGGAGGTGCTGAAAAACTGCTCTCGAATATGAAGCTTAAAAACTCAAAGCCAAGAAAGTGTTGGTGCGCAAGGGCTAAAAATTGGGCAAGCAAAAGAAGATGGCAAGGGAGTGTGTCAAATGAATCTGCGATGTGCTCTTATTTATATGCCGAGTACGTCGAAAACTGAAGGGTCCAGCTTGTTAGTGGCTGTTGCTATTCTAGCAAAGGGAAGGTGTTTTTTCGGACCTTCGGCTCGAGGCCTTCGTCCATATCGCAATCTGAATTTATCATTCTAACAAATTAATATTGTGAGGGGCTACTGTTGGGGGCCTTCGGCCTCCGAAGGTCCTCAAATACATGATTTAACAATGTTTCTGGAGTACAATGTGTGAACAGGTATCTTCGGACCTGAGTTAAAACCACAACGTGAAGAAGCACAGAAGGGGTACGAAGGATGGCGCGGAGCCGAAGCTGTGTGTAGAAGAGCTTCGGCATGATAGCGGAAAGGGAAACCGACTTAAAGATGAAAAGGCTATTTAGACCTCGATAAATTATTATAGAGTTATTAGCAGATGTAAAGGGCATAGGTGTAATTTTACATGGGTTGCGTCCCGTGCCTATAAATAGATGAACAGTAACCCTATACTGTTCACGCTGACTTGGTATTTGCTTTTGCGTCACGCTTGTACTTTTACCTTCTTTCAAGTCAAAGGTACATTTGTAACCCGATATCATTTCTATTTTTCCATAGCAATAAAATAGAAATGAGTTGATAATAATACGTAACTGTTTATGTTATCTTTTAAATTCCATGTAATTCCTTCTTCATTATGATATGTAATGTTTATGAAGGTATGTCCTTCATAACCTTTGTCCGAAAATCATTATATCCCAAGTGAAATAATGCTTCGAAGGACGAAGGACTTTAACGTTTAACATTTTCTGTGTTTCCTTGTTCTTAACTCTTAGCATTTGAGAACAAGTCCCCAACAGTATCTAGAACGTACAAAAAAGGAGCCTAGATGTGTCCTGAACGTCCGCTTTTCATGAGGCACACTCCTGCAGTCCGAATTGGATCCGCGAATAAACTGGACTTCAACTCCCCTTGAGCTTGGGACTCTATTATTGATTGGGACTTGACCATATAGTTGATGTACATGTACTCATCAGGTCCCATGGGTCATGAGGCCTAGCTAACTCCCAGACGTAGAGGGGCCACGATCAACCCTACGAAGCGGCGACCGCCCCAAGTCTTAGTGCGAAGTAGGGCCCCCAGGGGTCGAGTGAGATGGAAGAGGGTCGAGCAAACTGCACCTAGCCTAAGGGGGTCGACTAAACCAGATACGGGAGGGCGAACCGCACGCCATTCGAGGGCCAAACATTGGAGGTTGATCGCCCCATACTTGGCCCCAAACATTACAACAGTCGTCGCAACATGGAGAAGAATGGGGTTCATCCCTATTATGCCTAACCTCCATACATATTATGTCTAAATCAACTACAAGCTCCCATTCCACTCGTACAGAAGTGGAAAATGATGTTCGGATGGACTACGGAGACATGGCAAACCAACGGATATAGGGGGTACAAATGAGGCCATCGATATGCTAGCCCATCCCGAAGGTGAGAATTACTGCCATAGTTGACACTATGCTACCAACTCCACTATAGGCGGTCTGACGGGGCCGGTGATGGACGCTTGTACGGATCACTATGCTCCCAGGAATCGCACGTAGCCCCTCTAATTATGAGAATTTAGCAAGGTCATGGCTACTGGAAAGCAAACGACGTGGAAGAAGGATGTTAGCGGAGTGAGGCATAATCGTCCTTCTCGTAGACATCATCAGTCCTTCCTCTTCACAATAGGAATCGACCCCTCCCTTGTCATATAAAGGGGGGGCTCAAGTCCTAACTCAAGGACAAAAAGAAAGGACTCAACTTCATACGCAAAACCAGAGACTTGGGAGCTCCTCCCTCTCTTGACAGCTTGTAACCCCTGCTACGAGCAGTCTGATGTCGATAGCGCAAGTCACCAAAAACTAGAGTAGGGGCATTCCGTCCGAACCAGTATAAACTCATGTCCTAATAGCACACCATTCAAGTCCTAAAACATGTACCATAAATTTACTCGCCGACGCTTATTCGAAACGCCGACATTATCCTTAGTAGTTCTCTCTATTATTAATGCATAACCCATTTCTCTCTGACGCAATTTTTTTTATTATGGTGTCTTAACCGACCATAAATTTACAGTCTAATTTTCTTCTCTTTTCTCTCGTCCACCAACCGTAAATTTACGAGTAGTCTGATGTCGATAACGCAAGTCAGCTTCTCTATCCTCTTTTCTCTTGTTCACCTTAGTATTTAATCTGCTTACCGCCTTCTACTATACTTGCTCTTACCGAGAGGTCGTTTGGATTGCCGATTTTGGTACAAACCCTTAAAAAGAGTTTGAATTATTACTCAGATAGCCGTACTCCCGCTTAGATTTGTAGAGCCGGCCTTTCGTTCAAACGCTCCCCTTGGGCTTGTAATAACATGTTAAACAGGAACCAGCTTAGTAACATTGCTAGTAACCTTTCGTTCCAGCTTAATTAGTAACCAGCTTGTGTATCTTAACAGGTGGGTTCGGTTGCCCCGGAACAATTGCAATTGTCTGAAACCATTTCGATCAGGAATGCTTACCTAATTTGTATAAGGTTTAATCACTTGGAACAATTCCTGCACCATTACTGACAATGGTCTGAAATATGGCCAGAGCCTGCGTAGTAAGGCGCAGATCGACACTCACAAAGCCCTTTTTCCTTACCAGGGGCTGTTCCATTATCAACTGTGATAATCATGTTGGTCATCTTTGCAGAGCCTGAGCAAAGGCAGAGAATCCAAACAAACCCTTACACTAGTCTAAAACAAAACACAGGTTGTCCGCGATAATCACTTAGTCCCGTTTGTTTCGTTAGAATTAAATTTCATTTTAATAATTATAATTTAGACAAAACTAATTAATTTCATATATTTATATATGTAATATATTTGTATATTATTCTAAATCATATAAGAGAGATAATTATATACTACATTTATGTTATAGCAAAGCAGGTAGAATAGTGTGCTATAAGTTGTACATCGTAAACATAGCATGTAAATCTATAAAATCAATTTTTATCTCTCACCTTATGAATTTGAGATAGTCTTATATGATAACTTTAGAAAGTGGTGAAATGGCACATTCTAAAAAATTAACCTATTCTATTAGTAAGATTTAATTCCTCAAAATGAAAGGAAACAAACGGGACATTAACGTCACAAAAAAAATTAAAGGAGCAAGTGATTCGTGATGCACTATCACAATGACAAATCTGCAGTAATAGAGTTCGCAAAAAGCAATCATTAGGCCACCAGTGTTGGCCCAGCAATCAAGTGACCACAGAATGTGACTTCAGAATTCAATATATATCCTCAGTCGCCTGCCAAGGAAGTAAGGACGAAAACACATGCATTGCAACAGATTTCCAAAAATGACTACAGAAGAAGGCGCCAAGACATGGATGTAAACAAATCAGTTGAGCGAACGAATGAAGAGAGCACGAGTGGTTCTCTGGGCACATGAACACAGTTGACAATTCATTACAGTAAACTCGAGAACGGGTGATACTACGTGAAGAGTCTACAATGGAGGGAGAGGACATCAAACACATTATCAACCAAAAGACTAAAGAAATGATTGAACAAAATACTGTATGTGTGAGGATACAGTATGGTCCAGACTTCTTCCAAATGTAGCTCATCAGAAGAAGGCAAATTGTCCCACTATTACGTCCTCGTCAAGTATGGCTGTTCATCCATGATCTAGATATTATACAAAATACAACAGGACCTGAAAGATAGTTATGCATTAGATTTAACCCAGACGTTCACTTCGATAGAACTTGCTTGAAAGTGCCCACAGAAACTTTTTCGTTTGCAATGGTGAAGAACATAAATATGTACTGTTAAACATAATCAGAAAATAGAATATCACAGAGAAGTCCTTATCTCACGTTTTGACCACTGGAAAATTAGCGTTGTAAATTCAGTACTTGTTTTAAAGACTACAAGAAGGCAAAATGACAAAAAAATGATCTTGCAAGATCAGCAATTCACCCATGCACCCCGTGCCTACAGCTGACAAATCCAAATCCTTCCATGTTTAGTTTACAAAAACCAAGTGCACATTCTAGGATGACAGCCAAAAAAGGAAGAGAATACATAATTTGCTTGCATGATCATACTATCTTTCATATTGCATTACATATATCAATTGCTAGCATACTTTATTCAAAGCAAACAGCCACATCTAATCTACAAGGGGATGACATGTACAATGTTAGTTTGTTATTTGCCAATGTCTAACCTCTGAAAAGGTGAAGACACAAGATTAAAGGCCATGACACACAATACTTGTTTGGTGTCAGAATGCTACAATTTTTGTATTTAGGAATTTGGATTTAGGGTTACTTGACAATTTAGTATTAAGACTTCAAATTTGTTTCTTGATAGGCGAGATTGTAATAATATTATAAATCTAAGGGAATCAAGTGGCACATTAGTTATTAGGACTGTACTCCCTCCGGTATCACAATTCTGGTCGTCCTGAAGATGTAGCCAATTTCAAAATTGAAGTCGTTTTGGAGTATTTTGCTCTGCGCTGGACCAAATAGCCCCTGCACGTGGCCATGCATTAAACCAAACTCGAGGAAAAAAATGGTGATGTGGGGCTTTGAACCGCGACCTGACCCAACCATGCAGTTGTGATTGAAGTGGACCTGATGCCTATTTAATAGGGGCATATACGGAGAAATTACATGCAATTAATCGCTCCTTGGTATAACAAATGGTGTCCTAAACGACCTTAATTTTGAGTATGGAGGGAGTACTCGCTTTCTCAGTCACTATTTTGACTTCTTTTGATGTAGAGGTCAACTAGGCCAAGAGTTACTGCATGCATGCTTGGGTCCAATTTTCTAGCTCAATAATCACTGAAGAATATATATAACTTCAAGGCATGGAACTGCCAACTTGCTTCCCTTATCTAATGTTTTCATAGGCAATCCATTAATCAGTTTTGCTTTACTGGATTACTAAGAATATGCTCGCAAGAAACACCCAATGTTCAGAATTGCAATTTTCCAATTGTTTCTTATACTTCTCCTATTTTTCATCCTTTTGTTATTGACATGTTAAGAAAAAATCCCTCCCTCTCATAGGTTCATTACCCTCTCGCACCATGCGCGGCCCCGTCGACGCCCACGGCTCGCTCATCTACCACCACCGCCGCCACATCACTACCTCGGCACCTGCTGACCCGGGCCCGTCGACGAGCCCGGTGCGCTTCGCCGACCCCGTCGTCGTCTATCACCGCCGCGAGTCGGCCACGCCTGCGGCCCCCGACGTCCCGGCAGACCGCCCCGAACCACTGGTGTACCACCCGGTCGCCATCCACCGCGACCCCGGGCACGTCCACCCGATGGTGACCCGGCAAGCCGTCGGCGTTCTTCGACCTGTCGACCGGCTGATCTTGGCAGCTAATACGACTACCACTCCACCGGAGGCCTCCCCGGTCCCCTCCTCCGTTCGCAACGCTCTCGCCGACCCACACTGGTGACGCGCTATGGAGAAGGAGTACGCGGCCCTCCTGGCCAACCACACCTAGGACCTGGTGCCGTGTCCGCCAGGCACCAACGTGGTCACCGGCAAGTGGTTATTTCGCCACAAGCTTACCTCGGACGGCTCCCTCGACCGCTACAAGGCCCGTTGGGTCCTTCGGGGCTTCAGCCAACGCCCTGGAGTGGACTACGACGAGACATTCATCCCCGTCGTCAAGTTTGACACTGTTCGCACCGCCCTCTCCCTCGCCCTCTCCCGGGACTGGGTGATCCATCAGCTCGACGTCAAGAATGCCTTCCTCCACGGCACTCTGACGGAGACTGTCTACTGCAGCCAGCCCACCGGCTTCGTCGACGAAGCTCGTCCGGATCTGTTCTGTCGGTTGAACCGCTCCCTCTACGGCCTCAAGCAGGCGCCGCGGGCCTGGTACAGTCGCTTCGCTTCCTACTTGGCCTCCATCGGCTTCGTCGAGGCCAAGTCGGACACGTCCCTCTTCATCTACCGACGCGGCGACGACACCGTCTTCCTTCTGCTCTACGTCGACGACATTGTGCTCACGGCATCCACCGCCGACCTTCTTCAGCGCACGATCGTCGCCCTGCAGCGGGAGTTCGCGATGAAGGACCTGAGACCCCTCCACCACTTCCTCGACATCACCGCCGAGCGCCGGCCCCAGGGTCTCTTCCTCCATCAGCGCCAGTACGCCATCGACATACTGGAGCGGGCTGGCATGTCTGACTGCAAGCCCTGCACCACGCATGTCGACACTCAGGCGAAGCTCTCCGAGGACGACGGGGCCCCGGTCGCCGATGCGACGTCCTACCGGAGCCTGACCGGCGCGCTCCAGTACCTCACCTTCTCCAGGCCTGACATCGCCTACGCCGTCCAGCAGGTGTGCCTGCATATGCACACCCCGCGGGAGCCTCATCTCACCACTCTCAAGCGGATCCTGCGCTACCTCTGCGGCTCCCTCGACTACGGCCTCCTACTTCGACCATCCCCGACGCCGGACCTCATGGTCTACACCGACGTCGACTGGGCTGGTTGTCCAGACACGTGTCGATCCACCTCCGGTTACGTCGTGTTCCTAGGCGCCAACCTCGTCTCCTGGGCCGCCAAGCGGCAGCCCGTCGTCTCTCGCTCCAGTGCTGAGGCCGAGTACCGCGTCGTGGCCAACGATGTGGCAGAGGCCTCCTGGCTGCGACAGCTCCTCCACGAACTCCACAGTCCCCTCCAGCGCGCCACCCTCGTCTACTGCGACAATATCAGCGCAGTCTACCTCTCCACCAATCCCGTGCAGCATCAGCGCACGAAGCACGTGGAGATCGACCTGCACTTCGTCCGCGAGCGTGTTGCCGCCGGTGACGTTCGGGTTCTCAGCGTCCCCACCACGCTGCAGTTCGCCGACATCTTCACCAAGGGGTTACCGTCGAGTGTATTTTTAGACTTTCGCTCCAGTCTCAACATCTGTACAGGATAGAGTTGTGACTGCGGGAGGTGTTAGAATACCCGTTTAGGGTTTGGGGTTTTCCCCGTGTATTACTATCTTACCCCTCTGTAATGGGTCTGGCCCAGTCTATTAATACAACACCCTAGACCCTGTTAGGGTTAGGGTTTCACTATCCAACTATTATCAACATAACCCTTTCCCTCCACTCCACTGCAGCTACAGGGATCAGCCATTGCATCAGTACTGTCAGGATCCACCAATACCACCCTTCTCTCAATTCTCAACTTCCAACTCTCCTGTGCTAAGGTCCCATGGGCATGTCCACACTCCACAGTTCTCCTAACTCCAACAGTACCCACCAAATCCCAGTCAAAGTGTGTGGGTGACAGGGGGAGACTGATTGATTTGTAGTGGTTCTCAATTTCTCATTCTCATTTGCAAAAGAGCCAAGATAAACTGAACAAAACTTAGATACTATAGAAATATTGTAATGCAATCTTGGATCCAGTTACCCCTGTCCCAACTTTAGTAGCGACCGCTGCCACATAGAAAGATGCCAAAACTCCACATATCATGTATTCATGTCGCAGCCAACCTGCATCAGCGATGATATTACACTCCTGGTCTCCTGTTGCTACTAACTAGCAGACAATTGCTTGGATTCATGGATGAAAATGGATGTGAACAGCAGCATAAGGTAGGGTCAGTTAAAAAATAGATTGGCCTTAAAAACAGTGGGAGGTGGAACGGGTACTGTTGCAACAGGAGACTGATGAGATCATGGATATATCAGTCTGCTCTGAAAATTCAGATGAACGGTGGTGACCAAAACAAAATGGACCTTAACAGAGGATTTTAAACAAGAAACATGAAAATTATAGGGGCATGCATTAAAAAATAGGTGTCTCTTGAGGGCATAAACAAAAGTATCCATTACCATAATGTCAGTCACGGTTTCAGAGAGCATTGACCAGGTCATATTTCCCCAGGGCTGAAAAAAGCAAAATTCATTTAGGCCCCGTTCGGCACGCCAGGATCCAAGCCAGGTCAGTAATCAAGCCAACCCAGGATCGAGTGAATCATGGGTTGTCACTCATTCCTGGTCACCAGCCCGTTTCGTGAATCAGTCCGGAAGGTAGGTCACCTGGACTCATTCCAGGCCGAGGATTGAGGGATGGGAATCAAAATCAGGCGGGTTTGTTTCCAGCCCAGGTCAAAACGAACAGCTCTAGCAGGCTGGACCAGATTCTAAACCGGGCTGATTCGTTCCTCCCAGAATGAGGCAGGGAATGGGCTTATCCGGCCAAAACGAACGAGGCCTTAGGTGTAAATTTACCATGGGTGGTAGGCAGATGGCAGAAAATCAGGTCACAAGGTCATCTTGGTATAAAACAGGGGGCTCAATGCACACTTCGACGGTGCTTCAATGGTCTCGAGTTCACTTTTTTTATCAAGATAGATGTCTTATGTGTAGGAGTTTCAATTTGATCAGCCCACTTTGACTAGCATTACAAATTACCTCACTGTCATTTTTTACTTTGTTGCATGCAATTAAATATCAAGCAGTTCTCCAATTTACTAACAAATTGCTTGGAACGAATTATTGGCATTTTTGTTTGGAATATTTGGGACACTACACATGTACTTGGAATTATCTCTTACCCAAGTGAGGTGCTGTGCGCCTGTGCCAACAGTATCAAAACCATTAGTGTACAGACACGATGTTTATGAGCACGAATATTTAGGGCATGTTTGGTTCAGCTTTTTCTGATCAACTTTTCTGAGAATCTGACTGTGGAGAGAATCTGACTGTAGGAAGAATATGAGTATCGTGGGCATTACGTGCAAAGAAAAATTAAGTGGTGCAAAGGTTTCAGGATCTAGAAAGCGACGGATTCCTACTATCATGACAACTCGGCCGATTCTGTGTTCATGTTGATTTTGGATGATTTTTACCAAAGCAATTTTTATAGAAGCGGTCTGAAAAGCTGGATGTTTGATAGTCCAGAGTACCTTTTGGTGGCCAGAAGCTGAAAAAGCCCAAACAAACAGTGCCTCAGAAGGAAGAACCATCCATTTTTTTCCCTTTCCTTACGACAAGCTAGCACTATAAACATATCATATGTCCTCATAATATCATAAAACAAATGCCATTAGGCACGGTATCTATTAGAGTAAAGTGGTGACTGTGAGTAAGTGATATACAATTATGCAACTCAGTAAATATCATTCATTGCAAGCTACAAATGTAATGCAGGAGTTAAGGAAAGCTTCTTGTAAAGCATTTAGAAGTAGATTTTGGTATCACCGCTGTAAGACAAAAGAAACTAGTAGCAGGTTGTTTCACTAAGGATTCTTCCATCCTGATTAGTCCACTGTAATACAATCGCCATAAATCTCCTAGTTGATCGCACACTACCATGTCAATTGCTAAATCGGCGAAGAATCAGTATCAAGTTTAGAAGTTCCTACTTAAACAGAGCACTAAATGTAAATAGATCACAGAGAAGCGAGAACAAGAAGATTATCTCACCTCTCAGTCCGCTCCAGCGCTGCTGCCACCGCCGAGCGGGTAGGACACGAGCTCCCTAACGGTGGCCCCGACCTCGACGAGCGCGATGTCCATCCCGTACCCGGAGACGGGAAGCAGCTTGAGCTCTCGGAGCACGCAGAAGGCCTCCGCCATGCGGCCGCGGGGCACGTCGACGGCGACGGCGCACCGCGGTAGCCAGTGGTCGGGCCGGAACGCGTCGGGGACCTCGACGCCAGCGTCCTTCCGCAGCAGCTCGCAGAGCTGCGCATGGAGGCCGAGCAGCGCGGCGGTTGGAGTGGGCGCGAGGAAGAGAACGTTGTCGTGCGGGGAGGAGGAGGCGGAGGCTGGGAGCGCGGCGAGCGAGGAGAGCGCGAGCGCGAGCGGGTCGAGGCGCGACGCGAGCGCGCGGAGCGAGGGTGCGAGGCGGAGGAGCGGATCCCCGCCCGCGCCGGTGCCAGGAGGCGGGAGCGCGGCGGCGGGGAGGTGGAGCAGCGGGAGGTGCGGGCGGGCGGCAGCGTCGATGAGGCGGCTGCCTAGCTGCCGCCGCGCCAGCGCGTTCCACGCTTTGAGCACCTGGTTCTCCAGCGCCGGGTCGAAATAGAGCTCCACGGCGTAGTAGAATCCGGTCGCGAAGGTAGATGGCGGAGGCGGGGCAGCCCGGGGCGTGCCCGGAGGAGTCGTCGAGACGGCGGGGGCCGAGGGGCAGCCGCCGCCGCCGGCCCCGGCTGCGGAGGGCACGGTGCCTTGCGCCATCGGGGATGGATTCGGGATTCCGACGGGGGGGGGCGGTGGGGAGGGGCTGGGGTTTTTCGACACGAATCGATCGAGGAATTCGGAGGAGAGAGATCTCGTCACGAATCGAGTCGGGGGGTAGATGACTCCGCTCCGGACTCACTGTAGTGCACGGTGTAGTGGTGTACCGTGCACGCTTTGGCCTCGCTCTGCCTCTGCTGCGGACTACGGTCCAGTGGGGAGTCACTGAGAAGTGGGGCGGCATGTTGCGGTGGACTGGTGGTAAACGACGGGACCAACTGCTGAACACAAAGGAATTGATGGACATGTTCCCAATTTTGATTAGGAACGCGTAGCCATATTTAGGCCGTTTGCAGGATTCTATTCAAAGTTTACCAAAACAATATT
The DNA here is from genome assembly GCF_902167145.1 of Zea mays. Taxonomy (NCBI): domain Eukaryota; kingdom Viridiplantae; phylum Streptophyta; class Magnoliopsida; order Poales; family Poaceae; genus Zea; species Zea mays. The sequence goes on from NC_050102.1 coordinate 106,961,798, forward strand.
GTTTTACTGTACTGTTCGCATAGTAGAGTTTGAATATGAGTATAGGTATAGATAAGCTGCTAGAGATAGCTATAGATAACAGCCCGGGCTGAGCCAGCTCGCTTAGATTCAGTGTAGCTCGGCGAGACGAGGCTCATGAGCTTACAACCAGCCGAGTCGAGCCGATTTTTTTAGCTCGAAAATTCCTCAGACCGAGTCGACCCAGCTAGCGTGGCACGTGCGCGTGCGGCCCAACTTTTCAAATTCAACGACGTCAACAGAGTAATCGAGCAAGTCTCGTAGTCACAGCCATCCGTACGATGAGAACTGAGACGTGCTTGTTGGGCACTGACACAAGCGGACACGCTATCACGTGGATCCAAACACTTAGAAAGCAAGTGAGATCTCAGGTGCGCGACAAGACAAATAGTAGGAAATTGTAGCTTCTGGACCCATGTGAAGTCCTTGGCACCTCGCATCACCTTTAGAAATGATAGGCTTCGCTTGACTGACTTCGAGATGAATCTGTTCACAGCTGCGATGTGGTCGGTTAGCTTTTGGACCTCTTTCATTGTATGTGGCGGATGCATTTCTACTATGGCCCTGATTTTATTAGGGTTCACCTCAATGGCTTTCCTTGATACTATGTAGCCCAGAACTCAGCCCCTGTGGATGCCGAAGATACATTTTTTGGGTTGAGCCAGAGTCTGGCCTCTCTCATGTTAGAGAAAGTCTCTACCAAGTCTGACAGCTGATCAGCTTTTCTTTTGATTGCGACGACAATGTCGTTGACGTAGGTGAAGATGTTTCTGTCAACCTGGTCCTTGAGTATTATAGACTGCGTGAGGCGGGAGAAAGTGGACCCGGTGTTTTTGAGGCCTTTGGGCATCCTCACAAAACAATAGGTGCTGAAGGGGTGACGAAACTAGCATTCAGCTTGTCCTCTTCGCTGAGGGATATTTGGTGGTAGCCTAAGAAACAATCAAGGAGGGACATGACTTCACAGACTGCTGCCGAGTCGACTATCTTGTCGATGCGAGGGAGTGGGAACTCGTCTTTAGGGCAGGCCTTGTTTAGGCAGGTAAAGTCAATGCACATGCGCCTCTTTCTGTTTTTCTATTTCACCATGACAACATTTGCGAGACATACTGGGTAATCGATTGGCTCGATGATTTTTGCGTCCAGGAGTTGTTGGACCTCAGCCTTGGTTGCCTCTGTCTTCTAATCTGACATTTTGCGGAGGCGCTGCTTCTTGGGTTGCACGGAGGGTTGATGTGTAGCCTGTGCTCGGCGATATTTCGGCTAACTCTGATCAGGTCGGATGACGACCAGACGAAGACATATTTATTTATGTGCAGGCAGTCGAGCAAGCTAGCTTCCTGCTATGGGGCTAGGCCTTTCCCGGTTAACACAACATGATTGGGTAGGGTCGTGTTGAGGGGTAATTTCTTGGCCCCTTTATCACTTTGGCTTGTCGGTCTTTGCCGATGTATCTGGGCTACGCCGGTGTGTTGGCGTCCAAGCAATGGACATTCCGCTGCTCGGGGACAAAGTCTCTTTCTATGTTACAGGCCATCTGCTAATCACCGAAGACTGTAATGACTCTGCTAGGTCCTAGGATCTTCATGCATAGGTACAACCCGTGGATTGTTGCTTTGAAGGCATTGATAGCTCTTCAGCCTAGGATTGCATTGTATGGGTATACCATGTCGATGACATCGAAGGTGATGGGCTCTGTCTGTGCATTTGCACTGGTGCCGAAGGATAGTGATAGGACGATTTTCCCGAGGGGTAGGGTGGCTTTGCCTCCGAACCTGAATAGGGGGTTGTCTGTCGGTTAAAGCTGCTTCGAATTTATGCCCATTATTTTGAAGGTGTCAAGGAAGATGGTATCAGACTAACCGCAATTGTCCACGATGGCCTTGCGAATTTCCTAGTCTGCTACATTGCATTTGATGACCATGGCATCGGTGTGTGGGCCGGGGTGTTGTGGAGATTGACATTATTTGAGTCGAACGTGAGTGGAATGTGCGACCACTTTATCTAGACGACTGGTCCGTTGACAGCAACATGGTTTACGCTTTGGTAATATTCTCTCCTCTGTCTCTTTGTATCGAAGTCTGTGCTCGAGCCTCCGTTGATCACGTTTAGGATGTCGTGAACCGTAGGCTGAGGGTAGCCCTCTTCTTCTTTTGGCGGCAACGGGGGTTGCTACCTTTGATGGTGGACTGGTTGCGTAGGGGGCGGGGGTAGATGCAATCTTTCTGGGTGCGCTGGCAGCTGTTGGTAGTTTGGCTAGTATTGTGGGTAGTGGTTGTATGCTTCTTGATGATGTTGAAACTATGGTTGGAAAGTGTGTACTACAGCCTTCGCTGGTTGTTCTGGGTATTCCCTTTTCTCTTTCTTTGCATCCATCCTCTCTTTCACCTCTTTGTATGCACAACAGTCTTTGGTTGAGTGACTGGAGCTTTCATGAAATATGCAGTAAGGTTTGTATTCGCAAGGAGGATCTCGTCCATGCCCCCTTCCCCTTGGGGCCCTGCCGCCTCTTACCAGCTGGTAACTTTGGTCGTAGCTACGATGGGTGCCTTCGGGTTGTTGCTGTTGCTAAATATTGTGGATTTGGGTCTGTGGCAGAGGCTGTTGCGTTCGCACCCAAGTTTTGGAGCTCCCTGGGTGTGAAGGGTCCTTTGGATTGCGTTGTGCTTCGACCTTGCGATAGTGGAGGTCTTCGTGTAACACCCCGGGATCCACAAACACCCCGAAATGCTACTAAACTACACAACTAACATTCATATATAAAATTTCGACAGCATCTCCTTTGAAAATTTGCATAAACGTGGAAGCAACAGAGTATAAACAGATATCATGATAAGAAAACTTACTAGACATCAATAATCTGCTAGCAATGGGAAGATAACCATAACGACATAAACTGAATTAACTAGTGTGCACGACTAGTTAAAAACAAACATCCTTGACAAGAAGTTTCTAACTAAATCATGGCTCTGCCTGGGTAGCGTTATTATGAGAGTGAAGGTGGACGTGCTGCTACTTCCCTCATTCCCAACATGAATCAAGTACCTGCATTGAATAATGCAAGAGTGAGATGAAACATCTCAGCAAGTAAATTGTTTTGACGAGATATTTAAACCAAAAAATTGAATTAACCAACATTTTAAAGGGATCACAATTGAGATCATAAATACTTGTAGATATAGAACTCAATAGTCCCAAAATAACCAATGTCATCTCATTTCCTCGAACAACCACAATAAGTTGTATAACACTTCCCTGCGTCAACAATACCTGCAAATATCACTTCAAGGTATGCATAGGAATGCAATGTGTAAGTCCTCTGCCTTCATACCTCTTAGAGTATAAAACCACACCATCTGCAAATATCACTTCAATGAATGCATATGAATGCAATGCATATGTCCTCTGCCTTCATACCTCTAAGGGTATATGAAGCCGCATCGTACCACTCCTCGGGCAACGTACGATGCTAAGTTGTACCGGTACGGTCGGACCATAGGTCACGACAAAACTTCATATGCAAGTGATCATGCAATGTATATGGATGCTGCATTTATCAATATACTTCACTTCCTTCACATACAATACAAACCTCAAACAATACCTCGTCTACATTCAGATACAATACAAACCTCAGATAATACTTCATTCACCTTCAGGGGTGTGAATTAATCTCGTGGTCATACTCGAATCATCATCATCATCAATATATGATTAAGCATCAATATAATACAATCAAGTAAAGCATCACCATAGAGTTCAATTATGAAAGAATTCGATGATTCTGAATATTAGAGTGTAGGCGATGAAACAACAAGTCAAAACGGTAGCAACCACCGCTACATTCACTTGCCTTCATCGAAGAAGAAAAATGTACTAGGCATCATCCGGAGTGTAGACACCTGTTGCAGGGCATAAAACTTAGTACAAATATTTCACAAACATTTGCCAACAATCAACAAATCGCTCCTACAGTTGAAACCAAGACCCGGTGGAATGACTCCTACCCTGAACCACATGCCAAACAGCAGCAACGTTGTTTGCTAATTTTGTATCTTTAAAATTATAATAGTGGTGATATCAAACAAATACTCTGGGAGTTTCTACACAAAATACTCTACAACTTCGGTATTCAATGGATAATTAAATTTTGCCCTCTATAAGTTCTAAAACATCTGACAAGATAACTGATTGAATCTGTTTCAGATAGAAGCATAGTTAACTTCAAAATTCGATATCTCCCAAACTACTCAACCAAAAATTATGAAATTGTTCTGGCGGTAAGAACTTTTTTCCCTCTACAAAAGTCTCCATAGTTGGAAGAGCCAATTCGACCATTTACTAGATGAAACCTACCAGTAAACAGACCCGTTCATTTTTGTCAGGCAAACAGGAACAACCACAGTAAAACAAACAAAACTGGAGTTTCAAAATTCATATGAATGGACCCTTTAACAATCTGGAAAGCTTATGCAATTATCTACAACTTCGTTTACCAATCTAAAGTTTAATTCTGTTGATAAAATTGCCTAAATCTTAAGAGAACAGATTCTGCACAGAATTGTGAGACTTAAAAACTGCTATAGTCAAACTGCAATAACTTTCTGATCTGAGGTCCGATTGAGGTGTTCTTCACGAACACAGAAAGATCTACAAATTATCTACGACTCATATATAGACTTTTTATTTTTTTGAGGCCACTAAGACCACAAAAAACTGGTATGAACAGAAACTGTCGAATGTGTCATTCTGCAGAAAACTAAATTCGAGATCAAAACCTAACCCCACATCTAATCCAACCTCTAATCCTTTAATCCCCATGATCCACAACCTCCAAAAGCACATAATTACAGGGAGGAACAAGGATTTCATCCATACCTAGGGTTTTCCCCAAGAAAATCTTCAAGAAGAGATGGGGAAGAACATCTCCTTGATCCTCTCTCCCTCTTCAATTCAACGTGCTCCTCCTCTTCTCGATCCTTGCTGTGTGGAGAAGATCTCGAGGGAGGAGGAAGCCGTGGAGAGGGTAGAGGGCGCCTGCCTAAGGGGAGGAGAGGAAGAGGGAGGGGGCGGTGGCCAAAGGGGTGGAAAGGGTAGGGGTGGCTGCAACAATTGGGAGAAGGAGAGGGGGTCGACTAGGGTTGGGAAGGAGGAGGGCTCCCAACCATCGGATCGAGATCAAAGGCCCGAACACGCTCTCCCATCTGAGCTCCCGGCCCTAGCGGAAAAAATGCCAAAAGATCTACTGTTTCCCTAAGGAATGCCTCCTGAAACTCCAAACCCCAATGCCACAGAAAATGAAAGAAAATAGAAAAAGAAATTTAACTTCTTTTCAGAAAATTGGGATATCACACTCTACCCCCTTAAAAAGAATTCGTCCTTGAATTCGACCACTCCAAGCAAAGCATCCAAGGTACCCCATATAGCACCACCATTCAAAACATGGGTCCATTATTGGTCTTAATTAACACAAGAACTTCTACCTCGGACTAATTGTCTAAGGAAACTACACAACCTGATATCCAGCATGAATCAACATGCAATGAAGCTCAAAGCAAGTCATAGATGCAATCAACACTACGATTTCACACCATCGAATTTGGATGCAACTATACATCAACATCAATGTCTTCAAACAACACTCTTTTATGAAGGGGTAATATGCACCAAGCACAACCCTTACCAGCTTCAACAATTCATTTTAATTCAATGGTGAAACATCCACACCAGATGAATGTATAAGAAGATCAAACACCTCACCTCAAAGCACCACAAAACAAGTGGTTCTATTGAAACAAAACTCCTAATCTTCCTAAACCTTGTTCTTGCCATCGTGAAAAGATAATCATGTAATCTCACATTCTTTGCACCCCACAAAAGGGAGAAAGTCTACAGAACTAATGGAGCAATAAAGCCGACAAGAAGCCAATAACATTCTGTGCGGCACAGTTCATCGAAGAAATGCCAAAACCCCACAAAGAGCACTGACTATACAACAACAACACAATACTTGCTTAATCAATGTCACTATACTTCATCCAAAACTCAACTAAGAAAAATATCCAAACTGGTAAGGTTAACCTACACATAATATAAGTCTTCATCTACTGTAGTTCAGAAACTTACATTTCATTCTATCATACGATGCACTCAAAGTACCAGACATACAGGGTCAATAATAACCCTGTAATCCTTCACACATTTAACAAACATCTCAAGCTGATGTAAAAACCACATCATTTAGGAATAGGTGACTAACCACACCCAACCAACTCTAGGCTAGGCAATGACTTCATTCAAACCAATAGATAAGTGGTCCAACAATGGCTCCACAAGCATGCATCAGGGAGATAACCATCAGATCATCAACGTATTAATATATAATCAATGGATCAAGAAAATCAAAGATTTATTCTACAATTAGCATGACTAACATGCAACCACTTTAAACCACATCTAGGCTTTGTGGCTACTAAAACACAAGATAGAAGGGAGACATGTAAGTCACTCTAGCTAGCTATGTAAAGACTTCCCCCAAAATCCATATAAAAAAGTACCAATATTCATTTCTTTCAGAACTGGTTTCTCGGCATAAACAATCATTCCTCGCAAAGATAGTTGGAGCTATCCACCAACCGCCCAACAACTTAAATCCAAATCAATGGTTACCTTGTAACCCAAAACACGCAGTTCACACTCCTCTTAGAAACATCCTCAATCAAACATATATAACAATATTATTGTAATAAAACTCAACCATGAAAAACATGTTGAAAACAACATAGGCATACATGTATATCACAAGCATAATAACAACTTCAATCTCACAAAAGACCAGAGATATCAATCGTATTAATAAAACAATATCAAAATTTGGAAATGAATTATACAGACATTAAGTCATAAACAACTTACCACATCACCGTAAAGGAATAGGGAGGGTGAAATTATTTCATCTGCACTTCAAAGACATTAACATATATCAAAGATATTTGAACCCATACCCTTCCTATATGTGCAAGTGTGTCAAATTTATCTTCAAATTTCCAAGAATCTAAAGCCTACGCTTTGATACCAACTGTAACACCCCGGGATCAACAAACATCCTGAAATGCTACTAAACTACACAACTAACATTCATATATAAAATTTCGACAGCATCTCCTTTGAAAATTTGCATAAATGTGGAAGCAACAGAGTATAAACAGATATCATGATAACAAAACTTACTAGACATTAATAATGTGCTAGCAATGGGAAGATAACCATAACGACATAAACTGAATTAACTAGTGTGCACGACTAGTTAAAAACAAACATCCTTGATAAGAAGTTTCTAACTAAATCATGGCTCTGCCTAGGCAACGTTATTATGAGAGTGAAGGTGGACGTGCTGCTACTTCCCTCATTCCCAACATGAATCAAGTACCTGCATTGAATAATGCAAGAGTGAGATGAAACATCTCAGCAAGTAAATTGTTTTGACGATATATTTAAACCAAAAAATTGAATTAACCAACATTTTAAAGGGATCACAATTGAGATCATAAATACTTGTTGTGGGGGGTAGATATCCCCCGGGTCCACTAAAGAGATAAAAGACCTCACGAAAGGCCCAAGGGCCCAATAAATCGTAAGGTCGTTCTTTCGTGGGCCTGAGGAAAGACAATCAACGAAGCAGAGAAGACGTAAGACTGGATCGGAGCAAACCCGGACGGCCCACAACTTCGAACGAGTAAATCGCAACAGAGACCCGACTTTCCCGCGCCGAAGCCCCCATGCAACAGAGCCATGCGAGGATAAGTCGGCAAAGGTTACGTAGGGATAAACTCGAGAGGCTTACTATCTTTCAGCTACTTGTAGTTATCATACCCACGTGTACTGCCCCACGGTCGAGTATATAAGGCCTAGGGGGCACCCCTTCAGAACGACCGACCCTATTCTACTTAGCCACACACGTAAACTCTCTGTGCCTTCAATCCAGAGAGACCTCTTGTAACCACGCTCATATACTCACCAGGACGTAGGGTGTTACGCACTTCTAAGCGGCCCGAACCTGCAAATCTTGTCCATTGTCCCTCGTGCGATCGACACGAACCATTTTGCTACAGTCGTTGACACCGTCCTACTCCAAAAAACACCTTGAGGGGCCACCCCAGGTGTGCGGTCGGACCCAAAACACCGACAGCTGGCGCGCCAGGTAGGGGGTGTGTCGACGATCCAAGCTAGCTCAATGGCCGTCACCTTCCACAGCAAGATCACCGTGCGTCCCGGATCCATTTTCTGCTTCGGGACAATCTCATCTATAGCGGATGAAGAGGGAATTCTACACCGCATCGCGGACCCGCCGGAAAAGAAGTCTCCTCCAACGAACCCCGGAAAAACTGGAGAAACGCAACCTCCAGCCCTGCGGAAAAAGATCGTCTCCGGAGAGGCTGGAGCTAGAAGCTCGCCGACCTGGGAGACTCCGCTGTCTACTTCCCCGACAAATGAATGGACACGGATCGCGAGGAAGAAGGAGACCAGGGAAAGGCAAGTCGTTCTTTCCATTCCTCCGGCCTCAGAGGAGAACGGGAAGAAAGCCGCCACGACAGCAACACCATTCTACCCCAACGTCGTCTTCATCAGGAGAGTGGAGTCGCCCGCCATCTCTGACGACGAACCGACCGCGCCTGGAGAAGAACCAGCTCAACAAGAATCCCGCCGACGGAGGAACCGACGCAGGAACGTTCGACGACATCACGCGGCCGGAGAACGGGATCCGGAGCAGCCTGTCTCGCGAGACGAGGTCTCGGAGATAGGAGAAACTCCGGAAGAACGCGTCTTCAGGGAACGAAGGAACTCCCGACGACGTGATCGCCGACGGACTCAGGAGCAAGCCGAGCAAGATGCAAGGCAACGCCGGGAGAATCCGCTCTTCGGGCGCAACCTGAACCCCGACTTTGCCCGAGCTATGAACACGCCGAGCGAAGTCGGAGGCGTACTAGCTCGGATAGCTGACGGACTTCCCCGGACTCCCGACGCCGAGGGATACCGACGCCTGTTCACTCAGGCGGCCAACCATCTTCTACCGCTCGCTCACCCGCCGAACGATTTGCGACACGCCATCAACAGTCGCCGAGACGCGCGAAGCTCTATCAATGCTTCGCGCGAACGGCGGCATGAAAACGAAATCCGCCGTCGGGAGGAGTATGACCGAGATCACGGCTTCCCGACTCAAAGCCAGGCCACCAGGACTGAGTCGGCAACAGCTTCAACTGGCGGTACCGCCCGGGGACGGTCGAGGAACCACCACCACCACTCCCCTCCCCGGGACAGACATCGTCCCCGACGACAGGAGGACACGTGCGGAGTATCCGCTCTTACTCCGCGCCTTAGGGCCATCCAATGGCCTCCCAACTTCAAGGTATCCAATGTCGACAAATATGAACCGAAGCAGGATCCAGGGGGTTGGCTAGCCATCTACACCACCGCCGCTCGAGCTGCCGGGGCATCTGAGGACGTCATGACCGCGTATCTGTCCATCGTCCTTGGGCAAGATGTGCTGCAGTGGCTACGACATCTACCCCGACACTGCATCGACGACTGGGGAGACTTCAGTCGATGTTTCACCGCCAACTTCCAGTCCCTCTCCGACAAGCCAGCGCAACCATGGGACCTCAAATCCATCAAGCGCCGGGGGGACGAGACTCTCCGGTCGTACCTCAAGAGGTTCCAGACCATGAGAAACCGCATCCCCGAGGTCACGGAGGCGGCCGTGATCGAGGACTTCTACAGAGGATCCAATGACTCGGCTTTCGTCTGAGCCATACTACAGAAGGCGCCGACTACTTCCGAGGAGCTATTCCGGGAAGCCGACCTCTACATCACCGCCGACGAGCGAGCTCAGGACCTCATTGGAGGAGCAAAGCCTGCACTGGCAGCACCGCGACGTGACGCGAACCAACCACCCGACAAACGTTGGGAGAAGAGGCCTCGTGAAGAAGTACACGCCGCCGGACCACCCGCCTCTCGTGCCCGAGGAGGACCTCGTGGAGGCGAGCGCACGCTAGACGACATCCTCGACGCCCAGTGCCCGTACCACAAGGACATGCGCCACACTCTTCGTAACTGCCGGGACTTCAAGCACTCCGTCGGGCACGGCCGACCCTTCCAACCTCTACCGCCTCCTCCGCCGAGGGGAGGACCAGATGAACCACGACAGCCCCATCAGCAGGAGGAGGGGGGAGGAGGAGCTTTCCCACGCGTTGACAGGGAGGTCAACGTCATCTTCGGCGGACATGGGTCGCAGGAGAACAAAAGACAACAAAAGCTCAACGACCGCCAGATACTGGTGGCGACCACCGGTCCTCCCGCCCCATACCGGTGGTCGGAGCACCCGATCACTTTCACTCGGGAGGATCAATGGCACAACTTCGACCATCCAGGCAAATACCCGCTCCTCGTCGATCCGGTGATCCGAGAGAGCCGGGTAAATAAGGTGCTAGTGGACGGGGGAAGCAGCATCAACGTCACCTTCCCCCGGACACTCCAAGGCTTGGGAGTTCACCTCAAAGAGCTCCACGAGTCGGACACTCCTTTCTTCGGCATCGTGCCGACGGAAGGGGAATACCCGCTGGGCCACATCTACATGCCGGTCACCTTCGGAACTCCGGAGAACTACAGAACCGAGTTCCTGAGGTTCGAGGTGGCAAACTTCGACTGCGGGTACAACGCCATCATTGGGAGGCCCGGGCTGGCTAAGTTCATGGCCATTCCGCACTATACATACATGATACTGAAGATGCCAGGACCGCAAGGAATCATAACTGTACGCGCTGACTTCCAAGGCGCCGCAGAATGTTTCCGAGTGGCCATCCAAGCAGCCCTCACCACCAAGCCGTCAACGGTTCCTTCTACGCCGGCGAACTCTAAGCCTGAGGAAGACCTCGTTGTACCGGCAAACGAAGCTCAGGCCGCGACCTCTATGCGGCCGACTGAAGAAACCAAGCGGATCAACCTGGGGTTCGCTGATGAGCGCAAGGCGGCCATCATCAGCTCCAGTTTGAATGACAAATAGGAAAGCGCGCTCGTCCAGTTCCTGCAAGATAACCGAGACGTATTCGCATGGCAACCTGCGGATATGCCGGGAGTCCCAAGAGAACTGGTCGAGCACAAATTGAAGGTCTATCCCCAGGCGAGGCCGATCCGGCAAAAGCTACGTCGTTTCACGCCCGACAAGAGAGAGGCCATTCGTGCCGAGTTAGCCCGCTTAGTCGCGGCTGGATTTATTAGAGAAGTATTACACCCCGAGTGGTTAGCCAACCCTGTTCTTGTACTCAAAAAGAATAAAGTGGATTGGCGCATGTGCGTCGACTATACGGATCTCAACAAACACTGTCCGAAGGATCCCTTCGGGCTCCCGAGGATAGATCAGGTGGTGGACTCCACTGCTGGATGTTCTATGCTGTCTTTCTTAGATTGCTATTCCGGGTATCACCAGATTAGTCTGGCAAAAGAAGACGAGGAAAAAACAGCGTTCGTCACTCCGTTTGGTGCTTTCTGTTATACCTCCATGCCGTTCGGCCTCAAAAATGCTGGAGCGACTTATCAGAGAGCCATTCAAACGTGCTTAGCCGACCACTGGGGCAAGCGTGTGGAGGCTTACATAGATGATGTGGTGATCAAAACAGAGAATCCAGAAAACTTCATCGAAGATTTACAGCTTGTTTTCAACAGCCTGAGAAGATATAGATGGAAGCTCAATCCTGAAAAATGTGTTTTCGGGGTACCAGCAGGAAAGTTGCTCGGGTTTATCGTCAGCCACCGGGGAATTGAGGCTAATCCAGATAAAATTGAAGCTATCATGAAGATGGAAGCTCCTCGGTCACAAAAGAAGGTTCAGCGACTCACTGGATGTATGGCGGCTCTGAGCAGATTTATATCCAGGCTGGGAGAAAAAGGTTTGCCATTTTACAAGCTACTCAAGAAGGGGGATAAGTTTCAATGGACTTCAGAAGCACAAGAAGCTCTAGACGCACTGAAGAAATTCTTGACAACACCACCAGTATTGAAACCACCCCGGCGAGCTACGCCGACTCAACCGGCTGAAGATTTGTTGCTGTATATCTCTTGCACGACTCACGTGGTAAGCACCGCGTTGGTAGTCGAGCGAGTAGAAGAAGGACATGCCTATCCAGTGCAACATCCTGTTTACTTTATCAGTGAAGTTCTAGGTCCCTCGAAGAAAAAGTATCCTCAGGTTCAGAAGCTATTATATGCAGTACTTCTAACTGCCCGCAAGCTGCACCACTACTTTGACGACCACAAAGTCATAGTAGTCACTGGTTTTCCAATAGGGGACATTCTTCACAACAAGGAAGCCATTGGCCGAATAGCCAAGTGGGCTTGCGAGTTGGGATCCCATGATATCGAGTTCCGACCTCGCACCGCCATCAAAACTCAAGCACTGGTTGATTTTGTATCAGAATGGACAGAACAGCAAGTACCAGACAATCCAGAAACGACAGAAGTATGGCGAATGCATTTTGATGGCTCGCTGAAGCTGCAGGGAGCAGGAGCAGGGATTCTCTTCACTGCACCTGGAGGCGAACACCTCAAGTATGCTCTCCAGTTGCTATTCCCAGCCTCTAACAACGCAGCCGAGTACGAAGCTTTGATACACGGATTAAACATCGCCATATCACTGGGCGTCAAGAGATTGATGGTATATGGAGATTCTCTGGTAGTCATCAGCCAGATAAACAAAGAATGGGATTGTTCAAGTGATTCAATGGGAAAATACTGTGATGCCGTCCGAAAGCTGGAAGATAAGTTCGAGGGTCTGGAGTTTCATCATATAGAGAGAGATCGGAACACGAAGGCCGATGTACTGTCCAAGCTCGGATCCGGTCGAACTCAGGTCCCGCCCGGAGTCTTCGTGCAAGAAATTCTGCAGCCGAGTATCTCAATGGATCAAACAGAAGAGTGCAACATCATAGATCAACCCGAGTCAGACTCTGATGACTGGAGACGGCCGATTATCAAGTATATAAAGAATGAAGAAGAACCAGATGACAAGAACTCGGCAGAGCGCATTGCCAGACAATCGGCTCACTATACACTCATTGGGGAGGTATTGTACAGGAGGAACGTGTCAGGCGTCCTCATGAAGTGCGTTCTCCCGTCTACCGGGAAGCAACTTCTGGAGGAAGTCCATGCAGGGCAGTGTGGAGTACATGCAGCATCCAGAACACTAGTCGGGAAGGTTTTCAGGTCAGGATTCTACTGGCCGACGGCAAAGAACGATGCAGCCGAGTTAGTTCAGAGATGCGAAGCTTGCCAATACCTGTCAAAGCAACATCACATGCCAGCACAGCAGCTACAAACCATACCAGTAACTTGGCCTTTCGCATGCTGGGGACTGGATATGATTGGACCTTTCAAGAAAGCTCAAGGAGGATATGCCCATGTATTGGTGGCGATTGACAAATTCACTAAATGGATAGAGTTCCAGCCCATTGCTTGTTTAACCTCTGCTAAAGCCGTGGAATTCATACAAAGCATAATATTCAGATTCGGGATACCAAACAGTATCATCACTGACTTGGGATCCAACTTCACCAGTTCAGAATTCTTTGACTTCTGCGAGCAAAAGAGCATTCAGATCAAGTACGCATCTGTAGCACATCCAAGAGCCAACGGGCAGGTTGAGCGAGCCAACGGAATGATATTGGAGGCACTCAGGAAAAGGGTCTTCGATAAGAATGAAAAATTCGCGGGAAAATGGATAAGAGAATTGCCTTATGTCGTTTGGAGCTTAAGAACCCAACCTAGCCGAGCCCTGCATGGAAATACTCCTTTCTTCATGGTCTATGGATCGGAGGCAGTGCTACCTGCTGATCTCAAGTTTGGGGCGCCAAGATTGATCTTCGAAAGCATAGCAGAAGCTGAGGCCACCAGGCTAGAAGACGTTGATGTACTTGAGGAAGAGCGACTGAATGCAGTAATCCAATCAGCACGGTACCAGCAAACTCTAAGGCGCTATCACGACAAAGCTGTGCGGCAGCGGCTCTTTTCAATAGGAGACCTCGTCCTCCGCTGAATTCTAACGGGGGAGGGACGGCACAAGTTATCACCCTTATGGGAAGGGCCTTTCATAGTAGCAGAAGTCACTCGGCCCGGATCATATCGCCTCACTCAAATGGATGGCACAGAGGTTGAGAATTCCTGGAACATAGAGCACCTCAGAAAGTTTTACCCCTAGCTGTATTTCAAAACAGTTGGGGCGGCAATGTATTCTTTAAAAGTGGAAATATGTCATCAATAAAGAGAGATTTCAAATATACTCGGCTCGTTTACGATTGACTTGCATTCTTACTTAACTCGGGGTGACCACTATGCCCTACAAACGGAGCAATCGACTTAAGTCGGCAACGACTTAAGGCGGTGCAACATGCTCACGCTTACTTAACTCGGGGTGACCACTATGCCCTACAAACGGAGCAATCGACTTAAGTCGGCAACGACTTAAGGCGGTGCAACATGCTCACGCTTACTTAACTCGGGGTGACCACTATGCCCTACAAACGGAGCAATCGACTTAAGTCGGCAACGACTTAAGGCGGTGCAACATGCTCACGCTTACTTAACTCGGGGTGACCACTATGCCCTACAAACGGAGCAATCGACTTAAGTCGGCAACGACTTAAGGCGGTGCAACATGCTCACGCTAACTTAACCCAGGGTGACCACTATACCCTACTAACGGAGCTATCGGCTAAAGTCAGTAGTGGCTTAAGCCGGTGCAGCTTACTCGCGCTTACGCAACTCAGGGGATGACCTCCATGTCCCGCAAACAAACTTCATAATCATCATGCAGCGTTACCACAAACTCGCGAACTAATAAATTCTGATACAATAAAGAAAGTAATCATGTCATTCGAATGATAAGCTGATATCCTCTAGCGAGTACTTGATCGTGCTAACCGCGCGCTCATAGCACGCAAAATGTTTCTCTATTTTTCAATGTCTCTCTCAGGAACGACAGACGAAGAAGGGCGATTCGAGAAATCAGGGGCAGCATGCACGTCGGCCTTTATGTCCTCAGGAACTACCACGCCGGGTCTTCTCATCAAGATTCGTCCCGCCCGAATAGCCTTGTCCATGGCTTTGTCACGCTGAGCTTTGAGAGTAACAGCAGTTTCCTCGGCAACTTTAGCAGCCAGCTGAGCAGTTTCTAACTCCTGAGCAATGGATTTCTTAGAAGCTCGGAGTCCCTTGATGGTGGCATCCTTTGCTGATATCAATTGCTTGAGGCGGGTCACTTCGTCCGCAGATTCTTGCAGCCTGCAGCGCTGATTGTCCAGTTCTTCCATTGTAAAGCGGTGACTCCTCTCCAGGATGGTCAGCGAGTTGCTAGAATCTCGGTACAATCTGTCCAGATTGTCGCGAGAGGCAGCAAGGATACATTTTTCTTCCTGCAAACAAAAATCAACTCTTTCAGAATCCAAGCAAGTAATAAGAGCATAACAAAGCGAAGCACGGTTTTGTAAGTTACCTTTTCAGAGTCAAGCCGAGCATGAAGAGAAGAACTCAGAGCGTTGGCGTCATCCAAAGCAGCGGAGACCTAATTCAGTTCAGTCTGGCTCTGAGAATACTTCTCCTCGAAGTCAGCGCACCGTCGAGCCATTTCAGCTTGATCTTGGGAATATTTTTCCTCAAGAACTGCAATCTGCCGAATCATTCCTATCAAGAGGTAATCAAACGAAATGAGGTCAGAAGGTAAAACAATCCACAAACAAAGGCAAAGAAGAAGAAGAAGGGCACTAACCTGCATTAGTTGCCTTCAACTCGGATACACGACGATGAAGCGACACCGGATTCCAACGCTCAAGAGATGAAGCCACTTCTGGGATGGAAGCACCCTGCGATTTCAGCTGGCTGGCCATCCCATCCACCAAATCCTGATAAGAAGAGCGGATGAACACAATGACAAAAGCTCATGCGACGCAAAGATCAAACTAAAAGTACAGTTCAGTACCTGGAGGTTGGAAAAGAACGAAGGGATCCCCAGATCAGGAGAAATCAGATGATAACCAGATGCCAGATCACCAACCGAAGCAGCTTGCAACAGACCAGTAGGAATAAGCTCGGTGCCTTCAACAGAGCCAAACACCAGACCAGTGGGAACGCTGCCCTCTAAAGCGACTCCCTGATCCAGAGTTTGGGCCACCACCATGCCGCCGGAGTGTGGAGGTGAGCCCGCGTGAACATCCATGGAAGTGCAGGAAGGAGACCTTGCTCGGACACCCTCGGGGGCTGGGTCACAGTCGGCACTGCCCACTTGAGCCGGATCATCCCCGGCAACACCCTCGGGGGCTGGGCAGTGGCTTATACTCTTCACCCGAGCTAAGTCTTCCCCGGCGACATCCTCGGGGGCTGGGCACGTGTCAGCACTATTCAAGGGGTCCAAGCTCTCTGCCGTAACCACCTCTAAGGTTGACGGGCCTTCAGCTACTTCCATGGGATCAGAACAATCCAAGTCAGCATCCCGACCCTCGAGATCATGCTCTAAGGTCGACGAGGCACGGGATGACCTCAACCCAGCATCGGGCACGGCAGCACAAGCCTCTGTTGCGGCATCATCCACAGGTTCTGATAACAAGTCCTCTGGGACCATATCCTCTAGAGTTTGATCAAAGTTGGCCAAGGACAGATCTTGCAGACCGATGAGGGCGGACAATGCAGGAGAAGGAACTCCACTACTTCCACCGCTAGCGATGAACTGCCGACTGTTTTTCTGAGTTAATGGAGCTTCATTTTCTTCCTCCTCATCTTCCACAGTAACAACGCAAGCAGCACCCCCATTGGGGTCAGCAGCGGATGGAGCACAACCATTGGGATCAGTGTCAGCAAGGCCAGTTACAGACATTTCTTCAGCAGCAAGAGCTAAAGTACCAGTGTCCTCATCAAAGCTGGATACTCGCCGGAGGCGTCTTCTCTTTTTCTTTTGCTCATCAGCAGAAGGCTCGGGCTGACTGGTTCGGCTAGGGCGCCTCGGGCGAGTACTGATAGGTTTCGGGACATCCAAAGTTGTATCAACCTCTGGAAGGGGCACCACCGCCAATGTACCATCAGGAGCAGCATCGGATGAATCTTCAGCTAACAGATCAAGCATGTCATTTATGTCGGCATCACTGGGGTTCAGAGGCACTTCAAAATAAACCTGCCGTTCATCATCAGGAATCACACCGAGCGAAGCAACCAAAGTATTGACTTCTTCAGCAGAGGGTCGCACTCTAAGGCCCAAATTGCTATCAGTCACAGGCGGATTTGACACAAAAAGGGTGAAAGCTTTGGGAGGAGGTAGGTTCCAAGCCGAGTATGCCACTGGAGCACCAACATTTGAAACTTTACCCCTGAGAATCATTTCAAGTCGGCTTACCAAGTCAACAGAAGGAATTCTCCTATTGGTAACCCGAGATGAGTCGGCCAGCCCTTGATACAGATATGCTGGATAGGCCCTGTCTTTCAGTGGCTGAATGTTCTTGAAGACAAAATCAGTGACCACGGCTTCGGCAGTCAGACCTCTCTCCTTCAGTAATCCGACTTCAGTAAGCAACACGCCTGCCTCGGCCACTTCCTGATCTGTGGGAGACTCAGTCCAACTCGGAGTACGAACGTCTGGCTGTCTTCCTGACCGGGAGGGGAGAGAATTTCCATAATTATCAACTATAAACCACTCCAGACGCCACCCTTTAATGCTATCTTTGAGGGGAATCTCAAGATACTCGGTCTTCCGCCCACGACGCATCTCCAAACTGGCACCTCCGACCAGCTGATGTTGTCCTCCGGCCATCCCAGGGCGACAATGATATAGATACTTCCATAAACCGAAATGCGGCAGCACGCCGAGATAAGCTTCGCATAGGTGAACAAAAATGGAGATTTGGAGAATGGAATTAGGGTTCAAATGGGTCAAATTGATATGATAGAAGTCAAGGAGGCCACGGAAAAAAGGAGAGATGGGAAGGCCGAGGCCGCGGAGAAGAAAAGGGGCATAAACTACTGACTCGTGGGTATCTTCAGTGGGGACAGTAGTCTCGTGGCAAATCCACCAAGAACAGAGTTCCCGCGGAGGAAGAACCCCGATGGAGACGAGGCGGAGAAGCTCAGCTTCGGAAATAACAGACATGTGGTTACCTGCGAAGGGTAACTGACTGTTGAGGTCGATTGCGGGGATCACCGCAGCAGACGAGTTCGCAGTTTTCCTCTTGGGCGCCATCTTGCTTCTCACTGGCGAACAGAGTAGGAGGCGAGTGGCAGAGAAGATTCAGATGCGGAAATGCAAGAACTAGGGCACGGAAAGCAAAGGCGGCTAAAAGTGCAACTCTTATGGGATATTCTTGAGCCAGATACCGTTTCAAAAAGTGCCCAGTCATCACCCGGCGGTTATTTCCGAAACCCCAGCATGCCACGTGGACATCTGACAGTTATTTCCAAAAAAGCCGACGTGCCACTTCATCACTCGGTTATCATCCTCAAAATAACTCGTGCGGCTGGCTATCACTCGGCGTTGCCTCTGAAAACGCTGACCTCGTGTTCAATCGCTCGACATTACTTCTAAAATGCCGGCGTCGACCTTCAATCACTCGGCGTTGCCTCTAAAACGCCGACCTCGTGTTCCAATCGCTCGGCATTACTTCTAAAAATGTCGGCGTCAACCTTCAATCACTCGGCGTTGCCTCTAAAACGCCGACCTCGTGTTCAATCGCTCGGCATTACTTCTAAAATGCCGACGTCGACCTTCAATCACTCGGCGTTGCCTCCAAAACGCTGAACTTGTATTCAATCGCTCGGCATTACTTCTAAAATGCCGACGCCGACCTTCAATCACTCGGCGTTGCCTCCAAAACGCTGAACTTGTATTCTATCGCTCGGCATTACTTCTAAAATGCCGACGTCGACCTTCACTAACTCGGCGTTGCCTCTAAAACGCTGGTCTCGTGTTCGATTGCTCGGTGTTACTTCTAAAACGCTGATGTCAACCTTCAATCGCTCGGCGTTGCTTCTAAAACGCCGACACCAACTACAACATTACTCGGCAGCAACTTCTGGAAGCGTCAATGTGATGCGCAAGTTATTCATCTACTATATCAAAAGAATCAGTTCGACAATCAGAAAAAGCGAGTCATCGAGAAGGGACCAACGACAGTTCTTCATTAAGGGGAAGTTAATAAATTTACAAACCAACTCTTCGCGAGTTGGTGCTTCCCTACTTCTACTCTACATTACTACTACTACTAAACTACACTATACTACACTACATTACTACTACATTATTCTAACTACGCTATACTAATATCTAAAGACCAGTGGCGTTTAGCCACTGGCCTTGCTGCTGCTGCCCTTGCCGCCGCCGCCCCTGGTGCTGCCCTTGCTGCTGCCGCCTCTGGTGCTGCCCGTACTGCTGCCGCCTCTGGTGCTGCCCTTGCCGCCGCTGCCCCCGCCGCCGTTGCTGCCGTCACCGTCGCCGTCGCCACCGTCGTCGTCGTCGTCGTCGTCGTCGTCGTCATCTTCGTCCTCGCCGCCGTCCGAGTCCTCCTCGTCCGAGGAGAACTCAGACTCATCCGAGCCCTCGAGCCCGGAGCGCTCGACGGCCCGGATGTACGTCCAGACCTCCGCAGCAATCCCCTGGGAGTCGTCTGAATCATCAGACGACGCCGGGGGAGAGACGGGAGCCGGAGATCCCTCGGACTCGGAGGAGAACTCCTCCTCCGAGTATTCCGAGTCACCGAAATCATCCGATGGAGGAGTCGGCTCGCGCTTGCGCTTGGTACCCTTGCCCATGGTGGAAGCAGACAGAGAGGAGAAGAAGGACGCAGTAAAGAACAGCGAAAAGATGTGAAAAAACCAGAGGAGCAAGGGCGTTATTTATAGAGAGGAAAGGCAACCGCTCACTTCCAACCGCGGTCACTGAACAGTCGCAAAGCATTCAATAAGCACTCCCACCCATCTGAAGATACGTCAGACGGCAGACGCCGTTTCATGCAACCCTACACCCATTGGGACTCCAGTCAACAGCGCAAAGGATATGATTACACTAGCTGTCCCATCACATTACTACTCAGAAGCAGCCGGCTAAAACACTCAGCGTACCAAGCCGTCCCTTGCCCACACCCATTGGGGGGGGACGCCCAGGAATTATCAGTATATTTTTCAAAACGGTCACATCCGTGCAGGGCACGCAGTAAATACCTCAAGGCAAAAATGAGATATCAGTAAGGATCAGAGGAAAGCCAAATATAGCCAGCAAAGTACAAGATATGGCCGACAGAAGCGATGTGAGGACTAGACAGAGAACGTCCATCAAACGTCCAATCAAGTCGCAGAAGCAAATAAATTGCATTACCTAGCAAGATATGGATGGATTGCAAACTCGGCTGCTAAAGACAAAATATATGCTGACCTCTGCAGCAAAATTTTGATGACATAATGCTGACCTCCAAAGCATAATGCGAATAGCTTCATGCCAATTTTTACAAGCAAAAGGAAGACCTTCGAATGGATTATCCTTAAAAAATCCATTTGAAGGTCGGGGGCAACACCCATTGGGTGCACCTCCGGTGCACCCCATGGATTATCATTCTAAACCGATATAGCGCCGACTTCTAAGGCGTGGGACAAGATTGAAAAGACTAATCCTCAACCGAGATGCAGGAGCGCGAATGGAGATAATCTTTGGGGAAGACCTTCGAGTAGATTATCTTCTAAAATCTACTCAAAGGTCGGGGGCTACACCCATTGGGTGCACCTCCGGTGCACCCAATGAAGTCCAAAATCCTACAACTCAAAATGCCGACCTCTAAGGCACAAGCATAAAACCGAACTTTGATCGAACGAGTGATCGGAGCAAGAGAAGACAGCAGGAAGTCATTTTTTGGACCTTGGATCTTTGAGTTGATTACCTCTAAATCAACCCAAAGATCGGGGGCTTGTGGGGGTAGATATCCCCCGGGTCCACTAAAGAGATAAAAGACCTCACGAAAGGCCCAAGGGCCCAATAAATCGTAAGGTCGTTCTTTCGTGGGCCTGAGGAAAGACAATCAACGAAGCAGAGAAGACGTAAGACTAGATCGGAGCAAACCCGGACGGCCCACAACGTCGAACGAGTAAATCGCAATAGAGACCCGACTTTCCCGCGCCGAAGCCCCCATGCAACAGAGCCATGCGAGGATAAGTCGGCAAAGGTTACGTAGGGATAAACTCGAGAGGCTTACTATCTTTCAGCTACTTGTAGTTATCATACCCACGTGTACTGCCCCACGGTCGAGTATATAAGGCCTAGGGGGCACCCCTTCAGAACGACCGACCCTATTCTACTTAGCCACACACGTAAACTCTCTGTGCCTTCAATCCAGAGAGACCTCTTGTAACCACGCTCATATACTCATCAGGACGTAGGGTGTTACGCACTTCTAAGCGGCCCGAACCTGCAAATCTTGTCCATTGTCCCTCGTGCGATCGGCACGAACCATTTTGCTACAGTCGTTGACACCGTCCTACTCCAAAAAACACCTTGAGGGGCCACCCCGGGTGTGCGGTCGGACCCAAAACACCGACACTTGTAGATATAGAACTCAATAGTCCCAAAATAACCAATGTCATCTCATTTCCTCGAACAACCACAATAAGTTGTATAACACTTCCCTGCGTCAACAATACCTGCAAATATCACTTCAAGATATGCATAGGAATGCAATGTGTAAGTCCTCTGACTTCATACCTCTTAGAGTATAAAACAACACCATCTGCAAATATCACTTCAATGAATGCATATGAATGCAATGCATATGTCCTATGTCTTCATACCTCTAAGGGTATGAAGCCGCATCGTACTCCTCCTCGGGCAACGTACGATGCTAAGTTGTACCGGTACGGTCGGACCATAGGTCACGACAAAACTTCAGATGCAAGTGAATCATGCAATGTATATGGCATGCTGCATTTATCAATATACTTCACTTCCTTCACATATAATACAAACCTCAAACAATACCTCGTTTACTTTCAGATACAATACAAACCTCAGATAATACTTCATTCACCTTCAGGGGTGTGAATTAATCTCGTGGGTCATACTCGAATCATCATCATCATCAATATATGATTAAGCATCAATATAATACAATCAAGTAAAGCATCACCATAGAGTTCAATTATAAAATAATTCGATGATTCTAAATATTACAGTTTAAGCGATGAAACAACAAGTCAAAACAGTAGCAACCACCGCTACATTCACTTGCCTTCATCGAAGAAGAAAATGTACTAGGCATGATCCGGAGTGTAGACACCTGCTGTGGGGCATAAAACTTAGTACAAATATTTCACAAACATTTGCCAACAATCAACAAATCGCTCCTACACTTGAAACCAAGACCCGATGGAATGACTCCCACCCTGAACTACATGCCAAACAGCAACAATGTTGTTTGTTAATTTTGTATCTTTAAAATTATAATAGTGGTGATATCAAACAAATACTCTGGGAGTTTCTACACAAAATAATCTACAACTTCGGTATTCAATGGATAATTAAATTTTGCCATCTATAAGTTCTAAAACATCTGACAAGATAACTGACTGAATATGTTTTAGACAGCAGCATAGTTAACTTCAAAATTCGATATCTCCCAAAATACTCAACCAAAAATTATGAAATTCTTCTAGCAGTAAGAACTTTTATCCCTCTACAAAAGTCTCCATAGTTGGAAGAGCCAATTCGAACATTGACTAGATGAAACCTACCAGTAAACAGACCGGCTCATTTTTGTGAGGCAAACAGGAATAACCACAGTAAAACAAACATAACTGGAGTTTCAAAATTCATATAAATGCACTCTTTAACAATCTGGAAAGCTTATGCAATTATCTACAACTTCTTTTACCAATCTAAAGTTTAATTCTGTTGATAAAATTGCCTAAATCTTAAGAGAACAGATTCTGCACAGAATTGTGAGACTGAAAAACTACTATAATCAAACTGTAATAACTTTCATATCTAAGGTCCGATTGAGGTGTTCTTCGCGGAAACGGAAAGATCTACAAATTTTCTACGACTCATATATAGACTTTTTTGGGGGGCCACTAAGACCACGGAAAACTGGCATGAACAGAAACTGTCGAATCTGCCATTCTGCAGTAAACTAAATTTGAGATCAAAACCTAACCCCACATCTAATCCAACCTCTAATCCTTTAATCCCCATGATCCACAACCTCCAAAAGCACATAATTACAGGGAGGAACAAGGATTTCATCTATACCTAGGGGTTTCCCCAAGAAAATCTTCAAGAAGAGATGGGGAAGAACATCTCCTTGATCCTCTCTCTCTCTCTTCAATTCAACGTGCTCCTCCTCTTCTCGATCCTTGCTGCATGGAGGAGATCTAGAGGGAGGAGGAAGCCGTGGAGAGGGTAGAGGGCGGCTACCCCTTGGGAGGAGAGGAAGAGGGAGGGGGCGGCGGCCAAAGGGGTGGAAAGGGTGGGGGACGGCTACAACATTTGGGAGAAGGAGAGGGGATCGGCTAGGGTTGGGAAGGAGTGGGGCTCCCAACCATCGGATCGAGATCAAAGGCCCGAACACACTCTTCCATCTGAGCTCCCGACCCCAGCGGAAAAAATGCCAAAAGATCTACTGTTTCCCTGAGGAATGCCTCCTGAAACTCCAAACCCCAATGCCACAGAAAATGAAAGAAAAGAGAAAAAGAAATTTAACTTCTTTTCAGAAAATTGGGATATCACACTTCGGACCATGCATACTTTTCAAACAACTGATATAACCCTTGGAGGGTTGTCAAAGGGTCCCTGGTGCAGTGACTATATAACTGGTCGGCGCGCAAACCGCGGATGGCATAATGAATGGCGATTCCATCCTTTACTGATGGTAACTGGTACTCGAGCGACAGGAACTTATTGTAGTAATCACGGAGACTTTCCCTCTCTAGCTGTCGGCATAGTGATAGTTCAGCAAGGACATTAGTTTATGGCTTGTACCCTTGGAAGTTGAGGAGGAGTTTCTATCAAAGGGTGGCCCATGAGTTAATGGTTGGTGTTGGGGGCCTTCGTCTTCCGAAGGTCCTCAAAAACATGATTTAACAATGTTTCTGGAGTATAATACATGAACAGGTACCTTCGGACTCGGATCAGAACCATAGTGTGAAGAAGCATAAAGAATACGAAGGTTGGCGCAGAGCCGAAGCTATGCGCAGGGGAGCTTCGGCATGATAGCAGAAAAAGAAACCGACTTAAAGGGGAAAAGACTATTTGGACCTCGATGAATTACTATAGAGTCATTAGCAAATGTAAAGGGCATGGATGTAATTTTACATGGGCTGCGTCCCGTGCCTATAAATAGATGAACAGTGCTCCCGTACTGTTCACGCTGACTTGGCATTTGCTTTTGCGTCACGCTTGTATTCTTACCTTCTTTCAAGTCGAAGGTACATTTGTAACTTGATATCATTTCTATTTTTCCATAATAATAAAATAGAAATGAGTTGATAATAATACATATTTGTTCATGTTATCTTTTATATTGCATATGATTCTCTCTTCATTATTATATGTTGCGTTGATGAAGGTATGTCCTTCATAACCTTCGTCCGAAAGTCATTATATCCCAAGGGAAATAATGCTTCGAAGGACGAAGGACTTTAACGTTTAATATGTTTCATGTTGCCTTGTTCTTAACTCATAGCATTTGAGAACAAGTCCCCAACAGTTGGAGCAGGCAGCTTGGTGTATCAAGGTAAAGTGGGGCCCTCGAGGCGATGATGAAGGAATTTGCCATTGTGTTGTCATCTCCGCTAGATGAAGCCACTGCGACTTGGTAACTCATGATAAACTACGACTGGTTGGCCTTCCCGTTGAATTTTGGTTAGCTTCCAACCCTGTAGTTGCTTGGCCAGGGCATAACCTGCAGCCTGGCGGAGAGCGAGCACTTACTGTCAGTGAAATTGAAAGCCTAGAAGGCGTCATTTTGTGGAGGTTGCCTAACTTCGTCAAAGCTACTCAGCCTTACATGATCTTGCGAAGGGTGAGTGAGGTCTTGTGCCTGTAGTTACAAAATTTTGTGCTTGAGGGCCAAGAGATGCTCTTTTTCTTGCTGGATAAGGAGGCGGACTCTAGCCTGGGCCTCGTTATGCTGCTGATTGGGTGCGAGGGCGTCTCTTTGCTTCTGGAGGTTGGCACTGCGCATGCGAAGGCTTTTGAGTAGGAGTTGCTCCTCGGTGTTGGTGTTGAGGTCTAGGCTGCCATGGATATCTGCATTGTCATCTTCTACATGCATTCCAAATGGGTGGTGTGGGTGGCATGTGTCACATCCGGATTTAAGGGGCAAACCCGGGTGCATCTCATATGTGCGCCAAACAAGATCAACACATATAATGACTCACTGTATAGAGATGAATGTCACAAACTTTATTACATAACAAAATGTCTTACAAAATAATTGATAATAAATGAAACAAACTAATATCATTATTATCCCTTGGTGCCATCAAGTTGACTAGGAGACGTCACCTAGACCTCGTCGTAATATTCCTCCTCGGGTGGCACCTGCTCTTCACCTAGGGGGTTTTATTGCAAGTGAGCTCACAAATGTTCATCACTCAGCAAGTGTGGGGAATAATGTGCATGAGCTCACTTACAGTGGAGGCTCATGTATAGTGTAAGGCTGATCAAAAAATAATGGTTAAGGCACAACATTGCTTTTAATAAGTTGGGCAAATTTTATTAGCAGTTACTAAATATAAGTAAATAGCATCCTAATAAAATAAGATATCATAATTAATAATGAAACCCACAATGCGATGCTTATGACAGATTAAGTTTAATTCCATATGTTACTCATGTGAGGGTCTGAGCTGCTCATGACCGTTAGCACGTATGATATACCAGTCTTACACTCTGCAGAGGGCGCATCTTTACCCACAAGACGTGTTCCCTTTGCTGCCTCGGGTTGATCGGACCCTTAAACACTACAAAGGTGAGTAGGTGAGGGTACAATGCGAGGCCTTTACGAAGTTCCACTAGAGGAGAGAACCTGCTACGGTTTCTAGGCCGAAAGTGGTATAGGAATCCCTCATCCAAAAAGCTAAAAAGACGATCCGACCCGAGGACCTCCCTACACCTGCACTCCTCCACCCCGCTTGCCCCTTTCTAGAAAAGGTTAACTCACACTAGCTTTCCTAATTAATCAGACAAGAGCGTCCCATTCCACCCTTGTGGTAGCACTGTTTTCCCGGGTGGTCGCTCCATGTTCCAATTAACATAATAATCTTATCATGAACAAAAATAATCCATTGACAATAAATAGCATGATCATGAATAATATGTATCTTAACACCCAAAACCACATAGAGCAATGTAGATACTACCCAAAAGTTCAGTGGTAAGCAAAGTATAAAGTAGATTAAACTAGGGTAACCTATTAGGTCCCATCAAAATTAACCTGAGCATGCCACATTGATTAATAGGAACATTATTGGGTAAAGAAGAGTGATCAAGGGCATAACTTTCCTTCAACGAGCTCCTACTCAGAGTTTTCCACCTGCTGAGTTTCGGGTTCCTCGGTCACTTGCTCGTCTACTCGCAAAAATACAAACAAACAATATGCATAGGAAAAATTAACATCACACCAATCATGATAACAAACAACATAATAATGACCTACACGTTACTACAAGATCGCAGATTCGAGAACCACTAAAATCAGAGTTACGGTTATGAAGATATGATTTTTCGAAGCTTTTGGTGATTAAATAATGAATATGTGTATAGTCTATGTTAATTAATATAATCTTTGTGATAAAATATTACAAATAATTAACTTAAGTGAACCTCATTCTAAGTTAAAAATTGGGTAGGTATCATATTTTAGTCAACTTATAGTTAGGTTGATTTTGATTGGATTGATTAACCAACTAATCAGAGGTTAGTTAATACTCAATTATAAAAGTTGTTGTGATGATACAAATATTATTCTTAGTGTGTAGGCAAGTTCATTACGAAGCTAATGCAACTAGAACGAGTCAAATCAGAGTGAAAACGTAGGAGTTATGGATTTTCTAAGTATTATTGAATTATTTTTATACTGTAATTGATTTCTCGAAATGAATTTATGAAAAACATAAGTCTCTGGACGATGAGCATTAATATTGAAGACCTGAGGCTCATTTTTGTAAATAAATGGACTAGACCGTAATTACTTTATTAGGGCTTGTTCGGTTATTCCCAAAACACATGGATTGGATGGGATTGGAAAAAATTGAGAAGAAGTTTGACTTGTTTGGGATTCAAACCCATCCAATCCCACTCAATCCACATGGATTGAGA
Source organism: Zea mays (assembly GCF_902167145.1). Taxonomy (NCBI): domain Eukaryota; kingdom Viridiplantae; phylum Streptophyta; class Magnoliopsida; order Poales; family Poaceae; genus Zea; species Zea mays. The sequence goes on from NC_050102.1 coordinate 106,989,195, forward strand.
GCTAACCGAACAAGCCCTTACTTGGATTGGACGGCGGGTTGATAAGTCGAGCAGGGGCTCTTATGCAAAACCAGCTGGTCGAAAGGGTACGTTTGTTTCTCAGCCATCCGATCACGATCTGGCAGTCCGGATTAGGCCTAGCCCTTATCGAATCGGTATGCAATATAGGCCCTACGATCACATATCGACGTCCATGATACAAAATACCGGAATTAATCATACACGTACACTCGTCAATCAACGATCGAGATAGCTCCCGTCCGTACCGGTACCCTCTTCTAGTCTGAGCCATTTATTCAAGATCGGACAGTATCTATACTTCTTCCTCACTTGGTCACCCAAAGCGGCGGTGCCCGATGGCTCCTTAGCGGCGACCACACCGGCGGCACCCGACATGGCACCAAAGTTGCACCTCAGGGACTAATAGCTCTATGTGCTGTTCTCACCTCTCCAGCTTCATTCCCGACCTCTCGAGACATCGAATAGCGGACCCACACCCAGCCACGGCAAGTAATTGCGCTGCGGAACAACCCAACTCCGGTGAGAAATCCCTAGTGCCCTACGCCCCCAACCCGAGCCAAACTCGACGATCATGGTGGTGGAAACGAGATGTGGGAGTTCTTACCGACACTGAAGTTGTGAGGTCGCTTGTCCACGACATGGCGTGGTAGGCCGAGCCCGCCTTACTCTGGTGAAGGATTCCTGGTCTCCTCGGTACTCCCACGAGCCCCAACGACTATGACCAACTTTAGGTACCCCCTGAGATGCTTCCTAGCTATGCGCTCAAGGTCGCGCAACGACAAGTCGCTGGTCGGCTTGCGACGGCGAGCAACGGTTCTTTGCCTCCGCTCTCGCTCATGATGATAACATAGTTTAGGTGACGCTCAATGATTTGGATGGACGGTTTGGAGAGAGGAGCTCGGGTTATAGGTGAAAGTCACCTAGAGGGTGTGAATAGGCGAACCTAAAAATTATAAACTTTGAACACGAACTTCACCTAGGGTTAGGATTAGAAATAAGTAATAATGAAATCAGAGTGCGGAAGAGAGTTCTTCTGCTCAATTAATGCGGATGACTTTGGGAATGTTGGAACTCACTGACACGTGTCCAAGTGGGTCCAAGCAATGGGAAACGGGAACACTTTGATGCTTAGCAACACGATAGATTAGGGAAACATTGTTTCTCAGCCTGTCCCATCAAGGTACAGTGCGGGGGTATTTATAAGTAACCAGGGTGCAGTCTCACCCTTGTAAGTACAATTATGCCCCTGGTTACCTGCGTTATCTCCAGAATATTCTCCCCTCAGGGGTCATTACAGGTAATTACAGTGTGGTTAAGTACAACCCAGACTGACACACCATCAATCCTACCCTGCGCTAGGGCTTACATGTGGGGCCAAACAATCCAGGATGGCGCCGCATGGGCCCGCTTCATTAACATGTGCGGGTAGTGACTAAAACCTTCATCTTAGTGCGCCAGGTCTTCGGATCCCATCATGGCCTTTGTCTGTCTTGATCGATCCCTCGGTCCCAAAGCCTTTGCTTGGTTGAGGTAGACTTTGCTCTCCCACTATCGTGACTTGTCCTGTTATAAATGAATCGAGCGAGGGGGGCGGGCAACCTTCGCTCCAATAGGGAGCTAACTCAAAGAGATTGTCAGCAAGAGAACTTAGATAGAGGGGAGAGGAAGAATCAAATCGTAAAGTAATGATCAACACAAATGAACACAAAGATTTGTTTCCCAAGGTTCGGTTCCGAAGAACTTACTCCCTGTTGAGGAGGCCACGTAGGTTGGGTCTTTTTCAACCATTTCCCTCTCTCAAACGGTCGCTTAGACTGGTTGAGTGCTTCTCCTTAATCTTGAGGGTCACTTAGACCCCACAAGGATCACCACACACTTAGGTGTCTCTTGCTAGCTTTACAAGTCACTTGAGAGTTTAGAAGGAGATAAGAAAGCACAATTTAAAAGCAAAGCAACAAGAACAATAAGAAAAACACAAGATCACACTCTCTCAAGTCACTAATTAGTAATGATCACTAGTCACAATTATGGCACTTGGAGAGGTTTGGAAGCTTTGAATGTGTCTTGGGATGAAGTGCTTGCTCTTGTATTGAATGTGAGTGAATGGAATGTTTGGATGGATTGAATGGAGGTGGTTGGGGTTGTATTTATAGCCACCAACCACTTTCTAGTCGTTGCCTCCATTCTGCCAACCGCGGACGGTCCGCGCCCCTGGTTCGGACAGGCCGCCACTGCACATCAACGGCTGAAATCACAACGGTTAGCCATAACGCCTATATCAATGGCTACAAGTGCATTAAATGCGTCGTCAGATGTCAGATAAAGCAGTCATGGACAGTTTGGATGTGCACCTCGTACGGTCCGCGAGGACGCTAAAATGCATTTTACCGAACCCGTCACCTTCGGATTTTTCTGGTTTTTCAACGAGCAAACAATTCGCGCCTGAGGCTGGACGGTTCGAGCTTGGTCCCGCACGGTGCTCTCTTCTCCTTCGAGCAGTCCATAGTGTAAATGCAAGTTTTTCATAGTTTATGTCCGAGGCACACCTTGGTGTCGTGGACGATCCGCCGCAAGGGCACGGACGATCCGCGCACATGTGAATTTTCCAAAAAGATTCTTCTGTCCAGAATAATCTATGGTATTCCGTACAGTCGACTTAGAATTGATATAGATGGACTTATGCACCTGAGAAATAATCAACTAGGCAAACTAGTTAGTCTATAAGATTTGTGATGGTTGTTAAGCACCAAAATCGATTATAGAAAATGGTTAAGGCCATTTCCCTTTCAATATCCCCTTTTTGGTGATTGATGCCAACACAAACCAAAGCAAATATAAAGTGTAGAAATGTAGCTAGTTTGCATTTTGACTGATGTGCATAAGTTACATTGAAATGAAAGCATTTCTAAGCATATATGAATGTTTTGATATAGTTAAAATTTTGGACCACATTTGCACCACTTAGCTTGTTTTTTGCAAATCTTTCGGAAAAGTTTTTTTAAATTCTTTTGCAATTAGCCAATGGTATAGGAATGTAATTTCCAAAGGCATTTTCAAGTTTTGAAAGATTCTCCTTCCTTTTTAAGTTCTTTTCCTTTTACTAAATAAGAGCTCCCTTGAAAGTTCTCCCCTTAGCTGTCAAGAGGGTTTTTGCAAATGCAATAGTTCTAATTTGGAAGAAAAAAAATTTCAAAAAAAAGGTGGTGGTGTGGTCCTTTTGCTTTTGCCTATTAATTTCTCCCCCTTTGACATTAAGCGCCAAAAACGAAGAAATCTAGAGGCCTTTAACAAGAAAGATATGAATGTAAATACATGAGTAGGGCAAAGGGTACCAACTTTTTTGCTTTTTGATCCTTTTTGCGAAAGATTTTCACAACTATGCCCTTCCTGATTTGAATTCAGAAAATAGACCCTTACCTCGGTGCCGTCATTATTGGCGCCGAGGTTACACGTCTCGGCGCCAATATAAATGGCGCCAAAATCTCGTATCGATCGTTGAGTTGGCGCTTACGTGTTAGGGGTCGGCGCCGTGAGCATTGGCGCCGACCCCCCATTTATTTACTCATATGATTGAGCTGCCTCCTGCTGGTATGGCAACTTTGCCACGACTCTAGCTTCATTTTTAAATTTTCTATTTTACTATTTACTCCTGTATTGCTCGTCCATTTTCAATGGTGACTCCTACTGCAAACTGTCTAGAGTGATCTGACGTGAGGTGCGGTCATGATGAGGATGGCAAACGTCTCGATCCGGTAAGGTCTACTGCACCTCCCAATGCAAGGATGAAGCTCGATATGACATCTGTAGCGTTACTCTAAAATATGTATACACGAATAATTGACAAAATAAAAATATAATAATGTTTGAATAAATATATTACATTGAAGTAAGATCTACCTATATGATATATAGAAACCATAACAATGTACGCATAGCTAACCATTAAACATTAATATTGTTTACATAATTATAGCCAAACCTTAGTTTAATTAACTTAGTGACTTCAATTAGAATTATATTTTTAGAATATCTCCCGCGTCTATCTTATCTCATTCCCTATTTCAAACTCTACTTTACAAACATTATTATTAACAGTACAAATTATCTATTTTATATAATCTACTGAACCTTTATAATTCGAGCCCGCCATAGCATATAGATGCATATGCATGCATGCATATAAGCATGCCACCATTGGGGCTGCAAGCAGAGCATGCATACATGTGTACAGTATAGTTATACTGGTACTGGGTAGCTAGCTGGCTGGGATTGGATAGGCAGTGTGTGGCCAAACAAGGAAAAAGGAGGGGCGCCGGGCGAGTACTACAACTGCACCATAAAGAAGGTGTGGGGGATAGATATCCCCCGGGTCCACTAAAGGAGTAAAAGACCTCACGAATGGCCCAAGGGCCCAATAAATCGTAAGGTCATTCTTTCGTGGGCCTGGGGAAAGACAACCAACAAAGCAGAGAAGACGTAAGACCGGATTGGTGCAAACCCGGACGGCCCACAACGTCGAACGAGTAAATCGCAACAGAGATCCGACTTTCCCGCGCTGAAGCCCCCATGCAACGGAGCCATGCGAAGATAAGTCGGCGAGGGTTACGTAGGGATAAACTCAAGAGGTTCACTACCTTTAGGCTACTTGTTGTTATCATATACACGTGTATTGCCCCACGGTCGAGTATATAAGGCCTAGGGGCACCCCTTCAGAACGATCGACCTTATCTTACTTAGCCACACACATCAACTCTCTGTGTCTTCAATCCAGAGAGCCCTCTTGTAACCGCGCTCACATACTCACCAGGACGTAGGGTGTTACGCATCTCTAAGCGGCCCGAACCTGTAAATCCTGTCCACTGTCCCTCGTGCGATCGGCACGAACCATTTTGCTACAGTCGTCGACACCGTCCTACTCCTAGAAACACCTTGAGGGGCAACCCCGGGTGTGCGGTCGGACCCAAAACACCGACAGCTGGCGCGCCAGGTAGGGGGTGTGTCGACGATCCGAGCTAGCTCAATGGGCGTCACCTTCCACAGCAAGATCACCGTGCGTCCCGGATCCGTATTCTGCTTCGGGACAATCTCATCTGTAGCGGATGAAGAGGGAATTCTACACCGCATCGCGGATCCGCCGAAAAAGAAGTCTCCTCCAACGAACTCCGAAAATGCCGGAAAGGCGCCACCTCCAGCTCTTCGGAAAAAGATCGTCTCCGGAAAGTCAGGGGCCGAGGGCTCGCTAACCCGGAAGACTCCGCTGTCTACTTCCCCGACAAAAGAATGGACACGGATCGCGAGGAAGAAGGAGACCAGGGAAAAGCAAGTCGTTCTTTCCGTTCCTCCGGCCTCAAAGGAGAACAGAAAGAAAGTCGCCTCGACAACAGCTCCATTCTACCCCTACGTCCTCTTCATCGGGAGAGTGGTATCGCCTACCGTCTCCGACGACGAACCGACCGCACCCGGAGAAGAACCGCCTCAACGAGAGTCCCGCCGACCGAGGAATCGGCGCAGGAACGTTCGACGACATCACGCGGCCGGAGAACGGGATCCGGAGCAGCCGGTCTCACGAGACGAGGTCTCGGAGATAGGAGAAACTCCGGAAGAACGCGTCTTCAGAGAACGAAGGAACTCCCGACGACGTGATCGCCGGCGGGCTCAGGAACAAGCCGAGCAAGATGCAAGGCAACGCCGGGAGAATCCGCTCTTCGGGCGCAACCTGAATCCCGACTTCGCCCGAGCTATGAACACGCCAAGCGAAGTCGGAGGGGTACTAGCTCGGGTAGCTGATGGACTTCCTCGGACTCCCGACGCCGAGGGATACCGACACCTGTTCACCCAGGCAGCCAACCATCTTCTACCGCTCGCTCACCCGCCGAACGATCTACGACATGCCATCAACAGTCGCCGAGACGCGCGAAGCTCCATCAATGCTTCGCGTGAACGGCGGCATGAGAACGAGATTCGCCGTCGGGAGGAGTACGACCGGGATCATGGCATCCCGACTCAGAGCCAGGCCACCAGGACTGAGTCGGCAACAGCTTCAACTAGCGGTACCACCCGGGGACGGTCGAGGAACCACAACCACAACTCCCCTCCCCGGGACAGACATCGTCCCCGACGACGGGAGGACACGTGCGGAGTGTCCTCTCTTACTCCGCGCCTTAGGGCCATCCAATGGCCTCCCAACTTTAAGGTATCCAATGTCGACAAATATGAGCCTAAGTAGGATCCAGGGGGTTGGCTAGCCGTCTACACCACCGCTGCTCGGGCTGCCGGAGCATCTGAGGACGTTATGACCGCGTATCTGCCCATCGTCCTTGGGCAAGATGCGCTACAGTGGCTACGACATCTACCCCGACACTGCATCGACGACTGGGGAGACTTCAGTCGACGTTTCACCGCCAACTTCCAGTCCCTCTCCGACAAGCCAGCGCAACCGTGGGACCTCAAATCCATCAAGCGCCGAGGGGATGAGACTCTCCGGTCGTACCTCAAAAGGTTCTATACCATGAGAAATCGCATCCCCGAGGTCACGGAGGCGGCCGTGATTGAGGACTTCTACAGAGGATCCAACGACTCGGCTTTCGTCCGAGCCATACTACAAAAGGCGCCGACTACTTCCGAGGAGCTGTTCCGGGAAGCCGACCTCTACATCACTGCCGACGAGCGAGCTCAGGACCTCATCGGAGGAGCAAAGCCTGCACCGGCAGCACCACGACGCGACGCGAACCAGCCACCCGACAAACGCTGGGAGAAGAGGCCTCGCGAAGAAGTACACGCCGCCGGGCCACCTGCCTCTCGCGCCCGAGGAGGACCTCGCGGAGGCGAGCGCACTCTGGACGACATCCTCGACGCCCAGTGCCCATACCACAAGGACATGCGCCACACTCTTCGCAACTGCCGGGACTTCAAGCACTCCGTTGGGCATGGCCGACCCTTCCAACCTCTACCTCCTCCTCCGCCGAGGGGAGGACCGGATGAACCACGACAACCTCATCAGCCGGAGGAGGGAGGAGGAGGAGCTTTCCCACGTGTCGACAGGGAGGTCAACGTCATCTTCGGCGGACATGGGTCGCAGGAGAACAAAAGACAACAAAAGCTCAACGACCGTCAGATACTGGTGGCGACCACCGGTCCTCCCGCCCCATACCGGTGGTCAGAACACCCGATCACCTTCACTCGGGAGGATCAATGGCTCAACTTCGACCATCCGGGCAAATACCCGCTCCTCGTCGATCCGGTGATCCGAGAGAGACGGGTGAAGAAGGTGCTAGTGGACGGGGGGAGCAGCATCAACGTCACCTTCCCCCGGGCACTCCAAGGCTTGGGGGCTCACCTCAAAGAGCTCCACAAGTCGGACACTCCCTTCTTCGGCATCGTGCCGACGGAGGGGGAATACCCGCTGGGCCACATCTACATGCCGGTTACCTTCGGAACTCCGGAGAACTACAGAACCGAGTTCCCGAGGTTTGAAGTGGCAAACTTCGACTGCGGGTACAACGCCATCATCGGAAGGCCGGGATTGGCCAAATTCATGGCCATTCCGCACTATACATACATGATACTGAAGATGCCAGGACCGCAAGGAATCATAACTGTGCGCGCCGACTTCCAAGGCGCCGCAGAATGTTTCCAAGTGGCCATCCAAGCAGCCCTCACCACCAAGCCGTCAACGGTTCCTTCTACACTGGCGAACTCTAAGCCTGAGGAGGACCTCGCAGTACCGGCAAACGAAGCTCAGGCCGCGACCTCTATGCGGCCGACTGAAGAAACTAAGTGAATCAACCTGGGGTTCGCTGATGAGCGCAAGACGGCCATCATCAGCTCCAGCTTGGACGACAAATAGGAAAGCGCGCTCGTCCAGTTCCTGCAAGATAACCGAGATGTATTCGCATGGCAACCTGCGGATATGCCGGGAGTCCCAAGAGAACTGGTCAAGCACAAGTTTAAGGTTTACCCCCAGGCGAGGCCGATCCGGCAAAAGCTATGTCGTTTCACGCCCGACAAGAGAGAGGCCATTCGTGCCGAGTTAGCTCGCTTGGTTGCGGCTAGATTTATTAGAGAAGTATTACACCCCGAGTGGTTAGCCAACCCTGTTCTTGTACTCAAAAAGAATAAAGTGGATTGGCGCATGTGCGTTGACTATACTGATCTCAACAAACACTGTCCGAAGGATCCATTCGGGCTCCCGAGGATAGATCAGGTGGTGGACTCCACCGCTGGATGTTCTGTGCTGTCTTTCTTAGATTGCTATTCCGGGTATCATCAGATTAGTTTGGCAAAAGAAGACGAGGAAAAAACGGCGTTCATCACTCCGTTTGGTGCTTTCTGTTATACCTCCATGCCGTTCGGCCTCAAAAACGCTGGAGCGACTTATCAGAGAGCCATTCAAACATGCTTAGCCGATCACTGGGGCAAGCGTGTGGAGGCTTACGTAGATGATGTGGTGATCAAAACAGAGAATTCGGAAAACTTCATCGAAGATTTACAGCTGGTTTTCAACAGCCTGAGAAGATATAGATGGAAGCTCAATCCTGAAAAATGTGTTTTCGGGGTACCAGCAGGAAAGTTGCTCGGGTTTATCGTCAGCCACCGGGGAATTGAGGCTAATCCAGATAAGATTGAAGCTATCATGAAGATGGAAGCTCCTCGGTCACAAAAGAAGGTTCAACAACTTACTGGATGTATGGCAGCTCTGAGCAGATTTATATCCAGGCTGGGAGAAAAAGGTTTGCCATTTTACAAGCTACTCAAGAAGGTGGATAAGTTTCAATGGACTTCAGAAGCACAAGAAGCTCTAGACGCACTGAAGAAATTCTTGACAACACCACCAGTACTGAAACCACCCCGGCGAGCTACACCGACTCAACCGGCTGAAGATTTGCTGCTGTATATCTCTTGCGCGACTCACGTGGTAAGCACCGCGTTGGTAGTCGAGCGAGTAGAAGAAGGACATGCCTATCCAGTACAACATCCTGTTTACTTCATCAGTGAAGTTCTAGGCCCCTCGAAGAAAAAGTATCCTCAGGTTCAGAAGCTATTATATGCAGTACTTCTAACTGCCCGCAAGCTGCGTCACTACTTTGACGACCACAAAGTCATAGTAGTCACTGGTTTTCCAATAGGGGACATTCTTCACAACAAGGAAGCCATTGGCCGAATAGCCAAGTGGGCTTGCGAGCTGGGATCCCACGACATCGAGTTCCGATCTCGCACTGCCATCAAAACTCAAGCACTGGTTGATTTCATATCAGAGTGGACAGAACAGCAAGTACCAGATAACCCAGAAACTGCAGAGGTATGGCGAATGTATTTTGATGGCTCGCTGAAGCTGCAGGGAGCAGGAGCAGGGATTCTCTTCACCGCACCTGGAGGCGAACACCTCAAGTACGCCCTCCAGTTGCTATTCCCAGCCTCTAACTATGCAGCCGAGTATGAAGCTTTGATACACGGATTGAACATCGCCATATCACTGGGCGTCAAGAGATTGATGGTATACGGAGATTCTCTGGTAGTCATCAGCCAGATAAACAAGGAATGGGATTGTTCAAGTAATTCAATGGGAAAATACTGCGCTGCCGTCCGAAAGCTGGAAGATAAATTCGAGGGTCTGGAATTTCATCATATAGAAAGAGATCGGAACACGGCAGCCGATGTACTGTCCAAGCTCGGATCCAGTCGAACTCAGGTCCCACCCGGGGTCTTCGTGCAAGAAATTCTTCAGCAGAGTATCTCAATGGATCAAACAGAAGAGTGCAACATCATAGATCAACCCGAGTCAGACTCTGATGACTGGAGACGACCGATTATTAAGTATATAAAGAATGAAGAAGAACCAGATGACAAGAACTTGGCAGAGCGCATTGCCAGGCAGTCAGCTCACTATACACTCATTGGGGAGGTATTGTACAGAAGGGGCGCGTCAGGCATCCTCATGAAGTGCGTTCTCCCGTCCACTGGGAAGCAACTTCTGGAGGAGGTCCATGCAGGGCAATGTGGAATACATGCAGCATCCAGAACACTAGTCGGGAAGGTTTTTAGGTCAGGATTCTATTGGCCGACGGCGAAGAACGATGCAGCCGAGTTAGTTCAGAGATGCGAAGCTTGCCAATACTTGTCAAAGCAACAGCACATGCCAGCACATCAACTACAGACCATACCAGTAACCTGGCCTTTCACATGCTGGGGACTGGATATGATTGGACCTTTCAAGAAAGCTCAAGGGGGGTATACTCATGTATTGGTGGCGATTGACAAATTCACTAAATGGATAGAGTTCATGCCCATTGCTTCTTTAACCTCTGCTAAGGCCGTGGAATTCATACAAGACATAATATTCAGATTCGGGATACCAAACAATATCATCACTGACTTAGGATCCAACTTCACCAGTTCAGAATTCTTCGATTTCTGCGAGCAAAAGAGCATTCAGATCAAGTACGCATCTGTAGCACATCCAAGAGCCAACGGGCAGGTTGAGCGGGCCAACAGAATGATATTGGAGGCACTCAGGAAAAAGGTCTTCGATAAGAACGAAAAATTTGCAGGAAAGTGGATAAGAGAATTGCCTTATGTTGTTTGGAGCCTAAGAACCCAACCTAGCCGAGCCCTGCATGGAAACACTCCTTTCTTCATGGTCTATGGGTCGGAGGCAGTGCTACCTGCTGACCTCAAGTTTGGGGCGCCAAGGTTGATCTTCGAAAGCATAGCAGAAGCTGAGGCCACCAGGCTAGAGGACCTTGATGTACTTGAGGAAGAACGGCTGAATACGGTAATCCAATCAGCACGGTACCAGCAGACTCTAAGGCGCTATCACGACAAGGTTGTGCGGCAACGGTTCTTTTCAGTAGGAGACCTCGTCCTCCGCCGAATTCTAACGGGGGAGGGACGGCACAAGTTATCACCCTTATGGGAAGGACCCTTCATGGTAGCAGAAGTCACTCGGCCCGGATCGTATCGCCTCACTCAGATGGATGGCACAGAAGTTGGGAACTCCTGGAACATAGAGCACCTCAGAAAGTTTTATCCCTAAGCTGTATTTCAAAACTGCTGGGGCGACAATGTATTCTGTAAAGTGGAAATATGTCATCAATAAAGAGAGATTTCAAAGATACTCGGCTCATTTACGATTGACTTGCATTCTTACTTAACTCGGGGTGACCACTATGCCCTACAAACGGAGCAATCGACTTAAGTCGGCAACGACTTAAGGCGGTGCAACATGCTCACGCTTACTTAACTCGGGGCGACCACTATGCCCTACAAACGGAGCAATCGACTTAAGTCGGCAACGACTTAAGGCGGTGCAACATGCTCACGCTTACTTAACTCGGGGCGACCACTATGCCCTACAAACGGAGCAATCGACTTAAGTCGGCAACGACTTAAGGCGGTGCAACATGCTCACGCTTACTTAACTCAGGGTGACCACTATGCCCTACAAACGCAGCAATCGACTTAAGTCGGCAACGACTTAAGGCGGTGCAACATGCTCACGCTTACTTAACTCGGGGTGACCACTATGCCCTACAAACGGAGCAATCGACTTAAGTCGGCAACGACTTAAGGCGGTGCAACATGCTCACGCTTACTTAACCCAGGGTGACCACTATGCCCTACTAACGGAGCTATCGGCTAAAGTCAGTGGTGGCTTAAGCCGGTACAACATACTCGCGCTTATGCAATTCAGGGGATGACTTCCATATCCCGCAAACAAATTTCATAATCATCATACGTCATTACCACAAATTTACGAACCAATAAATTCTGATACAATAAGAGAGTAATTATATCATTCGAATGATAAACTGATGTCTTCTAACAAATACTCGATCATGCTAACCGCGCGCTCAGAGCACGCAAAATGTTTCTCTATTTCCCAATGTCTTTCTCAGGAACGACCGACGAAGAAGGGCGATTCGAGGAATCGGGGGCAACATTCACGTTGGCCTTTATGTCTTCAGGAACAACCACGCCGGGTCTCCTCATCAAGATTCGTCCCGCCCGAATAGCCTTGTCCATGGCTTTATCACGCTGGGCTTTGAGAGTAGCCGCAGTTTCTTCGGCAACTTTAGCAGCCAGCCGAGCGGCCTCCAACTCCTGGGCGATGGATTTCTTGGAAGCTCGGAGTTCTTTGATGGTGGCATCCTTCGCTGATATCAATTGCTTAAGGCGGGTCACTTCGTCCGCTGATTCTTGAAGCCTACAACGCTGATTGTCCAGTTCCTCCATTGTAAAGCGGTGACTCCTCTCCAAGATGGTCAGTGAGTTTCTAGAATCACGATACAATCTGTCTAGATTGTCACGAGAAGCAGCAAGGATACGTTTTTCTTCCTGTAAACAAAAATCAACTCCTTCAGAAATCAAGCAAGTAATAAGAGCATAGCAAGGCAAGGCACGGTTTTGAAAGTTACCTTTTCAGAGTCAAGCCGAGCATGAAGAGAAGAACTCAGGGCATTGGCATCATCCAAGGCAGCGGAGACCTGATTTAGTTCAGTTTGGCTCTGAGAGTACTTCTCCTCGAAGTCAGCGCACCGTTGAACCATTTCAGCCTGCTCTCGGGAATGTTTTTCCTCAAGAATTGCAATCTGCCGAGTCATTCCTAGCAAGAGGTGATCAAACAAAACGAGGTCAGAAGGTAAAACAGTCCGCAACAAAGGCGAAGAGAAAAAAAAGGGCACTAACCAGAGTTAGTTGCCTCCAGCTCGGATACACGACGATGAAGTGACACTGGATTCCAACACGCGAGAGACGACGCCACTTCTAGGACGGGAGCACCCTACAATCTCAGCTGGCTGGCCATCCCATCCACCAAAGCCTGATGAGAAGAACAGATGAACATAATGACAAAAGTTCATGCAACGTAAAGATCAAGCTAAAGTACAACACAGTACCTGGAGGTTGGAAAAGAACGAAGGGATCCCCAAATCAGGAGAAATCAGCTGATAACCAGGCGCAAGACCACCACCCGAAGCAGCTTGCAACAGACCAGTAGGAATCAGCTCAGTGCCTTCAACAGAGCCAAACGCCAGATCAGCGGGGACGCTGCCCTCTAAAGCGACTCCCTGGTCCAGAGTTTGGGCTACCACCATGCAGCCAGAGTGTGGAGGTGAACCCGCGTGAACGTCCATGGAAGTGCAGGAAGGAGACCCTGCTCGGGCACCCTCGGGGGCTGGGTCATAGTTGGCACTGCCCACTTGAGCCGGATCATCCCCGGCAGCACCCTCGGGGGCTGGGTAGTGGCTTACATTCTTCACCCGAGCTAAGTCATCCCCGGCGACACCCTCGGGGGCTGGGCATGTGTCAGCACCATTCTTGAGGTCCAGGCTCTCCGCAGTAACCACCTCTAAGGTTGACGGGCCTTCAGCCACTTCCATGGAACCAGGACAATCCAAGTCAGCATCCCGACCCTCGAGATCGCACTCTAAGGTCGACGAGGCACGGGATGACCTCAACCCAGCATCAGGCGCGGCAGCGCAAGCCTCTGTTGCATCATCATCCACTGGCTCTGATAACAAGTCCTCTGGGACCATATCCTCAAGAGTTTGATCAAAGTTGGCCAGGGACAGCTCTTGCAGACCAATGAGGGCAGACAAAGCAGGAGAAGGAACTCCACTACTTCCACCGCTGGCGATGAACTGCCGACTGTTTTTCCGAGTTAAAGGAGCTTCATTTTCTTCCTCCTCATCTTCCACAGTAACAACGCAAGCAGCACCCCCATTGGGATCAGCAACAGATGGAGCACCCCCATTGGGATCAGCAGCAGTTTGGGTACACCCATTGGGTTCAGCGTCAGTAAGGCCAGTTGCAGGCACTTCTTCAGCAGCAGGAACTAAGGTACCAGCGTCCTCATCAAAACTGGATACTCGCCGGAGGCGTCTTCTCTTCTTCTTTTGCTCATCAGCAGAAGGCTCAGGCTGACTGGTTCGGCTAGGGCGCCTCGGGTGAGTACTAACTGGTTTCTGGACATCCAAGTTGTACCAACCTCTGGAAGGGGCACCACTGCCAACGTACCAGTAGGAGCAGCGTCGGAGGAATCCTCAGCTAGCAGATCAAGCATGACATTTATATCCGCATCACTAGGGTTCAGGGGCACCTCAAAATGAACCTGCCGTTCGTCATCAGGAATCTCCCCAAGCGAAGCAACCAAAGTACTGACTTCTTCAGCAGAGGGTCGCACTCTAAGGCCCAAATTGCCATCAGTCACAGGCGGATTTGACACAAAAAGGGTGAAAGCTTTGGGAGGAGGTAGGTTCCAGGCCGAGTATGCCACTGGGCACCAACATTTGAAACCTTACCCCTGAGGATCATTTCAATTCGGCTTACCAAGTCTACAGAAGGAATTCTCCTATTGGTAACCCGAGTTGAGTCGGCTAGCCCTCGATACAGATATGCCGGATAGGCCCTGTCTTTCAGTGGCTGAATGTTCTTGAAAACAAAGTCAGTGACCACAGCTTCAGCAGTTAGACCTCTCTCTTTCAGCAGTCCAACTTCAGTTAGCAACACACCTGCCTCAGCCACTTCCTGATCTGTGGGAGACTCGGTCCAGCTCGGAGTGCGAACGTCTGGCTGTCTTCCCGACCGGGAGGGGAGAGAATTTCCATAATTATCAACTATGAACCACTCTAGACGCCACCCCTTAATGCTATCCTTGAGGGGAATCTCAAGATACTCAGTTTTCCGCCCACGGCGCATCTCCAAACTGGCACCTCCGACCAACTGATGTTGTCCCACGGCCATCCCAAGGCGACAATGATACAGATACTTCCATAAACCGAAATGCGGCAGCACGCCGAGAAAGGCTTCACATAAGTGGACGAAAATGGAGATTTGCAGAATGGAATTAGGGTTCAAATGTGTCAAGTTAATGTGGTAGAAATCAAGGAGGCCACGGAAAAAGGGAGAGATGGGAAGGCCGAGGCCGCGGAGAAGAAAAGGAGCGTAAACTACAGACTCGTGGGTATCCTCTGTCGGGACAGTAGTCCCGTGGCAAATCCGCCAAGAACAGAGTTCCCGCGGAGGAAGAACCCCGATAGATACAAGATGAAGAAGTTCAGCTTCAGAAATGACGGACATATGGTTACCTGCGAAAGGCAACTGGTTGTTGGGGTCGATTGGAGGGATCACCGCAGCAGACGAGCTCGCAGTTTTCCTCTTGGGCGCCATCTCGATTTTGACCAGCGAACAGAGTAGGAGGCGAATGGCAGAGAGGATTCGGAAGCAGGAATGCAAGAACTAGGGCACGGAAAGCAAAGGCGGCTAAAAGCGCAGCTCTTATGGGATATTCTCGACCCAGATACCGTTTCAAAAGTGCCCAGTCATCACCCGGCGGTTATTTCCGAAACCCCAGCATGCCACGTGGTCATCCGGCGGTTCTTTCCAAAAAGCCGATGCGCCACCTCATCACTCGGTTATCATCTTCAAAATAACTCATGCGGCCGGCTATCACTCGGCGTTGACTCTAAAACGCTGATTTCATATTCAGTCGCTCGACATTACCTCTAAAATGCCGACGTCACCATCCAGTCACTCGGCGTTGACTCTAAAACGCTGATTTCATACTCAGTTGCTTGGCATTACCTCTAAAAAGCCGATGCCGACCTCCAGTCACTCGGCGTTGCCTCTAAAACGCTGATCTCGTATTCAATCGCTCGGCATTACCTCTAAAAAGCCGATGCCGACCTCCAGTCACTCGGCGTTGCCTCTAAAACGCTGACCTCGTATTCGATCGCTCGGCATTACTTCTAAAATGCCGACGTCGACCTTCAGTCACTCGGCGTTGCCTCTAAAACGCTGATCTCGTGTTCAATCGCTCGACATTACTTCTAAAATGACGACGTCGAACTTCAATCACTCGGCGTTGCCTCTAAAACGCTGACCTCGTATTCGATCGCTCGGCATTACTTCTAAAATGCCGACGTCGACCTTCAGTCACTCGGCGTTGCCTCTAAAACGCTGATCTCGTGTTCAATCGCTCGGCATTACTTCTAAAATGCCGACGTCGACCTTCACTCACTCGGTGTTGCCTCTAAAACGCTGATCTCGTGTTTGATTGCTCGGTATTACTTCTAAAATGCTGACGTCGACCTTCAATCGTTCGGCGTTGTTTCTAAAACGCCGATACCGACTACAAGATTACTCGGCAGCTACTTCTAGAAGCGTCAGTGCGATGCACAAGTTATTCATCTACTGTCTCAAAAGAATCAGTTCTATAATCAAGAAAAGCAAGTCATCAAGAAGAGGCCAACGTCATTCTTTCATTAAGGGAAGACAATGAGCTTACAAATCAACTCTTTGCGAGTTGATGCTTCCCTACTATTACTACATTACATTACTACTACTACTATACTACGCTATACTACTCTACATTACTACTACATTATTCTAACTACACTATACTAATATATAAAGACCAGTGGCACTTAGCCACTGGCCTTGCTGCTGTCACCGCCGCCGCCCTTGGTGCTGCCCTTGCTGCTACCTCCTCTGGTGCTGCCCTTGCTCCCGTCGCCGTCGCCGCTGCCCCCGCCGCTGCCGCTGCCGTCACCGTCGCCGTCGCCACCGTCGTCGTCGTCGCCATCGTCGTCGTCGTCATCCTCGTCCTCGCCGCCGTCCGAGTCCTCCTCATCCGAGGAGAACTCCGACTCATCCGAGCCCTCGAGCCCGGAGCGCTCGACGGCTCGGATGTACGTCCAGACTTCCGCGGCAATCCCCTGGGAGTCGTCTGAATCATCAGACGACGCCGAGGGAGAGACGGGAGCCGGAGACCCCTCGGACTCGGAGGAGAACTCCTCCTCCGAGTATTCCGAGTCGCCGAAGTCCTCCGACGGAGGAGTCGGCTCTCGCTTGCGTTTGTTACTCTTGCCCATGGCGGAAGCAGACGAAAGGGAAGAGAAGGATGCAGTAAAGAACAGCGAAAAGATGTGAAAAAACCAGAGGAGCAACGACGTTATTTAAAGAAGGGAAAGGCAACCGCTCACCTCCAACCGTGGTCACTGAACAGTCGCAAAGCATTCAATAAGCACTTCCACCCGTCTGGAGACACGTCAGGCGGCTGACGCCGTTTCATGCAACAATACACCCATTGGGACTCCAGTCAACAGCGCAAAGGATATGATTACACTAGCCGTCCCATCACATTACTACTCAGAAGCAGCCGGCTAAAACACTCAGCGTACCAAGCCGTCCCTTGCCCACACCCATTGGGGGGGGACGCCCAGGAATTATCAGTGTATTTTTCAAAACGGTCACATCCGTGCAGGGCACACAGTGAATACCTCAAGACAAAAATGAGATATCAGTAAGGATCAGAGGAAAGCCAAATATAGCCAGCGAAATACAAGATATGGCCGACAGAAGCGACATGAAGACTAGACAGAGAACGTCCATCAAACGTCCAATCAGTCGCAGAAGCAAATAAATTGCATTACCTAGCAAGATATGGATGGATTGCAAACTCGGCTGCTAAAGACAAAATATATGCTGACCTCTGCAGCAAAATATTGATGACATAATGCTGACCTCCAAAGCATAATGCAAATAGCTTCATGACAATTTTTACAAACGAAAGGAAGACCTTCGAATGAATTATCCTTAAAAAATCCATTTGAAGGTCGGGGGCTACACCCATTGGGTGCACCTCCGGTGCACCCCATGGATTATCATTCCAAACCGAGATAGTGCCGACTTCTAAGGTGTGGGACAAGATTAAAAAGACCAATCCTCAACCAAGATGCAGGAGCACAAATGGAGATAATTTCTGGGGAAGACCTTCGAGTAGATTATCTTCTAAAATCTACTCAAAGGTCGGGGGCTACACCCGTTGGGTGCACCTCCGGTGCACCCAATGAAGTTCAGAATCCTGCAAATCGAAATGCCGACCTCTAAGGTACAAGCACAAAACTAAGCTTCGGTCAAATGAGTGATCGGAGCAAGAGAAGACAGCAGGAAGTCATTTTTTGGACCTGGGATCTTTGGGTTGATTACCTCTAAATTAACCCAAAGATCGGGGGCTTGTGGGGGATAGATATCCCCCGGGTCCACTAAAGGAGTAAAAGACCTCACGAAAGGCCCAAGGGCCCAATAAATCGTAAGGTCATTCTTTTGTGGGCCTGGGGAAAGACAACCAACAAAGCAGAGAAGACATAAGACCGGATTGGTGCAAACCCGGACGGCCCACAACGTCGAACGAGTAAATCGCAACAGAGATCCGACTTTCCCGCGCTGAAGCCCCCATGCAACGGAGCCATGCGAAGATAAGTCGGCGAGGGTTACGTAGGGATAAACTCAAGAGGTTCACTACCTTTAGGCTACTTGTTGTTATCATATCCACGTGTATTGCCCCACGGTCGAGTATATAAGGCCTAGGGGGCACCCCTTCAGAACGATCGACCTTATCTTACTTAGCCACACACATCAACTCTCTGTGTCTTCAATCCAGAGAGCCCTCTTGTAACCGCGCTCACATACTCACCAGGACGTAGGGTGTTACGCATCTCTAAGCGGCCCGAACCTGTAAATCCTGTCCACTGTCCCTCGTGCGATCGACACGAACCATTTTGCTACAGTCGTCGAAACCGTCCTACTCCTAGAAACACCTTGAGGGGCAACCCCGGGTGTGCGGTCGGACCCAAAACACCAACAGAAGGGCATGTACAGTAGCAGGGTATTGGCACACCAAAAAATGTGGAGCCTTGCTTGATCCTTTTTATTGCTTGTATGCATGTCGGTCGTTGTGATGGCAAATAAAAATGAGGTCGGCGCCAATGCTCATGGCTCTCATGGCGCCGAGCTCTGACCACGTAAGCGCCACATCTGCACGGTGAGCAGGTACTTCGGCGCCATTTATATTGGCACCAAGACGTGTAACCTCGACGCCAATAATGACGACGCCGAGGTAAGGGTCTATTTTCTGAATTCAAACCAGGAAAAGTGTAGTTGTGAAAATCTTTCGTAAAATGGGTCAAAAAGCAAAAAAGTTGGGCAAAGGGTATACGATACTGACGAAAATGTAGTGGAAGCCTTGCTTTGCCTACAACTCCATTTCCCTTTCAATCTAAGGCTAAGTATAGAAACACACTTGAAAGCACATTAGTCTTAGCTTTGGCACAAGAATAATAAGAAATGTGCATTTGTACCAAATGAAAGAGACATGCCATTATCATAGGTATAAAATGAGCAATGTGTGCAAGATTTCAATCAAAGTTCCAAGAATCTAAGACATTTAGTTCATTCCTAAGCTTGCTAAAAGTCTTTTCATCTAAGGTCTTGATGAAAATATCAGCTAACTGGTTGTGGGTAATAACATATTTAATTGCGATATCTCCCCGTTGTTGGTGATCTCTCAGGAAGTGATACCGGATGTCTTTGTGCTTTGTGCGGTTGTGTTCAACAGGATTGTCTGCCATGCGGATTGCACTCTCATTGCCACATAGGAGAGGGACTTTTCTCAATTTGTAGCCATAGTCCCTAATAGTTTGCCTCATCCAGTGTAATTGTGCACAATAGTGTCCTACAGCAATATACTCGGCTTTGGTGGTGGATAGAGCTACTGAATTTTATTTCATTGAATCCCAAGACACCAGGGATCTCCCTAGAAACTGACAAGTCCCTGATGTACTCTTTCTATCAATCTTACATCTAGCATAATCAGCATCAGGATACCCGATTAGATCAAAGGTAGATCCCTTCGGGTACCATAGCCCAAACCTAAGAGTGTAAACTAAATATCTCATGATTCTTTTCACGTCCCTTAGGTGGATTTCCTTAGGATCGGCTTGGAATCATGCACACATGCATACTGAAAGCATAATATCCAATCGTGAAGCACATAAATAGAGTAAAGATCCTATCATCGACCAGAATACCTTTTGATCTACAGATTTACCTCCAGTGTCGAGGTCGAGATGCCCATTTGTTCCCATAGGAGTCTTGATGGACTTGGCATTCTTCATTCCAAACTTCTTGAGAATATCTTGAGTCTACTTTATTTAGCTAATGAAGGTTCCCTCTTAGAGTTGTTTGATTTGGAATCTAAGGTAATACTTCAACTCTTCCGTCATGGACATCTCAAATTTCTGTAACATAATTCTACTAAACTCTTCACAAGATGACTTGTTAGTAGACCCAAAAATAATATCATCAACATAAATTTTGCATATAAACAAGTCTTTGACAATTGTTTTAGTGAAGAGAGTAGGGTCAGCTTTTCTGACTTTAAAAACTTTAGTAATAAGAAAGTCTATCAGGCATTCATACCATGCTCTTAGGGCTTGTTTGAGCCCATAAAGCGCCTTTGAGAGCTTATAGACATGTGAAGGATACTCACTATCTTCAAAGCTGAGAGGTTGCTCAACATATACCTCTTCCTTGATAGGACGATTGAGGAAAGCACTTTTCACATCCATTTGATATAACTTAAAGCCATGGTAAGTAGCATAGGCAAGTAATATTCGAATTGACTCAAGCCTAGCTACGGGTGCATAGGTTTCATCAAAATACAAACCTTCGACTTGTGAATACCCCTTTGCAACAAGTCAGGCTTTGTTCCTAGTCACACACCATGCTCATCTTGTTTGTTACGTAATACCCACTTGGTACCTACAACATTTTGGTCAGGACATGGAACTAAATGCGAGACCTCATTCCTCGTGAAGTTATTGAGCTCCTCGTGCATTGACACCACCCACTCTAGATCTCTAAGTGCATCCTCTACCCTATATGGCTCAATAGAAGACACAAAAGAGTAATGTTCGCAAAAATGAGCAACTCGAGAACGAGTGGTTCCCCCTTTTGAATGTCACCAAGGATGGAATTGACAGGGTGATCTCATTGAATTGCTTGGTGGACTCTTGGGTGATGTGGTCTTTGATCTTGAGTCTCTTGTTCACCCTCCTTTTCTTGATCAACTTCATTCCCCATTAATCAATGCCTTCTTCTTGAGGTGGCTAATTGTATTGAACTTGATTTTCTTCTTCTTGAGCCAATTCCTCATCTTGAGTTGGTGGAGATGCTTGTATGGAAGATGATGGTTGATCTTGTGCTTGTGAAGGCTCTTCGGGTTCTTGTGGACACACATCTTCAATGGACATGTTCCTTAGTGCGATGCACGAAACCTCTTCATCATCTAACTCATCAAGATCAACTTGCTCTACTTGAGAGCCATTAGTCTCATGAAACACAATGTCACAAGAAACTTCAACTAATCCAGTAGACTTGCTGAAGACTCTATATGCCCTTGTGTTTGAGTCATAACCAAGTAAAAACATTCTACTGCTTTAGGAGCAAATTTTGAATTTCTACATCTTTTAACAAGAATAAAGCACTTGCTCCCAAAAACTCTAAAATAAGAAACATTAGGCTTTTTACTCGTGAGGAGTTCATATGATGTTTTATTGAGGATTCAGTGAAGGTAGAGCCGGTTGATGGAGTAGCAAGCAGTGTTCATTGCCTCCGCCCAAAACCGATCTGGTGTCTTGTATTCCTGAGGCATGGTCCTCGCCATATCCATAAGAGTTCTATTCTTTCTTTCCACAACACCATTTGTTGAGGTATGTAGGGAGAAGAGAACTCATGATTGATGCCCTCCTCCTTAAGAAATCCTTCAAATTGAGAGTTCTTGAACTCCGTTCCATTGTCGCTTCTAATCTTTTTGATTCTCAATCCGAACCCATTTTGAGCCCATCTCAAGAATTTCTTTAAGGTTTCTTGGGTTTGTGATTTTTCTTGCAAAATGGATACCCAAGTGAAGCGAGGATAGTCATCCACAATTACAAGACAATACTTACTTCCGCCGATGCTTATGTAAGCAATCAGACCGAATAGATCCATGTAGAGTAGCTCAAGTGGTCTCTCGATAGTCATGATGTTTTTGTGTGGATCGTGAACTCAAACCTGCTTCCCTGCTTGACATGCACTACAAATCCTGTCTTTCTCAAAATGAACATTGGTTAGTCCTAAAATGTATTCCCCCTTTATAATATTGTGAAGATTCTCCATCCCAACATGAGCAAGTCGGCGATGCCAGAGCTAGCCCATATTAGTCTTAGCAATTAGGCAAGTGTATAGTTCAACATTATCATCAGTGAAATCAACTAAATATAGTTGACCATCTAACACTCCCCTAAAGGCTAGTGATCATCATTTCTTCTAAAGACAGTAACATCAACATCAGTAAATAAATAGCTGTAGCCCATTTTGCATAATTAAGACACAGAAAGCAAGTTGTAACCTAGAGATTCTACAAGAAATACATTAGAAATGGAATGGTCAGGTGATATAGCAATTTTACCCAATCCTTTGATCAAACCTTGACTTTCATCCCCGAATGTGATTGCTCTTTGGGGATCATCATTTTTCTCATATGAGGAGAACATTCTTTTCACCCCTGTCATGTGGTTTGTGCACCCACTGTCGATTATCCAACTTATTCCACCGGATGCATAAACCTACAACACAGATTTAGGTCGTGTCCTTAGGTACCCAAATGGTCTTGGGTCCTCTCACATTAGAAACAAGCACCTTGGGTACCCAAACACAAGTCTTTGGACTCTTGTACTTGCCCCCAATATATTTGGCAACTACTTTGTCTGCTTTGTTGGTAAGAACAAATGATGCATCAATGGTCTTAAATGAAATACTAGGTTCATTCGAAGCATCAACAATCTTTTTCTTAGGCATCTTAACATCAGCTGTATGCCTAGAACTAGAAGCCTCATTTTTGTAAATATAAGCATGATAAGTAACATGATGAGATTTATTAGCATGATTTTTTCTAATCTTATGCTCAGGATAGTTCTCCGGATATAATATGTAACCTTCTCTATCTTGCACCATGGGAGCCTTGCCCTTAACAAAGTTGGAAATCTTGTTTCTATGGGCATTAAGTTTGATGTGGTTTTGGCCCACAAGTTGGAAGCCAAACCCATCCTTAATGCCAGGGTGTCTCCCATTGTAAAGCATACTACGAGCAAATTTAAAATTTTCATTTTAAAGCTCATGCTCGGAAATTTTGGCATTCAACTTAGTTATGTGATCATTTTGTTCTTTAATTATAGCAAGGTGATCATTCACAACATCAACATCTCTACATCTAGTGCAAATAGTAACATGCTCAACGGTAGATGTAGGGACATGACAAGCTTTCAATTCTCCAATCTTTGCAATTAAACTAGCATTTTTAGTTTTGAGACAAGAAATTGAATCATTTCTCGTTTTTAGCTCTTTAGTCAAGTTTTTGCATTTTTCAACTTCAAGAGCAAAAGCATCTTTTAGCTTAATAATTTTTTCCTTAACGAGTAGATCTTCTTGGCATTCCAATATTTCATCCTTCTCGTTAATGGATTTTATCAATTCATTAATTTTCTCCTTTTGTTCTATGGTAAGGTTTGCAAAAAGAGAAGACAAATCATCATTCTTTTCACTAGAGCTACCCTCATCATCGGAAGTAGTATATTTGATGTGTCTCTAGAGTATACCTTCTTTTTTTGCCCTCCTTGGCCATGAGACACTTGTGCCCGACATTTGGGAAGATAAGGCCTTTGTTGATGGTAATGTTGGTGGCGTCTTCGTCAGAGGAGGAGTCGGTGGAGCTCTCGTCGGAGTCCCACTCCCTTCCCATGTGTGCCTCACCACCCTTCTTCTTGTTGTAGTGCTTCTCCATCTTCTTCTTCCCTTTCTTATCGCCATCCCTGTCACTATAACTTGCATATGGACATTTAGCAATATAGTGACCGGACTTACCACATCAGTAGCAAACCCTCTTGGAGCGTGGTTTGTACTCCTTCCCCTTCCTTTGCTTGAGGATTTGCTGAAAGCTTTTTATGATAAGAGTCATCTCTTCGTTGTCAAGCTTGGAGGCATCAATTGGGAGCCTTTTGATTGGTGTGGGCTCCTCCTTATTTTCTTCTGTTGCCTTGAATGCAATGGGTTGCGCCTCGGGTATAGAGGTGCCACCTTGCTCCAAGTTGACAATGTGTTTAGAGTCTTTGACCATAAGTTCAAACCTCACAAACTTGCCAATCACCTCCTCAGGAGACATTTGCTCATACCTAGGATTCTCATGGATTAATTGTACTTGAGTGGGGTTACGAAAAAAAGAGATCTTAGAATAACATTGACCATTTCATGGTCATCCCACTTGGTGTTCCTGAGGTTGCAGACTTGGTTCACCATGGTATTGAGACGGTTGTACATGGCTTGTGAATCTTCTCCTTTGTTGAGGACGAACTGACCGAGTTCTCCCTCAATTGTTTCCCGCTTGGTGACTTTCTCCCCTTCGTGCACCGTCTTGAGGATGTCCCAAATTTCTTTGGCACTTTTCAACCCTTGCATCTTGTTGTACTCCTCTCTACACAAGGAAGTGAGGAGTATGGTGGTGGCTTGGGAGTTGAAGTGCCTCACTTGGGCGGCCTCGTCGGAATCGTAGTCCTCATCACCCACTTGTGGTGCCTGCGCTCCAAACTCAACAATATCCCAAATGGTTTCGTGGAGTGAGGTTAGATGGTGCCTCATTTTATCACTCCACATAGAATAATCTTCACCATCGCAGTATGGTGGCTGCCTAAGGGAACAGAAAGTAAAGGAACACATTTAGGAATACGCGGATAGCGAAGAGGGATCTTACTATACTTTTTGTGTTCTTGGCGCTTTGAAGATGTCGACTCGACGTAGGAGGTTGAGGATGTGGATGAGTCAGTCTCATAGTAGACCACCTTCTTCATCTTATTTTTATTCTTGTCGCCCTTCTTGTGTGATTTGACGGAGCCGACAGATTCTTCCTTGTCCTCCTTGTACTTGTCGCTGGATATCTTGGCCTCCTTTGAAGGAGTCTTGCCTTCATTCTTCTTCCCGAAGATCTGGGCTTTTCCTTGGTGATCAACTTCTTTTTGGCGTGTTCTCCCGACATCACTTCGAGTTGTTAGACTCTAATGAAGTATCAGGCTCTGATACCAATTGAAAGTCGCCTAGAGGGGGGTGAACAGGCGAAACCTAAAAATTATAAACTTTGAAGATGAACTTCACCCAGGGTTAGGATTAGAAATAAGTAATAAGGGAATCGGAATGAGGAAGAGATTTTTTCTTGCTATGAGTTGCTTAATTAATGTGAATGACTTTGGGAGCTAACTCAAAGAGATTGTAAGCAAGAGAACTTAGAGAGAGGGGAGAGGAAGAATCAGATCGTAAGGTAATGATCAACACAAATAAACACAACGATTTGTTACCCGATGTTCGGTTCCGAAGAACTTACTCCCCATTGAGGAGGCCACTTAAGCTGGGTCTCTTTCAACTCTTTCCCTCTCTCAAACGATCACTTAGACCGGTTGAGTGCTTCTCAATCTCGAGGGTCACTTAGACCCTGCAAGGATCACCACACACTTAGGTGTCTCTTGCTAGCTTTACAAGTCACTTGAGAGTTTAGAAGGAGATGAAGAAAGCACGATTTAAAAGCCAAGCAACAAGAAAAACACAAGATTACACTCTCTCAAGTCACTAATCACTAATGATCACTAGTCATAATTATGACACTTGGAGAGGTTTGGAAGCTATGAATGTGTCTTGGGATGAAGTGCTTGCTCTTGTATTGAATGTGAGTGAATGTGATGCTTGGATGGATTGAATGGAGGTGGTTGGGGTTGTATTTATAGCCACCAACCACTTCCTAGTCATTGCCTCCTTTCTACCAACCGCGGACGGTCCACGCCTCTAGTCCAGATGGTCTGCCCCTGCACATCAACGGCTGAAATCGCAACGATCAGCAGTAACGGCTATATCAATGGCTAGAAGTGCATTAAATGTGTCGTCAGATGTCAGATAAACCAATCACAGACGGTCCGGCCGTGCACCTCGGACGGTCTGCGAGGACGCTAAAAATGCATTTTACCGAACCCGTCACCTTTGGGGTTTTCTCGTTTTTTAACGAGCGAACGGTCCACGCTTGAGGCCGGACGGTCCAAGCTTGGTCTCAGACGGTGTTCTCTTCTCCTTTAGACAGTCCATTGTGTAAATGCGAGTTTTTCATAGTTTCTGTCCGAGGCACACCTTGGTGTCGCGGACGGTCCGCCGCAAGGGCCCGCACGGTCAGCGCACAGGTGAATTTTCCAAAAAGCTTCTCCTGTATAGAATAATCTACGGTATTCCAGACAGTCGACTTAGAATTGATATAGAAAAACTTATGCACCTGAGAAATAATCAACTAGGCAAAGTAGTTAGTCCATAAAATTTGTGATGGTCGTCAAGCACCAAAATCGATTATAGAAAATGGTTAAGGCCATTTCCCTTTCGATAGGTCGATGCACGGGGAAAGGGGAGGTGGTTGTTACGCCAGCTGCCGTGCGCGACATCGATGGCGGCTGTTACCGCCATGGGTGACCGAGGCGGAGAGCTGACATCATGGGCCCGCATGTAAGCTGCCTAAAAGGAGAAAGGAGGGGAAGAGGCTGGCATCCGGGCACCATTGGTCGATGCAGGCACCCCGGGTTAGGCGCGTGGCTGAGGCTACCCAATGGGGTCACGCTATCGACGCCCGAGAACCCATGAGGACGACACGTGTGTGTCACACCCGATTTTAGAAGGTAAACCGAATGTGAACCATGTACATGTCAGGATCATAAATTCACGTACACAACGATTACATAATTGGACATTATCACACAATGCTCAAACAATAGCGGAAATAAGTATAACTTAAACAATGCTCAAACATACACATGGTCATTAACTTAAACATTAATCAAAGTGTTGAACGAAACGTAGTAAGATAAGGCCTTCACATGCAGCCGACTGGGGGTTTGCCACTAGTCTAGATTAGAATTCCTCAAAGTCCTTAAACTCTTGAAAATCCTCTGCATTTCCTTCATCTTCTCCTAAACAATGGTTGCAATAGGGACAACCTGGTGTTTGGTGTTTAAGCAAGGGTGAGTACACATCAACGTACTTAGCACATGTCCCATTTAATTGAAGTGGACTAGCTGTATGTGGGGTTAAGCTCAAAGCAGTTGCTTTTAGTTGGTCAGGTATTTATCATTAATAGAAGCCAAGTTTTATCATAAAACCCAAGTTGATATTCCCAAAAGAGAGCACTTCCTCCAAGAGAAAAGTACCAGATATTATAAGTATAGCCATCATCATTAAACCATCAACATAAATGAATCCAGAGTATCTCTAATCAAAAAGGATCCCAAGGCTGCTCTTAACCGTGAGCACGACTAATATACCAATTGTTGACACTCTGCAGAGGTTGCACACTTTACCCACGAGTCGCGATCCCTCTCTAGCCTGGGTTTGTAAGACCCGATCTTCACTACCGAGGTGAATGGCCAGGGATTCACTACGTAGCCTTTACAAAGATTCTTCTGGTGTGTAGCCACCCGTTAGGTTTCGCTAGTCGTACAAACACAGTACTCCTTCCTAAGGTGGATGACTAACAAAACCAAATCGAATGAACCTCGGCACCCACCCTTAGCAGAGCAAGCACTATGCCCCAACCCCCATTGACGGCACAACGGCGAAGCAAACTACACTCCTAAGTTCCTCCAATTAATCAACTAAGGACATCCCATTCTACCCTCATGGTTGTACTGTTGTCCTAGGTGGTCTCTCAACGAACAGGTCCTTTCTGAGAGGCACTCGAGAAACCGCCCGAGCCCCATAAAATGTCACAAGTTCATAATCATAGTATCATAAAGTAATTCTCATCATGTTCGTTGATTTGGGTAAAGCACTAGCATGTAGCTGATTATAATAACCCAACCCAAAAAAGGTAATCAAGGACATGATAAATAGAAAGCTAGTCAATCCTTAGGTTAATCATAGTATGTGGGACAATGAATTATAAAGTAAATAAGACATAATAGGTCAGATGACACTTGTCTTCACCAAACTGTTGCTGCTCAGGGGCTTCTTCTGCAACTTCCTTGGCCTCCGCGGACGAAACATTATCTAAGCGAGTGCGAACATACATTTAACATTCTTGGAACAGAAAAGAACAATACACCATAAAAGGAAGAACATGTGTAATACAAGATAGCGCTCGCTTCTACGGTCACACAAGAGAAAGAAACGTCGAGATCGAAACAACGATTGAAAAGTTATCGCGTATACATTATACAAATATGAAATAAAACATTTAATCCGACATACTCGTATTAATCAACATTTATTAACTGCAACTAGAGCTATCGCCTAGTTTTAAATAATGTGTTACGCTAACAACTTTCACCTAGATAAATAATTCAAATAATGTTAGCAACTATAAGCGAGGCGAAATAACGGCGCGAGACGAAAAACGCAACGTGCGAAACAGCACGGCAGCACGTGCACGGTACGCGCACAACACGCGTATGGCGCACGGACCGACACTACCGCGATAAATAATTAATAGATAGCATGATTAAACTAAACAATTATTTAATAAAGAATAATTCAGTTAAGATTACCTATGTTGATGTTGATTTATAAATGCGCAAATTAAAATCCTAAATTAGATTTAAATAAAACGTCGTTCTATTAACCATCGGTCAAACAAACATTTAAATAAATTAAACAAAATTTGCAACAACAGATAATATTACTTCTAACATGTATACAATTCTAATACTAATCTAACACAACTTGAATGGAGTGAATCGGATTGAAAACGCAAAAGTTATTGCGATTTTAAAATGAAACAAAATTCTGCACACAGTTTTAAAATTCCCAAGGGGGATTTTCGCAAAACACCATCTTCTTCCTTCCTCCTCCTTCCTATCAACATGGAAGGGGAGAAGGAAGGGGAGGGGGAGCCGACTGTAGGGAAGAGAGGGGCCGACCGGCCATCGGGCGTGGGGCCGGGGGCCCGCAGGGGAGAGCGCGCGAGCGCGACTGCCATGGCCGTTGCCGCCGGTTGCCGAGGGGAAGGGCGCCGTCGGGCAGGGGAAACGGGAGGGGAAGGGGGCGACGCCGCCAGGAGAATAGAGAGAGAGGGAGGGGGAGAGAGAGGGGTTGTGCGGGGGAGAAGAAAATGAAGAATACAATGACAACAATGGTGGAGGCTCATCACCGAAGAAGACGAAGTTCGTCGGAGTCAAGGAGAAATCTGTCGATTGACGACGAACCAGAGGTCGGATCGACGAATCGAAATCATCAGGACGAATCTCTTGACGAGACGCACACATCAGTACCCTTGGATTCTGTCAACGACACACGGATTGAAAGTAATTGCTCGTCAGAGTTGTCGCCGTAGTTGAAACCGTCCCGAACTTCGGCGAGCAATTCCGAGAGTTTCGAATCTAGACTGGGGTGGCGTTTCAAATTTCGGAAAGGGCTCGACAAGAGAATTCCAGCCATATATATATTGCTGGGTTTGAAGATATTTTATTTTTCGTAATTATCCTGTTTTTTAAAATTAAAAAATAATTTCAGAAAAGGCTGAAATCGTTTTTAATGTCCGAAAATATCTCTAAGGCTCCAAAAATCCTAGAAAAATTTCTAGACATGATTTGGCACCCAATGAACTCAAAAAACATATTTAGAAATTTTTAAAATGTTTTTAAGTTCCTCAAATAAATAGATTTTGAATTTCGAAAAATAGATTAATATTTAGAAAATATAAAATTTTATGGTAGACTTCTACAAGATATATTAACATGATCCAAACAATTCTTGCACTTATAAACACTATGCAACAACATGAATACAACAATCATGACTCTACTGTTTTGATAACGGGAAAAAGTGAAGAAAGGAAGCGGTAACACCTGAATTTTGAGTACAGATCAAAGAAATTTTTATACCCCAAAATTTAGTGTGTTACAGTGTGAGACAGATAGGTCGGGCCCTCCTGTCGGCGCGCATGGTTCCCAGCTGGGCCGTGCAGAAGGGAGGAATGAGATGGGTCGGCCGAGCGGAAAACGGCCCAAAGCGAGGCTTTCTTCTTTCTTTTTTCTTTTCCATTTTCTTTTACATTCTTTTGTTCTATTCAAATTTGATTTTAAATTCGAATTATAACTCAAACACCCAAACAAAAACTCTAAGCCTGGATGCAACCATTGTTACTAGTTTATATATATACATGTAAGTATATATATACTCTTAGCGTTCATTAAAAAGGAAAATATGCTTCATGAAGTAAACAACTAGTTAATATATTCTTCTGTTATTTATTGAACAACCAAGGTCTTAGATATTACATTTTAGGGTTTACAGCATGCCGCGACGTTGAAGCCTAGGGGAGCTGGGGGTAGATTCCTTGTCAAATCTAGCAAGATTTTGGCCTAGTAGGGCAGACTTTTTGGGTTCAGCGGAGGCTCGTGTGGGTCCTCTGAGCTGGTGGTATGCACTTCACCCTCTTGCTCGGTGTAGACTACCTTCTATTTTTACTTTTCGGTGTGGCCTTCGCCCTATGGGTCGGCAGCGACCTTCGAGTTAGGTGGTGGGGAATGGTCAGAGGCGAGGGCGACCTTGCCTTTTTTGGCGGCGAGGGCATGTCAGACCCAGTTTTAGAAGGAAAACCGAATGTGAACCATGTACGTGTCAGGGCCAGAAATTCACATACGCATCGATTACATAACTGAACATCATCGCATAATGCTCTAATAATAACATAAAGAAGTATTACTTTTTTACATCATGATGTCGAAGACATCCACATAGTCATTAACTTAAACAGTAATCAAAGTGCTAAAGCGAAACGCAGTAATGACAAGGCCTTCACAGGCAACTGACTGGGGGGTTGCCGCTAATCTAATCTAGAACTATTCGAAGTCTTGGAACTCCTGAAAGTCCTCCTATGACCTTCATCTTCTCTAGAGCATGGGTTGCAATGTGGACAACCTGGTGTTTTGTGTTTAAGCAAGAGTGAGTACACATCAACATACTCAACAAATGTCATGTTTGGCTGAAGTGGACTAGTTGTATGTGGGGTGAAGCTCTAAGCAACTGCTTTTAGTTCGTCAAGTATTTATGAATAGTAGAAGCCAAGTTTTAGCAATAAAGTTATTATCCCAAAAGGTACTCCATCAGAGAGAAAATACAAGAAGATCCATAATTGTAATCATCATCATTAAACCATAATCATAAATGTATCCAAAATATCTCTAATCAAAGTAGCTCCTAAGGCCACTCATAACCGTGAGCATGGCTGATATACCGGTTTCTAACCTTCCGCAGAGGTCACACACTTTACCCACGAGCAGTGATCCCTTTTGCCTCAGTTTGTGCAGACCCTTGTACACTCCCAAGGTGAGTCAACTGCAATGGTACTGTCGGCGTTTTGAGACCGGGGGGTCCCCGAGCCGACGAGTGAGTGTGCCGCGTGCCCCAGCCCAGATGGGTCGAGCGCGTGGGCGAGCGCGAAGGGGGGAGAAGCGAGGTGGCCGGAGACGGGCGTGAGAGAGGTGGAAATCCCGCGGCCTTCGTGTTCGTCCCGCGCCCAGGTCGGGTGCGCTTGCAGTAGGGGGTTACAAGCGTCCACGCGGGTGACGGAAGCGAGCGGCCCCAAGAGAGCGCCTGTCCCGTCCTCGTCCCCGCGCGGCCAACCTTCTCTAAGAAGGCCCTGGTCCTTCCTTTTATAGGCGTAAGGAGAGGATCCAGGTGTACAATGGGGGTGTAGCAGAGTGCTACGTGTCTAGCGGAGGGAGAGCTAGCGCCCTAAGTACATGCCAATGTGGCAGCCGGAGAGATCTTGGCACCCTGCTGGCGTGATGTCGTGGCTGTCGGAGGAGCAACGGAGCCTGGCGGAGGGACAGCTATCGGAGCGGTCGAGTCCTTGCTGACGTCCCCCTGCTTCCGTAAGAGAGCTGAGAGCCGCCGTCGTCACAGAGCTTGTGGGGCGCCATCATTGCCCATCTGGCGGAGCTAGCCAGATGGGACACCGGTCTTGTTCTCCGTGACCCGAGTCGGCTCGGGGTAGGATGATGATGGCGCTTCCCGTTGACGTGGCGGGCCTGTGCCCTAGGTCGGGCGACGTGGGGGCTCCTCCGAAGCCGAGGTCGAGTCTGTCTTCCGTGGCCGAGGCCGAGCCCGAGCCCCTGGGTCGGGCGAGGCGGAGGTCGTTCGGCAGAGGCCAGAGCGGAGTCCGAGCCCTGGG
This sequence comes from Zea mays, assembly GCF_902167145.1. NCBI lineage: Eukaryota > Viridiplantae > Streptophyta > Magnoliopsida > Poales > Poaceae > Zea > Zea mays. The sequence goes on from NC_050102.1 coordinate 107,021,278, forward strand.
GTCGGGCGAGGCGAAGTTCGTCGTCTTCCAGGACTTAGCCCGAGTCCGAGCCCTGGGTCGGGCGGAGCGGAGTTCGCCGTCTTCCGGGACTTAGCCCGAGTCCGAGCCCTGGGTCGGGCGGAGCGGAGTTCGCCGTCTTCCGGGTCTTAGCCCGAGTCCGAGCCCTGGGTCGGGCGGAGCGGAGTTCGCCGTCTTCCGAGACTTAGCCCGAGTCCGAGCCCTGGGTCGGGCGGAGCGGAGTTTGCCGTCTTCCGGGTCTTAGCCCGAGTCCGAGCCCTGGGTCGGGCGGAGCGGAGTTCGCCGTCTTCCGGGACTTAGCCCGAGTCCGAGCCCTGGGTCGGGCGGAGCGGAGTTCGCCGTCTTCCGGGTCTTAGCCCGAGTCCGAGCCCTGGGTCGGGCGGAGCGGAGCTTCCTATGGCGCCTTTGGCAAGGCCTGACTGCATGTCAGACTCACTCTGTCGAGTGGCACTGCAGTCGGAGTGGCGCAGGCGGCGCTGTCCTTCTGTCAGACCGGTCAGTGGAGCGGCGGAGTGACGGCGGTCACTTCGGCTCTGCCGGGGGGCGCGCGTCAGGATAGAGGTGTCAGGCCACCTTTGCGTTAAATGCTCCTGCAACTCAGTCAGTCGGTGTGGCGATTTAGTCAGGGTTGCTTCTTAGCGAAGCCAAGGCTTCGGGCGAGCCGGAGATGTGTCCGCCGTTAAAAGGGGGGCCTCGGGCGAGACGGAAGTCCCTCGAGGTCGGCTGCCCTTGTCCGAGGCTAGGCTCGGGCGAAGCGTGATCGAGTCACTCGTATGGACTGATCCCTGACCTAATCGCACCCATCAGGCCTCTGCAGCTTTATGCTGATGGGGGTTACCAGCTGAGAATTAGGCGTCTTGAGGGTACCCCTAATTATGGTCCCCGACAGTAGCCCCCGAGCCTCGAAGGGAGTGTTAGCACTCGCTTGGAGGCTTTCGTCGCACTTTTTTGCAAGGGGACCAGCCTTTCTCGGTTGCATTTTGTTCCGGTGGGTGCGCGCGAGCGCACCCGCCGGGTGTAGCCCCCGAGGCCTCGGAGGAGTGGTTTCACTCCTTCGAGGTCTTAATGCCTTGCGTAATGCTTCGGCTGGTCTGGTTGTTCCCTCATGCGAACTGGCCGTAGCCCGGGTGCACGGTCGGGGCCCAAGCTCTCGGGCTGGTATGTTGACGCTGTCAACGGTTTGGCCGGAGCCGGGTTTGCGAGAGCAGCCCCCGAGCCTCCGCACAGGGCGAGAGGGCGATCAGGGACAGACTCGGCTTTTTACATACGCCCCTACGTCGCCTTTCCGCAAGGAGGAGGGGGGGGGGAGCGCCATGTTACCCTCGATGGGCACCGAACATGGTGTCTCCGGTGAGCTGCAAGCGGGTAATCCGAGTGGACGTCCGTGCCCCGTTCGTTGGGGGTCGGCTAGGGGCCCAGAGGCACGCCCAAAAGTACCTGCGGGTGATCTGCCGGACCCGGTCCCCTGGCGACGGGGTCCGAGGGCTCGATGCCTCCCTCCGATGGGATTCCGTTACAAGATCGTTCCCGCTGGTCTCGGAAATGTCCTAGGGTACCTCGGGAGCGCAGCCCGAGCCTTGGTTATGTATCGAACGTACCCCTGGTCATCCCTCGCTCGGTGTCTGAGGCGACTGTGAACCCTTCGGGGGCCAGCCTTCGAACCCCTGATCAGTAATGGGCGCGGAGCCCGAGTAGCCTGAGGCGGCCATGGAGCCCTTCGGGGGGCTGGCCTTCGAACCCCTGACCAGTAGTGGGTGTCGGGCCCACGCGACCTGAGGCGACTGTTGAACCCTTCGGAGGGCCAGCCTTCGAACCTCTGATCAGTAGGGGGGCTCGGAGCCCGGTTCCTTCACAGAGAAGGATCCTTTTCGGGGTATCCCCTTTTCCCGGTCCCTGTTGCAAGAGATAGAGAAAGAGGAAAAAGGAAAAGGATACGAAATCGAACGACGTGGCGTACCTTTTTTGGCGCGGTTATTACGGCGAAGGTGAAGCGTCGCCCGCTTCTCCTGCCAGAGGCGCCGCCTGTCCCGCCGCGGAGTTAATGCGACGGGGCGAGTGGTTGGCGGGGCGGCCGTTGCGCGTGCGCGAGCCGTTTGAGGAACGGCTGTTTCGCCTCGCGTTTTTTGAATCCTGCGTCCGGTCCGGGCGGAGCGCTGGAAACGGTCTCGCCCTGGCCTTCATATACTCGAGAGGGGGTCTGGTGACGGTTCTTCGCTCTGCTTCCTGCTTCTCCCTTTAGGTTTTCGCAACCCGAGAAACTTTAGTTGGAGAAGAGAAAAACCGCCCTTCCTGCCCCCCGCGCCGCCATCCCTTCCATTTTGGTGATGGCTGATCGGGTGACCATAATCTCCCCGCGCGATCCGTGGCCCTTTTCCACGGTGACGGCGAGCGATCTGGAGGAGCTGGTCGGCGAGGGTTTGCTTCGCCCTCTCACCGATAAGCAGCGGCCAGAGTGGATTCCCCCCGTGGGCGGAGTCGCTCCATCCCCGCCGCCGGGGTACGTCGTGAGCTTCGTTTCCTTCCACGAGCGGGGATTCGGCGTGCCGACGGGCCGCTTTATGCGGGCAATCCTGTTCCACTATGGGGTGGAGTTGCATAACCTCACCCCCAACTCCATCTCGCAGGCCGCTATCTTCGTAGCGGTGTGCGAAGGGTATTTGGGGATCGCCCCCCATTGGGATTTGTGGACTCATCTCTTCCTCGCCGAGCCTTTCGCCTTGCCGACGGGGGAGAGGAGGGTCCGTGCAGCGGTGCGGGCCGACGGCTGCACTCTCTTGCTGAGGCAGTCGCGGGCGTCGCAGTACATCCCTGCCATCCTCGCGTCTTCGAACAAGGGGTGGCAGCGCCGGTGGTTCTACCTCCGGAATGACGGTGAGTTGCTCCCACCGTTCTCCCAGCGAGTAGTCACCGCCGCCACCGACGCCTGGCGTCACGGGACCCCGCACGAGAGACAGAAAAATCTCGAACCCCTTCTCCAGGCCCTGAAGGCGTTGCGGGAGGGGGGACTCACCGCTGCGGGAGTGGTCGCCGCCATCCACCGTCGGAGGGTGCTTCCCTTGGCGGAGCGGCGGCTGCCGCTTTGGGAGATGACCCCGGAGGCTGACTGGGAGGGCTCGCGAATGTCCCCTGATCCTCTTCCCTTCGACGCCCTCCAATGGCGGGTGTCGGCTGCGATGGGGAAGCCGGACCCCCACGCCTACTCCCAGCTTCGGATGCGCCCCGACCAGGGGTGTGTAACTTTGGTGAGTGTTCGCTCCTTCCTTCTTCATACATCGGGTTGCTCCGGGTTCTTATGACCGGGTTTCTTTCTCCCCTTCTTTTAGGAGGTGGGGTGGCACAAGCCCTCCCTGCCACGGGTCCCGGAGGACGCGGTGGACCGTGCAGCGCGGCGGGTCGCCGCGGAGGAGAAGAAGAAGAAGAAGGACGCGGAGAAGGCCCGGGCCCGCGAGCAGAGGCGGGCTCGGGACGCCTTGGAGAAGCGCCGTCGCCAGCAGGAGAGGGAAGGACTCCCGAGGGAGCCGTCGCTGGAGACGCCCGATGACGACGATGACGACGATGATGAGGAGGAGGACGACATGGCCGCCCGTCTCGGCCTCAGCCCCGGCTTGGGGTGTGGCCAGGAGTCGTCGAGCCAGCCCCCGAGCGGGCCGACACCATCAGTCCCCAGAGTTGGGGCGTCGGGGTCCCAGCCCGAGGCACGGGGGCGACCCGAGAGGTCACCTGATCCCTCGGCCGGAGGAGCTGAGGTGGCTCCGGAGGGCCAGGTCAGGGCATCTGCTCCCCAGGGGCCGCCGCTCGTACCGGCGGCGAATGGGGGTGACCCTCAGGTCATCGCGACCGCGCCCGGGCAATCTGCTCCCCTGGCGTCCAAAGCAAGGGTGGCGCCGAAGATGCCGGCGAAGCGGACCTCGGCGGCTGTCTCGGGAGCCGGGATCCAAGAGACCTCCCCCCAGGCGCGGTGGATAATTGCCCGAAGAGGGTGAGTATCTCGGAATGTCTTCGTCTTGGCTTCCCATTCATATGTCTCGGCCGTGATTTTCCTTTCCTCTCTCTTTTTTTTATATCCAGCAAGCGAAGCCATGGCCAGACCGACCTGGCACCCCGGAAGGCCCTCAAGACGGCGCCGGACTGTGCGGCTAGCGCCGCCCCGGGCCTTGTCATTCAGCCGACCCTTTCGCGGGGTACTTCACCGCAGGGGGCTCGGGCGTCGTCTGTCTCTGGGGAGCGGGCTCCCGAGGCTGGCTCTTCTGCCGAGGCGGCCATCGTGGTCGGGGAGGCGGCTGACGCCGACGTGGTCTCGAGCCCGCCTGTCGTGCCGGCCATGCTGGCGCCCGCCACCGCCGAAGTTGCCGCCGTCCCTGTCGGAGAGCGACCAGTTGCCGCCAGCGTCGGGATGGCTGATGCGTCGGCGCCCAGTGCCTCAGAAGAGGTGGGCGGGGACGCGCGATCCGTCCAGCCGGGTGGCAGCCTCATCGCTGTGCGGCGGAGCCCCGAGGCCCGACGCCCGTTGCTCCGATTCCGGACCCGCGAGGCCTCGGACCCTGTCTTCGTTCTCGACGATGAACAGGAGGACCAGTCCTAGGATGAGCTCCGCGAGCGTGCTGAAGCAACGGTGGGGTCGCTCCGGTCGTCGCTGGATGTTTTCTGCAGAGACGTCCCCAAAATCCTACAGGTAGCGGTTTTGGGCATACCTTTTTCCTTCTGTGAGCGAGACACTCGTCGTGACGCCCTGTTTCCTTTCCCCAGGATCTGACGGACCGGAGCGCCGCCAAGTCGTCGTTCATCCGCCGCGAGGTCGATGTCTGGGGCTCGCTGCGATCCCTGAGGACCTCGCTCGCCGGGGCTACCGCGCGCCTTTCTCAGCAGGATGCCAAGGTAGCGGACCTCCAGTTGCTCTGCGCTGACCTGAGAGCCGAGGCGGCAGCAGCGCGTGCGGAGGCGCAACGGCAGCGATCGGAGCTCGTCCAGGTCGTCGAGGAGCGGGACCAATCTCGGGGCCGGGCTGCCGAGGCCGAAAGCCGAGCTGAGACCCTCGCGGCCGACCTAGCCGCGGCCCAGGTCGCGGCCTCGGAGCAGCGTGCCCGAGCCAGAGGTACGCCTTGGCCCTCCCTGGTTCTTGTTCTTGTCCGTTTCCTCTGCTTGTGCTTGAGGTCTTTCTCCTGGTTGTTCGCAGAGCTCGAGTCCGCCCTTCACGAGTCCGCCAAGGCGCTCGCCGAGGCGCTTGCCGGAGCTGCCGAGCAGAGAGAAGCTGACCTCGCGGCCATGTCCGAGGCCGTCTCGGACGTTTATCGTATCCTCGGCTCCGGCGACGTCCCTTCAGGAAGCTCCCCTCAAAGCCACCTTCAAGCCTTGGGTGATCACGCGCGCGGCAGAGTCCGCGAGGCGCTACACCACGGCGTCAGGCGGGCCTTCGCCGTGCTCGCTTCCCACTACGTTGTGGACCTGGAGCGGGTTAGTGAGGGGTACTGTCTTCCTGACGAAGACGAAGCTGCCCTGGCAGAAGTCCAGCGGCTCGACGCGGTCGCCGCGGGTCCGAGCGCGGCGCTGGCGACCACCTTTGAGGCGGAGATCCTTCCCCCTGCGCCGTCACCGGAGGCCGAGATGGACCTTACCGACGGCGGGGACGGAGCTGAGGGCGCGGCTCCTTCCCAAGGCGGCGCCTAATTCTTGTTGGAACAATTTCTTGTTGGATGTGCGTCTCACCGCGGCCGCTGAGGCCTGAACACTTTGTCTTTCTTGCATGAAGTCGTACTCTCCTTTCTTTCCATTTGCGTGTCCGTCGTAGCTTGTCAATAATAGGGTGGCTTCCCGAGTTGGGTTATTCTTCGTGGCAGGTGATGAGTGAGGTATCCCTAACCCGGAGGCACAGGAGTTCCTCGGCTCAGTCGGCCTCGCCATTTACATGTGCCCACGTTCGCTCCTCGAGACCCTGCTTCTGACATAGCCGGGAGAACGCAAAAGGCCCCTTTTTTGATTGAAAATTTTTGATGCGGAGAAGTACACCCAATCTCGACGCAGAGGGGTTCCCCCTTTTTAGCCCCCGAGGGAGGGTCGGGCTCTGCCGAGGCGAGGCCGACCCTTCCTTGATGACCGAGGCGCAGAGGCTGCCTGACGGGTCGGACTCAGGCCCGAATATCCAGCGAGTGCTCGGCGGCGTCCCTCGGTATGCCGGGCATGTCCGAGGGACTCCACGCAAAGACATCGGCGTTTGCGCGGAGTAAGTCGGCGAGCACTGCTTTCTATTTGGGGTCGAGCCCGGAACCGATCCGGATCTGCTTGGAGGTGTCGCCACTGGGGTCGAGAGGGACGACCTTAACCGTCTCCGCTGGCTCGAAGTTGCCGGCATGACGCTTCACGTCTGGCACCTCTTTGGAGAGGTTCTCCAGGTCGGCGATGAGGGCCTCGGACTCGGCGAGGGCCTCGGCGTACTCCACGCACTCCACATCGCATTCGAACGCATGTTTGTACGTGGGGCCGACGGTGATGACCCCGTTGGGGCCCGGCATCTTGAGCTTCAGGTAGGTGTAGTTGGGGACGGCCATGAACTTCGCGTAGCATGGCCTCCCCAGTACCGCGTGGTAGGTTCCTCGGAACCCGACCACCTCGAACGTCAAGGTCTCCCTTCGGAAGTTGGAGGGCGTTCCGAAGCAGACGGGAAGGTCGAGTCGTCCGAGGGGCTGGACGCGCTTCCCAGGTACGATCCCGTGGAAGGGCGCAGCGCCTGCCCGGACGGAGGACAGATCGACGCGCAGGAGCCTGAGGGTCTCGGCGTAGATGATGTTGAGGCAGCTGCCCCCATCCATCAGGACCTTGGTGAGCCTGACGTCGCCGATGATGGGGTCGACGACGAGCGGGTATTTCCCCGGGCTCGGCACGTGGTCGGGGTGGTCGGCCTGGTCGAAGGTGATGGGCTTGTCGGACCAGTCTAGGTAGACTGGCGCCGCCACCTTCACCGAGCAGACCTCCCGGCGCTCTTGCTTGCGATGCCGAGCCGAGGCATTCGCCGTATGCCCACCGTAGATCATGAAGTAGTCGCGGACCTCGGGGAACTCTCCTGCTTGGTGATCTTCGTTCTTGTCGTCGTCGCGGGCCCTGTCACCCTCTGAGGGTGGCCCGGCCCTGTGGAAGTGGCGCCGAAGCATGACGCACTCCTCGAGGGTGTGCTTGACGGGCCCCTGATGGTAGGGGCACGGCTCCTTGAGCATCTTGTCGAAGAGGTTAGCACCTCCGGGGGGCTTCCGAGGGTTCTTGTACTCGACGGCGGCGACAAGGTCCGCGTCAGCGGCGTCGCGTTTCGATTGCGACTTCTTCTTGCCCTTCTTCTTGGCGCCGCGCGGAGTAGATGCCTCGGGAGCCTCTTCCGATGGGCGGCCCTAGGGCTGCTTGTCCTTTCGGAAGATAGCCTCAACCGCCTCCTGGCCAGAGGCGAACTTGGTGGCGATGTCCATCAGCTCGCTCGCCCTGGTGGGGGTCTTGCGACCCAACTTACTCACCAAGTCGCGGCAGGTGGTGCCGGCAAGGAACGCGCCGATGACATCCGAGTCGGTGATGTTGGGCAGCTCGGTGCGCTGCTTCGAGAATCGCCGGATGTAGTCCCGGAGAGACTCTCCCGGCTGTTGCCGGCAGCTCCGGAGGTCCCAGGAATTCCCGGGGCGCACGTACGTGCCCTGGAAATTGCCGGCGAAGGCTTGGACCAAGTCGTCCCAGTTGGAGATCTGTCCCGGAGGCAGGTGCTCCAACCAGGCGCGAGCAGTGTCGGAGAGGAACAGGGGAAGGTTGCGGATGATGAGGTTGTCGTCGTCCGTTCCTCCCAGTTGGCAGGCCAGGCGGTAGTCCGCGAGCCACAGTTCCGGCCTCGTTTCCTCCGAGTACTTTGTGATAGTAGTCGGGGGTCGGAACCGGGTCGGGAACGGCGCCCGTCGGATGGCCCGACTGAAGGCCTGCGGACCGGGTGGTTCGGGCGAGGGACTCCGATCCTCCCCGCTGTCGTAGCGCCCCCCACGCCTGGGGTGGTAGCCTCGGCGCACCCTTTCGTCGAGGTGGGCCCGACGGTCGCGATGGTGGTGCTCGTCGCCGAGGTGGCCCGGGGCCGCAGGCGCGATGTTGCGCGTGCGCCCGTTGTAGACCGAGGCTTCCCGCATGAATCGGGAAGTCGCGGCGTGAAGTTCCGAGGGATATCCCTGCCTTCGGGAGGCAGTGCTCTCGGCCCGTCGGGCCGAAGCGCCTTCCAGGAGATTCTTGAGCTCTCTCTGGATTCGCCGACCCTCGGTGGTTGATGGCTCCGGCATCGCGCGGAGGAGCATCGCTGCGGCTGCCAGGTTCTGACCAACCCCGCTGGATGCGGGCGGCGGCCTGACCCTGACATCGTTGGCGACGCGGTGCTGGAGACCCTGGGGCAGGTGACGTATTTCTCCGGCCGGGGGTTGGCCCGCCCATACCTGCCCGACGTCCCGACGGATCGTCTCAAGCGCTCATGTTCCCTCGTCGAGCCTGGCCTGCGCCCCGCGGACTTGCTCGAGCTGTGGGTCGTGACCCCCCGCCGGAACGGGGACCACAACTAGCTCCCGCGGGATGTCGGCGCGAGGCACCGGCCTAGGAAAATCACCATCCTCCGGCATGCCAAGATGGTTGCCTTCGGAGGGATCCCCTAGCTTGACGTGGAAACATTCGCGGCTTGGGCCGCAGTCCTCGTCGTCAAGGCTGCGGCTTCCGTCGGAACAGTCGGAGAGGCAGTAGTCCCATGCGGTCATGAAGTCCCGCATGGCACTGGGGTTGCCAAATCCAGAGAAATCCCAACAGATGCTGGGATCGTCATCTTCCTCGGACCCAGAGGGCCCGTAGGTCGTGACGTCCGTCAACCGGTCCCAAGGCGACCGCATACGAAACCCCAGTGGGGTTGCACTCGCCTCAATGAGAGCGCCCGCCAAAGCGAGGTCGCTTGGCGGGTTGAGGCCGAGTCGAAAAGACGTAGGATGGGAATTAGTCAGTACCTTTTGGTCGACGCGGAGCGACGTAGTCACATCGAGGACTGGTTGCACCGTCATCTCAGGTACGAGGGCGACGTCCTGCAAGCTCTCCGCGAGTGCGCCGGCGTCGTCCACTTGCTCGGGATTGGCGTGTCGCGGGGGGACGGCGCTCGCCTTCGTCTCGAACGCGAGGTCGACGCCCGGCGTGCCTTCCGTCGGGGCGCTGGGGACGTCGATTCGCTCGACAGCCGACGAAGCGTGGCCTCCCGCTTGGCCTTGGTTGCCCCGCCTCCTCCTCCGTTGGCGGGGGAGAGGACGGGGCGAGCTCGAATGTTGTTCTTCCACCACGCGGGGAAGATGTCGTCGGTTCCGCCGCCGACGGGCGGGATGTCGGCCGCCGTTGTCGTTGTCGCGCGGCGGTGGAAGGAGTATCATGTCGTAGCTGCCGTCGAAGGACATGAACTCAAGACTCCCGAAACGGAGCACCGTCCCGGGCCGGAGAGGTTGCTGGAGACTGCCCATCTGGAGCTTGACGGGAAGCTGTTCGTCAGCACACAGCAGGCCCCTACCTGGCGCGCCAACTGTCGGCTTTTCGAGACCGGGGGGTCCCCGAGCCGACGAGTGAGTGTGTCGCGTGCCCCAGCCCAGATGGGTCGAGCGCGTGGGCGAGCGCGAAGGGGGGAGAAGCGAGGTGGCCGGAGACGGGCGTGAGAGAGGTGGAAATCCCGCGGCCTTCGTGTTCGTCCCGCGCCCAGGTCGGGTGCGCTTGCAGTAGGGGGTTACAAGCGTCCACGCGGGTGAGGGAAGCGAGCGGCCCCAAGAGAGCGCCTGTCCCGTCCTCGTCCCCGCGCGGCCAACCTTCTCTAAGAAGGCCCTGGTCCTTCCTTTTATAGGCGTAAGGAGAGGATCCAGGTGTACAATGGGGGTGTAGCAGAGTGCTACGTGTCTAGCGGAGGGAGAGCTAGCGCCCTAAGTACATGCCAATGTGGCAGCCGAAGAGATCTTGGCACCCTGCTGGCGTGATGTCGTGGCTGTCGGAGGAGCAACGGAGCCTGGCGGAGGGACAGCTGTCGGAGCGGTCGAGTCCTTGCTGACGTCCCCCTGCTTCCGTAAGAGAGCTGAGAGCCGCCGTCATCACAGAGCTTGTGGGGCGCCATCATTGCCCATCTGGCGGAGCTAGCCAGATGGGACACCGGTCTTGTTCTCCGTGACCCGAGTCGGCTCGGGGTAGGATGATGATGGCGCTTCCCGTTGACGTGGCGGGCCTGTGCCCTAGGTCGGGCGACGTGGGGGCTCCTCCGAAGCCGAGGTCGAGTCTGTCTTCCGTGGCCGAGGCCGAGCCCGAGCCCCTGGGTCGGGCGAGGCGGAGGTCGTTCGGCAGAGGCCAGAGCGGAGTCCGAGCCCTGGGGTCGGGCGAGGCGAAGTTCGTCGTCTTCCGGGACTTAGCCCGAGTCCGAGCCCTGGGTCAGGCGGAGCGGAGTTCGCCGTCTTCCGGGACTTAGCCCGAGTCCGAGCCCTGGGTCGGGCGGAGCGGAGTTCGCCGTCTTCCGGGTCTTAGCCCGAGTCCGAGCCCTGGGTCGGGCGGAGCGGAGTTCGCCGTCTTCCGGGACTTAGCCCGAGTCCGAGCCCTGGGTCGGGCGGAGCGGAGTTCGCCGTCTTCCGGGTCTTAGCCCGAGTCCGAGCCCTGGGTCGGGCGGAGCGGAGTTCGCCGTCTTCCGGGACTTAGCCCGAGTCCGAGCCCTGGGTCGGGCGGAGCGGAGTTCGCCGTCTTCCGGGTCTTAGCCCGAGTCCGAGCCCTGGGTCGGGCGGAGCGGAGCTTCCTATGGCGCCTTTGGCAAGGCCTGACTGCCTGTCAGACTCACTCTGTCGAGTGGCACTGCAGTCGGAGTGGCGCAGGCGGCGATGTCCTTCTGTCAGACCGGTCAGTGGATCGGCGGAGTGACGGCGGTCACTTCGGCTCTGCCGGGGGGCGCGCGTCAGGATAGAGGTGTCAGGCCACCTTTGCGTTAAATGCTCCTGCAACTTGGTCAGTCGGTGCGGCGATTTAGTCAGGGTTGCTTCTTAGCGAAGCCAAGGCTTCGGGCGAGCCGGAGATGTGTCCGCCGTTAAAAGGGGGGGCCTCGAGCGAGACGGAAGTCCCTCGAGGTCGGCTGCCCTTGTCCGAGGCTAGGCTCGGGCGAAGCGTGATCGAGTCACTCGTATGGACTGATCCCTGACCTAATCGCACCCATCAGGCCTCTGCAGCTTTATGCTGATGGGGGTTACCAGCTGAGAATTAGGCGTCTTGAGGGTACCCCTAATTATGGTCCCCGACAGGTACCTTGTCAGCTCTCTATAAGGAGTCTATGTCAGCATCTATCCTATGTGGCAAGAAATTAAATAGAGAGAGTGCTACTATCTATGAACATAAAGTAAATCTATATGCACAAATCGAGGTGGGGTATGTAATTAAAAATAGATATAGATATCTATATAGATACACCATTGCAAAGAATTACTATATTATGATATGTAGATGACATGGATGTTGTTATAGAGAGTATGCTATCTACACCATTGCGGCTGCCCTAAGGTTGCAGTGTGAGGATTGAAGGGCCTGCATGATGGGACAGAGTAGCAGAGCTACATTCCACACAGAATGCATTTTTGGCTTATCTGGCCATCTCTAGCAGATCATGTATCACATCCTCTATCTCAAACTTGACTCTACAAACAGTTTCATATACAGTGTCACGTCCTCTATTTTACATGATCCACTAAAGACAGTCTCACTAGAATACGAATAAACGGATTGGAACTCATAAGTGGACAGAAAATATCCATATTGCAAGCCTAACTTAGACATGAGTACCTATTGCGTCCTTTTTTTCTACCACCAAACTCCACAAACTACTTCTAAAACCGTAGCCACCAGTCCACCACCGCATCCACCATTGACGGGTGCCTACACAACTTAGCCAAGTTGCCTCCAGAGCCATTAGAGCAACTCCAAAAGATTAACCAAAAGATTAGTCAAATTTAATGATTTAGTTACTTTCTAAAATAGATTTCACAAAAAAATAGTAAGCTAATCCAATTGTGTAAACCAACAATAGAGATGGTGAGTGAAGCATGCAATCTAAACATAGAAAATAAATATAGAGAGATAAAAAACTACTAAATTTAAAGAGACATCTACCAAACTGATTGCATACATTTTTCTTTGAATAATAATCAAATTTATCTTTATAAAATGATATAGCTAGCCTATTAGAGTTGCTCTTGACAACCGTCATTTCTAACAATCCACCTACCTATGCACTCTCAATACTACGACCCTGTTTGGCACGACTCCGACTCCTCTAAAAATGACTCCGGCTCTGGCTTCTCTTCAAGAATAGTTTAGTCGGTGTTTTTTAACAAATCGTTTGGCAAAACGGCTCCTCTTGACGCGATAGAAGGGGTGTGAGAAGAGCCGCTAGGAACCAATTTTTTTGCTTTGTCTTCTCTCTATAAAAATGGCTCCGACTCCTGATTGCTATTTGTTGGGAGCTCTTTTTTGAAACCGTTTGGAAGGACTCCTCCAAGAGCCGGAGCAGGTTTGAGAGCTCTCCACATACCTCCGACTCCCCCGCTCCCCACAAAATTATCCACATTTACTATTACAAAAATAATTAACTGAACTCTCGCCTATCACTATTAAAAAAGATAATCTAAAATACCAGCACACATGATTCCAAGCTACTAGCTTTTGTGTTTTTAGTGGCATTTCCACAGTTATAAATATACTTCTCGTATATTTTCAAGTGCTTGTTTTGTGTGGTTTAGGCATGTAATTTTGTCACTGTTTAACTATAAAAAATATTATTTTAGTTCTACTAGTTCATTGTTTAAAATTGTGGCCTTAAAATTCAGGCGCCTCAAATATTGCAACTTCCTTATAAATATATGGATCTTTATTTGATCCCCGGCCAAAATATACAACGTCAGTTGTATCATGACATCTAAATTTGCGTGTTCTATTTAACAACAGCTCCCTCCATAAAGTTATACTTTAATATGTTGAATAATTAGACAAATTTTAGATTAAATTCCGAATATAAATCATGACCAAATCAGAAGAACTGAAGTAAAAAGCCAAATCAGATGATGCACACTGATTAGACATACTGATAGATGGCGCGTGCCGGAATCAGCAGGGTCGATGATGTCGAAGCAGCGAAATCAGCAGGGTCGACGAGGCAGAAGATCACGAGTAGTCGCGTGAAGACGCTTCCCAAAAACCTTATTCGCCCTCTCCCGGTGCAGGATCTAGAAGACGAAGGGTTCCGGAGACCTGCTCTCCTGATCGCAGATGCACGTCTGCGGTCGGGACGAAGGGAACTAAAAGGCGGCTCAGCTATGAAGAGAGGCGAAAGCGAAACTGGGGATGATTTGGAGGCTGGCTGTCGGGCTCCTTTTATAGGGTCGAGTCCGCGACCTTCGATCTAATCCGCCCATGAAAATCTCGCGTTCAGTTGAGATTTTATAGCGATCGATTAGGATAAGCGTAACAGCCAAGTAACCAAAAATCAAACGGTAAAAAGGAAGTCGCGCCCCCGCAAGGCGAGGGGCCGGATTTCGGCGGACCATTCACGAGCATGTCGTGCGCCCGCGCCCTTCGGCCCGGCCAGGCGAGGCGAGGCGAGCGAGCGCGCGCGCGTGTGGCTCTCCACACTCTCTCCTCTCATCCATGACTTGGTGAGTGAGTGTGGCTTCCATATTTAAGCTAGCTCTACTCCACAAGAACTACCAATATGGTGCTATTGGTTCCACCTATTCCCCTAGCCATACACTTATATGGGCTTTGAGATTTTCCTGGGATTTATTTGAATTTCTTAACTGGGCCTAGCCCATAAATCCTAACAATCCCCCACCAGATCTCAAATGTCCATCTGCAGTTTTCGCCACTGTTCACTACTGTTTAATATACTAGTTTTTCAGCACAGACTGTTAAGTTGAACTTCTGCCTAGAACTCCAAGCTACACCAACCCACAACTTGAACAATGGACTATGCCTTGAATTGCAAGTTTTGCGTGAATGGGTTTCACATGAAGTCATGACCAGTACTTGGCTACCAGTAGTCCCCTTCTCAGGTGGAGCATATACGTCGTACTCCAAGGTCTCTTCATGAGTTTACTAGAGATCACCCAAATCTCATAGACTGCAACGTTAGACAGTCTAACTCATATAGGTGTGTTCTTTCAAGAATGTTCTGCAGGACAACATCTTCGCTAATACAAGCTAACAGAACACATTAAGGCACAAAGCCAACCTGCCTTACAACATTAGAGAGTATTGCATCTTTACTTAGAGAGGGTCAAAGGTTACTCTCCTCAGTTCACCAATGGCTTGTTCTTCCCAGGACCTAATTCACGGGATCTCCGATCACATAGACTGGGTTTCCACCATGGCAACTTATATGGGTCTCATACCCATCTCTCTTGATGCGATTTCTATCACATTACGTGGTAGTCCCTTGGTAAAAGAATCTGGCAAATTTTTATCTGTTGAAATATAAGTCACACTTATAACTCCGGAGTTTCTCAACTTTCTGACAGACTTCAATCGTCTTTTGACATGTCTTGATGACTTTCCATTATCCTTAGAACTCGTCACTTTAGCAATCACTGTCTGATTGTCACAGTTCATAAGGATAGCTGGTATTGGTTTCTCAACCACCGACAAGTCCATCAAGAGTTCACGCAACCATTCTGCCTCAACGGTTGCTGTGTCAAGTGCAGCTAGCTACCTCCATGATATCGCACCTCCACCAATAGTAAAGACATAACCACTGGTGGCATAAAACTCGTCTACATCAGATATCCAGTTCGAATCACTATATCCTTCAAGTACTGCATGCTGACCAGAATAGTGAATTCCATAGCTCATTGTACCTTGCAGGTAGCGCATAACCCGCTCAAGTGCATGCCAATGATCAGTCCCGGGGTTTGACATGAACCTACTCAATTTGCTCACAGCAAACGAGATATCGGGCCTTGTTGCACCAGCAAGATACATGAGTGAACCGACAATCTGAGAGTATCTCAATTGGTCTAAACCAATTCTCTTGTTCTTTCGCAGTGTCACACTAGGATCATAAGGTGTTGGAGAAGGTTTGCACTCAGAGAAGCCAAATCGCTTCAAAACCTTTTCAACATAGTGAGATTGCGAGAGAGTAATCCCACCATCTATCTTAATCAGCTTGATGTTTAGAATCACATCAGCTTCTCCTAGATCTTTCATATCAAAACTCTTTGATAGAAAAGACTTGACTTCATTGATCACATCAATGTTTGTGCCAAATATCAATATATCATCAACATATAAGCACAATATAACTCCTTCGCCCCCACCACAGCGATAATATACACACCTGTCTGCCTCATTAATGGCAAAGCCTGCAGACGTTAGAGTCGTGTCAAACTTCTCATGCCACTGCTTTGGTGCTTGCTTCAGACCATACAAAGATTTCAATAACTTGCACACCTTGCTTTCTTGACCCTTTACTACAAATCCATCAGGCTGTTCCATATAGATTTCCTCGTCCAGCTCTCCATTAAGAAAAGTTGTCTTTACATCCATCTGATGAACAAGGAGACCATACGAGGCAACCAAAGAAAGTAGTACTCGAATAGTGGTCATTCTAGCAACAGGTGAGTAAGTATCAAAGAAGTCTTCTTCTTTCTGAGTATAGCCTTTAGCCACAAGCCTAGCCTTGTACTTTTCAATTGTACCATCAGGCTTGAGCTTCTTTTTAAACACCCACTTACAACCCACAGGTTTGCATCCATAGGGTCGATCAGTGACTTCCCACGTACCATTTGAAAGAATGGAGTCCATCTCATTATGAACTGCTTCTTTCCAATCATCTGCATCTGGAGATGCAAATGCTTCTGCAATGGTAGTAGGAGTATCGTCCACAAGGTACACAATGAAATCATCACCAAAGGATTTTTCAACCCTTTGTCTCTTGCTCCTTTTAGGAGCATCATTGTCATCCTCCTCTAGGACAATTTCATGTGGCTGTTCAAAACTCTCAATAGGTGTACTATGTTCAGGAGTTATCTCAGAAGAGTATCTAGAATTGCTATGAATGTCTTTCATTGGAAATATATGTTCAAAGAAAGTAGCATCACGTGATTCCATAATAGTATCAACATACACATCAGGAACTTCAGATTTAACTACTAAAAATCAATATGCTATGCTACACGAAGCATATCCAAGAAAGACACAATCCACTGTTCTTGGACCAAGCTTGCGCTTTTTATTAATTGGTACATTGACTTTCGCCATGCACCCCCAAGTGCGCAAGTATGAAAGTGATGGTTTTCTCCCAACCCACTTCTCATAAGGGGTTTTCTCTTCTTTGCCCATAGGAATTCTATTCAGAACATGACATGAAGTCAGGACTGCCTCCCCCCACCATGCCTTAGATAAACCACAAGTGTCTAACATGGCATTCACCAGGTCAGTCAACGTACGGTTTTTCCTTTCAGCAATCCCGTTTGACTCGAGTGAATAGGGAGGAGTCCTCTCATGAATAATGCCATGTTCTGCACAGAAATCATCAAAGACTTTGGGAAAGAACTCGCCACCACGATCTAATCTAAGACGTTTGATCTTTCTCTCTAGTTGGTTTTCAACTTCAGCCTTATAGATTTTAAAGTAGTCTAAAGCATCATCTTTAGTTTTTAGCAAGTATACATAGCAAAATCTAGATGCATCATCAATCAATGTCATGAAGTATCTCTTACCACCCTTTGTCAACACACCATTCATCTCACAAAGATCAGAATGTATGAGTTCTAGAGGTGCCAGGTGTCTCTCCTCAGCAGCCTTGTGAGGCTTTCGAGGTTGCTTCGACTGCACACAACTATGGCACTTAAAACCTTTGACTATGGTGATATTCGGAATTAAACTCATGGTTGCAAGCTGAGACATACAGCCAAAATTAATATGACACAAACGAGAATGCCAAATACTCGCAAGATCATCAACATTAGCACAAATATGGTTCACAGACTTATTATTGAAATCTAACAGAGAAAAGCGGAACAAGCCTCCGCAATCATAGCCTTTACCAATAAATTGTCCAGACTTGGACACAACTAATTTATTGGACTCCAAAACTACCTTGAACCCATCTCTACATAGAAGGGTTCCGCTAACGAGATTCGTGTGTATAGAAGGGACATGATGCACATTCTTCAGTTGCACGATCTTTCCCGAAGTAAACTTCAGATCCACCGTGCCAGTGCCATGAACAGAAGCATGTGACCCATTCCCCATTAGGACGGAAGAATCCCGGGCGCCCTGATAAGAAGAGAACAAGTTAATGTCAGAACACACATGAACATTAGCACCAGTATCAAGCCACCAGCTAGGTGATTGAAATACTGAGAAGATGAAAGGTAAATTACCATACCCTTTGTCTTCCTCATTGCTAGCGACCACTGTGTTGACATTGCCCTTTTTGCCACGGCGATCCGCTCGATCAGGACAATCCTTGGCAAAATGACCCGCCTCGCCACATGCGAAACATGTCAATTCAGCCTTATTCTTCTTCTTCTTGAAGTTGGTAGTTTTGTTGGTCTTGTTAGATTTTGGCTTTCCTTTGCCCTTGTTGTGGTTCCTTTGAACCATGTTGGCGCTGGAGTGGCCCTCGCCTCTTTTAGATCCCGTGTCCTTAGCCCGAGCTTTCTCCTCAACATCCAGAGACGCTATCAGATTTTCAACTGATATCGCCTGTCTCTTATGTTTCAGAGATGTGGCGAAGTTCCTCTATGTAGAAGGCAACTTTGCAATAATGCACCCAGCCACAAACCGGTCAGGAAGGACTATCTTAAGGTGGTCGAGCTCCTTGGCTATACACTGTATTTCATGAGCTTGTTCTACAATAGAGCGATTATCAACCATCTTATAATCATGAAAGCTCTCCATGATATACAGGTCACTGCCAGCATCTGATGCACCATACTTAGTAGTAAGTGCATCCCACAACTCTTTTCCGTTTGTGTACTGAATATTCGCATCAACCAGACGGTCAACAAGGGCGCTAAGAACGGCTCCCGTAAAGATAGTATTGGCATGATCGTACTCTTTCTCCTGTTCAGGAGTCAGTGGACCCTCAGGTCTGCCTTTACTAACATGGAAGACATTCATATCAGTAAGCCAGAGCGTGGCCTTGACTTGCCATCTCTTAAAGTGCATATCATTGAACTTTTCTGGCTTCAGTGCGTCGGCAAAAGCAGCCATAGAAAAACTATGAAATTGTCTACAATAAGGTTTTTGGATTGTTGAATAATTAGACAAATTCCAGATTAAATTCCGAATATAAATCATGACCAAATCAGAAGAACTGAAGTAAAAAGCCAAATTAGATGATGCGTACTCATTAGACATACTGATAAATGCGCGCGCCGGAATTACCAGGGTCGACGATGTCGAAGCAGCGAAATCAGCAGGGTCGACGAGGCAGAAGATCACGAGCAGTCGCGTGAAGACGCTTCCCAAAAACCTTATTCGCCCTCTCCCGGTGCAGGATCTAGAAGACAAAGGGTTCCGGAGACCTGCTCTCCTGATCGCAGATGCACGTCTGCGGTCGGGACGAAGGGAACTAAAAGGCGGCTCAGCTATGAAGAGAGGCAAAAGCGAAACTGGGGATGATTTGGGCTCAGCTATGAAACTGCCGGGCTCCTTTTATAGGGCCGAGTCCGCGACCTTCGATCTTATCCGCCCACGAAAATCTCGCGTTCAGTTGAGATTTTATAGCGATCGGTTAGGATAAGCGTAACAGCCAAGTAACCAAAAATCAAACGGCAAAAAGGAAGTCGCGCCCCCGCAAGGCGAGGGGCCGGATTTCGGCGAACCATTCACGCGCATGTCGTGCGCCCGCGCCCTTCGCCCCAGCCCGGCCCGGCCCGGCCCGGCCAGGCCGGGCCAGGCGAGCGAGCGCGCGCGCGCGTGTGGCTCTCCACACTCTCTCCTCTCATCCATGACTTGGTGAGTGAGTGTGGCTTCCATATTTAAGCTAGCTCTACTCCACAAGAACTAGCAATATGGTGCTATTGGTTCCACCTATTCCCCTACCCATACACTTATATGGGCTTTTGAGATTTTCCTGGGATTTATTTGAATTTCTTAACTGGGCCTAGCCCATAAATCCTAACAATCCCCACCAGATCTCAAATGTCCATCCATAGTTTTCGCCACTGTTCACTACTGTTTAATATACTAGTTTTTCAGTAGAGACTGTTAAGTTGAACTTCCGCCTAGAACTCCAAGCTACACCAACCCACAACTTGAACAATGGACTATGCCTTGAATTGCAAGTTTTGCGTGAATGGGTTTCACATGAAGTCATGACCAGTACTTGGCTACCAGTAGTCCCCTTCTCGGGTGGAGCATATACGTCGTACTCCAAGGTCTCTTCATGAGTTTACTAGAGATCACCCAAATCTCATAGACTGCGACGTTAGACAGTCTAACTCATATAGGTGTGTTCTTTCAAGAATGTTCTGCAGGACAACATCTTCGCTAATACAAGCCAACAGAACACATTAAGGCACAAAGCCAACCTGCCTTACAGCATTAGAGAGTATTGCATCTTTACTTAGAGAGGGTCAAAGGTTACTCTCCTCAGTTCACCAATGGCTTGTTCTTCCCAGGACCTAATTCACGGGATCTCCGATCACATAGAATGAGTTTCCACCATGGCAACTTATATGGGTCTCATACCCATCTCTCTTGATGCGATTTCTAGCACATTACGTGGTAGTCCCTTGGTAAAAGGATCTGCCTGATTTTTATCTGTTGAAATATAAGTCACACTTATAACTCCGGAGTTTCTCAACTTTCTGACAGACTTCAATCGTCTTTTGACATGTCTTGATGACTTTCCATTATCCTTAGAACTCGTCACTTTAGCAATCACTGTCTGATTGTCACAGTTCATAAGGATAGCTGGTATTGGTTCATTAGGATAAGCGTAACAACCAAGTAACCAAAAATCAAACGACAAAAAGGAAGCCGCGCCCCCGCAAGGCGAGGGGCCGGATTTCGGCGGATCATTCACGCGCACATGTCGTGCGCCCTTCAGCCCGGCCCGGCCCGGCGAGGCGAGGCGAGCGAGCACGCGCGTGGGACTCTCCACACTCTTTCCTCTCATCCATGACTTGGTGAGTGAGTGTGGCTTCCATATTTAAGCTAGCTCTACTCCACAAGAACTAGCAATATGGTGCTATTGGTTCCACCTATTCCCCTAGCCATACACTTATATGGGCTTTTGAGATTTTCCTGTGATTTATTTGAATTTCTTAACTGGGCCTAGGCCATAAATCCTAACATAATATTGATCGTTCTCTAGAAAAATGGATAATAAATCGGATTAACCACCCTATTGAGATATTATTACCGAACATAATATGAGGGTGTGTTTCATACATGTATAAGTGCTAGCTAAAGAGAGAAAACAACCACATTAACTCTAGCACATAGGTGGACTAATCTTTTAGTCAATTCTTTAACAAGTTGTTAGAGCAACTCCAACAAGTTGTTAGAGCAACTCCAACAGTTTAGATATAAATCTTAGCTAAATTTAGAGTATTGAGGGCTCTTAAAAAGATAGAATAGTTTCTCAAGCATGGATGTATCCAATAAACTCTCTAAATTTAGATGATGACTCGTAAATCTCAACTAACTGAACATATCTAGTTCCGTTTTAGCGGGCGCATGAATCTTCATATACAGTCTTGACGGAATAGGGTGCATGGATCTCCCGAACACGCAGGGTCGCAAGCACATCCATCAACTTAACTAAATAACTAGTGACGATGGCATTCTTGAAGAAGAGCACATCATTTCTTAAACAATAGTTTATTGCAGATGATGGACAACCTGAAGCTGCACAGTGCATGGTAACATTAGAGATGCAAAAAAGAATATTGGAACAAATAAAGCAAAATCTGAACAAACTGAAATCTGGCAACATAACTGAATAAAGCACCCAAGAAATTTCTTGCTGTCTTACCACAGTTTTCCTGCCGGCTTGTAGACATCTTCACTTTCAAGGAACAGATGAAGCAAAAACCTGGCAACAAAGACTGGAATGCCAAAACTGAAACAATCCAGGAGCTGTCCACAACACCTTTGCATCACTGAATATTGGAACTCAAACTGAAACACACATTCAGCTGCCTGACAACCATAGGTATGAAATCAAACATCAAAAGGCCATGCGTAGAAGACAAATCCCAGTGAACTTATTGCATTGACTTTCATATCCCATCTTAAGAAAGAAAAGCATACAACACAGACAAACCAAAATATAACACATAATTTATTGATAAGCCATGAAATTGAATTCCTTTTGTTTGCAACAATTCGAGGTATGCAAATGACTGATCAAAAAACAATGCTATGAAAAGGGATGATTGCGGATGCATTCTAGTAGTTGATTTCTTCACACGTTGATGAATTGGGTTGTAGCAGTCTGTACATGGTGCGACGACGGCAATGGACAACTGTGGCGGCGCGGCAGCAGGAGGCCGCACACAAATCGCAGTGGCAACGGCCGACGGCGCGAGAGCTGGAGGTCGCGGCCTAGTCGTGGTGGCGAGGGCACCGGAGCAGGACGAAGCACCAGAACAGAATTGTCTACTAGGACGGGAGGGAGATGGCAAGCCGTACACCCTCGGCAAAGATGCTAGGCCGGGGTGAACAAATATAGAGGTTAATGAAAAAGAGAGGCAGATAGGCAATCTGTTAGATGCATTTTTAACTGGGTTTTAATCGATTTAGCTTGGTTGTGGAAGTTGCTCGGTCATCTCCAAGAGACTAGCTAAATAGCTTATCAAGCTAAATTTTAGCTACTTCTCTACTATACTTAAAGCACCAGTTTCAACGGTCGTCCCGCGTCATCTTTTTACAAAAAATCTCTATATTTCTTTTAAATCAACTCAGCGTAAAATATTAAAAAGCGGTGCAGGAGGTGTGGTTTGAACCACAACCTGATGGAAGAAGGGTAGGAGACATTGGACGAAACTGTCTAATAAGTAGAACATCATGCTCAACTGTTTATAATATTGAATATAAATTGTATATATGATTTTTGTAAAATAAAAAAATAATCGTGACGAGCTGGGCTAGCACTACGGGTCGAGGCTACGGCCCAAGCACCGCACGACGCTCGTGCTGGGTTGGCCTAGACACTATTAAATGGGTCGTGCCTCGGATCGACTCGTCAGACACAACCTATTTGACCATCTATACTTTTGCACGATAATGATGGTCCTCGCCTCAGTTGCCACCACCTCGTTCACCATTCTACTTCTTTTCTCTCTCCCCTCATGCCTCCACCTCCGCGCCACCCCATTGTCGATAGAGGGCGTAGGAGCATGCGCCTCCTCCCCTTATTCGTCCGACACCAGACTCGACACCGATTCGCGCAGTGGCTATTGCACGTCCACGAGAACGTTTCACATCATAAGCGCATCATCGTTTCCGTCGTCGTCGGACATCCCGTTCGTCTTCCCGGCCTTCGTCCTGTTCTTCCTCCCCAACCTGCTGCCTCCGCCCTCGGTCGCAGCCGCGAGCCGACCGACGCTCGTCGATGCGGGTACGAGTCGAGTCGGTCATGCTCCTGGCCTTTGTCCGTGCCTGCTGTCGAGGAGGACATGGTGACGCCTGCCACGCTTAGGTTATCTTGGCAATGAGGAATTCAGGTCTGAGATATTGGACAACCAAGGCCCATAGCGTGGCAGCAGTCGATATATCCTATGGAGTTGGTGGTGATGTTGTGTCGCTTCGGCGGGTCCAGGGCTGGGAATACACTCGCATTCTCTCGCCCTTCTCGGATTGACGCCTGGTGCGGGTGCCTCTCAGTTTGGAGCTGCTCCGGCTGGGCTTCTTTCTCCGCTTGCGTGCTCTCTCCCTATATATCTAGCGGTATACTAACTATGTCGTCTCCAGATGCTCAGGTCTTCGTCGTGTCTTTCTCCGGCAACGAACATGCATGTCTGCCTCTTCCCTTCCCCTCATGCTCTACGAAACCTTGAAAATGGGGGAGGCGAGGGATGGGGTCTCTGATTGCTGCCTATGGTACCCGTGCGTTCCTAATAAATATTATGTGAAGAGCAGAGACAGTCAATAAAAAATCTTGGGATCTTTTTGGTGGATAATTTACGTGGGTATTGATGTGAGCCGTCGCAACGCACGGGTAACCGACTAGTAATAGCATAATATCTCTCCAACATACTAGCTATTTAACTTGCTAAGCTATTCGGCTCTCTAAATTAACTCCCTCACTAGCCAAATTTGGTTAGCAACTCTCGCTAGCCAAGCTAACTTTATGTTGTAGAGTCTGTTGAAATGAAATGTTATATATATATATATATATATATATATATATATATATATATATATATATATATATATATATATATATATATATTGTTTAATATTCATGGAAAGACAAATAAAGAGTCAAATAAAGAGTCTCTTGGAGATGCTCTTAGTAAACTAACTATAACTAAGACTCTGTTTTAAACCTCTAAAACTAATTGGTAATCAGCTAATAAGTTATTAGCTAATTTAGGTAGGTTGAAATAGCTAACAACTAATAGATATTGAAGAGGTATAGGTAATAATTAGTAGGTCTATTAGCTGACCCATTCCGTTCTAAATCTTTAGAGCTTAGTTGGCTAATAAGTTGTTACTTGGTTTTAGCTAGTTTGGAGCTATTAACAACTAATGATTATTTGTAACGTATAGCTAACAATTAACTGGTCCATTAGCTAATCCGTTCTAAACTTCTCAAGTAATTTTAGTTGCTAACTAGTTTAGAGGTCTAGAACATGGCCTAAATCTCTTAAGTGATTTTAACGGCTAACTATTAGTTTAGTCTTAGAGATTTGAGACATGAACTAATTTTAACTAATTTTTTAACTTCAATTGGTAATTACACGTGTATCCTGTCAGGCCCTAAAATGTTAATTTGGTTAATTCAGGTACAAATTAAAAAGGAATTTAAACACTGGTGGCCAGAAGGTTCTAGAATCTAGACTAGAGTGACCATCGAATCGACGATGGAGAAAAACCGCTGAGGCCCGGTTGGCAAGTTTGACACCACAAACAGACCCACTAACCCCAACATCCCTCCCCCTAGGATCTCAATCCAACGGCGCGCACACCCTCCCTCACTAGCTGAAGAGCGGCGGCAATAAGCCAGCAAGGCTCCTGTGAACCCGAAGTGCCGGCACCGCCGCTGTTGCAGAAGTTGCCTCTTTTTTACGTCTTGTTTCTCCTCCACCCCGGCGACGCGAATGGAGAAGGGCAGTGGAGGCAGCAATCCTCCGCCGCCACCGCTCCACATGGAGGACTTCCAACTGGAGGGGAAGAAGCCCGTCAAGAACCCCTTTGTGCCCATCGGTATGTACGCGCCGACGGCCCCCCTCTCTCTGACGCCCGAGGCTGGCCCCGTAGGACCTAGCTAGTCCTTTACGCGCTGAGAACGGGGACGAGCAGCTGCCCGGATCGAGACTCGTGGGGTGTAATTCTCTGGGGGCAGGTTTGGATTGGTAGGGTGGGGGTGGGGATCTGGCTCCGTTTTTTTTCCTAGGGCCGTATTTTTGCTGTTTTGGATTGCTTATGGTGCCGCTAGATTGATGAAGCCGCTAGCGTAGGAATTAAGGTGTGAAAACTGGCATGGAATTTGATGCTTGTTGTTTGATTTGCCACAATACGTAATACATATAGACTGCTGTAGTTTGTCTATTTGTTTTACTTCTTTTGCGTAGCGTGCATTCTTTATTCGCATTATATCAGTAACTGCACTATGTGGCCGGAGCAGGAGAAAACGAAATTTGAGAAGATAGCAATTTGCCTTGCATTAATTTTTATGTCCCTGATTTGTATGCATATGGTGGTCGAAATTTTCTGCCTCATCAATAATCAAGTAGTGCATAGGGACTCACCCTCCCTTTAAAACATGGCTATAAAGGATTGGTTTGTTGATGATAGGGGTAGGGAAACTCTGGAATAGACATAGGTTTCTATGTATGGTTATTTGTAAGCACACTTACATCCATTTTCATGTACCTCTATGAATGAAAAATAATAACTGTGGAATAGACCTAGGTTTCTATGTATGAAAACAGTAGTTATTGTGTGACCAATAGACTGTTTGTTGGAAACAAAAATGAGGTTCCTAGATTAGCTCAGGGTAACGTAATGAGGAACTTTCATCTGGGTTAGCCATTTAGGGGGGCATACTATTGTGATGAATGAGTTTGTAGCATAAAGAATGGATGTTGGAGTCAGGAGGACATGTGGCACCCCCATGAGCAACACTTGAAGGGTTGAATTTGATCATGCCCTTACAAATAATATTAAGAGCATAAAGAATGGAGGTTGGAGTGAGGATGTTCTGGAAACTTCAGCCTCTTCGGCATAACTATCCACCAGCTTTAAGATAATTCATGAAGTATGTATGGGCCAATGTCCTTGGAAGTATTTAGATTTATTAGGAAGTCTTATTAAGTCTTTGATTTGTTCCTGAGTTTATCATCCTTGCTTTGCTAGTTCTCTTTTCAAAACCTCAGGCCATTCAATAGCATATTTTACTGCGCTTTCTGGATCTGCCAGACAATGTGGTTTTGTGTGTGTATGGCAATTTTGCTTTATAGTTTACCAATGAAACTTCCTGTCATTCTGTGATGAAGCAGATGGAAACCTGACTTGGCACTTGCTGCTAAAATTTTAATTTATTAGTAATGTTCTGATTGGATGCCTTAAGCTTAATCGCTTGACCACTAAATTCTTACAACGTTTCACATATTTTTCAGGCGCACTGGTTACTGCTGGAGTTCTGACTGCTGGTCTGATCAGTTTCCGATATGGGAACTCTCAGCTGGGTCAGAAACTGATGAGGGCACGTGTAGTTGCTCAAGGCGCTACAGTCGCTCTGATGATTGGCAGTGCTTACTACTATGGCGATCAAATCAAGCTGTTCAAGAAAGGGTCGAGCCCATGATCTTCCCATGAATATTGCTGTTTTTGGTGTATGGAGGAATGCCTTGTATACGCATAAATTTCACCTGGACTCTGCTGCCCCTTTTTAACATCATTTTGGCCTGACACGTGGTAGCTAACAAGAAATCGCTGTTGGTCCGATCGGCAGGATTGAAAATAAATAATTTTGTTTGTTGATTTTTGTCAGGATTTGTTGGTTGATTAATTAGGCTATATGCATCAATTGTTATATCTTTGTACAAACACGCGTTCTGTTGTCTGCAATCAGCGGCTGAAGTGACCATTTTGCAATTCTGGCTAGAGATGGCAACGAAGACCCAATCCGATTCCCTGCGGTGAATTCTCCATTAGGGATGGAGATGGGAAATAAACTTCTTTCATGGGGATATAAATGAGGAAAATTTATTCCGTGACGGGTAAACGGAGATGGGAATGGGGAAGCATTTTTCATCATCGTTTCTTACGGGACCCGTTAAACTTGCATGTGACTGTTTTTGTGTACTAGTTAATGACAAAAATAAATAATTATCTTTTTAAGAGACCATTAATTGTATAAATGTATAAATGTGTTCATTTTAATGTATGCATAATAATTTTTTACATCTGACAATGTGTATAAGTGATAATGTTTAACATTAATAACAAAGAACGTATATTTTAATTATAATTTAAAGGGGAATGAGGATCTTCGTTGGGGATTTATCCTCGCGGAGAACGGGAATGAGGAAGAAATATTCCCCATAAGCTTATAGGGATCTCCGTGATGAAATTTTTTCGTCACCGCGACGGGAATGGGGAGCTATTCCCCGGCAGCGAATTCCGTGTGCCATCTCTAATTCTGGCTGACTTAACTCTAGAATATTATATGGCTGACTTAACTCTAGAATATTATATGGCTGACTTAACTCTAGAATATTATATAGATTGCATGCTATATATATATATATATATAGCTAAGGCGCATTGGTAATGATTGTGCTTTCATTTGTCTTTAAATTGTTAAACGGTAGGATTAAACTGATTTAGTCTCTAATCTCTCGAGATGACTAAAAGAGACTAAATCAAATTAATTCCACCTTTTGCTTGTTATTTCACTTGTGCTAGCGAATGTTAAGAGGTATTTTAGTCTCTTTGAGTTATTTAATATGTTCTAAATACTTTTAGTCCATGAAACCAAACGTAGTAGGACTAAACTTTAGTCCCTAGACTAAGGTCATGTACAACCTACATTACATTTCAATTCTCCGAGCACTAGATACACCTAAAAAACTCTATACAACTTAATATATCTAGGTCTTGTATCTTATTCACTAGAATTCAATTCATTTATGTAGATTGTACGGTAGAATCGTATCTAGAACTAGAAAATCGTGCTAGAGACGTTCCTTAACCAGATACCGTCTCTTATGTTTTTTTACACTTACCTCTTTGATAAGATATGGGACATTTATGTGCTGCGTGCTTTTATGGTCCTCGCAATTATGACGTTGATACGTGAAGATAGTCCAGTCACTTTGGTGTGTGTGTCCAAACTACACAGTTGATCTTGACACCATCAGATTATAGTAACAGTAGTAGGATACGAAAGAGGAAGCATGATATAAGCCAAAATTAACGTTGGGACATAATAATGCAAGTAGAATATACACATTGCGTTGCTTTGGGGAGCTTGGGACATTGGATACAAAAGGCCCGCTCGTTCAGCAAAAGAGATCGAACAGCCAAATTTATGTCCCTTCTTCATACGTCAGAGATCAGTATCAGCATCAAAAGGATATATCGCTCGTTCGCCGTGAGTACATCTCTTTGGAAAATGTGGAGGACCAATCTGGGATCAACTTCAAGGTGGCGGCCCTATCTGGACAAACCATCCTTTTCTGGATACTGAGTGTGAAACAAGTTTTCCTTTGCGAAAATCTCAGCGAAGTGGCAGTACGATCTGGAGTTCTGGACAATCCATCCTCTTTTTTTTATGCTGCATACTAACTATCCAGAATGTGTGAACACTAGCTGTTTTCCAAAATATCATGTAGTCTGCGAGCTTCTTCCAAGGGATCTACTGGGAAAACTTCTTCTATCCAAAGCATCCGCATGTTCTGCACTGGAACAGGGAGCTCCACATTGAACCCATTTATATCATCTGGGCTCAGAGCTGATGCCATAACATTCTGCAAAAATGTGTTCACCAAATAGCATACAATTAAGAAATTTCAAGTATATTACTGATAAGCATAATGCCTGACCAACCAATGCAGCAATTTTTTTTTAGTCATTATGAAACTAGAAAACACACAAAGAAAAGGAAAATCAGGTGTATATCTCATGGGACAAAGCAAATCACTGTAGAAATGGACTACAAATCACCTGACTAATGACACAAATAGTAAATATTTTGTTACGGAACAATTCAAGATTGTTAGAATAATGTCAAGTTTTTATATCTAATATTAACCTTATGGTATAATACAAAAAATAGTTCATTAGCTCCAATGGTATACGTGCTAGATAATCGATCCAAACTCAAACATGCTTTGAGCGAAAGGGCCTCTAGCTGAGTTGGTTAGGTGGTCTGAGTAGCACTCCTCAGGTCCTGGGTTCGACTCCCCGTGGGAGCGAATTTTCAGGCTGTGGTTAAAAAAATCCCCTCGTTTGTCCCACGCCAAAGCACAGGTCTAAGGCTCAGCCCCAGTCGTGGTCGTTCTCACATGGGCTTCGATGCCGCTGTGTATGGGTGGGGCAGGGGTTCGGGGGTTTTCTTGACCTGTGTGAGAAGGTCTTCTTCTTAATACAATGCCCGGGGGCTGTCTTACCCCCCGCAGGTCAAGTCAAACATGCTTTGACAACCAATGTATAGATAAGCTCACCAGAGATCCCTTGCAACAAGCATTAAGGACAATAAATTTCAGAAGTTTGTCTTCCAAGCGACTTAAGGCTTTGTCCGAAACAGAAGATGCATCCAAATCTCGGCAATAGAAATCAGGAGGAATTCCACAGTTCTTTACGGTAACACTTGTGTGCTGCTTCAACATTTTTTCAAGACAGCATCCAATAGTATATTTTAATTTTGTGCTATTCTCTCCTCCTTTTGAAAGCTTTAAATTAACAGAAGCATCCAGATGCACAATTTCCTGCAGCCTAAGCAATAATTCTGCCCTAGCATCATCAGCCCAGCCACAGCACAGGGATGATCCATCATCTGCAAAAAACATAGGTAATATAGCCTGATTAATAAACACATGTGCACAATGCAAATCAGAACTGTAAAACATCCCTGTGTATCATTGAAACAATTTCAAATCTGGATATGATGTATACCTTCTGTAGCTTAAACAGAAAAAATACTGCATGTCTTACCCAGAATAAAACCAGCTAGCCGAACTTTTACATTTGGAGTTTCACCCTGATTAGTCGATTTGTTCAATACCAGCACAAGGATAGTTGCTACCTGGAAGAAAGATGATGACATCAGATGAGAAATTCAAAATGAGTGAAGCAAAGAGGTAGCAACCAAAGAATACATCTGACCAACAGGACTCAGAAAGAATAAAATGTAGTACATCTGTAACATGTAGAGTGAACTTTGTGCAGAAAGCACCTACCCTGCAGTGAAATTGCATGGGTCTACTGTCTGTAAAATACTTCTGATGAAAGAACAAGCACGGTGAAGCTGTGCAAAATGAACCATCTTTTGACAAATTAGACTTTGGTGATGAAATAACACTTTGTTCAGTCAAGTTAGCATGGCTGATGGAGCTAACCTCAATGTATGTCTCAGAGGTTAAGAATAATCCATGCCTGCAGCCAGATAACAGAGAATATAAGAAACAAGCAGATTAAATGGAACTTCATCAACGTTTATGGTGCGGCTCAGGATAATAGGAAAGAGAACTTTCTTAGAGAACTGCCGGTTTTCTGTTCTAATAACAGATATCCTATGTTGGTTGGGGGAGACTTCAATGTTCTAAGATGGGAAAAAAGACAAAAACAAACCGGGAGGAAATAATAGATGGAGTTTCCTTTTCAATGATATCATTGCTCAGTATAATCTTATAGAATTGGACCTCATGGGTAGACTCTACATGTGGTCCAACAACAGAGAGCCCCCCACCTTTGAAAAATTGGACAGAATTTTGGTTAGTCCCGATTGGGATCTAACTTATATTAATGTGATGGTTAGTCTTAAACAGATCATTTTTGGATAACGTTCCCCTCTGTCTGAGTACAGGTGGGATGAGTGTTCCGAAAAAGGATTTTAGGTATGAGCTTTGTTGGATTAAAAGACAAGAGTTCAAACAGATTGTGGAGAGTAACTGGAAATCCCCAGTCAAAAACGAGAACAGTTTGGAGATATGGAAGGGGAAAGTGAAAAGACTTTAAAAAAAGCTGAAAGGGTGGAACCTAAATTTTGAAGGAGTACAAAAAATCCAAAAAATACCTAACTCAAAAAATTAATGAGTTAAAAATAAAGAATGAAAACCAGCACCTGTCCCCCTCAGAGGCGCCATTTAGGGGGTAGGATCACTCTGCTGAACAGCAGCCTTTCGAACGTTCCTTTATACATGCTCTCCCTGTATTCTGCCCCTAAGTCTGATTAAAAAACTTGATATTTACAGAAAAAAGATTATTGTGGCAGGGGGGTCAATTGACCAAAAAATACCACTTAACGGATTGGGACACGGTGTGTCTCCCTGAAGATCAAGGGGGTTTGGGTGTGATTGACTTGGAAAAAATGAATATTGGCCTCCTTGCCAAGTGGATTTGGAAGTTAGAAACCTCAGATGGGATTTGGCAGAATATCGTTAGGTCGAAATACAGTTAAGGGAAAACCTCTTATTATGGTAGAGAAAAAGCAAGATGATTTGTATTTTTGGAAAGGTCTGCTGAAAGTTAAAGATACTGTTTACAAGTTCTGTAGAAAAAAGATAGGCAATGGTAACCAAACTAGCTTTTGGAATGATACCTGGCTGGGAGATTCCCCCCTGGCAACTCAATTCTATTTAGCTTAACCTTTGACAAAAACATTACAGTGAACAGAGTTCTTAGATCCAACCTTTCTGCTTTAAAATTTAGGAGAAGATTAGTTGGTGAAATCTGGGACTCATTTTGAATCCCTTAAACTGTTATGTGGGTCCTAAAGACTGAGAGAAGAGGACTCGGCTCTGTGTACTTTAGGCAAAGCAGGCTTCTCTGTAAAATCTCTTTACAAACAGATTAGAAGCATTGCAACAAAAGTCCCTTTCAATTTCTTGTGGAAAGTTAACATACCTCAAAAGATCAAAATTTTCCTCTGGTTGGTCGTTAACAACAAAATTCTAACAAAAAGCAATCTGAAAAAAAAAAAAACTGGAAAGGAAGTTGTGTGTGTTGTTTCTGTGGGGTTTTTGAATAACCTGATCACTTGTTCTTCAAATGCTCTGTGGCTAAATTCATCTGGAGAATTGTACAGGTTGCCCTGAACCTGAAGTCTGTTCCAAGGAGCCACACAGACCTGTACTCGTTGGTTGGACGGCTTTAGTAAGAAGCACAGAAATTTGATGATTGTGGGAGCAGGGGCGGTTCTCTGGTCCATTTGGGAAATCAGAAATGATGCTTGTTTCAATAATAAGTTGATTAGTGAGCCTTTTGAGTTTTGACATTGTTTTCTTATGTTGTCATTGGTTGGACTAATGGTCGATTTTGCAGAAAAAAAATGGGAAAAGAGACCCTGGAGGGAGGAAGCCGTCTAGTCAGAAGGACGGCAAGGGAGGTGTTTGATCGAGCTAAAGGCTGGGCGCCGAATACCAAGAGAATTCTTGGATGAGTGGCGCGGGGAAGATGTTGTTGACTGGCGCGACATTCGTCATCATCTGCTGGAGCATTTCTGAGAGCGCTGCTGGAAAAATTTGGTTGCTGGGTCTTAACTGCATCTTAGCTGATCTGGAGCTTCGTCTCCTAACAGCTTGTAAATTTGTAATAATCTAGATGGCCTATCTCTGCTTGTATGTTTCAGCGTTGATAATGTTAAACTCTAGACCAGTCTTAGCATTTGGTTCCTTTTGCTATTTTGGTTGAACTGGCGGTTTAGGATTAAATCTTGCTTTTGCCTGGTCCTTGTAAGACAGTATGAATGTGGTTCATTTCTTAATGAAATGGGGGGCATGGCCCTTTCGGTCAAAAAAAGAGAATGCAATGGTATATTTAGAAGTAAATTGTACCCTGAAGTTCAGATTTATACATTGAACCTGATATTATGTAAAAAGAATGATCCCAAGCAATTAGCACAGCGAGTTATTGTAATTTGTAAGGATTGACAAAAGTAAACTCATTAAAATCATGTTTATCCATGTAGAGTATAACATGTAAACAGGGCGCACTAGTCAGTTCGCTCAACATGTTCTATTCAGTGTACCACCAAACTACCATTTCTTACAAAGCAAGCAAGGGTAGACATCACATCAGGTTTCTAGTCAGATCAAGGTAAAAGCTAAAATGCTGCAGATGGGTAAATAGGGGTTTTATGCTGCAACGATCCTAACAAAATAATGGAAGAAACAATTAAAGAAAACCAGAAGGGAAGGAGCAAACTGTTTGAAACGGATGCGGTGGAATGTCACTGTTGCCCCTGGTCCAATGCCAACAGTAAAATGTTTGTTTGAGTATCCACGGATATATACCTGCAAAGGATTGCCATGAAATGAAATATCAAACTAACAACTACCCACTTAATAAAAAAATAACCTGGATATTTACCGCATGATTATTATCAGCAATATGGATACATAGACTGTACTTCTCATTACCAGGAATGCATCTTTCCCACTTACAGACAAGTGAATGTATATTTTCTACTTTTCCCTGTACTGATATTAATAAATCTCCATGAACCACTTCTTTAGTTTTGAAGTCAGCGGACACAGAAGCATCTTTAGGCATCATAATATCAACACATGATGACACACTTAAAACTTCACTGGAGGAAACACACAGCCCATTCAATACATGACATACGGTGTTATAATCTTCCATCTTTTTGCTTATTGCCTCATAAGAAAAATCCAAATGAAAATAAGAATTACGGTAGAAGTCATTCCAAGGCTGAACTAATCTTAGCTCATCATCGACCATATTTCTGGAAAATATCTCATCCATCTTCATTGAAGTAACTCCAATAGATTGATCCCCAATTGACCCCTTGATGTTTATATTACCACCAATGGTAATGGCGAAGCTCCAAAGTCTATCTTGAGCATCAATCGAGACTTTACCACCTTGCAAACATCCACAGTTTCCCATGGTGCAAGTAAAACTTCGACTGGGACATTGGAGAATATAGGAACCATTGATTCGCGGTAACTGCATATTGATGCGGTTATGTAGAATTTAGAGATCTAGCTATAGAAACACGGCTAAATGTGCATGTGACAATGAAATTAGTAGAAAGTAGGTTTCATCATCAAAATTATACCTGATATTTCTTAAAAATTCCTGCCTCGAACTCCAACAAGATCCTTGAGTATTCTTTTCTTAGTACAATAGGTTCATTTAGAACAGTACCTTCTGATCCAGAGGCATAGGTAGACACCAGAGTACCACAAAGGTTGGTGCTGCCAAAGCTTAGCGAACATGGAATATTGCATGATTTTGCCACAGAGGCTTCAGAATTACCTAGTAAAGTAGAGTGTGACATTATAAAGCCCTCAGCATGCTCAAGAAATTCGCCTTGCCCAATAAACTTCAAAACATATGGAAGTATTACAGCTTCAGCATACAGGCTAGACCCTGGCATGTTTGAACATTGAATCTGAAATGGCAAATCAAAAACATAGACACTATTTAGGGGCATGACTATGCTAAAAAGGTCAAGATTATTAATATATGAGAAATGACTCACGTTGCTATTCACAGGAAATATGTGGGACAACTTCAGCAAGTGAAACAACCTGATCCTATAATTAATATAAGAAGGAATACACGAGGAAGGGCCAATATGAATTAATTGCCTCCATTGAACTATAACATAAATATTGAGGTGATGCAATCTTTTTTTGTAAGGAAGCTTCTGAAACACAGCTTTACAGGATAGGGCATCAGCAACATCATAATGATCTATGTAAGCCATCGGGCCTTCAAGAGCTAGTTTGTAATTGACAATCTGAATGGCAAAATGAAAACAAGATAACAATTGTTTAATATATACAGACATTAGATAAAACGGCAGCTTTACTGTTATGCGAATTTTCTTTATCATACAGCAGAAGATAACCTAAGTATACCAAACATCACCGGATTGGTGAAGATGTCGACGAACTGCAGCGTGGTGGGGACGCTGAGAACTCGAACATCACCGGCGGCGACACGCTCGTGGACAAAGTGCAGGTCGATCTCCACGTGCTTCGTGCGCTGATGTTGCACGGGATTGGTGGAGAGGTAGACCGCGCTGACATTGTAGACAGTAGACGAGGGCAGCCCACT
Organism: Zea mays; assembly: GCF_902167145.1. Classification (NCBI taxonomy): domain Eukaryota; kingdom Viridiplantae; phylum Streptophyta; class Magnoliopsida; order Poales; family Poaceae; genus Zea; species Zea mays. Next base: position 107,055,766 of record NC_050102.1, read on the forward strand.
AGAGAGACGTAAACAACACTCTAACACCCCCCCCCCCGGTAGTCTCTCAACTCTATCATGTACAGATGTTGAAACTGGAGCGAAACTCGGCGAAAACACTCGACGGCAACCCCTTGGTGAAGATGTCGGCGAACTGCGGCGTAGTGGGAACGCTGAGAACCCAAACGTCACCGGCGGCGACACGCTCGCGAACGAAGTGCAGGTCGATCTCCACGTGCTTCGTGCGCTGATGTTGCGGGTCGTGGTTAGGGGCACTAGAGCTTGGAAGGGCCAGCAACCAGCCGTGCTGCGGCCTATGGGACTTGGAAGGAACCACGAGGCACAGCGCAGGAAGCTAGCAAGGCTAGAAGGGGCGGCCAACAGTGGGGAATTGAGAGCGTTAGGCGTGGGGTACATGATGTTAGCATGGTTTTTAAAGAGGTAACGCGGTCCAAGGCGTTGGAGCACCGCCTGGACGCCTAGGCGAGGTAGGCGGGCAAGGCACCTAGGCGTTAGACCACCTCCCGGACGCCTAGGCGACGTCTTAAGAACAGAGGATGTTAGGGTTTGTTCTTTGCTATGTAATATGGGTTAGGCTAAAAATATACACTATGGGTCGATTTCGAATATCCAAAGAATAATCCGCGGGTGGAAGGTAATATCCTAATACGTGCCCGCTCAACTTCGGATCGGATTCGGGTCTGACCCACGGGTCAAAACAGGTATCCGTACCTAGCTCCGTCGGGTCGGATATCCGACGGATATCCAAATCCGCGGGTCAAATTGCCATCCCTACCTCCGAGTGCCTGGAGGATCATCCATGCCATCGAGGAAGAAGCCAAGTTGTGGTGCTTGGCTGGGGCAGCAGAGCTCAGGAAGATTTGGCCATAGCTGTTTTGTTCTTTGAGCAAAGTAGCGTTGTTTTTCTTCTAATATCATGGCTCCCTTCCTGTATTTTCGTTTTTGGCCACCATACACCGGTGTTTCGGCTGTGTTGGTCCCCTTTGGACCGTTCTCTTGATCTCTTCTTAATATAATAATGTATAATTCTCCTGCGCGTTTGAGAAAAAAAGTAGAAATATTGCACAGTAACATATGGTAATTACCTCATATATGTCATGCAAGCTCTCATTAGGCGGGAGATCAGGTATAAAAACATCTATACATCCAGTGGAATCAACCAACTGCAGTCTCCCTGACAGCGGAGAAGTCTGAAGACAGAAAGAACACAGGCATTTCAAAATGTACCTTGATCAAAAGTTTTAAGAATTACGTCAGCAAGTAAAATCACTTATGTGGCTATGCAGAAAATTCATTCTCTACCCTGCACAGTGCACAATCAATGTGCAAATGAAATATTTCCAAAAAAACTCCATGTACTACTAAAATGTTTAACAGATGTCAAACTCTATGCATTCAAAATTGGCATCCAACATTCAACATATTAAGCATAAAGCAAACTAAGATTTTCACACTAATTGGCCTAATCTATTTAGCTGAACTGTCTACATGCAAGCTGTATTCAATATTAAACCTGCAAAAATAGAACCTCTAGATGCAATAATAGATGAACTAGGGCTAATGGACTATACATGTTTAGTTACAAGATAAACATCCCATCACCCATAAGAGGATTGCGAAATCAACAAATAAAACAAATTTTACTAACAAGGATTAATATTCCACCTATTAAATAAATTCAGTGACAAGGAAAACTCAGGGTTCAAAAAACTTACAAAATATTCCAGGTATCACAATTCTAGTATCTTATGACTTGATAGATGTTTTTTTAAAAGAAAACCCATTAATTTGAGGTAGATAATGCAAGAACAGAAATAACCTTGATGCTTCCCACTAATATAAAATCCAGATCTTCACTCGAAATTATTCTTTTGGTACTGCTGGTATAGGAAACCCCATCGCATAAGAAACCCTGGCTCTTGCCCACTTTTTCAGAACCGTTCCATAATTTAAGCATCGATAATATCCACAATGATTCACACTTGCAGACTAAATTAGAGAATGGTACGACCTAGTGAAGTCAATACTGAATTAGTAATGAGGATAAACCAAACTAGTTTAAAGTAAAAAATTAAAGAAGATAGTAAGATACCAGTACCAATTTGCAAGCCTCCAGTTTAGATCCAAGGCTTAAGCTACTACAGTTATGTCTGCAGAATTTTATTATTAAACTTTCCTGCACAACCAAGTTCAAGTTAATTAATTCACAAGGAAAAAGAGAGGGGCACAAGAACATTAGAAAGGGCTAATACAACAAGCATGACTAATATTAAACACTGTTGGTGAAGTTGGAAAACAATAAACAGAAATTGTAAGTACCTACATGCAGTACTTCAACTTCCAGTCTCATGACGCAGTGGCAAAGGCCACCCGTCGAAAGTGCTCCCGCACAAGGTTCGAACCCTGGGTGACGCACCAATTTGTGGCCTAGTGCCCACCTCCCTGTCACGGTTGCTGTGGCATCCCATTGGGTGACGCCTGGCCCCGGCAGGTTTCGGTAGGCCCATCTTCTTAAATATAATGTTAGGGGGACGTTGGACCCTTAATCGAGTTTTTTTTTTTTTGTACATGGACATGCATCGCTAAAAAAACACTGCTCCCCTGCCAGTTCGAGTAAAAAAATATACTAACTAAAGATTTTCTGGGTAGTAACTTTCATATGGAATCTTGTCCAGGCATCATATTAGCTAAGTCAAGTCGCAGAGGTGTAACACGAGATATTCAAAAATTTAGTGCTTCATATCTGTCTCTGATGGGGGCAGTAAAAAAATCAAAAGTGAAAACTAGTATATGTTGGCAATTAAGGGAAATTCAAAAGCAAGGATAATTTCCTTTTGGCAGCAAACGAAACCAATTGTTAATTGCATGCAATATTTTTACCAGAAGTCATATGCATTGCATACATTCAATCATATAGATACACTACTACTAAACTTGCCTGAGGTTGGCACTTTGACGTGAGAATTTTAGTAGCATAAGCATGAACCAACCCTTGCTTCTGTTGGTACCTTGCAATACATGAGTTTTAATTCAGTAAATTAGCAGCAGTTACAATGGACTGGAAGCTAATAGCTAAACCAGTCAATAAACTGTTCCAATAATGAAATATAAACTAGAAACATACATTTTGTGAACCCAAAATCTCTTTATCAGAAAATAATTTAGTAAACTTCTGTTTAAAGCATGATATCAGAAGTAACATCCTGAAATAGAAGTGGAGAAAACAATGAGCATACACTGTGACATAAAATTGTTTATTATGTCAAACATTTATCATGGTAAGTATTTTTTGTGTAAATGTATACTAGTGTATTTTCTTGTACTCTAGGGTTCTCCCTGTAAAGTGTACACATGTACTTTTGCCCTTTGGGCCCTATGGAATAGACAAGTTGTCATTTCCTCTTCATCTCTAACATGGTATAGAGCTAAGGTTACCACCAGGCCCTTGCAGCCGCCGGCCACCTCCGGCCGTGCCCGGTCGCGTCCAGCGTGCTCGCCGTTGTCGTCCGCGCACGACCTCGCCATCCCGCGCTCGTCCGTGCCCGGCCACTCGCCATAGGGCTCGCCGCTGCCGGCCACCTCCTCGTCGCTCGCCACTGCTCACGCGCTGCTGCGCCTGTCCACGCCCGGTCCCTGTCCTGTGCTCGACTCCAGTCCTTGAGTTCAGTGTGTCCCACCTCGAGTAGACTTTCCTGCTCGCTCGGCTGTTGTCCTTCCCCTCCGGCTGCTCCTATCTTGCGCTTGAGCGCGCGCTGCAGTCCTTCACCTCCCGTTGCGTCCATTGTTTCCCTACACTCCCTCAGCATGGCGGCTCCTCGTTCCGCCCCTCTTGTGCAACTTCCCTCTGTTACCTTTAATGGAACCAATTTTCGAGAGTGGTCCACTATGCTTCGTGTTTGTCTCAATAGCCACCACATTTGGGGTCACCTTACCGGTTTGTCTCCTTCTCGTCCGGTCCCGCCACGTCCTGAGGAGCCCACTGTCGGGGCTGATGGTGTTCCTCCTGCTCAGGTCATGGAGGATTATGCTCAGGCAGTTGAACAATACATGGCTGACTTAGCTGATTATGATGCTTGGCTTGCTGATGAGGCTCAGGCGACTCAGATTCTTCTTGGCAGTATGAAGGTGGAATTTGCCATGGATCTATCTGCTCTGCCCACCACTCAGGCGATGTGGGAGCGGGCGCAGGCTCTCTACCAGCCGAGCAACACTGCTCTCTACATCTCCACTCTGAAGCTCGCTAGCTCTATTCGTCAGCAGGACTCCTCTGTTGATGTCTTCTACCGCGAGCTGACTAATGTGTGGCGCTAGCTCGACTCGTTGGAGCATTGTCAGACTTGCCTTTGTTGTGTCCTCCAACAAGGGCACACCAGTGCTCTTCGCCTCCATGAGCTTCTCTGGCGTCTCCATTTAGAGTTGGAGCAGCTTCGGGCTCAGCTCCTCACTCGTTCTCCTCTGGCATCCCTGGTTGAGGCGGTCACCTTAGCCCGAGCTGAGGAGATCCGTCTCCATGGTGTGTTGTCGTCTTCCTCGACAGTTCTTGCTGCTCCGACTGTGTCGCCTGCTCCAGTTTCTACGCCTACTTCGGTTCCTGCAGCAGTCCCTCTTGCTCCAGGGGGCGTTGTTGCAGCTGTCTTCTGCCGCTACTGCAAGGCAACGACGCATACCATCGAGAAGTGCAGGCGTCATCCTCCACGCCGTCGTGAGGGTGCCCCCACTCCTACTGCCACTGCCTCGCCTCAGTTGCCTCCTGATTGGGCCCTCACCTGACTCGACGCATGGAGCGCCTTTGTGCTAGTTCGTCAACTTCCTCTGTGGTCTCCTCGGTTGCCTCTCATGTGCCCCCGCCAGGGCAACCGTCAGGTGCCTCGTCGTCTATGTTGCCCTGATACGGGGATACGGATACGCGATACGCCGATACCCAGATACGCCATTTCTCAAAAAATATTGATACAGCGATACGCAATATATTATAAATAAAATTAAATGCTAAAACACCCCTCCTCTTCCTCTTCTCATTGCCCTCAACTGGAAGTGGGATATCTCTAGGCATGGTTCTATCAGCAATAGCACTGGCTGCAGCAACTTCAGCTTTCAATTGTTCAATAACATGTACTATCACCACTCTAACAAAACTTCATCCCAAAACCAGGAATTTTCAACAGATGTGCTTTAACTCTAGAATAGCTTCCATTCCAAACATGGTTACAGAGTCCACCTAATCCTCACATTGCCCCCAAACCCTTTCCAGTTCTGGTGATACCTCCCTCCCTTGTATGGGTTGTAAGATTGGCAAGCAGCTACAGTTCTCCTATTCTAGTAGTCAGACAGTGTCTACTAGACCTTTTGATCTTGTTCACTCTGATGTATGGGGCCCTGCTCCTTTTGTTTCAAAAAGGGAACATTGTTATTATGTGACTTTCATTGATGATTTTTCTCGTTTCACGTGGGTATATTTCTTAGATTCACGAGCTCAAGTGCTCACTGCATATCAGAATTCTGCTGCTACGGTTCGCACCCAATTTGATTCTCTCATTCGTGTTCTTCGGGCCAACTCTGCCAACGAGTACTTGTCTCGAGCTCTACGTCTGTTTCTCGCTGAGCAAGGCACCCTTCCTCGGTATTCTTGTACTGGCGCTCATGCTCAGAATGGTGTTGCTAAGCGTAACATCGTCATCTTCTTGAGACTGCTCGCGCATTACTTCTGACATCCTCTGCTCCTCATTTCTGGGTTGAAGTTGTGTCTACAACTGTTTACCTTGTGGACATTCAACCTTCAGTTGCTCTACATGGTGTCACTCCTCTTGAGCGCCTCTTTGGTCGGCCACCGCAATATAGTCACCTTCGTGCTTTTGGCTGTATTGCCTTTGTCCTTCTTCAACCTCGTGAGAGGACCAAGCTCATTGCACAGTCTATTCAGTGTGTCTTCCTTGGCCATGACTCTGAGCGTAAGGGATATCATTGTTGGGACCCTGTCGTTCGCCACATTCGAGTATCTCAGGATGTGACCTTTGATGAGTCACGTCATTTCTTTCCTCCTGATTTGTCCTCTTCTTCCTCTCCCTCTGAGTCTGTTGATTTCCTCCGCTTGGTTCCACCTCCTCCTACCACCTTGTCTCTGCTACCCTCCCCTATTCCTATTTCATCATCGTCAACCCCACCTCCCTCGCCTCCACCACTATCGCCTTCTCCACCTCCACCATCGCCTCCTCTCCATCCATCACCTCCACCATCCCCTCCGACACGTCCTCCAATTCCTTTCCACTACACTCGACGTCCGCGTCCTCCACCATCCCCTCCGGCATCATCTAGCCTGTCTCCACCTGTACTTGGTGTGCCTCCTCCGCGATATGACCTTCGCGATAGACGTAAGCTTTGTCGTCCGGCTCGTCTTGGTTTTGTCACTTCTGTTTCCCTTCTCTCTGAGCCTACCTCCTACCGTGATGCGTTTTCTCATCCTGAGTGGCAGTTCGCTATGGCTGAGGAGATTGCTGCTCTTGAGCGCACTGGCACTTGGGATCTTGTCCTGCTTCCTTCTTTTGCTTCTCCTATCACATGCAAGTGGGTCTATAAGATTAAGACCCACTCTGATGGCTCCATTGAGTGCTACAAAGTGTGACTTGTTGCACGTGGTTTTCGACAAGAGTATGGGCGTGACTATGAGGAAACCTTTGCTCTTGTTGCTCATCAGACCATTGTTCATACCCTTGTTGATGTTGCCTCTATTCACCGGTGGGCTATCTCACAACTTGACGTGAAGAATGCTTTCCTTCATGGTGAGTTGCGTGAGGAAATCTACATGCATCCTCCGCCTGGTTACCTTGTTCCTGATGGTCATGTATGTCGGCTTCGTCATTCTCTCTATGGAATCAAGCAGGCTCCTCGTGCCTGGTTTGAGCGCTTCACCTCTGTTGTCACTTTTGTTGGATTCGTTGCCAGCAAACAAGATCCTGCTCTCTTTGTTCACACTTCATATCGAGGTTGCACCCTCATTCTTCTCTATGTTGATGATATGTTGATCACTAGTGATCTTGATTACATTGTCTTCGTCAAGGCACGACTCAATGCGCAGTTCCACATGTTTGACTTGGGTCCTCTTAGCTTCTTTCTTGGGATTGAGGCCACCTCCACACCTGATGGCTATTACCTCTCTCAGCGCAAATACATTCAGGACATCCTTGATCGTGCTGGTCTTACTGATCATCGTTCTGTGGACAACTGGACACTACCATGGATCTTCACCTTCGTCTTCATGCCACCGATGGTGTTCTTGTTGTTGATCCCACTCACTATCGCCATCTTGTTGGCAGCCATGTCAGTACCTTGGCATAACTCGTCCTGACATCTCCTATGTTGTTCACATTCTGAGTTTGTTCATGTCTGCACCCACTACTCTCCACTATGGTCACCTTCTTCGTGTGCTTCGGTACCTTCGTGGCACCATTTACAGTTGTTTGTTCTTTTCTAGCACCATCTCTCTTCAGCTCTCTTCTTATTCTGATGCGACTTGGGATACTGATCCTTCGGATTTCAGGTCGATCTCTGCATATTGTGTCTTTCTTGGCTCCTCCTTGGTTTCATGGAAGACCAAGAAGCAGACTGTTGTTGCTCATTCCAGTGCTAAGGCTGAGTTGCGTGCCTTGGCTTGTGTGACGGTTGAAGTGACATGGCTTCGATGGCTGTTGGCTAACTTTGGGATTTCTCTTACTACTCCTACGACTGTGCGGTGTGATAGTAGCGGTGCTATTAGTATTGCTCGGGATCCGATAAAGCATCAACTCACTAAACATATTGGCATCGATTGTTTTATGTTCGGACTGTAGTTCAGGATCATGTGGTTTCCCTTCAGTATGTGCCTTCAGAGTTTCAGCTTGAGAATTTGCTTACAAAGGCCCATACAAGAGCTCAACATAGTTTTCTTCTTTCCAAACTCAGTGTTGTTGATCCATCATGAGTTTGAGGGAGTGTTAGTGTATATGTATACTAGTGTGTTTTCTACTTTTCTTGTACTCTAGGGTTCTCCCTGTAAAGTGTACACATGTACTTTTGCCCTTTGGGCCCTATGGAATAGACAAGTTGCCATTTCTTCTTCATCTCTAACAAGTATATCTCATAAAAGTTAAAGCATAAAAAGTTCAAAGTTCAAACCAAAATCGAGCAGGCATCTCCAATGAGTCAACAAACGTTCCTAAGAGGCCCTTGTTATCTGTCTTCAAATGAATTCTGCATCAAGAGTGGAAGCTGTTGGATGATATCTGTAATACTCCCTCCGTCCATTATGTAAAAGTTTGTCTTGAATCGGATAAATCGAACTTTGTAAGGTTTGACGAACAATTAGTTAAATTATATGCAATGTTTGTGTATAATGTTGTATAGGTATATTTATATTTCAGATTTCTTTTTATTATGATGTTTATTTTGTAGCAACTGATAATCTATTGAAAAATATATTAAAGGCGATAATCTACTTTTGAAGACTCCATCAAAATTGATCCTACATTGATGGACAGATGGAATAGTGTGTAGTAACATGGGAATAGTTCCTGGCTTACTTGGAATCCACCAAGGAAAAACAGTTTACAGTAATGCAGGTTTTACTGCAAGTTGCAAGCAGAACAACCCGTGTCCAAGCAAAGTTCAGACACACTGCTCGAAAGTTCTTTACAGAGACCTACAAAGAAGTAAAATAGGTAAGTGGCACCTTGAGATGGAAAATTTAAGACTGAAAATTTGAAGGTGAAGTTGTAAAGTTGCAACATACAATGGCACCAACTCGAAGGGAATGTGGTGGCAGAAGCTTCTGATCATCAATCAGCAGCCATGCAGTGTCATCCAGCTCAACCACCAGACCCTGTGAATAAATTCCAGTGATAACCCCAGCATACTCTCCACCGCACTTTTCAGGTAAGTTATCCAATGGCAGACTGCCCCTGTAGGATGGGCACCATGCCATGGTTGTCTTCGCAGATGACACCAAAATTGTGTGTGAGGCTTTGTCCCCAACAGAAACCATTTTTTTACTTAACCCAGAAATGTACACCAGCCTCCCCACAAGCCACACTAGAACCGGCCGCCACATGCTAGACGCATCCACAAAGTAGACAAATTTCATCGTCTCAAACATGTGAGTCTGGGCATCTTCCGGCGGTGTCGCCCTGCAGCAGCGGCGACACCCACAACACAAAATCTCCGCCAGAAACCCAACTGAATTTCTGCTTCCTGCATCAGCCTTGGCAAGCGGCATACTGAACACAATGCTGACGGACCTGACCAAACCAAATGCGCAGCCGCGGGTAGCCAAGTCGGGCTCTTGATCCGGGAAACGGAAGGGGACCGTCGCCAGGAAGCTATATTTCACGGGAGGAGCGGACTCCTCGAGGTGCCAGCGGACCACTTCGAGTACGCCCGGCTCGGCGTGGAGGCGCAGTGAGGGTAGGTAGTTCCACGCAAGGACACGGATCACGCGGCCCAGAGCGGCGGGATCGAAGTCGAGGATGCAGCAGCAGACGGAGGCGGCCGCGGTGGCCGGGGAGGCAGCGGTGGGGCATGGGTCGGAGAAGGAAAAGCAGTTGCTGCGGCAGGAGATCGGGGAGGAGGCGGAGGGGAGGGAGAGCGTGCCGGAAAGGAGCACGGGGTGGGACATCGGCGCGAACGGGACCGTGCCGGTGCTCCAGGTTGGGACTGGGGCGGAGAGCTTGTGCTTTTTACGGGGTCGGGATGTGGAGGTGGAGGTGGGGACGGAGAGGCAAAGGAGGGAGGAGGCGCCGGTTGTGGGACGGCGGAGCCGGAGGAGGTCGGCCACAGTGAAACGCGGCGGGGCGGGCGCCGAGGCCTCCATGGCTAAGGGATTGGGGAGGGGCGTTGGGGTTGGGGGTTTGAGAATTTTGGGAGGGGAGAGAAGTCGGAGAGAAGGCCTGAGAGCGGGCGGGAAACGAGGTGGTGGGGAGTGGGGTGTGGGGCCCTATTGGCAGTGGGCTGACGTGTGGGGCGTGTGGTGGGCTTAGATGGGCCTCGTGTTATTTGGTTGGGTCGCATGTTGGGCTTTGTTGATTTTGTTGGGTTTTATGCTATACTACTCAGCGGAAAATGGGCCGTAGTACTTTACAGCATAAATCTCAGCTTTACTAGAAAGCGTGGTGTGCCGTTGGCGCTCTCTCTAAGAGGCGGTTCGCTAAACTATGGACCTAGACCTAACAAATCATTATAACCAAATCAGGCTAACGAATTTGAGTTAACAAATAGTTGTTACTAAAGAATTACAACAGAGTCCATTCATGGTTGACTGTAAGGTGTAAACTAACTCGTTGATACAAAAAATTAAGTGACCGGGTAATTTAGGACATTCGGTTCCCAAAGTTGTTTCTTTGTGTGACAGTTGTTGTTGCTATTGCTAGGGAAGAACAAGCTTTTTTGGTTGAAATATTACTCCATAGTAATCTACTGTTTTTTTTTGTCTATTGCTTAAGGTTAGCCTTGTTGGAGCTATTGTTATATTGATTTTTCTCATTATATAATTTTTTGGAGTAAGACGTCAAATAGAGAAGTATGAAGTACTTGTGCTATTTATATTACAAAAATCCTTTAATGTTTTATCATAATGACAACATAGGAAGTGATTTTATGAAGAATCTTTTGCATTCAAGGTTGCGGAAGGTAAATGTCACAGCAGGACGGCGAATGGGTATATGATGTCCTAGCAAAAATGCATCATTTGTAATATTTGAACTTGTTAAAGAGAATGTCTGTTATTATTTATTTAATATGGTTTCTTTCTATATTTTAATAGGAAAATAGCAGAAGGCGGACATAACTCTAAACCAAATAATTGGTACAAGGCCAACAAAGTATATCAAATTGTTTCCTTTCTCTTTTCAGTTGGCGCTAGTAGGCATTGTAGCAAATAGCTCATTCGCCACTTTAAATGGGAACCAAGCTTGTTGTTATTTTATATTTTATTAATTAAAAAATTAGAACTTAGCGATGGAGCGATGAAGAATTAATATACATAATGTGATGAAGAATCTACATGCAAATATTTTGTTAAGACTTTGGTTGTACCTCTTTTTCTGGTGCACTTCTAAATCACCAGGTGCTATTTTGATCTATTTTGATGAATCGATTGGGCCTAGGTGCAAATACTCAAAGTCATGACTCTTCCTTCTCTTTTTACTTTTAGTTTTTCTCTCCTCTGTCTATGGGTTCTCCTGTACTATTGTTTTATTAGTACCATTCAGTCGCTTCCCTACAGAGGACCTTCAAGAGCCACAACTGCGACTTTTCCTTTTTTATTTTGCTTTCTCTCTTATTTTTGTGTGCTTTCTAGGTTGCATGATGACGTGGATGCCTTCCCTAGACATCACATGTCTTCTAGAGAGATCCCTACTGTTTGGGCCAAGATCCTACGGATGGTATTACATTGTAGTTTAAATTGACGATATCTATTTATCATGGTGACGTGGATGCCTTCCACGGGCGCAAATGTGCGCTGGTTTCATTCTAAAAGATTCAAAGTAGCTTAAAATTCAATATAGATCTCAATTTTATTGTAGAGTTGTTTATTTCTCTACTTATATCTTCACTGTAGAGCTGTTTTTGTAGGGATATAATATGGTTCGGAAAATATACATCCGGATCCGGATTCAAAGATGGTGAACACTGGTTCGGATAGAATTTTCGGATATTCAGATTTTTTCGGAAAACGGTTACAAATAGTCTGTTCGGATGTCGAATCCAAATATAATATGACTGATATCCGTTGGATATCGAATATCCATGACTTTGATCGGATGTATCCGACATCTATCCGAACAAATATCCGACAGATCACAGCCCACGCCCCGCGCCAAACCTAACCCACGACCACAGCCCACATGGCCAAGGCAGCAAGGCCAACAGCCCAACATGGCAACATGGTCTGGTCTGCACGGTACTCACGCACAAGCAAGCAACATCAACCCGTAAAGCCACAACGGCAGAAGCAGGCCAGTAAGCCACGACGGCATTGCACAACCCGTCAGCCCGCACGCACGCGTACATGCCCCACGCAAGACGCAGACTCCCAATTCCAAACCCTAGACCTAGAGGTCGGCAGCGACGGCAGGTCGGCAGCTCCAGCCGACAGCTAGCCAGCCACACGCCCACACACTGACGCACAACACACGGAGCCACGGACGGCAGGCTCGGCCACGAGCCCACGACGACCGCAATCGTCCGCTCCTCACGACATCACCTCCTCGGCTCTTCATCTCACGATGGCTGCAGTCTGCAGGCGGCAGGACGCTCCGATCCCTCGCGTCGGACTTGACGACTGGTGACTACCTGACTGGTGAGTGGATCTTCAATTCTTCCTGAAGTAGTGATGTACTGATGTTGATATAAGCTTTCAAGTGCAGTAGTCATGTGTTTGTGCGTGCTAAAATGATTGAATATTAAGATTCATGATGCAATGATTAATTGTTGTTAAACTGACTATAACACTAGCTTTTTAATTGAAACTTATGGATGTAGGATGGCATCTGCAAGTGGCAGTGGGTGCGCAAGCACTGGAGCATCCCTTGCTGCTGCGAACACTCTAGTTGTGGTTGTGCAAGAAACAACTCCAGTTAATAGAGGTGGAGAAGGAGAAGATGGAGAAAGAACAACTGATATTGGAGTGAAAGAGTCTGATACAAAGAAAAGGAAACCAAAAAGACCAACCTCTGGGGTTTGGGACTACTTCATCAAGTCCACAGTGACAGAGAAGGGAGATAAGGGCAAGACCGAGGAACAAATTTGGGCAAAATGCAAGAAGTGCAAGTTCAAAACTCGTGGTGAATCATCGAGGGGCACAACTGTCTTCTGGAACCATTTGAAATCAAGGCACTACATACATAAAGGGCGGCAAGAACTACAAGTTCAGAAAGGTGAAGGGAACAATGATATTGTTCAAAATTTCAAGTATGATCCTGAAGCTAGCTTGAGGAAGTTCCATATGGCAATAGTTATGCATGAGTACCCCTTTAAGATGGTTGAACATGAATATTTTGTTGATTTCATGAAGTCTTTGCATCCACACTTTACATTCTTGTGCCGCACAACCACTAGGAATGAGATAATGACAATGTACATGGATGAAAAGAAAAAATTGTTTGAGCAGCTTAAATCCCTTTCTTGCCGATTTTCTGCAACTATGGATATGTGGACATCGAACGAAAATAAAGGCTATATGAGCATTACCATACATTGGATTGATGACAAAAGCGACAGATGCAAAAACGTATAATTTGTCTCCCTCATGTGAAAGGACATCACAATGGAGAATTATTAGCTTCGGAATTTGTCAAAGGTGTGATGTCCTGGAACCTAGAGAAAAAGTTATTTGCTCTCACATTAGACAATGATGCAGCCAATGATAAGTGTGTGAGATTAGTTGTCAATGAGCTTAATAATCCTGCTAGAATTCAGAAATATCCTCCTTTAGTCTGTGGGGGTGTTTTCTTTCATGTCCGATGTTTATGTCACATACTAAATTTGGTTGCTCAAGATGGTCTGTTAGTTATAGCATCACCACTTAGGAACATTAGAGCTATTATTGTTATTGTAAAGAAGTCTACATTGCAATGGGAAAATTTTGAAAAGTGTGCACAATTTTTTGATTTGAATAACAAAATTGGTCTTCCATTGGATGTTCCTATAAGATGGAATTCAACATATGGCATGTTGAGCCATGCTATGTATTATAGGAGTGCATTTGAAAGGTTGGTATACTTGCACAAGGATAAATATTGGCATTGTACTCCATCAAGTGATGAATGGGACATGGCAGAATCATTTTGCAAATGTTTGAAGCAACTCAATGATGCTACCGTGTTGTTTTCAAGTTGTCAGTATCCAACAACCAACTTGTTCTGGTGGAAGTTCTGTGAGATAAAGTTAGCACTTAGAGAATGGTGTGAAAGTGCAAATATCACTATAGCTTCTATGGCCGAAGCAATGCAGAAAAAATATGATAAGTAATGGAAAAGGTCCAACATAGCTCTTGCAGTGGACTGCTTTCTTGATCCTAGATACAAGAAAAAGTTGGTAGAATATTTCATGTTGAAGATTTATAAGGACAGTGCTGTCGCAGAACTCACTCGCTTTATGGATGTTGTGAACCAATTATTTCAATCATATTTGAGCAGTACACGTGATGTTTCTATTACTCAAACTGATCTTGCTACAAGTACATGTAACTCAATTTGTATCAATACTGACATTAGCAAGTTTGTATATGAAGATAATGATGCAGCCAAAGGTGAAATAAATGAATTGGATGTGTACATGAAAGATAAACCAATTCGGTGGGTTGATCCTACTGGTAAAGGTCTACAATTTGACATATTGTCATGGTGGATGGCCAACCAAGTTATATATCATGTTCTCTCGCGTCTTGCTCATGATGTATTGGCTGTTCAAGTCTCTACTGTGGCCTCAGAATGTGCTTTCAGTTCGAGTGGGCGTGTTGTGAGTAAATATCGCAGTCGTCTAGAGCATGAGACTGTGGGGGTATTAGTTTGTACCAAAGACTGGAATCTTGCATCTAACAAAGGTAAAACTGACAGTGCATACTTGTTGTTCATGTTTTGCTTGCTGTTAGGTATTTTATCTTATCACTTTTAGATCGCAATGACAAGGTACCGTCAATTCTTGAGGAGTTCATGGCAGATGAAAATGAATATAGCTCGACAATTGAAGAGGTTAGTATTTATTTCAATTACTTGTTGTTGTTGACAATTGACATACTAGGTTTCAATTTAATATGCACTATCTGTAGGGACATAACCAAGCTGACAATGAAGGAAATGGTGAGGATAGTGAGGATGAGGGCAGCGATATGGAGTTATGATTTTTCTGCAGTTGTTCATGGGAGTCTGTTTCAGAAGTTTCAGTGCTCCGAAGCCTGAGATGATGCTTAAATCTTGGTTTTGGACCTTTTGGCGCTGGCTGGTAGCTGCTACACTTAATCCTTAATGTAGTAATGTAGTTCTATTTTGGAGAGGCATGTACTATGAGTCTATGACTATGTGACATTGTGACATGTACGCAGTACTTAGCAATGCTGATGGCTCATGCTCATGGTTGCTTGCCTATTTACTTAGCTTTATGAACTTCTAGTGTCAGACTGTCTATTAGCCTTGTCAGTTGTGACATTTGATTCTAGATGCTATATATGAATGAATGATGTGTCTTTATATACGAAGAAAATATTTGTAACCGAAGATATTCGCATCTGATTCGTTCCGTATTCGATATGTGACTATCCATATCCGAAACCGAGACAATTCATATCGGTATTCGTATCCGAAGATATCTGTATTCGAATTCGAATCCGAACAAAAAATGGAAACAAATATAATATTAGTAATATTCGTCCGTATCCGATCCTATTACATCCCTACCTAAGAGTGGGCGGGAAACGAGGTGGTGGGGAGTGAGGTGTGGGGCCCTATTGGCAGTGGGCTGACGTGTAGGGCGTGTGGTGGGCTTAGATGGGCCTCGTGTTATTTGGTTGGGTCGGGGAAGACAGTCAGGCATGTTGGGTTTTGTTGATTTTGTTGGTTTTTATGCTATACTACTCGGCGGAAAATGGGCCATAATACTTTGCAACATAAATCTCAGCTTTACTAGAAAGCGTGGCGTGCCGTTGGCGCTCTCTCTATGACGCGGTTCGCTAAACTATGGACCTGGACCTAACAAATCAATATAACCAAATCAGGCTAACGAATTTGAGTTAACAAATAATTGTTACTAATGAATTACAACAGAGTCCATTCATGGTTGACTGTAAGGTGTAAACTAACTGTTTGATACAAAAAAATAAGTGATCGGGTAATCTAGGACATTCAGTTCCCAAAGTTGTTTATTTGTGTGTCAGTTGTTGTTGCTATTGCTAGGGAAGAACAATTTTTTTTTGTTGAAATATTACTCCATGGTAATCTACTGATTATTTTTTTGTCTATTGCTTAAGGTTAGTCTTGTTGGAGCTATTGTTATATTGATTTTTCTCATTATATATCTTTTTTGGAGTAAGATGTCAAACAGATAAGTATGAAGTACTTGTGCTATTTATATTACAAAGATCCTTTAATGCTTTATCATAATGACAATATGGGAAGTAATTTTATGAAGAATCTTCTGCTTTCAAGGTTGCGGAAGGTAAATGTCACAGCAGGACGGCGAACGGGTGTATGATGTCCTAGCAAAAATGCATTGAAAGCATCTAGGCCCCTGGTTGGTTTTAGTGATTAATGACAACGTAATATTATATGTGACTAACGTGTGTTTTGCAGAGACAAATGGTAAGTTAGGTCGCATGACAGGTAGAAGTACTACAACGGTGAAAACAATCCCGGAGATAAGAACTCGAAGCGACGGCTAAAACGACGGAACAAAAGGTGAAGGTCTACGGAGTCCGAGTGTCAAGGAGATGTGGACACTCGCGATTTAGTTAGGTCTTTTATTCTCTTTTAGCCGTACTATAAAGAGGGGTTGTCGATGAGTAGTTTGACCAAGAGAGTTCTAGTGTAGTGTTGGTGCACAATCACACTCATATACAGTGCTAGGTGTCACTCTAGAACTCACACACAAGTTAGAGCAAAAAAACCGATTTGAAAATCAGCTGAAAAACAAGAGTTAGTGTTTCTGGCTTTGGGGCACCGGACTGTCCGGTGTGCACCGGACTGTCCGGTGCACCCTTTGCCAGGTGGGGCCAGGCTGGTCCACGGCAGAGTCCCTCCCTTCGCAGAAACCCGAGAGCGCAGCTTTCAGAGATGAATTTTAGTGGCACACCGGACACCGCACCGGACTGTCCGGTGTGCACCGGACAGTGGACTGTTCACTGTCCGGTGCGCCATGAGTCCAACGGCTCTCTGTCAGAACTAGCCGTTGGAAGTGACCGTTGGCGCACCGGTGGCGCACCGGACTGTCCGGTGCGCCATCGCACAGTGAACTGCCTGTAACGGCTAGTTGGTGGGTGAGGGCTATTTATACCCCTTCCACCCACCATATTCAATGTCTTGCACTCCACATTTATTCCAGCACTTTGCTAAAGCATTGCAAGCACCAAAAGCCGAGTGAGGAGATTAGAGAATCATAATCCGCGCTTGTTCCTCATTAGCGCTAGTGAGAGCCACCTAGAGCACACACCACTTGCATTAGGCTTCTCTTGGTCAAGCGAAAGTCTACGGCTTGTTACTCTTGGTGATCGGCATCACCTAGACGGCTTGGTGGCGTTGGGAGCTCGGTGATCACCGTGAAGATCTTGTTGGTGACCCGACTCAAGTTTGTAAGCGGTCTCGAGGGATCCACCGCGCCGGAGTGGCAAAGGATCATCTCGTAGTGAGCACTTGGTTCTTGCGAGGACCAAGGGGGAGCGATACCCTTGCGCGGGTGCTCCAACAAGGACTAGTGGAGAGTGCCGACTCTTCGATACCTCGGGAAAAATTGGAGGAGTCTTCTAAACTTTGCTTTACATTCCGCACTTAATTCAAGCACTTTACATTGTGTATTTGTTTAGCAAGTATTTAAAGTATTATCTTAGCTTTGTTGCATTTCTAGTATTATATTCTTAGTGCTAGTTGTTGGGGTGAAGTTGGGCTCTTGTTTAGCTCTTGCTTAGGTTTTAATTAGTGTTGATTTTTAGAAAAGCCCAATTCACCCCCCCTCTTGGGCATCGTGATCCTTTCAATTGGTATCAGAGCCTTGTTGCTCATAGATTAGCTTAACCGCTAGAGTTACGATGTCCGGTGGGGATGGACCTCCTCCCGTTTTTGATGGTGACGATTTTCCTTATTGGAAAATTCGTATGGAAGCATACTTAGAGGCTATAGACATTGGTGTCTATAAAGCCGCCACACAACGGTTCCCCGAACCTAGAGATACCACAAATCTTGTAGGTTATGAGTTCAATTATGAAAAATGGAATGCTAAGGCCAAAAACACCCTTTTTAGAGGCCTTTGCAAAGATGTGTTCAATAGAGTAAGGAATCATAAAAATGCTCATGATTTGTGGATGGACATTTGTGCTCTACACGAAGGAACTAGAAGTGAACGTGAGGAAAGATATCACATAGCCATGCGAAAGTTAAATTCTTTTGAAATGCTTACTAATGAAAATGCAAATGCTATGTACTCACGACTTAATATTCTTGTAGAGGAAGTAAATGGATTGGGGCTTACTCAAATCTCACAACCGGATGTTGTGAGGAAGATTCTCAGTGTCCTCCCAATAGACAAATATGGACACATTGTCACTGTGCTGCATCAAATGGATCTTTCAGTTACCACACCTACACAAATTTTGGGAAAGATCAATGCCCATGAAATGTACATGCACATCAACGACAAAGAAGAATCATCTTCCAAAAGAAAGGATTTGGCTCTCAAAGTAAATCATGAAAGAAAAGGAAAATCAAAAATACAAGTTGAGGAAGAATCCTCAAGTGATGATGACCTTGATGCAAACATTGCCTTGATGGTAAGGAAGACCACCAAGATGTTAAAAAAGCTAAATAGAGAAGGCATCAAATTTGATTCAAGAAAGAAGAAGTTCTTTTCCAACAAAAGAAAGCCCATTTCTGAGATGGACTGCTACAACTATGGTGAGCTTGGTCATCTTGCTCATCAATGCAACAAGCCCAAGAAGAACAAGTTCAAGGGCAAGAAAGAAGATGACAGCGATGGTGAAAAGAAGGAAAAGAAATTCTTCAAGAGGAAGGATGGAAAGCAAAAGAGGTTTCACAAGAAGAAGAATGGAAAGGCATATATTGTTGGCGACTGGCTCACCGACATCGAATCATCAAGTGGGTCTTCTTCAAGTGAAGAAGAGAATGATGAAAAAGTTGCTGCCATCGCCGGGGACTTCTCTTCACCACCACCATCGCCATCATCCACTTCTCACCTATGCCTCATGGCTAGGGGTGAACGGAAGGTACAAAATGATATTAATATTGATGATGATAGTGATAGTGATAGTGATGAAGAATTTGCTTCACCTTCATATGATGAGTTAGCTGACTTACTTAAAGAATATACTCAAATCATTAGAAAGTCAAAAGCTAAATGTGATAGGTTGAAAAATGAAAATGAATCTTTAAATGCCAAGTATGACATAGTTATAAAGGCTAGTGATGAAATAAAAGAAGAAAATAAAACTATGTCATCAACTGTAAATGAGCTCACAAACTCCCTAAAAGATGCTAAGGAAAAATATGACAAATTAAATGAAGCTAATAGGGAGTTGCAAAATAGACTAGTAAAGATCAAGGAAGACTATACTCAAATTAAATTTGATCATGACAATCTTCTTGTTGAAAATGAACTTTTATCTTGCAGAACACATGAGGCTATTAACCCTGTTGTTAAGCTTGATGTAGCAACCTCATGTGATGACTTGATTCAAGAAGAGCAAACTAGTCTACATGCTGAATTGACTGAAAAAGTTGAAGTCCTGACTTTAGACAACCAAAAATTGAAGAATTACTTGACTGATGCAACTACTAGAGGAAAAGTTGCTATTGAGAACAATGATTTCAACAATGAGTTGGCAGTGGATAATCAAAGGCTTAAGAATGAGGTCAAGAAACTAAAAAGTGAAAATGAACATCTTGCAACAAGTGTGCAAAAGTTCAACAAGGGTCAATACCTCCAAAATGAGCTGCTTATGAACACTGTTATGAAAAATAACAAGAGTGGTATTGGATACAATGCTTTTGTGCAAAAGAAAGCTATCACTCAATACAAGCCAAAGCAGACTCACAAGCCTATCAAATGCTTTGAGTGTGGAAATGAAGGTCATTTTGCCCACAACTGCAAAGCTAAACCACCAACTCCCTTGCCTAAGCACTCAAGACCATTTGCTTTCAATGCTCACTATGTTCTAAGAAAGGTTGCAAATGGAAAGATTAAGGTTACATTCCTAGGTCCACCAAATAAAAGTAGACCTAGACAAATCTGGGTGGCAAAGTCCTTAATTGAGAGAGTCACTGGTCCTATGCAATATAGGGCCCTCAAAACTCAAGCTTGAATTGTCTGTGAATGTAGGTGAACTACAAGACCGGTGGGAGCCATTGGGTTATTGACAGTGGATGCACACAACATATGACAGGCAACCCACGGATGTTCACCTCACTAGATGAGAATGTTGATGGTCAAGATAAAATCACATTTGGAGACAATTCAAAATGAAAAGTGCAAGGACTTGGCAAGGTGGCAATCTCAAATGATTTATCAATATCAAATGTTCTCTTAGTTGCACCCTTGAGCTTCAATTTATTATCAATGGGACAACTCTGTGATCTTGGACTTCAATGCTTATTCACTCCATCAGAGGTTATTGTAACAAAAATGGATGATGAATCAATGGTATTCAAGGGATTTAGATACAACAATCTTTACTTAGTGGATTTCACTTCAGAAGATGCAAACTTAAGAACTTGCCTCTTCACCAAAGCTTCTCTTGGATGGCTTTGGCATAGGAGGCTTGCACATGTTGGAATGAGCACACTCAAGAAGGTATTAAAGAAAGATATGGTTAGAGGATTAAAGGATGTGGTGTTTGAAAAAGACAAGCCATGCAGTGCATGTCAAGCTGGAAAGCAAGTTGCCAATACACATCCCACTAAAGCTTTCATGTCAACATCAAGGCCACTGGAACTACTTCATATGGATTTATTTGGACCTACAAATTATGTCAGTGCCGGTGGCAACCTCTACTGTCTAGTGATTGTTGATGACTTCTCAAGATACACTTGGGTGTTCTTTCTCCATGACAAATCTGAAGTTGCATCTATATTCAAGAAGTTTGCCAAGAAAGCACAAAATGAATTTGATTGCAAGATTAAGAAGATTAGAAGTGACAATGGTAAAGAATTTGACAACACCAACATTCATGAGTACTGTGATGAAATTGGGATCAAGCATGAAGTATCTGCCACATATACACCTCAACAAAATGGAGTTGTTGAAAGGAAAAATAGGACCTTGATCACCCTTGCAAGAACAATGATTGATGAGTATAACACACCGGAGAGGTTTTGGGCCGAAGCTGTCAACACTGCTTGTTATGCATCAAACAGGCTATTTCCTCACCGGCTACTTGCGAAGACTCCTTATGAACTGCTAAATGGGAAAAAGCCAGACGTCTCTTTCTTCCGGGTATTTGGGTGCAAATGCTACATCTACAAGAAACGCCATCACCTAGGGAAGTTTCAAAGACGTTGTGATATTGGTTTTCTTTTGGGTTATTCATTAAAGTCCAAAGCATATCGAGTATTCAACCATGCCACTGGCGTGGTAGAAGAAACATATGATGTGGAATTTGATGAGACTAATGGCTCCCAAGGAGCACTTGAAAATCTTGATGATGTAGGTGATGAGCCACTTAGGGAAGTAATGAAGAACATGCCTATTGGAGCTATCAAACCAAAAGAAGATGAAGAAGAGGTGCAAATCATTGACAGGCCTTCTTCATCAAATGTACCACAAGATGATGAAAAAGATGAGAGGCATGCAAATGAAGATACATTTGTCTCTCATGAACAAGCAAGGGTACAAGCCGAAGATGTTGATGCTCCAGGATCTTCTTCCCAAGTGGTTGACAGGAGAAACTCATCACTACTTCAAGCTCATCCTCAAAACCAAATCATCGGGAGTCCTTCACAAGGGGTTATTACTCGATCACATAGACATGCTAATTTTATTGAACATCACTCTTTTGTTTCTTGTGTTGAGCCTACTTGTATAGATGAGGCGCTACAGGATCCGGACTGGGTGAATGCCATGCATGAAGAACTTAACAACTTCACCCGTAACGAAGTTTGGACCCTGGAGAAGCCCCCACAAGATGCAAGAATCATTGGAACAAAGTGGGTGTTCAGAAACAAACAAGATGATCAAGGTGTGATTGTAAGAAACAAGGCAAGACTTGTCGCAAAGGGATTCTCTCAAGTTGAAGGCTTAGATTTTGGAGAGACCTTTGCACCGGTTGCTCGACTGGAAGCCATCCGTATCCTTCTTGCATATGCATCATGCTATGATATAAAACTTTATCAAATGGATGTAAAAAGTGCATTTTTAAATGGCTTCATAAATGAACTTGTATATGTTGAGCAACCGCCTGGATTTGAAGACCCTAGATATCCTAACCATGCTTACAGGTTATCCAAGGCGCTTTATGGGCTAAAGCAAGCTCCAAGGGCTTGGTATGAGCGTCTTCGCGACTTCCTCATCGAAAAGGGCTTCAAGATCGGGACCGTCGACACAACTCTCTTCACAAAGAAACATAACGGTGATATTTTCATTTGTCAAGTATATGTTGATGATATAATCTTTGGCTCGACAAATGACTATCATTGCAAGGAATTTGGTGAGTTGATGTCGAAGGAGTTCGAGATGTCAATGATTGGTGAGCTAACATACTTCCTCGGCTTTCAAGTCAAGCAAATGAAAGATGGTAACTTTCTCTCACAAGAGAAGTATACCAAAGACTTGTTGAAAAGGTTCAACATGGAGAAGTGCAAACCAATCAAGACCCCCATGCCTACAAATGGACATCTCGACTTAGATGAGGGAGGTAACCCGGTTAATCAAACTCTCTACCGTTCTATGATTGGTAGTTTATTATACCTTACCGCATCTAGGCCCGATATTATGTTTAGTGTCTGCATGTGTGCTAGATTTCAATCTAATCCTAAGAAAGCTCACCTTCGCGCTGTTAAGAGAATTCTTAGGTATCTCAGGCACACCACAAGCGTTGGTCTGTGGTATCCCAAAGGAGCTACTTTTGATTTAATTGGCTATTCTGATTCGGATTATGCCGGTTGCAAAATTGATAGGAAAAGTACTTCTGGGGGATGCCATCTGCTTGGTAGATCACTAGTTTCATGGACATCCAAAAAGCAAAATAGTGTTGCCTTGTCAACTGCCGAAGCGGAATACATTGCCGCAGGTGCTTGTTGTACACAGATTTAATATATGAAACAAACTCTTCTAGACTATGGCGTAGTTCTAGAAAAAGTACCTTTGTTGTGTGATAATGAGAGTGCTGTTAAAATTGCTAATAATCCTGTACAACACTCTCGCACCAAGCACATTGATATCCGTCATCACTTCCTTAGATATCATGTAGCTAAAGGAGATATCATTTTAGAAGGAGTGAGGTCGGAAGATCAATTAGCGGATATTTTCACTAAGCCACTTGATAAGACCCGCTTTTGCATGTTGAGGAATGAACTAAATATTCTTGATCTCAGAAATTTTATGTAAAATGTCAAATGGTGTTGTCAAGCTTGCATTGCATATTTAAATTCCTTGTATTGCATCTAGGACTTGTCTAACCTAGTTGAGATAACCGCCAACAAAGCGAGTGAAAAAGCTTAACTCGGGTCAAACCTGACAAGTCTTAGTTTTTAAGCTTTTAGCACTTAAATTCTTACTTTTCATGCAATTATTGGTTTTTGAAATATGCATGAGGTACTGCACTTAGGGGGAGTATTCAAAACTCAAATCATTCAGGAAAACCCCTAGTGCAAACCAAAATGCAAAATTCACCATTTGCCTATTTTCTCTAAAAATTATCTAGCCTATGGCAAAATATTTTGAAAAGTATATGAGGGTGCCAATACCTGTCCCAACAAGTGTTATTTTGTGTGATTATAAGTTGGGATTTGGTTTGGTTGGGAGTTAGATAGAAAATTTCAAATTTTTCCAAACTCTCCTCTGTCTGGGCTCACCGGACAGTCCGGTGTGCACCGGACACTGCACTGTGCAATGTCCGGTGCACCGGCAGCCGCGCGCTAAATCTCAATTTTCCTGTGCGCTGTCCGGTGGTTCACCGGACAGCTACTGTGCGCTGTCCGGTGTGCACCGGACATGCACTGTAGACTGTCCGGTGCGCCCTTATCGCGTTTTAAAAAAGGCCTCCAGCCCGACCGAGCCAGAGGCGTTGTCTTCTCTCTGCCAGCGCCTTCTTGCTCTCTGCTCCTGGCGATTCTCCTCTCCCCCGCCGGTGAACTCCCTCCACCGGCGGCCACCGTCCCCGACTGGGCTCCGGCGACCTCGCCCGTGCTCTTCCCCCTCGGTGAGCAGCTACTCTCCTCTCCCCTTCTCTCTTGTTCTCTGACTGAAAGGCAGTGAAGCCCCTCTTTCTCTCCCTTTGTGCAAAATTCAAATTCCTGTGAAATCTGGAGATTTCCTGTTGTGGAATGTGTTCCTATGTGTGCCTTAAACATCCTTGCAGGTTCCTAGCTCCTTCGAGAGGGTTTTCATAACTCAAATGGCCATTTCCCTAAAACCCTAAATCCTCGCCCTCCACGTGCTCGGTGAAATGCCCAAACCAGCCAAAAATGCTCCAATTGAACCCAAATTTTTCAGGCACCTTCACAACACTTCCAGCAACATCCTTGCCAAATTTCACGCCAATCCGAGATTCTAGGCTTAAATTTCACCAAATTTCCCGTTTTGAGCGATCGTTTCCGAGCCGAGTGCCCTAATTCCTTTTTCTTCGCCTAAATTCAAACCAAGCACACACTTCACTCATATTCACCTATATAAACCTATTCGTGAAGTATCGGCTCAATTCCATATCGTTTCGTGCCTCAATTCGAATTCCAAACATCCTATAACACTATTTATCCGTCAAACGTCGTTTTCACGTCATTTGACTTCTTGATCGTCCCGTCTCGTGCCATATCTCTCTGTGTATGTATTTATTCACATTTCATATGCTTATGACTATGTGACTAATACGTGCTCACCTCTTCTGTCATTTCAGTGACCTTGTTTGACCGTGTGCCGTCTCCCGTCCTGCCTGGATCGTCACCTCTCGTGTGAGCTTTCCAGGTAGTCATCTCATTCTTTGCTAAATCTATCGGTGACTTTTGCTCTGTGCTTAGTCTCTCTATCTCATTTGCAGACATCAGATCAGGATGCCGCGCACGAAGAATGCGTCGGCGCCAGGGGGTGGCGATGATGAGGACCCTCGTCGCCCCTTCAGGCAGGTCAAGGGCAAGACTGTCTATTTGGAGCAGCAAGAAGGCCGCAAGAAGCGGCGTACGGACAGAGAAGCCCGTGCAGCGGCAGCAGCTGTAGCAGCCGCTGCGCAGGCCGCACTTGGAGATCAGCCGCAGATTGCATTCCGTGCTCGTCGTCTCATCTCCCGGCCTCGCTCCTCCTCTCACACCTCCGCTTCCACTCCACCACCCACTCTGCCTGCTCCCGTCACTCCTATTGCTCCATCCACCTCCACAGCCATACCCACTACCTCCTCTACGCCAGCTTCCACTGCTTCCCCTGCTCCCGCTCCCGCTTCAGCTCCTCCTGTCCCTCCACCTCGATTCTGGGAGCGTGATGAGACTGAGGTCCGTCCTCTGGTTTCGGATCCTCGTCTGTTTGATCTTCAGCGTGCTACTGCGGCACGGGTACGTCGGTTCAGGCACGTACCCGTGGAGTCTTGGCTACCAGCTCAGAGAGACCCTGCAGCAGGTGATCTTTTCAGCACACGGATTCAGGAGTCGTTTTTCAGAGCTCAGATGTCTACTCAGATAGCGCTGCGAGTGCACCGCCTTTTGGATCTTCCAGCTTTTCTGCTTGCAGCCGGTGCTGAGTCTGAGGCGCATCTCACCTATCTGCCTGGCCT
Organism: Zea mays; assembly: GCF_902167145.1. NCBI lineage: Eukaryota > Viridiplantae > Streptophyta > Magnoliopsida > Poales > Poaceae > Zea > Zea mays. The sequence goes on from NC_050102.1 coordinate 107,081,420, forward strand.
CCTGACCCTTCTGACTATCAGCGGCAGATATGTTGAGGAGTGGGTCCGCGTCTTCTACGCCTCTGTTTGGATTGACCCGGATCATCACTGGATGAGGTTCCGCTTTGAGCGAGAGGATGTCACGATCACTGCCAGTCAGATCCGTCAGCTCTTTGGATTCCCAGAGTCGACGACTCGCCTTCACAGCCTTTGCTACGGCTCTTCTGACCCTCCTCGTCGCCCTCACGGCGGTGTGGCTCCAGGGACAGCTCACGTCGCGGCTCTGTTCCGCCCGCCTTTCACAGATGGGTCGCGACGTTCACCAACAGACTTTACTACAGCAGCGAAGTACTTATATGAGCTCATCAGACGGACACTCCTGCCGAGGATGGGATACAGGGAGGCTACCACTCATATTCAGCTTTGGCTCCTTGGTGCCCTGGTATCCCACTCTGAGTTTGACGTTGTGGACTTCCTGATCTGTGAGATCGAGGACACCGTTCTGGATGGGATTCGTGCTCGTCGGCAGTTACCTTATGCTCACTACTTGTGCCACATCTTTGCGCAGCTGATTCAGCCACCTCGATTTCAGAGCACCCTTGAGGCCTCACGCCTTGTATTTGGATCTTACCGTCCTGCTCCTGAGATTCCAGTGCCAGCTTCTGCTTCTGTGTTTGACTCTCAGGCCGAGGATGCAGCTCTTCGACAGTTTGACACTCAGGGTACAACAGCTGATGATGATGATGATGATGATTTTGGGGTTACTCCTCCGCCTCCTATGCCTCCACGCTCACATGATCATGAGGCTGGGAGTTCTCGTGCTGCCCCTGCTCCTCCTCCGGCTATGGACCCTGCTCTTGCGACGATTCTGGCCAACCTGGCAGCCGAGCAGGCCCGGTTATCTGAGACGATGCTCTCGATGTTTCAGAGCATGCAGGACAGGCAGGATGCACTTCAGCAGCAGCTACTTCAGGATCGGGCAGAGAATAGGGCATTCATGGCTCTCATGCTTCAGCATTCTGGTATCTCAGCACCTCCGGTTCAGTCTGCTCCGCCTCCTCCGCTTCATGCTCCAGTGGTGCCATCGATTCTGTCTGGACCCCCTGTTGGTACCTCTCCGCTCCGGCCGGTCACTTTGGCGTTCACCTCTCCGGTTCTCAGCTCTGTCTGTCCGCAGCCGCCAGTGCCACCAGCATCTGCTGTTACCACTACCGCTGTGGCAGTATCTGTGACCGCTTCTGTTCCGGTAGCTCCTGCAGCGCGGCCTCCGTCCGAGTCAGTACCAGCTCCAGCTTCTACCGCAGATCCTGGATCCGAGACTGACTCTGACCCTCCGCCGGCGTTCGCTCTGCTACCTCGACCTCGACCGGATGCGCCCCCGCCGCCTCCTCCTGCTTCAGATGTTTAGGTTCAGGTCCCTTTTGGTGTTTGACGCCAAAGGGGGAGAGATATGAGTTGTGAGAGCTAGGGGGAGTTAGAGAGTTAGTAGAGAGTCAGAGTCATTTTGATGTAATATATGTGCTTGCTACTCTCTGTACTAGCTTGATGTTTTTGGCTCACAAACTCGTCATATACTCTCGTTGCGTATGATTGACTGTGTGTATTATGTTTTCACCTTATATTTTATCACCAGTCTTCTAGCTCTTGTTTCATTAATTTAACTTCACTTTTATATGAACAAGAATCTTATGATGTGTATGCGCTGACTCTTATTATTATGGTACACATTCTTTCTGTCAAAGATTACTGAGTATAACTAACCATTCTTTCTATTGACAGAATCTTCAAGACAAACTACTCTCACAAAACTTGTAGGGTTGTCATCAATCACCAAAAAGGGGGAGATTGAAAGCATCTAGGCCCCTGGTTGGTTTTAGTGATTAATGACAACGTAATATTATATGTGACTAACGTGTGTTTTGCAGAGACAAATGGTAAGTTAGGTCGCATGACAGGTAGAAGTACTACAACGGTGAAAACAATCCCGGAGATAAGAACTCGAAGCGACGGCTAAAACGACGGAACAAAAGGTGAAGGTCTACGGAGTCCGAGTGTCAAGGAGATGTGGACACTCGCGATTTAGTTAGGTCTTTTATTCTCTTTTAGCCGTACTATAAAGAGGGGTTGTCGATGAGTAGTTTGACCAAGAGAGTTCTAGTGTAGTGTTGGTGCACAATCACACTCATATACAGTGCTAGGTGTCACTCTAGAACTCACACACAAGTTAGAGCAAAAAAACCGATTTGAAAATCAGCTGAAAAACAAGAGTTAGTGTTTCTGGCTTTGGGGCACCGGACTGTCCGGTGTGCACCGGACTGTCCGGTGCACCCTCTGCCAGGTGGGGCCAGGCTGGTCCACGGCAGAGTCCCTCCCTTCGCAGAAACCCGAGAGCGCAGCTTTCAGAGATGAATTTTAGTGGCACACCGGACACCGCACCGGACAGTGGACTGTTCACTGTCCGGTGCGCCATGAGTCCAACGGCTCTCTGTCAGAACTAGCCGTTGGAAGTGACCGTTGGCGCACCGGTGGCACACCGGACTGTCCGGTGCGCCATCGCACAGTGAACTGCCTGTAACGGCTAGTTGGTGGGTGAGGGCTATTTATACCCCTTCCACCCACCATATTCAATGTCTTGCACTCCACATTTATTCCAACACTTTGCTAAAGCATTGCAAGCACCAAAAGCCTAGTGAGGAGATTAGAGAATCATAATCCGCGCTTGTTCCTCATTAGCGCTAGTGAGAGCCACCTAGAGCACACACCACTTGCATTAGGCTTCTCTTGGTCAAGCGAAAGTCTACGGCTTGTTACTCTTGGTGATCGGCATCACCTAGACGGCTTGGTGGCGTTGGGAGCTCGGTGATCACCGTGAAGATCTTGTTGGTGACCCGACTCAAGTTTGTAAGCGGTCTCGAGGGATCCACCGCGCCAGAGTGGCAAAGGATCATCTCGTAGTGAGCACTTGGTTCTTGCGAGGACCAAGGGGGAGCGATACCCTTGCGCGGGTGCTCCAACGAGGACTAGTGGAGAGTGCCGACTCTTCGATACCTCGGGAAAAAATTGGAGGAGTCTTCTAAACTTTGCTTTACATTCCGCACTTAATTCAAGCACTTTACATTGTGTATTTGTTTAGCAAGTATTTAAAGTATTATCTTAGCTTTGTTGCATTTCTAGTATTATATTCTTAGTGCTAGTTGTTGGGGTGAAGTTGGGCTCTTTATTTAGCTCTTGCTTAGGTTTTAATTAGTGTTGATTTTTAGAAAAGCCCAATTCACCCCCCTCTTGGGCATCGTGATCCTTTCATGCATCATTTGTAATATTTGAACTCGTTAAAGAGAATGTCTGTTATTATTTATTTAATATGGTTGTTTCTATATTTTAATACGAAAATAGCAGAAGGTGAACAAAACTCTAAACCAAATAATTGGTACAAGGCCAACAAAGTATATCAAATTGTTTCCTTTCTCTTTTCAGTTGGCGCTCGTAGGCATTGTAGCAAATAACTCATTAGCCACTTTAATTGGGAACCAAGCTTGTTGTTATTTTATATTTTACTAATTAAAAAATTAGAACTTAGCGATGGAGCGATGAAGAATTAATATACATAATGTGATGAAGTATCTACATGTAAATATTTTGGTCAGGCTTTGGTTGTACCTCTTTTTCTGCTGCACTTCTAAATCACCAGATGCTATTTTGATATATTTTGATGAGTTGATTGGGCCTAGGTGCAAATACTCGAAGTCGTTACTCTTCCTTCTCTTTTTACTTTTTATTTTTTTCTCTCCTCTGTCCGTGGGTTCTCTTGTACTATTGTTTTATTAGTACCATTAAGTCGGTTCCCTACAATGGACCTTCAAGAGCCACAACTGCGACTTTTCTTTTTTTAATTGTGCTTTCTCTCTTATTTCTGTGTGCTTTCTAGGTTGCATGATGACGTGGATGCCTTCCCTAGACATCACATGTCTTCTAGAGAGACCCCTACTGTTTGGGCCAAGATCCTACGGACGGTATTACATTGTAGTTTAAATTGACGGTATCTATTTATCATGGTGACTTGGATGCCTTCCACGGGCGCAAATGTGCGCTGGTTTCATTCTAAAAAAGATTCAAAGTAGCTTAAAATTCAATATAGATCTCAAATTTTCTGTAGAGCTATTTATTTCTCTACTTATATCTTTACTAGGTGAGTGCCCGTGTGTTACAACGGAAACATATAATACTATGATAACTTATGTACAAACGTGTGTTATACTATTATGCGAAAAACTTTCATAATTTATTTGTGATCCTAGCCATACATAAATTTTGTTGTTTTAATCTAACTATTTAACTACTACATTGCAACCATCAGTACCATATAGACTTCATATATGATAGTCAGATGTCTGTGCGTTGTTATGGTTTATATATCACATATGTGACACAACCGTGAAGCATGAGACCCAATAAGCAAATCAGTCACACATGCAAGATATGGTTAAAAAACTAACATAATCCAAATATATTGGATCAAACTGTTGTCGCTCCTTATCTTTTTATTCTTAATTTGAACTCATTTTGAGCTTGACTTAAGAAGCGCTTGATAGTCCCTTGGGTTTTAGATTTATCATGCAAAAAGAATACTCAACTGAAGCAAGAATAGTCATCAATTATAACGAGACCATACTTACTTCCCCGATGATAATGTAAGCAACGGGTCCGAAGAGATCCATATGAAGCAGCTCCAATGGTCTTGTCGTCGTCATTACGTTCTTGCTCGGATGAATGGTTCCAATTTGCTTCCCTACTTGACATGTTGCACAAGGTCTGTCTTTCTCAAAACAGACACTGGTTAGTCCTAACATATGTTCTCCTTTAGAAGTTTATGAAGGTTCTTCATTCCAACATATGCTAGATGGCGATGCCACAACCAGCCCATGTCGGTCTTAGCAATTAAACATGCATCTAGATCGGCATTCTCTTTTATAACATCAAACAAATAAAGCTTGTCATCTAGTACATATTTAAAAGCTAATGAACCATCACTCCTTCTAAATACAATCACATCTATATTTGTAAATAAGCAATTGTAACCCATGTGACAAAGTTGACTAACGGAAAGCAAGTTATAACCAAGCAATTCTACCAAAAAGGCATTAGAAATCGAATGCTCGGTAGTAATCGTAAGCTTACCTAACTCCTTTACCTTGCCTTGGTTCCCATCATAAGAGATGATCATGTCGTGGGAATCCTTGTTCTTGACGTAGGAAGAGAACATCTGCTTCTCCCTCGTCGTGTGGTTTATGCATCTGTTGTCAATAATCCAGCTTGATCCCCCGGATGCATAAACCTGCAAGATAATTTAGGCTTGCGGTTTAGGTACCTAGCTAGTATTGGGTCTTGTCAAGTTAGTTACATAGGATTTCGGTACCCAAATGCAAGTTTTACCATTCTTGCTTTTGGATCCCACATGAGAAGCAACAACACAACCTGATTTGCAATATAAAATATAGGAAGCATCAAATGTACGATGTGAAACAGAATGACCATATGATGCATTCCTAACCTTAAGCACATGAGAACTGACATGATGAACATTTTGCCTGTCTACTTCTACCATGAGCATTGGATGAACTAGATGATGCAATCATGGCATGAGAAACATACATAACATCATTTCACACATGATAAGCATGATCAACACTATGATGCACATTTCGAACATTCTTCACATTAGTATAAATAAAAGCATGATTCTTGCTAATATTAGAAGAATGTGAGCTACTAGTCATAGGCGCCTTCCCCTTCTCCTTAATAAAGTTGGGGACCTTATGGCTCTTTGTGTCCTTGGCTCCCCTATGGAAGCTAAGCTCATCCTTAATGGAGGGATGTCTACCAATGGTGTAGGCATCCCTAGCAAATTTTATTTTTCCTAGTTCATCATTAGCATTTTTAACATGAACATTTAATTCATCAAATCTAGCATTCAAGTTATTAATCAAAGCAACATTTGCAACACATGAATCAATATCAATATCCTTGCATCTATTTCAAATATAAACATGCTCCAAGGATGAACTAGGAACATTCAATTTTTCTAGTCTAACATTCAAATCATCATTTCCAGTCCTAAAGCTAGAAGTAGACGATTGACATGAAGATAACTCAGAAGATAATAATTTTGTTTTCTTCTTTTCCAAAGCAAGGGATTTCTCGACTTCTACAATTTTATCATGTTCTTCAAAAAGGAAATCCTCTTGCTTCTCTATTAATCTATTTTTATTATTCAAAGCATCAATCAACTCATTAATTGTATCAACTTTTGATCTATCCAATCCCTTAAATAAATCACTATAGTCTACATCACCATCCAAATCCTCATCACTAGAAGAAGTATACTTAGAAGTTTCACGTGTAAATACCTTCCTCTCCTTAGGCATGAGGCAGGTGTAGCACTCGTTGGGGAAGAGAGTTGATTTGTTGAAGGCGGAGGTGGTGAGTCCTTCGTCGTCAGAGTTAGATGAAGAGCAATATGAGTCCCACTCGTTGTCGATGTGCGCCTCACCCTTCTTTTTCTTGTAAAACTTATTCTCCTTCCCCTTGGCGCTCTTGTCTTGTGCCTAGACATCATTATTAGGACATTGTGCGACTAGACTTACCGCATTTGAAGCATGCACGCTTTCCCCTTGATTTGTTCTTGTTGCCTTGTTGGGGTAACCCTTGCGCCCTTGAGTGTGGTTTTAAAGCGCTTGATCAGAAGCGTCATCTCATCTTCGTTGAGGTTGGTCGTCTCAATTTGCACCACTTTGTCGGAAGCGCCTCCTTGCTGTTTGTCGCTTTGAGAGCAACAAGTTGTGGTTCGTTGTAGTGGGGGAGGCTCCCGTTGGCGACATCGTCGATGTACCTAGCCTCCTTGGTCATCATGTATCCACTTATAAACTTACCAAGGATCTCCCCGTGTGTCATCTTTGTGTACCTGGGACTTTCATGGATCAAGTTTACATGATTAGGATCAAGAATGGCAAATGACCTTAACATTAGTCGCACGACGCCATGATCTGTCCATCTTGTACTCCCATAGTTCCAGATTTGGTTCACCAAGGTCTTGAACCTGTTGTATGTTAATGTTGGCTCTTCACCTCTCTTCATGGCGAACCTCCCAAGTTCACCTTAGATGAGCTCCATCTTGGTGATCATCGTCATATCATTGCCCTTGTGAGCGATCTTCAATGTGTCCCGAATTTCTTTGGCGCAACCGCTCACTTTGTTATATTCCTCACTGCATAGAGAAGCTAACAATACAATAGTAGTTTGGGCATTTTTATGAATCATTTCTTAAACATAAATAGCATTGTGGTTGTCATCAATGCTATCTAAAATACGCATTACATTTTCTACTACATCCCAAATGCTAGGATGAAGAGAAAATAAATGACTATGCATTTTGTGGTTCCACCAAGAATAATCCTCCCCATCAAAGTGAGGAGGCTTGCCAAGAGCTATAGAAAGTAAATGGTCATTGGCATTGTAAGGAATGTGAGAGTAATTAAAAGATGTTTGAGTATAGTTTTGTTTAACCGTCTTTTTCTTTGAAGAGGAGGAGTCAACGTCCTTTTGAGAAGAGGAAGAAATGTCGCTCTTCTGGTAGAATATCTTCTTGATGCACTCCTTCTTGTCGTCCCTCTTCTTGTTCGATCCAGAGTCGACGGGAGCATCGTCCTTGATGTCACTGTCGACGGGGATCTCCTTCTCGTCGGTCACCTTGCCTTTCCCTTTAGCGTCGTTGCTAGCCATCTCTTTGGTTGTTAGACATAATGGAAGAGACCGGTTGTGATACCAATTGAGAGCACCTAGAGGGGGTGAATAGGTGATCCTGCAAAAATAACTTAAAACAACACAAACTTGGTCTAATAATGAAGTTAGAGTAAAGTAAAATCAGGTTTGAGACAAGAAAAGAGAGAAAAGTTCTCTTCACTTGATTGCTCTTCCAAGATGTGAATTATACTAAGAGCAATATCGCAAGTGATGTTGAGAACTTAGGAAGTGAGAAAATCACAGGAAAGTAAAAGAGACAAGTGAGACAACAATTTTTATCTCATGGTTCGGCAAAAGCCTACCTCCACATTGTGGTGTTCTCATTTGGACAAGGGTTGCAATCAACCCCTCTCAAGTGATGACGTAGATCAAACTTGAGTGCCATAGTTCTTCCTTATATCTCAAGTATTCATGTTCCCAAGGAATCTCCACAACTCGGAGTCTCTTGCACCCTTACAAAAGATCACACTATCAACTTAGAGTAAGGGAGGGAGAGAAAGTACACACACACACAAGAACAATGAGCAGCAACACATGCAAGAATCACAAAGACAAGAACACAAGAACACAAATAAATAAGAACAACTCGAAACTGGCGCTTAGGTCTCACTAAAACAGCTAGTGTGCGTTGTTACAGCATGTCAGAGTGTTGTATAGCTCTTGGAGGACTTGGGTACTGGTTGGAGGCACCTAGGGGGTCCTTTTATAGGCCAAGAGGGCCTAGGAGTTGTTGCCTCCTTCATTTGGAAACTGCGAAACCTTCCAGTCTGTGGGCACACCAGACCCGTCCGGTGACTGGTGCACCACCAGACCGAGTCCATGTGCCTCTAGTCTGGGTCTAATTAGCGCCTTTCCTTAGCTGGGTGGCATGAGACTGGTCCGGTGCACCACCAGACCGTCCGGTGACATCAGCTAGTCGTTGGTGTCTGGAGCCCGGTGGAGAGAGAGCCATTGGAGAGGTGGTCCGGTGCACACCTGATCGATACTATTCACGGTCTGGTGGATTTATAATAAAATTGTCGAGAGTGAGCAGTACGGCCAGGTCGCGAACCCATTCTGGTGCAACCCACACTAGGCCAACTTTGGCTATTTTGAGCCAAACTTCACCAAACCTTTTTGGCTTTCTTTGGTAGCTTCCCTACAACTTAGACAAACATAATTAGCACCTAGTCCAATTGACTAAGTGTAGGAAACATACTTTTTACCAAAGTTTCTCTAGGGTGTGCAGTATGGCTCATCTCAAGCACAAAAGGTGCTTTTCTCTACAAAAGCGGTTAGAGCCCAAACACACATACTAGAAACATTGTAATAGACCCATGCAACATATCTAAAGATGCAAAATTCACAAATATACCATTTTACTCCAAGTTGCATATTTGGGCCCCCTGTTTGAGCTCTTTTGAACTCGATCTCTTCAACTTGCCTTTTATGGACTTGTGCTCATACTCACATTAATATAGGTAGTACAATGTGGTGTGTTGGACACTTAATCACCATACCAGGTAGAAATGTCCCTGCAACACATTTCTCTTTTAGGCCGTGGAACTTGAAAGGGAAATGGCCTCAACCATTTTCTATAAATCAATTTTGGTGCTTGATGACCATCACAAATCTTATGGACTAACTAGTTTGCCTAGTTAATTATTTCTCTGGTGCATAAGTCCATCTATATCAATTCTAAGTTGACTATCCAAATACCATAAATTATTCTGGATAGGAGATTATTTTTGGAAAATTCACCTGTGCGCGGACCGTCCGGGCCCTCCCGCCGGACCATCCGCGACACCAAGGTGTGCCTCGGATAGGAAATGTGCAAAACTCGCATTTATACTACGGTCCGCCCAAAGCAGAAGAGAGCACCATCCGGGACCAAGCCGGTTCGTTCGGCCTCAGGCACGGACCATCCACTCGTTGAAAAAACCAGTAAAAACCCGAAGGTGATGGGTTTGGTAAAATGCATTTTTAGCGTCCTCACGGACCATCCGGGGTGCACGGACGGACCGTCCGCGACTACTTTATCTAACATCTGACGATGCATTTAATGCACTTGTAGCCATTACTACTGACCATTGCGATTTCAGTCGTTGATGTGCAGGGGCGGATCATCCAGACTAGGGGCGCGGACCGTCCGCGGTTGGTAGAAAGGAGGTAACGACTAGGAAGTGGTTGGTGGCTATAGATACAACCCCAACCACCTCCATTCAATCCACCCAAGCATTCTACTCACTCACATTCCATACAAGAGCAAGCAATTCATTCCAAGATACATTCAAAGCTTTCAAACCTCTCCAAGTGCCAAAATTGTGACTAGTGATCATTAGTGATTAGTGACTTGAGAGAGTGTGATCCGGTGTTTTCATTTTTGCTCTTGTTGCTTGATTTTCTTAATCATGCTTTTTTCATCTCCTTCTAAACTCTCAAGTGACTTGTAAAGCTAGCAAGAGACACCTAAGTGTGTGGTGATCCTTGCGGGGTCTAAGTGACCCTCGATATTAAGGAGAAGCACTCAACCGGTCTAAGTGATTGTTTGAGAGAGAGGAAAAGGGTTGAAAGAGACCCGACCTACGTGGTCTCATCAACGGAGAGTAGGTTCTTCAGAATCGAACCTCGGGAAAAAAATCGTCGTGTTCATTTGTATTGATCATTACCTTACAATTTGATTCTTTCTCACCCCTCTCTCTAAGTTCTCTTGCTTACAATCTTTTTGAGTTTGCTCACAAAGTCATCCACATTGATTGATCAACTCATAGCTAGAAGAACTCTCTTCCACACTCTGGTTTCATTATTACTTATTTCTAATCCTAACCCCGAGTGAAGTTCGTGTTCAAAGTTTATAATTTTCAGGTTTCACCTATTCATCCTGCCTCAAGAGTTTGGGATGTTTGGCTTTCAGATCATCTTCTCTTTCCTAGGTTGCTTCTTCCTCTGAATGATGGCCCAACTTGAATTTGCACATTCTGATGGTGCTTCTTCGAGTGACTCTGTCCGCTGTCTCCAGAATCTGAGTTGGCTTCTCAATATAAGTCAAATCTTCTTGAACTTCGAGATACTCGGTTGGCAATTGCTCTTCTGGCACTCACAAGCATTTCATTAGCTAAGACACATGGAACACATCATGCACGGCTGACAGGCTTTTCGGTAGGCTAAGTTGATATGCCACTTCTCCTTGTCTTACCTGAATCTGGTACGACCCGATGTATCGAGGTGCTAGCTTGCCCTTGACTCTGAACCTTTTGATTCCTCTGATGGGTGACACCTTCAGGTAAACATAGTCTCCCAATTCAAAACTTAGTTCTCTTATTCTTGTGTCGACATAACTTCGCTGCTTGGATTGCGTTGTCTTCAGATTATCTCGAACCATCTTGATATTCTCTTCGTCTTCAAGCAAAATATCTGGACCAAACACCTGCCTTTCACCGGGCTGGTCCCATGCAACGGGGTTCGACAATTCCTCCCATAGAGTGCTTGGAACGGTGACATCGTCAAACTGGCCTGATAACTGTTATTGTAGGAGAATCCTGCATAAGGTAGCCTTTTGTCCCAACCTAACTTGTCTTGCAAAGCACAAGCCCTCAACATGTCTTCAATGATCTGGTTGGTTCTCTTAGTCTGACCATCTGTTTGCGGGTGATAAGCTGAACTGAAATTCAAATGTGTGCCCAAAGCTTAATGCAACTACTGTAAAAAAAATGAAAAGTAAACTGGGTTCTCCGATCTAATACTATCTTCTTCGTTACTCCATGCAATCATACAATCTGGGACATGTATAGCTCTGCCAACATTGCAATGTTATAGGTGGTCTTGACTGGTATGAAATGAGCCACCTTTGTCAAGCGGTCCACTACCACCCAGATGGAGTCATAACCGGCTCGAGTGCGAGGCAAACTGACTATAAAGTCCATTCCAATCTCATCCCATTTCCACTAAGGAATCTGCAATGACTGCAACAAACCTGCGGGCCTCTGATGCTCTGCCTTGAGTCTCTGACAACTGTGACATATGGCAACATATTATGTGATCTCCCTTCTCATGCCATACCACCAGAATCTTTTCTTCAGGTCTTGGTACATTTTCTCGCTACCAGGGTGTATGGAATAAACTGCCTCATGAGCTTCCTTGAGAATCAGCTCCCGAATTGATTTGATGTTGGGAACGCACAACCTATCTTTGAACCATACCACACCTTTTGCGTCTTCCCGGAAATCCTTGCCTTTCCCATCTAAGATCAGCTGGCGAATTTTGTTGATCTTCTCATCATATTTCTGCCCATCCTTGATTTCTCGCTCTAGATAGCTCAACTGTCACTCCTTGGGTGTTGTTTAGAAATCCGAGACTCAGCCTATCAAATTCCTTTGCTAGTTCATATGGCATCGGATGAGCGACCATCATGTTGACTTGACTTTTTCTGCTCAATGCATCGCCAACCACATTTGCTTTGCCTGGGTGATAATGTATCTCCATCTCATAGTCTTTCATTAATTCTAGTCATCTTCGCTGCCTCATGTTCAACTCTGACTGGGTGAATATATACTTAAGACTCTTGTGGTCTGTATAAATGTCACACTTCTGCCCATATAGATAGTGCCTCTAGGTCTTCAGTGCATGAACCATTGCTGCTAATTCCAGGTCATGTGTGAGGTAATTTCTTTCATGAATCTTCAACTATCGGGACAAGTATGCCACTACTCTCCCTTCTTGCATTAGCACACATCCCAGTCCGGTGTACGAAGCATCACAATACACTGAGAATGGTTTATGAACATCTGGCGGAATCAACACATGTGATGTAGTTAACTTCTTCTTCAATGTTTCAAAGGACTCTTGGCACTCTAGGGTCCACTTGAACTCAACTTTCTTTGCTAGTAGGGCTATTGTCACACCCGGTTTTAGAAGGCAAACCGAATGCGAACCATGTACGTGCCAGGATCAGCAATTCACGTACACAACAGTTACATAACATGGACATCATCACACAGTGCTCAAATAGTATTAAAAAGGGAAATAATAGTCGATTACATCATATGTCTGAGACATCCACATAGTCTTTACAATAAATCAAAGTGCGGAAAAGAAACGTAGGTAAACACGGCCTTCACAGGCAGCCGACTGGGGGTTGCCGCTAACCCACACCTAGAACTCGTCGTAGTCTTGGAACTCCTGGAAGTCTCCTTCCACAACTTCATCTTCTCCTGAGCAGTGGTTGCAATGCTGATAACCTGGGGATGGGGGGTTTGGTGTGTAGAGCAAGGGTGAGTACACATCAACATACTCAGCAAGTATCCTGTTTGGCTGTAGTGGACTAGCTTTATGTGGGGATAAGTCAAGTAGTTGCTTTTAGTTGGTCAGATTATTATTTACTAGTAGAAAGCCAGGTTTTAACATTGACCCAAGTTATTAGCCCGATGTACTCTTTCCAAATGGAAGGAATACCACTTACCAGCACCACAGTCATAACCAGAACCATCAACCTCATTGCCACCTGTAAACCAAAATGTCTCTGATCAAGTACCACTAATCACTGGAGCTCCCTTGGCCGCTCATAACCGCGAGCACGACTGATATATCAGTTTTCAAACACTCTGCAGAGGTTGTGCACTTTACCCACAAGCCGTGATTCCCTTTCTGCCCGGAGATCATGACTCTCCATTGATCACTACCAAGGTGACCCAGCAGGGCATCACTACGTAGCCTTTACAAAGATTCTCGGGGCTGTAGCCGCCCGTTAGGTTTCCTAAATGCACCGCACTCCTCCCTAAGGGGCGAACCCAAACTTGGCAGAGCGAGCCACATACACCGAGCCCCATTGACGGCACAACGGCTAAGCGAACTACACCCCGGATCCTCTAATTATTCAGCTAAGGGCACCCTATTCCACCCTCATGGTTGCACTGTTTTCCCGGGCGGTCATCCAAAGAACAGGTCCTTACAGAGAGGCACTCGAGAAACCGCTCGAGCCCCCTTGAAGACCACAAGCATAACATCATAATAAAAGAAGGGAAAACAGCGTATCATTGATCATTCTCATCATGTTCATTGATTAGAGTGGAGCAATAGCATAAGACTAAGCAATAATAATCCAACCCAAATAGGTAAACAAGGACATGGATAACAAAAGCTAGTCAATCCTTAGGTATAAATGTGTAATGCGGGAGGTGAATTAAAGAATGTATAAGATAGAGTTAGGTCAAGGGACACTTGCCTCCACCAACCGACTGCTGCTCAGGGGCTTCTCCTGCGAGTTCTTCGGGCTCTTCAACCGGATCGTTCTCTATGCGAGTGCAAACATACATACATCCATCCATTCAAATTAGGAAACAAACAGTACACTATGCGATATTGCATTTACCATGGTTAGAAAGAAACGGGGAAATGTCTCGCAAGGGTTAAAGTTTATGCTCGAGGCGCACTACGGGTAGACGAATAACTAAACGTTACATGCTCTAGTTCTACTTAGCTCCAATAATAAGGATTAGCTACATGCACTAATAGAAACGTGACCACTTTTAGTAGATTAACATTAAATAAGATAGTCGATTAGCTATATAAATTAACTAACGTAACCAATTTCTAAGTTGAGTTTCCTATTTTATTAACATGAACAACGTGATTAACGCGCATAAAATATAGGGGGGTAGACGGGCATGTCCATGGGTAGACGAGGGCACGACGAGTCGTGCCAAGGCACCGCGCACTACGCCAGCACGCGCGCGAGGCTGCACGCACGCGCCGCGAACTAGCCGTGCGCACGTCGGGGCCGCGCGCTGGCCGAGCTCAAGGCCGCGCGCCACAAGCACGCTGGGCCGAGCTTGAGGCCGCGCCAGGGCCGTCACGATGCGAGCAGGGCACGCCGGGGCGAGCGGGCGAGCACGAAGCACGGGCGGGGCGGGCGCCATGGCCGGGGAGAGGGAGGGAGGGGGAGAGGAGAGGGAGGAGGGGAGGCTTACCGCGCAGGGGAGGGCGGCGGCGGCGCGCAGGGGGAGGGGAGGCGCGGTTAGGGCAGGGGAGAGAATGATGGGCGGGGCCCGCAGGGGAGGGGAGAGAAATTTTGGGGGGGGAGGGGGAGGGGGGCGCGGATGGGCCGCTTTGGGCCCAAAGCGGGGGCGCGCGAGGGGGGGGGGGGCGAGGTGGGCCGCGGCCAGGCCGGCCCACGACGCGGGGGAGGGAAAGGGGAGGGGGGGGCGGCTGGGCCGGGCACGAGGGGGAGGGGTGGCTGGGCCGAAATGGGGAAGGAGGGGGAGGGGAGAGAGGAAAGGATTTTCCTTTTTTTAATATCTATTTCCTAGATGAATGCATTTACATTTTCAAACAATCAAAAAATGCATGGTTCGGCATGGTGCATCAAGCAAAATAAAATATTTTAGGGTTTTGCTTTACATGGGATCTCAAGCCGAATCCCGCTATAACTTTGGAAAAGGGTCAAGGCTTAGCGAGGAGAAAAGGGAAAAGGAAAGGGTAACACCTGAATTTGGTGAGGGAAAAGAAGAAAAAAATTCTACCCCCAAATTCAGGGTGTTACAAACCTATCCCCCTTAAAAGAATCTCGCCCTCGAGATTCAGGGTTGGCTAGCAAAGAGTTCAGGGTATTTGGCCATCAGATCATCCTCACGCTCCCAGGTTGCTTCTTCTTCTGAATGATGATTCCATCTGACCTTGCACATTATGATGGTCTTCCTTCGGGTGACTCTATCTGCAATCTCAAGGATTTGCGCTGGTTTCTCTGTGTAGGTCAAGTCCTCTTGGTTTCCACTGGCAATTGCTCTTCCGACACACGCAAGCACTTCTTCAACTGAGACACATGAAAGACATCATGTACAACAGACAAATTTTCTGGTAGGTTGAGCTGATAGGCCACTTCTCCACGCCTTGCGAGAATCTGGTACTGACCAATGTAGCAGGGTGCTAGCTTGCCTTTGACTCCGAATCTTCTGACTCCTCTGATCGGTGACACTTTCAGATAGACGAAGTCTCCGACTTCAAAACTCAACTCTCTTCTTCTTGTGTCTGCATAGCTTCGCTGTCTTGATTGCGCTATCTTCAGATTCTCTCGAACCATCTTGATGTTCTCTTCAGCTTCAAGCAAAATGTCTGGCCCAAACACCTGCTTTTCTCCAAACTGATCCCATTGCAACGGAGTTCTACAACTCCTCCCGTAAAGCGCTTGAAATGGTGACATCTTCAAACTAGCCTGGTAACTGTTGTTATAGGAAAACTCTGCATAAGGCAATCTCTTGTCCCATCCGGACTGATCTTGCAACGCACAGGCTCTCAACATATCTTCAAGGATTTGGTTGGTTCTTTCAGTCTGACCATCTGTCTGCGGATGATAAGCTGAACTGAAATTCAGATGTGTGCCCAAGGCTTCATGCAACTGCTGCCAGAAATGAGAGGTGAACTGCGTTCCTCTGTCTGACACTATCTTCTTTGGCACACCATGAAGACAAATGATCCGAGACATGTACAACTCTACCAATACTGCACTGCTGTAGTTGGTCTTGACAGGTATGAAGTGGGCTGACTTGGTCAAACGGTCCACTACTACCCAAATGGAATCGTAGCCGGCTCGAGTGCGAGGCAATTTGACTATGAAATCCATACCGATTTCATCCCATTTCCACTGAGGGATTTGCAACGGCTGCAACAATCCAGCTGGTCTCTGGTGCTCTGCCTTGATCCTTCGACAACTATCGCACATAGCCACATGCTCTGCGATTTCCCTCTTCATTCTGTACCACCAGAATTTCTTCTTCAGATCTTGATACATCTTCTCACTGCCAGGGTGAATCGAATAGGCTGTCTCATGAGCTTCCTTGAGGATCAACTCCCGAATAGACTGGACATGGGGAACGCACAAGCGGTCTTTGAACCATATCACACCTTCTGCATCTTCCCGAAAATCTTTGCCTCTGCCGTCTAGAATCAGTCGCCGGATCTCACTGATCTTCTCATCATTCTTTTGTGCTTCTTTGATTTCTCGCTCCAAGGTAGGTTCCAACTCAACTGTGACTCCTCGCGAGTTGTTCAGAAATCCGAGACTCAACCTATCAAACTCCTTGGCCAACTCATAAGGCATCGGACGAGCGACCATCAGATTGACTTGACTCTTTCTGCTCAAAGCATCTGCCACTACGTTCGCTTTGCCTGGATGGTAGTGAATCTCCAACTCATAGTCTTTGATCAACTCTAACCATCTTCGTTGCCTCATATTCAACTCTGACTGAGTGAATATATATTTCAGACTCTTGTGGTCTGTGTAAACATCACATTTCTGTCCATACAGATAGTGCTTCCATGTCTTCAGTGCGTGAACCACTACTGCCAACTCTAGATCATGGATTGGGTAATTCTTATCATGAACCTTCAGTTGTCGGGACGAGTAAGCCACAACTCTTCCCTCTTGCATCAACACACATCCCAAACCGGTGTAACAAGCATCACAATACACTGAGAAGGGCTTGTGCACATCAGGTAAGACTAAGACAGGCGCTGTAGTCAACTTCTCTTTCAGCGCTTCAAAGGCCTCTTGGCATTTCTGGGTCCACTTGAACTCAACTTTGTTGCCTAGCAACGCTGTCATTGGTTTCGCAATCTTCGAAAACCCTTCAATGAATCGCCGATAATATCCGGCCATTCCAATGAAGCTCTTGATTCCTCGAGCATCTGTTGGCGCTTTCCAGTTCAGAATGTCTGCCACTTTCTTTGGATCCACAGCCAATCCTTCTTTGTTGATGATGTGACCCAAGAACAGGACCTCACTAATCCAGAACTCACACTTGCTCAACTTTGCATACAATTGGTGCTCTCGCAATCTCTGCAATACCATCCTCAAATGACTTGCATGCTCTTCTTCGCTTTGAGAATAAATCAGAATGTCATCAATGAATACCACCACAAACTTATCAAGATAATCCATGAATACATTGTTCATCAAGTTCATGAAGAAGGCCGGTGCATTTGTTAGACCGAAAGACATTACTGTGAACTCATACAACCCATACTTGGTAATGAATGCCGTCTTCGGAATGAACGAAGGTCGGATCCTGAGCTGATGATAACCTGACCTCAGATCAATCTTGGAGAACACATTGGCTCCTCTCAACTGGTCGAACAGATCTTCTATTCTGGGCAAAGGGTACTTGTTCTTGATCGTGACTTCATTCAGAGCTCGATAATCGATACACATCCTTTTGGTGCCATATTTCTTTTCCACAAATAGGACAGGGGCGGCCCAAGGCGAGGTGCTTGGCCGGATGTAACCTTTCTCTGACAGCTCATCAATCTGCTTCTTAAGTTCAACCAACTCTGGTCCGGATATTCTGTAAGCTCTCTTAAAGATGGGGGCGGTTGCAGGAAGAAGCTCTATGGCAAATTCAACTTTCCGCTCTGGTGGCATACCTGGTAAATCCTTTGGAAACACATCTAGAAACTCAGACACAGTCTTGATCCTCTCAATTGGGTCTGCTTCACTGCTATCGACAACTATCTGATAACGACTTCCTTTCTTCGGCTCAGGCGGGACTAACTCGGTCACCACTTCCTCTCCTAGTGGGGACACCAACTTGATTATCCTCTTATCACAACTGATAACTGCCTGATACTTATCTAGCCAATTCATCCCTAGGATGACATCTATTCCCTGAGTACCCATTACTATGAGGTTAGCGGGAAACGCTATCTCCCTTATTTTCACACTTACATTCAAACAAATGCTATCGGCTCGAATTCTACCACCGGCTGAGTCAATTTGAATGGGGGTTGACATGGTAGTAATTGGAAGATTATGTGCTTCTACCCATGATGCAGTAATGAAAGAATGTGTTGCTCCAATATCAAATAAAACTTCTGCAATATGGGAGTCGACTCGGAACATACCTACTATCATGCCGGGGGTCTCCTGAACTGCTTCAGCCTCCAAGTGATTCAGTCTCCCTTGGTTATAGCGCGGCTGAGAGCGGTTGCTTGCTCCAGGCTGAGACACGTTCTGCTTTGCTGGGGCATTGGGGCCTGACTGCTGCTGGGCTGCCTTCTTCGGACATTGCATCACCCAGTGGCCTTGCTCTCCACAGTGGAAACATGCTCTGTTTCCAACCTGAGTTGGTGCTGCCTGACTGTTCTGCTGGGCTGCTGGGGCAGGAAGACGAAGTGCCTGCTGATTCTGCCTCTGAAACTGACCTCCTCCTGACTGATTGTTCTGATGATTCTGGTACTGGTGTTGAGGATACTGCCTTTGGAATTGCTGATGCTGAGGTGGACGCTGGTTCTGCCTGAACTGCTGAGGTTGATTGCTTGAGAAACGAGGACGACTGCTGCTTCCAGGCTGGGGTCCACTGATCTTGCGCTTACGATCCTCCATCTCCTTACGTTTCCTCTCTATCATGATTGCTCTGTCAATCAAGTGCTGGAATGTCGGGAAGGTATGATTCATCAGCTGATACTGAAGAGGGTCAACCAAGCCTCTCAGGAAATGGTACTGTCGCTTGGCGTCGGTGTTGACATCTTCAGGAGCATAGCGAGACAATTGCATAAACATGTCTCGGTACTCACTGACAGACGATGACCCTTGCTTGAGGGCCAGGAACTCCTCCTTCTTCACTGTCATCAGACCTGCGGGCACATGGTACTGACAAAAGCTACCTCTGAACTCTTCCTAGGTGATGGTGTCGGGGTTGGTGTAACACCCTGAATTTGGGGGCATAAAATTTCTTTTCTAATATCCACCAAATTTAGGTGTTACTCTCTTAGTTCTTCGCTTTCCTTTCTCTTTTCAGTAAAAATGGAGAATTATTTTGTTTTATATTAGCGTAAACCTAGTGGAATGAGCCCTAGAGGCACTTTGGTTGTTGCATTCATGTCGTTGCATGGTGTTTCTAAGTGCAAAATGTGTTTGAAACATGTTAACATATCTTATAGAAGCGCTCGGTAAATTTTCATATTTTTCGGAATATTTTTCTATTTTCCGGAAACCAAAATCTATTTATTTGTGGAACTTAAAAATGTTTTTAGAAATTCTAATTATGTTTTTTGAGTTCATTAGGTGCCAAAACATTTATAGGAATTTTTCTGAAATTTTTGAAAGTATCTATAATATTTTGAGCACAAAATATGGATTTCTAGGCTTTTTTCGAATTTTAAAAATAGTAAAATCCGAATTTTAACCGAATTTTCATCTCATCCAAACCCTAGATATATATACATGTCCGGCTTCATCTCGTCGAGCCCGTTCCAGAACACAAAACGTTTCCCCCAAATCCAATCCCTAGCTCCCGGTATTGCTCGCCGAAGTTCGGGGCGGTTCCAACTCCGACGACAACTCCGGCGAGCAATTACTCTCAATCAGTGCATCGTCTGCCGAATCCAAGGGTACCGCTGCGTTCGTCTCGTCGAGGGCTTCGTCGCAGCGCGTTCGGTTCGTCGATTGGATTCCCGAATCTCCGGTAATCGACGGATTTCCTCTCGACTCCGGCGAGGGTCTTCTTCCTTGGTGAGAAACTTTCATTGTTGCACCTAGGTTTTCTTCGTTTCTTCGTTTTCCCGTCCGTGCAGAGTCTCTCCCACACTCCCCTCACCTTTCCCGGCGGCGGCGCCCCTCCCCCCTCCGTTTACCCTCTCCGGCAGCACCCCTTTCCCCCTCCCCGGCGGTGGCGGCGGTGGCCGACGGCGGCGCTCGCGCTCACGCGCCCCACGCCCGTGCGCACCCCTCCCCGGCGGCTGTGGCCGCGCCCCGCGCGCCCGGTGCGGCCGCGCCCGCCCCCGGCCGGCCCGGTCTCATCCTCCCCTGCGCAGCCCCCTTCCCCTCCTCTCTCTTCCATGGATGGGAGGAAGAAGATGAGGAGAGGAAGAAGAAGATGACAGTTCTGTAAATTAGGACGTGCGAATTACAGTATGGTTTAAAACATTCATAACTTTTGCGTTTTAAACCCGATTCGATCCATTCAAGTTGCGTTAGATTCATATTAATATTATCTTAATTTAGAAATATTTATCTCCACTGTTGCACATTTTATTTAATTTAGTTAAACGTTTGTTTAACCAGTGGCTACTAGAACGACATTTCAATTTAAAAACCTAATTTAGGAATTCGATTTGCGCATTTATAATTAGTCACCAATATGATTAACCTTAACTGAAATGTTATTTATTAATAATTATTTAGTTTAATCACGTTGTTTAATTATTAGTTTCGCATGTCGGTCCGCGCGTGTCGCGGTGTTGTTTCGCGCACGTCGTCGCGTGTCGTTCGCGAGTGTTGCGCTTGTTGTTCGCACGCGTTGTCGTGTGCCGTTCGCGTGTGTCGTGCGCCTTGCCGCGTGCCGTTCGCGCGTATCGCGCGTTGTCCGCGCGCTAAGTCGTTTGTGTCCGCGCGTTGCGCACATCGTGTTTGCACGTCGTGCGTCGTTAATTCGTCTCGCTTAGAATCGCTCATATTAATTAAGTTACTTGCTTAACTGTCAACTATTAAAATAGTAAGTTAGTCAAAACTAATTAGTAGTATTAATTTACATTTGATTAGTGTAAACATGCTAACCCCTCGACCGTAGCTTAGACTATCTCGGTTCTTTTCCTCGCATAACTGTTGAAGCGCTCGCTATTTTATATTGCTCGCTTTTATAATATTTTATCTCATATGGTGTAATGTTCTTATGCAAGTATATGTTTGTTTGTGCCTGTTTGTATTCGTTGTGCGTCGCGAATAGACTGCGATCCATTTCCGAGCTTCGAGGAATCGACGGTCAAGCTTCGGCGACCAAGTAATCTAGCTCTTCGAGTTCCACGAAGTTGAAGACCCTGAGCATCTGTTTGGTGAAGGCAAGTGTTCTTTGACCTATCTTTGTCCTATACATTCTTTAATTCACCTCCCGCATTTCACAGTTATACCTAAGGATTGACTAGCTTTTGTTATCCATATCCTTGTTTACCTATTTGGGTTGGATTATTATTGTTTAGCTTTATGCTATTGCTCAACTCTAATCAATGAACATGATGAGATTTATCAATGATACACTGTTTCCCTTCTTTCTTATGATGTTATACTTGTGTCATTCAAGGGGGCTCGAGCGGTTTCTCGAGTGCCTCTCCGTAAGGACCTGTTCGTTGGATGACCGCCCGGGAAAACAGTGCAACCATGAGGGTGGAATGGGATGCCCTTAGCTGAATAATTAGAGGAACCGTGGTGTAGTTCGCTTAGCCGTCGTGCCGTTAATGGGGCTCGGTGTATGCGGCTCGCTCTGCCAAGTTTGGTTCGCCCCTTGGGGAGGAGTGCAATGCATTTAGGAAACCTAACGGGCGGCTACAACCTCGGGGAATCTTTGTAAAGGCTACGTAGTGAAACCCTGCCTATTCACCTTGGTAGTGTTTAAGGGTTTGATCGGCCCGAGGCAAGAGGGAACACGGCTTGTGGGTAAAGTGTGCAACCTCTGCAGAGTGTTATGAAACTGATATATCAGTCGTGCTCGCGGTTATGAGCGACCAAGGGAGCTCCATTGATTAGTGATACTTGATCAGAGATGTTCGGATTACAGGTGGTGATGAGAATGATGGTTTTGATTATGATTATGGTAATGGTAAGTGGTATTCTTTCCGTTTGGAAAGGGTACTTTTGGGTTAACAACTTGGGTTAATGTTAAAATTTGGCTCTCTACTATTAATAATTACCTGACCAACTAAAAGCAACTGCTTGACCTTAACCCCACATAAAGCTAGTCCACTTCAGCCAAATGGGACATTTGCCGAGTACGTTGATGTGTACTCACCCTTGCTTTCACAAAACACCAGGTTTCCTTTGGTGCAATTTATGCTCAGGTAAAGAAGAAGGAGAACGGTGTCGAGGCGGATCTCTAGGAGTTCCAGGACATCGACGAGTTCGAGGATTAGGCTAGCGACCTCCCCCAGTCAGCTGCCTGTGGTGGGTTGTTTACGTTGGCTACGTTTCGATTCTGTGTACTTTGATTTATATTATGTAAATGACTCTAGTCTGTAATACCATTACTTACTCTGTATTGTAATTTGAAGCATTGTGCTATGATGAGTCATTTATGTAATCGTTGTGTACGTGAATTACTGATCCTGGCACGTACATGGTTCGCATTCGGTTTGCCTTCTAAAACCGGGTGTGACATAAGTGGTATCAAAGCCGTGCTGACAGTAGGACCGCTGACCTAGAGTAGCATTGGCCGTTTTAATGACTTATTGATCATTACTTCATCTCATCCTTGATTCTGCTTCAAAATATTAGTCACCTCGACTAATTCTATGTTGTGCTCCTATATGCCCCCTTGCCAAAAAGTATTTTATTCTAGTATGGTCTATACTTCTCTCAATCTATTAGATCTGATCTTATCTTGTGCTTGCGACATCTTTGTAGATGCCCCCTGACCATAGCCTTTAGTCTTTTGGGACTCTTTCCTCATCCATTATTAAATTGCTACTATTTGACCATCTCTATTCCATTTTGTTATTGACATGCTCGTATCCTTGCATTTTTAATACCCTTACCCTTAATCTAAAGCACTTACCCTTGTACCTCTACTACCTATTTAAACATTTCAGTTTATATGTCCATGATCTTACTCTCTTTTGAGACCCTTTCCTATTCTATTGTTAAGTCGCTATCTTTTTGGCAATTTGTACTTTCTTGGTCTTGGTATGCTCGTACCATTGGAATCTTGCATACTCTTATTTTTATATATGCTTACCTTTATATCCCAATATTTGTTTGAAATATTTCAGTTAACATGCCCTTGACCACCCTTGTTTCTTAATGATCCATGAGTGATCATTTTATTTTGCACACCTATGGTAACCTCGTTGTTTCCTTGTAACTCCACTCGGTAATGAATATTTACTTCAACCCTTCTATTGGAACCTTACCGATCTTACCCTTGATTATTTTCTCCACTTTGTCGTTTCACAAGTCTTGTCTTAACTATATCCTTTGTTATGCTTTTTAATTATTATCATATGCACCCTTGACACCTCTATATCCTACATTGATGTTTGTCTCATACCTGCCTTTTAAAATCGCCCCTCTTCTGTCTCATACCTTCTTTCTCTTGGTCGTATCCTCTTCTTTGGCTCGCGAGTTTGTAACCTCATCCTTTGTTGTGCTTTTGCTTCTTATTGCCTTTACCCTTCTCATCTCTCAATCTTACCTTGGTGATTACGCTATGTTCGTTATCTAAAACCCCCAATCTCCCACCTTAGTTCAAGCGTGGTCTCTTACTTATCTCACCCGTGGTTATATCCTATACTTTACCTCTTGCAAGACTTATCTTATTTCTATTCTTGATTGTACCTAGATTCTTGGTTTTTTTATGCACATTTACTTCTTCCTTTATATCCTTGCCTATTATCACCTTTGACCCTTGACCTCTCTCCATATTTACCATGATGTTTACCTATTTCTTAGCCTCACTTATTCCATTTCAATCCGAGAGTGTTATTCTCCCTATCCTGCTCTTGTTCGTTTCCTTTCCCTTTGTCGCTTTGCAAGTCTTGTTTTACCTTAACTTCATCCTTTGTTGAGCTTTTGTTTGATATCATCCTTACCTTTGTCATCTGTAGATCTTGCCTTGATACTTATCTTAGGTCTGCTTGTTGAAATCCCCTCTTTTCTATCTCAACTCGAGAGATATGTTTTACTTATCTCACCCTTGACTATATCCTCTTCTTTACCGCGTGTAGGACTAGACTTAACTCCATTCGTTATTGTATTTGTACCACTTGCTCTTCTATGCCTTTATCTTTTCTCTTACACCCTTGTCCGTTATCGCCTTTGGCCCTTGCGATATTTATGTCTTCTACCTAAATGCTTACCTTAAATTTATCCTTTAAATCCTCCCCTTTCTTTCAACCCAGTTTGAGAGTTGCGAGTTACCTACCTCTCCCTTGATTTCTTTTCACTTCTTGTCGCCTTACAAGTTTTGTTTCAATTCTATCCTTTGCTATGTGTTTTATTTGCTATCACCACCTCCTTGTCATCCATCGATCTTGCCTTGATACTAATCTTTATTCTGGCTCTTTAAAATCTCCTCTCTTCCACCTCGATTGGAGAGTGGTTGTTTACCTATCTGGCCATTGGACGTACCTCCTTCTTTTTCATCTGCAGGTCTTGTCTTAACTCCATCCTTTGTGGTACTTATATCCTTGGTTATTATGCACATTTATCTCCTCTCCTACATCCTTGTCCGTTATCACCTTTAAACCATCGTGATATCTATGTCCTTGCCCTCATGCTTACTTTGAACCTACCCTTTAGAGCCTGCTCTTTTTCATCACTGTTTGAGGATAATGCCTCACCTACTTCACCATTGATTGCTTCCCCTTCTTTTATGCCTCACAAGTTTTGTCTAAAATACATCCTTGGTTGTGTTTGTCTGTTATCACCTTAACCCTTGTCATCCCTTGATCTTTACCATGATGCTTATCTTGCACCTGCATTTTAAAGCCTCCTCTCCCATTTCATTTCAAGAGTGATGTCTTGCCTATCCCGCTCTTGTTCATTCCTTTTTTCCTCTGTCGCGTTGCAAGTCTTGTCCTAACTCTATCTTTTGGTGTGTTTTGCCTTTCACCTCCCTTACCTTTGTAATCTCTATATCTTTCCATGATGTTATCTTATGCCTACCTTTTGAAATATCATCTTTTCCATCTCGATTTGAGAATGGTGTTTTACCTATCCTGACCTGTGTTGCATTCTCTCCCTTGTCGATTACAATCATTGCTTTAGCTCCATCCTTTATTATGCTCATGCCCCTACCCTCCATGTCTTATTATTCCCCTTGCCTTTTGTTGGCCTTAGAGTAGTTTCCCTTTTTTAAGGAAAGACCACCATTTAATTAAAAGGAACGTATAGCAACGAGATGTTTGTTGATGTGTGCTCATGATGTTTGTCCTTCTGCTATGACTGATTTGCTTCTTTGGAATGAGTGTTGGTGTGTTGTGGCCCTTGGACCACAATGGAATCTATTTACTAGGTGAGTGCCATAGAGTTAAGTAGTTGGGTTCTCCCCCTGCTCTCTCTAATCCGTCTATACTTACCTTTTCTCGTTATTCTTTCCTATTGCACCTGTCCTTTTGGCAACCTCCAACTCCTCCAAATCAGTCAAGATCAGAGTCGGCAACATCTTCATCAAGTGTGTATCAATGCTCTTGTTAAGGGGGTTAGCCGCTAACCCCAATGAAGACAATGCAATCAACATCAACCAACAAGATCAGAGTGGCGCAGCGGAAGCGTGTGTGGGTCCTAACCCACAGGTCCAGGAGATCCTCAAGAATTGCATCTGTCGGCGTTTCGAACCCGGGGGGTCCCTGGACCGACGAGTAAATTGTCGCCGCGTGCCCCAGCCCAGATGGGTCGACGCGAGACGGAGCGCGAAGGGGGGAAGAAGCCGGAGGGAGACAGGCGTACAAAGGTGAAACCCGCGGCCTTCGTGTTTGTCCCGCGCCCAGGTCAGGTGCGCTTGCAGTAGGGGGTTACAAGCGTCCACGCGGGAGGGAGCGAGCGGCCTTACGCGAGCGCTGTCCCATCCTTCTCCGCGCGGCCAACCCTCGTAAGAGGACCCTGGACCTCCCTTTTATAGGTGTAAGGAAAGGATCCAGGTGTACAATGGGGGGGTGTAGCAGTGTGCTAACGTGTCTAGCGGAGGAGAGCTAGTGCCCTAAGTACATGCCATCGTGGCAGCCGGAGAGGTTTTGGCACCCGGTTCGTGTGGTGTCGTGGCCGTCGGAGGAGCGGTGGAGCCTGGCGGAAGGACAACTGTTGGGGCTGTCGAGTCCTTGCTGACGTCCTCTTGCTTCCGTAAGGGGGCTGAGAGCCGCCGTCGTCATAGAGCGTGCAGGGCGCCATCATTACTTGTTTAGTGGAGCGAGCCAGATGGGACGCCGGTCTTGTTCCTCGTAGCCTGAGTCAGCTTGGGGTAGGGTAATGATGGCGCCTCCTGTGACGTGGTCGGTCTGAGCCTTGGGTTGGGCGAGGTGGAGGCTCCTCCGAGGTCGAGGTCGAGTCTGTCTTCCAAGGCCGAGGTCGAGTCCGAGCCCCTGGGTCGGGCGAGGCGGAGACCGTCGGCTGAGGCCAGGGCTGAGTCCGAGCCCTGGGGTCGGGCGAAGCGGGGTTCGTCGTCTTCCGGGGCTGAGCCCGAGTCCGAGCCCCTGGGTCGGGCAAGGCAGAGACCGTCGGCTGAGGCCAGGGCTGAGTCCGAGCCCTGGGGTCGGGCGAAGCGGAGTTCGTCGTCTTCCGGGGCTGAGCCCGAGTCCGAGCCCTGGGGTCGGGCGAAGCGGAGTTCGTCATCTTCCGGGGCTGAGCCGAAGTCCGAGCCCTGGGGTCGGGCGAAGCGGAGTTCGTCGTCTTCCGGGGTTGAGCCCGAGTTCGAGCCCTGGGGTCGGGCGAAGCGGAGTTCGTCGTCTTCCGGGGCTGAGCCCGAGTCCGAGCCCTGGGGTCGGACGAAGCGGAGTTCGTCATCTTCCGGGGCTGAGCCCGAGTCCGAGCCCTGGGGTCGGGCGAAGCGGAGTTCGTCGTCTTCCGGGGCTGAGCTCGAGTCCGAGCCCTGGGGTCGGGCGATGCAGAGTTTCCTATGGCGCCTGAAGCCGGACTTGGCTGCTGTCAGCCTCACTCTGTCGAGTGGCACAATAGTCGGAGCGGCGCAGGCGGCGCTGTCCTCTTGTCAGGCCAGTCAGTGGAGCGGCGAAGTGACTACGGTCACTTCGGCTCTGTCGACTGGAGGGCGCGCGTCAGGATAAAGGTGTCAGGCCACCTTTGTATTAAATGCCCCTGCGATTCGGTCGGTTGGTGTGGCGATTTGGCCAAGGTTGCTTCTTGGTGAAGACTGGGCCTCGGGCGAGCCGAAGGTGTGTCTGTTGCTGGAGGGGGTCCTCGGGCGAGAAGTAAATCCTCCGGGGTCGGCTGCCCTTGCCCGAGGCTGGGCTCGGGCGAGGCGTGATCGCGTCCCTCGAATGGACCGATCCTTGACTTAATCGCACCCATCAAGCCTTTGCAGCTTTGTGCTGATGGGGGTTACCAGCTGAGATTTAGGAGTCTTGAGGGTACCCCTAATTATAGTCCCCAACAGTAGCCCCCGAGCCTCGAAGGGAGTGTTAGTACTCGCTTGGAGGCTTTTGTCGCACTTTTTTGCAAGGGGACCAGCCTCTCTCGGTTGCGTTTTGTTCCGGTGGGTGCGCGCGAGCGCACTCGCCGGGTGTAGCCCCCGAGGCCTCGGAGGAGTGGTTTGACTCCTTCGAGGTCTTAATGCATTTCGCAATGCTTCGGCTGGTCTGGTTGTTCCCTCATGCGAGCTGGCCGTAGCCCGGGTTTACGGTCGGGTCCCAAGTTCTCGGGCTAGTATGTTGACGCTGTCAACGGTTTGGCCGAAGCCGGGTTTGCGAGAGCAGCCCCCGAGCCTCCGCACAGGGAGATAGGACGGTCAAGGACAGACTCGACTTTTTTACATACGCCCCTGCGTCGCCTTTCCGCAAGGAGGAGGGGGGGGGAAGCGCCATGTTGCCCTTGGAGGGCGCCAAACATGGTGTCTCCAGTGAGCTGCTGACGGGTAATCCGAGTGGACGCCCGTGCCCCATTTGTTAGGGGTCGGTAGTGGCCCGGAGGCGCGCTCCAAAAGTACCTGCGGGTGATCTGCCGGACCCGGTCCCCTTTTGACGGGGTCCGAGGGCTCGATGCCTCCCTCTGATGGGATTCCGTTACAAGATCGTTCCCGCTGGTATCGAAAATGTCCTAGGGTACCTCGGGAGGGTAGCCCGAGCCTTGGTTATGTATCGAACGTACCCAGGGTCATCCCTCGCTCTGTGTCTGAGGCGGCTGTGAACCCTTCGTGGGCCAGCCTACGAACCCCTGATCGATAGTGGGCGCGGAGCCCACGTGGCCTGAGGCGGCTGTTGAACCCTTCCGAGGGGCCGACCCTCGAACCTCTGACCAGTAGTGGGCGCGGAGCCCGAGCGCTCTGAGGCAGCTGTTGAACCCCTCCGAGGGGCCAGCCTTCGAACCCCTGATCAGTAGGGTGGCTCGGGGCCCGTTTCCTTCGCGGAGAAGGATCCCTTTCGGGGTATCCCCCTTTCCCGGTCCCTGTTGTAAGAGGGAGAAAGAGGAAAAGGGAAAGAATACGAAATCGAGATGACGTGGCACACCTTTTTTTGACGCGGTCATTATGGCGAAGGTGAAGCGTCGCGCGCTCCTCCTGCCAAAGGTGCCGCCTGTCCCGCCGCGGAGTTAATGCGACAGGGCGAGTGGTTCGCGGGGCAGACGTTGCGCGTGCGCGAGCCGTTCAAGGAACAATCGTTTCGCTTTGAGTTTTGAATCCCGCGGCGGGTTCAGGCGACGTGTTGAACGAGTCTCGCCTGGGTCCTTATATACTCGGGGGAGGGTCCGGTGACGGTTCTTTGCTCTGCTGCTTGCCTCCTTCTTAGGTTTTCGCAACCTGAGGGATTAGCCAGAGAAAAGGAAACCGCCCACCCAGTCCTTTCCACCGCTACCTCCTTTTCTTGGTGATGGCCGACCGGGTGACCATTATTCCGCCGCGCGACCCATGGCCTTTCTCCACAGTCACGGCGGATGACCTGGAGGCCCTCGTTGCTGAGGGTTTACTTCGCCCTCTCTCTGATGAGAGGCAGCCGGAGTGGATGCCCCCCGAGCGGAGCCGCCCCGTCCCCGCCGTCGGGGTATGTCGTGAGCTTCGTCTCCTTCCACGAGCGGGGGTTCGTGTCACACCCGGTTTTTAGAAGGCAAACCGAATGCAAACCATGTACGTGCCGGGATCAGTTATTCACATACACAACAGTTACATAACATGGACATCATCACACAGTGCTCAAATGGTATTAAAAAGGGAAATAATAGTCAATTACATAATACGTCTGAGACGTCCATATAGTCCTTACAATAAATCAAAGTGCGGAAAAGAAACGTAGATAAACGCGGCCTTCACAGGTAGCCGACTGGGGGTTGCCGCTAACCCACGCCTAGAACTTATCGTAGTCTTGGAACTCCTGGAAGTCTCCTTCCACGACTTCATCTTCTCCTGAGCAGTGGTTGCAATGCTGACAACCTGGGGATGGGGGGGGTTTGGTGTGTAGAGCAAGGGTGAGTACACATCAACATACTCAGCAAGTATCCTGTTTGGCTGTAGTGGACTAGCTTTATGTGGGGATAAGTCAAGCAGTTGCTTTTAGTTGGTCAGATTATTATTTACTAATAGAAAGCCAGGTTTTAGCATTAACCCAAGTTATTAGCCCGATGTACCCTTTCCAAACGGAAAGAATACCTCTTACCAGCACCATAGTCATAACCAGAACCATCGATCTCATAGCCACCCGTACCGTAATGTCTCTGATCAAGTACCACTAATCACTGGAGCTCGCTTGGCCGCTCATAACCGCGAGCACGGCTGATATATCAGTTTTCAAACACTCTGCAGAGGTTGTGCACTTTACCCACAAGCCGTGATTCCCTTTCTGCCCGAAGATCATGACTCTCCATTGATCACTACCAAGGTGACCCAGCAGGGCATCACTACGTAGCCTTTACAAAGATTCCCTGGGGCTGTAGCCACCCGTTAGGTTTCCTAAATGCACCGCACTCCTCCCCAAGGGGCGAACCCAAACTTGGCAGAGCGAGCCGCATACACCGAGCCCCATTGACGGCACGACGGCTAAGTGATCTACACCCCGAATCCTCTAATTATTCAGCTAAGGGCATCCCATTCCACCCTCATGGTTGCACTGTTTTCCCGGGCGGTCATCCATAGAACAGGTCCTTACGGAGAGGCACTCGAGAACCCGCTCGAGCCCCCTTAAAGGCCACAAGTACAACATCATAATAAGAGAAGGGAAAAACAGCGTATCATAGATAATCTCATCATGTTCATTGATTAGAGTTTGAGCAATAGCATAAAGCTAAACAATAATAATCCAACCCGAATAGGTAAACAAGGATATGGATAACCAAAGTTAGTCAATCCTTAGGCATAAATATGTAAAGCGGGAGGTGAATTAAAGAATGAATAGGACAGAGATAGGTCAAGGGACACTTGCCTTCACCAAACAGATGCTCAGGGTCTTCAACTTTGTGGAACTCGAAGAGCCTGATCACTTGGTCGCCAACGCTTGATCATCGATTCCTCGAAGCCCAGAAACGAGTCGTGATCTAATCGCGACGCGAAGACGAACAGGCACAAGCAAACAAACATGTACATATGCATAAGAACATTACACCATACAAAGAGAAACATAATCAAAACATGCAATACGAAATAGAGCGCGTTATTACAGTCACGCGAGGAAAAAGAAATGTGATAGTTGAAGCTACGATCGAGGGGTTAGCGTATTTACGCTAAACAAGTATTAATTATAGCATTTAGTTCGACATGATTATATTAATCTACCCTTATTAAATGTAGATTAAAACTACTACCTAGTTTCGACTGAAATACTATTTTAATAGTGAATAATTACCCAAACAGCTTATTAACTAACCTGAGTCATTATAAGCGAACCGCTTAACCTCGCGTGCGGACAACGCGCGACACGCGCGACGGCGCGCGGCAAGGCACGCGACACACGCGAACGGCGCGCGACAACACGTGAAACATCACGCGACAACATGTGAAAACAGCGCGACGGTAAGCTAGAATCGCTAACCGATCCCGCATCCCTATTAAGAAAGTGTTAATTACAACATTTGCATCGACATAATCACATTAACGGGTATTTATACGTGAACAGGTTAGAGCTGTACCTAAATTGGAATGTTATTTTATTAGTCATTGGACAAACAAATAATCCATTAACTAGCTAAATCCTGTGATGCAACAAAATACCATTATTAACGTGTACTCGACATGACCACGAAGTTACCACAATCAGAACAGGATCAAATGTATCTGCTATGCATACACATTGAATACATACTCGCTCACGATTCAGTACGATGGGATCTCATGTGGCCACAATCCATCTCATCCACGAACCAGTCCTGCGTGACGTGCAAAGGTGCGAGCAGCTACGCCGGGGCTGCTCGAACCGCGCTGGCCGAGCGAGGATGCCGCGAGCCATGCCGGGGCCGCTTCTGGGCGAGCCGTGGGCACGCGAGCCACACCTCGCACGAGGGGAGCTTGGCCACGCTGCGCGCCAGGGGAGGCCACGACTGGGCCGTGCGAGGCCATGCCGAGCCGCCGCGCAGGCAGGCCGTGCCGACTGGCCGCCGGGCTGCGCGTCAGAGGGCCGCGCCCAAGCCGCCTGCGCCAGGGTCGCGCCCGCGACGAGGCCACGCGTGCAGGGGCCTCTCGCCCGCGCCGGAGCCGCCGTGGCCGAGGCCGCCTGCCCGGCCGAGATCGACGCGCGCCCATGCCGCCGGGGCTGGCTGGGGGCTGCGCCCGCGAGCCGTGCGGCCGCCGGGCTGCGCCCGCCACCGGGGCCAATGCCCGTCGCGCGCGCCCGTTCGCCGAGCCGGGGACGCGTGCTCGTGCCAGGGGGCCGTGCCCACGCCGCCCGCGCCGGGCCGCCGGGGCCGCCGAGCCGGCGAGGCCAAGCCCTGGTCGCGGCTGCGGCTGCGCCCTGGCCACTGCGCGCTGGCGAGCCGCGCCGGGCCACAGCGACGCCGCTGCGGGGGGGGGGGGGGAGAGGGAGGGGCGGGGGAAGGGGAGGGCGAGGGCGAGCGGCGTCGAGGGAGAGAGAGGGACGTGCGCGGGATCGGGGGGAGAGAGAGAAGGAGGTAGGGGAAAGGGGGTGGGGCTGACGAGCGGGCCCCACCAGGGGGTGGCGGCGGCGGCGGCTGGGGGAGGGGCGCGGCCTAGGGTTAAGGGGGGGGGCTGCTGCGCGCGGGATGGGCCAGGTGGGCCGCGCGGGGGAGGGGGCGGCTGGGCCGCCGAGCCAGCCGGCCCAAGGGGAAAGGGGAAGGAGGGGGCATAAAAAGATAAGAGTATGAGAGATTTCAAGGAGATGAGCATACCAATACCAAGAGTAAAGAAATTGCCGAAAGATAGCGACTTAACAACAGAAAAGGAAAAGGTCTCATAAGACAGAAAGGTCATGAACATATAAACTGAAATGTTTTAAGTAGACAATAGAAATTTAGAGGCAAGTATTTGAAACAAGAGTATTAAAGGGATTCAAGCATGTCAATACCAAAGGACTAGAGTTCGCCAGATGGTAGCAATTTGATGACGAAAGAGGAAAGAATCCCAAAAAGATAAGAAGATTATGGTCAGGGGGGATCTACAAAGGTGTCTCAAGCAAAAAGGGTGAGAATGGAACTAGTATGACCAGCAAGTAATAAATCATAAATAAATGAAGGATTAGAATGAAATATAATTTTCAGCAAGGTATAATATAAAGTAGAACATAGGTTTGGTCGGTATGACCAACTTTTGAAGGGATATCAAAGTCAAGGCAGGGACATAGGTCTATAGTCCTTAGAACGACCATTCTACTCTAGGTTAGCGGTCCTACAGTCAGCACGGCTTTGATACCACTTATGTCACACCCGGTTTTTAGAAGGCAAACCGAATGCGAACCATGTACGTGCCAGGATCAGTTATTCACGTACACAGCAGTTACATAACATGGACATCATCACACAGTGCTCAAATGGTATTAAAAAGGGAAATAATAGTCGATTACATCATACGTCTGAGACGTCCATATAGTCCTTACAATAAATCAAAGTGCGGAAAAGAAACATAGATAAACGCGGCCTTCACAGGCAGCCGACTGGGGGTTGCCGCTAACCCACGCCTAGAACTCGTCGTAGTCTTGGAACTCCTGGAAGTCTCCTTCCACGGCTTCATCTTCTCCTAAGCAGTGGTTGCAATGCTGACAACCTGGGGATGGGGGGGGTTTGGTGTGTAGAGCAAGGGTGAGTACACATCAACATACTCAACAAGTATCCTGTTTGGTTGTAGTGGACTAGCTTTATATGGGGATAAGTCAAGCAGTTGCTTTTAGTTGGTCAGATTATTATTTACTAATAGAAAGCCAGGTTTTAGCATTAACCCAAGTTATTAGCCCGATGTACCCTTTCCAAACGGAAAGAATACCTCTTACCAGCACCATAGTCATAACCAGAACCATCGATCTCATAGCCACCCGTACCATAATGTCTCTGATCAAGTACCACTAATCACTGGAGCTCCCTTGGCCGCTCATAACCGCGAGCACGACTGATATATCAGTTTTCAAACACTCTGCAGAGGTTGTGCACTTTACCCACAAGCCGTGATTCCCTTTCTGCCCGGAGATCATGACTCTCCATTGATCACTACCAAGGTGACCCAGCAGGGCATCACTACGTAGCCTTTACAAAGATTCCCTGGGGCTGTAGCCACCCGTTAGGTTTCCTAAATGCACCGCACTCCTCCCCAAGGGGCAAACCCAAACTTGGCAGAGCGAGCCGCATACACCGAGCCCCATTGACGGCACGACGGCTAAGTGATCTACACCCCGAATCCTCTAATTATTCAGCTAAGGGCATCCCATTCCACCCTCATGGTTGCACTGTTTTCCCGGGCGGTCATCCATAGAACAGGTCCTTACGGAGAGGCACTCGAGAACCCACTCGAGCCCCCTTAAAGGCCACAAGTACAACATCATAATAAGAGAAGGGAAAAACAGCGTATCATAGATAATCTCATCATGTTCATTGATTAGAGTTTGAGCAATAGCATAAAGCTAAACAATAATAATCCAACCCGAATAGGTAAACAAGGATATGGATAACCAAAGCTAGTCAATCCTTAGGCATAAATGTGTAAAGCGGGAGGTGAATTAAAGAATGAATAGGACAGAGATAGGTCAAGGGACACTTGCCTTCACCAAACAGATGCTCAGGGTCTTCAACTTTGTGGAACTCGAAGAGCCTGATCACTTGGTCACCAACGCTTGATCGTCGATTCCTCGAAGCCCAGAAACGAGTCGTGATCTAATCGCGACGCGAAGCGAAGACGAACAGGCACAAGCAAACAAACATGTACATATGCATAAGAACATTACACCATACAAAGAGAAACATAATCAAAACATGCAATACAAAATAGAGCGCGTTATTACAGTCACGCGAGGAAAAAGAAATGTGATAGTTGAAGCTACGATCGAGGGGTTAGCATATTTACGCTAAACAAGTATTAATTATAGCATTTAGTTCGACATGATTATATTAATCTACCCTTATTAAATGTAGATTAAAACTACTACCTAGTTTCGACTGAAATACTATTTTAATAGTGAATAATTACCCAAACAGCTAATTAACTAACCTGAGTCATTATAAGCGAACCGCTTAACCTCGCGCGCGGACAACGCGCGACACGCGCGAACGGCGCGCGGCAAGGCACGCGACACACGCGAACGGCGCGCGACAACACGTGAAACATCACGCGACAACATGTGAAAACAGCGCGACGGTAAGCTAGAATCGCTAACCGATCCCGCATCCCTATTAAGAAAGTGTTAATTACAACATTTGCATCGACATAATCACATTAACGGGTATTTATACGTGAACAGGTTAGAGCTGTACCTAAATTGGAATGTTATTTTATTAGTCATTGGACAAACAAATAATCCATTAACTAGCTAAATCCTGTGATGCGACAAAATACCATTATTAACGTGTACTCGACATGACCACGAAGTTACCACAATCAGAACAGGATCAAATGTATCTGCTATGCATACACATTGAATACATACTCGCTCACGATTCAGTACGATGGGATCTCATGTGGCCACAATCCATCTCATCCACGAACCAGTCCTGCATGACGTGCAAAGGCGTGAGCAGCTACTCCGGGGCTGCTCAAACCGCGCTGGCCGAGCGAGGATGCCGTGAGCCATGCCGGGGCCGCTTCTGGGCGAGCTGTGGGCACGCGAGCCACACCTCGCACGAGGGGAGCTTGGCCACGCTGCGCGCCAGGGGAGGCCACGGCTGGGCCGTGCGAGGCCATGCCGAGCCGCCGCGCAGGCAGGCCGTGCCGACTGGCCGCCGGGCTGAGCGTCAGAGGGCCGCGCCCAAGCCGCCTGCGCCAGGGTCGCGCCCGCGCCGAGGCCACGCGCGCAGGGGCCACTCGCCCGCGCCGGAGCCGCCGTGGCCGAGGCCGCCTGCCCGGCCGAGATCGACGCGCGCCCATGCCGCCGGGGCTGGCTGGGGGCCGCGCCCGCGAGCCGTGCGGCCGCCGGGCTGCGCCCGCCACCGGGGCCGATGCCCGTCGCGCGCGCCCGTTCGCCGCGGGGCCGAGGCCGCCGCGCGCCTGCTCGCCGAGCCGGGGACGCGTGCTCGCGCCAGGGGGCCGTGCCCAGGCCGCCCGCGCCGGGCCGCCGGGGCCACCGAGCCGGCGAGGCCGAGCCCTAGTCGCGGCTGCGGCTGCGCCCTGGCCACTGCGCGCTGGCGAGCCGTGCCGGGCCGCAGCGACGCCGCTGCAGGGGGGCGGGGAGAGGGAGGGGCGGGGGAAGGGGAGGGCGAGGGCGAGCGGCGTCGAGGGAGAGAGAGGGACGTGCGCGGGATCGGGGAGGGAGAGAAGGAGGTAGGGGAAAGGGGGTGGGGCTGACGAGCGGGCCCTACCAGGGGGTGGCGGCGGCGGCGGCTGGGGGAGGGGCGCGGCCTAGGGTTAAGGGGGGGCTGCTGCGCGCGGGATGGGCCAGGTGGGCCGCGCGGGGGAGGGGGCGGCTGGGCCGCCGAGCCAGCCGGCCCAAGGGGAAAGGGGAAGGAGGGGGGGGGGGGCTGCTGGGCCTGCCAAAGAGCCAGCCCAAGAGAGAAGGGGGAGCTCCTTTCTATTTTCCATTTTCTTTATCTTTTGTTCTTTCCTATTTTCTTCACGATGTTAAATTGAATTCCTTATTAAACCCATGCTCCGCAAAATCACTCATCAAACAAAGTGAAAGTATACGCCAGCATGATGTGACAATCAAAGCGCTCATAGGGTTTTAATTTACTAGGCTTACACGTAGATATAATACAAAATAATTTCCCACTATTTAGGGAAAAGAAAAGAAAGATCAAGGAAAAGAGAGGGTAACACCTGAATTTGGTGGATATTGGAAAAGAAATTTTATATCCCCAAATTCAGGGTGTTACAGTTCGGAGTGCCGGCAAGCCGCTTTATGCGGGCGATTCTGCATGTCTACGGGGTAAAGCTACACAACCTCAGCCCTAACTCCATCTCGCAAGCCGCCATCTTCGCAGCGGTTTGCGAAGGATACTTGGGGATCGACCCTCACTGGGACCTGTGGACTCATTTCTTCTCCGCGGAGCTTTTTGCTTCGCCGACGGGGGAGAGAAGGGTCCGCGTGGCAGTGCGGGCCGGCGGCTGCATCCTCCAGCTGAGGCAGGCGCGGGCATCGCAGTATATTCCCGCCGTCCTTGCATCCTCGAACAAAGGGTGGCAGCGCCGGTGGTTCTATCTCCGAAATGACGACGGGAGGCTCCCGTCGTTTTCTCAGCGAGTGGTGACCGTCGCCACCGATGCTTAGCGCTACGGGACCCCGCACGACAGACAGAAGAACCTCGAGCCCCTTCTCAAGGCCCTGGAGGTGTTGCAGAAAGGAGGGCTCACCGCTGCGGGAGTGATTGCCGCCATTCATCGCCGGAGGGTGCTTCCCTTGGCGGAGCGGCGGTTGCCGCTTTGGGAGATGACGCCAGAGGCTGACTTGGAGGGCTCGCGGATGTCCTCGGATCCCCTTCCCGTCGACGTCCTCCACGGGCGGGTGGCCGTCGCATTGGGTAAACCGGACGCCAGCGCCCTTTCTCAGCCCTTGATGCGTCCCGACCGCGGGTGTGTGTCCCTGGTGAGTGTCCGCTCATTCTTTCTCCTTGCGTCGGATTTCCCTTAGTACTTACGGCCGAGACTTTTCATCTGTCTCCAAGAGGTAGGGTGTCACAAGCCTTCCTGGCCATGGGTCCCAGAGGACGCGGTGGACCGAGCAGCGCGGTGGGTTGCCGCGGAGGAGAAGAAGAAGAAAAAGGACGCGAAGAAGGCTCGGGCCCGTGAGCGGACGCGGGCCCGAGACACCTTGGAAAAGCTCCGTCGTCGGCAGGAGAGGGATGGGCTCCCGAGGGAGCCGTCGCCGGAAACGCCTGACGACGACGACGACGATGAAGACGATGACGAAGATGACGACATGGCTGCCCGCCTTGGCCTCAGCCCGGGTTTGAGGCTAGGCCAGGAGTCATCAAGCCAGCCCCCGAGCGGGCTGGCGCCGTCGGTTCCCGGGGTCGGGACGCCGAGGTCCCGGCCCGAAGAGCAGGGGCAGACCGAGGGGGTACTCGACCCCTCGGCTGGGGAAGTAGAGGTGACCCCGGGGGTCAGGCCGAGGCGCCTGTTCCCCGAAAACCGTCGCTCGTGTCGGCAGCGCAGGAGGGCGACCCTCAGGTCGCCATGGCAGCGCCTGGGCAGTCCGTCTCCCGGGCGTCTAGGGTGCCCAAGGCGAGGATGGTACCGAAGCTGGCGGCAAGGCGGACCTCGGCGGTACCTTCGGGGGTCGAGATTCGAGAGACCTCCCCACAGGCACGGTTGATCATGGCCCGGAGTGGGTAAGTACCTTAGAGTGTCTTCGTCTCAGCTCCTCCTTTGCATGTCCTGACCCTGACTTTCCTTTCCTCCTCAGCAAGGGGAGTCATGGCCTGACCGATCTGGCTCCCCGGAAGGTCCTTAAGACAGCGTCGGCTTCCGCAGCCGGTGCCGCGCCGGGCCTCGCCGTTCAGCTGACCTTCTCGCAAGACGCCCCACAGAGGGGGGCTCAGGCGGCACCGGTCGCCGTGGAGCGAGTTCCCGAGGCCGGCTCTTCTGTTGAGGCGGCCGTCGCGCTGGGGGAGGCGGCTGGCGCGGACGTGGCCTCGGGCCCACCAAACATGCCGCCGGCGCTGGCGCCGACTGCTGCCGAAGCCATTGCCGTCCTGGCCGTGGAACGACCCATCGCCACCGATGCTGAGATGGCCGAGGCGTCGCTACTCGGTGCCTCGAAGGAGGGGGGTGTGGAACCGCGACCCGTCCCGCCGAGCGGCAGCCTTGTCCCTGCATGGCGGAGCTCCGAGGGGCGGCGCCAGTTGCTCCGGTTCCGGACCCGTGAGGCTTCAGATCCCTTCTTCGTTCTTGACGATGAGCGGGAGGAGCAGTCTTGGGACGAGCTCCGCGAGTGTGCCGAGGCAACGGTGGGGTCGCTCCGGTCATCCTTGGAGGTCTTTTGCAGGGACGTCCCCAAGATCCTCCAGGTAATGATTTCAGGCATACCTTTTTTCGTGATCAAGGCGTCCTTTGTGACGCCCCGCTTCCTTCCCTCAGGATCTGACGGATCTGAGCGCCGCCAAGTCGTCGTTCATCCGCCGCGAGGTCGATGTCTGGGGTTCGCTGCGATCCCTGAGGACCTCGCTTGCCAGGGCTACCGCGCGCCTCTCCCAGCAGGGCGCCGAGGTGGCGGACCTTCGGTTGCTCTGTGCCGATCTGGGAGTAGAGGCGGCAGCGGCACGCGCAGAGGTGCAGCGACGGCAGTCGGAGTTTGACCAGGTCGCCGATGAGCAGGATCAATCTCAGGGCCGGGCCACCGAGGCCGAAAGCCGGGCCGGAGCCCTTGCAGCAGACCTAGCCGTAGCCCAAGCCGCATCCTCGAAGCTGCGTGCCCGAGCCGGAGGTATGTCCTGGCTGTTTTCGGTTTTCGTTTCAGCTCGTTTCCTCCACTTGTGTTTGAGGCCTTGCGCTTTGGCTGTTCGCAGAGCTCAAGTCTGCCCTTGATGAGTCCACCAGGGCGCTTGCTCAGGCGGCCGAGCAGAGGGAGTCCAACCACGCGGCCATGTCCGAGGCCATCTCGGACTTCTGCCGGGTCTTTGGCTTCGGCGACGTCCCCACGGGAAGCTCCCCTCAAAGTCGCCTGCAGGCCTTGGGTGACCATGTGCGTGGCAGACTCCGCGAGGCGCTACATCACGGCGTCAGGCGGGCCTTCGCCGTGCTTGCTTCTCACTACATCGTGGATCTGGAGCGGGTCAGCGAGGGGTATTGCCTCCCTGACGAAGATGAAGCCGCCCTGGCTGAAGTCCAGAGGCTCGACGCGGCCGCCGCGGGCCCGAGCGCGGTGCTGGCAACCAACTTCGAGGCAGAGATCCTCCCGCCTGCACCGTCGTCCGAGGCCGGGGTGGACTTTGCCGAAGGCGGGGACGAAGCCGAGGGCGCGGCTCCTTCTCCAGGCGACGCCTAACTCTGCCGGAGCAGTTTTCCTTGAATGCACATGTGTCTTTTGCGGCCGCTGAGGCCCGAACACTTTATTATCGTAGTATAAAGTCGTGCTCCTTTTCCTTCCATTTTGCATATCCGGCCCCGTTCGTTAGTAGCAGGGTGGCTTGCCCAAGTAGGATTCATTTTTCGTGGTAGGTGACGAGTGAG
This sequence comes from Zea mays, assembly GCF_902167145.1. Taxonomy (NCBI): domain Eukaryota; kingdom Viridiplantae; phylum Streptophyta; class Magnoliopsida; order Poales; family Poaceae; genus Zea; species Zea mays. Next base: position 107,121,553 of record NC_050102.1, read on the forward strand.
GTATCCGCATCCCAGAGGTGTAGGAGTCCCTCGGCTCAGTCAGCCTTGCCACTTACATGCGCCCTTGTTCGCTTCTTGGGGTCCTGCTACTGATATAGCCAGGGAATGCAAAAGCCTTTTTGATGGAAGACTTCCTTTTTTTTTGAGGAAAATTTCGGCGCAGAGGGGGTTCCCCCCTTTTAGCCCCCGAGGGAGGGTCGGGCTTTGCCGAGGCAAGGCTGACCCTTCCTTGATGACTAGACTTTGTGTGTGAACGAGGTGTATGAACGACTTGAAAGCATCTTAAGGGTAGAAGCGACGTAGCTGTCGGATGTTCCAAGCGTTGCTGTAGACCTCGCCTTGACTGTTGGCCAGCTTGTACGTTCCGGGCTTCAGAACCTTGGCGACGACGAACGGCCCTTCCCAGGGAGGCGTGAGCTTGTGCCACCCTCGGGCATCTTGTCACAGCCGAAGCACTAGGTCGCCCACCTGGAGGTATCGGGACCGAACCCCTCGGGCGTGGTAGCGTCGCAGGGACTGCTGGTACCGCACCGAGTGTAATAAGGCCATGTCCCGAGCCTCTTCCAGCTGGTCCAGTGAGTCTTCTCGATTAGCTCGATTGCTTTGGTCGGCGTAGGCCCTCGTCCTCAGGGAACCGTATTCTAAGTCTGTGGGCAAGATGGCCTTGGCCCCATAGACTAGAAAGAACGGTGTGAAGCCCGTGGCTCGGCTCGGCGTCGTCCTCAGACTCCAGACCACAGAGGGGAGCTCCTTCATCCATCGCTTGCCGAACTTGTTGAGGTCGTTGTAGATCCGAGGCTTGAGTCCTTGCAGAATCATGCCGTTGGCACGTTCTACCTGCCCATTCGTCATGGGGTGAGCCACGGCGGCCCAGTCCACCCGGATGTGGTGGTCCTCACAGAAGTCCAGGAACTTTCTGCCGGTGAACTGGGTGCCGTTGTCGGTGATGATGGAGTTCGGGACCCCAAAGCGATGGATGATGTTGGTGAAGAACGCCACCGCCTGTTCGGACATGATGCTGTTTAGGGGTCGGACCTCGATCCACTTGGAGAATTTGTCGATGGCGACCAACAGGTGCGTGTAGCCTCCAGGTGCCTTCTGCAAGGGGCCGACTAGGTCCAGACCCCACACAGCAAACGACCAGGTGATGGGTATGGTCTGCAGGGCCTGAGCGGGCAGGAGGGTCTGCCTTGCGTAGAACTGACACCCTTCGCAGGTGCGGACAATTCTAGTGGCATCGGCCACCGCCGTCGGCCAGTAGAAACCTTGTCGGAAGGCGTTTCCAACAAGGGCTCGAGGTGCTGCGTGATGGCCACAAGCCCCCGAGTGTATCTCTTGTAGGAGCTCCTGGCCTTCGGCGATGGAAATGCATCGCTGGAGGATGCCCGAGGGGCTGCGGTGGTAGAGCTCCTTCCCGTCTCCCAGCAAGACGAACGACTTGGCGCGCCGCGCCAACCGCCGAGCTTCGGCTCGGTCGAGGGGTAGCTCTCCTCGGTGGAGATATTGCAGGTACGTGGTCTACCATTTTTGATTAGGCGTGACCCCGCTCCGCTCCTCCTCGATGCGCAGTGCCTCACCCTCGGGGTCCGAGCCGAGGGTGCCTCGGGCTGGGCCGAGGCCTTCTCGGGCTCGGGCGTGTCGTCGGTCTTGACGGAGGGTTGATGCAGGTCTCGGGAGAAGACGTCCGGGGGAACCGTTGTTCGCCCTGAGGCTATTTTAGCCAGCTCATCCGCAGTCTCGTTGTAGCATCAGACGATGTGGTTGAGCTCGAGCCCGTAGAACTTGTCTTCCAGGCGCCGAACCTCATCGCAGTAGGCTTCCATCTTCGGGTCGCGGCAGTGGGAGTTCTTCATGACTTGGTCGATGACGAGCTGCGAGTCACCGCGAGCGTCGAGGCGTCGGACCCCTAGCTCGATGGCGATGCGCAACCCGTTGACCAGAGCCTCGTACTCAGCCACATTGTTGGACGCCGGGAAGTGGAGGCGTAGCACGTAGATGAAGAGCAGGCCTACGCCTGCTCCTGTCTTCATCAGCGACCCGTCGAAGAACATGGTCTAGAGTTCCGGTTGGATCGGAGCTGTTGGGAGCTGGGTGTCGACCCATTCAGCCACAAAGTCCGCCAAGACCTAGGACTTGATGGCCTTCCGAGGGGCGAACGAGATCGTCTCGCCCATGATTTCCACCGCCCACTTTTCAATTGTACCCGAGGCCTCTTGGCACTGGATGATCTCTCCCAGGGGGAAGGACGACACCACAGTTACCGGATGAGACTCGAAGTAGTGTCGCAACTTCCGCCGCGTTAGGATCACCACGTACATCAGCTTCTGAATTTGTGGGTAGCGGATCTTGGTCTCAGACAGTATCTCACTGATGAAGTAGACTGGCCTCTGGACGGGCAATTCATGCCCTTCTTCTCGTCTCTCAACCACAATCGCGGCGCTAACCACCCGAGTGGTTGAGGCGACGTAGATCAAGAGGGCTTCTCCGGCAGCAAGGGGCACCAAGATGGGCGCGTTCGTGAGGAGCGCCTTCAGGTTCCCGAGGGCTTCCTCGGCCTCAGGGGTCCAAGTGAAGCACTCGGCCTTCCTTAAGAGGCGGTACAGAGGCAGGCCTCTTTCGCCGAGGCGCGAGATGAAACGGCTCAGAGCCGCAAGGCATCCTGTGACTCTTTGTACGCCTTTCAAGTCCTTGATGGGCCCCATGCTGGTGATGGCCGCGATCTTCTCCGGGTTGGCCTCGATGCCCCGCTCGGAGACGATGAACCCCAAGAGCATGCCTCGGGGAACCCCGAAGACACACTTCTCGGGATTGAGCTTCATGCCTTTCGCCTTGAGACATCGGAATGTCGCTTCAAGGTCGGAAAGGAGGTCGGAGGCTTTCCTCGTCTTGACTACGATGTCATTGACGTAGGCCTCGACCGTTCGGCCAATGTGTTCGCCGAACACGTGGTTCATGCACCGTTGGTACGTTGCACCCGCATTCCTCAAACCAAACGGCGTGGTAACATAGTAGTACATGTCAAAGGGTATGATGAAAGAAGTCGCAAGCTGATCGGACTCTTTCATCCTGATCTGGTGATACCCCGAGTAGGCATCGAGGAAAGACAGGGTTTTGCACCCAGCAGTGGAATCCACGATTTGATCGATGCGAGGCAGAGGGTAGGGAACTTTCGGACATGCTTTGTTTAGACCAGTGTAGTCTACACACATCCACCATTTCCCTCCTTTCTTTCTCACAAGCACAGGGTTGGCAAGCCATTCAGGATGGAATACCTCTTTGATGAACCCTGCCGCCATTAGCTTGTGGATCTCCTCGCCTATGGCTCTGCGCTTTTCTTCGTCAAATCAGCGCAGAGGCTGCTTCACGGGTCGGGCTCCAGCTCGGATATCCAGCGAGTGCTCGGCGACATCCCTCAGTATGCCGGGCATGTCCGAGGGACTCAACGCGAAAACATCGGCGTTTGCGCGGAGAAAGTCGACGAGCACTGCTTCCTATTTGGGATCGAGCTCGGAGCCGATCCGGATCTGCTTGGAGGCGTCGTTGCTGGGGTCGAGAGGGACGGATTTAACCGTCTCCGCTGGCTCGAAGTTGCCGGCATGGCGCTTCACGTCTGGCGCCTCCTTAGAGAGGCTCTCCAGGTCGGCGATGAGGGCCTCGGATTCGGTGAGGGCCTCGGCGTACTCCACGCACTCCACGTCGCATTCGTACGCGTGTCGGTACGTGGGGCCGACGATGATGACCCCGTTGGGGCCCGACATCTTGAGCTTGAGGTAGGTGTAGTTGGGGACGGCCATGAACTTGGCGTAGCATGGCCTCCCCAGCACTGCGTGGTAGGTTCCTCGAAACCCGACCACTTCGAACGTGAGGGTCTCCCTTCGTAAGTTGGAGGGTGTCCCAAAGCAGACAGGTAGATCGAGTCGTCCGAGGGGCTGGACGCGCTTCCCGGGGATGATCCCGTGGAAAGGCGCAGCGCCTGCCCGGACCGAGGACAGATCGATCCGTAGGAGCCTGAGGGTCTCAGCGTAGATGATGTTGAGGCTGCTGCCTCCGTCCATGAGGACCTTGGTGAGCCTGACGTTATCGATGACGGGGTCGACAACGAGCGGGTATTTCCCTAGGCTCGACACGCGGTCGGGGTGGTCGTCTTGGTCGAAGGTGATGGGCTTGTCGGACCAGTCTAGGTAGACTGGCGCCGCCACCTTTACCGAACAGACCTCCCGACGCTCTTGCTTGCGGTGCCGAGCTGAGGCGTTCGCCACTTGCCCACCGTAGATCATGAAACAGTCGTGGACCTCGGGGAACTCTCCTGCCTGGTGATCTTCCTTCTTATCGTCGTCGCGAGCACTGCCACCCTCCGCGGGTGGCCCGACCTTGTGAAAGTGGCGCCAAAGCATGGCGCACTCCTCAAGGGTGTGCTTGACGGGCCCCTGATGATAGGGGCACGGCTCCTTGAGCATCTTGTCGAAGAGGTTGGCACCTCCGGGAGGTTTCCGAGGGTTCTTGTACTCGGCGGGGCGACAAGGTCCGCGTCGGCGGCGTCGCGTTTCGCTTGCGACTTCTTCTTGCCTTTCTTCTTGGCTCCGCGCTAAGTCGACGCCTTGGGGACATCTTCCGGTGGGCGGCCCTGGGGCTGCTTGTCCTTCCGGAAGATGGCCTCAACCGCCTCCTAGCCAGAGGCGAACTTGGTGGCGACGTCCATCAGCTCGCTCGCCCTGGTGGGGGTCTTGCGACCCAGCTTGCTCACCAAGTCGCGGCAGGTGGTGCAGGCGAGGAACGCGCCGATGACATCCGAATCGGTGATGTTGGGCAGCTCGGTGCGCTGCTTCGAGAATCGTCGGATGTAGTCCCGGAGAGACTCTCCCGGCTGCTGGCGGCAGCTTCGGAGATCCCAGGAGTTTCCAGGGCGCACGTACGTGCCCTGGAAATTGCCGGCGAAGGCTTGGACCAGGTCGTCCCAGTTGGAGATCTTCCCCGGAGGCAGGTGCTCCAGCCAGGCGCGAGCGGTGTCGGAAAGGAACAGGGGGAGGTTGCGGATGATGAGGTTGTCATTGTCCGTTCCACCCAGTTGGCAGGCCAGCCGGTAGTCTGCGAGCCACAGTTTCGGTCTCGTCTCCCCCGAGTACTTTGTGATAGTGGTCGGGGTTCGGAACCGAGTCGGGAACGGCGCCCGTCGTATGGCGCGGCTGAAAGCCTGCGGACCGGGTGGTTCGGGCGAGGGACTCCGATCCTCCCCACTGTCGTAGCGTCCCCCACGCCTAGGGTGGTAGCCTCGGCGCACCCTCTCGTCGAGGTGGGCCCGACGGTTGCGGTGATGGTGCTCGTTGCCGAGGCGACCCGGGGCCGCAGGCGCTGTGTTGCGCGTGCGCCCGGTGTGGAACGAGGCTTCCCGCATGAATCAGGAAGTCGCGACGCGATGTTCCGAGGGGTACCCCTGCCTTCGGGAGGCGGAGCTTTCGGCCCGTCGGACCGCGGCGTCCTCTAGGAGATTCTTGAGCTCTCCCTGGATACGCCGCCCCTCGGTGGTAGATGGCTTCGGCATCGCGCGGAGAAGTATTGCCGCTGCAGCCAGGTTCCGGCCGACTCCACTAGAAGTCGGTGGCGGCCTTACCCTGACATTGTCGGCGATGCGGTGCTGGAAGCCCTGGGGGAGATGACGTACTTCTCCGGCCGGAGGTTGGCCCGCCCATTCCTGCCTGATGTCCCGGCGGATCGGCTCAAGCGTTCCTGCTCCCTCGTCGAGCCTGGCCTGCATCTCGCGGATTTGCTCGAGCTGTGGGTCATGACCCCCCACCGGGACGGGGACCACAGCTAGCTCCCGAAGGATGTCAATGCGAGGCACAGGCCTAGGGGGATCACCATTCTCCGGCATACCAAGATGGTTGCCTTCGTCGGGACCCCCTAGATCGACGTGGAAACATGCATGACTTGGGCCGCAGTCCTCGTCGCCGAGGCTGCGGCTACCGTCGGAACAGTCGGAAAGGCAGTAGTCGCACGCAGTCATAAAGTCCCGCATGGCACTGGGGTTACCAAGTCCGGAGAAATCCCAACTAAAGTCGGGCTCGTCATCTTCCTCGGAACCCGAGGGCCCGTAGGTCGAGACGGCCATCAGCCGGTTCCAGGGTGACCGCATACGATACCCCAGAGGGTTTGGACTCGCCTCTATGAGAGTGTCCACCGAAGCGAAGTCGCTTGGTGGGTTGAGGCCGAATCCAAAAGGCGTGAGATGGGAATCGGTCGGTACCACTTGGTCGACGGGCGGTGACGAAGTCACGTCAGGGGTAGACCGCACCGCCGTCTCAGGTACGAGGGTGACGCCCAACAAGTCCTTCGCGAGCGTGCTGGCGTCGTCCGTTTGCTTGGGGTTGGCGTGTTGCGGGGAGACGACGCTCGTCTTCGTCTCAGACGCGAGGTCGATGCCCGACGTGCCCCCCGTTGGGGCGCCGGCGCCGTCGACTCGCTCGACAGCCGACGAGGTGTCGCCTCCTGCTTGGCCTTGGTTGCCCCGCCACCTCCTCCGTCGGCGGGGGAGGGGACGGGACAAGCCCGAATGTTGTTCTTCCACCACGTGGGGAAGACGTCGTCGATCCCGCCGCCGGCGGGCGGGTTGTCGGCCGCCATTGTCGCTGTCGCGCGGCGGGGGAAGGAGTATCATGTCGTAGCTGCCGTCGAGGGACATGAACTCAAGACTCCCGAAATGGAGCACCGTCCTGGGCTGGAAAGGTTGCTAGAGACTGCCCATCTGGAGCTTGACGGGAAGCTGTTCGTCAACACGCAGCAGGCCCCTACCTAGTGCGCCAACTGTTGGCGTTTCGAACCCGGGGGGTCCCTGGACCGACGAGTAAATTGTCGCCGCGTGCCCCAGCCCAGATGGGTCGGCGCGAGACGGAGCGCGAATTGGGGAAGAAGCCGGAGGGAGACAGGCGTACAAAGGTGAAACCCGCGGCCTTCGTGTTTGTCCCGCGCCCAGGTCGGGTGCGCTTGCAGTAGGGGGTTACAAGAGTCCACGCGGAAGGGAGCGAGCGGCCTTACGCGAGCGCCGTCCCGTCCTTCTCCGCGTGGCCAACCCTCGTAAGAGGGCCCTGGACCTCCCTTTTATAGGCGTAAGGAAAGGATCCAGGTGTACAATGAGGGGTGTAGAAGTGTGCTAACGTGTCTAGCGGAGGAGAGCTAGTGCCCTAAGTACATGCCATCGTGGCAGCCGGAGAGGTTTTGGCACCCGATTCGTGTGGTGTCGTGGCCGTCGGAGGAGCGCTAGAGCCTGGCGGAAGGACATCTGTTGGGGCTGTCGAGTCCTTGCTGACGTCCTTGCTTCCGTAAGGGGGCTGAGAGCCGCCGTCGTCATAGAGCGTGCGGGTCGCCATCATTACTTGTTTAGCGGAGCGAGCCAGATGGGACGCCAGTCTTGTTCCCCGTAGCCTGAGTTAGCTTGGGGTAGGGTAATGATGGCGCCTCCTGTGACGTGGTCGGTCCGAGCCCTGGGTTGGGCGAGGTGGAGGCTCCTCCGAGGTCGAGGTCGAGTCTGTCTTCCAAGGCCGAGGTCGAGTCCGAGCCCCTGGGTCGGGCGAGGCGGAGACCGTCGGCTGAGGCCAGGGCTGAGTCCGAGCCCTGGGGTCGGGCGAAGCGGAGTTCGTCGTCTTCCGGGGCTGAGCCCGAGTCCGAGCCCCTGGGTCGAGCGAGGCGGAGACCGTCGGCTGAGGCCAGGGCTGAGTCCGAGCCCTGGGGTCGGGCGAAGCGGAGTTCGTCGTCTTCTGGGGCTGAGCCCGAGTCCGAGCCCTGGGGTCGGGCGAAGCGGAGTTCGTCGTCTTCCGGGGCTGAGCCTGTGTCCGAGCCCTGGGGTCGGGCGAAGCGGAGTTCGTCGTATTCCGGGGCTGAGCCCGAGTCCGAGCCCTGGGGTCGGGCGAAGCGGAGTTCGTCGTCTTCCGGGGCTGAGCCCGAGTCCGAGCCCTGGGGTCGAGCGAAGCGGAGTTCGTCGTCTTCCGGGGCTGAGCCCGAGTCCGAGCCCTGGGGTCAGGCGAAGCGGAGTTCGTCGTCTTCCGGGGCTGAGCCCGAGTCCGAGCCCTGGGGTCGGGCGAAGCGGAGTTCATCGTCTTCCGGGGCTGAGCCCGAGTCCGAGCCCTGGGGTCGGGCGAAGCGGAGTTCGTCGTCTTCCGGGGCTGAGCCCGAGTCCGAGCCCTGGGGTCGGGCGATGCAGAGTTTCCTATGGCGCCTGAAGCCGGACTTGGCTGCTGTCAGCCTCACTCTGTCGAGTGGCACAACAGTCGGAGCGGCGCAGGCGGCGCTGTCCTCTTGTCAGGCCGGTCAGTGGAGCGGCGAAGTGACTACGGTTACTTCGGCTCTGTCGACTGGAGGGCGCGCGTCAGGATAAAGGTGTCAGGCCACCTTTGCATTAAATGCCCATGCGATTCGGTCGGTTGGCGTGGCGATTTGGCCAAGGTTGCTTCTTGGTGAAGACTGGGCCTCGGGCGAGCCGAAGGTGTGTCCGTTGCTGGAGGGGGTCCTCGGGCGAGACGTAAATCCTCCGGGGTCGGCTGCCCTTGCCCGAGGCTGGGCTCAGGCGAGGCGTGATCGCGTCCCTCAAATGGACCGATCCTTGACTTAATCGCACCCATCAGGCCTTTGCAGCTTTGTGCTGATGGGGGTTACCAGCTGAGATTTAGGAGTCTTGAGGGTACCCCTAATTATGGTCCCCGACAGCATCAATCGGTCTCAAGCATCTGATGGTCAAAGCAACCAATCCACAAGTCAAGCCGACAGAGTCAAAGTTGAGTTAGAAAAAGCTATGAAAGACTAATGAACCAATCTCATTTTCTTGCTAGCCTCTTCTTGAATCTCGAGGACGAGATTCTGTTAAGGGGGTTAGATTTGTAACACCCTGAATTTGGGGGTATAAAATTTCTTTTCTAATATCCACCAAATTCAGGTGTTACTCTCTCAGTTCTTCGCTTTCCTTTCTCTTTTCCCTAAAAATGGAGAATTATTTTGTTTTATATTAGCGTAAACCTAGTGGAATGAGCTCTAGAGGCACTTTGGTTGTTGCATTCATGCCGTTGCATGGTGTTTCTAAGTGCAAAATATGTTTGAAACATGTTAACATATCTTATAGAAGCGCTCGGTAAATTTTCATATTTTTCGGAATATTTTTCTATTTTCCGGAAACCAAAATCTATTTATTTGTGGAACTTAAAAATGTTTTTAGAAATTCTAATTATGTTTTTTGAGTTCATTAGGCGCCAAAACATTTATAGGATTTTTTCTGAAATTTTTGAAAGTATCTATAATATTTTGAGCACAAAATATGGATTTCTAGGCTTTTTTCGAATTTTAAAAATAGTAAAATCCGAATTTTAACCGAATTTTCATCTCATCCAAACCCTAAATATATATACATGTCCGGCTTCATCTCGTCGAGCCCGTTCCAGAACACAAAACGTTTCCCCCAAATCCAATCCCTAGCTCCCGGTATTGCTCGCCGAAGTTCGGGGCGGTTCCAACTCCGACGACAACTCCGGCGAGCAATTACTCCCAATCAGTGCATCGTCTGCCGAATCCAAGGGTACCGCTGCGTTCGTCTCGTCGAGGGCTTCGTCGCAGCGCGTTCGGTTCGTCGATTGGATTCCCGAATCTCCGGCAATCGACGGATTTCCTCTCGACTCCGGCGAGGGTCTTCTTCCTCGGTGAGAAACTTCCATTGTTGCACCTAGTTTTCTTCGTTTCTTCGTTTTCCCGTCCGTGCAGAGTCTCTCCCACTCTCCCCTCACCTTCCCCGGCGGCAGCGCCCCTCCCCCCTCCGTTTACCCTCTCCGGCGGCGCCCCTTTCCCCCTCCCCGGCGGTGGCGGCGGTGGCCGACGGCGGCGCTCGCGCTCACGCGCCCCACGCCCGCGTGCACCCCTCCCCGGCGGCTGTGGCCGCGCCTCGCGCGCCCGGTGCGGCCGTGCCCGCCCCCGGCCGACCCGGTCTCGTCCTCCCCTGCGCAGCCCCCTTCCCCTCCTCTCTCTTCCATGTATGGGAGGAAGAAGATGAGGAGAGGAAGAAGAAGATGACAGTTCTGTAAATTAGGACGCGTGAATTACAGTATGGTTTAAAACATTCATAACTTTTGCGTTTTAAACCGGATTCGATCCATTCAAGTTGCGTTAGATTGTATTAATATTATCTTAATTTAGAAATATTTATCTCCACTATTGCACATTTTATTTAATTTAGTTAAACGTTTGTTTAACCAGTGGCTACTAGAACGACATTTCAATTTAAAAACCTAATTTAGGAATTCGATTTGCGCATTTATAATTAGTCACCAATATGATTAACCTTAACTGAAATGTTATTTATTAATAATTATTTAGTTTAATCATGTTGTTTAATTATTAGTTTCGCATGTCGATCCGCGCGTGTCGCGGTGCTGTTTCGCGCACGTCGTTCGCGAGTGTTGCGCTTGTTGTTCGCACGCGTTGTCGTGTGCCGTTCGCGTGTGTCGCGCGCCTTGCCGCGTGCCGTTCGCGCGTATCGCGCGTTGTCCGCGCGCTAAGTCGTTTGTGTCCGCGCGTTGCGCACATCGTGTTTGCACGTCGTGCGTCGTTAATTCGTCTCGCTTAGAATCGCTCATATTAATTAAGTTACTTGCTTAACTGTCAACTATTAAAATAGTAAGTTAGTCAAAACTAATTAGTAATATTAATTTACATTTGATTAGTGTAAACATGCTAACCCCTCGACCGTAGCTTCGACTATCGCGGTTCTTTTCCTCGCATAACTGTTGAAGCGCTCTCTATTTCATATGGTGTAATGTTCTTATGCAAGTATATGTTTGTTTGTGCCTGTTTGTATTCGCTGTGTGTCGCGAATAGACTGCGATCCATTTCCGAGCTTCAAGGAATCGACGGTCAAGCTTCGGCGACCAAGTAATCTATCTCTTCGAGTTCCACGAAGTTGAAGACCCTGAGCATCTGTTTGGTGAAGGCAAGTGTTCTTTGACCTATCTTTGTCCTATACATTCTTTAATTCACCTCCCGCATTTCACAGTTATACCTAAGGATTGACTAGCTTTTGTTATCCATATCCTTGTTTACCTATTTCGGTTGGATTATTATTGTTTAGCTTTATGCTATTGCTCAACTCTAATCAATGAACATGATGAGATTTATCAATGATACAGTGTTTCCCTTCTTTCTTATGATGTTATACTTGTGTCATTCAAGGGGGCTCGAGCGGTTTCTCGAGTGCCTCTCTGTAAGGACCTGTTCGTTGGATGACCGCCCGGGAAAACAGTGCAACCATGAGGGTGGAATGGGATGCCCTTAGCTGAATAATTAGAGGAACCGGGGTGTAGTTCGCTTAGCCGTCGTGCCGTTAATGGGGCTCGGTGTATGCGGCTCGCTCTGCCAAGTTTGGTTCGCCCCTTGGGGAGGAGTGCGGTGCATTTAGGAAACCTAACGGGCGGCTACAGCCTCGGGGAATCTTTGTAAAGGCTACGTAGTGAAACCCTGCCTATTCACCTTGGTAGTGTTTAAGGGTTTCATCGGCCCGAGGCAAGAGGGAATCACGGCTTGTGGGTAAAGTGCGCAACCTCTGCAGAGTGTTATGAAACTGATATATCAGCCGTGCTCGCGGTTATGAGCGGCCAAGGGAGCTGCATTGATTAGTGATACTTGATCAGAGATGTTCGGATTACATGTGGTGATTAGAATGATGGTTTTGATTATGATTATGGTAATGGTAAGTGGTATTCTTTCCGTTTGGAAAGGGTACTTTTGGGTTAACAACTTGGGTTAATGTTAAAATTTGGCTCTCTACTATTAATAATTACCTGACCAACTAAAAGCAACTGCTTGACCTTAACCCCACATAAAGCTAGTCCACTTCAGCCAAACAGGACATTTGCTGAGTACGTTGATGTGTACTCACCCTTGCTTTCACAAAACACCAGGTTGCCTTTGGTGCAATCTATGCTTAGGTAAAGAAGGAGAACGGTGTCGAGGCGGATCTCCAGGAGTTCCAGGACATCGACGAGTTCGAGGATTAGGCTAGCGACCTCCCCCAGTCAGCTGCCTGTGGTGGGTTCTTTACATTGGCTACGTTTCGATTCTGTGTACTTTGATTTATATTATGTAAATGACTCTAGTCTGTAATACCATTACTTACTCTTTATTGTAATTTGAAGCATTGTGCTATGATGAGTCATTTATGTAATCGCTGTGTACGTGAATTACTGATCCTGGCACGTACATGGTTCGCATTCGGTTTGCCTTCTAAAACCGGGTGTGACAGTTGGCATGGGTGGCGAGATAAGACTCCCACCATGACTGAGCTGCTCCTCTCAACAAACGAGGACCATACAGGACTTTCTCCCTGTCATCGCACTGAGCGGTGTGCAACTCCCGCTCCACAGTGCGCAGCCAGTCTTCAGCATCCATGGGGTCAGAAGAATGAGTAAACGTTGGTGGATGACCTCTCATGAATTCAGCACGCTTGTCCGTGGGCATCTTAGGCATCTGAGGCTGAGGTGGTGCCTGCTGCTGCTGCTGAATGGCGGCCAGAGTGTGAACGATGGCTTGAACTGCCTGAGTCTGCATCAGAAACATCTGCTCGATCGACATCGGGGGCGGGGGCGGCAGTTGCTGTTGCTGGGGTACCTCTTCCTGTTGAGCGGCTTGCTCCTGCTGAGCACGCCTTCCTCCTCTGCGCCTGTTCTCTGACATCTGCAGAATGCAATCACACATCAGAACTGATCTTGCAAATCTTGCAGCATAAGAAAAGAGCATAGAATTCTTCAACAACCCTGAACAGACGAGCATCTTCACTGATCTCCAACACAGACCACACAACTTCTCAGATAAAGAGGAAAGTGGAATAAAAGGTTTCCCAACTAGATAACTAACTCCATTAACATAACAGGTAAACCAAAATGCAGGGGATACCCACACTCTAGTGGCAGTCATTACAAAGATCCAAATCAAACTTAGTTCATCATGACAAACATAAATGCACAGGATATAGCAAACTACCCTGTCTAACTAATACTAACTAAAAGCGAGACTAACGCTAAGACTGTAGCTTCTACGTATATATTTTGTATTAATTACAAGATCCGACTCTAGCGATCTATGGTTCTAGATTTATCTTGGTCTTGCAGTCGGGATTGCCATAAGACTGGCGTCCACGCCGAGGTGAGCGGTACGGTTGCTGAGTCCCGACGGGAGCGGGGGAACCATCATCCAGGTGACGACGTTCCGCGCGCTCAGCCCGCAGCAGGGCGATCTCAGCACGAGCCCTACTCAGCTCGTCTAATGCATGGTCCAGTTCTGTGTTTAGCACGGCGGCTAGGTTGATTATGCTGCTCAACCTAGGATTGTCCTCACCAACAGGTGAGACAATCACGCCTCCTGTGCTGCCAGATGGACGGCGGGGGTAATACTTCAGGTTGAGACCGTCAGCTACCCCACCGAGAACCGAGCAGTAGTGCGAAAGCGCACGCCGTGCGGCATCTTGCATGGCCGCCTCAGCTGAGTCCTGCTTAGAGATAGAGTAGTGCTCTGAGCAGGCCTCCGCACCCTGGAGACTGTTCTCCGGACGGCGCACCAAGCAGGTCGCCTCCCAGCGGTCCGGGTAGACCCTGCGACTATGCTGGTAGACCACACAGCGATACTCGATAGACCAAGTACGCTGGTCAAGTGCCCGACGTAGCAGGGTGTCGAGCGCATCGTGGAAGTGACACCCGCGAGCAGCGTCGCGAGTGATGGGCTGAGCAACCCATCCTTCCGGCTCCTGGTCAGCCGAAAAGTCGGTGTCGTGGCTCAAGCTGTCGTCGCCACCTCCGTCGTCTGGGTCTCCTCCAGCAGCTACCCCAGAGGCTGGGGCGCCCAGTGGTGGTGCAGGGGGCGCCTCCAGGGGAAGCACAGGGGAGCAGCTCCTCACGGACTCTATCTCCTGGTGGAGCGAGAAAGAAGAGCCCTGCTGCTCCTGTCGTCGATGTTCCTGCTCCTCATGTAGGCGGTGGTGCAGCCTCTCCAAGTGGCTGGACTGTCCGGCCACGGGACGGCGAAGCGGACGCTCAGCAAGGCGGGAGGGTAAGAAGGGGATGACGGACTTTCATGCAGTGTGTCTAAGACGAGCCATCTACAAAAGACACCGGAAGCAAAAGAGTGAGAACATAATTAATATGACCAGCAAATAATGAACCATAAGTAAATGAAGGATTAGAATAAAACATAATTTTCAGCAAGGTATAATATATAGTAGAACATAGGTTTGGTCGGTATGACCAACTTTTGAAGGGATATCAAAGTCAAGGCAGGGACAGAGGTCTTTAGTCCTTAGAACGTCCATTCTACTCTAGGTTAGTGGTCCTACAGTCAGCACGGCTCTGATACCACCTATGTCACACCCGGTTTTAGAAGGCAAACCGAATGCGAACCATGTACGTGCCAGGATCAGCAATTCACGTACACAGCAGTTACATAACATGGACATCATCACACAGTGCTCAAATAGTATTAAAAAGGGAAATAATAGTCGATTACATCATATGTCTGAGACATCCACATAGTCTTTACAATAAATCAAAGTGCGGAAAAGAAACGTAGGTAAACGCGGCCTTCACAGGCAGCCGACTGGGGGTTGCCGCTAACCCACACCTAGAACTCGTCGTAGTCTTGGAACTCCTGGAAGTCTCCTTCCACAGCTTCATCTTCTCCTGAGCAGTGGTTGCAATGCTGACAACCTGAGGATGGGGGGGGGTTTGGTGTGTAGAGAAAGGGTGAGTACACATCAACATACTCAGCAAGTATCCTGTTTGGCTGTAGTGGACTAGCTTTATGTGGGGATAAGTCAAGCAGTTGCTTTTAGTTGGTCAGATTATTATTTACTAGTAGAAAGCCAGGTTTTAACATTGACCCAAGTTATTAGCCCGATGTACTCTTTCCAAACGGAAGGAATACCACTTACCAACACCATAGTCATAACCAGAACCATCAACCTCATTGCCACCTGTAAACCAAAATGTCTCTGATCAAGTACCACTAATCATTGGAGCTCCCTTGGCCGCTCATAACCGCGAGCACGGCTGATATATCAGTTTTCAAACACTCTGCAGAGGTTGTGCACTTTACCCACAAGCCGTGATTCCCTTTCTGCCCGGAGATCATGACTCTCTATTGATCACTACCAAGGTGACCCAGCAGGGCATCACTATGTAGCCTTTACAAAGATTCCCCGGGGCTGTAGCCGCCCGTTAGGTTTCCTAAATGCACCGCACTCCTCCCCAAGGGGCGAACCCAAACTTGGCAGAGCGAGCCGCATACACCGAGCCCCATTGACGGCACAACGGCTAAGCGAACTACACCCCGGATCCTCTAATTATTCAGCTAAGGGCACCCCATTCCACCCTCATGGTTGCACTGTTTTCCCAGGTGGTCATCCAAAGAACAGGTCCTTACGGAGAGGCACTCGAGAAACCGCTCGAGCCCCCTTGAAGACCACAAGCATAACATCATAATAAAAGAAGGGAAAACAACGTATCATTGATCATTCTCATCATGTTCATTGATTAGAGTGGAGCAATAGCATAAGACTAAGCAATAATAATCCAACTCAAATAGGTAAACAAGGACATGGATAACAAAAGCTAGTCAATCCTTAGGTATAAATGTGTAATGCGGGAGGTGAATTAAAGGATGTATAGGACAAAGTTAGGTCAAGGGACACTTGCCTCCACCAACCGACTGCTGCTCAGGGGCTTCTCCTGCGAGTTCTTCGGGCTCTTCAACCGGATCGTTCTCTATGCGAGTGCAAACATACATACATCCATCCATTCAAATTAGGAAACAAACAGTACACCATACAAGAGAACACGTAGATTAAACATGCATAGAATATGACATGCGATATTGCATTTACCATGGTTAGAAAGAAACGGGGAAAGGTCTCGCAGGGGTTAAAGTTTATGCTCGAGGCGCACTACGGGTAGACGAATAACTAAACATTACGTGCTCTAGTTCTACTTAGCTCCAATAATTAGGATTAGCTACATGCACTAATAGAAACGTGACCACTTTTAGTAGATTAACATTAAATGAGATAGACGATTAGCTATATAAATTAACTAACGTAACCAATTTCTAAGTTGAGTTTCCTATTTTATTAACATGAACAACATGATTAACACGCATAAAATATAGGGGGTAGACGGGCACGTAGACGAGGGCACGACGAGTCGTGCCAAGGCACCGCGCACTACGCGAGCACGCGCGCGAGGCCGCACGCACGCGCCGCGAACTAGCCGTGCGCACGTCGGGGTCGCGCGCTGGCCGAGCTCAAGGCCGCGCGCCACAAGCACGCTGGGCCGAGCTCGAGGCCGCGCCGGGGCCGTCACGACGCGAGCAGGGCACACCGGGGCGGGCGGGCGAGCACGGAGCACGGGCGGGGCGACCGGGGCGGGCGCCATGGCCGGGGAGAGGGAGGGAGGGGGAGAGGAGAGGTTGGAGGGGGGGCTTACCGCGCAGGGGAGGGCGGCAGCGGCGGCGCGCAGGGGGAGGGGAGGCGCGGTTAGGGGAGGGGAGAGAATGACGGGCGGGGCCCGCAGGGGAGGGGAGAGAAATTTTGGGGGGAGGGGGGGCGACTGGGCCGCTTTGGGCCCAAAGCGGGGGCGCACGGGGGGGGGCGAGGTGGGCCGTGGCCAGGCTGGCCCACAGCGTGGGGGAGGGAAAGGGGAGGGGGGGCGCTGCTGGGCCGAGCGCGAGGGGGAGGGGCTGCTGGGCCGAAATGGGGAAGGAGGGGGAGGGGAGAGAGGAAAGGATTTTCCTTTTTTTAATATCTATTTCCTAGATGAATGCATTTACATTTTCAAACAATAAAAAAAATGCATGGTTCGGCATGGTGCATCAAGCAAAATAAAATATTTTAGGGTTTTGCTTTACATGGGATCTCAAGCCGAATCCCTCTATAACTTTGGAAAAGGGTCAAGGCTTAGCGAGGAGAAAAGGGAAAAGGAAAGGGTAACGCCTAAATTTGGTGAGGGAAAAGAAGAAAAAAATTCTACCCCCAAATTCAGGGCGTTACAGCTATCAATGGTCTAGCAATCTTAGAGAACCCGTCAATGAAACACCGATAGTATCCAGCCATTCCAATGAAACTCTTGTTTCCCCGGACATCTCTTGGCGCTTTCCAGTCCAGAATATCTGCTACCTTTTTCAGATCCATAGCTAATCTGTCTCGGGTTATGATATGACCCAAAAACAGGACTTCGCTGATCCAAAACTCACACTTGCTCAGCTCGGCATACAACTGATGCTCTCATAACTGTTGCAATACCATTTCAAATGCTTCTCGTGTTCTTCCTCATTCTAGGAGTATATGAGAATATCATCGATGAACACCACTACGAACTTGTCGAGGTAGTCCAGAACACACTATTCATCAAGGGCATAAAGAAAGCTGGTGCATTTGTCAATCCGAATGACATGACTGTGTACTCATATAGCCCATACTTGGTGATAAATGTTGTCTTCGGTATTGTCGGTACCCCAAGACAGAGGTACCCCCTTCTGCAGTATGAAGACGCTGCACCCGTACGACACCCCTGGTCACACGAGGAGCAGCACCCAACCCCACCACATGGGGCAGGGCTAGGAGCACCACATGGCAAGGAAAGATAAGGCTCCCCGGGGTGCACTGATAGGTCCGGACCTCCACCGGACCCCTGTACGAACGGGTCCGGAGCTCCCAAGAGGGTGTGCCGGGTCCCTCGGGTAAGCCCCAGGTCCCCCCGGGTAAGGACCGGGCCTTGGCAGGGTTACGGGACCAGGAGGACCCCGGCACGAATAGGGGTCCGGGGCCAACACGTGTCCAACCCTTGCCCTATGCTTCCCGCTCAGGCGGAGTCCCACGGCTGCCGCATGGCTTGTGGACCGTGACATAAGCCAACGGGCCGAGCCTAACGTAAGGCCCATACAGCCGTACAACCTCTGCATTTATTGCGGAGAGGATGCGCCGCCTGCCACCGCGCAGATAGGCGACAAGCCCTCTCGACATTAAATGCGCCCTGTCCAATCCGTTTGCAGATGACGTCAAGGTCACCCAGTAGACGGCATGCCTGACCAGTCTGTTGGAGAACAATGCGCGCGTTCCGAGCAGCACACTGTACTCATCATCCCTTCTACAATAAGCTTCCCCTGCACGCCGAGGATACGGAGATCTCGGGCGTCAGGCGCAAGAAGATTGCCTCGGCAGCAGACATTAGTGGCTCCAAGCGCTATATTCTTGATATCCCTGGGCCCACATGTTGGGACCCTGCACCTTTGTGCATTCCCCCCTTCAGTTATAAAAGGGGAGGCATGCGACGTTACACACACACACACACGCAATCTTAGATCACACCTTAGACTCGCAAGCTCATACAAGCTCACAAGCAATACATCCCACAGTGAAGTAGGGTATTACGCTCCGGCGGCCCGAACCACTCTAAATCCTTGTGTGTTCTTGAGTTCTTCCCGTTCATTCCAACGATCAAGCAAAACGCCTAAGCCCCTCCTCATCTCAGGATTTAGGGCGGGTGCACTTCGCCACCCGGCCGGAGATTTACTCTCCGACATTTGGCACGCCAGGTAGGGGGCTAGGAATTGGGTTTTTGCTTGTATTTCCTGCTCAACACCATGGTCTGTATCGCCGAGCATCGTGGCGAGACCTCTGAAGTCTTCTCCATGGAGGAGGAGGCTGCATCCTCTATGCCACAGAGCTCTGGCCATCCGACGCTTGGTGCTGCAGCCGTGCGCCCCGCACGTCGGCGCACGCCAGGATGGGTGTCCCGGACTCCGTCAGGGGATACCCCCGCCGGGGCACTCTCTACGGCCAGAGAGTTGTTGCACCACTTGCCAAGCCCCACGGCCTCGCCAGGGGCTATGAGGCAGTGGCGCGACGACGTGGACCGCCTCCTTGGCATGGCGCACACTGGCTCGATCAGGCCCAGGCCTCGGTCGCCCTGGCGCCAGCACGAAGCATCTGCCTCGGAGCGCACGCCCTCGGTGAGGACTGCCCCGACTGGAGATCTGCGAACGGAGCTCAACCACAGGCATGTAGAAGGAGACGCGCAAGTTCCTCCAGAGGGACCAGGAGACCTGCGGGATAAACTCAACCGCATACGTGCGGGCAGAGATGCCTGTATCTCTTTGGAGAAGGCGCGTGAGCGCTGCGGCGGCCTCAGGCAAGATTCCGCAGCGGTCGTGCCACGAGCCCCAGGGGATGCTCGATTCCAGACCAGCATCCCGTTGGCTGGAGTAGGTTGCGCTGCCCTAGCGAACCACCTCCGCGCGGCAACGTGGCCGCCCAAGTTTCAGCCACATCTACCGGAAAAATACGACGGTACGACAAACCCGTCAGAATTCCTGCAGGTTTATGTCACTGCCATTACGGGAGCAGGTGGAGACACCACCGTATTGGCAACCTACTTCCATGTAGCCCTGTCTGGACCAGCCCGGACTTGGCTCATGAACCAAGCCCCAGGATCCATCTACTCCTGGGAAGAGCTCTGTGCGTGGTTCGTAGCGAACTTCGCCAGCGCTTACCAGCGGCATGGAGTGGAGGCACACCTCCACGCAGTGAGACAGGGATCCGGGGAGACCCTCTGAGCGTTCATTTCCCGCTTCACCAAGGTACATGGGACAATCCCCCGTATCTCGGATGCATCCATCATCACTGCTTTCCACCAGGGGGTACGTGATGAGAAGATGCTGGAGAAGTTGGCCACGCATGATGTGGACGACGTCACCACACTCTTTGCTCTGGCTGACAAGTGCGCCAGAGCCGCCGAGGGCCGTGCTTGGCACTCGGTACCACAGGTCAAGGATACCAAGGTGGGCGACTCAGATGTCGTCACCCAGGGCGGAGGCAGGAAGAAAAAGAGAAA
This sequence comes from Zea mays, assembly GCF_902167145.1. Lineage (NCBI taxonomy): Eukaryota > Viridiplantae > Streptophyta > Magnoliopsida > Poales > Poaceae > Zea > Zea mays. Next base: position 107,141,448 of record NC_050102.1, read on the forward strand.
CAAGAGCCACGGCCATGAAAAGCCACAGTTCGCTGTTTCAGTTGCTGCTGCCGCTGCCGAGGGCCAAGGCGAGCGCAACAAGCGCCCACGGCCCCAGGGAGACAGCGGTGACATGTGCCCAATGCACCCCAAGAGCCGCCACCGAGCCACCAACTGCCGTGAGATTATCAAACTCGCACGGCGCATTTGTGAGCGGCGCGAGCAGTCCTTCAAGGACGACACGTCGCCCCATCACCGACCAAGCCAGAGGGGAGCTGACGGAAAAGCTGCGGCTGCGGAAGGACAAGACCTCGGCTACCAGTCGCCCGAGGGGTGCCTAAAGGACGTTTTCACTAGAGATTCTGACTCCAGCGACGATGGCGACCGTCGCAATAAGTTGTATGTAATGTACGATGGGAGCTGGGAGCTCACCTCCCGCAGGAGTGTCAAGTCCCTATGTCGGGAAGTTCTTTCGGCGGTCCCAGGGGTCCCCAAAACCGCTCCGCACCAGCGATGGAGGGGCACCACCATCTCCTTCGGGGCATCCGACTGCCCGACAACATGGCGGGGGCCGGCGTGCTGCCGCTCATCACCACCCCTGTTGTCGCCAACATGCGACTACACCACGTGTTGATCGACGGAGGGGCCGGCCTCAATGTTATCAGCCATGCAGCATTCAAACAGCTGCAGGTCCCAGGGTCACGGCTGGGGCCCTCTCGCCCGTTCTCCGGGGTGGGCCCGCAGCCCGTATATCCCCTCGGGAGCATAACGCTCCCAGTTACATTTGGGACGGAAGAGAACTCCCGTACAGAAAACGTCCAGTTCGACGTCGCGGAGGTCAACCTCCCTTTTAATGCCATTATCGGGAGGCCGGCCCTATTCCGGTTCATGGCCATTGCCCATTATGGGTACATGGTCCTCAAGATGTCGTCCCCCGCTGGATCCTCACCGTGCGGGGAGACCACACCGCCGCACTAGCAGCCGTCGAGAAGCTACACACCCTGGCAGCTGAGATTGCTCGACCGGACGATGGAGGAAGAGGCCCCAGTACCAGGGCACCCTCCAAGGCACTGAAAGTACAGCCGTCCGGGGCAGACGGCGGACCCGCGAAGACCATCCAGGTCGGCGCGGACCCCTCCCAGACCACCGCATCACAGGGAATCTGGGAGAAAAATAGGAACTCGCGCTCGTTGCCTTCCTCCAAGCAAATGTCGACGTCTTCGCTTGGGAGCCGTCGCAGATGCCTGGGATCCCCAGGGAGGTGATCGAGCACCAACTAAAGGTTTACCCGGACGCCAGGCCGGTAAGCCAGAAGCCACGAAGACAGTCCGTGGAACGATAGGACTTCATCCGAGAAGAGGTCCGGAAGCTGTTGCACGCTGGCTTTATTGAAGAGGTTCATCACCTCGTGTGGATGGCCAACCCAGTCGTCGTGCCGAAGGCCAACAGGAAGCTTCGGATGTGCATCGACTACACCAGCCTGAATAAGGCATGCCCCAAGGACCCGTATCCACTACCGCATATAGATCAGATTGTGGACTCTACTTCGGGGTGCGACCTCTTGTCCTTCTTGGACGCTTACTCTGGTTTCCACCAAATCCGGATGGCTAAGGAGGATAGGAGGCATACCGCCTTTGTGACAGTAGATGGACTATACCGTTATGTTGTAATGCCCAACGGTCTGCGAAAAGCCTTGCTAACTTTTGTTCGGGCGATGAGCAAGAACTTCGGGGACCTGATCCGGGATAAGGTGGAGATTTACGTCGATGACATCGTGGTCAAGACTAGGGAAGGGTCGGCTATAGTGGAAGACCTGACCCTGGTTTTCGGCAAGCTGCGGGCAACTCGCACCAAGCTAAACCTGGAGAAATGCATCTTTGGTGTCTCCACAGGGAAGTTGCTGGGGTTCCTGGTTTCATACCGGGGCATTGAAGCTAACTCGGAGAAAATCAAGGCTATTGAGGTAATGAGGCCTCCCGCTCGTATTAAGGACATCCAGAAGCTTACCGAGTCACTAGCAGCCCTTAGCCGCTTCATTTCAAGGTTGGCTGAGAGGGCGCTGCCTTTATTCAAGCTCCTGCGGAAATCAGGCCCATTTGCCTGGTCCGAAGAGGCGGAACAAGCTTTCAAAGAATCGAAGCAGCACTTAGCTTCCCTGCCGATCCTGGCTGCTCCGGAGCTAAGGGAACTGCTATACCTGTACATTGCGGCAGCTGCAGAAGCAATAAGCATGGTGTTGGTCGCCGAAAGAGAGGCACAAGAAGGGCAAGAACCTGGAAGTCTAGGAGAAGCTACAACGACCCGGACTGTCCAGAAGCTGGTCTACTACGTCAGCGAGGTCCTCCACGAAGCAAAGGCCAGGTACCTCGAGACGCACAAACTCCTCTACGCTGTGTTGGTCACGTCAAGGAAGCTGCGTCATTATTTCCAAGCACACAAGGTTGTGGTGATGACCTCCCTTCCGTTAAGGTCCATCCTCTACAAACCAAACGCCACTGGCAACATCGCCAAGTGGGCGGCAGAGCTCTCTGAGTTCCAACTGAACTTCCAGCCTCGCCACGCCATCAAAAGTCAGGTCCTCGCCGACTTCATCGTAGAGTGGACTCCACCCCTGTGTACCCCCGGGGGGCCGGACCACGCTCCGGACCCCACACCGGTGGAGCGCAGGGGTCCGATCTTCACCGAACCCCACTGGACGCTTTTCTTCGACGGGTCCGCCCGCCAACAGAGCGCTGGCGCAGGAGTGGTCCTCGCCGACCCAGGCAGAAACCAACTGCAGTATGTGGTGCGACTTGAATTCAAGGCCACCAACAACATGGCGGAGTATGAGGCACTGATCTTCGGCCTATCCGCGGCCCTATCCCTAGGGGTCCGCCAACTCCTCGTAAAGGGGGACTCTCAACTCATCATCAAGCAGGTCCGCGGAGAATGTAGCTGCAACGAGCCTAGACTCGCAGCTTACCTCCTCCATATGAGGAAGCTAGAGAAGGATTTCACGACCCTAGAACTTCAACATGTTCCCCGAGCCGACAACTCAGCGACAGATGACCTCTCCTAGAGGGCATCAACTCAGGCACCCGTGCCCGAGGGTGCCTTCAAAAGACGGCTGCTGAGACCCACCGCCCACCCGGCCGGACTGGACGAAGGGGGCGAGATTGGCACCTCGAAGCCGGCGGTCCCGGTGGCGTCCCAAGACCCACCAAAGGCTGTGTGCGCTCTGGGGGACTCCGCTGACCCTTTAGCACCACAGTCAGCAACTCAGAGCGGTCCCGATGCATGGATCTCCGAGATCCGGGACTACCTGAAGGAAAATATCCTTCCTGAAGACCATGTCTCCGCCGAGCGCATAGTGCGGTTGGCTAAGCGATACACGATGGTAGAAGGGGGTCTCTACCGTCGTGGCGCCATCGGCATTCTCATGCGGTGCATCACCCAGGAAGAGGGTCATGAGTTACTCACGGAGATCCATGGAGGGGAGTGCGGAAGTCATTCTTCATCCCGCACGCTGGTCGGTAAGGCCTTCCGGTATGGTTTTTATTGGCCAACTGCCCTCCAGGATGCGGCCGAGCTAGTAAAGTCCTGTGAAGCATGCCAGTACCACGCGAAGTAGATACACACACCAGCTCAGGCTCTGCAAATGATCCCGCCCTCCTGCCCGTTCGCCGTATGGGGGGTGGATATCCTGGGACCATTTCCTAGGGCTGTCGGCGGGTACCAGTACCTCTTTGTCGCCATTGACAAGTTCACCAAGTGGCCGGAAGCCACCCCTGTAGTCAGCATCACCCAGGGCGCTACTGTCGCTTTCCTTAAGTCGATCGTCTGCAGATTCGGGGTCCCAAGTCGTATCATTACAGACAATGGGACCCAGTTTACAAGCCAGGTCTTCCAGGAGTACTGTGAAGGCATCGGCACCCGGCTCTGCTTCGCATCCGTGGCCCACCCCAGGAGCAACGGACAAGTGGAGAGAGCAAATGCAGAGATCCTAAGGGGACTCAAGACGCATACCTATGACTGCTTAAAGAAGCATGGCGCAAATTGGGTCAGCGAGCTGCCCTCCATGCTATGGGGGAACCGAACCACACCCAGCCGAGCCACCGGGGAGACCCCATTCTTCCTGGTCTACAGGGCCAAAGCCTGCCTTCCCCCAGAAATCATTATGGGCTCCCCGCGGGCCCAGTCGTTCGATGAGTCTGCGCAGGAACAGTGTCACACCCGGATTTTAGGGGTCCAAAACCCGGGCGCGAACATAATCACCAGGTGTGCTGGGACCAAGTCTCACACATATGATGAATCATGGCACATGATCGAATGTCACATCTTTACTATATAATAGGAGTTCTGTACAAAATAAATAATTACATTATAAGGAGACAACGGTCCAGCAACCCAAAGTTGACTCGGAGACGACGACCTAGACCTCTCACGAACTCGCCACAACATCCTCCATGCGCCTCATCATGTGGTACCTGTTCTTGACCTGTGGGGGGTGTGAGACAGCAAGAGTGAGCTCACATACGTTCATCGCTCAATAAATTGTGGGGAATAATGTGCATGAACTCGCCAAAGGTGGGAGCTCACGTGAAGTGTAAGGCTTACCCACTACACGGCGGTTGATCTTTAGTGACCCATATTTGGGACCGACGGTTGGTCGCTAAAAGGTATGGACCGACGGTTGGTCGCTAAATGTGTTTATAGCGACGGTCTGTGGGTCGCTAAAAGTCTAGAAATTTAACGACTTATGGTCGGTCGCTATAGAGGTAACTGTGTAACTGATGGTGGGTCGCTATAGGGGTATGTGATTTTTATGTTTCTTATTTACTCACCAAAGCCCATCTAAAGGCCTACTAAACAAACAAACGAACCATATTCCACGCGCGCAGCCGCCGTCACTTCTCCCATGGCCGCCCCCTCCCTCAGCCGTGGAGGGTGTCGCCGCCACCTCACCCTTGGTGCTCGCCGAGCTCGCCCTTAGCCCTGTCGTGCCCCTGCGCTCGGTCCTCATTGGTTCCGGGGGAGGTGACGGAGCGGCGGCGGAAGAATTATCCCCGTCACCGTCTATCTCCTCTTGGCTCTCGCCGTCTCGCGCCATCGAACACCCGCCTTCCAGGGCGAGCAGACGTTGCCGGGCTCGTCTCCGGTGTTCGGCGTTGGAGTGGTACCGATCTTGATTCCCACTAGAAATTTTCTCTTACCCACCGCTCAAGCTACTCTCAGCCTTATCCCCACTAAAAATAATTTTGGTTTAATTATTATGAATTTTAGGGTTATTTAAAATATGATTTTGAATTTAGAAAAAAAGAAATAGAAAAAAAGAAAAAAAACTAACCTAACTAACCCTTGGCCCATTAGGCCCATGAGCCGGCCGCCCCCTGCCCCTTCCCTAACCCTAAGCCGCCGCCCCTGGCTCCTAGCAGCCGCTGCCATCCCTTCTCCCTCTCCCTCCGGTGTTCGCCCGTCAATGGAAGGTCGACCTCCCATGCCATCCTCGCCACGCTCCCCGCCATCCCCTTCCATCGGTACACGATGGCATCAAGATGGTCGCCCTTGCCTGCCCCATCAAATTCCGAGCGGATCCATGCTTACCCATCAATAATCCGGCCCAAACCTCGCAACCCCGCACCCACTGCCTCGTCGAGCCGGCAACGACGACAGAGCACGAGGATCCGAACGCCTAGCATTCCAGCGCCTGCGCCTGCTGCCTCGCTAATGCACGTGGAGATCTGCCCCTCCCCAGGTCACGAGGAGACATGCCCCGTCACGCTTAGCTCGGGTAGGTGCATCGCAACCACCTTATGTTCGGATCCTCATGAGCAGTTTCTGTCTAAGGGGTAAGGCCTGATCTGTGTTTGTGATCTTAATTTGTGTTTGTGATCTTGGGGATTTCTGGTTTTCCATTGATGATTCAGAAGTGGTGTGCATGATGGAGTCTCTTGCATAGTTGTTTCTGAGTATCTATGTATCTAAGTAAATAGTTGGTGTATCTTGCATAGTTGTTTGTGTACATGTTTTGCCTGCAATCACCGTGTTACCTTCTGTTTCTTTGTGTTTAATGCAACTGGTTACCAATATATAGCTTGTGGAATGATTCATCAGTTTCTTAAGGCTTTGTTTCGTAGGGAACATAAGAAAGAAGGATGATGTTTGGAGGGCTTTCCGTGGAGTGGACTATGTTTTCCACCTTGCTCCTTATGGCATGTCAGGAAGGAAATGTTGTAGACTGAGAGATCTAACAAGGTCAATATCAATGGGACCTCCAATGTACTGAACGCTTGCCATGAGCAAGGTGTCAGAAGGCTTGTGTATATTAGCACATACAACGTGGTATTTGGAGGAAAGCTGATTGTCAACGGGAATGATTTGTTGCCTTATCTTCTAATTGAAGACCATGTTGATGCTTATGAGCACAACAAATCAGTTGATGAACAACTGGTACTGAAGAGTAATGGGCGGCCAGCTAAGTAAGTTTACCCTTCTTCTTTGCTAGGCTCCAGTACATTTAAAAATATGGCAAATATGCTCAGTTTTCTTTTATGTGGATCATGTGGTCCTCCAAAACGACAGTTATTAGAAAGAAATTGTTTAGGCTAATGCTACCTTTTAGTGATGCTAACAAAAGTATATTATAACAATTAAGATTTTTGCATATCAATGTATTTTACTATATTGATTCCGTAGCAATGCATGGGTATATACCTATATAATAGCATATAAGAATGCTAAAATAGTATCTTAAAAGCATCATTTTTACATATATAATTTTAGCTGAGTGGCACTGTTTTGTTCTTATTATTGACAACTCTGAAACATATTACAAATTCAAAATCCTACAAACTGTATCGAGTGTCTTGTCCTGTGCCACATCATGGAATTGCTTTGCTTAATTTTTCCTATTTGGTAACCAGGCTTACAAAACAAGCCATATATTAATCAGAGTTATTGTGCAAGGCATCTTAATTTTTCTGTTCAGTGTCAGTAGAGTACCATGATTGGGTGATTGCATCAGCCTTTTTGATATTTTATTATGGGGTAATGGAATACAAACGCTGCTCTCTAACTGAAATTGTTGTTGAGTTGTATATGCTTGGATGGAACAAAATAAAAATTCTCTTTGGACAAGAATGACGTCCATACCATGTTAATCATTGGCCATGGCTTATCTTGGACCTTAATCTTCTGATCCAATGTTTCCTGATTCGTTGATTGCATAGATATGTAAATGTTGGACTGCTGGAAGTGGCCATCTTCCCCCAAAAATATAAAAAAGAGGATGTTTTTATCTTGGATGCATCACTAAAAGATGACGTCCATACCATGTTTTTATCTTCCCCTTGATTATCATTATGATTTGATATTTTCTCAAGTTATTTGACAAACGAGCTACTTAGGGTGGTTGTTTCATTTCATGTATAAAGTTGGATATCTAACAGAAAAGGCCGAGTCCAGTGACCAATGGCAGATAAGTTCATTATGTTTGCTAAACCGCTAACATAATTCTCAAAGTAGCAAATAAGTTCATAGTTACTGTGGTGACCAATGGCCGAGTCCAGTGATAATAATCATCTAAATGTAAGACCCTTTTTCAAAAGCTTGTGGTGCGCTTGTTTCTCCGTTCTGAATTTATAACTCTTTTTTCCACTCTTCATTCCAGTTTCCTGGTTGGTAGGAGGTTTCATATCATCTCATACTTGTGATTCATCAGATAAAACTTGAAAAGAAAAGGCCATACTCGCTGGAGAGGATTTTCAACACCCTTAGGTCTGGCTCTCGGAAGACACAGGTGGTACGCAGTACATCAACCGCAAATCAGAATCAGCATATTTCCAGAACTATCAAAACGGCGCCAAACCTCAGCAAGAACGGTCAAATGAGTTCATTGAGTGGATGCTTCAGACAGGATCTATAGCATGGATCATAATCTGGATTGTCCTTAAGTTTTTATTGTGCTAGGGGAACATAAGAAAGTATGTAGAGCAAAATGAGAGGAGCTGTTGTTACCCTCAATTCTTTGTGATTATTGTGCTAGAGTGATGTAGTTGTTGGCTTTTGAACAATAGCTGGAGTGATATGAAACATTAGTGATCTAGTTGTGAATGATATTATAATTGTGATGCTTTTGTGAATATATAATTGTGGTGCTTTTGTGTTTATGTGATGGATCTATGATTGTGGTATACTGATTAACTGTGTATGTCTTTATGATTTGTGTATAAAAATCTGTGATTTATGGTGCTTAATTAAATGTATATTATTATTAATAAAAACTGTAAAAAGGGTGACTTTCTGTTGGTTGCTAAATGTATAGTATGGCAACTTACGGTTGGTTGCTAAATCTATAGTACAGCAACCCACGATTGGTCGCTAAATATACAATATTAGCAACGGACGGTCGGTCGCTAAAAAGATGTCGGTCGCTAAAGCCTTTAGCGACGACACTTACAGCGACCATCCTTATGGGTCGCTAAAGGTTTTTAGCGACCAACCGTAGGTCGCTGAAGGCCGTTTTAGCAACCAACCGTAGGTCGCTGTAGGTGAACCGTTGTGTAGTGACCAAAGAGGATGGTTAGAGCTGAGCATTGCTTTTAAAGTTGGTCTAAATTTTATTAGCAATTACTAAGTATAAGTAAATACCAAACCCAATTAAGTAGTAGAACAAAAGTAACAACATCACCTGCGATGCAATGCATATGACAAATTGAATTTAGTTCCATAAATTAATCATGTGAGGGTCCGAGCTGCTCATGACCGTGAGCACGGCTAGTATACCAGTTTTACACTCTGTAGAGGTTGCACATCTTTACCCACAAGTCATGTTACCCATCTGCCAAGGGATCGTGACTTCCCATACACCTCTACCGAGGAGGCGAGGCAGGGTAACACTACGAGGCCTTTACAAAGTTCCACTAGCTTCAGAAAACCCGCTACAGTTTATAGGAAGCTCCAATGCAGGGTTCTTGCCTGACCGCCATCGCAGCAAAATCAACCAAGGACCTCCCTACACTGACCACTCCCCTACTGCCTTGCCCCTTTCGGGTAAGGTAGTCCTCCACTAGCTTTCCTAATTAATCAGCCAAGGGCGTCCATAAACCCTTGTGGTAGCACTGTTTTCCCGGGTGGTCGCTCCATGTTCCAATTAACATAATGATCTTATCATGAACAGTGATAATAAACAGATAATAAAAGTGTGATCATGAATAATGTATCTTCATACCCAAAACCACATAAAGCACTAGCAAGTACTACCCAAAAAGTTCAGTGGTAAACAAGGTATAAAGATAATCAAACTAGGGTAACCTATTGGGTCCCATCAAAATTAACCTATGCAGATCATTATGATTAATTAGAACATGAGTGGGTAAAAAGAAGTGATCAAGGGCACAACTTGCCTGGCACTTGAGATTTCAGGTACCAACTTGCTCTTCAGATGACATGTGTCCTCACTGCTAAATGTAGCAATACATACAAACATGTATAGGCAAAATTAACATCACACCAAGCATAATAATAAACTACATAATAATAATCTACGCGAAGCTAAGAGATCGTGGGATCGAGAACTACTAAGATCGGAGACATGGATTTTAAGTTATGAATTACTAATGATTTTATATATTTTGTACAATACTAAATAGGATATAGAATTTAATGTGACTTTCATGTGAAAGCAGTGGTATTATGTGATAAACAATAATATTATAGAATTATAGAAACTGGAATGGGTAAATTTGGACTTAGTATGGATTTTCTATGAATTATACAAGTTTTACAATTATTTTTATACTCAAAATCAATTCTAAATCTATTTTTCCTGTTTTATTTTAATTCCTAGACTGCGCCTCAAATACAGGAAAGCATAGGGGCCCCGGCGCTAAATAACTAAGACACAGAGCACAGTGCAATGGACTGCGGGTTGGTTTCCTAGTAACCCGAGGGCTCTTTTACAAAATTGAATAGCCGAAAGGGTATTGTGCTATTTGGGCCGTTGGATCTAAAGCACATGGCGCAGATTAGATTGATCCCTTAAGCGAATCGGTACGAAGTGGTAACCTTCCGATCAGGGAGCAACGCTCCAGATTTTACGAAGAACGACCCACACATCTGGGATCCAAGGGACGCGAATCACCAAGCCGAATCACTGCATCCCTTCTAATCTCCATCGTCCGTTCACGATCGAACGACAGGGAGCCTTTCTTCCTCCCTCAGCTGCCAGGCGCGACGACGCTCCTGCGTCCCTTTCTCTCTCTCCTATCTCTCACTCTGTTCTCTCGTCTAACCTCACCCCGGCCATGAAGCCCGCAGGCCAGGGAGCCCAGAAATTCAGATGCTCCAACGAAACTCCATATATTCTACTGTCGCGCAAAAGGGATGGTAGGGAGGACCCCATGGGGATTTCTCACCCTTAATGGAGGCAGCAACAGGGGAAGAAATCTGGCGAGCGATTCCCATGGTCCGAAGCTTCTTCGTCGAATTGGGGTCTCCCAAAGCCGCACCACATGCCCACCCATCCTTGGCCACCTCCTGAAGTCCTAACGGCACCAAGAAGACGGGCACCAGGGTGACATCCAGGACATATTCATTCTCGCCCTCTCTGCTTCTTCGATGTTGCGCACATGGCGGTCCTTCGAACACCACCAGTCACCGATTGGGGCCTGAGCAACGATGACGAGTTCCACCACGATTCTTGTCACACCCGGGTTTCGGGGCACCAAGACCCGGGCGCGAACATAATCACCAGGTGTGCTGGGACCAAGTCTCACACATATGATGAATCATGGCACAGGATCGAATGTCACATCTTTACTATATAATCGGAGTTTTGTACAAAATAAATAAATAATTACATTATATGGAGACAACGGTCCAGCAACCCAAAGTTGACTGGGAGACGGCGACCTAGACCTCTCATGAACTCGTCACAGCATCCTCCAAGCGCCTCATCCTGCGGTACCTGTTCTTGACCTGTGGGGGGGGTGTGAGACAGCAAGAGTGAGCTCACATACGTTCATCGCTCAACAAGTTGTGGGGAATAATGTGTATGAACTCGCCAAAGGTGGGAGCTCACGTGAAGTGTAAGGCTTACCAAAGAGGATGGTTAGAGCTGAGCATTGCTTTTAAAGTTGGTCAAAATTTTATTAGCAATTACTAAGTATAAGTAAATACCAACCCAATTAAGTAGTAGAACAGAAGTAACAACATCACCTGCGATGCAATGCATATGACAAATTGAATTTAGTTCCATAAATTAATCATCAGAGAGTCCTGAGCTGCTCATGACCGTGAGCTCGGCTAGTATACCAGTTTTACACTCTGCAGAGGTGGTACCCTTTACCCACAAGTCATGTTACCCATCTGCCAAGGGATCGCAACTTCCCATACACCTCTACCGAGGAGGCGAGGCGGGGTAACACTACGAGGCCTTTACAAAGTTCCACTAGCTTCAGAAAATCTGCTACAGTTTATAGGAAGCTCCAATGCAGGGTTCTTGCCTGACCGCCATCGTAGCAAAATCAAGCAAGGACCTCCCGACACTGACCACTCCCCTACTGCCCTTGCCCCTTTCGGGTAAGGTAGTCCTCCACTAGCTTTCCTAATTAATCAGCCAAGGGCGTCCATAAACCCTTATGGTGGCACGTGTTTCTCAAGTTAAGCTCTATGTTCCAATTAACATTAATGATCTTGACATGAACATAAATAGAATAACAAAATAATTGGAACATAGATATGATAAATAATTATCCCAAATCCATGTAAAGCAATAGCAAACTACCCAAGTGATTCAGGGGTAAACAAGGTAATGAGATAACCAATCTAGGGTAACCTATTGGGTCCCATCAAAATTAACCTATGCATGAATAAATGATATAAAAGAACATTATTGGGTAAAAAGTGGTCAAGGGAACAACTTGCCTGGGACTTGAGATTCCAGGTACCAACTTGCTCTTCAGATGACACGTGTCCTCACTGCTAAACGTAGCAATACAACCAAACATGGTATATGCAAAATTAACAGCACACCAAACATAAGCATAAACTGTGTAATAATATTCTACGCTGCGTAACGAGATCGTAGGAACAAGAATTACTAAATTCGGAGTTACGGTTACCAAGTTATGGATTTCTGAAGTTATTTAGCACCTAGAACAGATTAATTCAAATGAACCATTTTAATTTAAGTTTCATGGCTAAACAGTGTTACTAGTTTATAGACAATATTAAAACAAAATTAGTGCCACTGGAATGAATCAATTTGGAGTTAAATTCATCAAGTTATGAATTTTCTAAGTTTATCATATTTATTTTTATCCTGAAAATCATTTTAGATTTTATTTCCTGAAATTCCCAGACTCTGGACGGCGGCCACTATTTTCCAAAAACTCGGGGGCTAACACGTGAAATCCCCCAGACACAGAGAACTCCGCACAGGATGGTGGGTTTATTATAACAAAACCGAGGGGCTCCATTGTAAACTTTCCAGGCCGAAGGGGTATCGGACGACCCTGGCCGACCGATCGCGCACCAACTGCCCAGATCTACTCACGCGAAGGGGTGAACTCCACTTCTAATCCCAGCCCTTAACCCCACGATCCACGGTTCCAAACAATCTGGCCGAAACGGTATGCGACGCTTAATCCTAGCCGCCCATTTTTTTGGATCGACGGCAACCGCGCCATCGCCATCCATCATCCCTAGCTGAACGCCCAACCGCGGCGGCACAGAGCCCCCCATGGCAAGCCGCGCCGACGAGTACCCCGACCAGGCGCCCAGGCGATCCAATTCGCGTGCAATTAGTTTCTACAAGATCTACCGGAGGATGCGAATCGATTGAGGGAGATCTCACCGGTGGTGGCGTTGCATAGGAGCAGAACGTCGACAAGCAGAGCTTCGCGGCGGCGCTGGAACTCCAGCGACCAATTCTCGGCTCGCCCGTTGACAATCCCCCCCGACGCGACTATGAAGACTTGCAGGGACCTCCTGCGAAGTGCCCCGACCCTCTTCTCTCTCCTCCACCCTACCTTGTCTCAGATTTTGGTCTACGGTGATGGCTTCCAGCACAACAATGGCACTCTTACTGTGTGGTTCTTCAGAGTCGATCTCGATGCCGTACGGGATTGTTGAATCGCAGAGCACCACAGCCGGTATTTAAAGGCGCAAGGAGATAGGATTGAGGCCCACGAATCCTAACCACCATGATCCGATCGCAACAACCTACCGCAATACCCGATCGAGCTCGGTCACGGTAGAAGATAGAGCTGTCCAATATGGCCCACACGTCAGTGGCTTTGAGTGGATGACGATGCGGACCCCACGCAATAGAAGAAACTGGAGCTGGCGGCTAGGGTTTTGGGGCTGGTGCGGGGTGGGAAATTGGGCTGGCGGGGTGCAGTACGGCCCAGGCGCAAGGGGATCTTTCTTCTTCCTTTTTTTTGTTCTCTATTTTCCATTCCCAAATCAATTCAAATGCAGTTTTAAATTACAAATTTATTTAGAATGCATAGTTCAAGAACTCCAGCATGAATATAATTTGTTTAATTAATTTATTTATTATATTATTTAATCAAATGCTTTCAAATATAAAATTCATACACACTAACACATAGAATGGGTATTTTAAGAAATGTAATCGCTAATATAAAATTCTTTAGAGAATAATTATAAATATTCCTTTCAACCAAGAGGTAACAAATTCATATAGAGATTCTTTTATTAGGAACGTGTTTGTTTTAGGTGATGTTGTTTCAAATGTAAGAAAATTTTATTGGAAGGCATTCTAATATCAAAATCTTTGGAGAACTTTTACTAAACCTTCAAAGTAAGATTTTTGGGGTGTTACAAATCCTACCCCCCTTAACAAAAATTTCGTTCTCAATATTTGTAAGAAAAGGGTTACAACGAGATTGGTTTGTAATCTATATTTTAGTGTCTAAGTGGTTTTAGTACCAAAAGATTTTTTTTCCAAGTCTACAACCCCAATTGGCAGGTGATTAGGGAAACATGGGTGTATATATGTATGTCTACTTTATTATGTAGGACAGAAGATGTCTTTAAAGCATAGATAGGTTCGGGTAAGAAAGTGTAGGGTAAGGAAAGACTCCATCCAAGATTTGTGGATCTTGATTCATCTGATGATCTAGCTTGATCTTTGAAGGATTGAGTTGGGGCTGAAGACCAGATTTGGCTTGACTCTTATCCTTCCTTAACACGGTTGATCCTTTCTTCCTCGAGCTTTGGTGTCTTCATCCGTGTTTGTGACAAGATGGGTAGAGGGTTCAATAGCTATATGCTAGATGCAATTAGTTATGTAACCTGTTTTGTAGGTCAAGTTGTTGGGTAGGGTCGAGTTGATCTAAGATCTCAAACTTGTTTATAGGAGCAGGGTCTAATGTATTCCACCAGGATTGACTATCTTGTTAGGTAACTTATTTTAGGTTGGATCATAGTAGATTAGATAGGATCTAGATTAGATTGGAATAACTAGATAAGATCTATTTATTTAGGCTAGATCAAGGTTGTTATTGTAGAATGGGATATGTATGCCTATTAGAACAAGATAAATCCATAAGGATAAGGTAGAAGTTGAATCCTTTGAGGTCAGTTAGATCTATTAGGATGACATAAGGTCTTTTCAAGATGAATATCTTTTAAGATAAGATGGATCTATGAGTGTAGGATAGAATCTTTAAGATGAGATGGATATTGTTAGACTAGATACTTTAATGAGGGATAATCTAGTTTGTCTAGTTAGTTTTATAAGCATTATGTATATGCAGATGTGATTGTGGACATTACTCCACAACTCATTACACTCAATCAAAGATCCAAATCAAACAAGTATCATAAGAACAAACACTCAAGCGTATAGATACTTATAAAAATAGTTTTTTTTGCTCCTAGGAGTAGGTATCCTATTCCCAAAGGTCACTTTAGGCACTGGATTTCAAAGTGTGAAATTCACATTTGTCTTTAGAAAGAAAAAGAATAATCAGAGTAAAGCGGAATTAGATGAGAAAACATTAAGAAAAGTTTAGAGAGAATCAGAGTAGCAGAGGTAAGTAAATAATGGTTGTCCAGTTCTATCTAGGTTTTGTCCTACAGTCAACATTCCTCTGATACCACTTCTGTCACACCCGGGTTTCGGGGCACCAAGACTCGGGCGCGAACATAATCACCAGGTGTGCTGGGCCAAGTCTCACACATATGATGAATCATGGCACAGGATTGAATGTCACATCTTTACTATATAATCTGAGTTTTGTACAAAACAAATAAATAATTACATTATATGGAGACAACGGTCCAGCAACCCAAAGTTGACTGGGAGACGACGACCTAGACCTCTCACGAACTCGTCACAGCATCCTCCAAGCGCCTCATCCTGCGGTACCTGTTCTTGACCTGTGGGGGGGGTGTGAGACAGCAAGAGTGAGCTCACATACGTTCATCGCTCAACAAGTTGTGGGGAATAATGTGTATGAACTCGCCAAAGGTGGGAGCTCACGTGAAGTGTAAGGCTTGCCAAAGAGGATGGTTAGAGCTGAGCATTGCTTTTAAAGTTGGTCAAAATTTTATTAGCAATTACTAAGTATAAGTAAATACCAACCCAACTAAGTAGTAGAACAGAAGTAACAACATCACCTGCGATGCAATGCATATGACAAATTTAATTTAGTTCCATAAATTAATCATCAGAGAGTCCTGAGCTGCTCATGACCGTGAGCTCGGCTAGTATACCAGTTTTACACTCTGCAGAGGTGGTACCCTTTACCCACAAGTCATGTTACCCATCTGCCAAGGGATCACGACTTCCCATACACCTCTACCGAGGAGGCGAGGCAGGGCAACACTACGAGGCCTTTACAAAGTTCCACTAGCTTCAGAAAACTCGGTACAGTTTATAGGAAGCTCCAATGCAGGGTTCTTGCCTGACCGCCATCGCAGCAAAATCAAGCAAGGACCTCCCTACACTGACCATCCCCTACTGCCCTTGCCCCTTTCGGGTAAGGTAGTCCTCCACTAGCTTTCCTAATTAATCAGCCAAGGGCGTCCATAAACCCTTGTGGTGGCACGTGTTTCTCAAGTTAAGCTCTATGTTCCAATTAACATTAATGATCTTGACATGAACATAAATAGAATAACAAAATAATTGGAACATAGATATGATAAATAATTATCCCAAATCCATGTAAAGCAATAGCAAACTACCCAAGTGATTCAGGGGTAAACAAGGTAATGAGATAACCAATCTAGGGTAACCTATTGGGTCCCATCAAAATTAACCTATGCATGAATAAATGATATTAAAGAACATTATTGGGTAAAAAGTGGTCAAGGGCACAACTTGCCTAGGACTTGAGATTCCAGGTACCAACTTGCTCTTCAGATGACACGTGTCCTCACTGCTAAACGTAGCAATACAGCCAAACATGGTATAGGCAAAATTAACAGCACACCAAACATAAGCATAAACTGTGTAATAATATTCTACGATGCATAACGAGATCGTAGGAACAAGAATTACTAAATTCGGAGTTACGGTTACCAAGTTATGGATTTCTGAAGTTATTTAGCACCTAGAACAGATTAATTCAAATGAACCATTTTAATTAAAGTTTCATGGCTAAACAGTGTTACTAGTTGATAGACAATATTAAAACAAAATTAGTGCCACTGGAATGAATCAATTTGGAGTTAAATTCATCAAGTTATGAATTTTCTAAGTTTATCATATTTATTTTTATCCTGAAAAACATTTTAGATTTTATTTCCTGAAATTCCCAGACTCTGGACGGCGGCCACTATTTTCCGAAAACTCGGGGGCTAACACGTGAAATCCCCAAGACACAGAGAACTCCGCACAGGATGGTGGGTTTATTATAACAAAACCGAGGGGCTCCATTGTAAACTTTCCAGGCCGAAGGGGTATCGGACGACCCTGGCCGACCGATCGCGCACCAACCGCCCAGATCTGCTCACGCGAAGGGGTGAACTCCACTTCTAATCCCAGCCCTTAACCCCACGATCCACGGTTCCAAACAATCTGGCCGAAACGGTATGCGGCACTTAATCCTAGCCGCCCATTTTTTTGGATCGACGGCAACCGCGCCATCGCCATCCATCATCCCTAGCTGAACGCCCAGCCGCGGTGGCACAGAGCCCCCCCATGGCAAGCCGCGCCGACGAGTACCCCGACCAGGCGCCCAGGCGATCCAATTCGTGTGCAATTAGTTTCTACAAGATCTACCGGAGGATGCGAATCGATTGAGGGAGATCTCACCGGTGGTGGCGTTGCATAGGAGCCGGACGTCGACAAGCAGAGCTTCGCGGCAGCGCAGGAACTCCAGCGACCAATTCTCGGCTCGCCCGTTGACAATCCCCCCCGACGCGACTATGAAGACTTGCAGGGACCTCCTGCGAAGTGCCCCGACCCTCTTCTCTCTCCTCCACCCTACCTTCTCTCAGATTTTGGTCTACGGTGATGGCTTCCAGCACAACAATGGCGCTCTTACTGTGTGGTTCTTCGGAGTCGATCTCGATGCCATACGGGATTGTTGAATCGCAGAGCACCACAGCCGGTATTTAAAGGCGCAAGGAGATAGGATTGAGGCCCACGAATCCTAACCACCATGATCCGATCGCAACAACCTACCGCAATACCC
Source organism: Zea mays (assembly GCF_902167145.1). Lineage (NCBI taxonomy): Eukaryota > Viridiplantae > Streptophyta > Magnoliopsida > Poales > Poaceae > Zea > Zea mays. Next base: position 107,159,078 of record NC_050102.1, read on the forward strand.
GATCGAGCTCGGTCACGGTAGAAGATAGAGCTGTCCAATATGGCCCACACGTCAGTGGCTTTGAGTGGATGACGATGCGGACCCCACGCAATAGAAGAAACTGGAGCTGGCGGCTAGGGTTTTGGGCCTGGTGCAGGGTGGGAAATTGGGCCGGCGGGGTGCATTACGGCCCAGGCGCAAGGGGATCTTTCTTCTTCCTTTTTTTGTTCTCTATTTTCCATTCCCAAATCAATTCAAATGCAGTTTTAAATTACAAATTTATTTAGAATGCATAGTTCAAGAACTCCAGCATGAATATAATTTGTTTAATTAATTTATTTATTATATTATTTAATCAAATGCTTTCAAATATAAAATTCATACACACTAACACATAGAATGGGTATTTTAAGAAATGTAATCTCTAATATAAAATTCTTTAGAGAATAATTATAAATATTCCTTTCAACCAAGGGGTAACAAATTCATATAGAGATTCTTTTATTAGGAACGTGTTTGTTTTAGGTGATGTTGTTTCAAATGTAAGAAAATTTTATTGGAAGGCATTCTAATATCAAAATCTTTGGTGAACTTTTACTAAACCTTCAAAGTAAGATTTTTGGGGTGTTACAATTCTACTACGGCCTCACGCCCGCCCGAAGCCGCACGGGATGGACGAGGGAGTCGTGGCGAATAGATTTTTATAGGCCCTGGCGGAGTCCGAGTCGAAGCACAACGGTAGCGGAAATCGTGTGGTTTGTTGGCGCGGTAAGTGCGGCGAGCAGGGATGCAGTGCCGCGGATCCCGGCCAGAGAAGCACGACGAATTTGGCGGGTTTGTTTTGATCCGCACGGGAGTTGTTGGGGGAGAAGATCTCGGCGTTTTCTGTTGGGTCGTGGCGGAGGTGATGAAGCTGACCAATGGGTCCCACACGACGGTGACACTGCGCAAAAACGCGTGGGAAACACCAGTTGGGCCGCGCAAAGGGAAATGGGCAGTGGGCCGAATAGGGCGTTTGCGACCCAGTTAGGTTATTTCCCATTTTCTTTTATTTTTATTTTCTATTTTCTTTTATTTACAATTCTTTTGAATCCAAATTTTGAATGTAATCTCAAGTGCAAATTTAAACTCATTTAAACTATGCATATTGGTCATACCAAATTATGAGGATGTTATTTAATTATAATATTATTTTATATTGGATATTATTTCCCCCTTTCCTCTAATCTTCTTCTCCTCATTATTATTTTATCTTTGTTCATATCATTATTATTTTAAATGCACAAACAAAAATCCAAGATTATGCCACGGTTTATTTTTTGTCTTAGTGGAGTTTTACTCATTTTTAATCATGATTGACACATTTGATGATAGATAGAGATGCACACACATACATAAACGAATGTAATTTCTCCTTTTTGATTTTCTTAAGAAGTGGGTATTACAAATCCTACCCCCTTAAAAATAATCTCGTCCTCGAGATTTGTAAGGAAAGGAATACAAAACGATTGGCTTGTAATTCAACTTTTAGTCTATAATTGTTTCAAATATCCAGAGTATTTTATAGTCAATAGTGGGTGATTAGGAGAGCATGGGTATGTATATGTATGTCCACTTTATTATGTAGGATAGAAGATGTCTTTAGAGCATAGATAGGTTTGGTTATGAAAGGGTAGGGCTAGGAAAGACTCTATCCAAGATTGTGGATCTTGATTACTTTTGAAGATCTAGCTTGAATCTTATCCTTCCTTGATTTGATGAGCTCGATCATCTTCGATCTTCGTTCTTGAAGTCTTTATCCGAATTAGGGACATGTAGTTAGGATAACCTGTAGGTAAGGACAGATGGTTAACAGGCTGGTAGCATAAGATAAGTGTATTATGGCAACATCTAGGATGGGAGGGATGGTCACCATGAATATGCTGGTAAGTTATTTGTTCATGGGTGGTTTGGTCTGATGTACTAATTTAAGTTAAAACATGGCCAACAGGGTCTAATCTATTTCACTAGTATTAACTAGTCCGTTAAGTAACTCACTTTAGATTGGACCATATTAGATTAGATGGGATCTAGATTAGATTGGAGTGACTAGATTAGACTAGATAATATCTAATTACTTTGGATTAGATCATGATTGTTATTCTAGAGTGGGATAAATATGCTAATTAGGGCATGATGAATCCATAAAGATAAGGTAGAATCTTTTGAGATAAGATGGATCTATGGGTGTAGAATATGAATATTTTAAGATGAGATGAATATTGTTAGGCTAGATACTTTAATGAGGGATAATCTAGTTTATCTAGTTATTTTATAAACACTATCCTTTATGCCTAGATATATATGCAGATGTAATTGTGGATATTACTCCACAACTCATCACACTCAATCAAAGATCCAAATCAAACAAATATCATAAGAACAAACACTCAAGCGCATAGATACCTATAAAAATAGTTTTATTTTTTTGTTCCTAAGAGTAGGTATCCTATTCCTAAAGGTCACTTTAGGCACAGGATCTTAAAGTGTGAAATCCACATGTGTCTTTAGAAGAAAAAGGTACAAATAATCAGAGTAAAGCGGAAATAGATGAGAAAAGATTAAGAAAAGTTTTGGAAAGAATCAGAGTAGTAAAGGTAAGCAGACAATGGTTATTGTAACACCCGGCTTTAAGGGGCAAAGCCAGGTGCATCTCATACATGCGCCAAGAAGACAACATATACAATAACAGAGTGTATAGAGATAAATGTCACAATAACATCAGAGTATTTATTACATAGCGGAAGACTTATTACAAAGTAAAAGAATAAATATAAAACGAACTAAGGATCGTCGGCGCAAATGTCAACTGAGAATCGCCACCTAGATCAGATCATACTCCTCGCCTTGTGGCTCCTCCTGAACCACCTGTTCTTCTCCTGTGGGGGGGGTGTGAGACAGCAAGAGTGAGCTCACATACGTTCATCGCTCAACAAGTTGTGGGGAATAATGTGGCATGAACTCACCAAAGGTGGGAGTTCATGAAGTGTAAGGCTGATCAACAAAATAGAGGCTGAGGCTGAGCATTGCTTTTATAAGTTGGTCAAAATTTTATTAGCAATTACTAAGTGTAAGTAAATACCAAACCTTAATAATAATAAATAAAGTAATAGTAAAATAATCCCAAATGCGATGCAAATGTCCAATTAAATTTAAGTTCCATAAATTAATCATGTGAGGGTCCGAGCCGCTCATGACCGTGAGCACGGCTAGTATACTAGTTTTACACTCTGCAGAGGTTGCACATCTTTACCCATAAGTCATGTTACCCATCTGCCAAGAGATGGCCAATCCCATACACCTCTACCGAGGAGGCGAGGCAGGGTAACACTACGAGGCCTTTACAAAGTTCCACTAGCTTCAGAAATCCCGCTACAGTTTATAGGAAGCTCCAGTGCAGGGTTCTTGTCTGACCGCCATCGCAGCAAAATCAACCCAAGGACCTCCCTACACTGACCACTCCCCTACTGCCCTTGCCCCTTTCGGGTAAGGAAGACCTCCACTAGCTTTCCTAGTTAATCAGCCAAGGGCGTCCCATTAAACCCTTGTGGTAGCACTATTTTCCCGGGTGGTCGCTCCATGTTCCCATTAATTTAATGATCTTAACATGAACAGTAATAATAACAAGATAATAACAGAATAATCATGTGTAGTGTAACTCCATACCCAATCCACATAAAGCAATAGCAAGTACTACCCAAAAATATTTCAGGGGTGAACAAGGTATAGAGGTAATCAAAACTGGGGTAACATAAAGGCTCCCATCAAAATTAACCTATGCAGATCATTATAATTAATAAGAACATGGCTGGGAAAAGTAAGTGATCAAGGGCACAACTTGCCTTCAATGAGCTCCTGCTCAGCTACTTCTACTTGTTGAACCTCAGAATCCACAGTGGCTTGCTCGTCTACTCGCATCAACACAATACATACATAGTATAGCATAAATTAACATCACACCAAACATATAAATAAGATATACAGTAAAAATCTACACATTAAAATGAGATCATATGAACTGGAGTCACTAAATTTGGAGTTATAGAATTCAAGTTATGAATTTCTTAAGGTTTAATGTGCTTGAAATAGGATTAAATGATAAATTAATTTTTCTTACTGTTTTCATGTAGAAACAGAGACTCTAGATGATGGAGAATAAAATTACAAAATTTTAGGAACTGGAATGGAGTGATTTGGACTAAAAATGGATTTTCTATGCATTTTACAAGTTTCTATATTTGTTTTTGTATTAAAAACGAATTTCTATAATTAATTCTCTGTTTTTAATCATCTCAGGACTGGGCGTCTATTTTCAAAAAGATCAGGGGCTAAACCAGAGTTTTCCCCAAGACACAGATCACAACTACGTGGACTGCGGGTTGAATCTCAATAAACCCAGGGGTTCTTTAATAAAAAGCCGAGGCCGAAGGGGGTATTAACGATTCCTAGCCGTCCGATCTGATTCCAGCGCACCGGATTAGATTTAACCTATTATGAAACGGTACGCCTCGATGACCACAGGATCTAGATCCTACGGTTTAGATCTAATGAACGCTGGAGCCATTCCCCGCCACTGGATACTCATCCAACGGCCGCTATATGCCCTGGCCGAAGCGTTATTTGGTTTTCTAATCCCGACCATCCAACAGAGGATCGACGGTCGAGATCGCGCGCACCAATCTACAGCGAACACGGCGGCGATGGCGCACTGGTTCCGCGGCGGATAGCTCGCCGGCGGCACGCAATCCGGCTAATCACTACCCCATACCCAAAATTGGACAGCTCTACACAACGATACCGACATGGTGAAGGTAGGAGTGGAGTTCTTGCCTGCGATTCTGGATCGCGTAGACGTGACCACGAGCGCGGCGGATCCGAAGCGGTGATGAAGCTCCGATGAAGAATTCGCCGGCGTATATCGCTCCCAACCCGATGACGGTGCACGCACACCTTCCCTGGGTCCTGGCGACGCTATTAGACCGAAAACCCAGGGCGGGGCGCAAGCACAGTGGAGGTTTTGCCGTCGGCGGCCGCGAGGTGGCTCCCAGCACCGTTCCCCAACCTCTACGGTGGTGTTTCGCGAGAGTCAGACGGGAGAGGGATTAGGCGAACCCGGCGTGGGGCATCCTATAAAGACGCGGTCGTGGCCAGAGCACCTCAACGAACCACGCGAAGTCCGCGCTCCGCGCGCTCCGCCATGCGCGGAAATCCATTGACGCGGGTAGAACTGACCACCAGGGTCCACGGATCAGAGAAAGCGCAAGAGAGAGAGTCGTCGCCAGGTGGGACCGAGCGGGCCGAAGGGCGGCCCCGCGATGGTAGGAGGTTCCGCACGCCCGGGGCGCCGCGCGCGCAGGAGTCAACTGGGCCGCGCGGTGGAGATGCGGGGGAGAAGGATCTGACGAGCGGGACCCACTAGCAGAGATGCCACTGCGCGTGCGAGGTGAGACCGACACGCGGGACCCACTGTCGGCGCACCCATAAACTCGGTGGAGCGGGCTGGCGCGAGGGTAACACTTGGTGGGCCGAAATGGAGCACCAAGGCCCAGGTAGGTTCTTTTCCTTTTCTTTTTATTTTTCTATCTTTTCCTTATTTCAGATTTCAATTTGAATTCAAATGTCGTTTGAAGTTCATGCTTAAGTGAATTGCTCAAGTTCAAGCACCATTAAGAACAGGTGCATTTATTTATTTTATAAATCCTTTCCTTATATTCATATAGTATTTCTCTCTTCCCTTTCTAATTTTAACCCTAGGTTCGAATTGGGGTTGATTCCACATTCCAAGTCATTCTTTTGTTTCCACTATTATTGTTATTGTTATTTGAATGCACAAGCAAAAAAAATATCCAACATGACGTATATATATATATATTTATCATTTGTTTTAATTAATCACTTTTTTATATATATATGGTCTTTTTATGATGCAAATAAGGCACATAAAATGAGGAGATATCTCTATTATTCATTGTGTACAACTTGGAGTATTACAAATCCTACCCCCCTTAAAAATAATCTCGTCCTCGAGATTTAAGAAGATCTAGGGAAAAGGTGTGGAAAATCTATGCGAAGCTCTTTTTCTCTCTCACAAGTAGCTTCATCTTCTCCATGATGGCTCCATTGTACTTTGCACATTTTTATAACCTTATTTCTTGTAACTCGAGTCAAAGTGTTAAGAATCATGATTGGATACTCCGTGTAAGTCAAATCACCCTGAACACTGAGCTCTTCTATTGGTAATTGTTCCTCATGAACACGGAGACACTTCTTAAGTTGAGACACATGAAATACATTATGCACATTAGATAGATTATCAGGTAGCTCGAGTTGATAGGCCATCTCTCCAACTCGCCTAAAAACTCTGAATGGTCCAATAAAACGAGGGGACAATTTGCCCTTGACTTTAAATCTCTTCATTCCACGAAGTGGTGACACCTTGAGGTACACATGATCACCTTCCTCAAACTTCGGTGGTCTCCTTCTATTATCAGCGTAGCTCTTTTGCCTGGTCTGAGCTACTCTCAAGTTCTCCCTGATTATACAGACTTGTTCTTCTGCCTCTTGAATAAGTTCAGGTCCAAAGAACTGGCTTCCTCTAGTCTGATCCCAATATAGAGGAGCCCTGCATTTCCTGTCATACCGAGTCTCGAACAGTGACATCTTTTGGACTGGCCTGTTAACTATTATATGAGAACTCAACATAAAGTAGACTCTTGTCCCAACTACTACCATGCTGAAGGGCACAAGCTCTCAACATGTCCTCCAATACTTGATTAGTCCTTTCAGTTTGTCCATCAGTCTGAGGATGGTAGGCCAAACTAAAATTCAACTTCGTATCTATATTCTCATGAAAACTTTTCCAAAATCTGGAGGTAAACTGTGATCCTCTATCCAAAATGATCTTCTTCGGTACACCGTGTAGAGACATAGTCCGAGCCACATATAACTCTGCCAATTGAGATCCCTTATAAGTAGTCTTGACCAGAATGAAATGAGCCACTTTGGTCAGTCTATCCACAATAACCCATATAGAATCATATCCTTTCGAGGTGCGTGGCAATCCAGTCATGAAGTCCATAGCAATCTTTTCCCACTTCCATTCGGGTATCTTTAATAGGTATAATAGTCCAACTGGTCTTTGGTGTACGACCCTAACTCTTTGGCACACTTCGCACATAGCCACATGTGCAGCCACATCTCTCTTCAATCCATACCACCAATATTTTTTTGCTTCAAATCCTGATACATCTTAGTACTCCCAGGGTGAATAGAATAAACTGAATCATGTGCCTCCTTCAATATGGTTTCTCGAAGACTATCAATATCGGGAACACAGATCCGATTCTTGAACCATATCGTGCCTTGCTCATCTTCCGTGAATTCCGAACCTCGACCTTCAGTAATCAGATCCTTAATCTCTTGTATTTTAGCATCACCAATGTGTCCGTCTGCGGATTTCTTGCTCCAAGGTAGGTTCCACATCAATAATAACTCCTTTAGTGTGAGCAACTATCCCCAGGTTAAGTCTTCTGAAATCCTCAACAATCTCATCGGGTAGCTGGGCAACAACAGCTGAATGATCGTGCTCCTTTTGACTCAAGACATCTACAACCAAATTCGCCTTGCCCGGGTAATAGTGAATTTCCAAATCATAATCCTTAATAAGCTCCAACCAACGGCGTTGCCTCAGGTTGAGATCCTTCTGAGTGAATATATACTTCAAACTCTTATGGTCCGTGTACACTTGGCACTTAGTTCCCATAATGTAGTGTCTCCAAATCTTAAGTGCATGCACAACGGCAGCCAATTCCAAGTCATGAGTGGGGTAGTTCAGTTCATGCTTCCGCAACTGACGAGATGCATAGGAAATCACATGTCCTTCTTGCATGAGCACACATCCAAGTCCTTGGCCACATGCATCACAATAAATGTCAAATCCCTTCTGCAGATCTGGCATAATCAATACTGGTGGCGACATTAGTCTCTCCTTCAATTGATCAAAGCTTTCTTGGCACTTCTCATCCCACTCGAATTCTCTTCCTTTCTCCAAAAGCGAGGTCATAGGCTTAGCAATCTTAGAAAATCCTTCAATAAATCTCCAATAATATCCTGCAAGTCCCAAGAAACTTCGGTCCTCCGTAACCGTAGTGGGTATGCTCCACACCACTATCTCCTTGACTTTAGCAGGATCCACTGATATCCCTCCATTAGAAATGATATGTCCAAGAAATGGCACCTCGCTAATCCAAAACTCGCATTTACCGTACTTGGTGTAGAGTTGATTATCTTAAAGCTTCTGTAGTACCAATCACATATGTTCCTCATGATCACTATCACTCTTGGAATAAATAAAAATATCGTCCATGAAAACCACGACGAATCTGTCCAGATCATGCACCTTATTCTTCAGATCCATAAAATAGGTTGGTGCATTAGTTGGTCCAAATGACATAACGGTAAACTCATATAAACCATATCGGGTCGAGAAATTCGTCTTGGGAATATCCGATGGCCTAATCTTCATTTGATGGTAACCCGATCGGAGATCAATCTTCGAGAATACCCTTGCACCTCTCATCCGATCAAATAAATCCTCAATGCTGGGTAACGGGTACTTGTTCTTCACGATAACATCATTAAGGGACCTATAATCCACACACATCCTTTGCGATCCATCCTTCTTCTGTACAAACAGTACTGGTGCTCCCCCAAGGTGAGGAACTCGGACGTATGTACCCAGCCTCTTGTAATTCCGTTAATTGCTTCTTCAGTCCCTTTAACTCTTCTACAGACATCCTGTATGGTCGTTTAGAAATAGGAGTCGTCCCAGGTAAGAGATCAATGACCAACTCAACATCCATATCTGGTGGCACCCCTAATAACCCCTCTGGAAAGACATCCGGAAGATCTCTAACTGCACGGATGTTGTCACCCACAAACTTCTCATCTTCTAAGAATGTTGTTAGACTGATGGTGGTAGTTACTGCAACTTCAACTTCAAATCTTTGTCCTGGTGAGTTCTACGGTTCCCTTAGCACAGTGTATATACTGCCTTTGCCTTTCTTAACCATGACATACCAAGGATCACGTCTATAGTGCTCTCTTCTAACACTATAGGGGTAGTTCATCTGGGTTAGAAATACAGGGTAAGAAAGAAAGGATTGTAGACAAGGTAGTGATTACGAAGCATGTTACTTTGGGGGATTTATTAGCTAAGTGTGTCACCTACTAAAGCTAATTCATTACCTTATGGTGGTACATGCTAAGATGTCTGTCTATACTATTTCAATCAATCAAAGAAGCAAATCATGCATTGATCATCAGAACAATCAACCAACATTTTTAAATATAGAAAATAGTTTTGATTTTGTCTTAGGTTTCCTATCTCTTAAAAATGTCATAGGGGTAGGGATTCCAAGGTGTGAAATCCATCTTGTCTTAGAGTAGAAAAGGTAAGAATGATCAAAGTAGAACAGTAGAAGGTGAGACAGGATCAAGATAAGTGTAGAATGAATCAGAATGAGATAAGTAGGTAAGGGTTCTATCCATTTCTATCTAGGTTTCGTCCTACAGTCAACATTTCCTCTGATACCACTTCTGTAACACCCGGCTTTAAGGGGCAAAGCCAGGTGCATCTCATACATGCGCCAAGAAGACAACATATACAATAACAGAGTGTATAGAGATAAATGTCACAATAACATCAGAGTATTTATTACATAGCGGAAGACTTATTACAAAGTAAAAGAATAAATATAAAACGAACTAAGGATCGTCGGCGCAAATGTCAACTGAGAATCGCCACCTAGATCAGATCATACTCCTCGCCTTGTGGCTCCTCCTGAACCACCTGTTCTTCTCCTGTGGGGGGGTGTGAGACAGCAAGAGTGAGCTCACATACGTTCATCGCTCAACAAGTTGTGGGGAATAATGTGGCATGAACTCACCAAAGGTGGGAGTTCATGAAGTGTAAGGCTGATCAACAAAATAGAGGCTGAGGCTGAGCATTGCTTTTATAAGTTGGTCAAAATTTTATTAGCAATTACTAAGTGTAAGTAAATACCAAACCTTAATAATAATAAATAAAGTAATAGTAAAATAATCCCAAATGCGATGCAAATGTCCAATTAAATTTAAGTTCCATAAATTAATCATGTGAGGGTCCGAGCCGCTCATGACCGTGAGCACGGCTAGTATACTAGTTTTACACTCTGCAGAGGTTGCACATCTTTACCCACAAGTCATGTTACCCATCTGCCAAGAGATGGCCAATCCCATACACCTCTACCGAGGAGGCGAGGCAGGGTAACACTACGAGGCCTTTACAAAGTTCCACTAGCTTCAGAAATCCCGCTACAGTTTATAGGAAGCTCCAGTGCAGGGTTCTTGTCTGACCGCCATCGCAGCAAAATCAACCCAAGGACCTCCCTACACTGACCACTCCCCTACTGCCCTTGCCCCTTTCGGGTAAGGAAGACCTCCACTAGCTTTCCTAGTTAATCAGCCAAGGGCGTCCCATTAAACCCTTGTGGTAGCACTGTTTTCCCGGGTGGTCGCTCCATGTTCCCATTAATTTAATGATCTTAACATGAACAGTAATAATAACAAGATAATAACAGAATAATCATGTGTAGTGTAACTCCATACCCAATCCACATAAAGCAATAGCAAGTACTACCCAAAAATATTTCAGGGGTGAACAAGGTATAGAGGTAATCAAAACTGGGGTAACATAAAGGCTCCCATCAAAATTAACCTATGCAGATCATTATAATTAATAAGAACATGGCTGGGAAAAGTAAGTGATCAAGGGCACAACTTGCCTTCAATGAGCTCCTGCTCAGCTACTTCTACTTGTTGAACCTCAGAATCCACAGTGGCTTGCTCGTCTACTCGCATCAACACAATACATACATAGTATAGCATAAATTAACATCACACCAAACATATAAATAAGATATACAGTAAAAATCTACACATTAAAATGAGATCATATGAACTGGAGTCACTAAATTTGGAGTTATAGAATTCAAGTTATGAATTTCTTAAGGTTTAATGTGCTTGAAATAGGATTAAATGATAAATTAATTTTTCTTACTGTTTTCATGTAGAAACAGAGACTCTAGATGATGGAGAATAAAATTACAAAATTTTAGGAACTGGAATGGAGTGATTTGGACTAAAAATGGATTTTCTATGCATTTTACAAGTTTCTATATTTGTTTTTGTATTAAAAACGAATTTCTATAATTAATTCTCTGTTTTTAATCATCTCAGGACTGGGCGTCTATTTTCAAAAAGATCAGGGGCTAAACCAGAGTTTTCCCCAAGACACAGATCACAACTACGTGGACTGCGGGTTGAATCTCAATAAACCCAGGGGTTCTTTAATAAAAAGCCGAGGCCGAAGGGGGTATTAACGATTCCTAGCCGTCCGATCTGATTCCAGCGCACCGGATTAGATTTAACCTATTATGAAACGGTACGCCTCGATGACCACAGGATCTAGATCCTACGGTTTAGATCTAATGAACGCTGGAGCCATTCCCCGCCACTGGATACTCATCCAACGGCCGCTATATGCCCTGGCCGAAGCGTTATTTGGTTTTCTAATCCCGACCATCCAACAGAGGATCGACGGCCGAGATCGCGCGCACCAATCTACAGCGAACACGGCGGCGATGGCGCACTGGTTCCGCGGCGGATAGCTCGCCGGCGGCACGCAATCCGGCTAATCACTACCCCATACCCAAAATTGGACAGCTCTACACAACGATACCGACATGGTGAAGGTAGGAGTGGAGTTCTTGCCTGCGATTCTGGATCGCGTAGACGTGACCACGGGCGCGGCGGATCCGAAGCGGTGATGAAGCTCCGGTGAAGAATTCGCCGGCGTATATCGCTCCCAACCCGATGCCGGTGCACGCACACCTTCCCTGGGTCCTGGCGACGCTATTAGACCGAAAACCCAGGGCGGGGCGCAAGCACAGTGGAGGTTTTGCCGTCGGCGGCCGCGAGGTGGCTCCCAGCACCGTTCCCCAACCTCTACGGTGGTGTTTCGCGAGAGTCAGACGGGAGAGGGATTAGGCGAACCCGGCGTGGGGCATCCTATAAAGACGCGGTCGTGGCCAGAGCACCTCAACGAACCACGCGAAGTCCGCGCTCCGCGCGCTCCGCCATGCGCGGAAATCCATTGACGCGGGTAGAACTGACCACCAGGGTCCACGGATCAGAGAAAGCGCAAGAGAGAGAGTCGCCGCCAGGTGGGACCGAGCGGGCCGAAGGGCGGCCCCGCGATGGTAGGAGGTTCCGCACGCCCGGGGCGCCGCGCGCGCAGGAGTCAACTGGGCCGCGCGGTGGAGATGCGGGGGAGAAGGATCTGACGAGCGGGACCCACTAGCAGAGATGCCACTGCGCGTGCGAGGTGAGACCGACACGCGGGACCCACTGTCGGCGCACCCATAAACTCGGTGGAGCGGGCTGGCGCGAGGGTAACACTTGGTGGGCCGAAATGGAGCACCAAGGCCCAGGTAGGTTCTTTTCCTTTTCTTTTTATTTTTCTATCTTTTCCTTATTTCAGATTTCAATTTGAATTCAAATGTCGTTTGAAGTTCATGCTTAAGTGAATTGCTCAAGTTCAAGCACCATTAAGAACAGGTGCATTTATTTATTTTATAAATCCTTTCCTTATATTCATATAGTATTTCTCTCTTCCCTTTCTAATTTTAACCCTAGGTTCGAATTGGGGTTGATTCCACATTCCAAGTCATTCTTTTGTTTCCACTATTATTGTTATTGTTATTTGAATGCACAAGCAAAAAAAATATCCAACATGACGTATATATATATATATATATATCATTTGTTTTAATTAATCACTTTTTTATATATATATGGTCTTTTTATGATGCAAATAAGGCACATAAAATGAGGAGATATCTCTATTATTCATTGTGTACAACTTGGAGTATTACAGTTATCCAGTTCTATCTAGGTTACGTCCTACAGCCAACATTCCTCTGATACCACTTCTGTCACACCCGGATTTTAGGGGTCCAAAACCCGGACGCGAACATAATCACCAGGTGTGCTGGGACCAAGTCTCACATATATGATGAATCATGGCACATGATCGATCGTCACATCTTTACTATATAATAGGAGTTCTATACAAAATAAATAATTACATTATAAGGAGACAACGGTCCAGCAACCCAAAGTTGACTGGGAGACGACGACCTAGACCTCTCACGAACTCGCCACAACATCCTCCATGCGCCTCATCATGTGGTACCTGTTCTTGACCTGTGGGGGGTGTGAGACAGCAAGAGTGAGCTCACATACGTTCATCGCTCAACAAGTTGTGGGGAATAATGTGCATGAACTCGCCAAAGGTGGGAGCTCACGTGAAGTGTAAGGCTTACCAAAGAGGATGGTTAGAGATGAGCATTGCTTTTAAAGTTGGTCAAAATTTTATTAGCCATTACTAAGTATAAGTAAATACCAAACCCAATTAAGTAGTAGAACAAAAGTAACAACATCACCTGCGATGCAATGCATATGACAAATTGAATTTAGTTCCATAAATTAATCATGTGAGGGTACGAGCTGCTCATGACCGTGAGCACGGCTAGTATACCAGTTTTACACTCTGCAGAGGTTGCGCATCTTTACCCACAAGTCATGTTACCCATCTGCCAAGGGATCACGACTTCCCATACACCTCTACCGAGGAGGCGAGGCAGGGTAACACTACGAGGCCTTTACAAAGTTCCACTAGCTTCAGAAAACCCGCTACAGTTTATAGGAAGCTCCAATGCAGGGTTCTTGCCTGACCGCCATCGCAGCAAAATCAACCAAGGACCTCCCTACACTGACCACTCCCCTACTGCCCTTGCCCCTTTCGGGTAAGGTAGTCCTCCACTAGCTTTCCTAATTAATCAGCCAAGGACGTCCATAAACCCTTGTGGTAGCACTGTTTTCCCGGGTGGTCGCTCCATGTTCCAATTAACATAATGATCTTATCATGAACAGTGATAATAAACAAATAATAAAAGTGTGATCATGAATAATGTATCTTCATACCCAAAACCACATAAAGCACTAGCAAGTACTACCCAAAAAGTTCAGTGGTAAACAAGGTATAAAGATAATCAAACTAGGGTAACCTATTGAGTCCCATCAAAATTAACCTATGCAGATCATTATGATTAATTAGAACATGAGTGGGTAAAAAGAAGTGATCAAAGGCACAACTTGTCTGGCACTTGAGATTTCAGGTACCAACTTGCTCTTCAGATGACATGTGTCCTCACTGCTAAACGTAGCAATACATACTAACATGTATAGGCAAAATTAACATCACACCAAGCATAATAATAAACTACATAATAATAATCTACGCGAAGCTAAGAGATCGTGGGATCGAGAACTACTAAGATAGGAGACATGGATTTTAATTTATGAATTTCTAATGATTTTATATATTTTGTACAATACTAAATAGGATATAGAATTTAATGTGACTTTCATGTGAAAGCAGTGGTATTATGTGATAAACAATAATATTATAGAATTATAGAAACTAGAATGGGTAAATTTGGACTTAGTATGGATTTTCTATGAATTATACAAGTTTTACAATTATTTTTATACTCAAAATCAATTCTAAATCTATTTTTCCTGTTTTATTTTAATTCCTAGACTGCGCCTCAAATACAGGAAAGCATAGGGGCCCCGGCGCGAAATAACTAAGACACAGAGCACAGTGCAATGGACTGCGGGTTGGTTTCCTAGTAACCCGAGGGCTCTTTTACAAAATTGAATAGCCGAAAGGGTATCATGATATTTGGGCCGTTGGATCTAAAGCACATGGCGCAGATTAGATTGATCCCTTAAGCGAATCGGTACGAAGTGGTAACCTTCCGATCAGGGAGCAACGCTCCAGATTTTACGAAGAACGGCCCACACATCTGGGATCCAAGGGACGCGAATCACCAAGCCGAATCACTGCATCCCTTCTAATCTCCATCGTCCGTTCACGATCGAACGACAGGGAGCCTTTCTTCCTCCCTCAGCTGCCAGGCGCGACGACGCTCCTGCGTCCCTTTCTCTCTCTCCTATCTCTCACTCTGTTCTCTCGTCTAACCACACCCCGGCCATGAAGCCCGCCGGCCAGGGAGCCCAGAAATTTAGGTGCTCCAACGAAACTCCATATATTCTACTGTCGCGCAAAAGGGATGGTAGGGAGGACCCCATGGGTATTTCTCACCGGTAATGGAGGCAGCAACAGGGGAAGAAATCTGGCGAGCGATTCCCATGGTTCGAAGCTTCTTCGTCGAATTGGGGTCTGCCAAAGCCGCACCACATGCCCACCCATCCTTGGCCACCTCCTGAAGTCCTAACGGCACCAAGAAGACGGGCACCAGGGTGACATCCAGGACATATTCTTTCTCGCCCTCTCTGCTTCTTCGATGTTGCGCACATGGCGGTCCTTCGAACACCACCAATCACCGGTTGGGGCCTGAGCAACGATGACGAGTTCCACCACGATTCTACTACGGCCTCACGCCCGCCCGAAGCCGCAAGGGATGGACGAGGGAGTCGCGGCGAATAGATTTTTATAGGCCCTGGCGGAGTCCGAGTCGAAGCACAACGGTAGCGGAAATCGCGTGGTTTGTTGGCGCGGTAAGTGCGGCGAGCAGGGATGCAGTGCCGCAGATCCCAGCCAGAGAAGCACGACGAATTTGGCGGGTTTGTTTTGATCCGCACGGGAGTTGTTGGGGGAGAAGATCTCGGCGTTTTCTGTTGGGTCGTGGCGGAGGTGATGAAGCTGACCAATGGGTCCCACACGATGGTGACACTGCGCAAAAACGCGTGGGAAACACCAGTTGGGCCACGCAGAGGGAAATGGGCAGTGGGCCGAATAGGGCGTTTGCGGCCCAGTTAGGTTATTTCCCATTTTCTTTTGTTTTTATTTTCTATTTTCTTTTATTTACAATTCTTTTGAATCCAAATTTTGAATGTAATCTCAAGTGCAAATTTAAACTCATTTGAACTATGCATATTGGTCATACCAAATTATGAGGATGTTATTTAATTATAATATTATTTTATATTGGATATTATTTCCCCCTTTCCTCTAATCTTCTTCTCCTCATTATTATTTTATCTTTGTTCATATCATTATTATTTTAAATGCACAAACAAAAATCCAAGATTATGCCACGGTTTATTTTTTTGTCTTAGTGGAGTTTTACTCATTTTAATCATGATCAGGCACATGTGATGATAGATAGAGATGCACACACATACATAAATGAATGTAATTTCTCCTTTTTGATTTTCTTAAGAAGTTGGTATTACAAACAGCTACGGTGCGAGGACGTGGACTTCATCGACGAGCACAGTTGGCGAGCAGCAGTCCGAAATGCACGGTACAACCAGGCGCTCAGGCGCTACCACCAGCGGTTCGTGCATAGTAGGAAGTTTGAAGTCGGGGACCTGGTTCTAAGGCGAGTTCTGAACCGAGAAGGGCTCCACAAGCTCTCTCCCAGCTGGGAAGGACCCTTCAAGGTGACAGAAATATGCCGCCCCGGGTGCGTCCGCCTCGCCACAGATAACGGAGTACCTCTCTCCAACCCCTGGAATATAGAGCATCTCCGTAAGTTTTTCCCATAAAAACAGAATCGCGGGTTCGGCCTCTTTCCCTGTAGCTAAGAAGCGCATTTATATGCGCCAGCCGGAGAGGTCCGCCCTCAATACACCCGGTCTGTTGGCCTACACTCGTGTATATCCAGTTATAAGGAAGGGGCTCGACCCACAGAGCTATTTTTATGGTGGTTTTATTTCTGAATTTACAACCATTATTACTATCTCACCACCCAGGCAGTCTCCCTCCCTAGCTGGTAAAAATACCACAGAGCTGTTTTTACCAGCTAGCAGACCATATGGGTGCGCTGCTAAAAATACCTGGCCTAGGTCGTGTGCAGGTTGGGTCCCAATAGGGATTGCCCCTTGGGGGTCATGACACCAGTGCCACCTTAAGAATCCTGGCATCCGGCCCCGACATGTCGAGGCCATATCCCAGGGGGGCAAGTACCAGGGGAGAAGCTAGCAACATTGCACACAACAGAGAAAAAATGGCATGCAGATAAGTTGTAATGTCACCGACAAGTAGTACCTAAAGGGTATCTTACAAAATCAAAGACATATTGCAACCCGCTCCCCAGCGAAACCCTCGTTTTTCTCCATGTAGGCCTGGCTACTCATCGTCAGCAGGATCCCGCTGGAAGCGCCCGACCACCGCGTCCACAACATCCTGTACGCTCTCCCGGGCAGCATCTTCAGAGTCAGCCACCAGACCCGCAATAACTGGCCCCAAGGAGACAGTCGGGTCGTGGCTCCGGAAGCATGTCAAGACGTACTCGATAGCCGACCGACAAAGTTTGCTGCCCTCGGCCTCCAAGCGGGCGCCAAGAATCTGATCCAGACGTCGGAGGCGGTCAGCAGCGGAATCCAGTATCGGGAGCGCGTCGGAGATGGACGCCGGCCGCACCAATGCTGGGATGGGACTCATCCCCAATGGCACTAGCGCCATGCTTGCCTCGCCAGCCCAGGTGGCGATGCGCTGAGCTCCGGCGCGTTGCTCTGCCCGGAGGTCGTCAAGTGTCTTCCTCATCACCTCCACCACCTGGGAGCCCAGGGCCGTCTGCGTCGCCTGCGTTGCCCGGAACTGGCGGACCTGCTCCTCCAGTGTCCGCACTTTTCCCTCCAGACGCTTCCCTTTCTCCTCTACCTCGAGCTCAAGCTCATCCAGCAGCTTGTTCCGCCTTGCCCACATCTCCTCCCTGAAGGCGAGGTCCTCCTCCTGCCAAGTGAGGTCAGTTGTTCGTTTCACCAGGGAAGCTTCCCTCGCCTTGAGGTTTCCCTCAGCGCGAGCAATGTCACTGGCCTTGTCGGCAAGCTCTTGCTGCAGCTTCTGCAGCTTCGCCTCAGCCGCAGACTGCTTGTCTCGCTGTTTCTCCAACACTGCATTATAAGCTTTTCAGCTTATCGTGGAGCACTGTGACGACCTCCTCCTTTTGGTCTAGGTGTTCTTTCTTCTTGACCAAGCTTCTCTCCTTCGGGTTCACCTCCTCCTCTTGGTCAGACACCTTCCGGATGTCCTCGTTGAAGTACTCATGCTCCTGCTCAAGCTCGGCCCGTTCCGATGCGAATTGGCAGGACGCCGCCTTAGTGCGCCTCTCCAGTTGGGAACACCAATCGCCAAGGCGCTGGTGCTCGGTTTCGAGCGCCTCCCACTCTCGCCGGATAGCCGCCTCGGTTTCCTAGAGGGACTGGTGAGCGCGAGTCAGCACCTGAGGGAGGGGAGTCAGCGTCGCTCCAGGCTCGACACCAGACAGGAGTGGGCGCCCAAGAATAACCTCTGGACCCTACAGAGTTGGCAGAGGGACAGAGCCGGACGCACCCCCCACGCCTACCACCGACGATGCGTCCGGTGGTATCGCCGCTGTTGGGTCTGCAACAGCTGTTGGCGACGCCTCCACTTCTGGACCCCCAGCTGGAACTTGGGAACCCGAAGGCGTTGCCTCGACGGTGACAGGCGGATCCTAGGGGTCCGATGGTGCCACCTCAGCGCCAGCGTCATCCTGCACGGTGGGGGCAAACGCAACAGGAACCTCCTCGGCCGACGCCGATGGTGGGCTTGGCGCCGACGCTGATGGGGCTGCGGTAGCCATTGACGGATCGCCGACGACATTCCCAGCAGATGTATGCTGATGGGAACTAGACCCGCCGGCGGGCATGGCGGCCGACGAGGAAGGAGCATCCATGGTAGCCGCTGACGGATCGCCGGCAACGTCCCCAGCAGGCGTATGCCGATGGGAACCAGACCCCCCGACAGCATGGCGGCCGGCGGGGAAGGAACGTCCACGGATGCTGAAGAAGAGGAGGCCCTGACAGGCAAAGGGCGGATCAAAACCGTTTGACATAAAAGCTAAGCTCGAGCGAACATTGGGAGGGCCTAAGCTTACTTGGGACCGTGAACCTTCCAGTGGCCTTGGAAGCAGGGCACACGTTGTCGTTGTTGTTGCTGCTGCCGCCTCTGCTGCTGTTGCTGCCACTGCCCCCGCAGTGACAGCGGTCGGTCTGACACAGGCGGCGGTGGTCGTGGTATCTGATCTGAAGATGGTGGCGGCGGAGGGCTCGCGCCCCTCTGCCCGTCCTGGACCCGAGGTTCGGGCTCCTTAGCCCCACCAGCTGTCTTCTGACGCTTCTGGGGAGAGCCCGAATCTCGAGGTAGATCTGAAACAAAGGACCCATCGGCGCGGCGCAGTCGGTGTCGCCTTACTTCCTCCGACCTCCCGGCGGCGTCCGGGGAGGAGGAGCTGCTTGCGGGCCCCTTGCCCTTGTTCGAGGGACCGGGGACTACAGGAGGAACTTTGGGGGCCACATCAGCTGGCTAGGGGCCACCGACCGGTGCACCAAGAATGGATCCCCCGGTGGGGATCCCGACCACCGGTCTGGCGGACCGCCACACCACTCTCATCAAGGGTCGGCAGTTGGGCCAGCACCGCTGACCGCAACCCTGGATAGTCGCAGAACGGCGAAATGCCCTGGGGAGGCATCAAGGATTCGGGGATGAAGGCCTCACCAGTGATCCCCCTCACCAGAATTTCCAACTCCTCCCAGGTTAGATCAGTCCCAGGCCCGCGCTGGATCCTACTAATGTCGCTGGGGCCAGTAAACCAACAACACAGACGCGGCCTCCCCTGCAGCGGCATGACTCGGCGCTTCAGGAAATCCCCGAGTACGTGCATTGAGGTCAGGCCACCAACCG
This sequence comes from Zea mays, assembly GCF_902167145.1. Taxonomy (NCBI): domain Eukaryota; kingdom Viridiplantae; phylum Streptophyta; class Magnoliopsida; order Poales; family Poaceae; genus Zea; species Zea mays. Next base: position 107,178,936 of record NC_050102.1, read on the forward strand.
CCAGTTCCCTAATCCTGCCTAGGACAGGCTCGAACTCCGACACTAGGCATGGTTTTACCCTCCACTGCTTCCGCTCGAGGCTGGGCCCGTCACTCGGAAGGGTAAGGCGGTCGCTGACCTCAGCACTGGCGATCACCCAGTCACTTCGCTAGTTCTCCCACCTCGCACCGCCAAGGGAGGCGATGTAGGTCACTGTCGGATCTGTCCTTGACTAGAAGTAGTAGGCCCCGAGGTGATCTTTGCCCTTACCAGATCTCACCAGCATGAAAAACTAGCGGAAAAGGGAAGTGCAAGCCACCACACCACAAACATCTCACAGAAGTGGACAAAGATGGCCACCTGGAGGATGGAGTGGGGTGTGAGGTGCTGGAGTTGAAGCCCGAACTCCTTTAGCAGCAGCAGGAAGAACAGCGAAATCGGCAGCGCCAACCCGCAGAAGAGATAGGGAACGAAGAGCAAAAACTCCTCGGCGGCGAGATCGCCGAGGGGAGAAGTGCCGGCCCGGATCCTCTCGGCAAACGCAGGCATGCCTCATCCAAACAGGCGACACACTGAGTCAAGCGCCTCCTCGGTCTGGTAGCAATCGGGATGAACCAGCGTGGCCACAGCGACCATGGCGGTGAAAGACTGGGGAGCACGAGCGCAGAGAGGCGCAGAAGGCTTGGAGGCGAAAGGGCAGAGCAGTTGGGGAAAATGCGAAAGAGAAACCACTGCGCGCAGAAGACCCCCCTTTTTCAAGAAAGGGCTCCCCACGCACCCTGGAGAAATCCACCTGGCGCACACCTAGTGCCCGAACAACTCAGTCGCTGACAAAAGGGCCCGGACCCACGGGTCACGTGACTAAGGCGCTGGCCTCTGTGCGCAGGAAAGGCAAACCGCCGCTCTCGCTCCCACGTCTCCTCGGGGCCACCGCCGGAGGATATTCTCAACATAGGCGGGGCCAGCAGAGCACCCCACGCATGCGGGGCACGACCGAACCGCCATGCGTGGGGGCCACACGCCGGTCGACCGCGAAAACCGACACGACGGTTGGCGTAGCTAGTAGCGAGCTGGCAACATGCGCGCGCTGGGTTAGTGTGGTGCGCGCTAAGAAGATGCCTCGGCCACGCTATGCTTACGTAGGATACAGGTTTTGCCCCCACCTACAGGCTCGCACCCTCCCCTGAGGTGGGCCCGGGGGCCACTGTCGGTACCTCGAGACAGGGGGTACCCCCTTCTGCAGTATGAAGACGCTACACCCGTACGACACCCCCTGGTCACACGGGGAGCAACACCCAACCCCACCACATGGGGCAGGGCTAGGAGCACCATGTGGCAAGGAAAGGTAAGGCTCCCCGGGGTGCACTGATAGGTCCGGACCTCCACCGGACCCCTGTACAAACGGGTCTAGAGCTCCCAAGAGGGCGTGCCGGGTCCCTCGGGTAAGCCCCAGGTCCCCCCCGGGTAAAGACCGGGCCTTGGCAGGGTTCCGGGACCAGGAGGACCCCGTCATGAATAGGGGTCCGGGGCCGACACGTGTCCAGCCCTTGCCCTATGCTTCCCGCTCAGGCGGAGTCCCGCGGCTGCCGCATGGCTTGTGGCCCGTGACATAAGCCAACAGGGCCGAGCCTAACGTAAGGCCCATACAACCGTACAACCTCTGCATTTCTTGCGGAGAGGACGTGTCACACCCGTTTCCAAGGGGTAGAGCCAGGTGCATCGCATATGTGTGCCAGAATCTATTTCCACACATATGTTGACGTCACAAGTGTAATATATCAAAAGAACAATGCATAAAAGCGTAAATAACGATTATAATAACATATTACACTTCGAACATACATAATGTCTTAACCTTTATTCATCAAAGTACAGCGAAACAAGGACATCCATCCACAGGAAGATGACCGGGGGTATCACTAGACTAGCATCCATGGAGCTCAGCATCATAACTTCATCTGCAAACTTCTGATCAAAATTTAAGCAAGGGTGAGCTCACTTATGGTCGAGGCTCAGCAAGTGGGAGAAAATTAATGCAGGTATAACAAGGTGAGGCTGAGGTTGAGCAGTAAGCATTTTAGTTGGTCAACATTTTATTATCAACACCTGGTTACTAATAAATGTGAATCCCAAGTATTCCCATTAAACAAAGGTATAAGAGTATATCAAAAACACTTAAGTGAAACCACTTAAGCAAACCATTGGCAGATCGTCGGATCTCGATTTATTTCCATCTTCAAGTTCAATTATCATGCGAGGAGTCCAGGCTGCTCATAACCGTGAGCACGGCTGATATATCAGTTTTACACTCTGCAGAGGTGGTACAACTTTACCCATAAGCCGTGTATCCCCTCTAGCCTGGGTTGGCCAAAACCCGTAAACACTTCCGAGGTGAGTGGCTAGGGATCCACTATGAGGCTTTCACAAAATACACTTAATACGAAGCAACCCGCTAAGGTTTCTAAAGACGATGGTGGTGGCCCCCTGGGTGAGGTACCTTAGCCAAGAATACGTCCCCATGTTAACGTGGGCTGCCAACACCTACCGCTCCCCCTCTTGCCCATATTTCAGGTAAGGTTGTCAGGCACTAAGCATATAAAGCTAATTACCAAAGCCAGAGCCATTATAGCACTCGTGGTTGCACTGTTTTCCCGGGTGGTCACTCCATGTTCCAATTAATATGCAATAATCTTGTTTAACCATCGGGTTAACAACAATAATGTAAACTTACCATTTTGGAACATTAATATCATAAGCGGGAGTAACTGCATAAAGTTAAGTTGTAGCAATAGCATAGCTACGAAGGTAAAGTATAATTCCCAGGTTTGATAAAGGAATAAGGTTGGAAAGGTTATCTAAATAGGTAACCCGTCAAATTATGCATATATATCCAAAAGAATAAACTTTATTAAATGTATTGTTTGGGATCAAACAGAGTATGCAGAGAGAGAAGTCCACTTGCCTTGCTTATTGAAAACTTGAGGTTCTTCCACAGAATAGCACTTGATTCTCAACTATTAGATCAATCACTGAATATCACACAAACAAACAAGAAGAAACAAACACCACTCAATAACATACAACATTCACCATACGCAAAGCTAAAAGAAAACCTAACGAAAAGGGCGTTCGTTTTTCAAATACGTCGCAAGTCATGGTTATAATAAGAGGGTATTCTTTTAAAAATGTGTGATCTATATTTTATAAAATAAGACATGAGCTTAAAATGTCTTAATTAAACTATACAAATATTAGGTTCACTAATTTAATCTTTTATAAAACGTCATACGCGATACGTCTAGATTAAGGGTTTATAACACGATAAACACGTTATAACGATATTAAACATTTTTAACCTTTTAGAATAGCTATAAGTTATATATCTAAGGTTAATGAGTTATGAAACATATTATTAAATATTAATTGACGAGAAGCTAATATATAAGCCTAAACATGTTTTATATGGAAAGATAGTGAAACAAATAATTATCTTTATCTTTATTAAGAAAACACATGGCTTATTCTTTAGGAACAACTAAGTGATTCGTATATAAGGTGGACTAAATTCTATGAAATCATTAATCATGTCATAAATCTAGTTAAAAACAAATTTATTATAGGTTTGATTAATAAATTATGATAAAGGATATTTAATCTATTAATTATCTAAATGATCTAATTCATTAGAGAGGAAACTGTGTTGAACGATATTAATCTATCATTTTAGTTATGTGGGTGAATTAATATTATTAGAAATCCCTATATGACATACACATATTTAAATATAAAAATACTTGAATATAAATCTAAATCATAAAAAAATAATTATATAGTTGTTGATTTAGTACGTTTGATTAAGAAAAGGTGATCTACAATTCTTTTTAACTTCATATTTAGAACACTACGTATAAACTGATTAAGCATGATTCAAATAAATTATGGAAACTTAAGAATTGAAGGAAAATAGTAACTGAAATGTTTAATCACATTTTTATGAAGATAATTAATTTATAACTAATTTATTAGAACACCAAACGTTATTATTTTTTTATATAAAAAAAATAGCGCATGGACTAGATTGTTATGAACCGTAGTCTATAGGGGTAATCGTAAAATTGGAAGTATTGTTCTACCTTGATTTGGCGTGAGTTGGGCGAGTAGTGACTGAGCTTCGAGCCTTCGATGATGGAGAAGACTCACAATGATAGTGACCAAGACGGCGTAGTGCACCAGCATGAGTACGAAGACGACGTCGAGCAAGCACGGCAACGAGGGCTCGGTGTAGCGAAAGTCGACGACGGGGCAGAGGAGGCTCCGAGGAGGATTTCGACGAGCTGCTTCGCCGGCGGCGGGACTGAAATCGGCACGGAGGCGGCTGTGCGCGGCTAGACGCGAGAAGCACGGGAGAGGGTGAAAGGAGGCTGGGAAGGAGTTTGGCGAGAGCAGGCACGCGATTTATATCCGGGGAGGAGGAACGGGCGCTGGGATGGCACTAATGGAGAAGAAACTGTCGCCATTAACGGGGAAGAAACGGATGACTCTAATGGACAGGGATATGGACAGTAAAGAAGAGGAGAGGAGAGGGCGCGACAGTTGGGGAGGAGAACGGGACAGACGCGGTGCTGATGGTCTCCACTACGGGTTGGCGGCCGTGGGAGGCGAGGCGACATCCGTTGGTGGCTTCAACTGACGGCGGCGACAATTCAGTGCGCAGCAACGAACGGGAGAAGAGGCAGGTAGAAGAGATACGATGAATGGGGTTGGGCCCACCTGGAAGGGAGAGAGGTGAGGGAGAGAGCATATACGGGCGTGGGATTCGGTTTTTTTTGTTTTTCTTTAGATGCGTGCGTTCGTTTTTTTAGTTTCTTTTTATTTTATTTATTTATTTCGAAATTCAATTTTCCTTTTTTTAATTACTATTATTTATTTTTATTTTAGAATATATACAATTAATGTATTCCAAAAATTCATAAATTAACCAAAAATATTATTAACATGTAAAAAAAACATATCTTTCTCAAAAAGTTTCTAGCAACTTATTATATATATTTATTTAGAGAAAGAGACTCTGTCCAATAATTAAATCCAAATAACAAATTTATACATGAATACATTTAAAGATATTATCAACACTTTAAAGATACTTATTTCAACAACTCACTATTATTTTATAACATAAGATTTTCTCGCCTAATTAAATAAAAAAATAGATACACCAAACAAAATATAAGCCTCGGCATGAATGCTTCAAACACTTGATAAGATTTTACTACTCAAGAAATTGTTTAATTTTCTTATATCACCATTTCATTATTTTAGAAACAAAATTATTCTTCCTTTCAATTAAAAACTAATAAATTATCTGGATTGCTTTTAGGTGATGGATTTAGGGTGTTACAGGGCGCGCCTCCTGCCACCGCGTATACAGGCGACAAGCCCTCTCGACATTAAATGCGCCCTGTCCAATCTGTTGGCAGATGGCGTCAAGGTCACCCAGCAGACGGTGTGCCTGACCAGTCTGTTGGAGAACAATGCGTGCGTTCCGAGCAGCACACTGTACTCATCATCCCTTCTACAAGAAGCTTCCCCTGCACGCCGAGGATACAGAGATCTCGGGCATCAGGCGCAAGAAGATTGCCTCGGCAGCAGACATTAGTGGCTCCAAGCGCTATATTCTTGATATCCCTGGGCCCACATGTCGGGACCCAGCACCTTTGTGCATGCCCCCCTTCAGCTATAAAAGGGGAGGCATGTGACGTTACACACACACGCAATCTTAGATCACACCTTAGACTCGCAAGCTCATACAAGCTCACAAGCAATACATCCCACAGTGGAGTAGGCTATTACGCTCCGACGGCCCGAACCACTCTAAATCCTTGTGTGTTCTTGAGTTCTTCCCGTTCATTCCAACGATCAAGCAAAACGCCTAAGCCCCTCCTCATCTCAGGATTTAGGGCGGGTGCACTCCGCCACCCGGCCGGAGATTTACTCTCCGACAGGTATATCAAGGTCGGATTCTGAGCTAATGGTAACCTGAGCTCAGATCTATTTTTGAGAACACTCCGGCTCCTCTCAACTGATCAAACATATCTTTGATTCTAGGCAGAGGGTACTTGTTCTTGATAGTGACTACATTCAAGGATCTGTAGTCAATGCACATTTTCTTCGTACCATCCTTCTCCACGAACAAAACTGGAGCGGCCCAAGGCGAAGTACTTGGTCTGATGTAGCTGTCTCTAACAGTTCATCGATCTGCTTCTTGAGTTCCACCAATTCGGGTCCAAACACTCTATAGGCTCTCTTGGAAATAGGGGCGATGCCAGGTTCAAGCTCTATGGTAAACTCAACTTTACACTCGAGTGGCATGCCTGGTAAGTCCTCAGGAAACACGTCGGGGAACTCCGACACAACTCTGATAGCCTCAAGCAGGTTGGCCTCCTTACCATCTATAGACATATGGTGACTGGCTCCTACTTCTAGATCAGACATGAACAGTTCAGTTACTACTTCTTTCCCGGATGGGGATACTAACTTTACTGTCCTCTTGTCAAAGCTGACAGTTGCTTGGTTTCTGTACAACCAATTCATCCCTAGGATGACATCTAACCCTTGAGTACCCATTGCTACTAGGTTAGAGGGGATGTCTACCCCCCTTATTTCAATCCTTAGATTCGGGCACATCTTATCAGACCGAACATTTCCCCCAACTGAATTAACTCTTAGAGGCAGAATCATTGGTTCTACGGGGATGTTATGTGCTTCTACCCATGATGTAGAAACAAAAGAATGTGTGACACTAGTATCAAATAGTACTTTTGTTGGATGGGATTCGACTTAAAACATACCTACTGCCACATCTGGTGCATCCTAGATTGCTTCGGCCTCCAAGTGGTTCACCTTTCCACGGTTGTAGGCCTGGCCAATGTCACGAAACCTCCCAAGGTATTAGGCCCACCTACAAATGTCCTTGTCCTAAGGACCTCGAACAACCATGTAGATGCACATAATCACTCGACAAGTTAGATCATCTGTATCATCATCATATCGCCCAAGAGCGCTTCACCCATCACGCAGACATTACACACATAGCCGGAGTAAGGAAATAGCGGAAGCGGATTACAATAACATAATTTACATTCATAAAATATATAGAGAGTATTTTTTATAGTACCGAGTGTTATGAGTGCATAACTTATTATTACAAAACAGGGAGGTAAAACATCCTCCCACTAACACGTTCACTGGTTTGCCTCCTGCTTTGGTACCACCTTCGAGCAGAAACAGTAAAACTCCGTTGTTTCATCACCTACAACAACATGGGTTCGAAAACCCTGAGTATGGAGTGTACTTTCGCAAGTCTTACCCGATAAAGGAAAAGACTCTCAAGGATATGCTGGCTTGTGGGATTCAAGGTAAAGCTGATCAAGAATCAAAGACTCTGTTTGCAGAAATACTTACTAATAGTGGATCCTTAAAAATCCAGTTTTATTATCAGGTGAAGTCATTACCTGCATCTAGAGTTCTTTCTATCCTAGTTCAAGCACTTGGTCTACACTAGCCATCCTTTATCCCTCTTTGAGTTCACTAGAATGCTACATGTAAGTCGGTGACCAAGTCTTCATGTCCGAGAAGTAACGGTGATCCGAATCGATTAATACTCAGCTGATGATCTCCAACCACACGACATATGTAGCACTTAACCCTTGCATATGTCAACTCGCCCACGGGTTTCTCAAGACCAGAACGGGTTCACGCCAACCGAGAGCATAGATACACCACCATCCAGCCTCTTGCCATGGAGGGTACACGCTACTCTCACCATCTCTCCACTCACATTGCGTGGTGGCCTTTCTGGTATTGGTCCGACCGAGGCAAAGCTTACCCATGACGAGGCATGTGGCCAGTTAAAGGCTACTCGGTCAGCAGGTTCACATCGACATGGTCCTTAAGCGACTCAAACGGAGACACTACACTGAGACTTCCTTCTCGTGCAAGTCACCAGCCCGGTCTCATCTTTATCATTTATAACCCAAAGTTTGGTACCTATCAGAGGTACATCTTTTTCGATGTTGAACCCATCATGGCCATGATGGATTCACCATCAAGTCTTTTCTTTGAAAACTTCCCATCCCATATGAAGCTTCATTCTTGTTTAAAACAAAACATTTTGTTTTCTAAGGCAAGACTAAGGGTCTGTTTGGTTGGGCTGTGGCTGTGAAAAAAAGTTGCAGTGGACTGTGAGCTGTGGAAAAAGATGTTGTAGGCTGTGAGCTGTTAAAAAGCTAAAAACCGTTTGGTGGAAACCACCAAAAGTCATTAAAAGTTCTTCGATATATGTTTTCACAGTTCCATCCAAAAAGCCACTAAAAGCAGGTTCAGGGGTGCTTTCAGATTTGCACTGTGAGAAAGTCAGCTTTTAGAAAACGCTCCTTCCTGGATCCAGCCCTTTGGTTGGCTTTTGGCTTTTAGGGGGCAAAAGCCAAAGCCAAAAGTCAAACCAAACACACCCTAAGCATCAGAAAACTTTTAAGTAAAACAGGTATCAAGGAATGGTAATCAGTTCCAACGAAGGAAATGCAGCAATTGTTTATCACTCAACTCCTATCACCTAATGCATCATTTCAAGTGATAAAGAGTTTGAAATAACAAGCAAAGGATAAATGCACTAGGGCTTGCCTTGTGTTGTAGGAGGCTCATGGTCTGTCCCACATATATCAAAGTAGAAGTTGTTCTCGACAGGTGGAATTTCAGCTTGCGGGGCAACTTCTTCTTCGACTACTACTTCTTCTTCCTTTTCTATACATAACAATACATGTTGGGGACTTGTTCTCAAATGCTATGAATTAAGAACAAGGCAACACAAAAATAGGTTAATGGTTAATGCCCTTCGTCCTTCGAAGCATTATATCCCTAAGGATATAACGATCTTCGGACAAAGGTTATGAAGGACGTACCTTCATAATCACAGCATAAATCAATGAAAGACGAAGCATATGAAACATGGAAAATAACATGGATGGTCATATGACATCATAATATATCTTTTATTACATAATCATGAATGAATAAGAACAATATTGAATTACATTTGTACCTTTGGCTTGACAGAAGACAAAAGTACAAGCGTGATGCACAAGCGAGTACAAGTCAGCGTGAACAGTAAAGGGGTACTGTTCATCTATTTATAGGCACAAGTCGCAGCCTGTGCGAAATTACATTCATGTCCTTTACAACTAGTTAAAATCATGACACAAATTATCATGGGCCGATCGGTCTTTTCATCTTTAAGTCGGTGCAACCCTTCGTCTCAAGGCGTGTTGCTATGTCAAAGCTCCCTGGATGTTAGCTTCGGTGTTGCTTCTGTGTTGATCTTCCGAAGGTGTTTCTTCTTACAAGACCTTCAAGGACGAAGCAGACCCCCAACAGTAGCCCCTTCGCGGTGCTAGATCGTTTTTCGTAACGAGCTTGATCCGTGAAAAAAATTCTCCAAGGCTTCGGAGTGCCGAAGGTTCGAAAAACACCTTCTCTGAGCTCGTTGCCGAGAAACGATTAAAATATTCCGAACACGAGGTGGCCCACCATGTATCGGGTACGCGCGATCTGGCGATTCACCTCCCACGCGCCGAGTGGTCCACCGTTCAGTGGGTGCAGGTAACTGTGCAGCGGGTACGGGCGACTTGACGATTCACCTTCACACCTGCAGCACTATATAAACAGACGTGTAGGTGTGAAGTTACCACACCATTCATTGCCATTGCACTGTTGTGCTGCTGAAAAATTTAACCATAGCCGAAGCTTTTTCATCGCATTCTCGAGCAAAACATCGTTTTGCTTTAGCTTCGGCATAAGAGGGAGCTTCGTCAAAACTGTAAAAATCATCAACTTTGTAAGAACTGTAAGAGATTCAACATCAGATGGCCAGAGTATGTTCAACTGCGAGAGTGACCCGTGACGGAGAGGAGGCCGAAGCTACCGAGACTGCCCCGATCTCCGAAGTGATGAGACAATCGGGACAGGTTGTGACAGAGGAAGCCATTGAACAAGGTGCACCTGCTGCCGAAACTGAACAAGATGTTGAGGAAGAAATCGCTGATGAAGAAGAAGAAGATTATAACATTATGATCCCGTCGAAACCTAGCCACTTAGATTTTGGTAAATCTACCATTTCTGAAGCTGATATGCCCATGATGATAAAGCTGGGCTACTTCGGAGAAACTGAGAAGAAGCTGATTCGTTTTGCCGGGGAAGAAACCACTCCGACACCGAAAATGATGAGGTGGTAGTTTTCAAGAGTTTTTTCAGAGCGGGATTGCGGTTTCCCTTGAACGAGATGATTGGGGAAGTTTTGGATAATTACGAAATCTATCTTTATCAGCTGACCCCTAACGCTATCGTTAGGCTCAACGTCTTCATCTGGGCCCTACGAAGCCAAGGAATGGACCCGAATGCTGAAGCTTTTTGCCGAGTACATGAGCTTCACTACCAGACGAAGGCCAGAGAAGACGGACTGCATGAAAACTTTGGCTGTTACAACTTCGCTTACCGCAAGGATATGAAGGCCCCGGTGCTAAGCTACCACACCATGTGGCCAACCGGTTGGAAAAGTTAGTGGTTCTATGTCAAGGCCGATGAGAAGAAGAGGGAGAAGCTGAAGACGCTAGTACTGAGCCCGCTGAGCTTAAGCTTTGGGTTGACTAGGTCCCTGTGCCGCATGACATTGGGGTCACCATGCCAACAAGTTGTGGCAGAATTCAGGGTGGTAGCCGAGCATATCAGCAACCAGAGATCTAGTCCAAGAATATTTGGCTAACAAAACATCTCCGACTTTGAGCGAATTTAGCATGCTGAAGCTAAAAGGAACGAAGAAGGGACTTGAGCTTGTGCGACTTCCTTATCGGTTTAAATTTGAGAAACAATTTAAAGAACCTTGCCAAGAGTGGTTGGAAATGATTGAAACAGTATGTAATGAAGTGCTAAGAAATTACACCAAAAAAGAGGATCAACTGATGACTGCGGCCTTCGGCACCCGACCAAAGCGAAGGTTGAATCGGGTGATGGATGCCTTGAACTTTGAATACCCTGACTATGAACGATTAAGTAAGGGTGCCGAAGGGTCGAAGCGAAAAAGGGTTGTTAGTGTTATGAACAGACATGCTGCTAGGATGATAAAAGAAGATGAAAAAAATTTGAAAAAGAAAAAATCCAGCCCTGAGCCGAAGGTGACAGCCTCGAAGAAGAGGAAAACTGCAACTCCAGAGCTGAAGATGGCTGAGATAGGAGAGGGAGCTCCTTCGACACCTTCTGCTGCCGAAGTGGAAGAAACTTTAAAGGTAATGACCGAATCTTTACCTATCAAGCTGCTAAGTCCACTGGGGCCGCATCTGACGAAGCTTTTACAGAAGGAGGAACCTTCGACATTGAAGAAGGTGGTTGGGCCAAAAAGGCGAAGGATTGTTACTGTTATAGAAGCTATTGAAGAAATGCCACCGCCGGCCTCAGCGTCAAAAATAGCACCAGCTGCCGAATTTGCTGCCTCTGCCGAAGCTGCTCCACCCGAAGCTACACCTGTCGAAGCTGCAACTTCCGAAGCTACCAATTTAGAAAGCACATTCTCTAATATTGATAAAATGCTTTTGGATATGGCGGAAGAAGCTGCTGCAGCTGCCAAAGAAACCCTGGCCGCAGTGCCTGAAAAAGGGAAGGAAATCGCCGAAGATATTTCGGAGGAAAAAGGCTTCAATTTTCAAAATGTAATTGGACAAGAATTATCTAAGGCTGAAAAAGAGGAGCTGCAGGAGTATGCTATATCCTGTGGCTACCAGCCAGGAGCGATGCTCTTCGGCGGAATTAACGAAGAGAGCCTAGGATGCATTCGAGATCGAACTGGAGCAAAAATTATCAGCACTCTGTCGAAGAGTGTTGGTTTTCTGAAGCTTGAAGCGGACATCAGTCGCTACCAACGACAGCATATCGTCGGTAGTTTATTTTATTCCAATTTCAAGGTAAAATTTTTTCCTTAGCTTTTTATTGTTTACGATGAAGGTGATTTCTGACGAAGGTTGCTTTGAACAGAGTATGCTACTGAGTAAAGCCTTGAGGATGCAATAGGACCTTGAAGATAAGAAAAATGAGGTTATAATTGAAGGCTTGCAAAGCAAAATCAAAGATCATGAAGCTGCTCTTGAAAGGAAAGATTTTGTTCTTCAATCAATGGAGGGTTCATTGGCAGAGGCTCAAGCCAAAATTACCAGGTTAAACAGTGAACTCCTCCTGAAGTCAGAAAACTTCGAGCAAGAAAAGAAGAATTTTGATGTGAAGCTCGAAGCTGAAGTCGAGAAAAGTTCGAATTTACAAAAATTGCTGAAGGAGCTTCAGGACAAATGCCTAGACTTCGGCAATTGGTGCGTGCAACGGCTGAAGCAGGTCTTCAACTCAGTTGGAGCCAGTTCTGAAAAATTTGAACCTTCAGTTGAAGACCTGCCAGGCATCTTCGAACATATTGAGGGCGAAGTTGATGCGCTTGACGAAGTTATAGCTGGGCACTGTGACTTCTGTGCCCTGCTAGCTTCTCGTGGCACAACTGTTGCTTTCATGAAGACTGGTTGCGCGCATGGGAAGATCGTGAACGTGCCTAACTTCAGCTTATCACCAGCGGATTTAACTGACATCCCTAGCCAGGCCCGAAGCATTGAAAATAGATTCATAACTCAAATTTGGACGAAGGGTGGGCAGAATTTGGCTGGTGACGAAGCTCGAAGTCATCTCAAACCGGTAATAAACTCGTACTTGTTGCTTACCTTCTCCTTGAGATTTGTATTTACCTTATACCGTTTGTTATGTACAAGATGACGAAGCCGAAGATCAATGATCCGAAGCTTGACGGGTGCTGATAAAGCTGCTACAAAAAGCTCTAGAGAATTTTGAATTAACTTTATAAAAGATATTGTAATTTAGGAATCAAACACTGCTTTGTAAACTTGTCCGTACCTTGTAATATATTTTTACCTTTTCATCCGTGTATGGATCGCTTTGATGTGGACGAAACTTGTATTTATTTAGCCGAAGGCGAAAAACACCTTCCCTTCTTTTCGTACACAACGAAGCATAAATCTGCTTCTTTTGTACTCATCGAAGCCTTGTCATTAGAGTCGAAGTAACTATCTGTACTCTATGATATGATGATGATGATCCTACGAATGTCTAAATGAATGTGTATCAATGCAATGAATGATGTGATGTAATGTGCAAATGAATGTCCAAACACACGCTTACGAAGCCACACCCAGACTCTTCATCCCCTTAGGAACGACTTTGGAGTCTTCTTCACCGTTTATTTTTCGGTGTTCACCGCTTATTTTTCGGTGTAAGTTCAGTATCCCCTTAGGAACGACTTTTGAACTTCTTCGCCTTCTATTTCGGCGGTATAAGTTCTGCATCCCCTTAGGAACGTCTTTTGAACTTCTTCGCCTTATATTTCGGCGGTATTTGGCTCTACATTCCCTTAGGAATGAATTTTGAGCAGAAAACTTACGCTGCGCTCCCTTAGGAACGAATTTTTGTAGTTTCGTCGTGCTCTGCATCCCCTTAGGGACGACTTTTGAGCTTCTCCCTGCTTTTCTTTCTTTTTTTCTCTGCACTCGATGGTGCATGCTCAAATTTTACATTTTACATTTTTTGGGGGATTTTGCTCGCGTAGAGCTAAATAAGAAAGGAAAAAATTACAAGCTATGGCCCCATTAAAAACCTTTCTCCCCCTTTAGAAAGGAAAAGGGTTCCATAGGAAAAAATGAAAAATATTACATCAAATTACACATAATATCGTCGAAGCTCATCCGCATTCCAAGATCTAGGAATGTCTAGGCCGTCCATATCCTTCAATCTGTAAGAACCAGGCCTTGACGAAGATACCACCAGAAAAGTCCCTTCCCACTTCAGCTGTAGTTTGCCTACTTTGTCCGGATTGGCCACTCTCCGAAGCACCAAATGCCCTGGCTTAATATTTTTCAATTGAACCTTTCTGTCACGCCATTTTATTGTTTCGGCTTGATATTTATTGATGTTCTCCACAGCCTGAAGTCTGGTCCCTTCTATAGTATCTTTTGCTATGTGATAATCAGCTTCGTCCTCTGCCGGAGCTATTGTTCTTATTGACCCCGCTTTAGCTTCTTCTGGGGTTATAGCTTCGTCACCAAATAATAATTTGAACAGGGTAAAACCTGTGGATCTTGATATGGTTGTATTGTGGCTCCACACCACTTTAATCAACTCATCTAGCCACTTTCCTGTGGGCTGATTGAAGATTAGCTTCATTATTCCCGTCATTATAATGCCATTTGCTCTTTCGACCAAACCGTTTGACTCCGGATGCCTAACTGATGCAAAATGAATCTTCGTGCCAATCTGATCACAGAAATCCTTGAAAGTTTTGGCATCAAACTGTGTTCCATTGTCCACAGTTATAGCCTTCGGCACGCCGAAGCGACGAACAATATTTTGCTAGAAGAATTTCTGGACTGTAACCGAAGTTATTGTAACCAAAGGCTTCGCTTCAATCCACTTAGAAAAATATTCTACAGCCACCACAACATATCTCAAATTGCCTTACGCTGGTGGAAGTGGGCCTAACAAATCCAGGCCCCATCTTTGCAACGGCCAGGTGGGCTGTATTAGCTGAGTGAGAGATGAAGGTTGTTTCTAGTCTCTTGCACATTTTTGACAATTTTCACATTTTTGAACTAGCTCTGCTGCATCCAAAGCTGCCTTTAGCCAGTAAATCCTTGTCTAAACACTTTTCCCAGCAAGGGACTAGACCCAATATGAGATCCGCACAGACCTACATGTATCTCCTTCATTAATTCAATACCTTCAGCTATTGATAAACATTTAAGAAGTGGAGAACAAACTCCATGTTTATATAATTCCCCTTCTATTATCATATACGGTCTTGTCCTTGCTTCCATTCTCTTATTGTAAGCTTCGTCATCCAAAAGACAATTACCTTGGAGGAAAGATATAATTTCAGTCCTCCAATCTTCACTATGTACTGGAGAAATAACAAGCACTACTCTCTCCATGAGTTCAACCGAAGGTGCTTTTATTGTTTCAAAAAATACTTCCGAAGGTAGAGGGAGCCTCTGAGCTGCTGATTTGGCTAGCAGATCTGCATGCTCATTTTCGCCTCTTGGAATATTCTTGACAGAAAAGCCTTCGAATAAAGCCTCCAACCTTCGAACTGTGTTGGGGGTATGCTTCGTAGCTGAAGATCCTAAAGAAAGAGAACACCTTCGGAAGATCCTCTCAGGAGCAAGCGCCGAAGCTATTACCTATAGAGCTTCGGCACAATGACAGATCTCAAGACGAAGGGCCGAACCGACTTAAAGATGGATTGACTTAAAGACCCATGATGTTTTGTGTCATTATTGTAGTCGTTTGTAAAGGACATAAATGTAATTTTGCACAGGTTACACCCTGTGCCTATAAATAGGTGAACAGTACCCCGGCACTGTTCACAGAATCCTGTAATCGACGTCACATTACGCTGGAATTATTGCTTTCTGCTAAGACGAAGGTATAAATGTATCTAAACACTATGTTTTAATATTTGGGTTCATATAATAAAATATGTGAATAATGCAATCTATATTCGGTATGTCCTTCTATAATGTCTCATGTTTTATATTTTATTTCATATTGTCTCTTAAGACTGATTACGAAGGTATGACCTTCGTAATATTTTTGCTCATGGCCTTCGTCCGAAGCTCATTGAATCCTTGGGGAGATAATGCTTCAGCGGACGAAGGGCATTAATATTTAACATTTTATGTTGCCTTGTTCTTAATTCATAGCATTTGAGAACAAGTCCCCAACATTGGCGCCCACCTCCGGTGAACTCACTTCCACTTTTTTGAGCTGATGGCTTCGTTCAACAACCAAGCTAGAGTTGCTTTGGCTCCAAAGCTGGTACTCCCAATAACAGGCGGTTCATGCTCAGAGCCAGCTAACAAGAAATAGAAGAAGGAGGCACAGAGAAGGGTACAACATGTCGGGGTGCAAGGACCCTTCATGAAGTCAAGATGGTCCCACATCCCAATTACCTTCTCTCAAGAGGACCTTCAGCTCAAGGATTACGCTCACAATGATGCTATGGTTATTTCTTGTGTTATCAAAGGATTTCTGGTCCACAATGTTCTGGTTGACACAGGTAGTGCATCGGATATTATATTTGCTAAGGCCTTCAGACAGATGCAAGAGCCCAAAGTTAATATCCATGATGCTACACATCCCCTTTGTGGCTTCGGAGGAAGGCAGATTGTAGCGCTCGGCAAGATCACGATGCCAGTGACCTTCGGATTTATCAATAATACAAGGACTGAACAAGTTGTGTTTAATATCGTTGACATGGAATACCCTTACAACATAATCATTGGTCGTGGGAAACTCAATGCTTTTGAAGCAATTCTTCACCCAGCATATCTTTGCATGAAGATACCTTCGGATCTAGGGCCTATTGCTATTCATGGAAGTCAAGAAGCTGCCAGAAAGGCCGAAGGAAACTGGACAGATTCAAAAGCAATCCATAATATAGATGGAGCTGAAGCTTGTGAGCAATACAAATACAGAAGGGAGAAGGCTGCTTCGGCTGATCAGCCGAAGCCCATGCTTTTATGTGAAGATATAGCAGAGCAGAAGGTGTTGCTAGGATCTCAATTGTCTGAGGAGCAGGAGAAAACCTTGACAAGGTTTCTGTTCAACAACAAAGATGTCTTCGCATGGTCGGCCAATGATCTCTATGGTGTGAACAGGGATGTCATCGAGCATTCGCTCAATGTTGATCCATCCTTCAGACCCAGGAAGCAGAGACTTCGGAAGATGTCTGATGACAAAGTCGAAGGTGCTCGGAACAAAGTGAAAAGACTTCTTAGTGCTGGCGTCATTAGAGAAGTAAAGTACCCAGAATGGTTAGCCAACACTGTCATGGTGAAGAAGGCCAATGGTAAATGGAGAATGTGCATTGACTTTACTGATCTTAATAAGGCTTGTCCGAAGGATGAATTTCCATTACCAAGAATAGATTCTCTAGTAGATGCAGCAGCTTCGTCAGAGCTCATGAGTCTACTAGATTGTTATTCAGGCTACCATCAAATCTGGATGAAGAAAGAAGATGAGCCAAAAACCAGCTTCATAACCCCCAGTGGTACATATTGTTATCTTCGGATGCCTGAGGGGCTCAAGAACGCTGGAGGAAGCTTCAACAGAATGACAGCGAAGGTCCTTCATTCTCAGATAGGCAGAAACGTGCTAACATGTGTTGATGATATCATAGTAAAAAGCACGAAGCAAGAAAATCACATTGCTCATCTGCAGGAGACATTCGCTAATTTTAGGCAAGCTGGTCTGAAGCTGAATCCAGAAAAATGTGTCTTCGGAGTAAAGAAGGGGAAATTCCTTGGTTGTTTGGTTTCAACAAAAGGGATTGAAGCTAATCCAAATAAAATCGAAGCTATCCTTCGGATGGAGCCGCCAAGCACAAAGAAAGGGGCTCAGCGGCTAACAGGAAGACTGACATCTTTGAATCGATTTATATCCAGATCAGCAGAGAGAAATTTACCATTCTTTGAAGTGCTGAAGTCGGCCGAAGTTTTTCAATGGTGATCAGCTCAGCAAAAAGCCTTCGAAGAGCTGAAGCAGTATCTGATAGATTTAACAACCCTAACTCCACCAGCGCCAGGGGCTCCTCTGCTGCTGTATGTGGCAACTTCGCACTCTGCAGTAAGTGCAGCGCTTGTCCAGGAGAAGCTTGAAGGACAATTGAAAAAGCAGGCTCCAGTATACTTTGTCTCCGAAGTTCTCAGTTTATCAAAGAAAAACTATACAGAATTGGAGAAGGTGTTGTATGCCGTCTTAATGGCCTCCAGGAAGCTTTGACATTATTTTCAAGCATACCATATAATTGTTCCTTCATCACAGCCTTTGAAGGATATTATGAGAAATAAAGAAGCTACTGGAAGGATTAGAAAGTGGGCTGCGGAACTCAACGAGTTCAGCATTGATTATGTGCATAGATCTTCGATTCAGTCCTAGGCGCTAGCAGACTTCATCGCTGACTGGACGCCAGGGGCTCAGGAGGAAGAAGCAAGTAAAGATGTCGAAGCTTGGACAGTGTTCTGCGATGGTTCCTGGGGAACCTTCGGGGCAGGTGCAACTGTCGTTTTAATTGCACCTTCCAAAGTCAGAACATGCTATGCAGTGAAACTTGATTTCAGCTGCACAAATAATATTGCTGAATATGAAGCTTTGCTTTTGGGGCTTCGGAAGTTGAAGGCAATGGGGATAAGAAGGGCGGTTCTCAAAACTGATTCCCATGTTATTTCTGGTCATGTTGACAAGAGTTGCAAAGCAAGAGATCCGAAGCTTGAGAAATATTTGGATACAGTTCGAAGGCTTGAAGCTTCCTTCGAAGGGTTTTCTGTCAAGAATATTCCACGAGGAGAAAATGAGCACGCTAATCTGCTAGCCAAGTCAGCGGCACAGGGGCTGCCTTTACCTTCGGAAGTATTCTTTGAAACAATAAAAGCACCTTCGGTCGACCTTCTTGAAAGAGCAGTGCTCAATATATCTCCTGTTTATAGCAAAGATTGGAGAACTGAGATCATGTCTTTTCTCCAGGGCAATTTCCTTTCAGATGACGAAGCTTATCATAAGAGAATAGCGGCAAGAGCCCGTCCATATGTAATAATAGAAGGGGAGTTATACAAGCATGGAGTCTGTTCTCCATTACTCAAATGTTTATCCAGAGCTGAAGGTATAGAGCTGATGAAAGAAATACATGCAGGGTTGTGTGGATCTCACATCGGATCTAGGCCCTTGCTAGGAAAAGTTTTTCGTCAAGGATTTTATTGGCCGAAGGCAGCTTCGGATGCAGCAGAATTAGTCCAAAAATGCGAAGGTTGTCAAAAATGTGCAAGAGATCAGAGACAACCTTCGTCTCTAACTCAATTAATACAGCCCACTTGGCCATTGAAAAGGTGGGGCCTTGATTTGCTAGGCCCACTTCCACCAGCACAAGGGAATTTAAGATATGTTGTGGTGGCAGTAGAATATTTTTCTAAGTGGATTGAGGCGAAGCCCTTAGCCACAATAACTTCGGTCACTGTTCAAAAGTTTTTCTGGCAAAATATTGTGTGTCGCTTCGGAGTGCCGAAGGCTATCACTGTGGACAACGAAACACAGTTTGATGTCGAAGCTTTCAAAGAGTTTTGTGAACAAATTGGCACGAAGATCCATTTTGCATCAGTTCGACATCCGGAGTCAAATGGACTTGTCGAAAGAGCTAATGGCATTATAATGACAGGAATAATGAAGTTAATCTTCAACCAGCCCAGGGGGAAGTGGCCAGTCGAATTAATCAAAGTGGTGTGGAGCCACAACACAATAATGTCAAGGTCAACAGGTTTTACACCATTCAAATTGCTGTTTGGTGACGAAGCAATAACCCCAGAAGAAGTTAAAGCGGGATCAATAAGAACATTGGCTTCGGCAGAGGACGAAGCTGATTATTCTGTGGCAAAAGATGCTATAGAAGGGATCCGTCTTCAGGCTGTGGAGAATATCAATAAATATCAAGACGAAACAATAAAATGGCGTGACAAAAAAGTTCGGTTAAAAATATTAAGCCAGGACACTTGGTACTTCGGAGAGTTGCCAACCCAGATACAGTAGGCAAGCTACAGTTGAAGTGGGAAGGACCTTTTCTGGTAGTATCTTCGTCAAGACCCGGTTCCTACAGGTTGAAGGATATGGACGGCAACGACATTACTAGATCTTGGAATGCGGATGAGCTTCGGCGGTATTATGTGTAGACTGATATAATCTTTTTTATTCTTTCTTATGGCACCCTTTTCCTTTCCAAAGGGGGAGAAAGGTTTTTAATTGGGCCATAGCATGTAATTTCTCTTTTTCTTATATCAGCTCTACAAGAGCAATATCCCCCAAAGATGTAAATATAAAAACCGAGGGTGCACCATCGAGTGCAAAGAGAAAAGGAAAAACAGGGAGAAGCTCGAAAGACGTCCCTAAGGGGATGCAGAGCACGATGAAGCTACAAAAAGCGGTTCCTAAGGGAGCACAGCGTAAGTTTTCTGCTCAAAAGTCGTTCCTAAGGGAATGCAGAGCTTACAGCGAAAAGTCAACGCTGATTCCGCCGAAGTATAAGGCGAAGCGCGAAAAGTCAACGTGATACCGCCAAAAGTAAAAGGCGAAGAAGTTCAAAAGACGTTCCTAAGGGAATGCAGAACTTACAGCAAAAAGTCAGCGCTGATACACCGAAAAATAAGCGGTGAAGCCGAAAAATAAACGTCAAAGATTTGTTATTCCTAAGGGAATAAGAGTTTTGATTGTGGTTTCGAACATTCATTTGCACGATACATTACATCATACATTGCATTCATAAACATTCACTTAGTCATACATAGGATCATCATCATCATAACATACACACTTGCTTCGGGTTTAAAAGAGAAGGCTTCGGAAAAAAGGGAAGGTGTTTTTCGCCTTCGGCTCAAAAATATTAATTTCGTCCACACCAAAGCACTTTATACATTGACGGAAAGGTAAGACTATATTACAAGGTATGGTTACAGTCCACGAAGTGAAATTTAATTACATCATACTTTATACAAGTTATTACAGGAGTTTTTTGAGCTATTTCTACAGACTACTCGAGATTCGTCAGCATTCATGGAGCTTCGTCTTTTTACTCTGTAGCTTCAGCTTCGGCTTCGTCATCCTGTATGTAAGTATTATAAGCTAAATTCAAATTCAAATGAAAAGGTAAGCATAAGGTATGATTTTGTTACCAGCTTAAGGTGGCTTCGAGCTTCGTCACCAGCTTTGCTTCGTCCACCCTTTGTCCATACTAATTTTATAAATCTATTCGCAATACTTCGCGCAAGGTTGGGAATGTTATCTAAGTCTGCTGGTGACAAGCTGAAGTTGGGTCTATTGATAACCTTTTCGTGTTCACAGCCATAGTTCAGAAAGGCAATAGCTGTGCCCCGAGAAGCTACCAGGGCACATAAGTCACCATGCCTAGCTATAACTTCGTCAAGATCATTAATTTCACCTTCAATATGCTCAAAGGCACCAGGCAGGTCTTCAACCGAAGGAGTAAACTTCTCGCTGCTGGCTCCAACAAAATAGAACACCTGCTTCAGCCGTTGAACACATCGATTGCTGAACTCCAGACATTTATTCTGAAGGCTTGTCAAAGATTCTTTAAGCTCTGAACTTTTTTGGACTTCGGCCTCAAGTTTTGCATCAAGCTTCAACTTTTCTTGTTCGAAGTTTTCTAATTGAGAGAAGCTTCGAATTTAATTCTGTTATTTTAGCTTCAGCATCCGCTAATAAGCCTTCGGTTGTTTGAAGCTCGAAGTCTTTCTTTTCGATAGAAACTGATTGCTCTTTTATCTTGTTCTCTAAGTTCTCAATTATAACTTCGTGCTTTTTATCCTCTAAGTCCTGCTGCATTTTTAAAGCCTTGCTCAACAGCATATTCTGCGGACAAATAAAATTCGTTAGAAAACATCTATGTTATTACAAATAATAAAAGTTAGACAAAAGTTGTTTACCTTAAAATTGGAATAAAATAAACTACCAACAATGTGTTGTCGTCGGTAGCGACTGATATCTATTTCGAGCTTCGGGAAACCGATACTCTTTGATAGAGTACCGATAACCTTCGCGCCGGTCTGATCTCGTACGCAGCCCAACCTTTCATCATCAATGCCACCAAAGAGAAGCGCTCTCGGCCGGTATCCGCAAGATATAGCATATTCTTTTAGTTCTTCTTTTTCAGCTTTTGTCAGCTCTTGGCCAACTGAGTTTTGAAAGTTAAATGCTTCATATTCCGAAGTATCTTCGGTCATTTCTTCCTTCTCGAGGTTGGCGGCCGTAGTCTCTTCGGTGGCTGCGGCAGCTTCTTCCGCGGCCATGTTTAGTAATATTTTGTCTATATCAGCAACCATGCTTTCTAAATTAATATCTTCGGATTTGGCATCTTCGGCTCTGGCCTCTTCTGCGGCAGCCTCCAAAGGTACAGCTTCAGTAGCTGTCATGCTTTCAATAGCCGGCATCTTCGGAGCTGAAGCTCCTGGTGGTGTTGCTTCAATGACTTCTGTCATAGTAACGATTCTTTGCCTTTTGGCCTAGGTGCCTTCGTTTTTGCGGGCTCCTTTTCCTTCTGAAAAAGCTTCGTCAGATGTAGTCCCAGTGGACTTAGTTTGATAGGCAAAGTTTCAGTCATTACCTTTAAGATTTCCTCTACTTCGGTAGCAGAGGATGTCGTAGAAGTCCTTTCTTTTTCATCAATTGATTTTTGCTTCGGAGTCGAAGCCTTTCTTTTCTTCGGAGCAACTGTTTTCGCCTCAGACTCTTGTTTTTTCTTCTTCGGTTGATCTTCATCATCCTTATTCAGAGCACTAGCTACTCTCTTCCTTTTTTGGCCTTCGGCACCCTTGTCCAGCCGCTCGTAGTCAGGATATTCAAAACCTATAGCATCCATCACTCGGTTTAGCCTTCGCTTCGGACGGGTGCCAAAGGCCGCAGTCATCAATTGGTCTTCCTTTTTAGAATAATTTCCAAGTATTTCATTGCACATTACTTCGATTGTATCCAGCCATTCTTGGCAAGGCACTTTGAAATGTCTCTTGAATTTGTAATGATAGGGCAACCGGATAAGTTCTCCTTCCTTCTTTTTTCCTTCAAGATTCGGCATGGCCCACTCTTTCATAGTTGGAAACACTTTGAAAGCCAAAAATTCCTGCACTAAGTCCCTAGTGCCGATGTGCTCTGCGACAACCCTAAATTCAGCCAGTGCAATTTGGACTGGTCTCTCCGAAGATCAACTCTAACGGACTCTGAACCAGCTTCTCCTTATCATCGTCAACTTTGACGTAGAACCATTCAGATTTCCAGCCAGGTGGCCACTTGCTTCGGTAACTAATCACTGGAAATTTTGTAGTCTTGCGGTAGGCAAAATTGTAACAGCCAAAGTTTTCATGTAACCCATCTCCTCTAGCCTTGGTCTGATAATGCAGCTCGTGCACTCGGCAGAAACCTTCGGCAAATGGTTCCACCCCTTGGCTTCGGAGAGCCCAAATGTAAACGCTAAGCCTAACGATAGCATTAGGAGTTAGCTGATGAAGGTGGGTCCCAAACTTCTTCAGCACATCAGCAATCATCTTATTCAAAGGGAATCTCAAACCAGCTTTAAAGAAACTTTTAAAGACTACTACTTCATCTTTTCCAAGCTTCGGAGTAGTTTCTTCCCCACCAAAGCGAACCAACTCTTTCTTTTCTTCATTAAAATAGCCCAATTTCAACATCTTAGGTAGGTCACCTTCGGAGATGGTGGATTTTTCGAAATCCAGATGGCTGGGCTTGCTCGGCACCGCGCTGCTATAATCATCTTCAGACTCGGTCTCCTCAACATCAGCTTGCTCTGCTTCAGCGGCAGGGACGTCCTCCGATGTTACCAGCCCAGACCGCTTCATTGCTTCAGAAATCGGAACAGTCTCAGTAGCTTCGGTCTCATCTCCCTCACGATCAACCCTAGCAGTGGAGCGAACTCTAGCCATTTGATTATGACTTTCTTGAAATTTTTGTCGTTGACTTTTTTGATTTTCCCGAAGCTCTTCCTCTTGTGATGAAGCAGAATCAAAAGCGAAGTTTCGTCTGAGCACGATGATTAAGCTTTGGCTATGACTAAAATTTTGGCAGCAAAACAGTGCAATAGCAATGAATGCTGTGGTAACTTCACACCTATCCGTCTGTTTATATAGTGTCGCATGTGGGAAGGTGAATCGTCAAGGTCTCCCGCACCGAACAAACAGTCACCCGCACTCGCTGAACAGTGGGCCACAGGGTCCGAGAGAAGGTGAATCGCTGGGGCACGCGTAACTGCTGCAAGATGGGGCCACCGCGCGTGCGCCGATTATTTTAATCGTTTCTCGCCAACGAGCTCAGGGAAGGTGTTTTTCGGATCTTCGACATCCCGAAGCCTAGAAGATTTTTTCATGGATCAAGCTCGTTACGAAAAACGATCTAGCACCGTGAAGGGGCTACTATTGGGGGTATGCTTCGTAGCCGAAGATCCTAAAGAAAGAGAACATCTTTGGAAGATCCTCTCAGGAGCAAGCGCCGAAGCTATTACCTATAGAGCTTCGACACAATGACAGATCTCAAGATGAAGGGCCGAACCGACTTAAAGATGGATTGACTTAAAGACCCATGATGTTTTGTGTCATTATTGTAGTCGTTTGTAAAGGACATAAATGTAATTTTACACAGGTTACACCCTGTGCCTATAAATAGGTGAACAGTACCCCGGCACTGTTCACGGAATCCTGTAATCGACGTCACATTACGCTGGAATTATTGCTTTCTGCTAAGACGAAGGTATAAATGTATCTAAACACTATGTTTTAATATTTGGGTTCATATAATAAAATATGTGAATAATGCAATCTATATTCGGTATGTCCTTCTATAATGTCTCATGTTTTATATTTTATTTCATATTGTCTCTTAAGACTGATTACGAAGGTATGACCTTCGTAATATTTTTGCTCATGGCCTTCGTCTGAAGCTCATTGAATCCTTGGGGAGATAATGCTTCAGCGGACGAAGGGCATTAATATTTAACATTTTATGTTGTCTTGTTCTTAATTCATAGCATTTGAGAAGAAGTCCCCAACAAACTGTATCCAGGTATTTTTCAAGCTTCGGGTCTCTAGCCTTGCTACTTTTGTCTACATGGTCAGAAATGACTTGAGAATCAGTTTTCAGGATGGCCCTTCTTATTCCCATTGCCCTTAACTTCCGAAGCCCCAACATAATCGTATTATTTGTTCAACTGAAGTCAAGCCTTGCTGCATAACATGTTTTGACTTTCGAAGGCACAACTAGGACAACAGCCGCTCTTGCACCGAAGGTTCCCCAGGAACCATCGCAGAACACTGTCCAAGCTTCAGCGTCCTTGTTTATTTTTTCTTCCTGAGCCCCTGGCGTCCAATCAGCGATGAAGTCTGCCAACGCCTGGGACTGAATTGAGGATCTATGCACATAGTCAATGGTGAATTCATTAAGTTCTGCAGCCCATTTTCCAATCCTTCCAGTAGCTTCTCTGTTCCTCATAATGTCCTTCAGAGGCTGTGATGAAGGAACGATTATGCGATATGCTTGAAAATAATGCTGAAGCTTTCTGGAGGCCATTAATACAGCATACAACACTTTCTCCAATTTTGTATTATTTTTCTTTGACAAACTTAAAACTTCGGAGATGGAGTACACTGGAGCATGTTTTTTGACTTGGCCATCTAGCTTCTCCTGTACAAGTGCCGCGCTCACTGCAGAATGCGAAGCTACCACATATAAGAGCAATGGAGCCCGTGGCAAAGGTGGAGTTAATGTTGTTAAATTAATCAAGTATTGCTTCAACTCTTCGAAGGCTTTTTGCTGAGCCAGGCCCCATTGAAAGACTTCGACTGACTTCAGTATTTTAAAGAATGGCAGATTTCTTTCTACTGATCTTGATATGAATCTGTTTAATGATGCTAATCTACCTGCCAGCCGTTGAGCCCCTTTCTTTGTACTTGGCGGTTCCATTCGAAGGATAGCTTCAATCTTGCTTGGGTTGGCTTCAATTCCCTTCTTTGATACTAGACAACCAAGGAACTTGCCCTTCTTCACCCCAAAAACACACTTTTCTGGATTTAACTTCAGACCAGCTTGCCCGAAATTGGCAAATGTCTCTTGCAAATCAGCAATATGATTTTCTTGCTTCGTGCTTTTAACTATGATATCATCAACATAGGTCAGCATATTCCTGCCTATTTGAGAATGAAGGACCTTGGCTATCATTCTGATGAAGCTTCCTCCAGCATTTTTAATCCCCTCAGGCATTCGAAGATAGCAATATGTGCCACTGGGGGTTATGAAGCTAGTCTTCGGCTCATCTTCCTTCTTCATCCAAATTTGGTGGTAGCCTGAGTAACAGTCCAGTAGACTCATGAACTCTGAGGAAGCTGCTGCATCTACTAGAGAATCTATTCTTGGCAATGGGAACTCATCCTTTGGACAAGCCTTGTTAAGATCTGTAAAATCAATGCACATTCTCCATTTACCGTTGGCCTTCTTCACCATAACAATGTTGGCTAGCCACTATGGGTATTTCACCTCTCTGATAACACCAGCACTAAAAAGCCTCTTCACTTCATTCCGAGCACCTTCAGCTTTGTCGTCAGACATTTTCCAAAGCCTTTGTTTTCTTGGCCTGAAAGATGGATCCACATTGAGTGAATGTTCAATGACATCTCTGTTGACACCACAAAGATCTTTGGTTGACCAAGCAAAGACATCTTTGTTGTTGAATAGAAATCTTAGCAAATTCTTCTCCTGCTCTTCAGATAACTGAGACCCTAGCAATACCTTTTCTTCTGCTATATCTTCACATAGAAGCATAGGCTTCGGCTCATCCGCCGAAGCAGCCTTCTCTCTTTTGTATCTATACTGCTCACAGGCTTCGGCTCCATCTATATTATGGACTGCCTTTGAATCTGTCCAGTTTCCTTCAGCCTTTCTGGCAGCTTCTTGACTCCCATGAACAACAATGGGCCCTTGTTCCGAAGGTATCTTCATGCATAGATATGCTGGATGAAGTATTGCTTCGAAAGCATTAAGTGTCCCACCACCAATGATTGCATTATAGGGGTACTCCATGTCAACAATGTCAAAGACAACCTGTTCAGTCCTTATGTTATGAACAAAGCCGACGGTCACTGGCATTGTGATTTTGTCGAGTGCTACAATCTGCCTTCCTTCGAAGCCACATAGAGGACATGTAGCATCATGAATCTTGTCCTTTGGTTCTTGCATCTGTCTGAAGGCCTTAGCAAATATGATATCCGTTGCGCTGCCTGTATCAACCAGAACATTATGGACCAGAAATCCCTTGATGACTCAAGATATGACCGTAGCATCATTGTGGGGGTAATCTTTGAGCTGAAGGTCCTCCTGGAAGAAGGTGATTGGGATGTGGGACCATTTTGATTTGATGAAGGGTCCCTGCACCCCAACATGTTGTACCCTTCTCTGTGCTTCCTTCTTCTGCTTCTTGTTAGCCGGCTCTGGACCTAAGCCGCCTGTTATCGAAAGCACCAGCTTCGTAGCCGAAGGTGCTTCGACTTGGTTGTAGAACAAAGCCATCAGCTCAAAAGTGGAAGTGAGTTCACCGGAGGTGGCCGCCAATGTTGGGGACTTGTTCTCAAATGCTATGAATTAAGAACAAGGCAACACAAAAATAGGTTAATGGTTAATGCCCTTCGTCCTTCGAAGCATTATTTCCCTAAGGATATAACGATCATCGGACGAAGGTTATGAAGGACGTACCTTCATAATCACAGCATAAATCAATGAAAGACGAAGCATATGAAACATGAAAAATAACATGGATGATCATATGACATCATAATATATCTTTTATTACATAATTATGAATGAATAAGAACAATATTGAATTACATTTGTACCTTCGGCTTGATAGAAGACAAAACTACAAGCGTGATGCACAAGCGAGTACAAGTCAGCGTGAACAGTATGGGGTACTGTTAATCTATTTATAGGCACAAGTCGCAGCCTCTGCGAAATTACATTCATGTCCTTTACAACT
The DNA here is from genome assembly GCF_902167145.1 of Zea mays. Taxonomy (NCBI): domain Eukaryota; kingdom Viridiplantae; phylum Streptophyta; class Magnoliopsida; order Poales; family Poaceae; genus Zea; species Zea mays. Next base: position 107,206,642 of record NC_050102.1, read on the forward strand.
AGTTAAAATCATGACACAAATTATCATGGGTCGATCGGTCTTTTCATCTTTAAGTCGGTGCAACCCTTCGTCTCAAGGCGTGTTGCTACGTCGAAGCTCCCTGGATGTTAGCTTCGGCGTTGCTTCTGTGTTGATCTTCCGAATGTGTTTCTTCTTACAGGACCTTCGGCGATGAAGCAGACCCCCAACAATACATATACATGAATGCTCATGTGATGCTATGAATATGCAGTTATAATAGAAACACACTAAATTGTATCTTGAATACAACTTTCCTTCACGGTGCCCACTAGTCACTAGAGTTTCCTAGTTTAGTGCTCTATTAGGGTTAGGTATTTAAATCCTAGAAAGCTAGTTTCTTGGGTTTGGGATCAAATAACGTCCAAAGCATACCAAACTTTACCCAATGGTTTTAATCATCATATGAAGCTCACCCAAAAAGTTTTACTATTTTTGGAGCTACCAATTTAATTCTAAAATTCTAAAAGGCTAGGTTTAGGCATCTTTAAATACTAAATAATTCCAGGTTTGAACTAAAAATCTTGGAACTATTTTTATTAAATACTAGATGAGTTCAGGAGTCTAGCAAATTGGTCCCATAATTTTATCATTTTTCTAGAATTTCCTATAAATTTCTAAGTCTGGCAGAAAAAAGAAAAAGGAAAAGAATGAATAGTGTTGGGCTGAAACCAGCCCAATACGGCCCATTAACAGGTGAAACTCGCACCCGCACGGTGGTTTTGCGCAGAGGCTCTCAGTCTTTTGAATAATTGGTAAAGAAGTCGCGACACTATTGTTGGAACTTGCTCTCCTGGGCAAGTTGATCCAACAGGGGAGTGATAGTAACGTAAATAAGGTTTTAACTTGAGATGGCAATTGCTCTGTTAAATCCAGCCTCTCAAGGGCACTGTACGGGGGTATTTATAGGTGCCTGAGTGCCCAACGTCTCGATGTAAGGACGCATGTACTCTCAGGCACCTAGACTATCCCCAGAATATTCCTATAACGGAGGGTTACAGACTGTCATTACAGAAAAGCCATTACAAGGGCCCGTAACACAATTCTCCGTGCGGGGCCTGTTACAATAGGCCAAATCTCACGTGGGCCTCTAGGTCGGGTGAGTACGTGGGACGGGGCGACGTCGTCGTAGGCCCTTCGTCTTGTAGTGTAGAAGACGAAGGGTGGACCTCGCCGGTCGTTTTGCTTCCGTTGTGCAGCGAGATAGATGAAGGCTGGAGCGAAGGGTAGCATCTTCGCCTTCGCCCCAACATTTGCCCTCCGAGGGACCAGTTCGACTAAGTCAACTGGTGCCGAAGACGTCGCTAGATGGTGGAGACGCTGCCCTCGCTCGAAGTGGTTCCACGGGGGTTTTTGATGTGACCGTTAACAGACGCGATACTGTTGGACTGCGGGTTTCCCGAAGCGTCGCGTCCTGTGTATAAAAAGGGGGGTGGGGCGGCGCGGGTCAGGTTCTCTTTCTGCGCGACGCAAAACCCTAGCCTCCTTTTGAAACCGTTAGCCCGCTCGTCTGCCCTCCTTGCTCCTGCTCGTCGGAGATCTGGCCCGTGTCAAGCTGACCGCTCGCCGCCGCCGACGGTACATAGCCATGCCGTCTTCTTCCTCGTCTGCTGCAAATACGCCGTCGGCCGACGCATCGTCCGAGGATACCTTGAGCAACGTGGCGGCGGAGGAGCTACATCCGGGTGATACGGTGGAGTTCGGCGTTTCGCGGATTTCCTCGGTCCGCATTCAGGATATGCAGCAGCTTGGATATTTTGGCAGCGGAGTGGGGCGTGTCCCGGGGGCGAAGGAGGTTCCCGAGCCCGAGGGCGAGTTGGTCGTGTTTGAGGCATTTTTCACCACTGGCCTTCGTCTGCCTGCACATTGATTTGTGGCGGAGGTCCTGCAGAGATTTGAGGTCCAGGTCCACCAGCTGACGTCGAATGTCGTGGTGGCCCTGGCGAAGTATGTCTGGGCGGCGACTTCGTATGGTGGTCAGCCTTCTGTGGAGGTCTTCGCCAAACATTACTGTCTGCATTGGCAGAAAAGGAAAATTGGACATAAGATTGCACAGTTTGGATCATGCACGTTTACGCCGAGGACCGAAAAGACTTCGATGGAAGTCATGGAGTTGGTTCCCTGTGCCCGCAATAAGTGGGGCAACTGGTGGGATTTCTAGTTTTATGTTTCTGAAGGCGAAGTCGAAGACCACCCAGGGCTCCTCGTGGTCGTGATGTGCTCCCATTATTATGTAGCGTACCCGCAATTTGATGTGGCAGAGGATGATGAAGACGAAGGAGCCCTTCGGTGCGCTGCCCGCATGAGTAGCGGTCGCGATTTAGTTGAGGAATTTATTGGGTATGGGGTATGGCCCTTGGCACATGGTTGGGCGTTGGGCGAAGTATGCCCTCGCGAGATGCCCTCCTTGGGCGGGCAGTGGGTGCGAAGTCCAGCCTTCGTGTTGGATCTGCATGGCCAGGATCCCGCCGCATTCGTGCGTGAAGCGGAAGACGGTGCGGCGAGGATTGTGGGGCGCTATGTGCCGAGGACAAAGGGTTGCAGAGCTGGGATATCCCTAGGTCCAACGTTAGATTGAATCGGGTCTTCGAATTGAACTGCTTGCCATACGGTGGTTATCCCGGGGATGACGTTGTCGACCGCCGCGGAAAGAAACCGGTGGGCGTGACCGAGGAAGGGCCTTCGCAGGAGGCTACCCCGGCCACTAAGAAGAGAAAATTAGGTACTGCAGTGGGGAGAGTGGGGGTCTCTGATAGTTTTGTTGTGGATTTGATGGGGACGTGCGCAGCCCTCGGGGGAAGGATGTCTTCGCCCGAGCTCCGGGAGTCTTCGGCGCGAATGCTGGAGGTTACCGGGGGTCGATGGCCCAAGAATGTTCTGATCCCCCGCGTGGCTGGCGAAGACTTTTTTACGTCTCGCATGGCCCGCGACTTGAAGGTTTTCCTTACGGGCGGAATATTGCTGCTGTTGTATCGTCAGTGATGGAGAGGGACCGTCAAGACGCTGCGCAGAAACACCGGGCGGTCGTCTGGATCGTGGATCCTATGCGCGAGGCGAAAAAGGCGCGGGGAGTGCGAAGGCTGCTGCCTCTGGCGGTAGCAAACTGGTGCCGGCTGCGAAACCGGCCGCCCCCGGGCATGGCAAGGCGTCGGCGAGTGCGAAGGCTGCCGCCGCTGGTGGGAGCAAGCCACCCCCGGGTGGCCTCGAGAAAGGACAAAGGCCGCTTTTGCCAGCACGACGTATCGCCGACTTCGGCACGAACATCAGTGTCGACGATTATCTTGTTGGTAAGTTAAGACCCCCATTTTTTTGCTCGACGAGGTCTTTAACCAGTATCATGGTGTAGGTTCAGATGAGGGGCAACTAGCTGTTGTCCCGCCTCCGGTGGTGACCACTTCGCCAATGGCAGTGGTGGGGGCGAAGGGTGCCGCGTGGGACTCGTGGGCCACTTTCTGTGCGAGCGGCGAGATTCTGTCGGCCGCTGCCGCTAAGGACGTGGCGGGCTCCATGTCTCAGCGACTGAGGGAGGCGTTGCAGCAGCTGAAGCAGGTAAGTTGTGTTGGACTTCGATGTTTGTTGTTTTTATGAGGATTCGGGTTTCATGGGTGTATGTGTCAGACGGCCGACTTCGCCGACCTCGTCGCGTCAGGTGCCTTGACTGCGGACGTTGCTGCCGAGGTCGAGCATCTCCGGGCACATCATGCGAATGCTGTGCGGGAGAAGTCGGCTGCGGAAAGCAAAAACCGCAGGCTGTCGGAGAAGGTGGCCGCCATGGAGGCCGAGAAGACGGATCTCCGGCGCCAGCTGGCGGAGGAGAGGAGGGAGGCGAACAAGGCCATCGCTGATGCGCAGGCTGCGTAGGCCGAAGCCAAAGTAGCGCGGGCGGAGGGCAGTCTCGCCCACCAACGCGCCGAGGAGCTAGAGGCGAGGTTCAACGCCCTGCGCAGCCGCGTGGACAAGGCCGAGTCCTCGACACGCGCGGAGGTTGAGCGGACGCACGCACAATTCGTGGACGCGTACCATGAGCTGGGTGCGTGGACTGCTGACTTCAAAGTGCCCGGCCAAGAAGCGGGCCTTCGCTTCCTTGAATGGTTGCAGGAGGAGCTGCTGGTGCTCCCGACCATTGTGACAGGTTTCATGTCCTTCGCTTCCCTCGTCACTTGCGAGGGGGCCATGAATGCTTTGTCACGCGAGGGGTGCAGGCATTATGAGGTCTTCGACCAAGCGGACGACAATTTTGAATGTGAAATCTTCAAGGTCGAATACCCCGTGGTGAAGGAGTCGGTGGGGGCACTCTTTGATAGGATGTGGGGTCCGCACGGTCGAGAGGCTGTCAGGGAGCGGTCCGACCGGGCAATAGAGCAGGTAAGGGCTGTTTTTTGTGTGGTTATATGTGTGGGTACGTGTGGTTTTGCTGAATGAGTGTGATGTTGCTGCAGATGGCGCATGCCGAAGATGTCAAGGACCTTGTTGGTCTGGACGGCGCGCTGCCCGAGGCTGCGGAGGTCGATCTGGTGCCGCCCTCGAATGCCGGTGAAGGCCCCTCGCCGACCCCTGCACTCGCTGCGGCCGGCGAAGACCCCGCACCGGCTCCTGTGCCGACGAGCGAAGGCGCCCTGAAGGCGGTGGCCGAGCCGGCAGCCGAGGACCCCACAGCCGCGGCCGGGCCTTCGCAGGTGGCTGAATAAGTGTTGAGGAGTTTGTAAATTTTGTTTGTGTGATACTGAACCTCGGTTGCTGCGCAGGTTTTTGGGTTTGGGCCTGCGCACACAACCGCTACTGACAATGCTATTTTTGTGGCGGCTTCGACCGTGGCTGCTAATGACAATTCGTTTGGCTCTGTGTCTAAGTGTTTTGAGTCTGATGATTCTGGGAGTTCGATTGTGTGGACAGAGGAGTCTTCAGATGAGGACTTGGATTATTTTGCGGCGTTGGACGTGGCTGCGGCGGAGACTTCGCCGTGTGTGGTGGGTGCTGAGGATCTTCTGGGTGCGAGTACTGGGTGTAGGCGGCGAAGGGCGGTGGCGAGACGGAGAGTGAGTGAATTGTCGCGAAGTAACAGGCGTCATTGTAGTGAGATGGAGAGTGGTTGTCTTTGTGTGGACGGGACTGGTAAGCGGGAATTGTTGTCCTCGCCGGCTAGGGCTAGTGTGGGTGAAGGGGAGCTGCGAAATCTTTTTGAGGGTAAGGAATTGAGGATAATGCTGTTCAACTACTGGGAGATGGGTATCATCCCGAAGGTTGAGCCAATGTAATATGTGATGCCCTCGCTGTGTGTATGTAACCATAATTTGTATGATAAGGCTGCACGCCTTCGTTGATATAGCCACGCCCATAGGCCACTTCTGCACGGAGAGTCTTTTGGGAGCGACTTCGATTGTGCGCACCTATTATTCCGGTTGCACCCTTAGGCGACTTTGGCATGGAGAGTCCGGCTGCACCCTTAGGCGACTTTTGCACGGAGAGTCTTTTGGAAAAGACTTCGATTTTGCGCACTTATTGTGCCATTCCGGCTGCACCCTTAGGCGACTTTTGCACGGAGAGTCTTTTGGAAAAGACTTCGATTTTGCGCACTTATTGTGCTAGTCCGGCTGCACCTTTAGGCGACTTTTGCACGGAGAGCCTTTTGGAAAAGACTTCGATTTTGCGCACTTATTGTGCTAGTCCGGCTGCACCCTTAGGCGACTTTTGCACGGAGAGTTTTTTGGAAAAGACTTCAATTTTGCGCACTTATTGTGCTAGTCTGGCTGCACCCATAGGTGACTTTTGCGCGGAGTGTCGCACGTGAGGGTGGTCAGCGCTGCCCCTCGCAGTGACTTCGGTGTGGTCGAATGCCGAAGACCGTCGATGTGGTCTTTTTCGACATGTTGTGTCTTAGTTTTTGCGAGGGATTTTTGCGTGTATATTACATGGCTCTGCCTCATTAAAAATCTCACCCCCGGGAGGAAAAGAGTGCGGGCCGGAATGATACTGTTTGGTGAATTACAAGGGCGTGTTAGCCCTGGGGATTCAAACTAAAAATTTACGGAGATTATCGATATTCCAGGAATGCTCTAGGTCCTCGCTGGATGGCGTTGTTAACCTGTACGCGCTGGGGGACGCCTTCGTCTTGACGATGAAGGGACCCTCCCACTTTGGCTCCAGCTTGCCTCGTGACTCTATCCGAGTTGTCCGGACGAGTACGAAGTCCCCTTCATTGAATTCTCTTGGGACGACTGTGTGGTCGCGCCATGCCTTTGTTTGAGCTTGGTATTTGTTAAGGGCCTGCAAGACGAAGACACGGTCTCTGTCGATGAGGTCCTTGGAGGTTGGTTCGTCGACGTCGGGGACGGCTGAAGCGCTTGTCCGTGGTGACCCATGTTTTATTTCCTGCGGGGTCATGGCCTCCGATCCATATAGCAGGCGGAAAGGAGTGAATCCAGTCGCCCGACACTCGATCGTGTTCAGCGCCCAGGCTGCTTCAGGTAGCAGGTCGGCCCATTTACCCTTCTTGTCGTCGAGAAGAATTTTCTTGATGGCCGTGAAAATTTTGTCGTTGGCGCGCTCCACGACGCCGTTAGATTGTGGGTGATATACTGAGGCGAAGGCAAGCTTGGTGCCAATGGAGAAGCAGAAGTCCCTGAAGTCCTGGCTGTCAAACTGTTTGTCGTTGTCAACTGTGAGTTCGGACGGGACTCCGAATCGGCAAACAATGTTTTGCCAGAAGAATTTCTAGGCAGTCTTCGATGTTATTGTGGATACTGCCCGTGCCTCGATCCACTTGGTAAAATACTCGATGGCGACAAAGGTGAACTTGAGGTTCCCTTGGGCCGTGGGTAGTGGCCCGATAATGTCCAGGCCCCAGCGTTGAAGGGGCCACGTGTGGGCGATCAGTTTTGTGAATTGCGAAGGGTTGCCCGAACGGGGGGAAAACTTCTGGCAGGCTTCGCACGACGTCGTGACCTGATTCGCGGCGCAGATTATAGCGGGTCAGTAGAAGCCTTGACGGATCACCTTGGCAGCGAGGGCCCTAGGCCCCGCGTGAGAGCCGCAAGTTCCACTGTGGACTTCGCGTAGGATCTGGATGCCTTCGGTCTCGGTGACGCATTTAAGCATGGGTTGGCTGACCCCCTTTTTGTAAAGCTGGCCCTCAATGAGTGTGAAGTCCCGGCTTCGGAGCTTGAGGCGCTTGGCCTCGTTGATGTCGCTTGGATGGTAATATCCCTGCAGGAACAGGGTGATTGGTGCCCGCCAGTCTTCGGTCATGATGAGGTTGACTATGCGGTGGCCTTCGGTGTCGTTGGTTATTTGTAGGCCCTCTGGACTACGGACGGCTGGCGTTCCGATGACATGGTAGAACACATCGGAGGTTAAGACCTCGCCTCTGGCGGCTGCTTTGGCCAATGCGTCGGCCTCCTTGTTCTTGGCTCGGTCCACGTGCTGCAGGGTAAAGCCCTTAAATTATCTTTCAAGACTGCGGACAACCGTGAGATACTGCATGAGTGCTGGGTCTTTTGCTGCATAGTCTTTTTAGACCTGGCCGGCAACCACTTTGGAGTCTGTTTTGATTATGCAGGTAGTGACACCAAGTGCCCGTAGCTTGCGAAGGCCGAGGATGACAGCTTCGTACTCTGCTACATTGTTGGTGCATCTGTTAGACTCCAAAGGAAAGCTAAGACGTGCTGCGTATCTGTGTTTGACCCCTGTGGGTGATGTGATGACTGCGGCTGCGCCTGCCCCCGCATGGCACCATGCGTCGTCGCAGTGGATGGTCCACACCTTCTCTGCAGGCGCGTCCAGCTGCGTTATTGGCCCTGTCCAGTCAACGATGAAGTCTGCCAGGACTTGTGACTTGATGGCTGTCCTGGGCTCGAAGGTGATAAGGTAACCGGAGAGCTCGGCTGCCCATTTGGTGATCCGGACTGACGCCTCCGAATTTCTGAATAATTCGCTGAGTCCCCTGTCCGAGGTGACCCGCACCTTGAACGCTTTGAAATAGTGGTGCAACTTGCGCGATGCCATAACGACTGCGTAGGCAATTTTTTCTAACTCCGTCATGTTACATTTGGAGGTCGTGAGGACTTCGGAGACGTAATAAACTGGACACTGCCGAGTTGTGCCCTCTCTGTCCTGCTCTTGGACCAACGCTGCGCTGACTGCGTGTGGCGAAGCTGCGACGTAGAGCAACAGAGGTAGCAAGGGGTTGGGGCTTGTAAGGGTTGCCAACTCTGATGGGTGCTGCTTTAGTGATGCGAAGTCCGTCGCTTGCTCTGGTCCCCATGCAAAATCTTTTGCGCCGCGTAGCGTTTTGAGGAAAGGTAGGCTTCGCTCTGCGGACTTGGAAATGAATCTATTGAGGGCGGACAATCTGCCTGTAAGACGTTGGACGTCTCTGGCTGACTGCGGAGGCGTCATGTTGATGATAGCCTGGATCTTGGTCGGGTTGGCTTCGATCCCGCGGTGCGACACCAGGTAGCCCAGTATCTTCCCCTGGCGAACGCCGAAGACACACTTCTCAGGGTTTAGGCGAAGTCGTGCGTCCCGCATGTTCGCGAATGTTTCTGCGAGGTCGGCCAGATGGTCCTCTTTGTTTTTGCTGGTGACGACGATGTCGTCCACATACTTGAATATGTTCCGGCCGACTTGGCTCTCGAGCACTGTCTTGGTGAGGCGAGAGAAGGTGGACCCAGCGTTCTTTAGTCCCTCGTGCCGAATGGTGTGATGAAACTGGTACTGGCCTTGTCTTCCTCCTTCATATATATTTGGTGATAGCCAGAAAAGCAGTCAAGGAGTGACATGGCTTCGCATTCGGTCGCACTATCGACGATCTTGTCGATCCGAGGCAGCGGGAAATTATCCTTGGGGTAGGCCTTGTTGAGGCTAGTGAAATCGATGCACATCCGCCACTTGCCACTCTTCTTTTGCACCATTACTATGTTAGCGAGCCACGTAGGGTAGGCGACTGGTTCGATGAAATTGGCCTCAAGTAGGCGGTGTACCTCGGCTTTGGCGGCTTCTGTTTTCTCATCAGACATTTTGCGCAGCCTCTGCTTCTTCGGCCGCACCGAAGGGTCGATGCCCAGACTATGCTCGATGATAGTGCGACTGACTCCGACCAGGTCGAGGGCAGACCAGGCGAAGACGTCCTTATTTCTGGAAAGACAGGAGATGAGTCTCTCCTCGTCTTGCGAAGTCAGGTCTTCGCTTATGATGACCGTTTGCTTTGGCATTGCTTGGTCAAGGGGAACTGTCTTTGCTCCATCGTTGCTCTGCAGCTGTGCCTTTTCATGCTCGTTGGCGGTTGGGCGAGTAGCATTGGAGACTTCGCGCTACGTCGTAAGGCAGTGTACGTTCCGTTGCCCTGGAACGAAGTCTCTTTCAATGTTGCGCGCAGTCTGCTGGTTGCCATAGACTGTGATCACGCCTTGCGGACCCGGGACTTTCATGCACAAGTAAAGTCCGTGAATGGCTGCTTCAAACTTGTTGATGGAGCCCCGACCCATTATGGCGTTGTACGGGTATACCATATCGACGATGTCGAAGGTGACCTGCTCACTTCGTGCATTGGGTGCTACACCGAAGGATAGGGGTAGCTCTATCTTGCCCACAAGAAAGGTGCCCTTGCCGCCGAAGCCATATAGGGGGTTGTCCGAAGGCTTAAGTAAGATGTGGCTGATGCCCATGCGGTCGAAGGCGTGGAGGAAAATGATGTCCGCCTGGCTGCCGTTGTCAACTAAGACTTTGTGCAGGTCCCAGCATGCCACGCTGCAGTTGATTACCATGGCGTCCATGTGGGGTGCGCTGCGCAGGTCGACATCTCTGGCGTTGAAGGTGAGTGGCACGTGGGACCACTTCGTTTGCACGACTTGGCCGGTGATGGCGACGTGGTTGATGCTTCGGTAGTGGTCCCTCTTCTGTCGCTTCGTGTCGAAGTCGACGCTGGACCCCCCAGTGATCATGTGAATGACTCCGCGATACGGCTGATCAGCGAAGTCTTCTTGTTTTGGTGCTTGGGGTGATTTGGGTGGTGGATGTTTGGCTGATGCGGGTGCGGAGGTGGTACGATTTGTACCTCCTGGTGGTGTTGGTATGCGTGGTTAGGTGGATGCTGAGCGGGGTCGTGGTTGTATGGTTGTGGGAGGTGGTGTTGATATGTGTGCGCAACAACTCTTGGGTTGTCGGCTGGTTGCGCCTGAGACATCCTGTCCCTGGTGGCCTTCGTTTCCGGGCAGTCCCTCGTTGGGTGCGTGCAATCTTCGCCGTGAAACAGGCAGTAAAATCTGTATGGCTGCTGCGCCCGTCCTCGGCCCTGACCACGAGTGCCATTGTCGCGGCCCTGGGGGGGATAATCTTGACAGCGAGGGGCCTCACCAGCGGGGTGCTGGTTGGCAATGTTATGCACCTGCTGCTGACTGCGGCTGTCCCGACTGGAGTCTGACTACGAAGGTCTTGTCCACGTTCGTCTGGACTGCGGAGGGTCCTTGGGTTTCCTCTGGGACTCGACCTTGCGCTGGTGGAGCTCTTCGGATCTGGCATATTTTTCAAACAGCTGATAGAGCTCCTGGAGGTTCTTGGGTGGGTCCCTGATGCAGTGGCTGTAAAGGACGTCAGCCCGAAGGCCACTGATGGCGTAGTGAATGGCAATTTGGTCGTTGACCGAAGGCAGTTGTGACTTGAGAGTCAGGAACTTGCGATAGTACTCCTGCAGAGTTTCTTTCTCCAGTTGCTTGCAGAGTGACAGTTCGGCCAAGGCATCGATGTCTGGGCGGTACCCTTGGAAGTTGAGCAGGAATTTGTCCCGGAGACTTATCTAGGAGTCGATGGACAACGGGGGCAAGCTGGTGTACCAGGTTAGGGCCGGCCTTCGAGGGCGATGATGAAGGACTTGGCCATCGTGGCGTTGTCCCCTCCGGACGATGCGACAACGACTTGATAGCTCATGATGTACTGTGCTGGGTCGGTGCTGCCGTTGTACTTGGGGTAGGTCCCTGCCCTGAAGTTGGCGGGCCATGGTGACACTTGCAGTTGCAGCGCAAGGGAACTCCGCTCATCAAGGTAGTTGACGCCTTGGAATGCTGCGGCGTGCGGGATGACGGGTCCGCGCTGAGGAATGAATAGGTCTTCGATTGGTGCACGTTGTTGGAGGGGCGGACCGTGCTGCAGATCATGTTGGCCTTCGTGCTGCATGAGCGCAATTTCTTGCTCGAGTTCCTGAGCCCTCTGCTCCTTGTCTCGTATCATCTGGCGCACCTTGGCCTACGCAGAGACACGCTGGCGCTTGGCCTCGAGGATCTCTTTCTGCTTCTGGAGGTTACGGTTCTTGATGCGCAAGGTCCGCAGCTGTAGCTGTTCCTCTGCTGAAACGCCAATGACTTCGCCATCCTCTGTGGCGTCCTCGCCCTCTAGTGGAGCGAAGCCTGGGGGTGCTTGCGGTTGTCCTCCGGAGCTGCAGGTGCGGAGGGTGCCTTCGGGAGTTGGTTGATCATTGCGTTGTCTCTTGCTGAGTGCGTCGTCTTCTCAGGCTTCTTGGTGGGTGGTGTCTGCAAGGGCCTTGCCCTTTTTCTCGGCCAGCAGCGCTGCCTTCGCTGCTTCATCAACGGATGGGGCTGCCTTCGAGCTAGCTCTCTTGGGTGCCATCGCGGGTTGTTTTTCGTAGCACGAACGGTCGGCGCCAAATGTTGGAACTTGCTCTCCTGGGCAAGTTGATCCAATGGGGGAGTGATAGCAACGTAAACAAGGTTTTAACTCGAGATGGCAATTGCTCTGTTAAATCCAGCCTCTCAAGTGCACTGTACGGGGGTATTTATAGGTGCCTGAGTGCCCAACGTCTCGATGTAAGGACGCATGTACCCTCCGGCACCTGGACTATCCCCTAAATATTCCTATAAAGAGGGTTACAGACTGTCATTACAGAAAAGCCATTACAAATCGGGCCTGTAACACACTTCTCCGTGCGGGGCCTGTTACAATGGGCTGAATCCCACGTGGGCCTCTAGGTCGGGTGAGGACGTGGGACGGGGCGACGTCGTCGTAGGCCCTTCGTCTTGTAGTGTAGAAGACGAAGGGTGGACCTCGCCGGTCGTTTTGCTTCCGTTGGTGCAGTGAGATATATGAAGGCTGGAGCGAAGGGTAGCGTCTTCGCCTTCGCCCCAACAACTATTCCCTTGTTTATCTAACAATCACACTTTAACCCCTTGGCTTCTATTTCTTCGCAAGATCAAGTCCCAGACGGTGAACGGCGGTGTGCGCGCTCCGGCGAGCTTGCACCAGCCGCAACACCCAACCATTCATGCCCTAAGTTGGTCTACGCCTAATTCCACCCCTGGCGACCCTAATCCATCCCTCAATTGAACCAGCCCGGCCTGGAGTTCTTCTGCCCACGATGACTGCGAAACCCGAGGGAAAATCGAGGTGTTCCTGACAACTAGGCGCGGTGTAGCTTAATTGGCGGGGTCGACGAGCATCACAAGCACATGAGAGTGTCGAAACATGAACCAGGAGGGCGAGAACGGACCTGTAGACGGCTGACCACGACGAGGTGACTCACGGCGACGCGGAGAGTGGATTTGGGGAAAATCCCAAATTAGGGAGCTGTGGTGGACAATCGGAGGCGAGGGCTGGTGCTTTGGTTTCATAACAACCTAGCGAAGCCAACAGTGCACACAATTTATAGCCTCCGAGAGCGGTGGCTCCGAATTTTGATGGGGAAAGCTCGCGGCCGGAGAGAGGGGTGAGTCACCGGCGAATGCTATCGTGGCTTTCACCAAGGCAATGTTACAGGCGATGGACAAGCTTCCTATGACGGTTTACTAAAACATGGTAGGGCTTCGAAGCACGTGGCATCCAGGCGGCAGACTCCGGTAAGATCACCTAGACCGGCTGCAGGGCAAGTGGGTACGACGATTAGGCGGTAACAGTGCTCCAAGTTCATCCAGGCGCACAATCTTTTCGCCCGCGACTCGTTATCCTCACACCCGAGAGCACGAATCGTAGCACCGGCGAGGATCGCGGTGCGGGATCACCAGCGGTGAGATACACTAAACCTGGCGATCTGATTCAGTCACTGTACCATCGCGCTAGTCATCAGTTGTTCTGACAGAGCGATTTGTAGTGCTTTGTTCTTCAATTTTTGTGTAACAACTCCCTAATCCGTCTGTAACAAAGTTAATCTCCTATAATCCAGCTTTGATTTTGTCAGAGCAACTACGACCAAAAATCCACTGGATCATACTTGAATTCACCCCCAAAGTTTATCAGAGTTCACTGTCAGCCAGGGTTCAATCTTCAGGGGTGACTGACAGTCCAACTAAATGTCCATTTATCTCCAATTTTTGCACAGCACCAATGCTTAGTCACTTAATCAAAGTTGTACTCCTATCATGGCTCTACAAGTTTGATGTATTGACCTAGGGCAAATCCTCATGAATTAAGAAATTCAAGGCTCCAAAGTCAGCTTAATCTCACTGAAATTTCAGAGTTTAACACATGGGTGTTATTGGGACTTTTGCAATTAAGTCCAAATTGCTCCACACTACTTGAAAATTCTCCAATGTAAAAGTTGCTTGGTTTTTGATGTTCTACCACTTTTATATATATACTTTGGTCCAAAAGTGTATAGAATGTGAAACCACCCCTAGGGTACAAATTAGGGTTTTCTAGGGTTCCTTTTAGGGCTTTTAGCACTCTAGGGTTTTGTGCCACTCAGATCCATCAAACTTGACCTATTATGAATATTTCCAATGACTTTTGAGGTATTACTCATTTTGGCTTCCCATTACCCACATGCCCTAATCTCAGGGTTAAGTACCCTACCCTAGGGTTAAGAATACTTCAAGCCACCACATCACACTTGTTTTAAAGTTTTACCTAGAGGATGCATTCTAGGTGTAACAAACATAATGACATGTCAATGCTTATGATGCCATGCTCAAGTTTTAGTTCTAGTAACACTAGGGGTGTTACAACCATGGCCTCCTGGTGCTTGCTGTGGTGCTCCTTGTCTTGCTGAGGTGTTGGAAGTTGGCTGTTGCTGAGCTACATTCTTCGGGCAATGATTTTCCCAGTGACCTTGTTCCCCACAATGGAAACATCCACGACCTCCTTATGCTGGTGCTGCCTGGTCGGTTGCTAGGGTAGGAAGGCGATGTGCCTGGCTGCTCTGTCGCTAGTACTGACTTCCTTCTGGTTGGTTGTGATGACGGTACTACTGCTGCTGCTAAGGGAACTGCCTCTAGAACTGCTGTTGATGCTAGCGTTGATGCTGGTGCTGGTGCCCTTGAGGGTGACTCTGCTTGAACTGCTGGGGTAGATTGCCTGAGAAACAAGGACAGCTGCTGCTGCTAGCCTACGATCCACTGATCTTGCGCTTCCGGTCTTCCATCTCTTGACGCTTCCTATGAGTCATGATAGATGCTGGAAGCTAGCAAAGGTATGGTTCATCAACTGGTAGTAAAGGGGGTCAACTAAACCTCTCAAGAACCTGTACTACCTCTTGGCATCAGTGTTGACATCCTCAGAATTATAACGAGATAGCTACAGAAATTTGTCCTAATACTCATTGACTGTCAGGGGACCTTGCTTCAATGCCAGGAATTCTTCCTTCCTCACGATCATCAACCCTTCAGGTATGTGGTACTGGCGGAAATTGTTTCTGAACTCCTCCCAAGTAATGACGTCAGAGTCCACATGGATGGCGAGGTAAGACTCCCACCAGGAATGGGCTGCTCCCCTTTGCAGACGAGGACCATACAGAACCTTCTCGCGATCATTGCACTGAGCGGTATGCAGCTCCCACTCCATATGCGCAGCCAGTCTTTGGCGTCCATGGGGTTAAAAGAATGGGTAAAGATAGGGGGATGACTCCTCATGAACTCTGCCCGCTTGTCCCTAGGCATCTGCGACATCTGCACTTGCATTTGAGGTTGAGGTGTAGGTTGTTGTTGCTGCACCTCTTGCATAGCTACTAGTGTCTGACTAATTGCTTGGACTGCCTGAGTCTGCATCAGAAACATCTGTTCAATAGTCATTGGTGTGGTGGGAACTGCTGCTGAGGTGCCTCATACTGGGGTGCCTCCTGCTCTTGCTGGGCACGCCTTCCACCTCAGCGCCTGTTGTTAAACATTTGTAGAAAGCATACACACATCAGACCTGACCCTGCAGTCTTTTAGCATAAGAAAAGATATATAGAAGTCTTCACAATACTGAACAAATGAGCATATTCACTGACTCTCAACACAACCAACGCAGCTTCTCAGATAAAGAGGGAAGTGGAAATAAATGGTTGCCCAACTAAATGACTAACTTTATTAATAACTACACCAAGTTGAAGGGGTTACCCACACCTTGATGGCAATCATTACAAAGATCCAACTTCATCACGAGTTCATCACGACAAGCATCGAAACATGCGATAAGCAAACTAACACTAAGACTGACTGAGACTAAGACACTGATTTAAACATTTATTACAAACTCCAACTCTATCGATCTATGGCTCTAAGTCTATTTGGGTCCTGTGGTCACGGGTGCCATATGCATGATGACCACGGGGCTACGAGCGGTAATGGTGCTGAATCCCGACAGGAGCGAGGGAACCATACTCCTGATGGCGGTGCTCCGCACGCTCAGCATGCAGTTCCGCAATCTTCGCCCGATCCTTGCCCAACTCATCAAGGACGTGGTCCAGCTCGATGTTTGTAATACCCAATTTGTAAAGAGCGTAAGAAAGGAAATTATTTCCTTTATATGTGTTGCCTCTACTTATTAACACCTATGAACACCACATTTAAAAGTAAATAATGAACAAATGACACATCACTAATTTGTGCATCATGTTGGCTTTTTTTGTATGTGCATCTAATAATAATAGTAGTCACATTAATGGAAATAAACTAATATCCAAATTGGGGATTTAATACCTAACTTGAATATTTAGAAATGGGAATTTACAAAGAAAAGAAGAGAAAGGAAATACTATATATAGAAAATATATATATAAATAGATATATTATTCCTACACTAAGATTTGAATTTGTACATTTAGCTCAAAGGAGAAACTCATAACAAAATTTGAACTCAATTTGAAATCAATAAAACAAAGAGGAAAAGAATCAGAAATTGTAAAAGAGAAGAAAAGAGGAAAACCGTGTTGAGCCCAAACAACCTGGCGCGACCCATTACTCCATTTCGCGTGGCCCGACTCCGGGGAATCAGCGCCGACACATTGGGCCCACCGGTCAGTCGCACGTTCGTGCTTGCTCCTCACCCTTCCTCTTGTGTGCGGACCCCACACGGCAGCTGCATACCAGTACTCGACCATCGTGGGCGGAGCGCGAGTTGTTAGGATTCCCCGCGATCCTCGCATGCGCGTGATGCGACCTGGCCGAGAGTAGTGGAAGACCCCTTCTCCAGCTATATAGGTTACTGGCGTCCTCTCAGTGCCGTAACCGCACCCTTGACGTCCATTACCGAGAGAGAGGTAGATCGCGTTGGTGGCCGGAGAGAAGAAGGTGCGCAGCGCGGTCGTCAAATCCGTGAGCGAAGGTGCCATCGACCTCGATGATTAGGGCCGTGGGTACTTCCCGGAGACGCTCATGACCTCCTCAACCCCAAAACTGAATCGAGCACCGCCTGATTGCTCGCCGGAGTTAGCCATTGCCGCAGTGCCGCTTGCTCTCGCGGTCAAGGTTTGCCTCCGATCGATTCACCGGTAATCCACCATCGTTCCTCTCGTATTTATATCCTCAATGCGTAGCACCGGTGAATTTGAAGAGTAGGGTCATCGGTGAGAGGGAATTATTCGTCGGACTTCACGGCGCCGCTGCGGAGCGCGGGAATCCGTGGGTACGGCGCGCGCTGCTGTCGAGTGTTGTATTTTGGGCCCCACACAAACCGTCGTGGCCTCGGGATCAAGTAGCATCATCCAGTTAGGGATGTGGGGCGGCGATTAGGGAGAGGGTCGCCACGACGGTGGGAGCGCCACCGTGGGATGGGCGGTGTCGTCGCGTCTGCGCGCGGATTTGGGGAGAAGATGATCTGACCATTGATCTCACGGGTGATGGTCGCGATTAGAAACAAGATACCGGTTCGGTCATCGGAATGGTAGCCATCCGATTCTGATCGATCGGGCGGAGGTCAAGTTAGGTCTTTTTAAATCTGAGACGTTGGATTTGGATCGATCGGCTAGGATGGCATACTGATTCGATCGCAAGCAGATTTAATCTGGAGCGTCCGTTGGCGATCAAACGACTTCTATAACCCGATACCTCTTCGTTCCGGGATTCTTACAAAAGAATCCCCTGCCTTTCTAGGAAAATAACTCGCATTACATTGCGACTATGTAGTGAGTCTTAGGAATCTTTGCGCTGAGACCCTAGCTTTCGGTTTAATTCTATGCGCAGTCCAGAGAAATAGAAAACCTAAGAAAATCAATTAGAAAATGATTTTTAGTATAAAATTAATTACAGAAACTTGTTTAATTCCTAGAAAATTCATTTTAACTCCTTTTAACCCATTCCAGTTCCTATAGTCTTGTATTAATATTGTTTATCAATTGGTAACACTGTCTTAACATGAAACACATATTAGAATTGATCACTCCATTAATTTTGTACCACACACATAAGAACTTCGGAAAATCATATCTCGAAATCCGTAACTCCAAATTTAGTGATTATTTTTCCTACGATCTCGTTTCGATGTGTAGTTCTGTATTTACGTTTGGTGTGATGTTAGTTTCTGCTATACCATGTTTGTTTGTACTGTTGCGAGTAGATGAGCAAGCCATAGAGGATCTAGGTGTTCAGCAGGTAGAAGTTGCTGAGCAGGAGCTCATTGAAGGCAAGTTGTGCCCTTGACCACTTTTATTTAACCAATAATGTTCTCTATAATCATTTTATCATGCATAGGCTTAATTTTGATGGGACCAAATAGGCCACCCTAATTTGGTTATCTTTTCACCTTGTTTACCTCTGAACTTTTGGGTAGTCTTTGCTATTGCTATATATGGTTTTGGGTGTTGATATAACTATTACACATGATTATTATTTATTATTGTTCTATTTCTGTTCATGATAAGACAACTATATTAATTGGAACATCGAGCTTAACTTGAGAAACATGTGCCGCCACAAGGGTGGAATGGGATGCCCTTGGCTGCCTAACTAGGAAAGCTAGTGGAGGACTACCTTACCCGAAAGGGGCAAGGGAAGTAGGGGAGTAGGTGTGTAGGTGTGTAGGGAGATTCTCGGGTTGATTTTGCTGCGATGGCGGTCAGACGGGGGATTCCTGCATTGCTCTTCCTAGAAACTATAGCGGGTTTTCTGAAGCTAGTGGAACTTTGTAAAGGCCTCATAGTGGATCCCTAGTCATTCACCTCGGCAGAGTCTAAGGGCTTTGCAAACCCAGGCTAGACGGGATACACGACTTGTGGGTACAGGGTACAACCTCTGCAGAGTGTAAAACTGGTATACTAGCCGTGCTCGCGGTCATGAGCAGCTCAAGACTCTTGCATGATTAATTTATGGAATTTAATTCAATTTGTCATTTGCATCACATTGGGATTTATTATTAATTTTGATCTATTATTACTTTGGTTTGGTATCTACTTACATTTAGTAACTGCTAATAAAACTTGACCAACTTATTAAAAGCAATGCTCAGCTTTAACCCTTATTTATTGGTCAGTCTTACACTTCACATGAACTCCCACCTCTGGTGATTTCATGCACATTATTCCCCACAACTTGTTGAGCTATGATCTTTTGTGAGCTCACCCTTGAGATATATAACCCCCCACAGGAGAAGAATAGGTGGTCTAGGAGGAGCCGTACAATGAGGAGTACGAGTTGATTTTGGTGGCGTCTCCCAATCAGCTTTGTGGCACCAAGGAATAACACTTAGTTCGCTTTATTATTATCATTTATTTTTGTAAGACTTCCGCTATGTAATAATGACATTTATGACATTTGTGACATTTATCTCTATACACTTTGTCATTATATGTAATGTTCTTCTTTGGCGCACATATGAGACGCACCCGGCTTTATCCCTTAAATCGGGGTGTGACAGTGTTGAGCACGGCGACCAGGTTGACCATGCTGCTCAATCTGGGATTGCCCTCACCAACTGGTGAGACAATCATGCCTCCAGTATTGTCGGTCAAACGACGGGGGTAGTACTTCAGGTCGAGGCCGTCAGCTACCACACTGAATAACGAATAGTGCTGCGAAAGCGCACGCCGTGCAGCATCCTGCAAAGCTGCCTCGGCAGTGTCCCTCTCAGTGAAAGAACAATGCTCTGAGAAGGCCTCTGCATCCCAGAGATCATCATCTGGACGGTGCACCAGGCAGGTAGCCGCCCACTAGTCCGGATATAACTCGCGACGATGCTGGTAAACTACACAACGATACTCGATGGACCAAGTGTGTTGGTCGAAGGCCCGACGCAGCAAGGTGTCGAGAGAGTCATGGAAATGAGAACCATGAGCGGCGTCATGAGTGATGAGTTGAGCGATCCATCCTTCCGGCTCCTGCTCCTTCGAGAGCTCCGTGATGTGGCTCGAACTACCACCGTCGTCGTCGTTATCTTCGTCTCCGTCAGGGTCTCCTCCAGCAGCCGGGATCTATGGCTGAGGCGCAGGGGAGAGCTGCCTCCCAGACTCCACCTCCTGCTGAGGCGAGGGGGAAGAGTGCTGCTGCCCTGCTCCTGGCGTCAGCGCTCCTACTCCTCGTCCAGGCGGGGTGCAGTCTCTCTAGGTGACTCGACTGTCCTATCACCGTGCGGCGCAGTGGGTGCTCCGCAAGGCGATAGGACAAGAAAGGGATCACCAACTTACGTGCAGTGCATCTAAGAGGGCCATCTACAAAAGACATCGTAAGCATAAGAGTGAGAATAGAACTATATGACCAGCAAGTAAACCAAAATCAAACTGAGATAAAAATTTTGTAAGATGAGTATATAGATAAAAGTATAACATATAATTGGTCAAGATGACCAACTTTTGATGCGACACCAAAGGTCAAGGTGAGAATAAGGGTCTATAGTCCTTAGGGCGACCATTCTAGTCCAGATTAGCGGTCCTATAGTCAGCAAGGGCTTTGATACCACTTATGTCACACCCGGTTTTGAAAGGCAAACCGAATGCGAACCATGTACATGCCAGGATTAGAAACTCACGTACACAACAATTACATAGTTGGACATCATCACACATTGCTCAAAATATATAGCGAAAAAGGTACTTTATTACATCAAGATGTCCAAGACATCCACAGAGTCATTAACATAACATAGTCATTAACGTGATCAAAGTGCGGAATACTAAACGTAGTAGATAAGGCCATCACAGGCAGCTGACTTGGGGTTCACCACTAACATAATTAGAACTCATCGTAGTCCTAAAACTCTTCAAAGTCCTCCATGTTACCTTGATCTCCTCCTGAGCACTGATTACAATGTGGACAACCTAGGGTTGGGGTTTTTAAAGCAAGGGTGAGTACACATCAACATACTCAGCAGATGTCCCGTTTGGCTAAGGTTAAAGTAGTTGCTTTTAGTTGGTCAGGTATTTATTACTAGTGGAAAAGCTAAGTTTTAGTAATAAACCCAAGTTATTACCCAAAAGTACTCCTCCAAGAGGAAATACTAGAGACCATAGCTATATTCATGATTAGTAACCATCATCATAAAGTATCCAGAGTTATTCTAATCAAAGAGGATCCCAAGGCTGCTCTTAACCATGAGCACGATTGATATACTAGTTTTAACACTCTGCAGATGTTGCACACTTTACCCACGAGTCGTGATCCCTTTCTGCCACGGGTCGATCAAACCCTCAAACACTACCAAGGTGAGTAGGCAAGGTTTCACTATGTAGCCTTTACAAAGATTCCCAGAGGTCATAGCAGCCCGTTAGGTTTCTCTAGTTTGATAAACACAGTACTTCTCCCCACAGGAAGGGTGACTAACAAAACCAAATCGAAAGAACCTCGGCAACCAACCTTTGCCGAGCAAGTACTATGCCCAGACCCCATTGACGACCCTACGGCGAAGCCGACTACACCTCAAGTTCCTCTAATTATTCAGCTAAGGGCGTCCCATTCCACCCTCATGGTTGCTCTGTTATCCCGAGTGGTCACTCAACGAATAGGTCCTTTCGGAGAGGTACTCAAGAAACAGCATGAGTCCCCTAAAGTATCACAAATTCATCATCATAATCAAGGTAACATCATTGTATCATAAATATTCACATCATGTTCGTTGATTAAAGTAAAACAATAGCATGAAGCTAACCATAATAACCCAAAAGGTAAACAAGGATAAGGTAAATACAATCTAGTTAGTCCTTAGGTTTCAATTAAGTAATGCAGGACAGTGAATTATAAAGTAAGGAGGACATAATGGGTTAGAGGACACTTGCCTTCACCAAGTTGCTGCTCAGGGAGATCTTCGGCAACACACTCACGAACCACTGGTTGCTCGTTGTCTAAACAAAGTGATCATGTATTCAACACATTTGGATAATGACAAAGAAATAGTACACCAAACATGTACAATCAAGTGAATGCAAGCTCAAAAGAACTGTAAAAACACAAGAGGTAAACCTAAGTTCTAGGGTGGACTAATACACCTAGAGGTTCGAGGTTCTCTAAGTACCACTTATCTCAATAGATTACATAACTTAACCTCATTTATCTTAAGGAACTAATTACCAAGTAAAGTTATTAAAGAGGTGAGATCATACATTACATGACATTAACTTCACAAAGTTAATCACTTAATTATTATTAGTGTTTTCCCTTTTTAACAACTAAATCATTACTCTACGTGCACCTATAGCCTAAACATAAAATTAATATATGCATACAGTGAATGATTATAATTTAAACAGATAGATAAAAATTTTATGAGCATTTTGCAATTTGAACCACCCAATTTGGAGTTCATATGCAAAAGATATGAAATAAACAAGTTTTGGAATACAAAATACAAAACTAGGTCCAATTCTGCGATAAACTAAAAGGTTAGGGGTCTTTCTGCAAAAGTGTAGGGGTCTGCGCGAGAAAACAAAGGACGGTGGGTTGATTCTCATAAAGCCAAGGGTCTCTTTAGCAAAACTACCAAATAACGGGGTATGGGATATTCTCATCCATTCGATCGCACATGAACGGCAACGATTAGATCTGAGCGAGCGAGCGCACACGTGTGGGCACGAGCATGGGCTGACAGGTGGGCCAAGGGAGTCAGCAGCCTGGGGGCGGGGCGAACTGACCAGTCGGGCCCAGCTGCAGGACGCGGGTGAGGGGGTGGATCCGAGCGGCCAGATCTGAATCGGACGGGTGGGATCAGATCGAGTTTAATTAAAGTCAGGCTGTCAAATCTCAGATGGATGCCAAGATTTGATGGTGAGCTCGTGCTGGGTTGCTGGGCTGCCCACGGCGGCACCGCCCGACTCCACAGCGGTGTTTTGTCGAATGCAAGGGCACGACCACGTCGAGGGTCTAGGGCACTGGGAAAGGGCTCAGGCGAGCTCGGGGTGACATGGCGGACTCGGCTGTGGGCACGACATCGGTGCAGAGGCACCAGAGGAAACGGTCCACGGCGGAGTGACCCGACGGCAGCGCACATCAACTCCGGCGAGCGATTGCATGGACAACATGTCAGTAAATGGGGAATTAAGGGCATGGGTGGGTTGGTTACCTCGAGAGACGATTCTGGAGCGCTTGAGAAACGGCGAGGACACCGCGAGGGCCTTGGTCGATGGTGGTGGAGGCACGGCTGCGCGATGAGAAGTCCAGTGATCATGAACAAAGGGAAATAGAATGGCTGGGGGCAAACCAGAGGGTGTCTTGTGTTATTGGCAAGGAGGCGGAGGTCACCAGGGCAACGGACGCGATAGGAGCTCGACGACAGCCGTGGAACGGATGACGACGATGCTCCACGGGTGCGCGCGCAGTGCGAGAGAGAGGTGCGAGGGGGTCTGCAGGGGAGCTCTATTGAGCGAGGGGAGTGAGCGAGTGAGTGCGGGCTCCAAAAAGAGGTCAGGCACGTGGGGGGAGTGGACTGGAAACACGCGACGTGGGCGCGTCCACGATGGGGTGCACGTGCGGGATGTTAGGGAAGGGGAGGTGGCTGACAGGTGGGTTCCGCGGGCCAGCGAGAGCGGACTCGCGAACGGGCAGTCAGTGTTGACAGGGCGGACCCACCGAGCAGTGAGAGGGAGTGGGCGTGCGTGCGAAGAAATCGGCACCGACAAGCTGGCCCCACCGGGCAGCGGGAGGGAGAGAGCGCGGGTGCGAGCCATCGCTGACTGGTGGGACCTGATGGGCTGAATATGGTTTTTTCCTTTTTGCTGGAATTTCTAAATGCTTTTCTTTTTATTTTCTCTATGGATTTCAAATCAAATTCAAACCCAATTTAAATTCAAACCAATTCAAACATGTGCATCAAACAAAAGAATAATTTAGGCTCAGCATGATGCAACATTTCATGACTCACATAGGTTTTGATAAAATAAATAGTTAATCCTTCCCCTAATTGACATAACTCTAATCAAAAGGAAGAGAGAAGTAGTATAGAGAGAGAGATAAACAAGAGGTAACACCTAATTTTGGTAGGCATTAGAGAAGAAATTTTATACCCCCAAATTCAGGGTGTTATAGTAGACTGGATAGGGCCTTCGCATAGACGATATTTGGACTATCCACTGCGACGGTGTGACACCCCAGTGTCACCTAGGGTTTCTCTCAGTGCTAACCCCAGAAATCAACATTTCATGAGAGCCAAATTGAGCATGAAGCATCAAACTAACTTGAGAAGAAAAGATTTACTAAGTGTATATCTAAAGAATCATGTCCCAAACAAATAAGATTTTCAAAAAGGGAAAACATGTTGAAACCCTAACACCAACCCTAATCAAGCTATCTAAGTAGAAATAAATAAAAGGGGTAAAAGACCATGAGAAATATAAAATCTTGGCTTAGGCCAATTATAAACATTGAAATATACTAAATAAGCTACAATAAAGATTATGGAAGCTTGGCCAAAATAGTATAATAAAAACTCCAAACAAGCTTCTCAAGTGAGGGTTCAATAGGGATTTTTGAAATTCAGAATTCTGAATTTCAGCCCTTGAGCCAAAGACCGAGCGTATTCACCTTGATCCCTAGCTCCAATCCTAATGATCCCATTGAAAAAATTGTGCCTAACTAACCCCTCTACCTCATACCAGAAGATGGCATCGGGACGCGTGCTCTGGACACGTCAAACCCGGGATCTTCTCTCTGTGTGTGGCAGTGAGACAAACCCGATTTCTCCCATCTTTATCTCTCGATCCAGTCAGCAAAACCTGCAAGACTCCACACACAAACGACAAAGGAATGTCAGAGGAAGAGATCTCTCAACGGGATCATGGCCATAACCTCAAAGATTTGGAGCCAATCCGCGCTTGAACTCGACCTCTCTCTTCGCTACCTCGTGCTCGACGTCGTGCCAGGCGCTAGAGCGCGCACTGGCGTTCGCCCGCGCACACCCCGAGCGCTTGTCAGAGCCTCGCCCTCGGCCGTGCTCGCCCGCGCCTATAAAGCCTTCCCGGGCGCGCCTTACCTCACCACGTGCTTGCCTTCGTCGGCCAGACGCCCCTTCTTAGCTCCGGCGAGTTCTCTTCCGCCCGCCATTGCCACCCGAGCCTCGGCCACCGTGGCCAGCCCACTCCGGTCACTTCCAAGCCGCGCCATCCGCTCGGTTAGCTTCGCTAAGAGCTTGTGAAGCTTCCCAAGCTCTCGGACCCGACAGAACTTCACTGAAGAACCAAGATCGTCCTCGCCAGACTTCGGTCGCCCGCCTACGCGCGTAGACCGAGCAATCCAGTGAGTCGTTCTTCAATTCCTCGCACACACACCTTCCTTGATCCCTGATGAAGCTCTCTGACCCATTTGATTGGTCAATTGTGCCCTGGATAGGCCGGACTCCTCGCCGCCGACGAGCTCCCCCGCCAACGCACGTGGACCGGCCGACTCCGACCATCCCGGACGACGACCCGCACATCGCCGTGACCCTCAGGACCTCCCCTACACCCTCGGCCACCTCACCGGAGCAGTCTCGCCGCCGGTAAGCCCCTCCGCCCTTTCCTCCGCCGCGGGAACTGTTTAATTTGGGGGAAGGACCTCGGGTTAGGTTTAGAGGAACCCCAGGGGGTTTTCTGAGCTGTCAGCGACACATTTGAATAGTAACCCACGGACTAGTCTGTAAGGAATTTTGAAAACACCCGCCAGGGACCCCAATGCAAAGTCGTCTTCCATTTAATCATTTATGTTTAATCTTTTTAATGAACAGAGAACTTAGGAAATTCATAACTTGAGAAATATTTAACCAAAAATTGTCAAACCAATTTTGCTGGATTCTAAATATTATGGACTACCAATTAAAAATATTGAACCCCATGCTTTCTGTTTTAAATTTTAGAGTTTGAAATTAATTACAGAAACTAACCAAACCTTGTTAAATGAAAGAAAATTTGTTATGCTTCTGTGTTGAACCTAAGAAAATTTGTAGATGTTCAAACCCCATTTAAGCACTGTTTAAAAATAGTGAGAACCCCAGTATTGCAAATTTAAGTAGGGATATCTATTAAAAGCCATTTTTGCCCAAAACTTAGGAAAATCAGAAAGGCATTAAAAAATGAACAGTGAGTGCAATTATTTTTCCTAACCTACTTGAGTAACATAGAACCTAGGAAAAATAAAGGGACCTCTAGTCCAGAACAAAATCAAAGTGAAATGTCTTATTAAGCATTAATCAAACCAGAAAAACAATTATTAGAATTATAAAAACAATTTCAAAATTATTATAAAAATCCAGTGGACTTGTAACCACTAGAACTCCACTACAAAAATGATAAACCCAAAAATGGTGCAATAATGGGCAAATAAAATTTTGCTAGATCAATAATGAGATAGGCCACCAGAGAAAAATGCAAAACCTAATTGGAAGCTGCAAAATAATGCCATTGCCAATACTTCATAAAAAAGGCCATTTAATCCAAATAATTTCTACCACCTTTCCCTTAAGCAAAAAGATGCCAAACTTCAGAATGATTGCTCTTGCACAAAGAAGAAGCTAGGAAAAATCAGAAATTTGTTGTTTGATATTTTTCAAATATAGTGGTAGTAGAAAGCACCCCTTTGGCTAGAAACTTTAGAAAATCATAGCAAAATAACTAATAAGTATTAATGGCTAAAAGTTTGTACAAAGTCATGTCATAACATCTAAATGCCAGCAAAAAAAAGTCTTAGAGAATAACCTACTGTTAAAAGGTAGCTGTAGTTCAAAACACCCCTTCTGCTCTAATATTTGATAATTTTGTCCAGAAAGAACTATTCACTTTTTAAGCCCCAAATTTTAGGACAGAGAATTATACACCAGTAAGAAGCCCCTGTAAGTTTTGCAGAATTTTTGGAAATTTATTAAGTCAACTTGTAGTTCAAACCCACTCTAAAAACATAAAAGAATTTGGGGAAAGAATATGAAAGATAAACCTCGCCCCAATAAGTTCAACTAGAAATCTGGGCAATTTCTCACCAAGACCTTAAAAAAATTCAGTGGAACACCAAAATAAACTGACCACTTAGCTTAATTGAGTATGATCTAAATAACTAAGTATACCACCAAGAATCTTTAATAGCAAGATTAAACTCTATCTGATTTAAGTGGATCTTTCACCATCGAAGTATAATTGCTAAAACACATATCATATCATGCATGTGTCTTACTCATTACATTCGTTAGATTGTAATCTAGCTGACGGAGAGTACGTGCTCATCCCGGAGCAAGGAACTGTCCAAGAGGAAGACCACGAGCAAGCTCCCGAGGCTGCCATCGAGGATCTCCCCACAGCCCCAGCTATTGAAGGCAAGCCCCGATTTTTATGCATAACCGTATTTATATATGCTACTTTACTACACTTAATGCTTGTAGGATTGTATTGTGCACTTAAGTGTAGGAGTTGCTTGAAACCTCTAGTTGCATGAACTTAGGATTCCTTTTGAGATGGTTACTAGTATGCTAGGTCGAGTAGCTGCCTTGCTATTCAGGATCTCGGTAGAAGTCGAGTGATTTTTCTAGCACTCGCGCGAGGTCAGGAATTGATTGTACTCATCTTGATAATGGGATATATGTTGGTCTATGGACTTAGATCCAGGGAGGATGCCTTGTCCATAAGACGGGAAAAAGGAATTACGGATTAATGTGTGGATACTTGAGTCAAGTTTTTGAACGTACTAAGCACATGTCGGGAAATATGGTAACCGGTAAACCTAGTACCTGAGTGAAGCCGGGCATGGACTTTATCCCTCACTTGTCCTGAGACTGGGTCTCCCATGCTAGCTATGGTGGGTACAAGTGCGGTCACTGCACGACGGTAGTCGGGGTCAGTGGAGCATTGTATGCCAAGGCGGTGAGCCCTGACCGCGAACGGGGAATCAATGGGGATGGTTGACATGTGTGGGGACGGAGTGCCCTGACATGTCGTGTGTTTAGGTTTACCTTGCAAGGATAAAAACTCGATTCAAATCGTCTGCTTCTCGCAGCTAATGAGACTACTTGACCCCTTGTACTACATTGAGTAAGAAGTGAAATGAGGTTTACATTAGATAACTTGTTGATTGTACTAAGTGCTTGTTACCATGTATGCTTAGAAAGAGCAAACTTAGCTAATCTAATGAGACTAGAAATTGAAAAGCTAAAACTTGATTTTAGATACAGCTAGTGCTTTTGGCAAACCAAACCCCCTCAGCCAAACAACTGCATGGTCTAGAGGTAGAGGAGTAGTTTCCTCACACCGGGTAAGTCTAGCTGAGTATTAGTATACTCAGCCTTGCTTGTGGCATAATTTTGCAGGTACGCTTCAGGACATGGTTGATAGTGTGACTTGGCCTACCACCCTGCCACCGGGTTGGACGGTCGAGTGGGATGTTGCTCCAGCAGGAGAGAAGCAAGAGGAGTAGTGGGCTAGGCCTTGCCCGATTCCTCATTTTCGACGTTATCGATTATCCGCTGCATTTCATTTTGTGAACTTTTATTCCGCTACTTGAAAAACTCTGATCTATGTAATAATTCGGTACTTTAATTTGAGGTCTTCCTGTTTTATTGTATTTCTTCTGTGACTCACCTTCGTGTGAGATTGTGGTATTTGATCCTGGTTAAGTGGCTTTCTCAGACTAGATATGAGGGACTGACGGGTTATTCCGATTTAAGTGTGTTACGGCCCCTGAGGTGTGACCTAGGCACTTAAGCTGGAATAATTCGGGCGGTTCTGCCACAATTGGTATCGGAGCAAATACCAGCACAAAGAAGGACAATAAACCATGAATACCAATTTTCAAAATCTAAAACTTGCTTAGAAACTGATAAGAATCGTTAGGACTAGAACGCTAGACCTAGGACGAAAGGCCTTAGGGATAGTGGGAGAAATAGGTGGCTAATTAAGTAGGCCCTGTGGGCCAGTATTCAGATTTTTAAAGGATGCCTTAGGAGCACCCTTATTTCAGAGAGGAGCCGTTATTCTTTTCATCATGCATGCATTATAAAATTTGAAGGATTAAGAATTAAAGAAGTAAAAATTCGAGCTAACCCGCTTCTTTTCAAACCATCTAGGCTCTTTTTTTTTCTTCCTTCCACCATAATCTTTACATCTGATACCCTTCCGCAGATGAATTCACTAACCCCCGCCAGCGGAGGAAACACTCGTTTCAGCTCTGACTTCCTCTCTCACAATGGTTTTCCTTCCATCTTGTGGGAAGTGCTTAACTCCGCCGGTTACCCTACGCCCCCTTTGTACACGGTGCAGTTGTATGAGGAGCATCGAGTACCTCGTTGCCGAGTCTGGCTAACCTTGGAGGCTCATCCCCTTCAGCCGGGTTGGCGTTCTCTTGACTCCGAGACGATTGGATTCAGGGCGGACGACACCACTGAAGCGGCAGCCATGAAGACTCTGACGACTTTCTGTGGTTACCATCCCCTGGAGATGGTGATGCACCCCTTGGGACTTTTCCCTGCTGAGAAGAAGGATGACCCCATGTGGTGTAACCGCGTGAGCCACGTGAAAGATGTGTGGGCAATGTATCCTGACTTGGTTGGGAGGGTCACTGTTCAGTGCATGAGTGTGTTGTACCGCCTTCAGGCCCTGCAGAGCGACGCTATGGCACACCTTGCTAACATCGCTCAAACCACCAAGCTCGCCCTCGACAGCCGAGAAGACTTTATGGTCAATTTGTCCTCCGAGTTGGTAGAGAAGGATTTGCAGGTGGAAAGGCTGAGCCAGCGCATTACCACCTTGGAGCAGCAGGTGGAGATCCGAGACAACACTATTTATGTCTTGGAGAACCAACTCCACGATGTGCAGCGAGAACTTGAAGAACCAAATGACCACCTGGACATGCACCACTTGGAGATGGAGGCCAATGAAGCCAGAAGCGAGGGAGAAGAGGCTCCCGAGGAGTTAGGACCAGCCCCTGGTGCCAATGGGACTACCTTCGCGATGCCCCCTTCACCCGCATCTAGTGTCGCTTCCACCACTCAGGGTTGATCAGTCACTTTGACGCTTTAGGCGGATAGAAACTTGTGCGAGCTTAGTTAATGTCAGATTTTGGGACTAGGCTTACAGGTACTTTCCCCTAATTGATGTAACCCTTGTGAACTTTCAAAATCTGTGGGGTGTTTGTAACCACGTTATCTTCATTTCGAACCTAATATTATGATTATGGCATTTTTCTTTCCATACGAGATAATAGCATGTCGTTCGAAATTGTGAGTTGGGATAACATTGGCGACAATCTCTATTTTCAGATGGCAGCTAGGCAGCGTCGCGGGCATAACGAGCAAGTTCCCCCGCCACCTTTTCCAGCTCCCACAGTGGAGGAGCTGATGGCCTAGCAGAATGAGATTCTACGACAGCTCTTGCAGCGCCAGCCCCACCCCCAGCAGCATGGTGGAGGCCAGCATCAGCGACCTCCGGCAGCGGCAACCTACCACGAGTTCCTGAGTACGCAGCCGCCCTTGTTCACCAAGGCAGAGGATCCGTTGGATGCAGACGTGTGGCTTCGCGTCGTTGAGTCCAAGTTTCCCCTCCTCACGGGAGACTGCCCTGATGATGTCAAGGCTCGCTTCGCCGCGCAGCAGCTTCGTGGCCCTGCTCGGACTTGGTGGGACCACTTCCGTGCTATGCTCCCCACTGATCATGAGGTGTCTTGGGAGGAATTCAAGACTGCTTTCAGAGGGCACCACATCCCAGCTGGAATTCTTGACCACAAGCTGAATGAGTTTCTGGCACTTAATCAAGGAACCCGCACGGTATTGCAGTATGCTCAGGCCTTCAACGACCTGTGCCAGTATGCAGGTTACCATGATGATTCTGATGAAAAGAAGAGAGACTGCTTCCGCAGGGGTCTCAACACCAAGCTACGGGAACGACTCAACACTGTCTGGGCTGATAGCTTCAATGAGTTGGTCAACCTGGCTATCTCCCAGGAGGATTGTATTGTAGCTCACCGGGCAGAGAAGAAGAGAAAGGCACCAATGGCAGCACCATCCGCTCAGGCCCAGAGGTTCAGGATTGTTTCTCACAATCAGAGCAGGGGATTTCAGCAGCAGGCAGGCAGATGGGTGATCAGGCCACCTCAGTAGCAGTAGCAACCGGCACCCAACTGCTTCCCAGCTCCCGTCCCAAGGAACAATCAGCCTCCGCAGCAGTAGTAGTTCTGCCAGGGCAATGGGAACAAGTGCTTCACTTGTGGCAATGTGGGCCACTATGCCAAAAAATTGCCCAAGAAATCAGCAGAGGCAGATGCCAGCACTAAATCAAGACAAGGGGAGGAAGCAGAAGGTGCAAGTCAAACAAGGGAAACTTAACTTCACTACTCTGGAGGAGTTACCTGAGGGAGCCCCCATCATGACTGGTACCTTTTCAGTTTTTAATCAACCTGCTTTAATTTTGTTTGATTCTGGTGCATCCCATAGTTTCATTAGCCAGAAGTTCAGTGCTAAATGCCAATTGCCCTTCTGTCATACAAAAGGGTCATTTATGATAGCCACACCTAGGGGTAAAATTGCAACCAACCAATTAATCCGAAGTGTGCCTATTCAACTAGGAAGCCACATTATCAAAACCACCCTTCTCGTTTTGGGTTTGGAAAATGTGGATATCATTCTGGGCACTAATTGGATGACCCTGCACCAAGTAGTGCTTGATGTAGCCAGCCGCATCGTGGAAATCAATTCCCCGTTGTGTGGGAGTTTCACCTTAATTCTGCCCAGTCAAGGCTCTACTCAGTCATGTGCTTTTTCTATGACAGAGTTACCTCTAAAGAAGATTCCAATGGTCTGTGAGTATGCAGATGTATTTCCTGATGAATTGCCAGGAATGCCACCAGACCGGGATATTGAATTCGCCATCGAGTTGCAACCGGGAACGGCACCGATTTCCAAGAGGCCTTACGGGATGCCACCCGCTGAATTGGCAGAATTGAAGAAGCAATTGCAAGAGTTGCTGGACAAAGGTTTCATTCGCCCAAGTACTTCACCTTGGGGATGTCCAGCCCTGTTTGTAAAGAAGAAAGATGAAGGCTTGAGGCTGTGTATAGATTACCGCCCTCTTAATGCGGTGACTATCAAGAATAAGTATCATTTGCCTCGTATTGATGTTCTTTTTGACCAGTTGGTCAGAGCCAAAGTGTTTTCCAAGATAGACCTTCGCTCCGGCTACCATCAGATCAAGATACGAGCCAGCGATATTCCGGAGACGGCTTTCTCAACCAGATACAAGCTATATGAATTCTTGGTGATGTCCTTCGGGCTGACTAATGCACCAGCATATTTCATGTATCTGATGAATTCTATTTTCATGCCCGAATTGGACAAATTCGTAGTGGTTTTCATCGATGATATCTTGGTGTACTCAAAGAATGAAGAAGAACATGTTGGGCATTTGCATATAGTGCTTCAACGTCTGCGAGAGCACCACCTTTATGCCAAGTTGTCAAAATGTGATTTTTGGCTAAAGGAGATCAAATTCTTGGGTCACACTATCTCTCAGGCAAGCATAGTTGTTGATCCTGATAAGGTGCAAGAGGTGATGAACTGGAAGCCACCAACGACTGTCTGTTAGATTCAGAGTTTTCTGGGATTAGCTAGTTATTACCAAAGATTCATTCCGGATTTCTCTTGAATTGTGAAGCCCATAACTGAGCTATTGAAGAAGGAATCCAAGTTTGTTTGGGGTCAGAAGTGCGAAGATGTCTTCCTTGCATTGAGGCAACATCTGACCACCGCACCGGTGTTAGCGCAACCCGACAGCAGCAAGCCTTTTGATGTGTATTGTGATGCCTCTGGCACTGGACTAGGTTGTGTCTTGATGCAAGACAACCGAGTCATTGCTTATGCCTCAAGAGCACTCAGGCCTCATGAGCAGAATTATCCCACTCATGACCTAGAGTTGGCAGCAGTGGTTCATGCATTAAAAAGCACTATTTGATGGGAACCCATTGCAACATCTTCACTGATCATAAGAGCCTTAAGTATATCTTTACTCAGGCTGATCTCAACATGAGACAGAGAAGATGGCTAGAGCTGATCAAGGATTATGACCTGGAGGTACATTATCACCCAGGGAAGGCCAATGTGGTAGCTGATGCCTTGAGTTGGAAGTTGCAATGTAATTGTGTTATGATGGATTCTCGTATTAACACCTTGTGTGATGAGTTGAGCAAGATGCAGATTGAAGTGATTCCTTCTGGTGCTTTGTCTCACATTTCTGTTGAGCCAGCTTTGCAAGACCAGATCATCATGGCCCAGCTCAGTGACAAGGGAGTGCAAATTATAAAGGAGAATCTCCATCAGAAGGCTGAGAAGTATAAATATTTCCGCCAAGATGGAAAGGGTATATTATGGTTTGAAAGCAGATTGGTGGTTCCTAAAAACAAGGATCTCAAGAAGAAAATCTTGGATGAGGCCCATCTCTCCAAATTCTCCATGCATCCAGGGAGCACCAAAATGTACCATGATCTGAAGCCCTTGTATTGGTGGACCAGAATGAAGAGGAAGATAGCCCAATATGTATCGGAATGTGACACCTGTCAGAGGATAAAGGCAAGCCACTTGAAATCAGCTGGAGCTTTGCAACCCCTATCTATACCTTCGTGGAAATGGGATGACATCAGTATGGATTTCATTGTGGGTCTACCCAACACCTCTCGTCATCATGACTCGATTTGGGTTATTGTGGACCGACTGACGAAAGTGGCACATTTTCTCCCTGTGCACACCACTGATAAGGCTCAAAAGTATGCAGAGTTATACATTGACCAGATCGTGTGTTTGCACGGATTGCCCGGACCATTGTTTCTGACCGAGGAGCCCCGTTTGTTGCTAGATTTTGGGAACAGCTGCAAGAGTCTTTGGGAACCAAGCTAATCAGAAGTTTAGCTTACCACCCACACACTGATGGTCAGACTGAGAGGGTGAATCAAATTCTTGAAGATATGCTGAGAGCTTGTGCAATCGATTGTGGCAAGAACTGGGATAAGCACCTCTCATTGGCAAAGTTTGCTTATAACAACAGTTATCAATCCAGCCTAAGGATGGCACCTTTTGAAGCTCTCTATGGAATAAGGTGTAGAACACCACTCAATTGGTCTCAGCCTGGAGAGAGAGAGAAGTTTTTGGACCTGACTTAGTGACTGAAGCCGAAAGGAAGGTCAAACTAATCAGGAAGAATCTAGAAGCTACTCAGGCCAGGCAAAAGAGTTACCATGATAAGAGAAGGAAACCTCTCCAGTTCGAGGTGGGAGATTTCGTGTATTTGAAAGTATCACCCACCAAGGGAGTGCAGAGGTTTGGAATCAAAGGCAAGTTAGCCCCTCGTTACATTAGGCCTTATGAGATCATAGAAGCATGTGGACCCGTGGCATATAAATTGAAGTTACCTCCAAAAATGTCTTCCATCCACAATGTGTTCCATGTATCTCAGCTGAAGAAGTGTGTTCAATTGCCGACCGAGATCATAGCAGAGCCAGAATTGGAAATAGAGCCAGATCTATCGTACCAAGAGTACCCTTCCAAGATTCTGGATTGCAAGGAAAGATCAACTCGGGCTAAATCGATCAAGATGTATAAGGTCCAATGGAGTAATCACTCAGAGGAAGAAGCTACTTGGGAGACTGAAGAATTTCTGCGTTCCAACTTCCCCGATTGCCTACCTAAGGAAATTGGTACGTAATCATACCCAACCCCTCCTCCTGCCCTTCGAATCTAAATTTCAGAAATATAATTTTAAACCAGAATGAAGTAATTATGAAGCAAAAATTAAAAGGACTTCCTTCTAAAGTTGCAAAGAGAATGACATTCGAAGAGCAGTTTGCCCTAATAGTAGAACACCCACTTCTTGTAAGTCTCACCCTTCGCTTCACCCTGGGAGGACTCTGACCCGAATCTCGGGACGAGATTCCTTTAAGGGGGGAAGGCTATGACACCCTAGTGTCACCTAGGGTTTCTCTCAGTGCTAACCCCAGAAATCAACATTTCATGAGAGCCAAGTTGAGCATGAAGCATCAAACTAACTTGAGAAGAAAAGATCTACTAAGTGTATATCTAAAGAATCATGTCCCAAACAAATAACATTTTCAAAAAGGGAAAACATGTTGAAACCCTAACACCAACCCTAATCAAGCTATCTAAGTAGAAATAAAGAAAAGGGGTAAAAAACCATGAGAAATATAAAATCATGGCTTAGGCCAATTATAAACATTGAAATATACTAAATAAGCTACAATAAAGATTATGGAAGCTTGGCCAAAATAGTATAATAAAAACTCCAAACAAGCTTCTCAAGTGAGGGTTCAATAGGGATTTCTGAAATTCAGAATTCTGAATTTCAGCCCTTGAGCCAAAGACCGAGCGTATTCACCTTGATCCCTAGATCCAATCCTAATGACCCCATTGACAAAACTGTGCCTAACTAACCCCTCTACCTCATACCAGAAGATGGCATCGGGACGCGTGCTCTGGACATGTCAAACCCGGGATCTTCTCTCTGCGTGCGGCAGTGAGACAAACCCAATTTCTCCTCTCTATCTCTCGATCCAGTCAGGACCTGCAAGCCTCCACACACAAACGACAAAGGAATGTTAGAGGAAGAGATCTCTCAACGCGATCATGGCCATACTCTCAAAGATTTGGAGCCAATCCGCGCTTGAACTCGACCTCTCTCTGCGCTGCCTCGTGCTCGACGACGTGCCAGGCGCCAGAGCGTGCACTAGTGTTCGCCCGCGCACACCCCGAGCGCTTGTCAGAGCCTCGCCCTCAGTCGTGCTCGCCTGCGCCTATAAAGCATTCCCGGGCGCGCCTTACCTCACCCCGTGCTCACTTCATCGGCCAGACGCCCCTCCTTAGCTCCGGCGAACTCTCTTCCGCCCGCCATTGCCACCCGAGCCTCGGCCACCGTGGCCAGCCCACTCCGGTCACTTTCAAGCCACGCCATCCTCTCGGTTAGCTTCGCCAAGAGCTTGTTAAGCTTCCCAAGCTCTCGGACCCGACAGAACTTCACCGGAGAACCAAGATCGTCCTCGTCGGACTTCGGCTGCCCGCCTGCGCACGTAGACCGAGCAATCCGGTGAGTCGTTCTTCAATTCCTCGCGCACACACACCTTCCTTGATCCCTGACGAAGCTCTCTGATCCATTTGATTGGTCAATTATGCCCTGGATAGGCCGGACTCCTCGCCACCGACAAGCTCCCCCGCCTGTGCACGTGGACCGGCCGACTCTGACCAACCCCGACGGCGACCCGCACATCGCCGTGACCCTCAGGACCTCCCGTACACCCTCGGCCACGTCACCGGAGCAGTCTCGCCGCCGGTAAGCCCCTCCGCCCTTTCCTCTGCTGCGGGAACTGTTTAATTTGGGGGAAGGACCTCGGGTTAGGTTTAGAGAAACCCCAGGGGGTTTCTGAGCTGTCAACGACACATTTGAATAGTAACCCAAGGACTAGTCTGTAAGGAATTTTAAAAACACCCGCCAGGGACCCCAATGCAAAGTCGTCTTCCATTTAATCATTTGTGTTTAATCTTTTTAATGAACAGAGAACTTAGGAAATTCATAACTTGAGAAATATTTAACCAAAAATTATCAAACCAATTTTGCTGGATTCTAAATATTATGGACAACCGCTTAAAAATACTGAACCCCATGCTTTCTGTTTTAAATTTTAGAGTTTGAAATTAATTACAGAAACTAACCAAATCTTGTTAAATAAAAGAAAATTTGTTATGCTTCTGTGCTGAATCTAAGAAAATTTGTAGATGTTCAAACCCCATTTAAGCACTGTTTAAAAATAGTGAGAACCCCAGTATTGAAAATTTAAGTAGGGATATCTATTAAAAGCCATTTTTGCCCAAAACTTAGGAAAATCAGAAAGGCATTAAAAATAATGAACAGTGAGTGCAATTTTTTTTGTAGCCTACTTGAGTAACATAGAACCTAGGAAAAATAAAGGGACCTCTAGTCCAGAACAGAATCAAAGTGAAATGTCTTATTAGGCATTAATCAAACCACAAAAACAATTATTAGAATTATAAAAACAATTTCAAAATTAATTATAAAAATCCAGTGGACTTGTAACCACTAGAACTCCACTACAAAAATGATAAACGCCCCAACCCATCATTTTAGGTAGGGTAAACAAATAGAACTTCATAATGGGTCATATTTCAATTTAATCATGAGCAACCCAAAAATGGTGCAATAATGGGCAAATAAAATTTTGCTATATCAATAATAAGATAGGCCACCAAAGAAAATGCAAAACCCAATTGGAAGCTGCAAAATAATGCCATTGCCAATACTTCATGAAAAAGGCCATTTAAATCAAATAATTCCTACCACCTTTCCCTTAAGCAAAAAGATACCAAACTTTAGAAGAAGAAGCTAGGAAAAATCAGAAATATGTTGTTTGATATTTTTCAAATATAGTGGTAGTAGAAAGCACCCCTTTGGCTAGAAACTTTAGAAAATCATAGCAAAATAACTAATAAGTATTAATGGCTAAAAGTTTGTACAAAGTCATGTCATAACATCTAAATGCCAGCAAAAATAAGTCTTAGAGAATAACCTACTGTTAAAAGAAAGTTGTAGTTCAAAACACCCCTTCTGCCCTAATATTTGATAATTTTGTCCAGAAAGAAATATTCACTTTTTAAGCCCCAAATTTTAGGACAGAGAATTATACACCAGTAAGAAGCCCCTGTAATTTTTGCAGATTTTTTTGGAAAATTATTAAGACAACTTGTAGTTCAAACCCACTCTAAAAACATAAAAGAATAGAGGGAAAGAATATGAACGATAAACATCGCCCCAATAAGTTCAACTAGAAATCTGGGCAATTTCTCACTAAGACCTTAAAAAGAATTCAGTGGAACACCAAAATGAACTGACCACTTAGCTTAACTGAGTATGATCTAAATAACTAAGTATACCACCAAGAATCTTTAATAGCAAGATTAAACTCTATCTGATTTAAGTGGATCTTTCACAATCGAAGTATAATTGCTAAAGCACATATCATATCATGCACGTGTCTTACTCATCGCATTCGTTAGATTGTAATCTAGCTGACGGAGAGTACGTGCTCATCCCCGAGCAAGGAACTGTCCAAGAGGAAGACCACGAGCAAGCTCCCGAGGCTGCCATCGAGGATCTCCCCGTAGCCCCAGCTATTGAAGGCAAGCCCCGGTTTTTATGCATAACCGTATTTATATATGCTACTTTACTATACTTAATGCTTGTAGGATTGTATTGTGCACTTAAGTGTAGGAGTTGCCTGAAACCTTTAGTTGCATGAACTTAGGATTCCTTTTGAGATGGATACTAGTATGCTAGGTCGAGTAGCTGCCTTGCTATTCAGGATCTCGGTAGAAGTCGAGTGATTTTTCTAGCACTTGCGCGAGGTCAGGAATTGATTGTACTCATCTTGATAATGGGATATATGTTGGTCTATGGACTTGGATCCAGGGAGGACGCCTTGTCCATAAGACAGGAAAAAGGCATTAAGGATTAATGTGTGGATACTTGAGTCAAGCTTTTGAACGTACCAAGCACATGTCGGGAAATATGGTAACCGGTAAACCTAGTACCTGAGTGAAGCCAGGCGCGGACTTTATCCCTCACTTGTCCTGAGACTGGGTCTCCCATGCTAGCTATGGTCAAGTGGGATGTTGCTCCAGCAGGAGAAAAGCAAGAGGAGTAGTGGGCTAGGCCTTGCCCGATTCCTCGTTTTCGACGTTATCGATTATCCGCTGCATTTCATTTTGTGAACTTTTATTCCGCTACTTGAAAAACTCTGATCTATGTAATAATTTATTACTTTAATTTGAGGTCTTCTTGTTTTATTGTATTTCTTCTGTGACTCACCTTCGTGTGAGATTGTGGTATTTGATCCTGGTTAAGTGGCTTTATCAGACTAGATCTGAGGGACTGACGGGTTATTCCGATTTAAGTGTGTTACGGCCCCTGAGGCGTGACCTAGGCACTTAAGCTGGAATAATTCGGGTGGTTCTGCCACAACTGGTATCGGAGCAAATACCACCACAGAGAAGGACAATAAACCATGAATACCAATTTTCATGCGGCGCATGGTGTCATGCGGGGCAAGCGCTGCAAAAATTATTACATCACCCACATGCCTTAAATACAGATATGTCGCGTGTCTCTGCTTCGCACTCAAATCAAACAAATGCACAAACAACATAGCAGAATATGAAGCTGTCATCCTTTTACTTCACAAACTATGAGCCCTAGGAGTAGCAACATGTATAGTAAAAATTGATTCCAAGATTGTCGCCGGCCAAATTGAAAAGAATGTTCTTCCAAAGAACCAGTCCTCATACAATATCTATCAGTCGTGCGAAGCCTAGAAAAACAGTTCAAGGGATTCACACTACAACACATAGAGCGAAACAAGAATGAAGAGGTCGACATGCTGGCAAAAGCAACAGTGAAAGGTGACCCATTGCCATCAGATATATTCTTCCACACAATCGGCACACTAACTGTAAGGAACCCTAAAGACCTGCAGATCACACAAGACCCCAAAGGCCGCAGAGTTCTAAATCTAATAAAGACCAAAGACTGGTGTGCACCCATAACCTTATACCTCCAAGGTCATTATCACCCCTCTGACTAGATCGAAGTCAAAATATTGAAGCACAGAAGTCGTGACTTCACAGTGATAGATGGGCAGCTATACAACAAGGGATAAGTCAACCTATGCTCAAATGCATCACAACGGTCGAGGGCATAGAACTCCTTCACGAAGTCCACAGAGGAACATGCGGTTCACACTCGGGACCCAGAGCCCTTGCTACCAAAGTCATGTGCCAAGGTTTCTACTGGCCAGCTATCGTGTGTACAGTTAACCGAGTGGTCCGCTCATGCGAAGCGTGCCAAAAATTCTTACCTAGAACGGGTGCCCCTTTGTAATTCACAAAGCTCATCGCCCACACCAGGCAGCTACAACGATGGGGCCTTGATATCGTCAGACCATTACCCACCGTGCAAGGCAACCTAAAATTTGCTTTTGTCGCAGTCAAATACTTCACCAAGTGGATCGAAGCCAGAGCTATGTCAACGATAACAATGAAGACAACGCAGAAGTTCTTCTGGCAGAACATCATCTGTCTCTTTGGAGTCCCCTCCGAGTTGACAGTAGATAACGAAAAACAATTCAACAATCAGAATTTCAGGGAATTCTGCGCTTCCATCGGCACGCAGGCAGTCCTCGCGTCCGTCTATCACCCACAATCCAATAGGGTAGCAAAGCGTGCCAACGGTAAAAATTTTAGCGCCATAAAGAAGAGACTTTTAGTAGACAAAAAGGGTAAGTGGGCCGAGCAATTACCTGAAGTCATTTGGGCACTTAACACACCTGAATCCCGTGCCACCGGATTCACTCCATTAAGACTGATGTACAAATCAGAGGCCATGACTTTGCAAGAACTCAAGCACAGTTCGCCCCGAACAAACCCTAAGGCCATACCAGACATTGACAAACTAACAACAAAAGATCTCCTTGATGGGGATCGTGTCGACGCCCTCGAAACATTGAACAAATATCAAGCACAAACGAAGGCCTAACGAGACAAAAGCTGTCACTCTTAAAGAGTTCGAAGAGGGAGGCTCGTCCTCATCAGAACCAGCAGAATAGAATCCAGAGGCAAACTCGAGCCAAAATGGGAAGGGTTGTTCATCATAAAAAATAAAACATCACCAAACACATACAGTCTCGCAACACAAGTAGGCGAAGACCTCGAACACTTGTGGAACGTAGACAATCACTTTGGTTGGGCCCGCACTCTTTTTCTCGTAGGGCGGTGAGGTATTTAACGTGGTGGTGCCATGTAATAAAGCACAAGGAAAATCCCCCCACAAAAAAAGTACGACCACAAAATGTCGAAAATGACCGTGGGTTGGCCTTTGGCATTCGACGCCAAGACAGTCACCACAATGGCAAGTCTAACGACAGCCGTCGTGCGCGACAAATACACTCTGTCCGAGCAAAAGTCGCCTAAGGGTGCAGCCGGATCAGCACAACAAGTGCATCACACCACATAAGGGTGCGAAGTCGTCCGAGAGACGCCCACTCTATTCGAGCAAAAGTCACCTAAGGGTGCAATCGGATCAGCACAAGTGCATCACAACACCTAAGGGTGCGAAGTCATTCGAGAGATGCCCACTCTATCCGAGCAAAAGTCTCCCAAGGGTGTAGCCAGATCATCACAACAAGTGCATCAGACCACCTAAGGGTGCGAAGTCGTCCGAGAGACGCGTATCTCTATCCGAACAAAAAGTCGCCTACGGGCGCAGTCGGATTAGAAAATATAACACATCTCTAAAAATCTACCCCGAACCTTATTTAAGTAAGTAATTGTCTAATATAGACCTAGTTAAGTAAGTAAGTAATTGTCTAAGATAGACCTAGTTAAAAAACAATATACCACCTGGAATGGTGATCTACCCTAAACCTAGAATGCACATGTGTCTTTACCTTTCTATTGAACTGATATTTACTTTGTTGCATATGTTTGGTGTACTATTCTTTTGTTATTCCCCAAGTGTGTTGAATGAATGATTGCTTTGCGTAGACAACGAGCAGTCCATGGTTCCCGAGTGTGTTGCACGAGTGTGTTGCAAGAGACTTCCCTGAGCAACAACCTGGTGAAGGCAAGTGTCCTCTGACACATTATGTCCTACTTACTTTATAATTCATTATCCCGCATACTATGATCAACCTATGGATTGACTAGTGTTTTATTTTTCTTGTCTTTGGTTATCCTTTGGGAACTGGTTACTATGATTAGTATCATGCTATTGCTTTACTTTAATCAATGAACATGATGAGAATATTTATGATACGATGATGTTATTCTGGATATGATAATGAACTTGTGGTACTTTCGGGGGACTCAGGTTGTTTCCCGAGTACCTCTCCGTAAGGACCTGTTCGTTGGATGACCACCCGGGAAAATAGTACAACCATGAGTGTGATATGGGACACCCTTAGCTGATTAATTAGAGTAACTTGAGGTTTAGTCGGCTTTGCTATCGTGCTGTCAATGGGGTCCGGGCACAATACTTGCTCTACTAAGGCTGGGTGCTGTAACACCCCATGTGTTACTCATGGTTTTCCCTCAGTAACCACATTGTGACCATTATCACATGCGGATTAGATTGAGCAAAAGACACCAAACTTGAGGAGCCCAGTCTTAACTAAGTATTAATCACCCTAGAGGTCATACCCTAACCACATCATGTACCTCAAAGTGGGAAAATGCTCAAACCCTAGAACTACCCTCTTTAAGCCATTTGAGTACCAAAAAGGGGATCTAGTAAAAAGGCTATGTGAAACACAAAATCATGATTTGGATCAATTAAAAAAATTGTAGTATGCTAAATAACCTACAGAATATATTAAGAAAGTTTACCCAAATGAGTTTTTCAAAATCCTCAAACAAGCCACTCTAGTGGGGACTTCAAATAAAAAATAGGATTTCAGATTTCTGAAATCCAACCCTCTCACAAAGATCAACCGCGTTCACCTTGTTCCAAAACTCAAAACCACATGGTCCAAATAACAAAATGGTGCCAAATTATCCTACGCACACTCTGGCAAAGTTTGAAATCAAACCAAAATCGTTTGACACGATTTGGCTAGACTTTGGTCTCGGATTCCAGCTGGGCGACAGACCAACTTCACCTCCTCGTATCTCGCCAACCCGAGATCCAATCCACTCGAGCACTACATGAGAAACAAAGGGTAAACGACAAGGAAGATATCTTGTGTAGGGATATTGGATATTTACGAGAAGATCGCGGGCCAATTAGCGCTTGAAAACGACCAGACCGAAAGCTGCCACACGCTCGATGCCCTGCCTGACTGGTTGAGCGCGGACTGGCCGTTGCAGCGCGTGCGCTCGCGCGCGGTCGACTATCCCCGCGCCCAAGCCCGTGTCGTGTCCACGAGCGGCTATAAAGCACGCCATCGTGCACGGGCACCCTCCCTGTCACTCCTCCGCACTCCGCCTAGCTTTCCCGAGCCAGCACGCAGCTCCGACGACCTCCCCGTGACCCGCCTCCTCCTCTGAAGACCGGCCTCCATGGCCAGCCATTCCCATTGACCCCCAACCTCGTCTGAGCCCTTGGACAGCTTCCCCGAGAGGACGTGAAGCCTTTCCAAGCTCGAGCCAAGGCCCTGCCCCGCCGAAACAGTGAGATCATCCTTACCAGACTTCGGTCGTCTGCCGCCGCACGTGGACCGGGCTACAAGATGCGCAATTCGCAAATTCCTTGCACCCACGACCTTACTGACCTTCTGTGGAGCTCCCCGACTCACTAGATCGAGCTATACCATCGTGTTCAGGCCAAGCTTCTCGCTGCCGATGAGCTCGCTCTCTTGCGCACAAGGCCAGACCAGCTCCGGCCACCACAAGCGACGAGCCGACCATCGACGTGATCCTCCTGACCTCCCCGACGTCGCCGACCACCCCATCGGAACTTCACCGTCGCCAGTAAGCCACGCCGCAACATTTTCCCTTTTTGTTACTGTTCCGGTGAACTAAGGACCCTGGGTTAGATGCTAGAAAATGCCAGCGGGTTAAGTGTTAAGCCACAGACTCAGTTGAATAGTAGACCATTGACTCGTTTGTAAGGAAAGAAGAAAGTTTTAACCAGGGACCTGAGTGCAAAGAAGCTTTTCTTTTCCTTTCGAATTTATAAGTTATTTTAAATCTGCAGCAAATTTGATAAATGCATAACTTGAAGAGTATTCATCCAAATTTGGTCAAATCAATTTTGCTAGACTCAGTAAAATATGAACT
Organism: Zea mays; assembly: GCF_902167145.1. NCBI lineage: Eukaryota > Viridiplantae > Streptophyta > Magnoliopsida > Poales > Poaceae > Zea > Zea mays. The sequence goes on from NC_050102.1 coordinate 107,250,052, forward strand.
ATCAAACAAAAATAGTAAACCTCATGTTTCCTATACTAATTTCTAGAGTTTTGAAATAAATTAGAAAACTGCCCAAAACTTAATAATGAAGAGAAAAATAGAAATGCTTTTAGACTAGGCCTGAGAAAATTTATGGAGATACTTGACCAGTAGTTACACTGTTTAAAAATGTTAAGTACCCTAGTACCAAAGCTTAAACAAAATGTATCCCTTAGAATATGTTTTTACCCAAACCTTGGAAAAATAGAAAAGGGCACTAAAAATAGAAACCAGAAAGCAATGTTATTTTTCTAGCATGATTAGGTGATATAGTTCATGGGGAAAATATATGGAACCCTAGTCCAGTACTGATCTAGAATTTATGATTTTTTAGGTATTAAGTATTTAAGAAGGATAATGATTAAAAATAGGAGGACATATGCAAAGGTGATAAGAAAAATTTAGTAGACCCTTGACCACTATTGTACATCTGTAAAAATAGTAACCACCCCAGGATATCATAGTAAGTGGGTTAAACAAATAAAACTTGGATTTTGCCAATACTTCAAATAAATCAAAAGAGATACTAAAAGTGGGAAACAGTGAGCAACCCTATTTTCCCCCAAATACTTATGATGTGTACTATAAAAGAAAAATATAAAACTAAGGTGAAAATACAGTGAAATACACCCCACCCCCTGCCCCATGAGAAAGATCATATATTCTAAGAAATCATACAACCCATCCCCTACAAGTAAAAATAACCAACTTTAGAAATGATTGCTCTTGCACAAAGAAGAAACTAGAAAAATTGGAAAATCTGTTGATTGATATTTTTCAAATACAGTGGTAGTAGAAAGCACCACTAAGCCCCCAAACTTTAGAAAATCACCATTAATTAACCATTAAGTATCTTTGGCTAAATTTTGGCACAGAATCATGTTAATACACCTAGCTATCAGAAAAAATAACCCTTAGGGTAGAATCCACTCCTAGATAAGAGTTGTAGTTCAAAGTACCCCCCTCTGTCCTAGGTTTTAATATTTTTGTATAGAGAAAACCATTCTAATTTTAGGCCTTAATTTTTGAGACAGACTTATGTGAGCCAGTGAGAAGCCACTGTAGCTTTTACAGAATTTTTGGAATTTTTTAAATCAATATTGTAGTTCAAATCCACTCTAAAGTATAAATAGAAAAAGGAAAAAAGAGAGGGTTAGGAGAAGTGATAAATCTTACCCATAATAACTTCAGCAAAAACCTTCTAAGTCTTCACTAAGTCATCAAAGGTTAGTTAAGTACTAAATTAATCCAACCTCCTAGTCCTTGGCCACACCTGATTCTAATTACTAAGTATACTACTAAAGCCTTCAATAGTGAGACTAAGCTATGTCTTGCTAACATAGTAACTTCACCTTGCATCATAGTTACTAAATTTGCATATCATAGCATACATATATCTTATTCATTGCATTCATTAGATTGCAACCTCGCTGAAGGAGAGTACGTGCTCATCCCCGAGCAAGGAGTTGCCCAAGAGGAAGTCCAGGAGCCAGCTTAGAGCTTGCCACCAAGGACCTCCCTACAGCCCTAGCTTAAGTGTGTTGCTGCCTTTAAGGGTGCGACTTGGACACTTAAGCTGGAATAATTTGGGTGGTTCTGCAATGGTGCCGAGGTTCTTTCATGTTGCTTTTGTTAGTTAGCCTTCATGTGGGGAGAGGTATTGTGTTTATCAAACTTGAGAAACCTAACGGGCGGCTATGACCTCTGGGGAATCTTTATAAATGCTACGTAGTGAATCCCTGGCCATTCACCTAGGTAGTGAAGATGCAGTCTTGTAACACCCTAAATTTGGGGGTATAAAATTTCTTCTCTAAATGCCTACCAAATTCAGGTGTTACCCCTTGTCTCTCTCTCTAAACTCCCTCTCTCTTTCCTTTTGAGTAGGTTAGGTTCAGTAAGTGAGGGATTAATTATTTACTTTGTCAAAACTATGTGAGTCATGAATTGTTGCATCATGTTGAGCCTAAATTATTCTTTTGTTTGATGCACATGTTTGAAATTATTTGAATTTAGTTTGGGGTTTGAATTTGATTTGAAATCCATAGAGAAAATAAAAAGAAAAGCAATTATAAATTCCAGGAAAAAGGGAAAGCCAATTCAGCCCAGCAGGCCCACCTCGGCCCAGTCTCACGCGCGCTCGCCTGTGCCCGCGTGTCCACCCCTCCCTAACAGGCGATCCCCGCCTGTCAGCGTCGCGCCCGCGTGCGCTCTCCCCCCTCTCCCTCAAGCTGTCCGGTGGGGTCGACTTGTCAGCACCGGTTCTTTCTGCCTACGCGCGCTTGCTCTCTCTGTCCCGTGGGCCCCGCTCGTCAGCACTGAAGCCTGTTCACTCGCCCGCTCTCTCTCTCTCTCTGTTCTGTGGGCCCCGTCTGTCGAAACCGTCCCCCCCCCCCCCCCCCCCCCCCGAACTGTAAACACCCTAAAATAAAATTTTGGGATTTACAAAAAATTCTCTAAAAGTTTAAAATTCAAAATGTCCTTCTAATAAAGATATGAATTGGAACTATTTCCTAAATCTAAATAAAATGGGGAATATAAAATTTTAGCTGTTTTTAACTATTTTCTCCAATGAACAATATGGTAAAGTAGCTTACAAGAATTATTCCTTTCATGAATTATAGTGGGAGTATATGTAGTTTTAAGAGAGAAAGATTTAATTGAAATTTTAGTTTTCTTATGTGAATGATTCTTTGTTTTGGAGCATTTACTTAAAAGAACGTAATAATAAATAAATAAATAGTCCAAAAAATATTTGCATTCATGTTGGTTTTTGGTTGTGCATTGAGTTTGGATTTTAAGTTTAATTTGGATTTGAAACCTAGATTGGAAAACAAAACTGAAAATAGAAAAGGGAATCCTGCTCTTGGGCCACATCCGCACTGGCCGGCCCATCTACTCCCCGAAAACCCTCATCGCGCGGCCCAGCTCCTCCTCCGGCGCATAGCCACTGCGCCGTGGGACCCACTTGGCGGCCTCACCTCACATGCCAACATGCGCTCCACTATCACGTGGGCCCGATACATCAACCTCCTCCTCCCCAATCTGCATCTCAGTTAGTCACTGCCACGCGGGTCCTTGTGGTCAGCTACACACCGGTTCACCTGTGCACGATCGAAGCTATCGACTGATGGGACCCAGCACCCAGAACTCTCCTCCACTCGGGTCCATACTAGACGCGAAGAAATCACAACAACCGGAGCCGTCATCGAATCTCCGCCAGGTTGCAACGAACTCCCTGATTTCGCGTCCGCTACAAGCTCATGTCCTCGCGGCTATAAAGACCAAGGCCCCCTCCTTGATGCCCTCAGAAAACCATCGGAGCAACCATCTACCGGTGCGCCATTGGTGACCGAGAGCTGAGAGGGAGAGGGAGAAAATCCGAGTGTCACTACCTGCTTACGAAGCTGCATAGCCTCGGCTTGTTGCTTGGGGGGACTCGCCTGGGAACGTTGGACATATGGGCATCGGTTCGGGAGCCAGGGTGACCGGTGTCGCGGGTTATGGATCTCGCCGGGCTAGGAGTCGCTGGACGTTGGCGCCGAGAGGCATTGCTGCATGGATGAAGGTAAGGAGGGTACCATTACATTCTCTTGGGAGTCCTCTGCGTGTAGCTCGTTTAGGATTCGAGTAATTTGCATGGGGTTCGAATTTGGGGGTCTTCGACGATGCTTCACCGTGGTGGCCGGGCAGCGTCCGCGCAAGCGAGGAAGACGTGTGTGTGGCCATCGATCTCGGTTTGAACGCTCCAGATTAGACGGGAAGACACCTCTTTGGCATTTAAAACCGTGACCGCCTGATGGCAATCCATGGGTTCCACCTAGATTATTGCGTGGAGTATTGTGGACCGTTTATCTCGAATCGGACGGTTTCTGGTGCCTGTCGGCTCGAATATGAGAGATTTTAATCTGGGGCATCGGGTTTTGATCGTGCGGCTGAGAGGTATCCATACCGCTTCAACCGTGAGTTTATGTAAAAGAGCCCCTCGGGTTCGGGATAACTAACCCGCCATCCAAGGACAGTTGTAAAGAATTAAAATTAAGTCCTGTTTTTTGTGAATTTTAAACCCTGTTCTTTTTAAAAATAGTATCCGCAGTCCTGGGTGCTGTGATGTTCATAAAATCAGATAAGGAAATTGATTTTTGGTTTACAAATAATTCTAGAAACCTAGGGAATCCATATCTCCTTCGTTTAAACTCCGATTTGACCCGTTCAAGTGGCGTTAGCTTCATAAAAATATTCCATACTTGTTAACAACTTCAATTGTACTATAGCACATGTATTATTAATTAGGTAGTGCTCAATCTATATTTAGTTGAATAACTCTACTAATCTAGGCTAATCTATCTCTAGTTATAATCTGGTTAAGATGTACTCCCTAATCAAGTTATAATTCAGGTTAAAGTTGAATTAGTTATTTCATGAATATCTTTTCTCATATATTTTTCATTAATCGACATAGAATATAGTTTTTATCTAATCATGAAATTCTTCAGAAAATCATATCTTTATAACCATAACTCTGACTTTAGTCGTTCTTGGATCTACGCCCTCGTAGCATCGCGTAGAATATTTTTACCTTGTTTGTTCTCATGTTTGGTGTACTGTTATTTATATGTGACCCTTTTCTATCTGTGTGTATTGCTACGAATAGCGGTGAGGTCACGAGCATCTGAAGACCAATTTGGTACCTGGAATCGCGAGCCTAAGGCAAGTTGTGCCCTTGATCACTTTTATTTACCTAATAATGTTCCTATTAATCATTGTGACATGCTCAGGTTAATCTGATGGGACCTAATAGGTCTTCCTAGACTTGTTTATCCCACACCTTGTTTACCACTGAACTTTTGGGTAGTTTTGCTATTGCTCTACCTAGTTTTGGAATTAATATTACATTATGATCATGTTCTAGTTGTACTGTTGTTTTACTTATTGTTCATGACAAGATCATTGTGTTAATTGGAACATGGAGCTTAACTTGAGATATCCGTGCTACCATAAGGGTGGAATGGGACGCCCTTGGCTGACTAATTAGGAAAGCTAGTTGAGGACTACCTTACCCGAAAGGGGCAAGGGAGGTAGAGGAGCTATGTATAGGGATGTTCTCGGGTCGATCATGCTGCGATGGTATTTCAGGTGAGGAATTCCTATATTGCCCTTCTAAAAATCGTAGCGGGTATTCTGAAGCTAGTGGAACTTTGTAAAGGTCTCGTAGTCGATCCCTAGTCATTCACCTCGGAAGTGTCTAAGGGTCTAGCTAACCCTGGCTAGACGGGGTACACGACTTGTGGGTAAAGGACACAACCTCTGCAGAGTGTAAAACTGGTATATCAGCTGTTCTCGCGGTCATGAACAGCTCAGGACTCTCGCATGATTAACTTAAGGAACTAAACATAATCTGTCATATGCATTGCATTGTGGGTGTTATTATCAATTGTGATCTCTTATTTAATTGGGTTGGTATCTACTTATACTTAGTAACTGTTAATAAAATTTGGACCAACTTTAAAAGCAATGCTCAGCTTTCACAATCTCCTTTGGTAAACCTTACACTTCACATGAGCTCCTACCATTGATGAGTTCATGCACATTATTCCCCACAACTTGTTGAGCGATGAACGTATGTGAGCTCACCCTTGCTGTACTCACATCCCCCTAGGTTAAGAATAGGTACCATAGGAGGAGGCGCACGGAGGATGTTGTGATGAATTCGTGAGTGGTCTAGGTCGTTGTCTCCCAGTCAACTATGGTTGTTGGGTCGTTGTCTGCATTCGTTTCGGTACCATGAGTCATCATATGTGTGAGACTTGGTTCCAGCACACCTGGTGATAATTTCGCGCTCGGGTTTTGGACTCCTAAAACCCGGGTGTGACACGAACCGCCTGCGCTCTCTGCCGTGGACGTGGCCACGACCGCACATTTCCCGGCCACGCTCCCACGCGCCCGAGCCTTTGCTGGAGCCCGTCCACCCTCACTCACCCTCCCCTGCTTAGTTGCGCCCCCAGCCGAGCACCCTTGCCCTCTCCCTCGCTCTGCGCGTGCACCCAGGAAGCTCCACGTGTCAACGCCTCAACCCCCCCACCTGAGCCCACCTGTCAGGCGCCCACGTCCCGCGCGCCCTCGCTCGCTGTTTCTATTCTCGGTCGGTACAGCCCCATACCCCTTCGCATGGTAAATTTGTTAAAGAGCCCCCGACTTTTTAGAAATCAACCTGTCGTCCCTCTGTTTCGCGTGCAGACCCCTATATTCTTGCAAACAGACCCCTGGCCTTTTAATTAATCACAGATTTAGGCCTAATTTTGTATTTTAAACTTCAAATCTTGTTTATTTCATATGTTTTGCATATGAACCCCAAATTGAGTGATTCAAATTGCAAAATGATCATAGGATTATTCTCTGTCCAAATAAATTATGATCATTCATTGTGTGCACATTTTAATTTTATGCTTAGACTATAGGTTAGTATATGTAATAGTTTGTTTATTAAATAAGAAAATTAAAAAGGAAAACCCTAATGGTAATTAGATGTTTAACCTTGTGAGATTAATAATATGTAATGTATGAATTTATCCCTGGTATAATTAGGATAAAACCCTAGCACCTAAGTTGACATTTTGTGTTTATACTGCTCTACCAAACTTGTGTTCACTTGGTTGTATATGTTTGGTGTATTGTTCATTTGTCTTTATCCAAATGTATTGAATGCATGGTCGCTTTGTTTAGACAACGAGTAGCCTGTGGTTCCTGAGTGTGTTGCCGAAGATCTTCCTGAGCAACAACCTGGTGAAGTCAAGTGTCCTCTGACCCATTATGTCCTATTTACTTTATAATTCACTATCCCGCATTACCTTATTGAAACCTAAGGATTGACTAATCTGTATTTACCTTACCCTTGTTTACCTTCGGGTTATCATGGTTAGCTTTATGTTATTGCTTTACCTTAATCAATGAACATGATGTGAATATTTATGATATGATGATGTTATCCTGATGATGATCTTATAATACTTTAGGGGACTCAGGCTGTTTCCTGAGTACCTCTTCGTTGAGTGACCACCCAGGATAACAGTGCAACCATGATGGTGGAATGGGATGCCCTTAGCTGATTAATTAGAGTAACTTGATGTGTAGTTGGCTTCACCATAGGGCCGTCAATAGGGTCCGGGTACAATACTCGCTCTGCCGAGGCTGGTTGCCAAGGTTCTTTCGATTTGGTTTTGTTAGTCACCCTTCCTATGGGGAGAAGTACTGTGTTTATCAAACTGGAGAAACCTAACGGGCGGCTATTGACTCTAGGGAATCTTTGTAAAGGCTACGTAGTGTATCCCTAGCCATTCACCTCGGTAGTGAAGATCGAGTCTGTACAACCCAGGCTGGAAAGGGATCACGACTCATGGGTAAAGTGTGCAACCTTTGAAGAGTGTTAGAAACTGGTATATTAGTCGTGCTCACGGTTAAAAGCAGCCTTGGGATCCTCTTTGATTAGAAGAACTTTGGATACTTCTATGGTTATGGTTAATGATGATGGTTATAATTATGATCTCTAATATTTCCTCTTGGAGGGAGTACATTTGGGTAATAACTAGGTTATTACTAAAATTTGGCTCTACTATTAGTAATAAATACTTGACCAACTAAAAGCAACTGCTTAACCTTAACTCTACATACAACTAGTCCACTTTAGCCAAACGAAACATTTGCTGAGTATGTTGATGTGTACTCACCCTTGCTTTAAAAACCACCCCCACCCCAGGTTGTCCCCACTATATTCAGTGCTCAGGAGAAGATGCAGGAAACATGGAGGACTTTGAGGAGTTCCAGGACCACGATGAGTTCTAGTTATGTTAGTGACAAACCCCCGTCAGCTGCCTGTGAAGGCCTTATCTGCTACGTTCGCTTTTCCGCACTTTGATAATGTTAATGACTATGTTAAGTAATGACTCTATGGATGTCTTGGACATTTTAATGTAATAAAGTACTTTTCTGCTATTTACTTTGAACAATGTGTGATGATGTCCAATTATGTAATCGCTATGTATGTGAGTTTCTAATCCTGGCATGTACATGGTTCGCATTCGGTTTGCCTTCTCAAAACTGGGTGTGACATAAGTGGTATCGGAGCCTTGTTGACTGTAGGACCTCTAACCTAGACTAGAATGGTCGTCCTAAGGACTATAGACCCTTACTCTTACCTTGACCTTTGGTGTCATTTCAAAAGTTGGTCATCTTGACCAATTCTATGTTATAATTTTATCTATATTCTCATCTTACAAAAAAAATTCTCACTTTGATTTCTGTTTACTTGCTGGTCATATAGTTCTATTCTCACTCTTATGATTACAATGTCTTTTGTAGATGACCCGTATTAGATGCACTGCATGTAAGTCAGTGATCCCTTTTATTCCCTCTCGCCTTGCGGAGCGCCCACTGCGCCGCACGGTGACGGGTCAGTCTAGCCACCTGGAGAGACTGCAGCATCGCCTGCACGAGGAGCAGGAGCGACGACGCGAGGAGCAGGAATAGCAGGACTCTCCCCCTCGCCTCACCAGGAGGTGGAGTCTGAGAGGCAGCCCTCCCCTGCGCCTCAGCTAGATGTGCCCCCTACACCACCACAGGGCATCCCAACTGCTAGAGGAGACCCTAACAGAGACAGAGGCGACGACGTCGGTGGCAGTTTGAGCCACAGCACGAAGCTCTTGGAGGAGCAGGAGTCGGAGGGATGGATCACTAGACCCATCACTCGTGACACCGCTCGCAGGTGTCACTTCCACGACGCTCTCGACACCTTGCTACGTCGGGCCTTCGACCGACACACTTGGTCCATTGAGTACCGTTGTGTAGTCTACCAGCATCGTCGCGGGTTATACCCGGACCAGTGGGAGGCTACTTGTTTGGTGCGTCGTCCGGACGATGATATCTAGGGTGTAGAGGCCTTCTCAGAGCACTACTCTATCACTAAGAGGGACACTACCGAGGTAGCCATGCAAGATGCTGCACGGCGTGCGCTTTCGCAATACTGTTCGTTGTTCAGCGGGGTAGCTGACGGCCTCGACCTGAAGTACTACCCTCGTCTTCGATAGTGATTGTCTCGACCGTTGGTGAGGGCAATCCCAGGATGAACAGCATGGTCAACCTGGTCGTCGTGCTCAACACCGAGCTGGACCACGCCCTTGACGAGTTAGGCAAGGTTCGGGTGGAGGTTGCAGAATTGTGTGCTGAGCGAGCAGCGCGACACTATCAATATGGTGGCTCCCCCGCTCCTGTCGGGATTCAGCACCCTTACCGCTCGCCGCCCCATGGTCGCTTTTCTTATGGCACCCCTAACTGTAGGACCTAGATAGATTTGGAGCCATAGATCGACAGAGTCGGAGTTTGTAATAATGCTTAATTCAGTGTCTTAGTCTTGGTCAGTCTTAGATAGTCTTAGTTTGCTTATCAGATGTTTTGATGCTTGTCGTGATGAACTCGTAATGAAGTTGGATCTTTGTAATGATTGTCACCAAGGTGTGGCATCCCCTGCAACTTGGTGTAGTTATTAATAAAGTCAGTTATTTAGTTGGGCAACCCATTTATTTCCACTTTCCTCTTTATCTGAGAAGTTGTGTTTGGCTGTTTTGGGAGTCAGTGAAGATGATCAATTGTTCAGTGTCATGAAGATTTCCATATATATTTTCCTGTGCTGAAAGACTGCAGAGTCAGATCTAGTGTGTGTGCTTTCTACAGATGTCTAAAAACAGGCGCAGAGGTGGAAGGCGTGCTCAGCAGGAGCAACAGGCACCCCAGGAAGAGGCAGCTCAGCAGTAGTTGCCACCGCCACCCCTAATGACCATTGAACAGAAGTTCCTGATGCAAACCTAAGCAGTCCAAGCGATTGGCCAGACTTTAGCAGGAATGAAGCAGGTGCAACAACAACAACCCCCACCTCAACCTCAAATGCAAGTTTAGATGCCACCGATGCCTAGAGACAAGCGTGCGGAGTTCATGAGGGGTCATCTCCCTGTCTTTGCCCATTCTGCTGACCCCATGGACGCCAAGTATTGGCTGCATACCGTGGAGCGTGAGTTACACACTACTCAGTGCAACGATCGTGAGAAGGTTTTGTATGGTCCCCGCCTGCTAAAGGGAGCATCACAGTCCTGGTGGGAGTCTTACCTCGCCACCCATGCAGACACTGAAGCCATCACCTGGGAGGAGTTCAAGGACAACTTCCATCATTACCATCTACTCGAAGGACTGATGATAGTAACAAAGGAGGAATTTCTAGCGTTGAAGCAAGGCCCCTGTTTGTTAGTGAGTACAGGGACAAGTTTCTACAGTTGTCATGCTATGCACCTGAGGATGTTAATACAGATGCTAAGAGGAAGTACCACTTTCTGAGAGGTTTGGTTGACCCCCTTCACTACTAGCTGATGAACCACACTTTCTCTACCTTCCATCATTTGATCGACATAGCCATAATGACTGAAAGGAAATGCCGGGAGATGGAGAACAGGAAACACAAGATTGGTGGATCTCAGGCCAGGAGGAGTAGTTGTCCCCGCTACTTAGGCAACCCACCTCAGTAGTTCAAGCAAGGTCACCAGCACCAGAATCAGCATCAGCGTCAGCACCAACAGCAATATTAGAGGTAGTTCCCTCAGCAGCAGTAGTACCGTCAGAGCAACCAGCAAGGAGAAAATCAGTACCCGTGTCAGAACAACCAGGCACCTCGCCTTCCTGTCCCAGCAACCAACCAGAACAATCAGGCAGTGCCAGCAAGTAGGGGGCCATGGATGTTTCCGATGTGGGGAACAAGGTCACTGGGCAGATCATTGCCCAAAGAAGGCAACTCAGCAGTCGCCGACTCTCAACACCTCAACAAGACAAGGAGCACCATAGCAAGCACCAGGAGGCCATGGCCAGGCCTACAACCGTGGAAAGGTGAACCACTTGGAGGCTGAGGCAATCCAGGATGCACCAGATGTGGCAGTATGTATGTTTCCAGTCGAATCCTATCCAACAAAAGTACTATTTGATACTGGTGCCACACATTCTTTTGTTTCTACATCATGGGTAGAAGCACATAACATCCCCATAGAACCAATGATTCCACCTTTAAGAGTTAATTCAGTTGGGGGGAAAGTTCAGCTTGATAAGATGTGTCTGAATCTAAGGATTGAAATAAGGGGAATAGATTTCCCCGCTAACCTAGTAGTAATGGGTACCCAAGGGTTAGGTGTCATCCAAGGCATGAATTGGCTGCACAGAAACCAAGCCACTATTAGTTGTGACAAGAGGACAGTAAAGTTAGTATCCCCATCCGGGAAAGAAGTAGTAACTGAATTGTTCATGCCTGAATTAGAAGGAGCCTGTCACCATTTGTCTGTAGATGGCAAGGAGGCCAACCTAATTGAGGATATTAGAATTGTGTTGGAATTCCCCGACGTGTTCCCTTAGGAGTTACCAGGCATGTCACCCGAGCGTAAAGTTGAGTTTGCCATAGAGCTTATCCTTGGCACCACACCTATTTCTAAGAGAGGCTATCGACTGTCTAGACCGGAATTGGTGGAACTCAAGAAGCAGATTGATGAGCTATTAGAGAAAGGCTACATCAAACCAAGTATCTCGCCTTAGGCCGCCCCAGTGTTATTCGTGGAGAAGAAAGATGGGACAAAGAGGATGTGCATTGATTACAGATCTTTGAATGAAGTCACTATCAAGAATAAGTACCCTCTGCCAAGAATTGAAGATCTATTCGATCAGTTGAGGGGAGCCAGTGTGTTCTCGAAGATAGATCTGAGGTCAGGCTACCATCAGCTCAGAATCTGACCTTCAGATATACCGAAGACAACATTTGTCACCAAGTATGGACTACATGAGTTCACTGTCATGTCATTCGGTCTAACGAATGCACCAGCTTTCTTCATGTACCTGATGAATAGTGTGCTCATGGACTACATTGACAAGTTTGTAGTGGTGTTCATTGATGATATCCTCATATATTCCCAGGATGAGCAAGAGTATGAAGAGCACTTGAGGAAAGTACTGCAGAGGCTACAAGATTGTCAGTTATATGCCAAGCTGAGCAAGTGTGAGTTCTGGATCAGCGAAGTCCTGTTCTTGGGTCATATTATAAACCGAGAGGGATTAGCTATAGATCCGAAGAAGGTAGCAGCTATTCTGGACTAGAGAGCACTAAAAGATGTCTGGGGAATCAAGAGTTTCATTGGAATGGTCGGCTACTATCGGCGTTTCATTGAAGGTTTCTCCAAGATTGCCAGGCCAATGACAGCCTTGCTGGCAAAGAAAGTTGAGTTCAAGTGGACCCCAGCGTGCCAAGAGTCCTTTGAGACGTTGAAGAAGAAGTTGACAACAACAATGGTATTGATTCTATCAGATGTTCACAAGCCATTCTCAGTATATTGTGATGCTTCATACACTGGTCTAGGATGTGTGTTAATGCAAGAGGGGAGAGTAGTGGCGTACTCGTCCTGACAGTTGAACATTCATGAGAAGAACTACCCCACACATGATCTGGAATTAGCAGCAGTGGTTCATGCACTAAAGACCTGGAGGCACTATTTGTATGGGCAGAAGTGTGATATCTACACAGATCACAAGAGTCTCAGGTACATATTCACCCAGTCAAAATTGAACATGAGGCAGCGAAGATGGCTGGAACTAATCAAGGACTATGAGCTGGAGATACATTACAACCTAGGCAAAGCAAATGTGGTTGCAGATGATTTGAGCAGAAAGAGTCAAGTCAGTATGTTGGCTGCTCAAACGATGCTGTACGAGATAGCAAAGGAATTTGATAGGCTGAGTCTCGGATTTCTGAACAACACTCAAGGAGTGACGATTGAGCTGGAACCCACTCTAGAGCAAGATATAAGGAAGGGCCAGAAAGATGATGAGAAGATCAACGAGATTTGACAGCTGATCACAGATGGGAAAGGCCAAAATTTCCGTGAAGAAGCAGCAGGTGTGGTGTGGTTTAAGGATAGGCTATGTGTTCCCGACATCAAATCGATCCGGGAACTGATTCTCAAGGAAGCTCATGAGACAGCGTATTCCATACACCCTAGCAGCGAGAAGATGTACCAAGACCTGAAGAAAAGATTATGGTGGTACAGTATGAAAAGGGAGATAGCAAAGTATGTTGACAGATGTGATAGTTGTCAGAGAATTAAGAAAGAGCATCAGAGGCCTGCATGTTTGTTGTAGCCGTTGCAGATTCCTTAGTGGAAATGGGATGAGATTGGGATGGACTTTATAGTCGGTCTGCCTCACACTCGAGCTGGTTATGACTCCATCTGGGTAGTAGTGGACCGTTTAACAAAGTCGGCCCATTTCATACCAGTCAAGACCACCTATAATAGTGCAGTGTTGGCAGTGTCTCAGATAGTGTGTCTGCATGGTGTTCCAAAGAAGATAGTATCTGACAGAGGTACCCAATTCACTTCTCATTTTTGGTAGTAGTTACATGAAGCTCTGGGCACACATTTGAAGTTAAGTTAAGCTTATCACCCGCAGACAGATGGTCGGACTAAGAGAACCAACCAGATTCTTGAAGATATGTTGAGAGCTTGTGTGTTGCAAGACAAGTTAGGTTGGGACAAAAGGCTACCGTATGCAGAATTCTCATACAACAACAACTACTAGGACAGTCTGAAGATGTCACCATTCCAAGCACTCTATGTGAGGAACTATAGAACTCCGTTGCATTGGGACCAACCTGGCGAAAGGCAGGTGTTTGGTCTAGATATTTTGCTTGAAGTCGAAGAGAACATCAGGATGGTTCGAGAGAATCTGAAGACAACACAGTCCAGGCTGCGAAGCTATGCTGACACCCGAAAAAGATAATTGAGTTTCGAGGTAGGAGATTATGTCTACTTGAAAGTGTCACCCATCAAAGGAATCAAAATATTCGGAGTCAAGGCAAGCTAGCACCTCGATATATCGGACCGTACTAGATCTAGGCAAGACGAGGAGAAGTGACATATCAACTCAGCCTACCAGAAAGCCTGTTAGCCGTGCATGACGTGTTCCATGTGTCTTAGCTGAAGAAATGCTTGCGAGTACCAGAAGAGCAGTTGCCAACAGAGGACCTTGAGGTTCAAGAAGATCTGACATATATTGAGAAGGTCACTCAGATTCTGGAGACAGCACATAGAGTCACATGAAGAAGCACCATCAGGATGTGCAAGTCAAATGGGGCCATCACTCAGAGGAAGATGCAACCTAGGAAAGAGAAAATGATTTGAAAGCCAAGTACCCTGAACTCTTTGGTAGCCAACCCTGAATCTCGTGGGCGAGATTCTTTTTTAGGGGGATAGGTTTGTAACACCCTGAATTTGGGAGTATAAAATTTCTTCTCTAAATGCCTACCAAATTCAGGTGTTACTCCTTGTCTCTCTCTCTCTAAACTCTCTCTCTCTTTTCCTTTTGAGTAGGATTAGGTTAAGTAAGTGAGGGATTAATTATTTACTTTGTCAAAACTATGTGAGTCATGAATTGTTGCATCATGTTGAGCCTAAATTATTCTTTTGTTTGATGCACATGTTTGAAATTATTTGAATTTGGTTTGGGGTTTGAATTTGATTTGAAATCCATAGAGAAAATAAAAAGAAAAGCAATTAGAAATTCCTGGAAAAAGGAAAAGCCAATTCATCCCAGCAGGCCCACCTCGGCCCAATCTCGCGCGCGCGCCCCCGCCCGCGTGTCCGCCCCTACCTAACAGGTGGTCCCCGCCTATGAGCGCCACGCCCACGCGCGCTCTCTCCCCCCTCTCCCTCTCGCTGTCCGGTGGGGTCGACTTGTCGGTGTCGGTTCTCTCTGCGCATGCGAGCTTGTTCTCTCTGTCCCACGGGCCCCGCTCATCAGCACTGAAGCCCGTTCGCTTGCCCGCTCTCTCTCTGTTCCGTGGGCCCCGCCTGTCAGAACCGTCCCCTCGAACCGCCCGTGCTCTCCGTCGTGGACGCGCCCACGATTGTGCGTTTTCGGCCACGCCAGCACGCGCCCAAGCCTTTTCTGGAGCCTGCCCACACTCACTCGCCCTCCCCTGCATAGTTGCGCCCCAGCCGAGCACCCTTGCCCTCTCTCTCGCTCTGCGCGCA
The DNA here is from genome assembly GCF_902167145.1 of Zea mays. Taxonomy (NCBI): domain Eukaryota; kingdom Viridiplantae; phylum Streptophyta; class Magnoliopsida; order Poales; family Poaceae; genus Zea; species Zea mays. The sequence continues at coordinate 107,265,186 of NC_050102.1, forward strand.
CACCCAGGAAGCTCCACTGCCGTTCACCATGGTCTCGTGCCTGTTCGGAGGTCGCCATCGAGCCCTCCTCGTGTCTGTTGCCTTGGTGAGCTTCACCTCGTCACCCGCGACCCGGGACACCCCTCGGTTCGCTCCTTCCCCCTTTGTTTCTCTCTGTCCACACTCACTGGTTCTCTCTCTGCCCCGCCGCAGCTCCGCCACCATCGACCCGCAACCTCGCTGTGCCCCGCACGCCGTTCGTGAGTCTCTAAGCCTTTTCTCAAGGTAACTGATCTAACCCCGCCCCTATTTTTGCCTGATATGCCCTTAGTTGCGCGCGATTGCTCGCTAGAGCATTCCCTGGTTCGTCGAGGACTCCCCCTCCGGTGTCTGCCCGCCTCAGCCCCGCTCATGCAACCCTGACCTCGCCATAATGCTTGTCGAGTCATCCCCAACCTCTCCGGCTACCCAGTCTACCTCGTCGCCGGCGACTGCGCCGCCGAGTCCGCGGAGTGCGCCGCCCCTCGCTAACCGGTGAAGTTGAAGCCCCTGGCGCCCATCCTAACCACCGAGTCCTGATCTGATGGCCCGGATTCGCGGATAACGGTTCACACGGTTTGTGGAACCAGAGCCATCAATATGCGATCCAGTGGCCAACGCGTCCCGCGCCCTCGGCATACCGCTGACCCATGGGCCCCGTGTGTTAGCGCCTCAAACCCCCCGATCCCACCTGTCAGGCACCCGCGCCCTTGCTCGCTGTTTCTAATTTGGGTTGTTGATCAGAGATCGAACGGTCGGTACAGCCCCGTACCCCTTCGCATGGTAAAATTATTAAAGAGACCCCCCGCTTTTTAGAAATCAACCCGCCGTCCCTCTGTTTCGCGCGTAGGACCCTGTATTCTTGCAAACAGACCCCTGGCCTTTTAATTAATCATAGATTTAGATCTAATTTTGTATTTTAAACTTCAAAACTTGTTTATTTCATATCTTTTGCATATGAACTTCAAATTGAGTGATTCAAATTGCAAAATGTTCATAGGATTATTCTCTGTCCAAATAAATTATGATCATTCACTGTATGCACATGTTAATTTTATGCCTAGACTATAGGTTAGTATATATAATAGTTTGTTTATTAAATAAGAAAAATAAAAAGGAAACCCCAATGGTAATTAGATATTTAACCTTGTGAGATTAATAATATGTAATGTATGAATTCATCCCTGGTATAATTTGTTGTCTCAATAAAATTAGTGGAATTGAATTATGTAATCCATGGAGATAAATAATATTTAGGGAATCACAAACCTCTAAGTGTGCCAGTTCACCCTAGCACCTAAGTTGGCCTTTTGTGTTTACATTGCTCTATCAAACTTGTGTTCACTTGGTTGTATATATTTGGTGTATTGTTCATTTTTCTTTATCCAAATGTATTGAATGCATGGTCGCTTTGTTTAGACAACGAGCAGCCCGTGGTTCCTGAGTGTGTTGCCGAAGATCTTTCCGAGCAACAACCTGGTGAAGGCAAGTGTCCTCTGACCCATTATGTCCTATTTACTTTATAATTCATAGTCCCACATTACTTTATTGAAACCTAAGGATTGACTAGTCTGTATTTACCTTACCCTTGTTTACCTTCGGGATGTCATGGTTAGCTTTATGCTATTGCTTTACCTTAATCAACGAACATGATGTGAATATTTATGATACGATGATGTTATCCCGATGATGATCTTGTGATACTTTAGGGGACTCAGGCTGTTTCCTGATGACCTCTCCGTAAGAACCTGTTCGTTGAGTGACCACCCGGGATAACAGTGCAACCATGAGGGTGGAATGCGACGCCGTTAGTTGATTAACTAGAGGAACTTGAGGTGTAGTTGGCTTCGCCGTAGGGCTGTCAATGGGGTCCGGGCATAGTACTTGCTCTGTCGAGGTTCTTTCGATTTGGTTTTGTTAGTCACCCTTCCTGTGGGGCGAAGTACTATGTTTATCAAATTGGAGAAACCTAACGGGCGGCTATGACCTCTATGGAATCTTTGTAAAGGCTATGTAGTGTATCCCTGGCCATTCACCTCGGTAGTGAAGATCGGGTCTGTACAAACCAGGTTGGAAAAGGATCACGACTCGTGGGTAAAGTGTGCAACCTCTGCAGAGTGTTAGAAAGTAGTATATCAGTCGTTCTCATGGTTAAGAGCAGCCTTGGGATCCTCTTTGATTAGAAGAACTTTGGATACTTCTATGATTATGGTTAATGATGATGGATATAATTGTGATCTTTGATATTTCCTCTTGGAGGGAGCACATTTGGGTAATAATTGGGTTATTACTAAAATTTGGCTCTACTATTAGTAATAAATACTTGACCAACTAAAAGCAACCGCTTAACCTTAACTCCACATACAACTAGTCCACCTTAGCCAAACGGGACATTTGCTGAGTACGTTGATGTGTACTCACCCTTGCTTTAAAAACCACCCCTACCCCAGGTTGTGCCCAATGTATTCAGTGGTCAGGAGCAGATGCAGGCAACATGGAGGACTTTGAGGAGTTCCAGGACTACGACGAGTTCTAGTTATGTTAGTGGCAAACCCCAGTCAACTGTGTGTGAAGGCCTTATCTGTTACGTTCGTTTTTCCACACTTTGATAATGTTAATGACTATGTTAAGTAATGACTGTGGATGTCTTGGACATCTTGATGTAATAAAGTACTTTTCCTCTATTTACTTTGAGCAATGTGTGATGATGTCCAATTATGTTATCGCGATGTACGTGATTTTCTAATCCTGGCACATACATGGTTCGCATTCGGTTTGCCTTCTCAAAATCGGGTGTGACAGGTCTTGCAAACCCAGGCTGGGAAGGGATCACGACTCATAGGTAGAGTGTGCAACCTCTGCAGAGTGTTAGAAACTGGTATATCAGCCATGCTCACGGTTATGAGCAACGTTGGGGCTCCTTTGGTTAGAGTTACTCTGGATACTTTTATGATGATGATTATCTTTATGGTTCCTGGTACTTCCTCTTGGAGGGAGTACTATTTGGGTTAATAACTTGGGATTATTGTTAAAACTTAGCTTTCTACTAGTAATAAATACCTGACCAACTAAAAGCAACTGCTTTAAGCTTAACCCCACATACAACTAGTCCACTTTAGCCAAACGGGACATTTGCTGAGTACGTTGATGTGTACTCACCCTTGCTTAAAACACCAAACCCCAGGTTGTGCCTGTTGCAACTAGTGCCCAGGAGAAGATGAAGGCAACATGGAGGACTTTTATGAGTTTCAGTACTTCGATGAGTTCTAGAATAGATTAGTGGAAAACCCCCAGTCAGCTGCCTGTGAAGGCCTTATCGTACTGTGTTTCGTTCAACACTTTGATTATGACTTAAGTTAATGACTTTGTGGATGTTTTAGACATCATGATGTAATAAAGTACTTATTTCCGCTATTATTTGAGCATTGTGTAATGATGTTCAATTATGTAATCATTGTGTACGTGAATTTCTGATCATGGCACATACATGATTCGCATTCGGTTTATCTTCTAAAACCGAGTGTGACACCCTACGTTAACTTACTTCAGAAAAGCGGTACTAACACCATCGAACGCTGAGGCTAGTGTTGGTGACTTGTTCTCAAATGCTATGAATCAAGAACAAGGCAACACAAAACATTAATGGTTAAAGCCCTTCGTCCTTCGAAGCATTATCTCCCTTAGGATTTAATGATCTTTGGACAAAGGTTATGAAGGACATACCTTCATAATCACAGTGCATAATAATTGAAGTAAAAGCGTATGACACATGAGAAGTATCATGAATAATCATATGACATCATTAATATAACATCATGAATAAACACAAACAATACTGAATTACATTTATACCTTCGGCTTCACAGAAGGCAAAAAACCCGAGTGTCACGTGCAAGTGAATACAAGTCAGCTTGAACAGTACGAGGTTACTGTTCATCTATTTATAGGCACCGGACGTAGCCCGGTAGAGATTACATTCATGCCCTCGACAAGTGACTATAAACATGACACAAACTATCCTAGACTGATCAGTCTTTTCCTCTTTAGGTCGGTGCAACCCTTCGTCTCAAGACATGTCACTATGCCGTAGCTCCCCGGATTGCAGCTTCGGCCTATACCTTCATGCTATGTCTGCTTGTGCCAACTTGCTTAGAGGACCTTCGGCGACGAAGCAGACCCCCAACAGTAGCCCCTTCGCGGTGTGTTGGAACTTGCTCTCCACGTCAAGTTGATCCAACAGGGGAATGGGAGCAACATAAACAGAATTTCAACTTGGGATGGTAATAGCTCTGTTCATCCAGCCTCTCAAGGGCACTGTACGGGGGTATTTATAGGTGTCTGAGTGCCCAACGTCTCAGTATAAGGACGCATGTACCCTCAGGCACCTGGACTATCCCCGGAATATTCCCATAAAGGAGGGTTACAGACTGTCATTACAGAAAAGCTATTACAAATCGGGCACGTAACACGCTTCTCCGTGCGGGGCCTGTTACAATGGGCTGAATCCCTCGTGGGCCTCAAGGCCGAGTGAGGACGTGGGACGGGGCGACGTCATCGTAGGCCTTCGTCTCGTAGTGTAGAAGGCGAAGGGTGGACCTCGCCGGTTCTTCTGCTTCCGTTGGCGCAGCGAGAAAGATGAAGGCTGGAGCGAAGGGTAGCGTTTTTGCCTTCGCCCCAACATTTGCCCTCCGAGGGACCAGTTCAACTGAGTCATCTGGTGCCGAAGACGTCGCTAGATGGTGGAGACGTTGCCCTCGCTCGAAATGGTTCCGCGGGGGTTTTTTGATATGACCGTTGACGGACGCGATACTGTTGGGCTGGGGTTTCCCGAAGCGTCACGTCCCGTGTATAAAAGGGAGTGCAGGGCGGCGCGGTTCAGGTGCACTTTCTGCGCGCCGCAAAACCCTAGCCTCATTTTGAAACCGCTCGTTCGCTCGCCTGCCCTCCTTGCCCCTGCTCGTCGGAGATCTGGCCCGCGTCAAGCAGACCGCCCGCCGCTGCCGACGGTATGTAGCCATGCCGTCCTCTTCCTCGTCTGCTGCGAGTACCCCGCCGGCCGCCGCATCGTCAGAGGACACTTTGAGCGACTTGGCGGTGGAAGCGCTACATCCTAGTGATACAGTGGAGTTTTGGCAGTGGAGTGGGGCGTGTTCAGGATATGCAGCAACTTGGGTATTTTGGCAGTGGAGTGGGGCGTGTTCCGGGGGCGGAGGAGGTCCCCGAGCCGGAGGGCGAGCTGGTCGTGTTTGAAGCTTTTTCACCGCTGGCCTTCGTCTGCCTGCACATCGATTCGTGGCGGAGGTCCTGCGGAGATTCGAGGTCCAGGTCCACCAGCTGGCGCCGAATGCTGTGGTGGCCCTGGCGAAGTATGTCTGGGCGACGACTTCGTATGGTGGTCAGCCCTCTATGGAGGTCTTCGCAAAGCATTACTGTCTGCATTGGCAAAAGAGGAAAATTGGACATGAGATTGCACAATTTGGATCGTGCACATTTACCCCGAGGATCGGGAAGACTTCGATGGAAGTCATGGAGTTGGTTCCCTGCGCCCGCAATAAGTGAGGCAATTGGTGGGATTTCTGATTTTACGTTTCCGAAGGCACAGTCGAAGACCACCCAGGGCTTCCCGTGGCCGTCATGTGCTCGCATTATTATGTAGCGTACCCATAGTTTGAGGTGGCAGAGGATGATGAAGACGAAGGGGCCCTTCGGCGCGCTGTCCGCATGAGTAGCGGGCGTGACTTGGTTGAGGAGTTTGCCGGGTACGGGGTATGGCCCTTGGCGCATGGCTGGGCGCTGGGCGAAGTATGCCCTTGCGAGATGCCCTCCCGGGGCGGGCAACTGGTGCGAAGTCCTGCCTTCGCTTTGGATTTGCGTGGCCGAGATCACGCCGCATTCGTGCGTGAAGCGGAGGACGGTGCGGCGAGGATCATGGGGCGCTACGTGCCGAAGACAGAGGGTCTACGGAGCTGGGATATCCATGGGTCCAACGACAGATTGAATCGGGTCTTCGAATTGAACCGCTTGCTATATGGTGGTTATCCCGGGGAAGACGCCACCGACCGCCGCGGGAAGAAACCGATGGGCGTGACCGAGGAAGGGCCTTCGCAGGAGGCTGCCCCGGCCACTAAGAAGAGAAAATTAGGTACTATAGTGGGGGGATGGGGGTGTCTGATAGTTTTGATGTGGATTTGATGAGGACGTGCGCAGCCCCCGGGGGAAGGATGTCTTCGCCCGAGCTCCAGGAGTCTTCGGCGCGAATGCTGGAGGTTACCGGGGGTCGATGGCCTAGGAATGTTCCGATCCCCCGCGCGATTGGCGAAGACTTCTATACGTCCTGCATGGCATGCGACTTGAAGGTGTTTCCTTACGGACGGAATATTGCTGTTGTTGTGTCGGTAGTGATGAACAAGGATCGTCAAGACGCTGCGCAGAAGCGTCGGGCCGTCGTCAGGATGGCAGATCCTGCGCGCGAGCGAAGAGGGCGTGGGGGAGCGCGAAGGCTGCTGCCTCCGGCAGTAGCAAGCCGGTGGCGCCTGCAAAGGCAGCTGCTCCCGGACCCAGCAAGGCGTCGGCAAGCGCGAAGGCTGCCGCCTCTGGCGGAGGCAGGCCTCCCCTAGGCGAACCTACAAAAGGGCAGGAGCTGCCTTCGCTAGAGCGACGTTTTGCTGACTTCGTCACGAATATCAGTGTCGAGGATTATCTTGTTGGTAAGTTTTTTTTGACCGAAGATATGTTGCAGGGTCGGGTGAGGGACAGTTGGTTGTTGTCCCGCCTTCGGTGGCAACGACTTCGCCATCGGCGGTGGTAAGGGCGAAGGGAGCCGCGCAGGACCCGTGGGCCGCCTTCTGCGTGAGCAGCGAGATTCTGACGGCCGCTGCCGCTAAGGACGTGGCGGGCACCATGTCCCAGCGGCTGACGCAGCAGTTGAAGCAAGTAAGTTGTGCTGGACTTCGATATTTGTTGTTTCGTTGAAGGTTTAGGTCTCATGTGTTTTTGTCAGGTGGCCGACTTCGCCGACCGTGTTGCGTCGGGCGTCCTGACTGCAGACGTCGCTGCCGAAGTCGAGAGTCTTCGGGCGCAACATGCGGATGCTGTCCGGGAGAAGTCGGCTGCGGAGAGCAAAAACCGCAGGCTGGCGGAGAAGGTGGCTGCCTTGGAGGCCGAGAAGACGGACCTCCGGCGCCGACTGGCGGATGAGAGGAGGGAGGCTAACCAGGCCATCGCTGAAGCGCAGGCTGCGCGAGCGGAGGCGAAGGTGGCGCGGGCGGAGAACAGACTCGCCAGCCAACGCGCCGAGGAGTGGGAGGCAAGATTCAACGCCCTACGCGGCCGCGTGGACAAGGCTGAGGCCTCGGCGTGCTCAGAAGTCGGGCGGATGCACGCGCAGTTCGTGGATGCGTACCGCGATCTGGGTGCGCGGACCGTAGACTTCGAAGTGCCCGACCAAGAGGCAGACCTTCGCTTCCTCGAATGGTTGCAGGAGGAGCTGCTGGTGCTCCCGACTATTGTGTAGGGTTTCATGTCCTTCGCCTCCCTTGTCACTTGTGAGGGGACCCTGAACGCGTTGTCCCGCGAGGGGTGCCGACACTACGAGGTCTTCGACCAATCAAGCGAGAACTTTGAACGTGAAGTTTTCAAGGCCGAAGACCCCGTGGTGAAGCAGTCAGCGGGGGCACTCTTCGACAGGATGTGGGGTCCGCACGGTCAGGAGGCGGTTAAGGAGCGGTCTGACCGGGTGATAGAGCAGGTAAAGGTTATCTGTTGTTTTGTGTGGTTGTGCTGGGGTATGTGTGGTTTTGATGAATGGGTGTGCTGTTGCTGCAGATGGCGTGTGCCGAGGATGTCGAGGTCCTTGGAGATCTGGTCGGCGTGCCGCCCGAGGCTGAGGTCGACCCGGTGCCACCTTCGAGTGCCGGTGAAGGCTCCTCGGCAGCATTCGTGGCTACCGTGGCCAGTGAAGGACCTTTGCCAGCCCCTGCGCCGACGGTCGAAGAACCCCCGAAGGTGGTGGCTAAGCCGGTGACTGAAGACCCCACGGCCGCGGCCGGGCCTTCGCAGGTGGCTCAGTAGGAGTTTGGGGAGTTTGTAAATTTTGTCTGTGTTACTGAACCTTGGTTGCTGCGCAGGTTCAGGATTTTGGGCCTGCGCACGCAATCGGTACTGTCAATGATAATTTTGTGGCGGCTTCGACCGTGGTTGCTGAAGACGATTCTGATGATTCTGTGTCTAAGTGTTTTGAGTCTGATGATTCTGGGAGTTCGATTATGTGGACAGAGGAGTCTTCGGATGAGGATTTGGATTACTTTGCGGCATTGGATGTGGCTGCGGCTGAGGCTTCGCCGCGTGTAATGGGTGATGAGGATCTTCCGGGTGCGAGTGTTGGGCATAGGCGGCGATGGGCGGTGGCGAAACGGAGGGTGAGTGAGTTGCCGCGAGGTGATAGGCGTCATCGTGGTGAGGTGTAAGGTGGTCGCCTTCGTGTGGACGGGGCTGGCAAGTGGGAATTGTTGTCCTCGCCGGCTGGGGTGAGTGTGGGTGAGGGGGAACTGCGAAGTCTGTTTGCGGGTGAGGAATTGAGGATAATGTTGTTCAACTATAGGTTGATGGGTATCATCCCGAAGGTTGAGCCAATGTAATGTGCGATGCCCTCGCTGTATGTATGTAACCATACTCTTATGTGATGAAGCTGCGCGCTTTCGTTGATCAGGTCACTCCCGTAGGCTTTGATTTTTTCGTACTAGTATTCCGGCTGCACCCGTAGGCGACTTTTGCGCGGAGGGTCTTTTGGAAAAGATTTCGATTTTTCGCACTTGTTGTGCTAGTCCGGCTGCACCCTTGGGTGACTTTTGCACGGAGAGTCTTTTGGAAAAGACTTCGATTTTTTCGCACTTGTTGTGCTAGTCCGGCTGCATGTCACACCCGGCTTTAAGGAACAAAGCCAGGTGCATCTCATACATGCACCAAGAAGACAACATATATAATAACAGAGTGTATAGAGATAAATGTTATAAAACATCAGAGTATTTATTACATAGCGGAAGACTTATTACAAAATAAAATAATAAAGATAAAACGAACTAAGGATCGTCGGCGCCAATGTCAACTGAGAAACGCCACCTAGATCAGATCAAACTCCTCGCCTTGTGGCTCCTCCTGAACCACCTGCTCTTCTCCTGTGGGGGGGTGTGAGACAGCAAGGGTGAGCTCACACATGATCATCGCTCAACAAGTTGTGGGGAATAATGTGACATGAACTCACCAAAGGTGGGAGCTCATGGAGTGTAAGGCTTATCAAAGAGAATGGTTAAAGCTGAGCATTGCTTTTAAGTAGTTGGTCAAAATTTTATTAGCAATTACTAAGTGTAAGTAAATACCAAACCTTAAATAAAGTAATAGAACAAATTAATAATAAACCCATGCATATGCAAATGACAAAATTGAATTTAAGTTCCATAATTTAATCATCAGAGAGTCCTGAGCTGCTCATGACCGTGAGCTCGGCTAGTATACCAGTTTTACACTCTGCAGAGGTTGTACCCTTTACCCACAAGTCGTGTATCCCATGTCGCCAGGGTTAGCTAGGCCCTTAGACACTACCGAGGTGAATGGCTAGGGATCCACTACGAGGCCTTTACAAAGTTCCACTAGTTTCCGAAAACCCGCTACAGTTTATGGGAAGAGCACTTGCAAGAATCCCCCGTCTGACCGCCATCGCAGCTAAATCAACCCGAGAACCTCCTTGCATGCAACTCCCCTACTGCCCTTGCCCCTTTCGGGTAAGGTAGTCTTCCACTAGCTTTCCTAATTAATCAGCCAAGGGCGTCCATAAACCCTTGTGGTGGCACGTGTTTCTCAAGTTAAGCTCTATGTTCCAATTAACATTAAAGATCTTGACATGAACATAAATAGAATAACAAAAGAATTGGAACATAGATATAATAAATGATTATCCCAAAACCATGTAAAGCAATAGCAAAACTACCCAAGTGATTCAGGGGTAAACAAGGTAATGAGATAAACAATCTAGGGTGACCTATCGGGTCCCATCAAAATTAACCTATGCATGGTAGATGATTATAAAGAACATTATTGGGTAACAAAAGTGAATCAAGGGCACAACTTGCCTTCAATGAGCTCCTGCTCAGCTACTTCAACCTGCTGCTCACCAGGATCCTCAGCAACGGGCTCTTCTACTCGCCACAATACAAACAAGCACAATGCGTATAGAGAAATTAACATTACACCAACATATAAACAAAATACACAGTAATAATCTAAACATTAAAATAAAATCCTAGGAACAGGAATCATAATTTTTGGAGTTATAAATTTTAAGTTATGAATTTCCAAAGGTTTTATGTGTTTTAAATAAGATTAAGTGTGAGACTAATTTTCTTACTGTTGTCATGATAAAACAGAGATTCTAAGTGATAGATAATAAAATTACAAAATTTTAGGAACTGGAATGGATTAATTTGGAGTTAGTATGAATTTTCTATAAATTATTGAAGATTTAGCACTTATTTTTGTATTAAAAATACATTTTCTAATTCATTTATTCACTTTAAAACGGCACTGGACTGGGCCATCATTTCTGAGAACAGCAGGGGCCCAGGCGCAAAAGATCCTACGACTCAGAATACTATGCAGTAGGACGACGGGTTGATTCAAACATTTTCCAGGGTCTCTTTTGCAATTATGGCTCGGTGAAGTGGTACAGTGCGCGGACGGACGTCCGATCAAGTGTTGACGGCCCAGATTAGATCCGAAGGGGTACGGGACAGTGACCGTGAGATCACAGATCGACGGCCACGATCAACTCACGTGAATCGTTATCCCTCTTCCAATCCAGCCCGTCTACGCAGTGATCAACGGCCCATAACGATCCGCCACATGTTTTAATCTACACCGTTCACTAGAAATCAACGGCTTCCAGGTTATCACCCACCCCGGGCGGCCAAAACGGCGGCGCACGCGTTCCCCCACGGCGGAGGCCATGGCCAGTCCACACCGTTCGCCGATCTCGGGCCCGAAACACAAATCCGAGGTGTGATATACGTAGGTAAGACATAGGGGAACTGGATGAGGGCACCTTACCCGAGGATTAGGTCGCGAGAAACACCCGCCCACGGAGAAGGCGGATGACGGAGCGGAGGTCCACTCCGATGAGAAATTCCGGTGATGTGCGAATCGCCCCAGCGCAGGCGAGTCCCGGGTGCGCTACCACGGTCAATTGTCCACGCCAAGAGCGCCTTCCCCGAGGTTGAACCGGCCGCAGGGCGAAGATGGTGAGCGGCCGCCGCTCCTCTCTTCTCTCTCGCGGTTAGTAAGCTTGCACGGCGGCGGGTCAGTTCTAATAGTCTGGCGGCGGCGCGCGGTGTGGATTAGAGGACTCGGCTTCTTGCGGAGCAGGCCATTTGGAGTAGAGATAGGGGCGCCCAGTATATAGGACCAGGGGTATGGTCAACAGGGGCGAGTGCGCCATGCACGGCGGCCGTTGGACGGTCAACCGAAGCGAGCTTGAAGCGGGCGAGCGAGATCTCCGTGGGGAGGATAGACCTGACGGTCGTGGCCCACATGACAGTGGTGTTGAGTCCGAGCGCACATGAGAGGGGATGAGGGAATGAGCCACGGCCCAAGCTGTCGGCAGAGCTGGGCGGAAGGCCTGCCCTGCGGGCCCCATCTGTAAATGGCACAAGGCATTGCGTCGCTCTCCATTGACAGTCCTGCCCGCGGAGGCCCACCAGTCAGCGGCCCGACGCGCTGACGAGGGAAGCAAGCGGAGGGGCCGCGCGGTAGGAGTGAGTGGGCCGCAGGAGGAGGACCCAGTTTAGGCCGAGGGAGAGATTTGGCCCAAGCAAGATTTGTCTCTTTCTTTTCCTTTTCTTATTTCAAATCAATTCAAGTCTAAATTTCTAAACTTTGTGGCAAGTTTATTCCCATATTATATATTCAATTTGAACATATCATTATGGGATTTATTTATAAATTTATTTTGTATTTTATTATATTTCTTTCTTTCCTTCTCCATTTTCATGGTTTTGTTTTCAAATTAGGGTTTGGATGTTGTGGGCACATTAATACATTGCTATTGATACTTTTATTTTTATCATCCACAAATGCACAATCAAATAAACTCCAGCATGATGCACAGGTTATTTATGTGTTCTTTGTTTTAATTATCCACTTTTGAACTAGGGTTGATCACATGTAATGATAAGTAGAGGTCACAAATTATTGAGATTATCTCTATTCTCATTATTGCACTTTTGAGTATTACAAATCCTACCCCCCTTAAAAATAATCTCGTCCTCGAGATTCAAGAAGATCTAGGGAAAAGATGGGAAATATCTATGTGAAGCTCTTCTTCTCTTTCCCAAGTTGCTTCATCTTCACCATGGTGACTCCATTGTACTTTGCATATCTTTATCACCTTATTTCTTGTAACTCGAGTCAATGTGTCAAGAATCTTGATCGGGTACTCCGTGTAAGTCAAATCACCCTGAACACTGAGCTCTTCCATCGGTAACTGTTCCTCAGGGACACGGAGACACTTCTTTAATTGAGATACGTGGAACACGTTATGCACATCTGATAGACTATTCGGTAACTCGAGTTGGTATGCCATCTCCCCAACTCTTCTAAAGATCAAGAATGGTCCAATGTAGCGAGGGGACAATTTGCCCTTGACTTTAAATCTCCTCATTCCACGAAGTGGTGACACCTTGAGGTACACATAATCTCCTTCTTCAAATTCCAGTGGCCTTCTCCTATTATCAGCATAGCTCTTTTGCCTGGTTTGAGCCACCCTCAAATTCTCTCGAATTATACGGACTTGTTCTTCTGCTTCTTGAATCAATTCAGGCCCAAAGAACTGTCTTTCTCCAGTCTGATCCCAATACAAAGGAGTCCTGCACTTCCTTCCATACAAAGCTTCAAAAGGTGACCTTTTCAGACTGGCCTGATAACTATTATTATAAGAGAACTCAGCATAAGGTAAACTTTTATCCCAACTTCCTCCATGCTGAAGGGCACAAGCTCTCAACATATCTTCCAATACTTGATTAGTCCTTTCGGTCTGTCCATCAGTCTGAGGGTGATAAGCCGTGCTAAAATTCAACTTTGTACTCATGTTCTCATGAAAGCTTCTCCAAAATCTTGAGGTAAACTGTGAACCTCGATCAGACACGATCTTCTTTGGTACTCCATGCAAACACACAATCCGAGCCATATATAACTCTGCTAGCTGAGAACCATTATAAGTAGTCTTGACAGGAATAAAGTGAGCCACTTTAGTCAATCTATCCACAATCACCCATATAGCATCATATCCTTTCTGGGTGCGAGGCAATCCAGTAATAAAATCCATGCCAATCTCTTCCCATTTCCACTCGGGTATCTTCAGTGGATGCAGTAGTCCGGCTGGCCTCTGGTGTTCAGCCTTAACTCTTTGGCATATGTCGCACATAGCCACATGTGCAGCTACATCTCTTTTCAATCCATACCACCAATACTTTTGTTTCAAATCCTGATACATCTTAGTACTACCAAAATGAATAGAATAGTCCGAGTCATGGGCCTCCTTTAAAAATAGTATCTCGAAGGCTTTCAATATCAGGAACACATATCCTGTTCTTGAACCATATAGTGCCTTGCTCATCTTCTGTAAATTCCGGAACTCGACCTTCAGTAATCAGATCCTTAATCTCTTTTATTTTAGCATCACCAATTTGTCCTTTGCGGATTTCTTGCTCCAAAGTAGGTTCCACATCAATAGTAACTCCTTCAGTATGAGCAACTATCCCCAGGTTAAGTCTCCTGAAATCCTCAACAATCTCGTCGGGTAGCTGGGCAACAATAGCTAAATGAACATGCTCCTTTCGACTCAAGGCATCTGCAACCAAATTTGCCTTGCGCGGGTGATAGTGAATCTCCAAGTCATAATCCTTAATAAGCTCCAACCAACGGCGTTGCCTAAGGTTGAGATCCTTCTGAGTGAATATATACTTCAGACTCTTATGATCCGTGTACACTTGACACTTGGTCCCCATGATATAATGTCTCCAAATCTTAAGCGCATGCACAACGGCTGCCAATTCCAAGTCATGAGTGGGGTAGTTCAATTCATGTTTGCGTAACTGACGAGAAGCATAGGCAATCACATGTCCTTCCTGCATGAGCACACATCCCAAGCCTTGGCCACATGCATCACAATAAATATCAAATCCTTTCTGTAGGTCTGGCATAACCAATACTGGTGGCGACATCAATCTTTTCTTTAGTTGATCAAAGCTGTCTTGGCACTTCTCGTCCCACTTAAATTCTCTTCCTTTCTCCAAAAGCGAAGTCATAGGTTTAGCAATCTTAGAAAATCCTTCAATAAATCTCCGATAATATCCTGCTAATCCCAAGAAACTCCGAATCTCAGTAACTGTAGTGGGTACTCTCCACTCCATTATCTCCTTAACTTTAGCAGGATCCACTAAAATTCCTCCATTAGAAATAATATGACCAAGAAATGGCACCTCGCCAATCCAAAACTCGCATTTGCTATACTTGGTGTAGAGTTGATTATCTCGTAGCTTTTGTAGCACCAATCTCAGATGTCCCTCATGATCACTATCACTCTTGGAATAGATAAGAATATCGTCGATGAATACCATGACGAATCTATCCAGATCATGAACACCTTATTCTTCAGATCTATAAAATAGGCTGGTGCATTAGTTAATCCAAATGACATAACAGCGAACTCATATAAACCATATCGGGTCAATAAAATCGTCTTGGAAATATCTGATGGCCTAATCTTCATTTGGTGATAACCCGATCGGAGATCAATCTTCGAGAATACCCTTGCACCTCTCATCTGATCAAATAAATCTTCAATGCGGGATAATGGATACTTGTTCTTCATAGTGACACCATTAAGGGACCTTTAATCCACGCACATCCCATGCAAACCATCTTTCTTCTGTACAAACAAAATCGATGCTCTCCAAGGTGAAGACTCGGACGAATGTACCCAGCCTCTTGCAACTCTGTTAAGTGCTTCTTGAGTTCTTTTAACTCTTCTACAGACATCCTATATGTCCATTTAGAAATAGGAGCAGTTCCAGGTAAGAGATCTATGACAAACTCAACTTCCGAATCTGGTGGCATCCCTGGTAACTCTTCTGGGAAGACATCCGGAAAATCCTTAACCACACGGATGTTGTCACCAACAAACTTCTCATCGACTAAGAATGATGCTAGTCTGATGGTGGTAGTTACTGCAACTTCAACTTCAAACCTTTCTTCTTTGGGACTGATGAGTTCTACGGTTCACTTAGCACAGTGTATATACTGCCTTTGCCTTTATTAACTATGACATACCAAGGATCACATCTATAGTGCTCTCTTCTAACACTATAGGGGTAGCCCATCGGGGTTAGAAATACAAGGTAAGAAAGGAAGAATTGTAGACAAGGTGAGTAATTATGAGGAATGTTACTGCGGGGTATTTATTAGTTAAGTAGATTAGTGTGTTATCCACTAAAGCTAATACATTACCTTATGGTGGAACATGCTAAGATGCCCAACTATACTATTTCAATCAATCAAAGAAGCAAATCAAGCATTTAACATCAGAACAATCAAACAACATTTAAATAGAGAAAATAGTTTTAAATTTTTGTCTTAGGTTCCCTATCTCTTAAAAAGATCATAGTGGTAGGATTCCAAGGTGTGAAATCCATCTTGTCTTAGAGTAGAAAAGATAAGATTAATCAGAGTAGAATAGCAAAAGCTGAGACAAGATCAAGATGAGATGAGTATAGAATGAGTCAGAGTAAGGTAAGTAGGAAAGGGCCTGTCCATTTCTATCTAGGTTTCGTCCTACAGTCAACATTTCCTCTGATACCACTTCTGTCACACCCGGCTTTAAGGAACAAAGCCAGGTGCATCTCATACATGCACCAAGAAGACAACATATATAATAACAGAGTGTATAGAGATAAATGTTATAAAACATCAGAGTATTTATTACATAGCGGAAGACTTATTACAAAATAAAATAATAAAGATAAAACGAACTAAGGATCGTCGGCGCCAATGTCAACTGAGAAACGCCACCTAGATCAGATCAAACTCCTCGCCTTTGTGGCTCCTCCTGAACCACCTGCTCTTCTCCTGTGGGGGGTGTGAGACAGCAAGGGTGAGCTCACACATGATCATCGCTCAACAAGTTGTGGGGAATAATGTGACATGAACTCACCAAAGGTGGGAGCTCATGGAGTGTAAGGCTTATCAAAGAGAATGGTTAAAGCTGAGCATTGCTTTTAAGTAGTTGGTCAAAATTTTATTAGCAATTACTAAGTGTAAGTAAATACCAAACCTTAAATAAAGTAATAGAACAAATTAATAATAAACCCATGCATATGCAAATGACAAAATTGAATTTAAGTTCCATAATTTAATCATCAGAGAGTCCTGAGCTGCTCATGACCGTGAGCTCGGCTAGTATACCAGTTTTACACTCTGCAGAGGTTGTACCCTTTACCCACAAGTCGTGTATCCCATGTCGCCAGGGTTAGCTAGGCCCTTAGACACTACCGAGGTGAATGGCTAGGGATCCACTACGAGGCCTTTACAAAGTTCCACTAGCTTCCGAAAACCCGCTACAGTTTATGGGAAGAGCACTTGCAAGAATCCCCCGTCCGACCGCCATCGCAGCTAAATCAACCCGAGAACCTCCTTGCATGCAACTCCCCTACTGCCCTTGCCCCTTTCGGGTAAGGTAGTCTTCCACTAGCTTTCCTAATTAATCAGCCAAGGGCGTCCATAAACCCTTGTGGTGGCACGTGTTTCTCAAGTTAAGCTCTATGTTCCAATTAACATTAAAGATCTTGACATGAACATAAATAGAATAACAAAAGAATTGGAACATAGATATAATAAATGATTATACCAAAACCATGTAAAGCAATAGCAAAACTACCCAAGTGATTCAGGGGTAAACAAGGTAATGAGATAAACAATCTAGGGTGACCTATCGGGTCCCATCAAAATTAACCTATGCATGGTAGATGATTATAAAGAACATTATTGGGTAACAAAAGTGAATCAAGGGCACAACTTGCCTTCAATGAGCTCCTGCTCAGCTACTTCAACCTGCTGCTCACCAGGATCCTCAGCAACGGGCTCTTCTACTCGCCACAATACAAACAAGCACAGTGCGTATAGAGAAATTAACATTACACCAACATATAAACAAAATACACAGTAATAATCTAAACATTAAAATAAAATCCTAGGAACAGGAATCATAATTTTTGGAGTTATAAATTTTAAGTTATGAATTTCCAAAGGTTTTATGTGTTTTAAATAAGATTAAGTGTGAGACTAATTTTATTACTGTTGTCATGATAAAACAGAGATTCTAAGTGATAGATAATAAAATTACAAAATCTTAGGAACTGGAATGGATTAATTTGGAGTTAGTATGAATTTTCTATAAATTATTGAAGATTTAGCACTTATTTTTGTATTAAAAATACATTTTCTAATTCATTTATTCACTTTAAAACGGCACTGGACTGGGCCATCATTTTTGAGAACAGCAGGGGCCCAGGCGCAAAAGATCCCACGACTCAGAATACTATGCAGTAGGACGGCGGGTTGATTCAAACATTTTCCAGGGTCTCTTTTGCAATTATGGCTCGGTGAAGTGGTACAGTGCGCGGACGGACGTCCGATCAAGTGTTGACGGCCCAGATTAGATCCGAAGGGGTACGGGACAGTGACCGTGAGATCACAGATCGACGGCCACGATCAACTCACGTGAATCGTTATCCCTCTTCCAATCCAGCCCGTCTACGCAGTCATCAACGGCCCATAACAATCCGCCACATGTTTTAATCTACACCGTTCACTAGAAATCAACGGCTTCCAGGTTATCACCCACCCCGGGCGGCCAAAACGGCGGCGCACGCGTTCCCCCACGGCGGAGGCCATGGCCAGTCCACACCGTTCGCCGATCTCGGGCCCGAAACACAAATCCGAGGTGTGATATACGTAGGTAAGACATAGGGGAACTGGATGAGGGCACCTTACCCGAGGATTAGGTCGCGAGAAACACCCGCCCACGGAGAAGGCGGATGACGGAGCGGAGGTCCACTCCGATGAGAAATTCCGGTGATGTGCGAATCGCCCCGGCGCAGGCGAGTCCCGGGTGCGCTACCACGGTCAATTGTCCACGCCAAGAGCGCCTTCCCCGAGGTTGAACCGGCCGCAGGGCGAAGATGGTGAGCGGCGGCCGCTCCTCTCTTCTCTCTCGCGGTTAGTAAGCTTGCACGGCGGCGGGTCAGTTCTAATAGTCTGGCGGCGGCGCGCGGTCTGGATGAGAGGACTCGGCTTCTTGCGGAGCAGGCCATTTGGAGTAGAGATAGGGGCGCCCAGTATATAGGACCAGGGGTATGGTCAACAGGGGCGAGTGCGCCATGCACGGCGGCCGTTGGACGGTCAACCGAAGCGAGCTTGAAGCGGGCGAGCGAGATCTCCGTGGGGAGGATAGACCTGACGGTCGTGGCCCACATGACAGTGGTGTTGAGTCCGAGCGCACATGAGAGGGGATGAGGGAATGAGCCACGGCCCAAGCTGTCGGCAGAGCTGGGCGGAAGGCCTGCCCTGCGGGCCCCATCTGTAAATGGCACAAGGCATTGCGTCGCTCTCCATTGACAGTCCTGCCCGCGGAGGCCCACCAGTCAGCGGCCCGACGCGCTGACGAGGGAAGCAAGCGGAGGGGCCGCGCGGTAGGAGTGAGTGGGCCGCAGGAGGAGGACCCAGTTTAGGCCGAGGGAGAGATTTGGCCCAAGCGAGATTTGTCTCTTTCTTTTCCTTTTCTTATTTCAAATCAATTCAAGTCTAAATTTCTAAACTTTATGGCAAGTTTATTCCCATATTATATATTCAATTTGAACATATCATTATGGGATTTATTTATAAATTTATTTTGTATTTTATAATATTTCTTTCTTTCCTTCTCCATTTTCATGGTTTTGTTTTCAAATTAGGGTTTGGATGTTGTGGGCACATTAATACATTGCTATTGATACTTTTATTTTTATCATCCACAAATGCACAATCAAATAAACTCCAGCATGATGCACAGGTTATTTATGTGTTCTTTGTTTTAATTATCCACTTTTGAACTAGGGTTGATCACATGTAATGATAAGTAGAGGGCACAAATTATTGAGATTATCTCTATTCTCATTATTGCACTTTTGAGTATTACACTGCACCCTTAGGCGACTTTTGCATGGAGAGTCTTTTGGAAAAAAGACTTTGATTTTTTTGCACTTGTTGTGCTAGTCCGGCTGCACCCTTAGGCGACTTTTGCACGGAGAGTCTTTTGGAAAAAAGACTTCGATTTTTTTCGCACTTGTTGTGCTAGTCCGGCTGCACCCTTAGGCGACTTTTGCACGGAGAGTCTTTTGGAAAAAAGACTTCGATTTTTTCGCACTTGTTGTGCTAGTCCGGCTGCACCCTTAGGCGACTTTTGCGCGGAGTGTCGCACGCGAGGGAGGCTTCTCTGCTCCTCGCGGTGACGTCGATGTGGTCGAATGCCAAAGACCGTCGATGCGGTCTTTTTTGACATTGCTTTAATTTTTTGCGGGGGATTTTCGCGTGTATATTACATGGCTCCGCCTCATTAAAAACCTCACCCCCCGGGAGGAAAAGAGTGCGGGCTGGAATTAAACTGTTTGATGAATTACAAGGGCGTGTTAGCCCTGAGGATTTAAACAAAAAATTTACGGAGATTGTCAATATTCTAGGAATGTTTCATGTCTTCGCCAGATTGTGTTGTTAGTCTGTACGCGCTGGGAGACGACTTCGTCTTGACGATAAATGGTCCTTCCCACTTTGGCTCCAGCTTACCCCGTGACTCTGTCCGGGTTGTGCGGACAAGTACGAGGTCCCCTTCGTTGAATTCTCTTGGGACGACTGCGTGGTCGCGCCAGGCCTTCGTTTGGACTTGGTATTTGTTGAGGGCCTGGAGGGCGAAGACATGGTCTCCGTCGATGAGATCTTTGGAGGTTAGCTCGTCGACGTCGGGTACTGCTGAAGCGCTTGTCCGCGGGGACCCATGTTTCATTTCCTGCGGGGTCATGGCCTCCGATCCGTATAACAGGTGAAAGGGAGTGAATCCAATTGCCCGACACTCGGTCATGTTCAGTGCCCAGACTGCTTCAGGTAGCAGGTCGGCCCATTTACGCTTCTTGTCGTCGAGGAGCATTTTCTTGATTGCCGTGAAAATCTTGTCGTTGGCGCGCTCTACGACGTCGTTGGATTGTGGGTGGTACACTGAGGCGAAGGCAAGCTTGGTGCCAATGGAGAAGCAGAAGTCCCTGAAGTTTTGGTTGTCGAATTGTTTGCCATTGTCAACTGTGAGCTCGGACGGGACTCCGAATCGGCAGACAATGTTTTGCCAGAAGAATTTCTGGGCTGTCTTTGCTGTTATCGTGGATACTGCTCTTACCTCGATCCACTTAGTGAAATACTCGACGGCGACAAAGGTGAACTTGAGGTTCCCTTGGGCCGTGGGAAGCGGCCCGACAATGTCCAGGCCCCAGCGCTGAAGAGGCCATGTGTGGGCGATGAGCTTTGTGAACTGCAAAGGGTTTCCCGAGCGTGGAGAAAATTTCTAGCAAGCTTCGCAGGACCTCGTCACCCGATTCGCGGCGCAAAAGACTTCGCATGGGGACCAGAGCAAGCGGCGGCCTTCGCTTCACTAAAGCAGCACCTGTCAGAGCTGGCGATTCTTACAAGCCCCAACACTTCGCTACCCATGTTGCTCTACGTTGCAGCTTCACCGCACGCGGTCAGCGCAGCGCTGGTTCAAGAACAGAACAGAGAGGGCACGACTAGACAGTGTCCAGTTTATTACGTCTCCGAAGTGCACACGACATCCAAATGCAACATGAAAGAACTGGAAAAAATCGTCTATGCAGTCGTTATGGCTTCGCGCAAACTGCGCCATTATTTTGAAGCGTCCAAGGTACGGGTCACCTCGGACAGGGGACTTGGCGAATTATTTAGAAATCTGGAGGCATCTGTCCGGATCGCCAAATGGGCAGCCGAGCTTTCCGGATACCATATCACATTCGAGCCTAGGACAACCATCAAGTCACAAGTCCTAGCAGACTTCATCATCGATTGGACCGGGCCAATAACGCAGTCGGACACGACTGCAGAGAAGGTGTGGACCATCCGTTGCGACGGCGCATGGTGCCATGCGGGGGCAGGCGCAGCTGCGGTCATTACTTCACCCACAGGGGCCAAGCAACGATACGCAGCACGACTCAGCTTTGCTTTGGAGTCCAACAGATGCACCAACAATGTAGCAGAGTACAAAGCTATCATCCTCGGCCTTCGCAAGTTACGGGCACTTGGTGTCACCACCTGCATAATCAGAACAGACTCCAAAGTGGTTGCCGGCCAAGTCGAGAAAGATTACACAGCAAAGGACCCCGCACTTATGCTTATCTCGCGACTGTCCGCAGCCTCGAGAGACAATTCAAGGGCTTTACCTTGCAGCACGTGGACCGAGCCAAGAATGAGGAGGCCGACGCATTGGCCAAGGCAGTCGCCAGAGGCGAGGCCCTGCCCTCCGACGTGTTCTACCATGTCATTGGCACGCCAGCCGTCCGCAGCCCAGAGGGCCTCCAAATCACCAACGACAATGAGGGCCACCGCATAGTCAACCTCATCATGACCGAAGACCAAATGTTGGAACTTGCTCTCCACGTCAAGTTGATCCAACGGGGGAATGGGAGCAACGCAAACATGGTTTCAACTTGAGATGGTAATAGCTCTGTTCATCCAGCCTCTCAAGGGCACTGTACGGGGGTATTTATAGGTGCCTGAGTGCCCAACGTCTCAATATAAGGACGCATGTACCCTCAGGCACCTGGACTATCCCCGGAATATTCCCATAAAGGAGGGTTACAGACTGTCATTACAGAAAAGCTATTACAAATCGGGCCCGTAACACGCTTCTCCGTGTGGGGCCTGTTACAATGGGCCGAATCCCTCGTGGGCCTCAAGGCCGAGTGAGGACGTGGGACGGGGCGACGTCGTCGTAGGCCTTCGTCTCGTAGTATAGAAGGCGAAGGGTGGACCTCGCCGGTTCTTCTGCTTCCGTTGGCGCAGCGAGAAAGACGAAGGCTGGAGCGAAGGGTAGCGTCTTCGCCTTCGCCCCAACATGGTGCTAGATCGTTTTTCATAACGAGCTTGATCCGTGAAAAAATCTCAAAAGCTTCAGAATGCCGAAGGTCCGAAAAACACCTTCCCTAAGATCGTTGCTGAGAAACGATTAAAATATTTCGAGCGCGAGGTGGCCCACCACGCAGCGGGTACGATTGATCTGGTGATTCTCTTCCTAGGTGCCGAGTGGTCCACCGTTCAGCGGGTGTGAGCGACTGTTCAGCGGGTGCGAGCGACTTGGCGATTCACCTTCCCACCTGTAGCACTATATAAACAGACGGGTAGGTGTGGAGTTATCACAACATTCATTGCTTATTGCACTGTTGTGCTGTTGAAAAATTTAACCACAGCCGAAGCTTTTTCACTGCATTCTTGAGCGAACCATCATTTTGAATTAGCTTCGTCAAAAAGAGAGCTTCGTCAAAACTGTAAAAGACATCAACTTTGTAAAAACCACAAAAGATCCATCAAATGGCCAGAGTGCGCTCGACCGCAAGGGTAACTCGTGAGGGAGAGGAGACGGAGGCCACAGAGACAGCTCCGATTTCCGAAGTTATGAGGCAATTGGGCTTAGTTGCGACAGAGGGAATTGTTGACGAAGGTACTTCTACTGCCGAAGCTGAGCATGCTGATATTGAAGAAGAAAATGCTGATGAAGAATAGGAAGATTATAGCATTCTGATTCCATCAAAACCCAGCCACTTAGATTTTGAGAAATCTACTGTGTCTGAAGCCGACGTGCCCATGATGATGAAACTGGGCTACTTCGGAGAGGCTAAAAAGAAGCTTGTTCGCTTTGCCGGAGAAGAAACAACTCCAACAACGAAGGATGATGAAGTAGTAGTTTTCAAAAGCTTTTTCAGAGCGGGATTACAGTTTCCCCTGAACGAGATGATAGGAGAAGTTTTGGAAAAATTTGAAATTTATCTTCATCAGCTGACCCCTAACGCTATCGTTAGGCTTAGCTTCTTCATCTAGGCCCTTCGAATCCAAGGGATGGATCCAAATGCCGAAGCATTCTGCCGAGTGCATGAGTTGCACTATCAAACGAAGGCGAGAGCAGACGGGCTGCATGAAAATTTTGGCTGCTATAACTTCGTGTATCGCAAAGATACGAAGGCTCCGGTCCTCAACTATCATACCAAGTGGCCAACTAGCTGGAAGAGCGAATGGTTTTATATCAAGGCCGATGCAAAGAAAAGGGGAAAACTGATGATGATGGTCATGTGCCCACTGGCTTTGAGCTTCGGAATGACTAGACCTTTGTGCAACATGAAGCCAGGGTCAGCATGCCAACTGTCTGTATCAGAATTCAGGGTGGTGGCTGAACAGATCAGCACTAGAGATCTAGTTCAAGAATACTTGGCTAACAGGACGACTCCGAAGTTAAGTGAATTTAGCATGCCGAAGCTAAAGGGAACGAAGAAAACACTTGAGCTTGTGCGATTGCCTTATCGCTTTAAGTTTGAGAAGCAGTTCAAGGAGCCTTGCCAAGAGTGGCTAGAAATGATTGAGACAATGTGCAATGAAATTTTGGGAAACTACACCAAAAAAGAAGATCAATTAATGACTGCAGCCTTCGGCACCCGACCAAAACGAAGGTTGAACCGAGTAATGGACGCTTTAAATTTTGAATACCCTAATTATGAGCGACTCAGCAAGGGTGCGGAAGGGACAAAGAGAAAAAGGGTTGTCAGTGTTTTGAGCAGGCAAGCTGCCAGAATGGTGAAAGAGGACGAAAAAACTCTAAAGAAGAGAAAATCCAGTCCCGAGCCGAAAGCGGCGACTTTGAAGAAGAGAAAGGCTACAAGTCCAGAACCGAAGGTGACTGAGGTGGAAGAGGAAACTCCTTCAACACCTCCTGCTGCCAAAATAGAAGAGATTTTAAAGGTAATGACCGAATCTTTACCTATCAAGCTGCTAAGTCCTCTGGGACCGCATCTGATGAAGCTTTTTCAGAAGAAACAAGAACCTTCGGCTTCAAAGAAGGCAGATGGGCTGAAGAAGCGAAAGAATGGTAGCGTGATGCAAGCTATTGAAAAGACACCTCCTTCAGCTTCGGTATCTAAGATAGCTCCTACTGCAAGTACTGAGGCCACCGCCGAAGCAACCACCGCGGTCGAGGCTGCAACTGCCACCAAAGCTGCCAACCTGGAGAGTACCCTGTCTGGAATTGATAAACTGTTATTGGATATGGCCATAGAAGAAACAGCTGCAGCTGCGGAATAGGTCATGGCCCTAGAGCCTGACAAAGAAAAGAAAATTGCCGAAGCTACTTCGGCTGAAGAAGATTTTGAGCTTCGGAACTTGATCGGACAGGAACTATCTGAGGCTCAAAAGAAGGAGCTACAGGAATACGACATTTACTGTGGCTACCAGCCAGGAGCCATGCTCTTTGGTGGAATCAATGAAGAAGCCTTGGGATGTGTTCGTGACCGTATCGGGGCGAAGGTAATCGACACTCAATCAAAGAGTGTCGGTTTTCCGAAGCTTGAAGCCGATATTAGCAGCTACCAACGACAACATATCGTCGGTAGTTTATTTTATTCCAACTTTAAGGTAAGATTCTTACAAAATTTTATTATTTGTTTGAATCAATGAAGTTAGCTGATGAGGGTCTATTCTGTACAGAGTTTGCTGTTGAGTAAAGCGTTGCAAATGCAACAGGACCTCGAAGATAAGAAGAATGAAATTATAATCGAGGGTCTAGAAAGCAAAATCAAGGAATATGAAGCCTCTCTTGAAAAGAAGGATTTCCTAATCCAAGCAGTAGAAGGTTCCCTTGTAGAAGCGCAGTCCGAGAATACTAGATTAAACGAGGAACTCCTGCAGAAATCAGAGAGCTTCGAACAGGAAAGGAAAAACTTGCAAGCAAAATACGAAGCTGAAGCTGCTGACAATACGAAGCTAAAACAATATTTGGAAGAGCTTCGGAACATGTGTCTGGAATTTGGCAGCCGCTGTGTACAACAACTAAAAAAGGTTTTTAACTTGGTTGGGGCCAGCGCCGAAAAATTTACTCCTTCGGCCAAAAACATTTCCAGCACCTTCGAACATATTGAGGGTGAAGTAGAAGCGCTCTATGAAGTAATAGCCGGGCATGGAGACTTATGTGCCCTGCTAGCTTCTCGTGGTACAGTCGTAGCATTTTTTAAGGCTAGCTGTACACACGCAAAAATTTTAAATAGACCAAACTTCAGCCTATCTGCATCGGATTTGATTGACATCCTCAATATAGCCTGAAGCATAGGAAGCAGATTCATAACGCAAATTTGGGCGAAGGGTGGTCGAGAGTTGGCTAGTGACGAGGCCCGAAGCCTGCTAAAGCCGGTACGATACTTATATCTGTTGCTTGCTCTCTTGTAATTACTTTTTACCTTATATTGTGTTGTTGTGTACAGGATGACGATGCCGAAGGTCAATAGTCCGAAGCTCATTTCGAAGACTGCTGAAGCTGCTGAACAAGGCTTAGAAACATTTGAAGTATCTTTATGAAAGATATTGTAATTTAGGAATCAAACATTACTTCTGTAAATTTGTCCATACCTTGTAATATATTTTTACCTTTCCATCTGTGTATGAATTGCTTTGCTGTGGACAAAACTTGTATCTTTTGAGTCGAAGGCGAAAAACATCTTCCCTTCTTTTCGTACACAACGAAGCGTATCTTTGCTTCTTTATGCTCATCGAAGCATTGTTATCGAAGCTGAAGTATCTGTCTGTGTTTTATGTTATGATGATGATGATCCTACGGATGTCTACATGAATGTGTATGAATGCAATGAATGATGTAACGTAACGTGCAAATGAATGTCCAAACACACACACTCGAAGCCACACCCAAACTCTGCATCCCCTTAGGAACATCTTTTGAGTCTTAAGCTCTGCATCCCCTTAGGAACGACTTTTGAGCTTCTTCACCTTCTATTTCGGTGGTATAAGTTCTGCATCCCCTTAGGAACGACTTTTGAAGTTCTTCGTCTTATATTTCGGCGGTATAAGTTCTGCATTCCCTTAGGAACGACTTTTGAACTTCTTCGCCTTATATTTCGGCGGTATTTGGCTCTGCATTCCCTTTGGAACTACTTTTGAGCAGAAAGCTTACGTTGAGCTCCCTTAGGAACAACTTTTTGTAGCTCGTCATGCTCTGCATCCCCTTTGGGACGACTTTTGAGCTTCTCCCTGTTTCTCTTTTTGCACTCGATGGTGCAGGCTCAGATTTTATATGTTACATCTTTGGGGGATTTGGCCCTCATGGGGCTAAATAAGAATGAAAATTATAAGCTATGACCCCATTAAAAACCTTTCTCCCCTCTTGAAAGGAAAATGGTGCCATAGAAAAAATGAAAAAGAAAAATTACATCAAATTACACATAATATCGTCGAAGCTCATCCGCATTCCAAGATCTGGGTATGTTGTTGCCGTCCATATCCTTCAATCTGTAAGAACCGGGTCTTGACGAAGATACTACCAGAAAAGGACCTTCCCACTTTAGTTGTAACTTGCCCACTGTGTCTGGGTTGGCCACTCTTCGAAGCACCAAATGCCCTAGCTTGATGTTTTTCAATCGAACTTTTCTATCACGCCACTTTATTATTTCGGCCTAGTATTTATTAATGTGCTCTATAGCCTGAAGGCTGGTCCCTTCTATAGTATCTTTTGTTACTTGATAATCAGCTTCGTCTTCTGCCGAAGTTGTTGTTCTTATTGATCCTGCCTTTGCCTCTTCTGGAGTTATTGCTTCGTCACCAAACAAAAGTTTGAAGGGTGTAAATCCTGTTGACCTTGACGCAGTTGTATTGTGGCTCCACACCACTTTAATCAGCTCGTCTGGCCACTTTCCTCTGGGCTGATTGAATATTAGCTTCATTATTCCTGTCATTATGATGCCATTTGCTCTTTCTACCAGCCCATTTGACTCCGGATGCCTAACTGATGCAAAATGAATCTTTGTACCAATCTGGTCACAGAAATCCTTGAATGTTTTGGCATCAAACTGTGTTCCATTGTCTACGGTTATTGCCTTCGGCACGCCGAAACGACAAACAATATTGTGCCAGAAGAATTTTTGGATTGTGGTCGAAGTTATTGTGGGCAAGGGCTTTGCTTCAATCCACTTAGAAAAATATTCTACTGCCACCACAACATACTTCAAATTACCTTGCGCTGGTGGAAGTGGACCTAACAAATCCAGGACCCATCTTTGCAATGGCCAAGTTGGCTATATCAGCTGCGTGAGAGATGAAGGTTGCTTCAGGTCTCTTGCACATTTTTGACAATTTTCGCACTTTTGAACCAGTTCTGCTGCATCCGAAGCTGCCTTCGGCAAATAAAATCCTTTCCTAAAAACCTTTCCCAGCAAAGGCTTGGACCCAATGTGAGATCTCATTGGCTCTATACCTTCGGTTCTGGATAAGCACTTGAGGAGTGGAGAACACACTCCATGCTCGTACAACTCCCCTTCTATCATGACATGTGGTCTTGTCCTTGCTTCCATTCTTTTATTATAAACTTCGTCATTCGAAACACAATTTCCTTGGAGGAAGGATATAATTTCAGTCCTCCAATCTTCACCATGTACATGTGATATTGTGAGGACTGCTCTTTCCATGAGTTCAACCGAAGGTGCTTTTATTGTCTCAAAGAATACTTCCGAAGGTAGTGAGAGCCCCTGTGCTACTGATTTGGCCAGTAGGTCTGCATGCTCATTTTCTCCTCTTAGGATATTTTTTACAGAAAAACCTTCGAAAGAAGCCTCCAACCTTCGGACTGTGTCCAAATATTTTTCAAGCTTCGGGTCCCTTGCCTTACTGCTTTTATCCACATGGCCAGAGATGACTTGGGAGTCAGTTTTAATAATCGCCCTTCTTATTCCCATTGCCTTTACCTTTCGAAGCCCCAATAGAAGCGCTTCGTATTTAGCAATGTTGTTTGTACAACTAAAGTCCAGTCTTGCTGCGTAGCATGTTCTGACTTTAGAGGGTGCTACTAAGACAGCAGCGGCTCCTGCGCCGAAGGTTCCCCAAGAACCATCATAGAAAACTGTCCAGGCTTCGACATCCTTTGTTACTTCTTCCTGAGCCCTTGGTGTCCAATCGGCGATGAAATCTGCTAATGCCTGGGACTGAATTGAGGACCTATGCACATAATCTATAGAGAATTCATTGAGCTCAGCTGCCCATTTTCCGATCCTCCCAGTAGCTTCTCTATTCCTCATTATGTCTTTTAAAGGTAGCGACGAAGGAACAATTATATTGTATGCTTGAAAGTAATGCCAAAGCTTCCTGGAGGCCATCAACACAGCATATAGCACCTTCTCCAGTTCTGTGTAATTTTTCTTTGAAAAGCTTAAAACTTCGGAGACAAAATATACTGGTGCTTGTTTTTTGACATGGCCATCTTGCTTCTCCTGTACAAGCGCCACACTAACTACAGAGTGCGAAGCTACCACATACAAGAGCAATGGAGCCCCTGGCGAAGGTGGAGTTAGTGTTGTCAAATCAATCAAGTATTGCTTCAACTCTTCGAAAGCCTTTTGCTGAGCTGGACCCCTCTGAAAAACTTCGGCTGACTTCATTATCTCAAAAAATGGGAGATTTCTTTCTGCTGATATGGATATGAATCTATTCAATGATGCCAGTCTTCCTGTCAGCCGTTGGGCCCCCTTTTTTGTATTTGGCGGCTCCATTCGAAGGATAGCTTCGATCTTATTGGGGTTAGCTTCGATTCCCTTAGTTGATACCAAACAACCAAGAAACTTGTCCTTCTTTACTCCAAAAACACACTTTTCTGGATTTAATTTCAAACCAGCTTGCCTAAAATTGGCAAATGTTTCTTGCAAGTCAGTAATGTGATTCTCTTGCTTTGTGCTCTTTACTATGATATCATCAACATAAGTCAGCACATTCCTGCCTATTTGAGAATGAAGGACCTTGGCTGTCATTCTGCTGAAGCTTCCTCCAACATTCTTGAGCCCCTCAGGCATCCGAAGGTAGCAATAAGTGCCACTAGGAGTTATGAAGCTAGTCTTTGGCTCATCTCCCTTCTTCATCCATATCTGATGATAGCCTGAATAGCAGTCCAATAAACTCTTGAGCTCCGAAGAAGCTGCTGCATCTACAAGGGAGTCTATTCTTGGCAATGGAAATTCGTCCTTTAGACATGCTTTGTTGAGATCTGTGAAGTCAATACACATTCTCCATTTACCATTAGCCTTCTTTACCATAACAGTGTTAGCTAGCCATTCTGGATATGTTACTTCTCTGATAACACCAGCACTGAGAAGTCTCTTTACTTCGTTCCGAGCACCTTCGGCTTTATCATCAGACATCTTTCAAAGTCTTTTCTTCCTTGGCCTGAAAGATGGATCCACATTAAGTGAATGCTCGACGACATCTCTGTTGACACCACAGAGATCATTAGCTATCCAAGGGAAGACATCTTTGTTGTTGAACAAAAATCTTATCAGGGTTTTTTCCTGCTCATCAGATAGCTGAGATCCCAGCAGTACCCTTTGATCTGCTATGTCTTCACATAAGAGCATAGGCTTTGGCTGGTCTGCCGAAGCAGCCCTCTCTCTTTTATGCTTATATTGCTGACAAACTTCGGCTCCATCTATGTTATGTATTGCCTTTGAATCTGTCCAACTCCCTTCAGCCTTTCTAGCAGCTTCTTGACTTCCGTGGACAGCAATGGGCCCTTGTTCTGAAGGTATTTTCATGCATAAGTATGCTGGATGAAGTATTACTTCGAAGGCATTAAGTGTCTCTCGACCAATGATTGCATTATATGGGTATTCCATGTCGACAATGTCAAAAACGATTTGCTCAGTTCTTGTGGTGTGGACATAGCCGAAGGTAACTGGCATTGTGATTTTGCCAAGTGCCACAATCTGCCATCCTCCGAAGCCACAAAGAGGGTGTGTAGAATCATGAATCTTGTCCTCTAGTTCTTGCATCTGTTTGAAGGCCTTTGCAAATATAATGTCTGCTGCACTGCTTGTGTCAACCAGAACATTGTGGACCAGAAAACCCTTGATGACACACGATATGACCATAGCATCATTGTGAGGATAATCTTTTAGCTGAAGATCCTCCTGGGAGAAGGTGATTGGTATGTGGGACCACTTGGACCTGATGAAGGGTCCTTGCACCCCAACATGCTGCACTCTTCTCCGTGCTTCCTTTTTCTGCTTCTTGTTAACTAGCTCTGAACTTGAACCGCCCGTGATTGGGAGCACCAGCTTCGTAGCCGAAGGTGCTACGACTTGGTTGTTGAACGAAGCCATCAGCTCAACAGTAGAAGTGAGTTCACCGGAGGTGGGCGCCAATATTGGGGACTTGTTCTCAAATGTTATGAATCAAGAACATGGCAACACAAAACATTAATGGTTAAAGCCCTTCGTCCTTCAAAGCATTATCTCCCTTAGGATTTAATGATCTTCGGACAAAGCTTATGAAGGACATACCTTCATAATCACAGTGCATAATAATGGAAGTAAAAGCGTATGACACATGAGAAGTATCATGAATAATCATATGACATCATTAATATAACATCATGAATAAACACAAACAATGCTGAATTATATTTATACCTTCGGCTTGACAGAAGGCAAAAAACCCGAGTGTCACGTGCAAGTGAATACAAGTCAGCGTGAACAGTACGGGGTTACTGTTCATCTATTTATAGGCACGGGACGCAGCCCGGTAGAGATTACATTCATGCCCTCGACAAGTGACTA
Source organism: Zea mays (assembly GCF_902167145.1). Taxonomy (NCBI): domain Eukaryota; kingdom Viridiplantae; phylum Streptophyta; class Magnoliopsida; order Poales; family Poaceae; genus Zea; species Zea mays. The sequence goes on from NC_050102.1 coordinate 107,296,196, forward strand.
TAAACATGACACAAACTATCCTGGACCGATCAGTCTTTTCCTCTTTAGGTCGCTGCAACCCTTTGTCTCAAGACATGTCACTATGCCGAAGCTCCCCGGATCGCAACTTCGGTATGTACCTTCATGCTATGTCTGCTTGTGCCAACTTGCTTAGAGGACCTTCGACGACGAAGCAGGCCCCCAATAGTTGGCTTCACCTATGCTAAGCCTTGAAGTCCATAAAGCAGGTTGGCCTCTTAAGCCTAAAGGCATGCACTATTGGTCTCTGGATCAGACTCTTGATATCCTCCTCTCCTTCCAAGTTCACCTTCACATAGAACCATTCCCTCATCCACTGTTTTGGCCATTTGCTACAATACGCAAGAACTGGAAATTGAGCTTCTTTCCGATAGGCAAAGTAATAGCAACGAAAGTTATTGTAAAGATGTTCCCTACCAACTGCCTTCGTCTGGTAGTGCAATTCATAAATCTGGCAAAAGAATTCTGTGCTAGGCTCCATGCCTTGACTTCGTACAACCCAAATAAAAAGCCCCATTCTCATAATTGCATTAGGAGCGAGCTTGTGCAAGAAAATATCAAATCTCTTCAGCACCCCGACCACCACCTTATGCAGTGGAAACTGAAGCCCGCATTCAAAAAGCTTAAGAACATCACCATTTCATCTTTCCTCGGCTCCGATATGGTGTCCTCGCCTCCAAGATGAACTAAGTTAATGTCATTTATGTAATGCATGTTCTTCAACACTTCAATATGATCTGCTCCAATTGTCGATTTACCGAAGATAACATGACTTGGTTTCGTCGGCCTAATGTCTTCACTATCTCCTTCAATGTCCAAGTCTTCGCTATCATCATCGGACCCATCTGTTGCACTAGCTAGACTTCCCCCAACAACTTTAGCCAAGAGGGCGCTCTCACCTGGCACCATCTCAGCAGCACTTAAAGCTTTCACTATGACAATATCTAAAGCCACTTTCTCTCCTGGCATCTCTACCAAGCTAGAACCTCACTCACAAGGCTCGAAGCATGGTTCAAAGCAACCATCGAATGCGGAGGAAATTTAACAGCAAAGCACAAAATGAGGTGAATGACGTGCTCAACACGTGTGTCTCACTTCCTTTTATATAAAAAGGTTTCCAAATCCAACAACTCACTCACTATGCAGTCAACCCCACCAACCAAAACTCCATGGAGTGCCTCGCATAACGAGCTTTGAGAAGGTGTTTTTTAATCTTCGGCACAAGGCCTTCCAATTACATTTTTGCGGCCTAAGCTCGTTATGAAGAAATAAACTAATTCCGCAAGGGGCTACTGTTGGGGACATCTATTACCGAAGATCCTCAAAACCCCTTATTATCAAACTAAAATATGTTTTCATGTACTCTATAAAGGAGTAGTGAAGCTATTCTTCGTCAAAAGTAGCATATGGATTAGGGACAAAGCTGTGGAGCCTCACCTACGTATGACTGCCGCAGAAACAAAAGCCGAAGGAGACAACTTTGGCTCCATGAGCATCGAAAAACGAAGCAAGAGAGGAGAATATGAAGAATCAAGAATAGATATGGCAATGGGTAAATACCCACCGGATATTACTATCCCATACCAATACTCACGACAAAAATAATCCCATCAGCTCACCATATCCGCTAGTGGGTATGGATTTACCCCCATACCCATACCCATGTGGGTATGGTCACCATTGGGTCACCCGTACCCCCAAAGATTAAACATATATCAAAATAATACATTATACAAATGTCAAGTATATCAATCTAAATATCATTACAAAATTTCGAGCATCATTCAATCATTCATTCAATAACACCATGGATAATTGGATAAAGTAGCAACACTAGGATAGTACCACATAACACATTACATGTTCCATTACATTACATGGTCATCAAATAGTTGTTAATGAAAGTCGCCTAGAGGGGAGGTGGATAGGCAAAATCTGAAATTTACAAACTTAAGCACACACTACAAGTCGACGTTAGCGTTAAAATTAAATCCGAGTCCGAAAGAGAGGGAAAACAAATCAACCAAGAAATAAAGCGGATGGACATGGTGATTTGTTTTACCAAGGTTCGGTTCCAAAGAACCTAGTCCCCGTTGAGGTGGTCACAAAGACCAGGTCTCTTTCAACCCTTTCCCTCTCTCAAACGGTCACTTTAGACCGAGTGAGCTTTCTCCTTAATCAAACGGGCCACTTAGACCCCGCAAGGACCACCACACACTTGGTGTCTCTTGCTTTGATTACAAGTCACTTGAGAATAAGAATGGGAGAAGAAGAAAGCACGATTGCAAAAGCCAAGTGACAAGAGCGACAAATAACACACAGATCACTCTCTCTCTCTCTCAAGTCACTAATAACTAATGATCACTTGTCTCAATTGTGGAACTTGGAGAGATTGGAAGCTTTGATTGTGTCTTGGAATGGATTGCTAGCTCTTGTATTGAATGTGAAGGATTGTAATGCTTGGGTGAAGTGAATGGAGGTGGTTGAGGTGGTATTTATAGCCCTCAACCACTTCCTAGCCGTTGCTCTATTTCTGCCAACCGCGGATGGTCCGCGCCCCTGGTCCGGACGGTCCGCTCCTGCACATCAACGACTGAAATCCCAACGGTCAGCAGTAACGGCTATATCAACGGCTATAATACATTAAATGCGTTGTCAGATGTCAGGTACGACAGTCGCAGACGGTCCGGTCGTGCACCCCGAACGGTCCGCGAGGACGCTATAATTCATTTTACCGAACCCGTCACCTTCGGGTTTTTCGGTCTTGGGCCGACCGGACGGTTCGCGCCTGAGGCTGGACGGTCCGCGCTTGGTCTCGGACGGTGCTTGCTTTTCCATCGGACGGTCCGTATTGTAGACTTGTGTTTTTGCATTGGTTCTGTCCGAGGGTCATCTAGGTGTCGCGGACGGTTCGCCGCAAGGGCTCGGACGGTCCGTGCTTAGGTGATTTTCCAAAAATCTTCTCCTGTCCGGAATAATCTACGGTATTCCGGACATTCAATTTAGAATAGTTATAGATGAACTTATGCACCTGTGAAATGATCAATTGGGCAAACTGTTTAGTCCACAAGGTTTGTGATGGTCGTCAAACACCAAAATCAATTATAGGAAATGTTGAGACTATTTCCCTTTTAGTTAAGCCTTTTATGACATTATCACCCAAAAAGTTTCTTAAATAGTCAAAATAGATGGATGGTCGAAGGCCAAGTTCACGCTTTTATACTGGGTATTTTATACCCATGGTTTAATGGGTATGGGTGAGGACGGAACGTTCTAATACCCGTTTACCTATTGGGTGAAGGTTTTTTCCTAAAGAGACCCATGAGTAGAATATTTAGCTTGTATACATACCCTAATAGAGTAAATACCCATCAGGTATCGGGTCGCGGGTACCCATTGTTATATCTAATCAGGAAGCTTGTTCGGCGTAGAAGGAATGGGAAAAAGACGACGTTACCCTACAAGACTTGTAAATCATGTGTATAATATTTATGGGCATGTTTGCAATTTCATATGAAGTTGTAACTCAGGACTCTAAATAGAGGAACACTGCCATGGATTGAGGATACATTTTGGAGTTTGGTAATGCTGATTCGCTCCGCCTCCGAAGATACCTTCCGATACCTTCGAGTTCTCATTTGCGAAGCCGAAGGTATATTTATAATTGTTTGTTGTGTTGTGAAAATGGAGCAAACCTCATGAAGTAATGAAATAAGTAAATAATTTCGTCATTTATACTTTGTGGCTAATTGGTATTGTAAAAGCTTGCGTGTCCATCTACTCCCTTTGATTGGCTCTGGAAGGGAAGTCAAATAAAAGGAGAAGCTTAAGATCTACTTATTTATGTTGTCTTATTTTTGGTACCTGTGAGGAACCGAAAACTAGTAACCAACAATCACATTTTTTTATAAAACACTCAATTTGAATCTTCCGCCAATTTTAGGTTGTCAATTAATTCCTAAAAATGAGCAAAAACACTGCAACTTTATGTTTTTATACATAGTATTTTAATATAACAAACCATACCATAGTCACGTTACAATTTTTTCGGGTTGCTTCATAAAACACCATTTTGACATAATTCAAAATTTAAATGCTCATTCAAATGTAATGTAATGATCATTTTATGTACTAATGATGCTTATAATGATATTAGGCACATGTTAAAAATGTTTAGCGATCAGGTTCCTGACACGAGATCCGTCCGCTGAGCAGGCAAGGAATGTCTGACCAAAGCGCCTCCGTGTTTTTACTAACGTGATTGACATGATAAACATAAATAAACACCACCACACCAGTAACATATCTGCACACATTATTCCGAGTACGCGATACCAGTACTAGCAATTGTAGAATTAATTCTGTAATAATATAACAGATTAAACGAAGTTTCCCCTGACGAACACGTACACATACTTGACCAGGCACATCCGAGTAGGGGTGAAACGAACCGAGTCGGCTTGGTCAAATAACAAGCCTAGCTCGGATTAACTCGCTTCTCTAGCGAGTCTGAAATTTAATGTAAAATTGCTCTCCAAATTTTAGTAACCAGGTTCTCGGATCGATGAGATCGAGGAACAGAAACGTGGTACACGGTACGCTACTAAAACTAGGATTTAACACTACTGGAACGAGATTGTTCCCACGTTCCCGAACGAGGAACGTGGCCAAGTTCCCAGTTCCGGGTTACTAAGCTCCAAATAATAATGTAAAATTTTAAAAATAATATATGTAAAATATTTGAAATTAGTAAGATAAATAGATTACTAATATATTATAAAAATAGATTAATTTTGTACTATAATTTTAAATAATATAAATTAATTATCTATTGGATATTAATACTATATATTAATTAGAATCTTACGTAACAAATTGTGTTAGATCAAGCCACGAGCGTGAGTAGCAACGAATCAAGCTAAGCTGAGCTGGTTTACTCTTTTCACACGCTACAAAATAGACTTATCTAACCGAGCCGCTGAGCCTACTCGTCAAACTCAAGCTTTTTTTTAACCTACATCTGAGCAAGGAAGCCTAGGATTGAAACGGAATGGGCAAGCGCCGCAAGCCTAGTGACAAGTGTGAAGTGCCCCGGCACTGCACGAAAGCGAGGGCTTGCCCCGCACGCTGGCCACCCCGGGGCGCGACACGTCAGCACGCTCGCGGCAGGATGATTGGCCTGTGTGGACCCGCGCCCCCCTTGGACGGCGGGGATCTCGTCCAGCCCAGGCCCCAGGGTTATAAAACTTATCCGTCCCGGCCGCGAGGCTCGCTCCAATCCTTAACCCAATCGGTTGGTGGTTGCGTCGCGTTGTGTCGGAGGTTGGAGTTGGAGCGTCTCGCGTGCGAGAGGATCTGAGCGGAGAAGGCCATGGAGGAGAGTAATTAGCGGTTGCTGGGTCGGGAGGAGGTGGTGTGGTTTTGATCGTAGTCGCGTTTGCCGGGGCTCGATTTCGATCAGAAAACTTTTTTTACCGGATATTCTTGGGTGGGTGTGTTTTTGGGCCGCAAATTGTTATCGCCGGTGTTCGGGGCTCGATTTTGAAGAAGAACCCAATTTATTAGGGGGGAAATTTCCTGCTTTTGTTTTCGGGGCAATGGTTTTGGACTCCCAGACGCTTCGGATTAGAGAATTTTTGCCCCAATAACGAGCCATTTTTTCAGTTGTGCTACTCGTCAATCAATCCAGTGATTCTGAACTCTGAAAGAAAGAAGAAGCTTTCCTAATTTTCGTGCTCACTGTGTCCAAAAGCTTTCCGTTGGATCTACTTGTGAATCGGTTCCTTTTTTTTTTAATCTGAGATATCCTTGTCGCTTTAGGTTTTCGACTCGGCAGATCCAAGGGAACGACGAATTTGCCTGATTTCTCCGCGATTTTTGGTCCGATCGAGAGGCTCCAAGCCTCTTTTTTTCTCGCGAGGAGAAGCAAGGGTTTTCCTTTTTTTTACGCCATGTCCATGGCGCTGAGCCGCTTCACGCAATGGCTATGGCCGGGGAGCGCCGCGGCGCCGGTGGCCGCCCACGAGCACCCCAACGAGGGGCTGACGAGCTCCTCCTTCCCGGACTTCCCCTCCGGCTTCCGGGAGCCCGACACCGTCACGTTCTACACCGGCAGGGGCGCCGGCGGCCGCCGCGCGCGCCCGAGGAGGGTCAGGAACCGGCGCCGCAGCCGCGGTGAGCCCCGTGTCGACCGGGAGTACGACATGGTCATCGTCCCGTCCGACGGCGGTGGGTGCCTCTCCGGCTCTGACTCGGACGACTCCGACTGGTCCATCGGCTGGCTCGAGCCACAGGCACCGGAGCTTCAGACGGATGGCGACCCCGAGAACTGCTTCGCCGTCCTCGTGCCCTGCTACCGCCACGGCCGCCAAGAGCAGCAGCCCGGGAGGCACGAGGGCAGGTTTCTTGGCGCCGGCACCCTCACCAATGGTGGATTCTCTGGTGAGCGTGCCGACCTCGTATGTGAATTCAATGTGCTTTCATTTAATTTTTTAACTAAAACCAAGAAGCGATCATGCTATATATCACTTCGTATTTATACTTATGGAAAGATTCAGATCTATACATGTTCAGTATTGGAAGGAAATCACGTACGGTACTAGCAATACACGGATCTGTCTGAAGTAGAATTAGGAAGGAGTCATGTCAGCTGGTTGTTTCTTGTGTACTGTGACTAGTTCAGTTTTCTGTTTGGCAAGCTGACATAAACTCTAAATTCGGCACTTTTCAGTTACAAAATTCTTGTTTTGGCAATAATTTCAATTTGTTAAGGTGACATAACACAGAGTATAATATAGGATAAGGAGCTATAGTCTTTATCAAGGCAGACTTGCTTTTCTTTCCCCTTTTTTCTGATAGAAACTGGTGGTCATATGCAAGTAGGCATCTGGAGTTATTCCCCAATGATTGCTTGGTATATGCCGTTATTTGTTCAACACTGAGCTGATTGGAGTAGTTCTATCGAATTTATGGGTGGATTGGCTTAATAGTCATATGTGATTGGTGCTGTTGACTCATGGATTTGGTGGCTTACTTTGTGGTACTATGGAAGATTTGAAATTCTATAATTTTGTTAGTTTGTAAAGTTTGTCGTAAAGCCAATTGGTGGGTACACTAAGACTTAGTGGTCTACTTTTGGTGTTTCAGTGAACAAAAAGATAACTCAATCATCTGTGAACTTGCACTGCTTTCTGTGATTGAACTTGAACCAACTAATAATATTCAGTTGCCTTCTTTAGCCTTTCAATCTTTTAAAATGTTTCGCTTTTTTTGGTAATCTTGTTCGGTATATTGATCGACAGCATCAGGTCCATAACCTAAATGTAACACGAGTGCAGTTTATGTTCTCTAATATTCTTCTTTCTTTTGATTTGCAGATGGAAAGAATTTTGTAGAGCAGTGGCTTTCTTCTCTCCAGAACTAATACCGTCCGACCTGTCCTAGCTACCCTGTAAATAGTATCACTCTGTTTTGTTCTACTACGTTTGTCCTAGTCGCAGAATGTATCGATGAAGGAAGACATGGAAAAGCCCTAAAAAAAGAAGGAAATCTAAAAAGAAAAATGAGGAGCAGTGGGATTCTGAAGCGGCACCAAATGGGTATGTCCTTCCTGAGGTGTTCCCAGAATCCCAGGCTATTCTACTCTTGCAAAGCAATGCGAAAGCTGAACTACACAAACTGCACGCCATCAAAAATGATTTTGCCGTCCTGATATGTGCGGAGTGCTAACCTGATGATTGATAACACGTAGAGATGAACTGCTATTCCATTGTTAATTTGTCCCACTTGCTCGTGGACCTCGAATTCTACTGCATGTACATTCTGTTCTTGCAGTGTATATATATATAGTCTTGCCCAGAGCTGCAGTGGCGTGATTGTTCAGTCTGCCTGTATATAGTGTTCTTGCAGTGTATATAGCCTTGCGCAGAGCTGCAGTTGCGTGATTTAGTGTGTGGTGCGTGTGTCCTATTCTTGTACATGGGAATTGTATTCTGATGAATGAATCTATGAATGAATCTATCTATCTGCTGTATACAAATTTTGTGACAATGTGAGCTCAATTCTGCTGAGTCTTCCTGACGTGTTGTATGGTTTATGATGTGCGTGATTAAATTTCTGTATTTGATTCTTCAGAGTGTCTCTGTGTTATACGCGTGAGTGATTGAATTTGCCAAAGGGGCACAAATCTGGGTAATGAGTTCAAGCAGAAACAAGTAGGTTCATTTCTACCATTTTGTTTCATTTTGATAAGGTTGCTGTTTTTCCATGGGTTGTGCGGTTGTGCTAAGTTTGATAGGGTCTTATGGGTGTTGTGCTGTTTTTCCAGCAGTTTACCTATTCTTATATTCAAACTTTACTATACGAACAATGTAGTCTACAATATAAAATAATATTTTGGATAGTCATATAGATGAAATATAGATGAATTGCTCGAAGCGGTCTTATAAAGCGGATGCACGCAGAATTATTCCTAAAAGATAGTAGGCCATTGTATCTTCGGAAATGTTTGAATACACTAGAGCTAATATTTATTGGCTAAAAAATTGATAGTAAAATTAGCTAGCTAATAAATAGGTATATAATTATTAACTAATTTACTAAAAATAGCTAATAGCTGAAGTACTGAACTATTGGCTAGGTGTTTTAATGTTTCGAGCTAATTTTAGGTGTTAACTATTAGCTATATTGCATTTAAACACCCTCTTAACCATGGACTATTGCCGAAGCATGCTGAGCAAGTGTACCTTAATTGTATTTTCTGCGATATTAAATTATGTCTGTTGTGATCCAAATTAATAGTTTTTTTGAGCAAAATCCAAATTACTAATAGTTAGGGGAGAGTTAATGGAAATTGGTTCCACAAGAGCGGAGCAAATGAAAATGAGATGGACTGACATTGTCAGTGGGCTTTTAATGGGCCACAAATTATACGTTGGGCTTTTATTATTTTCTAACAGTGGATTTCTGTTTCGGATATGGGCTCAATCTGTTGTGTACTCCTTTTTTTTACAACACAAAGCAGCGGTAGCACCCACTCGTATAGGTGTATATTTGGGCCGGGTCTGATGGGTCGGCCCGAAGCACGAAAAAAAGCACGACTCAGGCACGGCACGGCACGACCCGATATATCGGGCCGAGGTCGTGGCCCATGGGCGGGCACGAGCACGACCCGTTTAAGGCAGGCACAAAATGACCCATATATAGGCACGAAAAGGCTCATATATTTATTAAAATCACACTTCATTCCACACTTTCATGTACTTGATAAAGAACACAAAACTAGAGATAATGTTAGTTAGATGTTTTTTGTATCTTTGAATTAGAGTATGTGATGTAATTTTATTTTTGTTATGAACATCAGATAATGAACTGAACTTACGAACTTTATATAGAGTTGATTATATTCTTTTTCTTTCTAACAAAATGATTTGTAAACGAGGTAGTCATTGCATAGCTCTAGTAACTTAATACAAATATTAAGTTTGCTTTTGGTCAAATTTAGTTGACTTATCTTTTATTTGTTTTATTAAATTTGTTTTGAATTTCGGACTCTCATGTGAATTTCGGGCCCTCATGTGAATTTCGGGCCAAAAACTAAATTTCAGGCCAAAAATTGAATTTCGGGCCCTAATGTGAATTTCGGGCTTTTATAATTTCGGGCCGCCCGAAATGAGCCCGGCACGTTTTAAGCAATTACGGGTCAGGCCGTGGGCCGAGGGTTAGACCCGTGGGCTAGCCTGGCACGGCCCGAAATTCAAATTATACGGACCTTTTCGGGCTTAGGCCAGACCGGGCGGCCCGAATGTACACCTATACCCACTCGTATAAACTCCAACAGGTATATCCTACCCTTATCTGTCCGACAAAATATTTAGTGCGAGCCTTTTACTTGGTAGAATCATGAAAGCCCTTTAGAAAAATATATTTAAGAGTTTATTTTTTTTAAAATGCAACTATAAATATGCATAATGAATCTATAGATATAAAAATAATTTAAGATCCAAACTCCTTTATAATAAACACTACTCCTTAAGAGTATAGTGTAGGCGTCCACAGGACTGATGGTGCACGGTTCTGCCTTCCTCCGCGCGTCTGCGCCCCTGCCCCCCGAAATCTCGCACCGCGCGTCCAAGCCCCTACGCCGCCGCCGCCTCCTCCTCCTCCTCCTCCTCCTCTCCCCCTCACTGCGCCGCCACCTTCTCGGTTCCGCGTGTCCGCGACTCCTCACAGCAACCGCCCTTCCCCTGGTCCTCTCTCTCTCCCCCATTCCCCACGAATCCCACCTCCGCGATGCCTGATATGCGACGAGCACGGCATCGACCACACCGGAAAGTACGCCGGCGACTCCGACCTCCAGCTCGAGCGCATCAGCATCTACTGCAACAAGGCCAGCGACGACCGCTTCGTCCCGCGCGCCGTCCTCATGGACCTCGAGCCCGGCACCATGGACTCCGTGCGCTCGGGCCCCTTCGGCCAGATCTTCCGCCCCGACAATTTCGTCTTCCAGTCCGGCGCCGGCAACAACTGGGCCAAGGGCCACTACACCGAGGGCGCCAACAACAACAGGAACCGCACCCGCCATCCGCGCTCCAAATCTCGCTGCTCACTTTCTAAGCGCGGGGAGGAGGCGGGCCAGCTGAGTCGGTCGGCTTCCGAGTCGTCGTCTTCGGCGGGGAGCATCGGCCGCACGCCGTCTGGAAGGCGGGCCGGCCGGCGCGGCAGCGACGTCGACGGCGACCGCTCCAGTCGCGAGAGTTTCGAAGCCCAAGGTGAGACGCGCGTGGTTGCTTGTTTTCAGCAGAATTTGCTCGGCTGATTGATCGCATCTAAATTCTCCCCCTTTTTTCAGCGGAATCCATATAAATATTGTGGTATGTAATGCTGGTACTCAGTTACTACCTGAACTGAATTGCAGCACCACTTCGCCCTTCTACTACACTAAATACACAAGCAACAGCAAGGTTCATTGGACACTCACTTTCCCATCTGACATCCGGTACATACTTGGACATTAAGTTTATGTGGATTCTTGATTATTATGGCATGGAAATGAGATTCTTTTATTCAGATCAGAAGAGGAGCATGCATGAAATAAGTAGAGGAGAAAGGCGGAGTTGGTCTGGGCAGAAGAGAAAGCCTGAACCTTTAGTAGAAAAGAAGTCTGTTCGTGCTGCTGCAGAAGAGTTCTTTGCAAAGGCTTCTCAGGAACTTATTGGACATAGTGATTGCAGGGTCAAGGGTCCTGTTATACTCATTTCTGATGAAGATGAGGACTAGATTAGTATGTTGTTTTTTGTCCGTTTGTGAAATATTTATACTGCTGATTTGTCATTGTTGACTTTGTTCTTACTGCAAAAGCAATGCTGGACACAACAAGCCTACTTACATTACATGCTGATGTGTACAACATTGTAACATACTCAGACATGAGGACATATATGGCATATTGGCCACAAAATCATGGTCCACTGATCTGTCTTCATAAAAATAAATGGCACTGACAATCCTTGATTGTTAATATAGATACTTACAGATTATTGCAGTTTACAGACTCTTGGCATCAAAAATTTAATGATTGAACATGTATACATTTTTCATAACGTGCAATATGTGAACTTGTATACATTTTCAATGCAATATGTGAACATGTATACATTTTTCATGATTCAGTTACAATTAATTTAATGATTGAAGTTTTTGTTCCCTTTTGCATATAGACTATTCTTCTGAAAAATGTGATAGGACACTACTCTGAGGACATCCTTCGCTTTGACGTAGATGACGCATAACCAATAACCAATACCGGTCCATTGCTTCTCAATCTGTAGTGAAGATAAAGTATGTGTTCTTTACAATTTGAAGAAGTCCTTAGAAGTGTACTTTGACCATTCGACAATAATCAACAATTGTTACAAAAACAATCTGTATTTAGAAGATGTTCACGATGTGAATCTAGCGATACTTATTTACCTACAAAGCATGCACATATTTTGCAGATAATTGTTGGTCAGACTTTATGAAGTTTGACTTTATTGAATCCTAATGTGACATTCTATATGCAGTGATGTACATTTCTTGCCTTCAATTTCTTTATCCAGTTCTCTGATTTTTTTTATCTTAACACTTTCAGTAATATTTGGAATGGTCATAAGTCAAACTAGACTTCCCCAGCGACAGCGATTCAACGAACAAGAACCAGACCAGCAGTTATGTAGTGCAGAGATCTACTCCCGGTCCTGGTGAGTTTGATTAGAAATCATGAATGTTCAGTACCTGGCTCAGTTTTTATTAGCAGTGTAGTGAGACCGAGAGCATGAGGCTTCAAAAAGGAAATTTGTTAAGGCATAATAGGTTATATTCTTGTTGTCTACTAACATCAGATGCATTCAGTGAACCAGCTTCCAGTGCCTCTTGTACCGCTCATCGGCAAGGGAGTGCTAGAGGAGGAGGTTATGGTGAGTTTTGTCGCGACTAACGGTGAGCCCACAACTACGACCACATCGAAGCTGGTCTGGTGGAACCTCTTGGAGCAGATGACGATGACGCCGACATCCTGCACTTCTGTGATGTTGTCGACCAGGACGCGGGCCCCTCTGTTGCGCGCGCTCTACAAGGCTGGATCCATCATCGTGCTCGGTAAGACTGACTTCCTTAGGCCAGACATGGTACGATTCTTGCCCCTGTCTTCTTATCTATACTGCTTATCATTTCTGGCCTGGTTCTATTTGAGGCTATTTGAGGCAAGGGAAATTTCACTAACAATTTACCATTCAGTGAATCTATTTGAGGCTCGCTTCAGTCTAAAGCACTCTTAACTAGATCTTTTCCTTTCCACAGTAGACTGTTTAGAATGAGCTGCTGCTCCACCAATTCTTTTGCAGCCTCCTTGCTTGACTCATGATGAAAACCATGACGTAATATGCCACAAACCTAATAGAGTAAACAAAATCTCCCTCTTTATATTGGCCGGCAAAATTGTGATCCTATCAGCACAAATGAGTTTTTTTTCACTGCACCACAATTGGCTACAATTGCTAGATGGCAAGAAGACATATCTCTGTGGTTTTTCTGAGTCCAATTATGCCGACTCTAACTATGTAACTCCAAAACCTCTCAGGAAGACACTACAATGACATGCGCAAATATTGTAGCCTCATAAGTTACTTGGCTAAATTTACACATGCTAAAATCACTCAAAAGAATTCACTCAAAAGAAACTGGACTGTTAAACAGCAAGCAAATCACTCAAAAGAATTCAGTTTGGGCGTGCCTCTTCTGTTTATAATGACTGTTGAGTGATTTTAGGATAGCAATTTAGTATAGCATGTCATTGAGTAAAGGTTGTCTTTTACTACGATAATTTGAGTGATTTGCTTCCTGTTTAACAGTCCAGTTTTTAGAAATGAAGCGCTTTGTGTGTTCAGAAGCATTACCCAAAATTTCAGAAATGAACTCTATCTGCTGTTTGGGCGTTGCAGTCCAGAGTGCTTTGCCTTGCATTTTGTTTGTAGATTGACAACTAGGTGTTGTATTGCTATTTAACTGCATTAGCCTTGGACTTAATCCGGATAAGATTGTTGAGATGGATAAAGCATGTGGTAGTTGTATGGACCATAAAAATATTAACAAACAAGGCAAATAGCTTATAAACTCATTTCATGAATTAAGAAACATGAGTCATGATCATGCTTTTTCATTACCTGTTCTGTAAACTAAAAGGGTATGTTAAACTAACTGAAATTGTGCTACGTGGTATGACTATTTCTGTTTTAAGTTCCTATCTTTTATTAGAGTTCATTTCTGAAAATTTTGGTAATGCTTCTGAACACACAAAGCGCTTCGTTTCTGAAAACTGGACTGTTAAACAGCAAGCAAATCACTCAAAAGAATTTAGTTTGGGCGTGCCTCTTCTGTTTATAATTGACTGTTGAGTGATTTTAGGATAGCAATTTAGTATAGCATGTCATTGAGTAAAGGAACAAACAGCCATGTTTTTTTTTGCGCAAAGGAACAGACTGTCCGAATACTCAGTTGCTCTGAATGCTATCTATTCTGTTTTTGTTTTTCTTACAGCTCAGTTTTCATCATTCTTTGAAGTGATGCATTGTTGTTTTTTGGTTCCTACATAAATAGAAAGGGCCGATAGGTTATTGGATTATGAGTGATGATAACAAAATATTCTGTTTTTAATTCGGGCAGTCATGCTTTCAATTAGTGTTTAGAAACATATACTCTGTTCATGTGTAGGGTGTTCATTTGCTTTTAGTTCTTCAAAATAAAGTGGAATCAAGGTGTTCATTTTAAACATATATCTGTAACTAAAAGGGTCAGTTAAACTAACTGAAATTGTGCTACGTGGTATGACTATTTATTGTTTTAAGTTCCTATCTTTTATTAGAGTTCATTTCTGAAAATTTTGGTAATGCTTCTGAACACACAAAGTGCTTCATTGCTGAAAACTGGACTGTTAAACAGCAAGCAAGTCTCCAAATGAAGGTGGTCCTTGTGATGAATATCCATAGGATAATATGAGGAACTACCTTATATTCCAAAGAAACATACAATTAGATAATATATATTATCTAGAAGACAAAAATAAGACGAAAATGTAATCAGCAGAAACAAAAAAAAACATTGAAGCATAAAATTAGTTGGAAACAACAAATAAATTAATAATATATCACAAATTATCATGTAGTGCTGAATTATAGCATATATTGTGAATGCCTGAATGCAATTATCCAAACGAAAAATATAAATAATAACAGATGAAATGTAAGTGCACAAAGCTAAAAAATAACTGGACCAGTAACAGGAACAAGTGGCTTGGGTAAATCAGGAGTGTTCCTCATCTTAACAACCTCATCTTCCTCTTGTTCTTGCAAAAGAGATGGTTTTGAACATAAACTATTTTCTCATTTCAGTTGGCGATTTAGTGCTTTCTTAGGGGAAAGCTTGCCTCTTGGTTTGATATTTACTTGCTTGGGTTGTAAATTATAAATTCAGATAATTCCACATGTGAATGTGTTTTGAGATCATTCAGCATGCGCTTGGCGCATGCTTGGGTTGTAAATTATATTTTTTCTGGAAAATTTATAAAGGTTGTAGTTTATTTTAGTTGTTTTGCTTCTCTTCCACTCCTATATTTGACTGATGTCATCTCAATTCATAGGCTTCAATTTTAGCCTGGCTTCGCCACTGGTCGAAGTTGTGGTTTGCCACCACCACCACCATCGTTTTGATCAGGGAGTGGATCTCGTGCTTCCGCCGATGGCACATCAGTCTAGGTGTGCGTCCAGGTAGTGCCCATAGATGACCAGCACTAGCAGAAGGAGTGCCACGAGGAGGCACTTTCTGGGGTCGCGACAGCCGTCGCGATGGACTAGAGCTAGGTCTTCGCCTTTGACGGCGCTACGGGGTATGGTAGGTGTGCTTGCTGTTCAGTTGAATTGATGAGATCTCTGTTCTTTTTTTTCAGTCTGTCCATAGGCAGGTCATTGATAATGGGATTCTTCCAATACTTGTGAAGATAGAGAAGAAAAAAGGTGACTTCTTTTCATTGAATTTATGGTGGCAATTGTGAGAAGGCTGGAGCTAGGGACATATGAGAACTTTTTTACTTTATTCCTCTCCTTGATTAACATTATTTGATTGAATGTTTTGTTTTAGCATTTCTAGGGTTGTAATTACTATAAATGTTTTGATTGAATGTTTTGTCGCAGAGAAGCTCCTTAGTGAAAAAATGGAGGTGATCAAGGTGTAAAGGGATTAAAGTCCCTTAGAGTTAGGGATCTCTCTTATCGCCTCACTATATATCTTACTTGGTCCTTTATCATTTTCAAATGCCAATCAGTGAACACCAAATTTTAGGTTTGTTAAATGCCTGTTACCAGTCAGAAATGAGATATTATCTTCAGATGATAAATAAAAAAACTGGGAACTGGGAATTGTACCATATGTTGTGTACTTAGTTCCTATCTAATTCTAATTCCTTAGTTTATTCTTCAATAACAAATTTCTAGGAGGAGGACAATGCACTCTTTCTACAGTGATGTTGTGCGCCTTCAGGTTTGTTTCCCTCTGTGACATGCTACCATGCTGCCACTACCACCATTTCCTCTGTTCCCAGTGTTCATATTTTTTTCTGAATCCTTTGTTTCAGGGTCTAAGGGAAAGGTTTTCACATTGCAACTCAAACATGGACGCGAACCAGGTTAGTACTTAATCTTCAATAATATATAATAATTAGTCATAGTAGTATCATCACTCATTGCAATTACTGAAACATAGGAATGTATGATATTCTAAAAATGCCACTTACATGTGTTCTGCTGTTTCTTTCCACGTGAAGTTGTGAAACACATTGTCAAACCAGCTTTCATTCTTAATCTAGCATATGATGCTTTTAAGGCACCCTTGCCGTATCCATCAAATTTTTACGGATTGTCCTACTTTGTGTGTTAAAAATGTCAGTTTCAACATACTCATACTTGAAGATTTTTATGTTTCAGGTACAACCTGTGTTGGCTCCAGAAGCATCTGACCCTCAACATTCATGGCTAGACTGCAGATTGGATATTAGCAAGCGCAGCCCTAAACAACTTGGAATTCTCCAAGGTTGGTTCACCCTGCACATAACATTTTCTTGTGTTCTTCATTATCTTGAGACTGTGAGCGTACATCCCAATAAAAACTGAAAGTAAGAGGTTTATCCTATTTTAAATGCATAGTCTCATCCTTACTTGGCCATCTAATATTTTCTCTGCTAGAAATAAATCACTCCTTATTCATTGCTTAGTCTGTTTATTTTCACTCTATAAAGGTTGGTCGTCTCTATGGTTGGAAGAAATGTCCAAATGCTCCTATTGTGATGGCTTTAAAGCAACAAAATGAAGATGTGAAGAGGGAGTTTAATACGAGACTCACATATGTGAGTGAACATCACATTCTTCGTTTCCCTTCCTTTTTAACAGGAAAAACTATTATGCATTGCTATGGTTAAAACATGTGCTTGCGTTGCCCAACAGATTGTTACACAATTCAAGATGTAAGGAGTCAATACTGCTTTGTACTATAAGAACGAATACTGCTTTGTACTATAAGAACGAGAAGATGAAAGATACCTTTAACATAGTGCCTAAGAGTGTTGTAAGGTTTGGTCATTATCTTACTACTTTAATTATTTTTATGCATTACCTGTTACATCACATCCCATTGTTGCCATCTATGTTGGTTGTTGACATGCTATGCACAAGAATTAATTTAGAGGGAATAAATATTGATGGAAACAGTAATATAAATAAATTAAAAAGGTGCCAAATGAACTGAATTATGCTGCAAAACATTAGCATATGCCTGTTTGTGGTACTGGTATCAAGTAGCATCAAATAGGGAGATCCAAGTTTATTTTCATTTATCAAAGGCCCAAAGCATTCCAAAATGGAAGCACTAATTCTAGAAACAAGAATGGTGCACTAAAAACTGTTGAGTAGCCAAGTTATGCAGTGCCTGACCTATGTGCTTGTGGCGGGTTGTATGTTGGAGGCATTTTGGGGCTTGTCATTAGCATAGTGTTACGAGGATTTGGCAAGTGGTTTTGCCCTCTTCATTCAACGTGTCGTACCAAGGCTGGATAATTAAGTATATTGTGGCATCATCTGAATGTTGTTGTGTGTTTGTTAACTATGGTCGATGCAACATCTTAACTTTATATCTAGGATGTCAATTGTGATGCATGCAATCTGAATCAGGAATTTTTCATATATTGTTGTTGTTTGGTGTTTACGGTCTATGTAATGTTATCCGTACGCGCAACATGCATGCCGTTAAATTCACTGATGCCTATATCACCATCATATTTGTTGCTTCTGCTGTGCCATGGATTATTCTGCTTGGTTATGGTTCTGATTGTGTATTTTTTGTTGTGTCTAGGGTGATGCTGACAGCTCGTTGGACAGGCTGTGGCAGAAGAAGGCTGAGATCAAGCAGTAGGTCTTGCACGTAGTTCCACCAGGAATGGACTCTTGAGGGATACTGTGTTAGCTATGTTTTATCTCATGTATCCGTACCGTCCAGATGCAAGTGTTGTGCTTTCACTTGGTACCTTAATTCTGAAGACTAAATATTGTTTCTTGGGTTCCATCTAAGTTCGTTGTGTTTTCACAAATGTTTCCAAACGAAGCTAAAAAATGTGATAGTTTTGGATTTGACTTTGCTGCTGAAGTCTGGGGTATGATTCCGATGTTTGGCTGGATGACTAGGTTTTAGTTTGTCTGGCTTTGCTCATCATTTCGTACTTGTTCTTCTCATATATTTGTTCGCTTAGAATTTACTTCAAACTCACATCCTTTTGGCGTGGGATCGGGAGAGCGAGTTTTATACTCGAGCACGACGGATGTCCTCGCGGCAATGGAAGGACTATGCAGTTTTATAGGATCGTGAGGATGCATTTTGAGTAAGCATGCACTTTTATTTGAATAAGCAACATTGATTTGGTGGTTAAATCAACAACCCAATTTTTTTGCACCCATAATTTGGTCGCTAAATCAACAGCCCAGTGTTTCTGCACCATTGATTTGGTGGCTAAATCAATGGTTGTGATTGCATCTTGGAAAGCATAAAAACAAAAATGCTAGACTCCTGCTGTTGTGAGAGGAAGATGAGAGCATAATACTTTCCAACTTATGGTCTATGGATCGTGATGACTATGTCAAACCGGGTGACTTATAAAAATGACCTATAATTTTAAAATAAATATATTTTATAGGATTTAGGGCACGATAAATTATTTTGCTCTAACATTAAGGTCAAAATCTAGATTATACGACATCCAACTACGATGTAAATTTTGGAGTATGCTTTGAAGAAAATTTTGGACAATGCATACACTGGTTTGGTCACTGTAGATGATGCCATTGTTAAGCATGTAAAAACACTTGGAAACTATTGCCACTTGAGATCGCTGCACTTGATGCTTCAGAAAGAGCAACCTAGATGGCACTCATGTCCCATATATGATCTTACTATAGCACTCAAACCAGCTAAACATTTGTTCTCATGAGTACACTTTCAATTGTAAACTTTCCCCTCCCATGATATAATCCTTTCACAGGCTCCATCTGCTGGGCTCCCACGCACACCTTCTCGATCACGCGCCATCGTCACCAAGGCCGCCACCCCCGTGACCGCGCGTTGCCACTCCACCGTCGTCCCCCAGACCTTGCTCCCTCCACGAGACTACCCTGCCCTTCTCCTCGAGCGCCTCACAGACAGGTGGCCTCATGTCGCGGTGCTGATGCGCTCGACCGCGACCCGAGTTTCACTTCAACATCATCTCATACGGGTCGCGGACATCGTCCTCCATCTTAACAGTATAACACATATTTGTACATACGTTATCTATACTACTATATGTTTCCGTTGCAACGCACGGGCACTCACCTAGTAATAAACATATCAAAATAAAAAAAATAGATGCATATGCGAGGACAAAATTTATGGGGATTTCCCTTCTAGTACATATACACCTGAAATATGTTATTTTCATAGATATTTTTAGATTGGTTTTGTATCTTGAATTTTCATATAAAGTACATCTACATATGCATAGATGTATATGTAGTTTTAGGGTTTGTTTGGGAGCAAGGGAAGTAGGGGAATTGAGGCCTGGTTTGGTGACCAGGGATTACGAGGGGATCCATGGGGGAGAAATCATCTGTTTACTAAATCAGCCCCGAGAGAGTTAACAATCCCTTACTATTCAACAAGAGGATTGAGGGGATTGAAAGGGTTAAAATCTCTCACTATTCATAGTAAGGGCTAGTTTGAAAATTTAAATCGCATATGAGATTGGAGGAGATTGAGAGGAAAATTAGTTCATTTGTCTCTCAATCCCCTCCAATCCCAAAGGGAACTTGGGTTATAAACAACCCTAAGAGATTTTAGCCCCCTCAATACTCTTACTCTCAAACAAGCCCTAAGTTTTTAAATCCCTTTAAATAGCAAGGTTATTTTATCCCCTTCAATCCCCTCGGATCCCCTTCTCCCAAACAAGCCAAAGTACGTTTCTTTAAGGATTTTTACAATCCCGCCGATTGGAGGGCTTCACTGAATATTTTTCCTATAAACTCCAAGATGACCGATAGATTATAACGTTGTTGATGTTACTGTAAGCATCAAGCTATGTCTACTACAAAAATAATAATAGTTGTAGACACGAGCATTATACTGAGTTGAAGACTTCAACTTGAGTGAATAGGGGATGGAGTAAGCAACCTTACCTCTAACGCGATTATATGTATCCATATCATTTTATTGGTGAAGAATATGAACCCAAATGATTAAATTTGAGAATGAAAAATGTGTGACAATTACAAGAGGAACCTTAGGCCAGTATTACATGTGATTCATACTCATTTATTATAATGCCACATTAGCAAAAGTGATTAGGTTGTATAAAAATAAAGAGGGAAAAGAGTGATAATTTTATCCATAGGAAATTTACTTGACATTGCTTCCTAGTGAATATGAAACAACAAAACATGCATACAAAGATCACAATTTTATCCCTATATGTGTTATGGTTGATCTCATGTATGGTTTGCATCCTCATTGTTCACCTTGCCTTCCATGTTTATCATATGCTATATGCAATTTATTTTATATAAAAATTATATTGTATATATTTATATCTATGTTAGTAGTTCATCTATCCCTAATATTAAAGAGCCAAAATTTTCTCCCATTTCTATTTGTAATGAAAATGGACCACGACCCATTTGCTTAAGGGATTTTGGTGTTTGATGATCAACATAACGTGTGAACAAATGTGTTTGCTAGTGTCTATGTTTATAGTTCACAGGATGCAATGTGGACTTGGACTAAGTATTGAGAAAGCAACACCTCAAAGAAGACATTAGAAGACTCATTGAAGAATTACCAATGTAGGAAACTAGGCCACAAATAAATCCCTAGAGCAAAACCTATGCAAATAATCAAACTAGAATGTGCAAACTAGATTTTGTCTAAGTGTTGCGATCTCTACCGCAATGGCTAAGTTTCAATCTACACTATATAAGTATAAATACAAGATTGAAACTTAAATGCTTAATATAAATGCGAAAGCTTAAAGAGCAAGGTAGAGATGCAAACTCTCGTGGATGACGCCGGTATTTTTACCGAGGTATCTAGAACCACGCAAGGTCCCGACTAATCCTCGTTGGTGCCCCTGCGCAAGGGGAAACCCACGCGAGGGCCAAGCACCTCGATCGAGTAACTCCGTAGAGAGTCGCGGGCCTTCTCCACGTGCAAGTGGTGCTCCGCTTCTGGCTCCTCTCGGACACTCCCCGCCGTCTCCACTATCGAGCTTCTGGCCAAAACGCCGCGGGCCTCGTTCCCTCCGGTACACGGTGGCGGCCGTGACACAAACGCGGTTGTCACGGTCTCGCAAGACTCTCGCCCCACTTGGTACAATTACAACGACTCGCGCAAGAGCCAAGGGATTGTGTGGTTTATCTAAACTCACTCAACTAACTAGGATTCACCTAGAGCAAGCACTAGAGAGGACTAACTAACCTAAGCACTTCATAAAGCACCTACGCTAATCACCAAGTGATTCTATTAAGCACTTGGGTGTAAGAGCACTTGGGAATGTTTACTATATGCCTTGGTATGTCTCTTGGGCTCCCACGCTTGGAAATGGCCGGTTGGGGGTGTATTTATAGCCCCCAACACAAAACTAGCTGTTGGAGAAAAGCTGTGCTCTCTGCGGCACACCGGACAGTTCAGTGCCCCCTGTCCGGTGCCTAGCCGTTGGCCTGACACTCAGGTGACCGTTGGCGCTGCAGGCTTTTCACACCGGACAGTCCGGACTCCACACCGGACAGTCCGGTGGTCTTCTCCCCACAGTGCCACCTGGAACTAGCCGTTAGGGTTCTTGTTCCTAGTGCACCGGACAGTCCGGCGTGTGGCACCGGATAGTCCGATGTGCCACCGGACAGTCCGGTGCTCCTCGCACAGACAGTCCGCAGGCAACACTTGATTCTTCTCTTGGACTTCACTTGATCTTCATAATGTCTTCTTTTGAGGTGTTGCTTTCCTCAATGTCTTGGTCCAAGTTACTTTAGCATCCTGTGAACTACAAACACAAACACTAGCAAACACTTTAGTTCACAGGTTGTGTTAATCATCAAACACCAAAACCCATTTAGCCAAATGGCCCAGGGTCCATTTTCCTCACAACCAACATTAAGCAAAGTCCACAGTCCAAGAAACAAGACAAGCTCAATTGAAGAAACTTGAAGAATTGAAGTCTGGGTTGTTTTTGGGTGCACCAGATCGATCACGCTGAGAGCATGTATCCTGCACTCGAGCCTGCTAACACACTGGACTGAGTCTAATGCACATCGGTGGCACACTGGACCCTAGAGGCTCATGGTCAACAATGGCTAGCTCCAACGGTCATCTGACGTGACATGCACCGGACTGTCCAATGCACACCAGTGCACACAAAACAAGGAACAAAGAATCTACCAAAACAGTAATGGCTAGCTGACATGGAAGGGCATCAGACCAGGTTTAATGTACACAGATGGCACACTGGACCAGTGTGGTGTGACACAGAAAAGTCTGCTTCGTTCCAAAGGCTCTTTGGGGCTTGGGGATCTATATACCCACCTATCTGACCATTTGAGAGTGTGGAGAGCTGAGCAACCTTGTGTATAAGTTGTGACACCATTCCATATCTTTTAGACACCCAAGTGCTAATAGAATCATTTGGTGATTAGCATAGGTGTTTTGCGAAGTGCTTAGGTTAGTTAGATCGCTTCATTGCACTTGCTCTTGGTTATGCCTAGTTGATTAGAGTGAGGATAGAAACCCTCATAACCCTTGGTTAATACACGAGTCATTGTAATTGTACTGAGTGGGGTGAGAGTCTTACGAGATCACACCAACCACGTTTGTGTTGTTGTCGCTACAATGTATAGGAGGGAACGAGACTTGCGATGTTTTGATCGAAAGCTCGATAGTAAAAATGGTGTGGAACATCTGAGGGAGTTCGAAAGTGGAGCATCACTTGCGCATGGAGAAGGCCTACAACTATCTATGGAGTTAACTATTTTTAAGCTTTACTTCATATTTTTGCTTATTCCGATGTTCAAGTTGTAGAATGTCATCCCAGATCTCACAAGTACAAGTAATGATGCACATGTTTAGGGGGAGGATATGCTACAAATTGATCCTTTTGAGACTGTCGGTGGTTGGAGTCCGACCGCACACCCAGGGTTACCCCTTGGGGTGCTTTTGGGTAGGACGATGTTGTTGACTGTAACTCAATGGTTCGTGCTGGATGCATGGGAAGGGGACAGGTAATTTTCTGCAGGTTCGGGCCGCTCATAGAGGCATAATACCCTACTTTCTGGGGTGTATCTTTATGTGGTGGGTTACAAGTGAAGTCTCCTGAATGGAGAAAAGCTAATGAGATAGGTAGATGGTCGATGGAAATGATGGGGTACCGCCTGGGCCTTATATACTCGACCGTGGGGCACTCCATGCATACATGAGGATCACATGTCTCTTAAATAATAGTGAACCGACTGAACTGATCATCCTACAATCTTGCCGACTTATCCCTAATCCGCCCCGATATTCAAGGACGTCATACGCGAGAAAGTCGGGTGGTTGCTGAAGATAGCGCCCGAGCTGACGGATTGCCTGGGCTTGAGTCTGTTGCCTTGTTAGGTTGGCCAATTCCGCCAGTAGCTCTAGCCTGGCCCACAAAGGGATGGCCTTGCGGGGTAACTGGCCCGAGGCCCCACGATGAGGCCTTCTTGCCTTCTAGTGGATCCGAGGAATATCTGTCCCCCACATGCCCCCAATCTTTGAGTTGATTTTGAAATAATCAGCCCAAAGATTCTAGGTTTGGCTCATGGGTTTGTTATATGACACGATTTCTGTTTTGCCGATGTTGGGTGTAGCCCCCGAGCTTTGAGTGGATTTTGAAAATAATCCATTCAAAGGTCTTCATCTTATGCTTTAGGAATCAACATTTTGTCTTCGTGGGACTAAAAATCTATTGGGTGCACCGAAGGTGCACCCAATGGGTGTAGCCCTCGAGCTTTGAGTGGATTCTAGAAATAATCCATTCAAAGGTCTTCATTTTATGCTCTTTGAATTCAAACGATGCTATCTGTCCACGCCTTGTTAGGTCTGAAATTAATTTGATCGATGATAGATTGGACGTCTGGCTGGTTGAGGCAGATGGCTCTCTGGTGGACATCACCCTGCTCTGTGCTTCAATGCTTCTACTGATTAGACTTGCACTTCAGTAGCCACATTTGGACTTCCTCCCATCTCAGCCAATCTCCTCCTTTTGTCATGGTACATTCATTGTGTATATTTTGTGGACATGATTTATTCAGAAAATCTTTGAAAATTCTTACTGACACACCCAATGGGTGTGCCCAAGTAGGGGTGGAAACGAGCCGAGCCGAGCCTGGCCCGGCTCGATTATCTGACGAGCTTGAGAAACTGGATCGGCTTGACGGAGGCTCGCGAGCCTGCTACGCTCACCGTATAGTGGCTGCAGTATGCAGAGGGCGGAGGTCGAGCGTCACGCGACTGCCGTGCCGACAAGACTGTAGAGGGCAGAGGCCGGAGGTGTTGGGGCTCGGGGTCGGTGGGCCATCAAGGAGACGACATCGAGCAGTCGGGGGTCGGCCACCGCCCGTCGGTGCTCGGCGACGGTAGGAAGCAAGAATGAGAGAGGTCAGGGACTTGGTGTCGAGCAGTCGGGGGTCAGCCACCACCGGCCGACGGTGACAGGATGCAAGGCTCAGCGGGCGGCAGGAAGCAAGAACAAGAGAGAAGCTCGGTGGCGCAGTAAGCAAGAGAGAGACGCTCGATGGCACAGGAAGCAAGAGAGAGACGCTCGGCGGCTGTAGGAAGCAAGACGTGGTGGGCCACTGTAAGTCTGCTGCTTGGCTCTCAATTCGGCCAGCGGAGGGCATTAGGCCAAGTTTAGTGGGGAATCATTTTGGGCCTCAGTGACTGGCTTTCGAAATTGGGCTGGGCGGCTGACAGGCCCGTTCGGCTGGGCATGTTCCAATCCAGGTGGCCGGCTCGCGAGCAGCTCGCGAGCTCGCACGAGCTAGCTTGGCTCGGCTCGGTTGTTTCCCGAGCTGAGAAATGTGGCTCGGCTCGATAGAGGATCGTGAGCCGACCCGATCCTGGCCGAGCTCGACCCAGCTCATCGAGCCCGAGCTTTTTGCCCAGCCCTATGCCCAAGGGGTGTCTTGGTACACAGAGTGCTTACCACACTGTCCTGGAGTAGCAACTTGATGTGACTTCAGGGTGTAATCATATTGCCTGAGCAGTTGACCTTGGTCCAAACGGCGTCGTGTTACGCGAAGCAGCGCCTGTTGCTTGACTCATTTTCAGACGGCTTGAATTGCTTATTGAATTTTTGCGATTGTTCGGCGAGCGTGGTAGGAAGTGGACGGTCACCCCCGACCTCTATAAATAGCCTGCTTGCCCCGTTGTTCTCTTCACTCATCCTTCGATCGTCTGCTTTCTTCTTCTTCTTCTTCTTCGCTCTCTCCTTCTCCAACCAACCATGGGTAGAGGCAGGAGGGGTCGTGGTTGGCCTCGCCACGTCGATGGCAAGCGCAAGCATGCTCTGAGTCCTCCCTCGGAGGACCTCAGGGACTCGGAGTACTCGAAGGAGGCCTCCTCCGAGTCTGATCGTTCGCCTGCTCCAGCTTCTCCCCCAGCGTCATCCGAGGACTAACTCCATGGATCTATCCACTGCGGCCCGGGCGTACTGGCGCTCCATCGAGGGTCTTGGTGGGTCGGATGAGTTGGGGGTCTCCTCGGATGAGGCGGACTCCTCTGACTCCTCCGAGGAGTGGAGCGGCAACGATGGTGACAACGAGGGTGACGGCAGTAGCAGCGGCGATGACGACAAGGGCGACGGCAGCAGTAGCGGCGGCCGCAAGGGCGACGGTGGCGAAGGCGGCGGTGACCGCGGCAGCAGCGACGACAACAAGGGCGACGGTGGTGACAGCAGCAACGACGGCGGCAAGGGCGACGATGGCAACGACGGCAAGGGCGATGGTGACGACGGTAGCAGCGACGACAGCGGTGGCAAGGCCACTAGCATAATGCCACTAGTTTAAATATTAGTATAGATAGTAGTAGTAGTAGTAAGTAGCAGTAGAATAATGTAGTGTTAGTTAGTGCGTAGTGTAGTGCAAGTAGTAAAGTAAGGTAATGTGATGTAATGTAGTGGCAATGGTAGAAGAAGTTGACTCATAATGAGTCGGCTTCGAGTTTGTATTACTCCCCTTATTACGAATCAAGGATGAAGTTGCTCCAAATACTCATTGTTGTTCGCTTTTCATTTGTGCGCTTGAAAGTTTGTCCGTGTGCTTGATAGTGATGGCATTTTAGAGGTAATGCCCGAGTGACAATTGCGGTTTTTACTTTTCTGAGTGGTGATCTGGCACTTTAGAGGTAATGCCCGACCTAAGGAGCCCATTTATACTCATGCCGACATGCCTTTTTGAGTTCCGAGCCCTAACTTCACTTTTTCCTCTGCCGCTTCTCCGCTTTTCTGAATTCTCGAGCCCGCTCGTTGCGCCCGAGAGATTGCGATGGCTCCCAAGCGGAAAAGACTGAGAGTCGTTGCTCCAATCATTCCGCCCATCGATCCCAACAGCCAGCTTCCATTTGCTGGTAATCACATGTCCATCATCTCTGAATCAGATCTTTTTCACCTTGTTGAGATTGGGGGTTTGCCGCCAAAAGAACTCTGTTCTTGGTGGATCTGGCGTGGGGTCACTGTTTCGATAGAGGACACCCACGAATCCGTTGTTTATGTGCCATTCCTCATGCGCAGACTTGCTCTTCCCATTTCTCCCTTTTTCCGTGGTCTCCTCGATTTCTATGATTTAAATCTGACACACTTAAACCCTAACTCCATTCTTCAAGTCACCATTTTCGTACACCTATGCGAGGCTTTTCTTGTAATTCTCCCCCATTCGGACTCTAGAGGTACCTCTATCACTATCAACCCGGCATGGCTGGAGGGCAGCATCAGCTCGTCGGCGGCGCAAGTTTAGAACTTCGCCGGGGGAGCAAAGTGGAATACCTCGACATTCCCCTCAAGGAAAGCATTAAGGGATGGCACCTCGAGTGGTTCACCATGGAGAATCACAGCAAATCCCTTCCCCTCGATTAGGAAGGAAATCAGACGTTCGCACGCCTAGTTGGGTGGAGTCTTGAAAGTCGCCTAGAGCGGGGGTGAATAGGGCGAATCTGAAATTTACAAACTTAAGCACAAACTACAAGCCGAGTTAGCGTTAGAAATAGAAACGAGTCCGAGAGAGAGGGCGCAAAACAAATCGTGAGTGAATAAAGAGCGAGACACGATGATTTGTTTTACCGAGGTTCGGTTCTTGCAAACCTACTCCCCGTTGAGGTGGTCACAAAAGACCAGGTCTCTTCCAACCCTTTCCCTCTCTCAAACGGTCACCTAGACCGAGTGAGCTTCTCTTCTCAATCAATTGGAACACAAAGTTCCCGCAAGGACCACCACACAATTGGTGTCTCTTGCCTCGATTACAAATGAGTTTGATCACAAGAAGAATGAGAAAGAAAAGAAGCGATCCAAGCGCAAGAGCTCAAATGAACACGACAAATCACTCTCTCTAATCACTAAAGCTTTGTGTGGAGTTGGGAGAGGATTTGATCTCTTTGGTGTGTCTTGTATTGAATGCTAGCTCTTGTAAGGTGTAGAAGAGTGAAAACTTGGATGACTTGAATGTGGGGGTGGTTGGGGTATTTATAGCCCCAACCACCAAACTTGACCGTTGGTGGAGGCTGCTGTCGACGGGCGCACCGGACAGTCCGGTGCGCCACCGGACATTGTCCGGTGTGCCAGCCACGTCACCTGGCCATTGGGTTCCGACCGTTGGAGCTCTGACTTGTGGGCCCGCTTGGCTGTCCGGTGGTGCACCAGACAGGCCCTGTAGGCTGTCCGGTGTGCCACCCGCGCGTGCACTGCTCCTCTGCGCGCGCAGGCGCGCATTTAATGCGTTGCAGTCGACCGTTGCGCGCGAAGTAGCCGTTGCTCCACTGTCACACCGGACAGTCCGGTTTGCACCGGACACTGTCTGGTGACTCACCGGACAGTCCGGTGAATTATAGCGGAGCACCCTTGGAATTTCCCGAAGGTAGCAAGTTCAGCGTTGAGTGCCCTGGCACACCGGACACTGTCCGGTGGCACACCGGACAGTCCGGTGCGCCAGACCAGGGTGCCTTTTGGGTTATCCTTTGCTCTCTTGTTGGAACCCTTTTCTTGGTCTTTTTATTGGCTTATTGTGAACCTTTGGCACCTGTAGAACTTATAGACTAGAGCAAACTAGTTAGTCCAATTATTTGGGCAATTCAACCACCAAAATCAATTAGGAAATAGACGTAAGTCTAATTCCCTTTCAATCTCCCCCTTTTTGGTGATTGATGCCAACACAAACCAAAGCAAGTATAGAAGTGCATAATTGAACTAGTTTGCATAATGTAAGTGCAAAGGTTACTTAGAATTGGGCCAATATAAATACTCATAAGATACGCATGGATTGTTTCTTTATTTTTAATAGTTTGGACCACGCTTGCACCACTTGTTTTGTTTTTGCAAATTCTTTTGTAAATTCTTTTCAAAGTCCTTTTGCAAATAGTCAAAGGTAAATGAATAGAATTTTGAGAAGCATTTTTAAGATTTGAAATTTTCTCCCCCTGTTTCAAATGCTTTTTCCTTTGACTTAACAAAACTCCCCCTCAATAAATTTCTCCTCTTAGTGTTCAAGAGGGTTTTAAGATACCAATTTTTGAAGGTGCTACTTTCTCCCCCTTTTTGGATATAGTAAGATACCAATTTGAAAAACTCTGTTTGAAAATAAGGTGGTGGTGCGGTCCTCTTGCTTTGGGCTAATGCTTTCTCCCCCTTTGGCATGAATCGCCAAAAACGGATACTTTGAGTGAAATATAAGCCCTTTTGTTAACTACTTTCTCCCCTTTGGTAAACAAAATAGGAGTGAAGATTATACCAAATACGGAGAGTTGCTCGGAGGGACGGCGAAGGATGAGTTGATGGAGTGGAGTGGAAGCCTTTGTCTTCGTCGAAGACTCCAATTCCCTTTCAATACACCTATGACTTGGTTTGAAATTTACTTGAAAACACTTTAGTCATAGCATATAAAAGATACATGATCAAAGGTATATTAATGAGCTATGTATGCAAGACATCAAAAGAAATTTCTAGAATCAAGAATATTTAGCTCATGCCTAAGTTTGTTAAAAGTTTGTTCATCTAGTGGCTTGGTAAAGATATCGGCCAATTGTTCCTTAGTGTTAATATATGCAATCTCGATATCTCCCTTTTGTTGGTGATCCCTTAAAAAATGATACTGAATGGCTATGTGTTTAGTGCGGCTATGCTCAACGGGATTATCCGCCATGCGGATTGCACTCTCATTATCACATAGAAGAGGAACTTTGGTTAATTTGTAACCATAGTTCCTAAGGGTTTGCCTCATCCAAAGTAGTTGCGCGCAACAATGGCCTGCGGCAATGTACTCGGCTTCGGCGGTAGAAAGAGCTACGGAATTTTGCTTCTTTGAAGCCCAAGACACCAAGGATCTTCCCAAGAACTGGCAAGTCCCCGATGTGCTCTTTCTATTGATTTTACACCTCGCCCAATCGGCATCCGAATAACCAATTAAATCAAATGTGGATCCCCGAGGATACCAAAGCCCAAACTTAGGAGTATAAACTAAATATCTCAAGATTCGTTTTACGGCCGTAAGGTGAGCTTCCTTAGGGTCGGCTTGGAATCTTGCACACATGCATACGGAAAGCATTATGTCCGGTCGAGATGCACATAAATAGAGTAAAGAGCCTATCATCGACCGGTATACCTTTTGATCGACGGATTTACCTCCCGTGTCGAGGTCGAGATGCCCATTGGTTCCCATGGGTGTCTTGATGGGCTTGGCATCCTTCATCCCAAACTTGTTTAGAATGTCTTGAATATACTTTGTTTGGCTAATGAAGGTGCCTTCTTGGAGTTGCTTCACTTGAAATCCTAAGAAGTACTTCAACTCCCCCATCATCGACATCTCGAACTTTTGTGTCACGATCCTACTAAATTCCTCACATGTAGATTCGTTAGTAGACCCAAATATAATATCATCAACATAAATTTGGAATACAAACAAATCATTGTCAAGAATTTTAGTGAATAAAGTAGGATCGGCTTTTCCGACTTTGAAGCCATTAGTGATAAGGAAATCTCTTAGGCATTCATACCATGCTCTTGGGGCTTGCTTGAGCCCATAAAGCGCCTTAGAGAGTTTATACACATGATTAGGGTACTCACTATCTTCGAAGCCGGGAGGTTGCTCAACATAGACCTCTTCCTTGATTGGTCCATTGAGGAAGGCACTTTTCACGTCCATTTGGTAAAGCTTAAAGCCATGGTAAGTAGCATAGGCAAGTAATATGCGAATTGACTCAAGCCTAGCTACGGGTGCATAGGTTTCACCAAAATCCAAACCTTCGACTTGTGAGTATCCTTTAGCCACAAGTCGAGCTTTGTTCCTTGTCACCACACCATGCTCGTCTTGCTTGTTGCGGAATACCCACTTGGTTCCTACAACATTTTGATTAGGACGTGGAACTAAATGCCATACCTCGTTTCTAGTGAAGTTGTTGAGCTCCTCTTGCATCGCCACCACCCAATCCGAATCTTGTAGTGCGTCCTCTACCCTGTGTGGCTCAATAGAGGAAACAAAAGAGTAATGCTCACAAAAATGTGCAACACGAGATCTAGTGGTTACCCCCTTATGAATGTGTCACACCCGGATTTCGGGGCACCAAGACCCGGGCGTGAACATAATCACCAGGTGTGCTGGGACCAAGTCTCACACATATGATGAATCATGGCACAGGATCGAATGTCACATCTTTACTATTTAACAGAAGTTCTATACAAAATAAATAAGTAATTACATTATAAGGAGACAACGGTCCAGCAACCCAAAGTTGACTGGGAGACGACGACCTAGACCTCTCACCAACTCGTCGCAGCATCCTCCAAGCGCCTCATCATGTGGTACCTGTTCTTGACCTGTGGGGGGTGTGAGACAGCAAGAGTGAGCTCACATACGTTCATCGCTCAACAAGTTGTGGGGAATAATGTGCATGAACTCGCCAAAGGTGGGAGCTCACGTGAAGTGTAAGGCTTACCAAAGAGGATGGCTAGAGCTGAGCATTGCTTTTAAAGTTGGTCAAAATTTTATTAGCAATTACTAAGTATAAGTAAATACCAACCCAATTAAATAGTAGAACAAAAGTAACAACCTCACCTGCGATGCAATGCATATGACAAATTGAGTTTAAGTTCCATAATTTAATCATGTGAGGGTCCGAGCTGCTCATGACCGTGAGCACGGCTAGTATACCAGTTTTACAGTCTGCAGAGGTTGCGCATCTTTACCCACAAGTCATGTTACCCATCTGCCAAGGGATCGCGACTTCCCATACACCTCTACCGAGGAGGCGAAGCAGGGTAACACTACGAGGCCTTTACAAAGTTCCACTAGCTTCAGAAAACCCGCTACAGTTTATAGGAAGCTCCAATGCAGGAATCCCTTGCATGACCGCCATCGCAGCAAAATCATCCCGAGGGCCTCCCTACACTGACCACTCCCCTACTGCCCTTGCCCCTTTCGGGTAAGGTAGTCCTCCACTAGCTTTCCTAATTAATCAGCCAAGGGCGTCCTATTATACCCTTGTGGTAGCACTGTTTTCCCGGGTGGTCGCTCCATGTTCCAATTAACATAATGATCTTATCATGAACAGTGATAATAAACAGATAAAAGTATAATCGTGAACAATGTATCTTCATACCCAAAACCACATAAAGCACTAGCAAGTACTACCCAAAAAGTTCAGTGGTAAACAAGGTATAAAGATAGACAAACTAGGGTAACCTATTGGGTCCCATCAAAATTAACCTATGCAGATCATTATGATTAATCAGAACATGGCTGAGTAAAAAGAAGTGATCAAGGGCACAACTTGCCTGGGACTTGAGATTCCAGGTACCAGGATGATCTTCAGATTCTCGTGACCTCGCTGCTAAACGTAGTAATACAGACAAACAGTGTATAGGCAAAATTAACATTGCACCAAACATAAGAACAAACTGCATAATAATAATCTACGCGTTGCTACGAGATCGTGGGAACGAGAATCGCTAGATTCGAGGTTATGGCTATTTAGTTATGAATTTATGAAGGTATCAAGCACCTAGAACAGATTAATTCAAATGAACGATTTGACTTCAAGTTTCATAGCTAAACAATGTTACTAGTTGATAGACAATATTAAAATAAAATTATTGCAACTGGAATGAATTAATTTGGAGTTAAAATGAATTTAATACGAATTAAACAAG
This sequence comes from Zea mays, assembly GCF_902167145.1. Lineage (NCBI taxonomy): Eukaryota > Viridiplantae > Streptophyta > Magnoliopsida > Poales > Poaceae > Zea > Zea mays. The sequence continues at coordinate 107,328,729 of NC_050102.1, forward strand.
ATTCCTAGATTTATTTTTGCACTAAAAATCCTTTTTCTAAATAAATTCTGAGTTTCCCAAGGATTCTGGACTGTGGACACTATTTTAACTAAGCCTAGGGTGCACTGCGCAAAATTCTGGGCCTGTTTTAAAATTCCTTTACACGTATCAGGACGGAGGATTGAATAGGTAAAACCCTAGGGTCTCTTTTGCAATTGTCTCAAGCCAAAGGGGTATCCCCCAACCTCAGCCGTTGGATTCACAGCCTGCGGCCGAGATTAGATCTCTTTAACATTTAAATCAATCGGTTACATGGGCCGTTAGATTGGTGATCCACGGATCGCATTACTCCAACAACCAGACGCGATCCAAGCCACACGCTCACCTAGATCTAGCGGTTCAGGACTCATCGGCGAAGAGAATACGCTAGAGTAAATTTAGGCCACTGATCCGGTAATCGACGGCAACAGCGTTATCCCTCACCCTCTCTCACTCAGACGGCAAGCGGCGGCGCCTGAGCATCGCACGGTGGTTCTTCGCCGGCGAACTCACTGCCCCGCACCCCCGTGCTCCTTTCTTCAGTCCAACAAGCGCAATGCGAACTAAGTAGCCAGATAATCTATAGGACACAGGCTTACCGTGAGTCATAGCACCTAGTCTCCCGTCCACGATGGTGCGCTGCCCCGCGGTGGACTAACAGCTCCGACGAGCAATTCTCAATGCGCCACCCAGGAATTCGCGGTAGGGGAAAGAGGCAAGGGTCTGGCGCCCCCCACTGGTTCCGCTCACGGGTCGAGCCACCAGCATCGGCGAGGACGGTCATGGCGCAGATTGACATGGCGACGAAGCACACCCATCGAAGAGGGCGTGCGGCTATGGCCTGGGTCCCAGGGGGTTGTGGGGTCGGTTTTATACCTAGACGGTGCCCGGAGTCCGAGCGGGTGCGAGCAGCAAGATCCGCGGAGGTGGTTGAGCTCGCGCCCACGGAGTCCGCGGCGACGGACTCACGCACTGTGCGCGCAATGCGCGGGCTGTTGCGCGGAAGAAGGAGACCTGACGACGCGGGGCCCGCGCGTCAGCCAGTAAGAGCAGAGAGCACCGCTGGGTTCCGTGGCGCACTGGATGAGAGGCTGCCGACATGGGGCCCACGCGTAAGGGGCTGCGGGAGTGTTATACCTTCCTGGGCCGCGCGGGTGAGAGGGAATTTGGGCCGAAATAAGATAAACCGGCCCAGGCGTCGTTTCCCCCTTTTTTTATTTTCTTTTCTTTTCCTATTTTGTCTTCTTTCTATTTTAAATTCCCAATTTGAATTTGAATAATTTATGAGTTGCACCTTTGGGTAAATGTACACATTTAATTCCTAGTATAGGAATAATATTTTATTATTATTTTTTTGATACTATTTTTACTCACCTATCATTTTCTTTCTTTCTTTCTTTCCAAATCCTAGAATTTCTTTTAGACCTTAAATTCCCATTTGGGCATTAATATATTTCTTTTCACATTATTCTAAAAATGCACACAAAATAAAATACCATCATGATGCATGTATTATTTGAGTGTCTTTTCTTAACTATTTATTTGTTTAATTGTGGTGCTCACACGAAATGAGAAACATAGATAACACATATAGATATAAGGTAATATAATTTCTCTTTCTAGACTTTTGTTTTAAAGTGGGTGTTACAAATCCTACCCCCCTTAAAAATAATCTCGTCCTCGAGATTTGTAAAAAAAGGAATACAGAAGGATTGGTTTGTGATTCGTCTTTTAGTCTATAATAGGTTTAAGATCCGGAGTTTCATATATTTTTTTTATAGACAATAGTGGGTGATTAGGAAGGCCTGGGTATATATGGGTATAGCCACTTTATTATGTAGGATGAAGCATATATAGTTTTGGGTAAGAATGAGTGGGGTAAGAAAAGACTCCATCTAAGATTGTGGATCTTGACTCATCTTGGTGATCTCACTTGATCCTTGAAGACTTGAGTTGGTGCTCATCCTTTCTTGATGAAGTTGATCATCTTCTTCGGTCTTGTCTCATTGATTAGGAGTTAGTGTATATTATCGGGCTGGAGAATATGGTTAAGATAGGTATGGATGAGTTAGACTACATGATGTAGGTCAAAAGTTTGTTTGATGTTAGGTGGGGATAGATTGATTATGCAATCCATCAAGACTCTATTGGTTGGATCAGATCTCATGCATGTGGCTGAGTTGGTTTAAGGCACTAGTTTTTTTAGTGCATGAGGGGTATGTCCTTATCTTTTGTACCAACATTATCTAACTTATTAAAGTAACTCAATTTGGATCAGATCATGTTAGATTAGGTGGGATCTAGATCCAATAGGATAAAAATCTTTTCAAGATAAGATGAATCTATTAAGATAAGAGGGTATCTTTTAATATAAGATGGATCTTTGAGTGTAGGATAGAATCTTTCAAGATGAGATGGATATTGTTAGGCTAGATACTTTAATGAGGGATAATCTAGTTTGTCTAGTTATTTTTATAAGCATTTTTTCTATATGTATATGCAGATGTAATCGTGGACATTACTCCACAACTCATCACACTCAATCAAAGATCCAAATCAGACAAGTATCATACGAACAAAACATTCAAATTCATAGATATCTATAAAAATAGTTTTATTTTTTTGTTCCTAAGAGTAGGTCTCATATTCCTAAAAGTCACTTTAGGTACAGGATTTCAAAGTGTGAAACCCACATTTGTCTTTAGAAAGAAAAGGTAAGAATAATCAGAGTAAGCGGAAATAGATGAGAAAAGATTGAGATAAGTTTAGATAAGAATCAGAGTAGTAGAGGTAAGTAAATATTGGTTGTCCAGTTCTATCTAGGTTTCGTCCTACAGTCAACATTCCTCTGATACCACTTCTGTCACACCCGGATTTCGGGGCACCAAGACCCGGGCGTGAACATAATCACCAGGTGTGCTGGGACCAAGTCTCACACATATGATGAATCATGGCACAGGATCGAATGTCACATCTTTACTATTTAACAGGAGTTCTATACAAAATAAATAAGTAATTACATTATAAGGAGACAACGGTCCAGCAACCCAAAGTTGACTGGGAGACGACGACCTAGACCTCTCACCAACTCGTCGCAGCATCCTCCAAGCGCCTCATCATGTGGTACCTGTTCTTGACCTGTGGGGGGGTGTGAGACAGCAAGAGTGAGCTCACATACGATCATCGCTCAACAAGTTGTGGGGAATAATGTGCATGAACTCACCAAAGGTGGGAGCTTACGTGAAGTGTAAGGCTTACCAAAGAGGATGGCTAGGGCTGAGCATTGCTTTTAAAGTTGGTCAAAATTTTATTAGCAATTACTAAGTATAAGTAAATACCAACCCAATTAAATAGTAGAACAAAAGTAACAACCTCACCTGCGATGCAATGCATATGACAAATTGAGTTTAAGTTCCATAATTTAATCATGTGAGGGTCCGAGCTGCTCATGACCGTGAGCACGGCTAGTATACCAGTTTTACACTCTGCAGAGGTTGCGCATCTTTACCCACAAGTCATGTTACCCATCTGCCAAGGGATCGCGACTTCCCATACACCTCTACCGAGGAGGCGAAGCAGGGTAACACTACGAGGCCTTTACAAAGTTCCACTAGCTTCAGAAAACCCGCTACAGTTTATAGGAAGCTCCAATGCAGGAATCCCTTGCATGACCGCCATCGCAGCAAAATCATCCCGAGGGCCTCCCTACACTGACCACTCCCCTACTGCCCTTGCCCCTTTCGGGTAAGGTAGTCCTCCACTAGCTTTCCTAATTAATCAGCCAAGGGCGTCCTATTATACCCTTGTGGTAGCACTGTTTTCCCGGGTGGTCGCTCCATGTTCCAATTAACATAATGATCTTATCATGAACAGTGATAATAAACAGATAAAAGTATAATCGTGAACAATGTATCTTCATACCCAAAACCACATAAAGCACTAGCAAGTACTACCCAAAAAGTTCAGTGGTAAACAAGGTATAAAGATAGACAAACTAGGGTAACCTATTGGGTCCCATCAAAATTAACCTATGCAGATCATTATGATTAATCAGAACATGGCTGAGTAAAAAGAAGTGATCAAGGGCACAACTTGCCTGGGACTTGAGATTCCAGGTACCAGGATGATCTTCAGATTCTCGTGACCTCGCTGCTAAACGTAGTAATACAGACAAACAGTGTATAGGCAAAATTAACATTGCACCAAACATAAGAACAAACTGCATAATAATAATCTACGCGTTGCTACGAGATCGTGGGAACGAGAATCGCTAGATTCGAGGTTATGGCTATTTAGTTATGAATTTATGAAGGTATCAAGCACCTAGAACAGATTAATTCAAATGAACGATTTGACTTCAAGTTTCATAGCTAAACAATGTTACTAGTTGATAGACAATATTAAAATAAAATTATTGCAACTGGAATGAATTAATTTGGAGTTAAAATGAATTTAATACGAATTAAACAAGATTCCTAGATTTATTTTTGCACTAAAAATCCTTTTTCTAAATAAATTCTGAGTTTCCCAAGGATTCTGGACTGTGGACACTATTTTAACTAAGCCTAGGGTGCACTGCGCAAAATTCTGGGCCTGTTTTAAAATTCCTTTACACGTATCAGGACGGAGGATTGAATAGGTAAAACCCTAGGGTCTCTTTTGCAATTGTCTCAAGCCAAAGGGGTATCCCCCAACCTCAGCCGTTGGATTCACAGCCTGCGGCCAAAATTAGATCTCTTTAACATTTAAATCAATCGGTTACATGGGCCGTTAGATTGGCGATCCACGGATCGCATTACTCCAACAACCAGACGCGATCCAAGCCACACGCTCACCTAGATCTAGCGGTTCAGGACTCATCGGCGAAGAGAATACGCTAGAGTAAATTTAGGCCACTGATCCGGTAATCGACGGCAACGGCGTTATCCCTCACCCTCTCTCACTCAGACGGCAAGCGGCGGCGCCTGAGCATCGCACGGTGGTTCTTCGCCGGCGAACTCACTGCCCCGCACCCCCGTGCTCCTTTCTTCAGTCCAACAAGCGCAATGCGAACTAAGTAGCCAGATAATCTATAGGACACAGGCTTACCGTGAGTCATAGCACCTAGTCTCCCGTCCACGATGGTGCGCTGCCCCGCGGTGGACTAACAGCTCCGACGAGCAATTCTCAATGTGCCACCCAGGAATTCGCGGTAGGGGAAAGAGGCAAGGGTCTGACGCCCCCCACTGGTTCCGCTCACGGGTCGAGCCACCAGCATCGGCGAGGACGGTCATGGCGCAGATTGACATGGCGACGAAGCACACCCATCGAAGAGGGCGTACGGCTATGGCCTGGGTCCCAGGGGGCTGTGGGGTCGGTTTTATATCCAGACGGTGCCCGGAGTCCGAGCGGGTGCGAGCAGCAAGATCCGCGGAGGTGGTTGAGCTCGCGCCCACGGAGTCCGCGGCGACGGACTCACACACTGTGCGCGCAATGCGCGGGCTGTTGCGCGGAAGAAGGAGACCTGACGACGCGGGGCCCGCGCGTCAGCTAGTAAGAGCAGAGAGCACCGTTGGGTTCCGTGGCGCACTGGATGAGAGGCTGCCGACATGGGACCCACGCGTAAGGGGCTGCGGGAGTGTTATACCTTCCTAGGCCGCGCGAGTGAGAGGGAATTTGGGCCGAAATAAGATAAACCGGCCCAGGCGTCGTTTCCCCCCTTTTTTTATTTTCTTTTCTTGTCCTATTTTGTCTTCTTTCTATTTTAAATTCCCAATTTGAATTTGAATATTTTTATGAGTTGCACCTTTGGGTAAATGTACACATTTAATTCCTAGTATAGGAATAATATTTTATTATTATTTTTTTGATACTATTTTTACTCACCTATCATTTTCTTTCTTTCTTTCTTTCCAAATCCTAGAATTTCTTTTAGACCTTAAATTCCCATTTGGGCATTAATATATTTCTTTTCACATTATTCTAAAAATGCACACAAAATAAAATACCATCATGATGCATGTATTATTTGAGTGTCTTTTCTTAACTATTTATTTGTTTAATTGTGGTGCTCACACGAAATGAGAAACATAGATAACACATATAGATATAAGGTAATATAATTTCTCTTTCTAGACTTTTGTTTTAAAGTGGGTGTTACAGAATGTCGCCGAGGATGGTGTCGACGGGGTGATCTCGTTGGATTACTTGGTGGAATCTTGGGTGTGGCGATCTTGGTTCTTCATCCTCCTTGTCTTGATCATTTGTATCTCCCCCTTGATCATTGCTTTCCTCTTGAGGTGGCTCAACATCTTGATCTTCTCCTTCATCATTTTGAGCCTTATCCTCGTCTTGAGTTGGTGGAGATGCTTGTGTGGAGGAAGATGGTTGATCTTGTGTATTTGGAGGCTCTTCCGATTCCTTAGGACACACATCCCCAATGGACATGTTCCTTAGCGCGATGCACGGAGCCTCTTCATCACCTATCTCATCAAGATCAACTTGCTCTACTTGAGAGCCGTTAGTCTCATCAAACACAACGTCACAAGAAACTTCAACTAGTCCTGAGGACTTGTTAAAGACTCGATATGCCCTTGTGTTTGAATCATATCCTAGTAAAAAGCCTTCTACAGTCTTAGGAGCAAATTTAGATTTTCTACCTCTTTTAACAAGAATAAAGCATTTGCAACCAAAGACTCTAAAATATGAAACATTGGGCTTTTTACCGGTTAGGAGTTCATATGATGTCTTCTTGATGATTCGGTGTAGATACAACCAGTTGATGGCGTAGCAAGCGGTGTTAACCGCCTCCGCCCAAAACCGATCCGAAGTCTTGTACTCATCAAGCATGGTTCTTGCCATGTCCAATAGAGTTCGATTCTTCCTCTCTACTACACCATTTTGTTGTGGCGTGTAGGGAGAAGAGAACTCATGCTTGATGCCCTCCTCCTCAAGGAAGCCTTCAATTTGAGAGTTCTTGAACTCCGTCCCGTTGTCGCTTCTAATTTTCTTGATCCTTAAGCCAAACTCGTTTTGAGCCCGTCTCAAGAATCCCTTTAAGATCTCTCGGGTTTGAGATTTTTCTTGCAAAAAGAACACCCAAGTGAAGCGAGAATAATCATCCACAATAACTAGACAGTACTTACTCCCGCCGATGCTTAAGTAAGCAATCGGGCCGATTAGGTCCATGTGTAGGAGCTCCAGTGGTCTGTCAGTCGTCATGATGTTCTTATGCGGATGATGAAAACCAACTTGCTTCCCTGCTTGGCATGCGCTACAAATCCTATCTTTCTCAAAATGAACATTTGTTAATCCTAAAATGTGTTCTCCCTTTAGAAGCTTATGAAGATTCTTCATCCCAACATGGGCTAGTCGGCGGTGCCAGAGCCAACCCATGTTAGTCTTAGCAATTAAGCAAGTGTCAAGTTCAGCTCTATCAAAATCTACCAAGTTTAGCTGACCCTCTAACACTCCCTTAAATGCTATTGAATCATCACTTCTTCTAAAGACAGTGACACCTACATCAGTAAAAAGACAGTTGTAGCCCATTTGACATAATTGCGAAACGGAAAGCAAATTGTAGTCTAAAGAATCTACAAGAAAAACATTGGAAATGGAATGGTCAGGTGAAATAGCAATTTTACCCAAACCTTTGACCAAACCTTGGTTTCCATCCCCGAATGTGATAGCTCGTTGGGGATCTTGGTTTTTCTCATAGGAGGAGAACATCTTCTTCTCCCCTGTCATATGGTTTGTGCATCCGCTGTCGATTATCCAACTTGAGCCCCCGGATGCATAAACCTACAAAACAAGTTTAGTTCTTTGTTTTAGGTACCCAAACTGTTTTGGGTCCTTTGGCATTAGATACAAGAACTTTGGGTACCCAAACACAAGTCTTTGATCCCTTGTGTTTGCCCCCAACAAACTTGGCAACTACCTTGCCGGATTTGTTAGTCAAAACATAAGATGCATCAAAAGTTTTAAATGAAATGTTATAATCATTTGATGCACTAGGAGTTTTCTTCTTAGGCAATTTAGCACGGGTTAATTGCCTAGAGCTAGATGTCTCACCCTTATACATAAAAGCATGATTAGGGCCAGAGTGAGACTTCCTAGAGTGAATTCTCCTAATTTTGCTCTCGGGATAACCGGCAGGGTATAAAATGTAACCCTCATTATCCTGAGGCATGGGAGCCTTGCCCTTAACAAAATTAGACAATCTTTTAGGAGGGGCACTAAGTTTGACATTGTCCCCCTTTTGGAAGCCAATGCCATCCTTGATGCCAGGGCGTCTCCCACTATAGAGCATGCTTCTAGCAAATTTAAATTTTTCGTTTTCTAAGTCATGCTCGGCAATTTTAGCATCTAATTTTGCTATATGATCATTTTGTTGTTTAATTAAAGCCATGTGATCATGAATAGCATCAATGTTAATGTCTCTACATCTAGTACAAATAGAAGTATGCTCAACGGTAGATGTAGAGGGTTTGCAAGATTTTAATTCTACAACCTTAGCATGTAATATATCATTTTTACTTCTAAGGTAGGAAATGGAAGCATTGCAAACATCTAATTCTCTAGCCTTAGCAAGCAATTTTTCATTTTCAATCCTAAGGCTAGCAAGAGAGATATTCAATTCTTCAATCTTCGCAAGCAAATCAACATTATCATTTCTAAGATTGGGAATTGAATCATCACAAACATTTAAATCAACCTTAGCAATTAAATCAGCATTCTCATTTCTAAGGTTGTTGATAACATCATGACAAGTGCTTAGCTCACTAGATAGTTTTTCACATTTTTGTACTTCTAGAGCGTAAGCATTTTTAACCTTAACATGCTTTTTATTTTCCTTAATTAGGAAGTCCTCTTGGGTGTCCAAGAGTTCATCCTTTTCATGGATAGCACTAATCAATTCATTTAATTTTTCTTTTTGTTGCATGTTTAGGTTGGCAAAAAGGGTACGCAAATTATCCTCTTCATCACTAGCATTATCTTCATCACTAGAGGATACATATTTAGAGGATGATTTAGATTTTACCTTCTTCCTTTTGCTGTCCTTTGCCATGAGGCACTTGTGGCCGACCTTGGGGAAGAGAAGACCCTTGGTGACGGCGATGTTTGCGGCGTCCTCGTCGGAGGAGTCAGTGGAGCTCTCGTCGGAGTCCCACTCCCGGCAAACATGGGCATCGTCGCCCTTCTTCTTGTAGTATCTCTTCTTCTCCTTTCTTCTCCCCTTCTTGTCGTTGCCCCTATCACTATCACTAGATAATGGACATTTAGCTATGAAATGACTGGGCTTACCACACTTGTAGCAAACTTTCTTGGAGCGGGGCTTGTAATCCTTCCCCCTCCTTTGTTTGAGGATTTGGCGGAAGCTCTTGATGATGAGTGTCATTTCCTCGTTGTCGAGCTTGGAGGCGTCGATGGGTGTTCTACTTGATGTAGATTCCTCCTTCTTTTCTTCCGTTGCCTTGAATGCGACCGGTTGTGCTTCGGACGTGGAGGGGCCATCTAGCTCGTTGATTTTCTTTGAGCCTTTGATCATCAACTCAAAGCTCACAAAGTTTCCTATCACTTCCTCGGGAGTCATTAGTGTATATCTAGGATTACCACGAATTAATTGAACTTGAGTAGGGTTAAGGAAAACAAGTGATCTAAGAATAACCTTAACCACTTCGTGGTCATCCCATTTTTTGCTCCCGAGGTTGCACACTTGGTTCACCAAGGTTTTGAGCCGGTTGTACATGTCTTGTGGCTCCTCCCCTTGGCGAAGTCGGAAGCTACCGAGCTCCCCCTCGATCGTTTCCCGCTTGGTGATTTTGGTCACCTCGTCTCCTTCGTGCGCGGTCTTTAGCACGTCCCAAATCTCCTTAGCACTTTTCAACCCTTGCACCTTATTATACTCCTCTCGACTTAGAGAGGCGAGGAGTATAATTGTGGCTTGGGAGTTGAAGTGTTGGATTTGGGCCACTTCGTCCTCATCATAATCTTCATCCCCTACGGATGGTACCTGTACACCAAACTCAACAATATCCCATATACTTTTGTGGAGTGAGGTTAGGTGATATCGCATCATATCACTCCACCTAGCATAATATTCACCATCAAAGGTTGGTGGTTTACCCAATGGGATGGAAAGTAATGGCGTATGTTTAGAAATGCGAGGATAGCGTAGGGGGATCTTACTAAACTTCTTGCGCTCATGGCGCTTAGAAGTTACGGACGGCGTGTCGGAGCCAGAGGTGGATGGCGACGAGGTGTCGGTCTCGTAGTAGACCACCTTCCTCATCTTCTTCTTCTTGTCACCGCTCTGATGTGACTTGTGTGAAGGGGATTCCTTTTCCTTCCCCTTCCCTTTGCTATAGGACTCTCCCGATGGAGCCTCCCTATGGCTTGTAATGGGCTTCTCGCCGGTCCCCATCTCTTTCTTGGCGTGATCTCCCGACATCACTTCGAGCGGTTAGGCTCTAATGAAGCATTGGGCTCTGCTACCAATTGAAAGTCGCCTAGAGGGGGGGGTGAATAGGGCGAATCTGAAATTTACAAACGTAAGCACAAACTACAAGTCGGGTTAGCGTTAGAAATAGAAACGAGTCCGCGAGAGAGGGCGCAAAACAAATCGTGAGTGAATAAAGAGTGAGACACGATGATTTGTTTTACCGAGGTTCGGTTCGTGCAAAACTACTCCCCGTTGAGGTGGTCACAAAAGACCGTGTCTCTTTCAACCCTTTCCCTCTCTCAAACAGTCACCTAGACTGAGTGAGCTTCTCTTCTCAATCAATTGGAACACAAAGTTCCCGCAAGGACCACCACACAATTGGTGTCTCTTGCCTCGATTACAAATGATGTTGATCACAAGAAGAATGAGAAAGAAAAGAAGCGATCCAAGCGCAAGAGCTCAAATGAACACGACAAATCACTCTCTCTAATCACTAAAGCTTTGTGTGGAGTTGGGAGAGGATTTGATCTCTTTGGTGTGTCTTGTATTGAATGCTAGCTCTTGTAAGGTGTAGAAGAGTGAAAACTTGGATGACTTGAATGTGGGGGTGGTTGGGGTATTTATAGCCCCAACCACCAAACTTGACCGTTGGTGGAGGCTGCTGTCGACGGGCGCACCGGACAGTCCGGTGCGCCACCGGACATTGTCCGGTGTGCCAGCCACGTCACCTGGCCATTGGGTTCCGACCGTTGGAGCTCTGACTTGTGGGCCCGCTTGGCTGTCCGGTGGTGCACCAGACAGGCCCTGTAGGCTGTCCGGTGTGCCACCCGCGCGTGCACTGCTCCTCTGCGCGCGCAGGCGCGCATTTAATGCGTTGCAGTCGACCGTTGAGCGCGAAGTAGCCGTTGCTCCACTGTCACACCAGACAGTCCGGTGAATTATAGCGGAGCGCCCTTGGAATTTCCCAAAGGTAGCAAGTTCAGCGTTGAGTGCCCTGGCACACCGGACAGTCCGGTGCGCCAGACCAGGGTGCCTTTTGGGTTATCCTTTGCTCTCTTGTTGGAACCCTTTTCTTGGTCTTTTTATTTGCTTATTGTGAACCTTTGGCACCTGTAGAACTTATAGACTAGAGCAAACTAGTTAGTCCAATTATTTGGGCAATTCAACCACCAAAATCAATTAGGAAATAGATGTAAGTCTAATTCCCTTTCAAGTCTCCCACTTGTTCAAAGGTAGTCGAAGTCAAAGTGCTGCTTGCTGAAATCAACCCATTGAAGGAGAGGGGTCTGACTGCTGAGGCCGTGGTTGCCGACTTTGTCTTCAAGAATATTCAACCTTTGAAGGACAGAGTTTACCCTTCTTACTTGTATACTGGCATCAATGATTCTACCCGGGTCACAAACAGGCAGATTCCTAATGAGGACTTGTTAAGCCGACTGGATATGATACTGAGGGACAGGGTCTCGAATGCTGGTGCTCCCTTAGCTTACTCTGCGTGGAACCTAACTTTGAACAGTCCCTTCTCTGAATTTGTCTCCAATCCTCCTGCTCGAGATGGTAGCCCGGGCCATAGAGTGCGGCCCTCCCTTGAGGACATTGAGGCCTTGATTGCTCCCCTTCGGGATCTTCCCAAGGCTGAGAAGCAGACTCATTTCGAGATACCATCCAATACTGATGATGCTGAGATGGATCCCGTACTCAGCCTGCTGGCCGGGGAATCATCTGACTCTACCCGTACCGAGCCGATGGCAATTGCGACTGGGTAAGAGTTTGACGAGGATGAGGAAATCCAGTAACTTGAAGGTGCTCGCCGGAAGCGTTCACGCCGAGTGAACCACCCAGCTGCACCTGTCGAAGATAAGAAGAAGAAAAGGCGACTCCGACGATTGTCATGCCTGGAACAGGATGCTGGCCCTTCTGCATTATTCCTTGGTGATGGCCCGGTGAACACCATCCCCGAGGACAATGTTGAAAGTTGTGATGATGCTCAGGCTACTGGCGGTGTGCTTGATGAGGAGGAAGAGGAAGAGGAAGAAGAAATTCCGCTGATCCACAAGAATAGTCGTCACTACTAGGGTAGTGACGGGGGCAGCGACATTCCCTCGCAAGCCTTGTCAGCACCCGTCAGCCTTCAAGGGCTGTCAATATCAGACTTTGATCAAGCACTGGAAGAGGTCGTCCTCGAAGATATTCTACCAGAGCCTTCTGAGGCTGACATTCCAACCATCTGTTTAGAGGTCCCAGATGGTGGTCTTTTGCTGCATGATTCTGCTGGGCAAGAGGTAACTCGTGTGGTATCTCGTGCCTCGTTGACCTTAGAAGGCGGTCTTCCTTGCGAAAATGCTGATCTGAGTCATCCAACTCCTATGGACATGGCTGAGGGATCTTCAGCCCTAGAGGTGGCTGCTGCGGAAGGCCCAACCCCCGAGGGTGGCGTTGGTTGCGACCTAGCCCCCGAGGGTGTTGGGGCGGGCTCCCTCTCTGCTGCTTCTATGGATGTCCACGTTGGATCGTCCCTAGTCTGGTCCAAGGAGGCTGCAGTGACGCACCTTTCTACGGCTCTCGCTGGTCTAGTCACTTTAGAAGCCAGCGAACCCGACGCTAGGAGCCTGCCGCCTGCTGATGGGACCAAAGTTCTCCCAAGTCATGCTCTTGATATTATTCCTGCTGATCTCCCCTCATCAAGCAATGTACCAACTCTTCCTGCTTTGGGTCTTCCCCTGTTCCTTTCCAATCTTCAGGTGAGTCAACTTTTTTCTTTTTATTGTTCTTACTAGCAAATTAGCTTTTTTGCTTACCTGTCCATGATCATAGGATTTTATTGGCAGTGTATCTAACCAACTTAGGTCTTGCGGTGCTCTTGTCCCCGATCAAGCTTTGTCTTTGATGCAGTGGAACCCTCTGCTGCTCCAAAAACAAATAGATGACCTGAAGGCATCAAATATTGGTTAGTGAGCCCACTGTTTCCTTATTTGCTTTCATTACTCAGCTTATTCTTAGTCATGCGCTCTTCTTCTGCTGCTTTATCAAATTTGGCTCGGCAGTGCTCTGACATTGAAGAGAAGTATTCTCAGAGCATGGATAACTTAATCCAGACTTCTACTTTTCTAGACAGTGCTCGTTCCCAGAACTCCTCTCTGAATGCACAACTCGATTCCAAGAAGATGACACACGAGGTAAACTTCCTTGGCTGCTTCTGCTTTGCTCTACTTGCTTCAATGCTTAGTGTTGTTTTTGCTTGCAGGAAGAAAAACAAACACTTGTTGCTTCCCGTGACAATCTGGACAGGCTATACCGTGACGCTAGTAACTCCTTGACCATCCTAGAGAGGAGCCATCGCTTCACCATGTATGACTTAGACCATCATCGCCACGAGTTGCAGGCATCTCAGGATGAAGTCTCTCGACTCGGCAAGTTGTTGTCCACCAAGGATTCCACTATCAGGGAGCTGCGTGCTTCCAAGAAGCTTGTCACGCAGGAGCTGGAGACCGCTCAACTTGCTATTAAGACCTTGGAGAATAATTGTGTCGTCCTGAAGGCTCAGCGTGATAGGGCCATGGACAAGGCTGTTCGCGCTGGGCGGATCCTGATGAGGAGACCCGGTGTTGTGGTGCCCGATGATATCGTCGCTGATGTTAGGGCCGGCCCTGATTCTGCAAGCCGTCCATCTTCTTCTGTTGCCTCTGCAAAGGATGTTGTCCGCAGGGATACTTTGGTGTAGTGATTTACCTGTAAGACACTTATTTATCGAGTTAGCATCTTTTAGAGAAAAGATGTAATATGAATTCTGTATGTGCACAACAATTATGTTTGAACTGATTGTTCCGTGGGCAGGGTGCTGAAAAACACCCCTAGCATTTGTAAGAGAGATATTTCTTTTTTCGAAGTACTCCCAATTTGAGTTGGTTATTTTGCTACTAGGGTATAGTGGTCACCCTAAATCATGTGAGTGTGAACATGTTGCATCGACTTAAGGCATTTCCGACTTAAGCCAACTGTTCTGTTAGTAGGGTATAGTGATCACCCTAAGTCAAGTAAGCATGAGCATGTTGTACTGACTTAAGGCGTTTCCGACTTAAGCCGATTGCTCCATTAGTAGGGCATAGTGATCACCCTAAGTCAAGTAAGCGTGAGCATATCACACCGACTTAAGGCGTTTCCTACTTAAGCCAATTGCTCCGTTAGTAGGGCATAGTGATCACCCTAAATCAAGTAAGCGTGAGCATGTCGCACTGACTTAAGGCGTTTCCGACCTAAGTCGATTGCTCCGTTGGTAGGGCATAGTGATCACCCTAAGTCAAGTAAGTGTGAGCATGTCGCACCGACTTAAGGCGTTTCCGACTTAAGACAATTGCTCCGTTAGTAGGGCATAATGGTCACCCTAAGTCAAGTCATGCCGATTCCGAGTCGAGCCCAATCGAAGCCAGTTGTCAATCAAGAGTTTGAACGCCTTTGGAAAATGAAAGCTTTATTGATGATGAAATCTTCTGGTTACAGAGTACAACTTTTCTTTGAGGGTTTTTGAGGCATCGATAAGGGTAGAACTTTCTGAGGTGTTCTATGTTCCACGAGTTCCCCACTTCTGTGCCATCCATCTGAGTAAGTCGATATGATCCCGGCCGTGTGACCTCTGCTACGATGAATGATCCTTCCCATGGTGGTGACAGCTTGTGTCGTCCCTCCCCCATTAGAATTCGGTGGAGGACCAAGTCTCCCACTATAAAGGATCGGTGCCGCACAGCTTTGTCGTGGTAGCACCTCAAGGTCTGCTGGTACCTGACTGACTAAATTACTGTGTTCAATCGTTCTTCCTCTAGCACATCAATGTCTTCTAGTCTGGTTGCTTCTGCCTCAGCTATGTTTTCAAAAGTCAGTCTCGGTGCCCCGAAGATCAGATCGGCAGGCAGCACTGCTTCTGACCCATAAACCATGAAGAATGGGGTATGTCCATGCAGAGCTCGACTGTGTTGAGTTCGCAGGCTCTAGACCATGTATGGCAGTTCTCTGATCCATTTTCCTACAAGCTTTTCGCTCTTGTCGAATACTTTTTCTGAGTGCATCCAGTATCATTCCATTGGCTCTTTCCACCTGGCCATTGGCTCTTGGATGTGCCACTGATGCGTACTTGATCTGGATGCTCCTTTGCTCGCAGAAATCGAAGAACTCAGAGCTGGTGAAGTTGGATCCCAGGTCAGTGATGATGCTATTCGGTATCCTGAACATGAATATTATGTCCTGGATGAACTCCACTGCTTTTGCTGAGGTCAAGGAGGCAATTGGCTTGTACTCTATCCATTTTGTGAATTTGTCAATGGCGACCAGTATATGAGTATAGCCTCCCTAAGCCTTCTTGAAAGGCCCGATCATGTCCAACCCCAGCATGCAAACGGCCAGGTTATGGGAATGGTCTGCAACTGCTGAGCGGGCAAGTGCTGTTGCTTTGACAAGAATTAGCACGCTTCACACTTTTGGACTAACTCGGCAGCATCACTCTTTGCAGTGGGCCAATAGAAACCGTATCTGAAAGCCTTTCCCACCAGGGTCCTTGATGCAGCATGCACCCCACACTGCTCGACATGGATTTCATCTAACAATTGTCTCCTAGTGGCTGAGTGGATGCATTTCATGAAGACTCCTCCTGCGCCTCTCCTATACGGCAAACCCCCTATGATGGTGTAATGGGCAGACTGCCTTGCGATGCATTCTGCCGTGGCCTTGTCATCCGGCTCTTCTTCATTCTTTATGTACCTGATGATAGGCTCTCTCCAGTCGTTGGGATCTGCCTCTGGCTGACTCAAGGCGTTGCATTCTTCCACCTGGTCCGTGAGGATGCTTGGCTGTGGTATTTCTTGGACGAAGATCCTAGGCGGAGCCTGGGCCCGACTAGATCCCAACTTCGACAACGCATCTGCCGCTACATTGCGATCCCTTTCCATGTGATGGAACTTCAACCCTTCGAACCTGTCTTCTAGTTTTCGCACAACTGCACAGTATTTGCCCATTGAATTGGTCGAGCAGTCCCAATCCTTGTTTATCTGGCTTATGACCACTAGCAAGTCGCCATATACCATCAACTTCTTGATGTCGAGTGATACTGCGATGCTCAGCCCGTGGACCAGTGCTTCATACTCTGCCGCATTATTTGATGATGGAAACAACAGCTGTAGTGCATACTTGAGTTGTTCACCTCCAGGAGCAATAAAGAGAATCCCTGCACCCGCTCCTTGCAGCTTTAGCGAGCAATGAAAGTACATTCTGCACACATCAGTAACTTTTGGGCTATTCGGGACCTGATGCTTAGTCCATTCTGATATGAAGTCGACCAGCGCCTGAGTTTTTATCACCGTGCGGGGCCAGAACTCTATGTCGTGAGCTTCGAGCTCGCATGCCCACTTAGCTATCCTTCCAATAGCTTCTTTGTTGTGGAGAATATCCCCTATCAGAAATCTTGTGACTACTATGACTTTGTGGTCATCAAAGTAGTGTCAGAGCTTGCGAGCGGTTAGAAGTACCGCGTGTAGCAGCTTCTGGACTTGAGGATACCTTATCTTTGAGGGCCCGAGGACTTCGCTGATGAAGTAAACTGGATGTTGCACCGGGTATGCATGTCCTTCCTCTGCCCGCTCGACTACTAATGCAATGCTTACTACGTGAGTCGTGCAGGAGATATATAGGAGCAGATCTTCTGCCGGCTGAACAGGCGTAGCCCGGCACGGCGGCTTGAGTACTGGTGGTGTGGTCAAGAACTTCTTCAGTGCCTCTAAAGCTTCCTATGCCTCTATGGTCCATTGAAACTTGTCCACCTTCTTGAGTAGTTTGTAAAATGGCATCCCTTTCTCTCCTAGCCTCGATATGAACCTGCTCAGGGCTGCCATGCATCCAGTAAGCCTTTGCACCTTTTTCTGCGACTGCTGCACTTCCATTCTCATGATGGCCTTGATCTTTTATGGATTTGCTTCAATTCCTAGGTGGCTAACAATGAATCCGAGTAGCTTCCCAGCCGGTACTCCGAAGACACTTTTCTGGGTTCAGCTTCCACCGGTAGCGCCTCAGGCTGTTGAAGACCAACTGCAAATCTTCGATGAAGTTTTTTGTTTTGGTAACCACATCATCGATGTAGGCTTCCACCCGCTTGCCCTAGTGATCAGCTAAGCATGTTTGGATGGCTCTCTTGTAAGTCGCTCTAGCGTTCTTGAGGCCGAACGACATGGAGGTATAGTAGAAAGCTCCAAATGGGGTGATGAAAGCAGTCTTCTCCTCATCTTATTCTGCCAAGCTGATATGATGATATCCAGAGTAGCAGTCTAGGAAGGAGAGCATAGAACAGCGAACAGTCGAGTCAACTACCTGATCTATTCTAGGGAGCCCGAAGGGATCCTTCGGACAATGCTTGTTGAGATCAGTATAGTCGACGCACATGTGCCAATCCACTTTATTCTTTTTTAGTACAAGAACAGGATTCGCTAGCCACTCGGGGTGCAGTACTTCCCTAATGAACCCTGCAGACACCAAGCGAGCTAACTCGGCGCGAATAGCTTCCCTTTTGTCAGGCGTGAAACGATGCAGCTTCTGTTGAATCGGCCTTGCTTGAGGATAGACCTTCAATTTGTGCTCGGCCAGTTCTCTCGGGACTCCTGGCATATCCGCAGGTTGCCATGCGAATACGTCTCGGCTATCTTGCAGGAACCGGACGAGCGCGCTTTCCTTTTTGTCATTAAGGCTGGAACTGATGATGGCGGTCTTACGCCCATCAGTGAATCCCAGATTGATCCTCTTAGTCTCTTTAGTCCGCCGTATAGAGGTCATGACCTGAGCTTCATTGGTGGGTATTGTGAGACCCTCCTCCTCCGACCTGGTGTTTGCTTGTGTGGGAAGAGCTGTCGTGGGCTCGACAGTAAGAGCTGTCTGAATGGCTCCCCGAAAGCACTCTGCGGCGCCTTGGAAATCAGCGCGCACAATGATGATTCCTTGAGTTCTCGGCATCTTTGGTATCATGTACGGGTAATGCAGAATAGCCATGAACTTTGCCAGTCTTGGCCTTCCGATGATAGCATTGTACCCACAGTCGAAGCGCGCCACTTTGAACCTCAGGAAGTCGGTTCTGTAGTTCTTTGGGGTCCCGAAGGTGACATACATGTAGATGTGCCTGAGCGGGTACTCGCCTTCAGTCGGCACGATGCCGAAGAAGAGAGTATCTGACTCGGTGAGGTCTTTGAGTTCAACCCCTAGGGCTTGGAGCGTCCGGGGGAAGGTGACGTTGATGCTACTTCCCCCATCCACCAATACTTTATTCAACCGGCTCTCTCGGATCACTGGATCAACAAGGAGCGGGTACTTGCCGGGATGATCAAAGTTGAGCCATTGATCAGCTCGGCTGAAGGTTATTGCATGCTCCGACCACCGGTAAGGAGCTGGGGAACTAGTGGTGGCCACCAAGACCTGCTGGTCGTTGAGTTTTTGCTGCCTCTGGTTCTCTTGTGCCCCGTGTCCTCCGAAGATGACATTGACCTCCCTGTCAACACGTGGGAAAGCTCTTCCCCTTCCACCTTCTTGCTGCTGAGGCTGCCTGGGCTCGCCAGGCCCTCCTCGCGGTGGGGGAGGTGGTAGAGGCTGGAATGGTCGGCCATGCCCGACGGAGTGCTTGAAGTCCCTGCAGTTCCGTAGGGTGTGGCGCATGTTCTTATGGTACGGGCACTGGGCGTCGAGGATTTCATCCAGTGTCCGTACACCTCCACAGGGCACACCACGGGCTCGAGCGACGGGTGGTCCGGCGTCGTGCACCTCCTCGCGAGGCCTCTTCTCCCAGCGCTTGTCAGGTTGCTGGTTCATGTGGTGCCGTGGCGCGGGCGGTGCAGGTTTCGTACCTCCGATGAGGTCCTGGGTTTGCTCATCTGCGGTGATGTAGTGGTCTGCCTCTCGAAACAGTTGTTCGGAGGTGGTGGGCGCTTTCTGTAGTATGGCTCGGATAAAGGCCGAGTCATTGGATCCCCGGTAGAAATCTTCAATCACTGCTGCCTCGGTGACTTCAAGGATGCGGTTCCTCGTGGTTTGAAACCTCTTGAGGTATGACCAGAGTGTTTCATTGTTCTGGCCCCTGATGGAATTGAGATCTCATGGCTGCACTGGCTTGTCAGAGAGAGAATGGAAGTTCGTGATGAAACACTGACTGAAGTCGCTCCAATCGTCGATGCAGTGTCGTGGCAGATGTCGGAGCCACTGCAGTGCGTCTTGCCCTAGGACGATGGGCAAATACACTGTCATCATGTCTTTCGTCGCCCCAGTGGCCCGGAAAGTGGTCGTGTAGACGGGCAACCAGCCCTGGGTCCTGCTTGGGCTCGTACTTGTCGATGTTGGAGACTTTGAAGTTGGGGGCCACTGAATGGCCCGGAGACGCAGAGTAAGCGCGGAGACCCCGCATGTGTCTTCCTGTCGGCGTTCGTGAGGTCGGTCTGGGGAGGGGAGCTGGTAGTGTGTTGTCTCGACCGTCCCCGGGTCGGGCCACTAGTCGAGGCCGCAGCCGACTCAACTCGGGTGGCGTGACTTCGAGCCGAGACGCCGTGATCCCGGTCATACTCCTCCCGGCGCCTTATCTAACTTTTGTGCCGTCGGTTGCGCGAAGCGTTGATTGAGCTCCGCGCGTGCCGTTGGATGTTAATGGCGTGGCGTAGGTCGCTCGGAGGATGAGCGATGGGTAGAGGGTGATTAGCTGCTCGAGTAAGCAGCCGCCGGCAGCCTTCCGGGTCCGGTGTTCGCGGGAGGCCGTCAGCTATCTGGGCCAGCACCCCTCCGACTTCACTCGGTGTGTTCATTGCGCAAGCGAAGTTGGGGTATAGGTTCTGAGCAAAGAGAGGGTTTTCTTGGCGCAGCCTTGCAACTTGCTCGGCTTGCTCCCGATCTCGGTCCTGGGCTTGTCGGCGATCACGTCGGCGAGAGTTTCGTCTTTCTTGGTGTACTCACTCGTCGGGAGTTTCTCCCACTTTTGAAGCTTCGTCCCAGGATACGGGCTGCGCTGGGTCCCGTTCCCCAGCCTCGTGATGTCGCCGCACGTTCCGACGTCTGTTCCTCCGTCGCCACACTTCATGCTGGGGAGTTTCTTCCCCTTGCATGGTTGGCTCATCATCGGAGATGGGAGACGACTCCAATCTCCCCCCGATGAAGAGGATGTCGAGGTAGAAAGGAGCTATCGCGACAACGCTTTTATTTCCGTCCTCCTTTGAGGGCGAAGGTGCCGGAAAGATGACTCGGCGAGGTCTCGTCCCCTTACTCAGGACATTTGCCTCCTTATTTCTAGTGATCCGTGTCCACTCCTTTGTGGGTGAGGTGGACATTGGAGTTCTTCGGGTAGGTAAGCTCCCGATTTTTGGTTTGTAAGAGGTCATCTTCGCTCGGGATGCGAGCGGTTGCGCCACCCGCTGTTCTACTCTAGTTTTCTTTGGGATCTCCGAGGAAAGCTTCTTCTCCGGCGGGTCTGCTATGCGGTGCAGAGTTCCCTTCTCATCCACTATGGACGAGACGATTCCGAAGCAGAACATGGTTCCAAGGCGAAGAGCAATCTTGCACTGGGATGTGATGGCCATTGAGCTAGCTTGGATCAACGACACACCCCTACCTAGCACGCCAGCTGTCGGTGTTTGGACACACCCAGGGTTACCCCTTAGAGTGCTTTTGGGTAGGACGGTGTTGTTGACTATAACTCAATGGTTCGTGCTAGATGCACGAGAAGGGGACATGTAATTTTCTACAGGTTTGGGCCGCTTAGAGAGGCGTAATACCCTACTTCCTAGGGTGAATCTTTATGTGGTGGGTTACAAGTGAAGTCTCCTGAATGGAGAAAAGCTAATGAGATAGGTAGATGGTCGATGGAAATGATGGGGTACCCCCTGGGCCTTATATACTCGACCATGGGGCACTCCATGCATACATGAGGATCACGTGTCTCCTAAATAATACTGAATCGACTGAACTGATCTTCCTACAATCTTGCCGACTTATCCCTAATCCGCCCCGATATTCAAGGACGCCATTCGCAGGAAAGTCTAGTGGTTGCTAGAGATAGCACCCGAGCTGACGGATTGCCTGGGCTTGAGTCTGTTGCCTTCTTAGGTTGGCACATTCCGCCAGTAGCTCTAGCCCGACCCACGAAGGGATGGCCTTGCGGGGTAACTGGCCCGAGGCCCCGCGGCGAGGCCTTCTTGACTTCTAGTGGACCCAGGGATATCTGTCCCCCATAGAGACTAACAATTTGCTTGAGTTGATCATGTGTAGTCTTCAAGGTGGATTGAAAGGGAAAAGGTGAATGTGGACACAAGAAGTCGCTTCCACTGCATTCGAGTAAAAAATGTACTTTGTTTCAGATTCACTTAGGTTCTCATTGCTGTTGGTTTTCATTCACTATTCTTGGTAAGGTAATGGGGTTAGGCAACTTAGTTCCTCTGTTTTGGTGCTTAATGCCAAATGGGGAGAAATTAGAGGCCAAAGCAACTAGATCGACCATCACTTGAGCTTTAAATGTTTTGAGATTTAAACTTGACTTTTTGATCAAAACCCTCTTGATAGCAAAGAGGAGACCTCTTATTGCAAAATTTGTTCTCATATGGGGGAGAAGTCTATCTTATGAGAAAAGGGGTAGACTTTGGTATTTTATCAAAACAAGTTTTGAAAACTGGTTTGATGTATAAAATCCAAGTGTTTTTGACTTAGTAGTAAGAAAAGGTTGGAAAATGGCTTTGATTGCAAAATCAAAATGAGGGGTGGCTAAATGATCCAAATATACCAAAGCATTTTGATAGTAGACGCGACCCGATCTTCCGTGAGATACGATAATTTGATTGAGTGGAGATCTCGACGTTGATGATCCAAGGCTCCGAGCGAACGGTTCCTCGCAATCACTACACCACGGCTCCGTTGGTTATCACCCGTGACACACGAATGACCTCGCCATGAAGGCTTATCCCTGCAAGCGCAATCAAGAACACAAGCAAGAACAGGAAAGAAACGCAACCAAACTTGTATTGATTACGGGAGGGGGGTCTCACAAGCCGATGACGGCGACACTGTTCGATGACAGAATTGATCTAAGCAAAACCTAAACCTAAAATGTGGCGGCGGCTGCTGAATAAATAGAGTATTAGGGCGTGCGTAGCCTTGGACTTGCCCCTAATGGGCTCCGACGCGATACACGGCCCAACGGCCCAACAGACGGTGTCGCAGCACCAAAACATAATCTGAACACTGACTTGTTTCGACGATTCCCGTTGACTCCGGATGAATTTTAGGGTCGAACCAGTTGGGTTGGTTAGATAATCTCGTTATCTTTCCAACCATATCCAGTCCGTCGCAATTGGAGTTCGGATGCATCTTGGGCGTCCATTTTAGTGCAGACTGGTCCTGGAACCCGAGATAGAGTCGCAGCCGACTCGGACTTGATCTCCTTCCTGTTGTGGACGCCCTTGCTGCTCCTCCTCAACACCTTGGCCTTTCCCAAGTCCTTGCTGGTCCTCTCCAAGGTACCTAATCATCAAAACATCCATGACCCCAAGCGTAAGCTCTGAAACACAATTGACTAGGGTAGAACGTACCTGGAGATTTAGCTGTCGTGCACGAGATCGTGTTATCGGTCCATTCATTGTATATATAGAAGTGATGTCCTCATCATCCTCCTCCTCTTGAATTGGAGTCGTCCTCGACTCGGCCTCATCTTCGTCACCCATATATGGCTTCAAATCTGAAATGTTAAAGGTGGAACTAACCCCAAAATCTGGTGGCAACTCAAGTGTATATGCATTATCATTAATTTTTGCAAGAACTTTATAAGGACCTGCAGCTCGTGGCATAAGTTTAGACTTTCTCAAATCAGGAAACCTATCCTTTCTCAAATGAACCCACACCAAGTCACCAGGTTCCAATTTCATTTCCTTCCTACCTTTATTAGCAGCAATACGATACTTTTCATTCATCTTTTCAATTTGCAACTTAGTTGTTTCATGTAACTTAAGAATAAATTCAGAACGTTGTGTAGCATCCAAGTTCACTATTTCAGAAGGTGGTAAAGGTAGCAAATCAATTGGGGCACGAGGATTAAAACCATATACTACCATAAATGGACTAAGCTTGGTTGTGGAATGAATCGATCTGTTATAAGCAAACTCAATATGTGGCAAACATTCCTCCCACAACCTCAAATTATCCTTCAAAATAGCCCGCAACATGGTAGATAAAGTGCGATTAACAACCTCAGTTTGCCCGTCAGTTTGGGGATGACAAGTAGTAGAAAACAACAACTTTGTTCCCAATTTAAACCACAAAGTTCTCCAAAAATGACTTAAAAATTTAGCATCCCTATCAGAAACAATAGTATTTGGCACATCATGCAAACGCACAATCTCAGTGAAGAACAAATCAGCAATATGTGAAGCATTATCAGTTTTGTGACATGGTATAAAATGTGCCATCTTTGAAAAACGATCGACAATGACAAAAACACTATCACCCCCCCTCTTTGTTCTAGGCAATCCCAAAACAAAATCCATAGAAATATCCTCCCAAGGTGCACGAGGAACAGGAAGAGGCAAATAAAGACCATGGGGGTTAAGTCGGGACTTAGCTTTGTTGCACGTGGTGCAACGAGAGACGTAGCGCTCAACATCACGCCGCATCCGAGGCCAATAGAAATGAGTAAACAACACATCCTCGGTCTTCTTAACACCAAAATGTCCCATCAAGCCACCTCCATGTGCTTCCTGCAAGAGTAGAAGACGAACGGAGCTAGCTGGAACACACAACTTGTTAGCACGGTAGAGAAGGCCTTCACGCAACATAAATTTTTGCCACGTTCTTCCCTCTCTGCAATTTTCAAAAGCATCTTTGAAGTCCAAATCAGCAGCATATAATTCCTTTATAGTCTCCAAACCAAATATTTTATGATTAAGTTGGGACAGCATAGTATAACGTCTAGATAAAGCATCAGCAATTACATTATCCTTTCCTTTTTATGCTTAATAATGTAAGGAAATGATTCTATGAATTCAATCCATTTAGCATGTCGTTTGTTTAGATTAGATTGTCCCTTAAGATACTTCAAAGATTCATGATCCGAATGTATGACAAATTCTTTAGACCATAGATAATGTTGCCAAGTTTGTAAAACTCGTACTAAAGCATATAATTCTTTGTCATATGTAGAATAATTCAGAGTTGGACCATTTTATTTTTCACTAAAGAAAGCAACAGGTTTACCTCCTTGAATGAGCACTCCTCCAATCCCAATGCCGCTCGCATCACACTCGAGCTCGAATGTCTTGTCAAAATCAGGAAGTTGCAGCAGTGGTGCTTGTGTGAGCTTCGACTTGAGGGCATCAAAGGCTTGCTGTTGTGATGGTCCCCAACGAAACGACACTCCATTCTTTGTCAACTCGTGGAGAGGTGCTGCAATGGTGCTGAAATCCCGCACAAATCGCCTGTAGAATCCTGCAAGACCAAGAAAACTTCGAACCTGCGTGACCGTGGTTGGAAGTGGCCAGCTCGTGATGGCAACAATTTTTGCCTCATCCATCTCAATGCCCTGCGATGTCACAACATATCCAAGAAAAGACACACGATCGGTGCTGAAGGTGCACTTCTCAAGGTTACCAAATAAACGTGCATCACGCAAAACATCAAAAACAACACGTAAATGTTCAATATGATCATCATGAGACTTACTATAGATAAGAATATCATCAAAATATACCACCACAAATTTACCGATGAAAGCACGTAAAACCTCGTTCATCAATCTCATGAAAGTGCTAGGCGCATTAGTTAACCCAAAAGGCATGACTAACCACTCATAAAGACCGAACTTAGTTTTAAATGCAGTTTTCCATTCATCACCTAAAGACATACGAATCTGGTGGTATCCACTACGCAAGTCAATTTTAGAGAAAACAATAGAACCACTTAATTCATCAAGCATGTCATCCAATCTAGGAATAGGATATCTGTACCGAATTGTGATGTTATTAATGGCTCTACAATCAACACACATGCGCCAAGTGCCATCTGTTGGAACTTGCTCTCAGTTGCAAGGGGATCCAACAAGGGTGAACAAAGACGTTAACAGGGTTCTCACGCAAGATGGTAATAGCTCTGTTAATCTGGCCTCTCACGGGCACTGTGCGGGGGTATTTATAGGTATCTGAGCGCCCAGCGTCCCCTGTTAAGGACGCATGTGCCCTCAGACACCTAAGTTATCCCCAGAATATTCCCATAAACAGGGTTACAGACTGTAATTACAGGGATGCCTTTACAAAGTAGGCCCGCAACGCGCAGCGGCCACGCAGGGCCCGTTACAATGGGTCGGATCATACGTGGGCCTCTGAGCCGAACGAGGCCGCACGGTGGGGTGACCTCGTCGCAGGCCTTCGTCTGACGTCGTATGAGGCGAAGGGTGTCCCCGCCCGTTTTATCTCCGTTGGACCAACGACTGCAGCGAAGGCCTTGAGCGAAGGGTGGCGTCTTTGCCTTCGCCCCAACATTTGCCCTCCGAGGGACCAGTTCGACCAAGTCATCTGGTGCCGAAGACGTCGCTAGATGGCGGAGACGCTGCCCTCGCTCGAAGTGGTTCCGCGGGGGTTTTTGACATGACCGTTGATTGACACCGTACTGTTGGACTGCGGGTTTCCCAAAGCGCCGCGCTCTGTGTATAAAAGGGGCGGGGGTCGGCGCGTTTTGAACTCCACTTTCCGCGCTCCGTGAAAACCCTAGCCGCCTTTTCCACTGTCTTGCTGCTCGTCCGCCCTCCTTGCTTTTGTTCGCCGGAGATCTGGCTCGAGTGAAGCAGACCGCCCGCCGCCGCCGACGGTACGTAGCGATGCCGACCTCTTCTTCTTCTGCTGCCGGTACGCCGCCGGCCGACGCCTCGTCTGAGGGGACACCGAGTACTCTGGTGGCGGAGGAGTTGCGCGCTGGCGATACGGTCGATTTTGGTGTGTCGCGGATGTCATCGGTCCATGTGCAAGATATGCAGCGGCTGGGCTACTTTGGCGGTGGAGTTGCGCGCGTCCCGGGGACGGAGAAAGTTCCCGAGCCGGATGGAGAGTTGGTTGTGTTCGAGGCGTTCTTCGCCGCCGGTCTCCGCCTGCCGGCGCACCGATTTGTTGGAGAAGTGCTGCACAGATTCAACGTTCAGATCCATCAGCTGACTCCGAATGCCGTGGTGGCTCTGTCGAAGTATGTTTGGGCGATGACTTCGTACGGCGGACAGCCATCAGTCGAAGTCTTTGCGAAGTACTATTGCCTGCACTGGCAGAAGAGGATGATTGGAGATGAAGTTGCCTAGTTTGGGTCCTGTACGTTTACGCCGAAGACCGGCAAGACCACGATGGAGGTAGTCGAGCTGGTTCCTTGCGCCCGCAATAAGTGGGGCAATTGGAATGAATTTTGGTTTTACGTCGCGGAGGGTACCGTCGAAGACCATGAGGGGCTCCCCGTGTCCGAAATGTGTTTGCATTTTTACTCAGCATACCCGCCCTTTGAGGTGGCGGAGGAGGATGCGGACGAAGGGGCCCTTCGGTGCGCCGTCGGCCTGAGCAGTGGGCGCGACTTGGTTGAAGAATTTGTGGCGTACGGGGTATGGCCCTTGGCGCATGGCTGGGCGTTGGGCGAAGTGTGCCCTCGCCAGTTGCCTTCCCATGGTGGGAAGATGGTGCGAAGTCCTGCCTTCGTGCTGGATCTGCAAAGCCGCGATCCGGCCGCCTTTGTGTGTGAGGTGGAGGATGGGGCGGTGCGGATCGTTGGTCGGTACGTGCCGAGGACAGAGGGCCAGCGTAGCTGGGATATCCGCGGGTCGAATGACCGTTTGAACAGGGTTTTTGAATTGAATCGACTGCCGTATAACGGCTATCCGGGCCAAGATGATGTGGACCGCCGCGGGAAGAAGCCGGTGATAGAGTCTGGAGACGACCCTGCGCCGGCGGCCGCCCCATCCTCTAAGAAGAGGAAACTAGGTACTGTTATGGGAGGACTTGGGGTTTCCGATGGTTTTGCTAGAGAGTTGATGGGGACATGCGCGGCCTCGGGGGGAAGGATGTCTTCGCCCGAGCTCCGGGAGTCTTCGGCGCGGATGCTGAGGGTTACCGGGGGTTGGTGGCCTAGGAATGTTCCTATCCCCCGTGCGACCGGCGAAGACTTTTTTACATCCCGTATGGTTCGTGAATGGAAAGTGTTTCCTTACGGGCGGAATATTGCTGCTGTTGTGTCGGCAGTGATGGACAAGGATCGCCAGAGAGCTGCACAGAAGCGCCAGGCGGTTGTGAGGCTTCATGAAGCCAGGCCGAAGAGGCAGCGAGGGGCTGCGAAGGCTGCTGCCCCCGGTGGAGGCAAGCCGCCGCTGGCGGTGAAGTCGGCCGTTCCTGCATCTAGCAAGGCACCGGAGGCTGCGGCTGGCGCCGATGTTTCTAGGCCTGCGAAGGCTGTGCCGGCGTCCAGCAGGGTGCCGGAGGTCGCGAAGGCGGCCCGAGGGTTGCCGTCGCCGAGCAAGGGCGTCGCCGACTTCGCCACCGATATTAGTGTGGACGACTATCTTGGTGGTAAGCCGTTGGCTCGTTTTTTTTAAGGTTCGTTGATACGTCGCAGGGTCGGACGAGGGCCAACTTGTTATTGTTGCGCCTGCCGCGGTGACCACGGCGGCTGCCGTAGTGCCGAAGGCGAGGGGCGGTGCTCTTGGTGCCGGAGGCGAGATGTCAGCCCTCGCGGCTGTCAGGGATGAGGCGGGTGCTGTGTCCCGCCGGCTGAAGGAGGTGAAGGAGGCACTAAGTCAGGTCCGTTGAGCTAGACTTCGGGTCTTTTTTTTGCTGGCTTTGTTGGGGCCGCGGGCTTACGTGAGTTTTGCAGGCGGCTGACTTCGCAGACCGCACGGCGTCGGGGGCCCTCACTGCCGTTGTGTCTGCCGAAGTCGAGAGACTTCGGACGCAACATGCTAACGCCGTCCGCGAAAAATCGGCCGCCGACAGTAAGTGCCGCAAGCTGGCGGACAAGGTGGTCGCGCTGGAGGGGGAGAAAACTGACCTCCGGCGCCAACTGGCAGGAGAGAGGAGGGAGACCAATGAGGCCCTCGCCAAGGCGCAGGCTGCGCAGGCGGTGGCCAACCTGGCACGGGCGGAGGGCAATCTTGCCAGGGAGCGCGCCGAGCAGTTGCAGGAGCGGCTTAGCGCCCTGGAGAGCCGTGTGGAGAGGGCCGAGGCCGTGACGCGCGCGGAGGCTGAGCGGACGCGCAAACAGCTTATGGATTCATACCATGAGCTGGGCGCGCGAACCGGTGACTTCGAAGTGCCGGACCGAGAGCCCGGACTTCGCTGCCTGGAGTGGGTACAGGAGGAGTTGCAGGCACTCCCCACTATTGTGGAGGGGTTTATGTCGTATGCCTCCCTGGTCACCTGCGAGGGGGCGATGAACGCGCTGTCGCGCGAAGGGTGCCGACACTTCGAGGTCTTCGACCAAGCTGATGAAGATTTTGAGCGAGATATCTACAAGGTTGAGGACCCCATAGTGAAGGAATCCGCCGGAGCCATCTACGACCGGATGTGGGGTCCACACGGTCGCGAGGTGGTCAGGGAGCGGGCCGAGACGGCGAGGGCTCAGGTAACGTTTGGCGTTTGTTGGATGTGGGCTATGTGTGGGTTTGCTGAATTTGTGTGCTGTGTCTTAGGCGGCGCGTGGCGAGAGGGTGGATGACTTCGGGGCGTTGAACAGCGCGCTGCCTGACCCGAGCCGATCCCGGCGGAGGCCGTGTCCGGGGCCGCTCTGGAGCCGCCCCCGGAGACTGCGGAAGGCGCTCCGGATGCCCCCGCAGCAGCTGCGGCCAGCGGAGACCCGCCCCCAGAGACCGCCGAAGGTGCGCCTGATGCCCCCGCAGCCGCTGCGCCGAGGGCTGAAGATCTTGCGACCGTTGCGACGGAGGCGACAGCAGAGGTGGCTGCGGAGGCGACAACGGAGGCGACGGAGGAGGCTCCCGCGACGGCTGGGACTTCGCAGGTGGCGTAGTGGGTGTGGATAGTTAGGGAATTTTGGATATGTTGCTGAACTTTGGTTGCTGCGCAGGTTCAAGATTTTGGGCCTGCGCACGCAACCGCCACTACTAATTTTTTGGCGGCTTCGACCGTGGATGGTGGTAATAAATATGATGGGTCTGCATCTGGGTTTTCTGATTTTGCTGACTCTGGGAGCTCGGTTGAGTGGACTGAGGAGTCGTCGGAGGAGGACTTGGACTACTTTGCGGCCTTGGATGTGGCAGCGGTGGAGGCTTCACCGCACGCTGCGGACACAGAAGATGTGCCTGGTCCGAGTACCGGGCGCCGGCGGCGAAGGGCGGTTGCGAAGCGTAGAGTGAGTGGGGCGGAGGGAGGTCGGCTTCGTGTGAGTAGGGCTGGCCGACAGGAACTGTTGTCTTTGCTAGCCGCCGTGAGTACAGGTGAAGGGGAATTGCGAAGTCTTTCTGCGGGTGAGGAGCTTAGGATAATGTTATTTAACTATAGGGAGATGGGAATTATTCCTAAGGTTGAGCCGATGTAAAGTGTGGTGCCCTTGCTTGTACATGTGTAAAGGCTTGTATGATGAGGTTGTGTGCCCCCGCACCCTTGGCTATGCTTGCGAAGGCGTTATGTACTTGGTCTGGTGAATTTTGTTATGCTGTGCTGGTGCGCATGTAGTCGGTCTTGGCGTGGACAGTTTGGTGTGGTCGTTTTTGCTTTTGTTGTGCTGGTCCGGCTGCACCCTTAGGCGACTTCTGCACGGATAGTCGTCGCGGTAGACTTTGGTTTTTCGCACTTGTTGTGCTGGTCCGACTGCACCCTTAGGCGACTTCTGCACGGATAGTCGTCGCGGTAGACTTCGGTTTTTCGCACTTGTTGTGCTAGTCCGGCTGCACCCTTAGGCGACTTCTGCGCGGATAGTCTTCGCGGTAGACTTCGGTTTTTCGCACTTGTTGTGCTAGTCCGGCTGCACCCTTAGGCGACTTCTGCGCGGATAGTCTTCGCGGTAGACTTCGGTTTTTCGCACTTGTTGTGCTAGTCCGGCTGCACCCTTAGGCGACTTCTGCACGGATTTGTCGCACGCGAGGGTGGCTAGCGCTGAGCCTCGCGGTGACCTCGTATTGGTCGAATGTCGAAGACCGTCGTCGCGGTCTTTTTTCGACGCATGTTTTTGCGGGGGATTTTTCACACATATATTGCATGGCTCCGCCTCGTTAAAAACCTCACCCCCCGGGAGGAAAAGAGTGCGGGCCAGAATAAGATTGTTTTTGCGAATTACAAGGGCGAATCGGCCCTGATGAGTCAAACAAAAAATTTGCGGAGGTTGTCGATGTTCCAGGAGTGCTCCAGGTCTTCGCCGTTTGGCGTTGTGAGCCTGTAAGCGCTGGGGGAAGCTTTCGTCATGACTATGAAGGGGCCCTCCCACCTGGGCTCCAGCTTGCCCCTGGACTCGGTCCAAGCTGTTCGGACGAGTACGAGGTCCCCTTCGCTGAATTCCCTCGGGATGACTGCGTGGTCGCGCCATGCTTTTGTCTGGGCTTGGTATTTGTTTAGGGCCTGTAGGGCGAAGACTCGATCTCCGTCAATGAGATCCTTTGAAGTTGGCTCGTCTATGTCGGGGACGGCTGACGGAACTGTTCGTGGGGACCCATGTTTTATTTCTTGTGGGGTCATGGCCTCCGATCCGTATAGAAGGCGGAAAGGAGTGAACCCGGTCGCCCTGCACTCAGTCGTGTTTAGTGCCTAGACCGCCTCGGGTAACAAATCGGTCCATTTGCCCTTTTTTTCATCGAGGAGCATCATTTTGACAGCTGTGAAGATTTTTCCATTGGCGCGTTCCACAACTCCGTTGGACTGCGGGTGATAGACTGAGGCGAAGGCAAGCTTGGTGCCAATGGAGAAGCAAAAATCCTTGAAGTCTTGGCTGTCAAACTGCTTGCCGTTGTCAACTGTTAGTTCGGACGGTACTCCGAAGCGGCAAACAATGTTTTGCCAAAAAAAATTTGGGCAGTTTTTGATGTTACTGTGGAAACAACCCTTGCCTCGATCCATTTGGTGAAGTACTTGACAGCGACGAAGGCAAACTTAAGGTTCCCCTGAGCGGTGGGCAGGGGCCCGACAATGTCCAGGCCCCAGCGCTGGAGAGGCCATGTGTGGGCGATCAGCTTTGTATACTGCGAGGGGCTGCCTGACCGAGGAGAAAACTTCTGGCAGGCTTCGCAGGACCTTGTGACCCGATTTGCGGCGCAGATCATTGCCGGCCAGTAAAAGCCTTGGCAGATCACCTTAGCAGCTAGGGCCCTTGGCCCTGCGTGTGAGCCGCACGTGCCACTGTGGACTTCGCGTAGGATCTAGATGCCTTCGGTTTCGGTGACGCACTTAAGCATTGGCTGGCTGACCCCTTTCTTGTAGAGTTGGCCTTCAATCAGTGTGAAGTCTCGGCTTCGATGTCTGAGGCGCTTGGCCTCGCTGATGTCGGTTGGATGATAGTACCCCTGTAGGAACAGGGTTATTGGTGCCCGCCAGTCTTC
The DNA here is from genome assembly GCF_902167145.1 of Zea mays. Lineage (NCBI taxonomy): Eukaryota > Viridiplantae > Streptophyta > Magnoliopsida > Poales > Poaceae > Zea > Zea mays. The sequence goes on from NC_050102.1 coordinate 107,360,705, forward strand.
GGTCATGATAAGGTTGACTATGCGGTGGCCCTCGCTGTCATTAGTTATTTGGAGCCCTTCGGGGCTCCGGACGGCTGGCGTGCCGATGACGTGAAAGAACACGTCGGAGGGGAAGGACTCGCCCCTGGCGGCAGCCTTGGCCAATGCGTCGGCTTCTTCATTCTTGGCCCAATCCATATGCTGCAAGGTGAATCCCTTGAATTGTCTCTCGAGACTTCGGATGGCCGCGAGGTATTGCATAAGTGCGGGGTCCTTTGCTGCATAGTCTTTCTCGACTTGGCCGACAACTACCTTGGAGTCTGTTTTGATGATGCAGGTGGTGACTCCGAGGGCCCTTAGCTTGCGGAGGCCGTGGATGACTACTTCGTATTCTGCTATATTATTTGTGCATCTGTCGGATTCCAGAGCGAAGCTGAGGCGTGCTGCATATCTGTGCTTGACCCCGGCTGGTGAGGTGATGACTGCGGCGGCGCCTGCCCCCGCATGGCACCATGCGCCGTCGCAATGGATCGTCCAAACCTTCTCTGCAGACGGGTCTGGCTGTGTTATTGGCCCAGTCCAGTCGACGATGAAGTCTGCCAGGACTTGTGACTTGATGGTTGTCCTGGGCTCGAAGCTGATGTGGTAGCCGGAGAGTTCGGCCGCCCACTTGGCAATCCTCACCGATGCCTCCGGGTTTCTGAACAATTCGCCGAGTCCCCTGTCTCAGGTGACTCGGACCTTGAATGCCTCGAAATAATGGCGCAGTTTGCGCGAAGACATAACGACTGCGTAGGCAATCTTCTCCAGCTCTGTCATGTTGCACTTGGACGGTGTCAGCACTTCGGAGACGTAGTAAACAGGGCACTGCCTGACCACGCCCTCAACTGTCTGCTCTTGCACTAGTGCCGCGCTGACCGCATGCGGCGAGGCCGTGACGTAGAGCAACAGGGGGAGCGAGGAGTCGGGGCTTGTAAGGACGGCCAACTCCGACAGGTACTGTTTTAATGAGGCGAAGGCCGCTGCCTGCTCTGGTCCCCAAGCGAAGTCTTTTGCACCACGTAGAGTTTTGAGGAAGGGGAGACTTCGCTCAGCGGACCTGGAGATGAATCTGTTGAGAGCGGCCAATCTGCCTGTCAGGCGCTGGACGTCTCTGGCGGACTGCGGAGGCGTCATGTTTATGATGGCCTGAATCTTGGTTGGGTTGGCTTCGATGTCGCGGTGTGATACCAGGTAGCCCAATATTTTGCCTTGGCGAACGCCGAAGACGCACTTTTCCAGGTTTAGGCGGAGTTGTGCGTCTCGCATGTTCGCGAATGTCTCGGCGAGGTCGGCGAGATGGTCCTCCTTGCTCTTGCTGGCGACGACGATGTCGTCCACATATGTGAATATATTTCTGCCGACTTGCCCTTCGAGCACTGTTTTGGTGAGCCTGGAGAAGGTGGACCCGGCGTTCTTGAGTCCCTCCGGCATTCTGATGAAGCAATATGTGCCGAAGGGTGTTATAAAGCTGGTGCTAGCCTTGTCTTCCTCCTTCATGTATATCTGATGGTAACCGGAGAAGCAGTCGAGGAGTGACATGACCTCGCATCCGGCCGCGCTATCGACTATTTTGTCGATCCGCGACAACGGGAAATTGTCCTTTGGGCAGGCCTTGTTGAGACTGGTGAAGTCTATGCACATTCGCCACTTCCCGCTTTTTTTCTGTACCATTACAACATTGGAGAGCCACGTGGGGTAAGCCACTGGCTCGATGAATTTGGCCTCCAGGAGGCGGTGCACCTCCGCCTTGGCGGCCTCTGTCTTCTCGTCGGACATTTTGCGAAGCCTCTGCTTTTTTGGTCGCACCGAAGGGTCAATTCCCAAGCTGTGCTCAATTATGGATCGGCTGACTCCGACCAGGTCGAGGGCAGACCAGGCGAAGACATCTTTATTCTTGGACAGGCAGCAGAGGAGTTTTTCCTCTTCATGCGAGGTGAGGTCTTCGCTGATAGTGACTGTCTGCTTGGGCGTGGCCTGATCGAGGGGGACAGTCTTGGTCCCGTCGTTGCTCTGAAGCTGTGCCTTGTCGTGCTGTTTATCGGTTGGGCTGGCGGGTGCGGGGACCTCGCGCTGGGCCGTGAGGCAGTGCACGTTTCTCTGACCGGGCACGAAGTCCCGCTCTATGTTGCGCGCAGTCTATTGGTTGCCGTAGACCGTAATAACGCCCAACGGACCTGGTATCTTCATACATAGGTACAGTCCGTGAATGGCTGCTTCGAACTTATTGATGGAGCCCCGGCCCATGATGGCATTGTATGGATATACCATATCCACAATATCAAAGGTCACTTGCTCACTTCGGGCATTGGGTGCTACACTGAAGGAGAGAGGCAACTCTATTTTGCCGACAGGAAAGGTGCCCTTGCCGCCGAAGCCATACAACGGGTTGTCCGAAGGCTTGAGAAGGCTGTGGCTTATGCCCATGCGATCGAAGGCGTGGAGGAAGATGATGTCCGCCTGACTGCCATTGTCGACTAGGACTTTGTGTAGGTCCTAGCCTGCCACGCTGCAATTGATAACCATGGCGTCGATGTGGGGGGCGCTGCGCAGGTCGACGTCTCGTGCGTCGAAGGTTAGCGGAATGTGGGACCACTTTGTCTGCATGACTGGGCCAGTGACGGCGACGTGGTTGATGCTGCGGTAGTGGTCCCGCTTCTGCCGCTTGGTGTCGAAGTCAGAGCTGGACCCCCCAGTTATCATGTGAATGACTCCGCGATACGGCTGATCGGCGAAGTCTTCCTGCTTTGGGGCGTGGGGGATGTTTTGATGTTGCTGGTGTGGTGGTGGGGGTGGGGGAGGTACGATTTGTACTTCCTGATGGTGTTGGTATGCGTGGTGCGGTGGATGCGGGGCGGGGGCGTGGATATATGGTGGAGGGGGTTGCTGGTAAGTGTGTGCGACAACTCTGGGGTTGTCGGCTGGCTGCGCCCGTGCCATTCTGTCTCTGGTGGCCTTCGTTTCGGGGCAGTCTTTGGTTTGGTGGGCGCAGTCTTCGCCATGGAAGAGGCAGTAGAATCGGCGCGGCGGCTGCGCACGCCCCCGACCCCTACCGCGAGTTCCATTACCGCGGCCCTGGGGGGATATTCCTGGCGACGAGGGGCATCAGCAGCGGGGTGCTGGTTGGCGATGTTGTGCACTTGCTGTTGATTGCGGCCGTCTCGACCGGAGTCTGGCTGCGGAGTCCTCGTCCACGTGCGGCTGGACTGTGGAGCATCTTTGGGCTTCCTTTGGGACTCAACCTTGCGCTGGTGGAGCTCTTCGGATTTGGCGTATTTTTCAAACAGCTGATATAGTTCCTGGAGGTTCTTGGGCAGATCTCTGATACAGTGGCTGTAAAGGACGCCGGCGCGAAGGCCACTGATAGCGTAGTGGATAGCGATCTGATCATCGACTGAGGGCAGCTGTGACTTGAGTGTTAAAAATTTTCGGTAATATTCCCGCAGAGTCTCCTTTTCCAGCTGCTTGCAGAGCGAGAGTTCGGCCAATGCGTCGGTGTCTGGGCGGTACCCTTGGAAGTTGAGCAGGAACTTGTCCCGGAGGCTTCTCCAGGAATCAATGGACAGCGGAGGCAATCTGGTGAACCAGGTGAGAGCTGGGCCCTCTAGGGCGATGATGAAAGACTTCGCCATGGTGGCGTCGTCCCCTCCGGAAGATGCAACGGCGACCTGATAACTCATTATGTATTGTGCTGGGTCGGTACTGCCGTTGTATTTGGGATAGGTCCCTGCCCGGAAGTTAGCTGGCCAAGGTGTCACTTGCAGGTGTGGCGCCAGGGGACTTCGCTCGTCAAGGTAGTTGACCCCTTGAAATGGCGAGGCGTGCGGGAAGGTGTGGTCGTGCTGGGGGAAACGCGGGCCTTCCGGTTGTGCGCGCTGCTGGAGGGGTGGCCCGTGCTGCAGGCCGAGGTGGCCTTCGCGCGTGTCTTCCAGTTGTGCGCGCTGCTGGAGGGGTGGCTCATGCTGCAGGCCAAGGTGGCCTTCGCGCTGCATCAGCGCGATCTCCCGCTCGAGGTCCTGGGCCTTCTGCTCTTCATCGCGTATCATTTGCCGCACTTTGGCTAGTGCGGACACGCGTTGGCGCTTAGCCTCCAGTATCTCTTTCTGCCTCTGGAGATTGCGGTTCTTAAGGCGCAGGGCGCGCAGCTGTAGCTGTTCTTCCGCTGAGACGCCGAGGACTTCACCGTCCTCGGTGAGGTCCACGCCCTCCAGTGGGGCGAAGCCTGGGGGTGGCTGCGATTGTCCTTCAGGACCGCAGGTGCGGAGGGTGTCGTCTTCGCGGGTGCGGAGAACGTCGTCTTCAGTGGCCTCTTGGTGGGTGGATTGGGTGAGGGCGAGGGCCTTGCCCTTTCTTGCAGCAAGTAGTGCTGCCTTCGCAGCCTCGTCAGCCTTCGGGTTAGCTTTCTTGGGTGCCATCGCGGGTGGTTTTCTCGTAGCACGAACGGTGGGCGCCAAATGTTGGAACTTGCTCTCAGTTGCAAGGGGATCCAACAAGGGTGAACAAAGACGTTAACAGGGTTCTGACGCAAGATGGTAATAGCTCTGTTAATCTGGCCTCTCACGGGCACTGTGCGGGGGTATTTATAGGTATCTGAGCGCCCAGCGTCCCGTGTTAAGGACGCATGTGCCCTCAGACACCTAAGTTATCCCCAGAATATTCCCATAAAGCAGGATTACAGACTGTAATTACAGGGATGCCTTTACAAAGTAGGCCCGTAACGCGCAGCGGCCACGCAGGGCCCGTTACAATGGGCCGGATCATACGTGGGCCTCTGAGCAGGACGAGGCCGCACGGTGGGGTGACCTCGTCGCAGGCCTTCGTCTGACGTCATATGAGGCGAAGGGTGTCCCGGCCCGTTTTATCTCCGTTGGACCAACGACTGCAGCGAAGGCCTTGAGCGAAGGGTGGCGTCTTTGCCTTCGCCCCAACACCATCTTTCTTAGGAACCAAAAGAACAGGAACAGAACAAGGACTAAGGCTCTCGCGAATGTACCCGCGGTCCAGAAGGTCTTGGACCTGGCGCTGAATCTCCTTAGTCTCCTCGGGGTTGGTCCTGTAGGCAGCACGGTTGGGCAAGCTCGCCCCTGGAATTAAATCAATCTTGTGCTCAATGCCTCGCACTGGTGGCAATCCAGGGGGTATCTCGGAGGGAAACACATCCATATACTCTTGCAAAAGGTTAGCAATAGCAGGTGGCAAGACAATAGATGTATCATCAATGGAATAGAAAGCATTTTTGCACACTAAGGCATAGCAAAGTCCAAGAGAGGCATGCAACTCATCAAGATCAAATTTAGTGGCTAGCAAAGTAGGAGTTTTTAACTTAATAGGTTGCTCATTTTCAGAGTTCAAAACACCTTTTTGCTTAGCATTAGTCTTTTTCTCATGTTCAAAGTGGACAATCTCAGTGGGAGTCATAGGAAGCAACACAATTTTCTTTCCCTTGTGCATAAAAGTATATTTATTAGATCTACCATGGTGAATAGCATCAATATCAAACTCCCAAGGACGTCCCAGTAAAAGAGAGCAAGCATCCATAGTCACCACATTGAAATCAGCAAAGTCATGGTAAGAGCCAATAGAAAAATGCACCCTTGTTGTTTTTGTTACCTTGAACTTACCGCTGTTGTTAAACCATTGAATGTGATAAGGGTGGGGATGCTCTCGTGTGGTCAAGCCAAGCTTCTTGACCACCTCAACGTTCACCAAGTTGTTGCAGCTACCACCGTCAATGATGGTATGTACACGGCAGTCCTTGACGATGAGGAACATGTTGAAAAGGTTGTGGCGCTGTCTGTTGTCGTCGTCACTAGCCGTGGTACTCAAAGCTCGTTGCACAATCAAGGCCTTATAGGTCTCGGTCGCTGTTGTACCAAGAACCTCTTCATCACCATCATAAGTCTCTGCAATGTTAGCTCCAACAGTATCTTCATCTTCAACATCACAAGCACTAACATACCCACCATCACTAGTAGCAATGTATGCCCGTTTGCTGGGGCAATCTCGCTGAATATGACCAAGTCCCTGGCAGCGGTGGCACTTGATGTCGGAGGAGCGGCCTGTGGAAGAGGTGGTTGTAGCAGGTTTTGCTGCAACACCCGAAGGTATAGTGGAAGATGTGGACATCCGTACGCCCGAAGATGATGACGCCTTGGCTGGCACCGGTGGCTGGCATGGAGCGAAAGTGCTGCTCCTCCGTTGTTGACGACCCTGCAATTCTTTTTCTGCCAACATAGAAAGATGGAACAAGCGTTGTATAGAATGATATTCTTTATAATCAACAATATCCTGAATCTCCCGCCTCAATCCCCCATAAAACCTAACCATTTGATCCTCCGGATCCTCAACTACCCCACATCGTAGCATACCTTTGTGAAGTTCTTGGTAGTATTCCTGTACCGACATGTCTCCCTGATCTAAGCGTTGCAATTTTTTTCGAAGATCACGTCTATAAGAAGGGGGAACAAAGCGAGCTCGCATCTCCTCTTTTAACGCATTCCATGTTTGTGGTGCAGCACGTGTGTTAACAAGTTCATTCCACCAAATGATAGCAAAATCTCTAAATTCACTAGTGGCTTGTCTAACCCTATGCTGCTCAGGAACAAGATGGGAATTAAAATTTTGTTCTACCGTCATCTCCCAGTCTAAGTAAGCTTCAGCATCATAAGAACCCATGAACGGTGGAATAGAAAACTTAATCTTAGCAAATGGATCATGGTCTGGTTCAGGATTATGATGACGACGTCTACCATTACCTCCCATACCTTGTCGATTACGTGCGAGGCGTTGTCGCAGCGGTGCATAAACATCGTCGTCATCGTCGTCGTCGTCCACAGGAGAGTGAGCTGGGGCTGGAGTTGGTGGTGGGGGACGAGCCTCCAGTACGTCCATGCGTGTAACAAGTTCAGCAACTCGTCGATCAAGCTGCTCATAGGATGTCGAGGCAGAGTCCTGGTATTTTTTAAAAGCTTCAGTCATCGCACGCATCATCTCCTTCAATTCCATTTGAGAGACACACTCATCGTCGTTAAGTTTAGGCCCCTTGTCCTTGTCCATTTGATTCTTTGGTCCTGTCATTGTTAGCACAAAACAGAGACAAAAAGGCAACAAATAATGTGAACCCTACAACTATCTCTCAGGGTGGTGGTGGAGGTGGTGGAATACAAATTATGAAGCATCTTACCCCGCTCTTACAACGTTCTTACCAGCACTGCAGGTGGCAAACGGTGACCGGTGTGACTGTCCAACGAGCGTGGGTGTGATTGCAAAAGAGTACCTGTTCTGCTCGAGAGAAAATTGGAGCTATGGGAAGGCTAACTAAATATATATATGTGGCACACAAGTCAGTAACAGATAGCAATGCTGAATAAGTGTTCCAAGTACTCGTCCTAGTTGCTGGCCTAGAAATTGTAATAGAATAGTTGGACCAAAGCACAAGAAAGGAGGTACAAGTATCTAGTGGGAATGTCAGATCTGTAAATATGGCAGATTTTTCAGCACTAGTAGAAATCAAAGGCGCGTTTCAAAAGGAGTACCATCAAAAGAGCTCGAAATATTCTGAATTTTTTACCACTGATCCAAAAACACAAAAGATGGAAGCACACAAAATTTCACTTGAAATAGAGTTGTATTGTGGCCTAGAGAAATTCACAAAGGATCTCTGAAATTCGTGAAAACACTTAAACAATTTTTTTAATTATCTTCCCGATTTTTTTTGAATTTTTTGACCGAACCAACCCCCAGAATGGAGTCAAGAATCTGTTGTAAAAATTTGAGCTCAAACGGAGCACCGAGCGAAAAGTTATGCCCGTTTTATGGAAGGTACCTCAAGTTATGGTTTTCAAAGGCACAACTCGGCAGGAACCGAAGCGACGGCTATGGAGCACAGGTTCAGTTTTAGAGATAGGATTTGTTTTCTAGATATGGTTGGTTTAGATATAGGATCTGTTTTGTGGATATGGTCGGTTTTAGAGATAGGATATGTTTTGTGGATATTGTCGGTTGTAGAGATAGGATCTATTTTGTGAATACGATCGATTGTAGAGATATGATCTATTTTGTGAATAGGATCGGTTGTAGAGATAGAATCTGTTTTGTGGATAGGGTCGGTTTTATAGGATGGAAGCGGATGGATACAATCAAACTGAACCAAAACAAATCTAATCCAGCAACCAAACTCAACTAGAACACGAACTCAGAACTGCGGACTCTAAAACTGAATTGTGCAAAGGCTAAGGCGATGGTTTTAGGTCGAAATAAACCGATCGTAATTTTTTTTGGCTTTTTGTGGACTATGGGACGAAACAAAACTAATCTAAAGGTAGAATTATACCTCACGGGCAACCTGGAAATCTGATACCAATTGATAGTAGACGCGGCCCGATCTTCCGTGAGATACGATAATTTGATAGAGTGGAGATCTCGACGTTGATGATCCAAGGCTCCGAGCGAACGGTTCCTCGCAATCACTACACCACGGCTCCGTTGGTTATCACCCGTGACACACGAATGACCTCGCCACGAAGGCTTATCCCTGCAAGCGCAATCAAGAACACAAGCAAGAACAGGAAAGAAACGCAACCAAACTTGTATTGATTACGGGAGGGGGGTCTCACAAGCCGATGACGGCGACACTGTTCGATGACAGAATTGATCTAAGCAAAACCCAAACCTAAATGTGGCGGCGGCTGCTGAATAAATAGAGTATTAGGGCGTGCGTAGCCTTGGATTCGCCCCTAATGGGCTCCGACGCGATACACGGCCCAACGGCCCAACAAACGGTGTCGCAGCACCAAAACAGAATCTGAACGCTGATTTGTTTCGACGATTCCCGTTGACTCCAGATGAATTTTAGGGTGGAACCAGTTGGGTTGGTTAGATAATCTCGTTATCTTTCCAACCATATCCAGTCCGTCGCAATCGGAGTTTGGATGCATCTTGGGCGTCCATTTTAGTGCAGACTGGTCCTGGAACCCGAGATAGAGTCGCAACCGACTAGGACTTGATCTCCTTCCTGTTGTGGACGCCCTTGCTGCTCCTCCTCAACACCTTGGCCTTTCCCAAGTCCTTGCTGGTCCTCTCCAAGGTACCTAATCATCAAAACATCCATGGCCCCAAGCGTAAGCTCTGAAACACAATTGACTAGGGTAGAACGTACCTAGAGATTTAGCTGTCGTGCACGAGATCGTGTTATCGGTCCATTCATTGTATATATAGAAGTGATGTCCTCATCACATTTGGATACTTCATTTGTTTGAGTTTGAACATCAAATTGCTACTTTTGACTCATATTGCTTTAAGTTAGTCATATTTGAGTTGCTTTAGGTGTGTTGGTATGTGTCGGAGGGAAAATCCTCCGGTCGGGTGGCAGAATGCACCCGCCCTAATCCTAAGATGAGGAGGGAGCCTAAGCGGTTGCCTGTTTGGTGAATTTCGGATGAACACAAGAGGACTCGAGGGATTATAGTGGTTCAGGCCGCCGGAGCGTAATACCCTACCTCCACTGTGCGTAAACTGTATTGAGTGTAATTGAGCATGTCCCTTGTAACGCTGTGTGCCTTGCCTTTTATAGTTCAAAGGAGGCACTTACAAGGATGCTGAGCCCGACATGCGGGCCTAGGAGCATAATGGAAGAAATACATTATGTGAATAATTAATGCTGACAGCACACCAAGATCTTTACTGGACGCTGCGTTGCTCCCTCTGTCTTAGTAACGCATGAGTAATCAGCGGGAGTCATGATGGTTGCAGTCCATGCAACATTGATAGGTAGTAACCCTTTCCCTGGTAACGCGGGAGTAATGGCACGGCCCACGCAACGTGGACTGGGCGCGCCGCCTGTCACTGGAATGGACAGACACACGTCTTATCCGTAATAAATGCCAAGACGCGCGAAGCCCAGAGGCTTTATGTCAGGCTCCGCCCGTTGGCTTACGCTGTGCGCAGTAGGCCACGTGGCAGCATCGAGTCTCCGCCTGGGCGGGGAGCATGAGTGTATGTGATAAGGTCCGGATCCTACCAGATCAGGTCTAGACACGTGTCGGCTCCGGACCCCCGCCTGGGTCCTGATTAAGGCCCGGCTATGTTCTGTCCTGGAACCGTGGGACCCCACTGTGGGCGGCCTGGACCCCATACGGGGGGTCCGGATCCCATTCTAGGGGTCCGGTTCACAAACGTGGAGGTCCTGGGGCAAACTTGGAGGCCTGGACCATATATACAGGGGTCCGACACTCTCCCATGGGATTTTGGACTCACTGTTGATGCCTTGGAGTATATCACTTTCTCTTGACATGTGGCGGCCCCGGACCCGCCCATGTGGTGGGGTCAGGCGCTATTGCTGGCCTAGAGTAGTCGCCCGAGGCTGGGGCGAGTCATGGCCTGGTCCCACATACAGCTCCTTTACCACGCGACTAAAGATAGCCGCGTGGGTACCGTGTCTTTATATAGTAGTAAGGGGTACCCTAGTTTCAGGGTACCGATAGTGGCCCCCGAGCCCACCTCAGGGGAGGATGCGAGCCTGCAGGTGGGGCCAAAGCTTGTACTTTGTCTCAACATGACCTGATCGGTGATTGGCGCACCGTTTTAGCACGTCTACTTATGCGCCCGCTGTCAATCCACCTTCACTCACGTCAACTGCCATATCTGTCCCCGCGGTTGACTGACCCACGGCCCCCACGCCTGGAGGTTTCGTCGGGCCACGCACGGGGCACCTTGTTGTCGTTGCCTTGGTTTAAAAGATAACCTTTTGTCTTCTGCAGCAGCCCCAAGGCGACGCGCTATCGCGTGCGGCGGTTCGCTCTTTCCACACCCAAAATCCGGCACACAAACCATATGACTTGTGGACCCGGGCCCCCGTGTCACAGACTGGGTTGCCTTGGTCCTTGGTGCCCGTCGAACAGGATTTCCTGCGCCAATTTAGGGGCGCGCGGAAGGGTTTCCCTGAATAAGGATTCAGGTTTCCTTGAAAAAGGATTCACCCCGCATGCAGCAGTTACCTTTTCGCATTCTCTCCCAATCGGCTGCGCCCCTTTGCCTTCGTGCTTCTCTGCTCCACGCCCGCACCGCCGCACTCGCCATGGCTTCGCTTGGTCATCCTGACCGCATTCAGTCTGAGGAAGCGCTTAACCTGGTGCGTGGCCTGCTTGGGTGGAGCGCGCAAGGGCTCGCCGGAAGAATCCATGCCGGCGCTGCCCCCCTTGGCGATCTCGCCGCCGGGGAGTTCGTGCTGTTCACCTCCTACATCTCTTACGGGTTGGCGCTGCCGATTTCGCCCTTCTTTCTGCTGCTGCTGGAGGAGTTCGGGCTTCAGCTTCAACACCTCACGCCCCACTTCGTCCTCCAGGTAGCCATCTTCGTCCACCTCTGCGAGATGTTCGTAGGTGTGCCCCCCTGCACTTCCCTCTTCCGCTACTTCTTCATGCTGGTCAAGTCCGGGAAGACTAGGGACCACATCGGTGCCTACTCCTTCCAGACGAGGCCAGATCCGGCCGTCGTCTACATCCCCACCTTTGGCAGTGCGAGGTGGGAAAACTGGCGCAGCGACTGGGTGATTGCCAGCACCGAGGCCAACAACCGCCTCATCCTGCCGAGCGATGGGCCAACGCTCGACCGCAAGCAATGGAGGATCAAGCCATCCCTCTCGCCAGAGTTCCTGCCCGTATTGGACAGGATCAAGGTCTTGGCTTCGAGCGGTCTGACATCAATGCACGGGGTCGGCGATCTCCTGAAGCGCTGGATCGCGCCGCTGCAGAGGAGGCCGCGCCTGTCCTGTTGGTTCACCGGCCCGAACAACATCGGTAGGATCCAGCACGGGCCGGGTACCGATCTATCCTGGGACGAGCTGGAACTCCTAGTGGGAGGGATTACTAGGGAGACTTTTGTCCCTGAATCCCTGATACTCCCCCAGGATATCCCGGCGCTCTGCGATGACCCAGGCATGAGGACGGCGATCTTGGCCACATTGCCGACCCTCGACGACAACGGCGTGGCGGTTCGCCAGACCGGCGGCCGAGACCCCCACCGCGGGATTTGGATCTCCGATGCACCGACTGGAGGTCCCAGCCCGCCGGTGTGGCTCACAGCGCCAATCCCGCCGTGGCCCCCAGCCCCTTGGACAAGGGCAAAGGGGTTGCAAGCGGTGCCTCTGCCCCAGGTAGCTCCGGGGGGTCGGAGGAGGAGAGGCGACGCAGGCGGCGTCGTGCTGACGGGTCGCTCGTTTTGGAGCCCCCCCCAGAAGCGCCAGAGGACTGCAGGTGGGGCCGAGGAGGCCAGCTCCTAGGCCCATGGCGCGCAGAGGCGCGTCAGTCCTCCGGTCCCGCCGCCACCACCACCATCTGGGGGTGATCACCCCTAGGGACACCAGTAGCAGCAACAACAACAACAACAACAGCAGCAGCCGCAACAACAGCAGGAGCGGCGGCCGCCTCGCTTCCAGGGTCACTGGAAAGTCCAGGGCCCCAAGTAAGTGTAGTCCCTTTTTCCACAAGTCTAATCATCGTGCCAATGAGTCTTAACCCATCATATGTTTGCCAAGGCTTCTTCCCCCGCTGCTCCCAAGGTCACGCCTCCTCCGCCAGATACCAGTCCCACCGGCGGGTCTGGCTCTCAGCAGCAGGAATCTGCTAAGGGTGGTGCCGGCGGTCCGCCCCCAGCTGCTGCCAAGACAGCGCCAGCGGCTTCCCATCCCCCAGCCGGGGATCCTGCAGCAGCAGCGCCAGCATCGGGCGGTGTCGCAGTGGCGGAGGAGGTCCCAGCTGGGAGATCCGCGCCCACTCCCGACACTGGGGGTCACACCGGAGGCACGTCCAGCTCCAACCCCCCGCCTGCGCCGGAGGAGATGGAGGTGGTGTTTGGGCGGCGGCTCCGGTCGGGCGCCGAGCAAGAAGCGACGCCAGTCCCACTCCCCCGCATGCTGTCCCGTGCCCACCAGGTCCTCAGTGACACTGAGGCAGCAATCTTGCGGGAGTGGGAGGCGCTTGAGGTTGAGCACCAATGCCTCAGTGACTGGCGCACCCAACTGGAGGAACGGACCAAGACGGCGTCCTGACAGTTCACCTCCGAGCGGTCCCAACTTGAGCGGGACCACAAGGAGTACAAGAGAGACTGTAACACCCCGGGATCCAAAAACACCCCAGAATGCTACTAACTACACATCTAACATTCATATATAAAATTTCGACAGCATCTCCTTTGAAAATTGCATAAACGGGGAAGCAACAAAGTATAAATAGATATGATGATAAAAAACATAATAGACTTTAATAATCTGCTAGCAATGGGAATACAACCATAACGACATGAACTGAATTAACCAGTGCGCACAACTAGTTAAAAACAAACATCCTTTGACAAAAAGTTTCTAATTAAATCATGACTGTGCCTAAGCAGCGTTATTATGAGAGTGAAGGTGGATGTGCCGCTACTTCCCACTCCCCTTGATGAGCAACAAACACCTGTATTGAGTAATGCAAGAGTGAGATGAAACATCTCAGCAAGCGAATTGTTTTGACGAGATATTTAAACCACAAATTGAATTAATCAACATTTTAAAAAAGATTACAATTAAGATCAGAAATACTTGTAGATATCGAACTCAGTAGTCCCAATATAACCAATACCATCTCATTTTTTCGAACAACCACAATAGGTTGCATAACACTTCCCTGCGTTAACAATACCTGCAAATATCACTTCAATATATGCATAGGAATGCAATGTGTGGGTTCTCTATCTTCATACCTCTGAGGGTATAAAAACACATCATCTGCAAATATCACTTCAATGAATGCATATGAATGCAATGCATATGTCCTCTGCCTTCATACCTCTAAGGGTATGAAGCCGCATCGTACCCCTCCTCGGGCAACGTACGATGCTAAGTTGTACCGGTACGGTCGGACCATAGGTCACGACCCAACTTCAGATGCAAGTGAATCATGCAATGTATATGGCATGCTGCGTTTATCAATATACTTCTCTTCCTTCACATACAATACAACCTCAAATAATACTTCATTTACCTTTTGATACAATACCAACCTCAAATAATACTTTATTTACCTTCAGGTAATCTCATGAGTCATTCCCGAACCATAATCATCATCAATATATGATTTAGCATCAGTATAGTACAAGCAAGTAAAGCATCACCATAGAGTACAATTAGGAAATAATCCAATACTTCTGAATATTCGAATGTAGGCAATAGAAATAACAGGTCAGAATGGAAGCAACCACCGCTACATTCATTTGCCTTCATCGAAGAAGAAAAATATACTAGGCATGGTCTGGAGTGTAGCCACCTGCTAGCGGGCATAAAACTTAGTACAAATATTTCCCAAACATTTGCCATCAATCAACAAAACACTCCTACACTTGAAACCAAGACCAAGTGGAAAGACTCGCACCCTGGACCACATGCCATACAGCAGCAGCGCTGTTTGTTAATTTCGTATCTTTAAAATTAAAACAGTGGTGATATCAAACAAATAATCTAGGAGTATCTACACAAAATACTCTACAACTTCAGTATTCAATGGATAATTAAATTCTGCCATCTACAAGTTCTAAAACATCTGACAAGATAACTGACTGAATCTGTTTTAGACAGCAGCATGGTTAACTTCAAAATTCGATATCTCCCAAACTACTGAACCAAAAATTATGAAATTCTGCTGGAATTAAGAACTTTTATCCCTCTACAAAAGTCTCCATAGTTGGAAGAGACAATTCGGCTATTTACTAGATGAAACCCACCAGTGAACAGACCCACTCATTTTTGTCAGGTAAACAGGAACAACCACAGTAAAACAAATATAACTGGAGTATCACAAATCATATGAATGCAATCTTTAACAATCTGGAAAGCTTATGAAATTATCTACAACTTTTTTTACCAGCCCAAAGTTTAATTCTGTTGATAAAATTGTCTAATTCTTAAGAGAACAGATTCTGCACAGAATTATGAGACTGAAAAACTGCTATAATAAAACTGCCATAACTTTCTGTTCTGATGTCCGATTGAGGTGTTCTTCGCGGTTACGGAAAGATCTACAAATTATCTACGACTCATATGTAGATTTTTTATTTTTTTGAGGAGACTAAGACCACAGAAAACTGGTATGAACAGAAACTGTCGAATCTGCCATTCTGCAGAAATTAAATTCGAGATCAAAACCTAACCCCACACCTAATCCAACCTCTAATCCTTCAATCCACATGATCCACAACCTCCAAGAGCACATAATTATAGGGAGCAACAAGGATCCCATCCTTACCTAGGGTTTTCCCTAAGAAAAATCTGCAAGAGATGGGGGTAGAACATCTCCTTGATCCTCTCTTCCTCTTCAATCCATCTTGCTCCTCCTCTTCTCGATCCTTGCTGCGTGGGGGGAGATCTAGGGAGGAAGAAGTATAGGAGGGCTGCTGCAATGGGGGGAGAGGGGGTGGCCAGCCAAGGGGGAAAAGTGAGGCGGCCAAGAAAGGGGAGGGGGTGGCGGCCCAGGGTTTATTTTGTGGGAGAAATAAAATGACGCCTCAGATGACTTCTGATGCAGCATCCAACGGCCCACAACCCTTTTCCCACATCCACTCAACGAAGATCAACTTTTGGGTCAACATTTTTTTGGGATATTATAGAGACCTCCAGAAGGTGTGTGCTAGGGAGCTGGAGGCGGCCCGGAGGGAAAAGAAGGTGACCAGGACAGTGGGAGGCCCTCACGACAGAGTACCAGGCCAAGTTGAGCGCCCTGGACCAGACTCTGGAAGCCCAACGGGCCCAGCAAGTCAAGGATGTGGAGAGGCTGCAAAAGTGGCAGCAAGAGCTCGAGGGAAAGGCTAGCGATGCCACCCTCGCTGAGGAGAACCTTAAGGCGAAGGAGCAGTCCTTGGACAGGCGGGAGACGGACCTCGCCAGGCGAGAGATGCATCTCGTCTTCAGGGAAGAAATGCTCACTCGGCGAGGCGAGTTGCTGGCTGAGCACGAGCTCAAAGCCGAGGAGAAGGAGAGGAGGCTGGAGGACCAGATCCGCCAATTCAATGCTGCGCAGGCGGCGCCGGGTCCCCAGGCGGTGGAGGCTACCAAAAAAGCTCTTGAAGATCTCCAAGCGGAGCACCACGCTAGGGTCCATCACATTTCCGCGTGGGCCGGCGAGGCAAGCACAACACTGGTGCCGCTAGGGATGAGCCCCATCCCAGTGTCGGAGCTGCCTGCGTCTATCTCCGATGCGCTCCCTGTGCTGGACTCTGCCGCTGATCGCCTCCGACGCCTGGATCAGATCCTTGGTGCCTGCCTGGAGGTAGAGGGTAGCAAGCTCTGCCGGGCTGTGGTGGACTACGTCCTGACGTGCTTCCGGGGTCACGACCCCGCCATATCCTTGGCACCGGTGATCGATGGTCCGGTAGCCACCAAAGAAGACGCCGCCCGGGAGAGCGTACAAGATACAGTGGAGATGGTGGGCACCCGCTTCCAGCGGATCCTGCCGATGCCGAATAGCTGAATCTGCAGAGACAAGGCGAGGGTTCCGCTGGGAGGCGGCTTGTAATAACTTTTGGTCTTGTAACATATTTTAAGAACCGTTAATCAAGTAAAACTTGAACTTATATGTATGTTATTTGCCCTAGTTATCTTCTCTCTAGTACTTGGCCCCCCTGGGATGTAGGCTCGATGTGTCGAGGCTAGATACCAATATACCAAAGAAAAAATTTGCAGTCTGGCCCCTAGGAGGTAGTCTCTACAGTTCGAGACTACCTATCTCTGGACTAGGACCTGGTCCTGCACACAGCTTCGGCTTTGAAGTTTTAGGAGCACACCCATAGGACCCACCATCTGGTATCTTTCATCCTTTGATTCATGCGACATGACCTGCAGGATCTAGCCTGTGAAGCCAAGCCGTATGCCTGGACCTAAAGGATCACAGTTCCAAATACTAGGGTACCCGTCACAAAGTGATGGAGCATGCAGGCTTAGGGTACGGAACCATGCTAAGCAGCTACACAGCTCCGGACCACTCCAAGAGACGAGCGCCCATTCTCTAGAACTGGCCCCCAGGTTGCCGGACCCCCTGCAGCAGTAGAGGGGTCCTGAACTGCAAGCCTGGCTACTCAAATCGGATGTCATCATACTAGCGAGGGTGGGAAACTGTATGAGTGCGTTAGATAAAAAATAATGCTTGTAAACTGAAGCAGGATATAACCATCACAAAAGCACATCTAGGGGGTGAATCTTTTCCTTATAACTTGATATACATGGGTGTAGACCAACAAACTATGATTACGAGGGCGGGCCTCACCGGATTGACGTACACATATGCGCAACCTAGTTACAAAGGAAGAAAACTCAACCCCCAGTTTTGCTTCTATGGGCAGAACTTACGGAGATGCTCTATATTCTAGGGATTAGGAAGAGGTACTCCTTCTGTTGTGGCAAGGCGGACACACCCGGGTTGGCATATTTCCGTCACCTTGAAGGGTCCTTCCCAACTGGAGGAGAGTTTGTGGAGCCCTTCTCGGTTCAGTACTCGCCTTAGGACTAGGTCCCCGACCTTGAGCTCCCTACTATGCACAAACCGCTGGTGGTAGCGCCTGAGCGCTTGGTTGTACCGTGCATTTTGGATCGCCGCTCGCCATCTATGTTCGTTGATGAAGTCCACATCCTCATGTCGTAGTTGTTCCTGCATAGATTCATCAAAAGACTGGACCCGTGGTGAGCCCATAATGATTTCTGGGGGAAGACAGGCTTCAGCCTCGTAGACCAGGAAGAACGGGGTCTCCCCGGTAGCTCGGCTGGGTGTGGTCCGGTTCCCTCATAGTACTCACGGAAGCTCGTTGACCCAATTTGCACCATGCTTTTTTAAGCAGTCATAGGTGCGTGTCTTGAGTCCCCTGAGGATTTCTGTGTTTACCGTCTCAGCCTGGCCGTTGCTCTTGGGATGAGCTACAGACGCAAAGCAGAGCTGGGTGCCAATGTCCTCGCAATACTCCTGGAAGAGCCAACTTTTGAACTGGGTCCCGTTGTCCGTAATGATACGGATTGGGACCCCAAATCTATAGACAATCGACTTGAGGAAGGCAACAACAGCACCTTGGGTGATACTGACCACAGGGGTAGCCTCTGGCCACTTTGTGAATTTGTCGATAGCGACGAAGAGGAATCGGTACCCGCCGACAGCCCTGGGGAATGGCCCCAGGATATCCACTCCCCATACGACGAATGGCCAGGAGGGTGGAATCATTTGCAGAGCCTGAGCCGGTGTGTGTATCTGCTTTTCATGGAACTAACATGCTTCACAGGGCTTTACCAACTCAGCTGCATCCTGAAGAGCAGTTGGCCAGTAGAAGCCATGCCGGAAGGCCTTACCAACCAGTGTACGGGATGATGAATGACTTCCGCACTCTCCTCCATGGATCTCCGCGAGTAGCTCACGACCCTCCTCCAGGGTGATGCACCGCATGAGAATGTCGTTGGCGCCACGACGGTATAGATCCCCTTCTACCACCATGTATCGTTTAGCCAACTGCACTATGCGCTCTGCGGACACATGATCTTCAGGAAGGATATTTTCTTTCAGGTAGTCCCTGATCTCAGAGATCCATGCATCGGGACCACTCTGAGCTACTGGTTGTGGCGCTAAGAGGTTGGAAGGGCCCTCTGTAGCACACACAATCTTTGGTGGGTTCTGTAGGTGGAACGCCACCGAGACCGCTATCTTCGAGGTGCTAGTCTCACCCCCTTCGCCCGGTTTGGCAGGCTGGGCGGTAGGTCTCAGCAGCCATCTTTCAAAGACGCCCTCGGGCACGAGTGCCCAAGTTGATGCCCTCGTGGAGAGTTCATCTGCTGCTGAGTTGTTAGCCCGAGGAACATGTTGCAGTTCCAGGGCAATGAAATCCTTTTCCAGCTTCCGTACGTGGAGGAGGTAAGCTGCGAGCCTGGGCTCATTGCAGCTACATTCTCCACGGACCTGCTTGATAATCAGCTGGGAGTCCCCCTTCACAAGGAGCTGGCGGATCCCTACGGATAGGGCCATAGTCAAGCCAAAAATGAGTGCTTCATACTCTGCCATGTTGTTTGTGGCCTTGAACTCAAGGTGCACCATGTACTTCACTTGATCTCCGCTTGGGTCGATGAGGACCACTCCAGCACCGCCACCCTCTTGGCGAGCGGACCCGTCAAAGAAGAGCGTCTAGTGGGGCTCGGTGAAGACCGAAGCCCTAGGCTCCGTAGGTGTGGGGTTCGAATCGGGATCCGGAGTCCCAGGAACGCTTGGGGAAGGGGTCCATTCCACGATGAAGTCAGCGAGGACCTGGCTCTTGACAGCGTGGCGAGGCTGGAAGTCTAGTTGGAACTCGGCAAGCTTCGCTGCCCACATGGCGATGTTGCCCGTGGCGTTATAGTTGTGGAGAATGGCCTTTAATGGGAAGGAGGTCACCACCACAACTCTGTGTGCCTGAAAATAGTGGCGCAACTTTCTGGACGCAACAAGTATAGCATAGATAAGCTTGTGTGTCTCAAGGTACCTGGCCTTTGCCTCATGGAGGACTTCGCTGACGTAGTAGACTGGCTTCTGGATGGTTCAGACCTCTGCGGTTGGTCCCGAGTCCTCAAGCTCCTGGCCCTCCATCAACATTGTGGTGGTCGGACCACCACCTTCTCCTAAGAGAACTTATTTACCCCCCTGAGGATGTTGTGCCGTTCTTTCGGTGACCAGCACCATGCTCACCACCTCTATAGCCACTACAATGTATAAGTACAACGGCTCCCCTGGTTCTGGAGCCACCAGTATTGGTAGGGACACAAGGTACTGCTTCAACTCTTAGAAGGCTCGTTCTGCCTCTTCGGTCCAAGAGAATGGGCCGAACTTCCGCAATAGCTTGAAGAAGGGCAGTGCCCTCTCAACTAGTCTTGAGATGAAGCGGCTAAGGGCGGCCAGTGACCCTGTAAGCTTCTGGACATCCTTGATGCGGGCCGGAGGCCTCATTGTCTCAATTGCTTTGATCTTCTCTGGATTTGCTTCAATGCCCCGGTGCAAAACCAGGAATCCTAGCAACTTCCCTGCGGAGACACCAAAGACACACTTTTCTGGGTTCAGCTTCGTGTGTGTTGCTCGTAGCTTGTCAAAGACCAGGGTTAAGTCTTCCATTAGGGTCGACCCTCTCTTAGTCTTGACCACGATGTCATCAACGTATACCTCTACCCTGTCCCTAAATAGGTCACCAAAAGTCTTACTCATCGCCCGTACAAATGTTGGCAAGGCGTTTTCAGACCGTAAGGCATTACAACATAACAATAAAGCTCATCCATAGTTACAAAAGCGGCATGCTTCCTATCTTGCCTAGACATCTGGATCTGATGGAAACCAGAATAAGCATCTAGGAAGGACAGGAGGTCGCACCCGGAGGTAGAATCCACGATTTGATCTATTCGTGGGAGTGGATATGGGTCCTTGGGACATGCCTTATTGAGGTTGGTGTAGTCGATGCACATCCGAAGCTTCCTATTAGCCTTGGTAACGATGACTGGATTGGCCAGCCATACTGGGTGATGGACCTCTTCGATGAAGCCAGCACGTAGTAGCTTCCGGACCTCCTCACGGATGAAATCCTGCCGCTCAATGGACTGTCTCCGAGGCTTCTAACTCACCGGTTTGGCATCAGGGTGGATCTTCAGATGGTGCTTGATCACCTCCCTGGGGATCCTAGGCATCTGCGACGGTTCCCATGTGAATACGTCGACATTTGCCTGGAGGAAGGCGACGAGCGCGATTTCCTATTTCTCCTCTAGATTGCCCGTGATACGAGTGGTCTGGGAGGAATCCCGCTGAGCCAGATGGTCTTGATGGGGACGCACTCTGCTCCAGATGGTTGCACCTTAGGCACCTTAGCAGGCGTCTTGGTACAGGAAGTCGAGGGGTCCCTCCCCCCGTCATCCGAGCGAGCGGCTTCTGCCACCAGGGCATGCAACTTCTCGACAGCTGCAAGCGCAGCGGGGCGGTCGCCCCGCACGGTGAGGACCCCAGCAGGGGATGGCATCTTGAGGACCAAGTACCTGTAATGGGCAATGGCCATGAACCGGTACAGGGTCGGCCTGCCAATGATGGCATTGAAAGGGAGGTTAACCTCCGCAACGTCGAACTGGACGTTCTTAGTGCGGAAGTTTTCCTCAGTCCCGAATGTAACTGGGAGTGCGATGCTCCCAAGGGGATACACCGGTTCAGGGCCCACTCTGGAGAATGGGCGAGAGGGTCCCAGTCAGGATCCTGGGATCTGCAGCTGCTTGAACGCAGCATGGCTGATGATGTTGAGCCCAGCCCCACCATCAATCAGGACATGATGCAGCTTCATGTTGGCGATGACAGGGGCGGTGATGAGAGGTAGTATGCCGGCCCTTGCCATGTTTTTGGGGCAGTCGGATGCCCCGAAGGAGATAGTGGTGCTCCGCCACCGCTGATGTGGGGCTGCCTTTGGGACCCCTGGAGTCGCCGAAAGGACCTCGCGGCGCAAGGACTTTACATTTCTGCGGGAGGTGAGCTCCCAGCTTCCGCCATACATAACGTACAACTTCTTGCGGCGGTCGCTGTCGTCACTGGAGTCGGAGTCTCTAGTGAGGATGTCCTTGAGGACTTGCTCGGGGGCCTGATACCCAAGGTCCCATTCTCTCATGGCTACGTCACCTTCGTCGACCTTCTCCTTGCCAGGCCGGTGTCGAGGCGGCGAGCCATCCTTGGAGGCCTACTCGCGCCGCTCGCTGATGCGCTTCACGAGCTTCAGGATCTCTCGGCATTCCGAGGCGCTATGGCGACTGTTGGGGTGGACAGGGCATGACGCACTGTCACTTCCCTGTTGCCGTGGGCGCTTGCCGCGTTCGTCCCGGTCGCCAGCCGCAGCTACAGTGATTAGAGCACCAGACTGTGGCCTATCATGACCGCGGTTCTTGTTCTTCTTCTTGCCATCGCCCTGGGTGGTGGCACCTGAGCCGTCCGTCTGGGTAACTCCGGTTTGCAGCACCGAGTGCCATGCACAGCCCTCAGCAGCTCTGGCACATTTGTCGGCCAGAGTGAAGAGCGTAGTGACGGTTTCCACGTCATGCGTCGCCAATTTCTCCAACATCTTCTTATCATGCACCCCCTGTCGGAAAGCAGTGATAATGGAGGCATCAGAGATGCGAGGTATAGTCCCCCGTACCTTGGTGAAACGAGAGATGAAAGCCCAGAGAGTCTCCCCGGGTTCCTGCCTCACTGCATGGAGATGAGCCTCCAGGCCATGCTGCTGATAAGCACTGGTGAAGTTTGTTGTAAACCGTGCACAGAGCTCTTCCCAGGAGTAGACCGACCCCGGGGTGAGGTTCCTGAGCCAGGTCCGGGCCGACCCAGTCAAGGCTACATGGAAGTAGCTTGCAATTACAGCAGTGTTTCCACCAGCTGCCGTAATGGCGGTGATGTAGACCTGCAAGAATTCCGACGGGTTTGATGTACCGTTGTACTTCTCTGGCAGGTGTGGCCGGAACTTGGGTGGCCAAGTCACCGCACGGAGATGATCCGCTAGTGCGGCGCAGCCCACGCCGACCAATTGGACACCCGCCTGGATTCGGGCATCCCTTATAGTGAAGTCTTGGTCGAGGTTGCGTCCCTCGAAGTTTTGTCGGTGCTCACGCGACCTCTCTAGAGAGACTCGAGCATCCTCGCCTGCACGCCTGCGGTTGAGTTCTGCCCGCAGGTCGTTAGTCTGTGCACCCCTCACCGAGGGTGAGCGCACAGATGCTGACGCCTCGCGTTGACGCCGAAATGATCGAGGCCTGGACCTGGCCGAGCTAGGATGGGCCATGCCGAGGAGTCGGTCAACATCTTCGCACCATTGCCTCATGGCCCCCAGCGAGGCCGTGGAACTTGGAGGGTTACGCAGCAAATCCCTGGCCGTAGACAACGCCCCACCAAGAGCAGCCCTTGACAGAGTCCTGGATGTCTGCGCGGGCGTGTGCTGCCGCGCAACGTGCATAGCAGCAGCACTAGGCGCAGGGCGGTTGGAGCCTCGTGGCATGGAAGATGCTACCCCTTCCTCCATCAGGAAGTCCTCGAGAGACAAGTCGCGGTGCTCGACGATCTGAACCATCGTGTCGAGCAAGAAAACAGGCAAAAAACCTAAAGCCAAAGCCCCCTACCCGGCGCGCCAAATGACGGAGGGAAAATCCTCTAACCGGGTGGCGGAATGCACCCGCTCTAATCCTAAGATGAGGAGGGGGCCTAAGCGGTTGCCTGTTTGGTGAATTTCGGATGAACACAAGAGGACTCGAGGGATTATAGTGGTTCAGGCCGCCGGAGCGTAATACCCTACCTCCACTGTGTGTAAACTGTATTGAGTGTAGTTGAGCGTGTCCCTTGTAACGCTGTGTGCCTTGCCTTTTATAGTTCAAGGGAGGCACATACAAGGATGCTGAGCCCCGACATGTGGGACCAGAAGCATAATGGAAGAAATACATTATGTGAATAATTAATGCTGACAACACACCAAGATCTTTACTGGACGCTGTGTTGCTCCCTCTGTCTTAGTAACGCATGAGTAATCAGCGGGAGTCATGATGGCTGCAGTCCATGGAGCATTGATAGGTAGTAACCCTTTTCCTGGTAACGCGGGAGTAATGGCACGGCCCACGCAACGTGGACTGGGCGCGCCGCCTGTCACAGGAATGGACAGACACACGTCTTATCCGTAATAAATGCCAAGATGCGCGTAGCCCAGAGGCTTTATGTCAGGCTCCACTCATTGTCTTACACCGTGCACAGTAGGCCACGTGGCAGCATCGAGTCTCCGCCTGGGCGGGGAGCAGGAGTGTATGTGATAAGGTCCGGATCCTACCAGATCAGGTCTGGACACGTGTCGGCTCCGGACTCCGCTTGGGTCCTGATTAAGGCCCAAGTATGTTCTGTCCTGGAACCCTGGGACCCCACTATGGGCAGCCCGGACCCCATACGGGGGGTCCGGATCCCATTCTAGGGGTCCGGTTCGCACACGTGGAGGTCCTAGGCCAAACCTGGAGGCCTGGACCATATATACAGGGGTCCGGCACTCTCCCATGGGGGTCTGGACTCACTGTTGATGCCTTGGAGTATATCACTTTCTCTGGACACGTGGTGGCCCTGGACCCGCCCATGGGGTGGGGTCAAGCGTTGTTGCAACCTGCCCATGTGGTGGGGTCAGGCGCTATTGCTGGCCCATAGTAGTCGCCCGAGGCTGGGGCGAGTCATGGCCTGGTCCCACATACAGCTCCTTTACCACGCGACTAAAGATAGCCATGTGGGTACCACGTCTTTATACAGTAGTAAGGGGTACCCTAGTTTCAGGGTACCGACAGTATGAATCACTAAAAAGGGGGAGGTTGAATGGGAAATGTGCTAGATAGCCATTTCTATTTGTTTTGGTGATTAAGTGTCCAACAAACCAACATGGATTAACTACTTTGATATGAGTATGAGCACAGGTCCACTTGAAGGCAATTTAAAGGTTCTAAGTCCTAAAAAGCTTGTAAGGAAAATGGACCCCAGACCATTTGGCTCAATCAGGTTTTGGTGTTTGATCATCAACATAACCTATGGACTAATGTGTTTGCTAGTGTTTATGTTTATATTTCATAGGATGCAAAGAGGATTAGACTAAGACACTGAGGATGCAACACCTCAAATGAAGACATAAAAGAGAGTAGAAGTCCAAGACTCAAGAACAAAAGAAGCCCAAGGAATCAACGAACAAATTCGTGAAGTGGGTAGTCAGCCAGCGCCCTGCTGGCGCACTGGATAGTGCACAGTACCTATCCGGTGTGCACCGGACTGTCCGGTGGGACACCCGAAAAGTCTACGCAGAGAGGCCCACAACAGGCGCCCTTTTGATGTAGCATCGGACTGTCAGGTGTGCACCGAACAGCCTAATTAACAATCGAATCCAACGGTCGACTGCTACAGACCCCAACGGTCGGCTGACGTGGCAGGCACCAGACAATGATAAGTGCCCTGTCCGGTGCGCGTGTCGATAGAAAGCTGTCGCTTTCTGTTCGATGGCTAGAAATGGATTGGGGCCTATAAATACCACCCAACCAGCCATTTCAATGTGTGGGAGCCCTAACAACATACCAAGCCATAATATAGAGATTTCCAAGTGCTCATACACCCAAGTTCTTAATAGAATTACTCGGTTATTAGCGTAGGTGCTTTGCGAAGTGCTTAGGTTAGTTAGACCGCTTTAGCACTTGCTCTAGGTGTACCCTAGTTAGTTGAGTGAGTTTAGAAAAACCATCGAACCCCTTGGCTCTTGTGCGAGCCGTTGTAATTGTACCGAGTGGGGTGAGAGTCTTGCAAGACCGTGACAACTGTGTTTGTGTCACGACTGCCACCGTGTACGAGTGGGAACGAGGCCCACGACATTTTTGGCTAGAAGCTCGATAGTGGAGACGACGGGGAGCGTCTGAGAGGAGCCGGAAGCAGAGCACCACTTGCGTGTGGAGAAGGCCCGCGGCTCTCTACGGAGTTACTGGTTCGTGGTGCTTATCCCTCACGTAGGCTACCCTTTGCGTAGGGGCACCAATGAGGATTAGTTGAGACTTTGCGTGGTTCCGGATACCTCGGTAAAAAAATGACGTCATCCACGAGAGTTTGCAGCTCTACCTTGTTCTTTAGCTTTCACATTTATATTAAGCATTTAAGTTTCAATCTTGTCTTTATACTTAGATTGTTTAAAAATTGAAACTTAGCCATTGCGGTAGAGATAGCAACACTTAGACAAAACCTAGTTTGCACATTCTAGATTGTTTATTTGCATAGGTTTTGCTCTAGGGATTTATTTGTGGCCTAGTTTAGAGGATGTTTTAGAATCCTAATTCACCCCTCTTAGGCATCATTGTTTCCTTCAATTGGTATTAGAGCCTGGTTTGGCTCATTTGAAACGCTTTAGCTTTAGCTTCACCGCTAAAAGAGCCGAAACTTTTTAGAGAAAGGGATGGATACCCATAGGCCACCACACTTTGACGGCACTAACTTCCCATATTATAGTGCTAGAATGGCTTGTTACCTAGAGGTCGTTGATATAGGTGTTTGGAGAGTCACTCATGACGGGATGAAACCACCCAAGAATCCCGAGAAACCCACCACGAGTGAGGAAAAAGAAATTCATTTAAATGCTAGAGCTAAAAATTGTTTGTATGAATCTCTTAGCATGGATATTTTAATCAAATTTTTACATTAAAAATGCTAATGAGATTTGGCTAAAATTGCATGAGCTCCATGATGGCACATCCAATGTCCGTGAGCAAAAACATTGCCTAGTCTTAAATGAGTACAAGACCATATGCAGAATTTGAGATGTCGTGAAAAATGGGTCGACAAGAGGATCCAACTTCTTCAAGACCATATGCGTTTGCATGTGATGAAAGAAAAGGCAAAAAGAAGGCTCCCACTCCAAGTTCCTCAAGTGATGAAGAGGAAGAAGAAGAAAGTGATGATGAAGATAATCAACCATCAACATCATCCTCCGAGGATGAAGAAACAATCCAACGCATCGGAAAGGTAATGGGGATGATCCACAAGATTAATCTAATGGGTGTGCCCCTGCAGGTCGAGAATCTTCTCTTTAACATTGACAAGAAAAAGCAAAGAAAGAGAGGATGCTTCGCATGCGGGGAGAAGAGCCACTTTAGGGACAGTTGTCCAGATATGGCCGAAGCCACAAAAGGGAGGAGCAAAGGCAAGGCGCTTACAAGTGTCAAAACTTGGGATGACTCTTCAAGCGAAGATGAACCCCCAAGGACGCACAACCACCGTTCCTCATCACGCTCATTACGATCATCACGCATGTGCCTTATGGCAAGAGGTAAAATGAGTATTCCATCCTCTAGTGATGATAGCAGTAGTGATGATGAAGGTGAGGGAAAGCCCTCCGTAGATGAGTTTGCGGAAGTCGTAAGATTTTTTCAGGATGTATGCACTAAACAAAAAGCTCAACTTAAAAACTTGAAAAATAAGTTGATTAGCTCTCAAAGTGATTATAAAGTTTTGCTAGAAAAATTTGAAACATTTGCAAACTTGAATTTTGAGCTATCAACTAAAATTGAGCAATTAGAGTCTAGTGCTCCATCCACTGCTACCGATGATGGCCTTATTAAAAAGAATGAAAAACTTAAAGCTAAGTTAGCTAGCTCTCAAGAAGCTATTAAAAATTTGCTAGGGAAAATGGAAATTCTTAGCATACATAATAATGAGCTAACGACTAAGCTAGAAAACATTGGTATCACCCCAGGAGTATCTTTGGTTGAAATACACATTATTAAGAAAGATGCTTCTACTTCTTCCTTTGATTTAATTGATGATTCTAACCCCTACAATCAAGTTCTTGTTAATAATTTTGTTATAGAAACATGTTCGGACGAGATTGCAATGGAGAATGAGAAATTAAAGCAAGAAATGGCTCGCCTTGGGAAGTCCTTATATGACAAGAAAGACAAAGCCAAACAAATCCAACCTCCTCAGGATAACACCACTGCGGGAGTGAACAAGCCTATGAAACCCTGATTTGTAGGCTATGTCACAAAGATGGCCGCAAGTCTTTCCAATGCAAGGCGAAGACCGGGGATAAGCAAAAGCCTACAAGCAAAATATCCAACACCTACATCAACAAGATGGATAAAAAGGCTGCTACACCATATTTGATTAAGAAGAAAAAGAATGGAAAGGTGATAGCAATCAAGGCCAACAAGCAAGCCAATAAAGGAAAGGGGGCCAAATGCATCTGGGTGCCAAAATAAATTATTTCAACCATGAAAAGCACCAAGAAAATTTGGATCCCGAGAGGAAAGTGAGAAGTCCGAAGAATTACGGGGAATTTGGAGACTTGGCAAAATTGGGATGTATATCATGGGATGCATCATTTTGGATCAAGTCTATTGCCAAGTGGGTTAGTGTATAATTTGGACCCAAATTTCCCCACCCATGATTAAGGTAACTAGATTTATTGTATTTCTTGTTTTAGATATGTGTATCTTACTTTCTTGTATCTAGTTTTACCTTTCATACCTAGTACTGCAATCGGTATCTAATTTTGATTAAAAAATGCATGCATACTAGGTCTATCATATGGTAGGATTGCTCTTTTTCAATTCATATTCTTAAGAAAACCTACAAGGCTTAAAATGATTAGCTAAGCACGACACATAACTTATTCAACATTCCTAAGTAAATGATACATCAATTGGTATATGTCAACTACTACTCTTCAAGTGGTATAATACTTCAATTGTGTTTCAATTGGTATCATTTAACTTATATGTGCCAAAGCTCGAATTATAGATAATTTGCCCCTCTTGATATCAAATCAAAGTGCATGTCTCATACAAGTATTCAAAACTTGTATGCACACTTATAGGAGGAGGTTACTCTATAATCTAAATATTTGAGACTAATACCTGCTTTCAAGTCTATTATATGTAGTAGTCTCATCGAAGGAAAATGGAGTCCCCGGAGAAAGACAATAAGCTTCCACTGATATCCACAAGTATTCCAAGACATCAATTGGTCTCAAGAGACTACAATTGGTTTCATATCTTCAATTGGCATACATTTGGTATCTTTTACATGTCTTCTCCAGCGTTTGATTAGACTACATGAAACTGCATTCATCCCTTTTGTGGGTTTTGGTGATTTGGATAACAACACAGTTAAAGGTCTAACAAGTTTGCTAAGTGTTGAACAGGAAATTCAGTATGATGAACATACTTGAATATTGTATAATGATCAGTGAACAAAGGTTCAACACAAGGTTAAATAACCAGTGAGACAATGCAAATGGATATAATATGGTCTCTATTTTGGTTTGAATATATGGACAAGACCTGAGAAATCACTATGCATAAATATGATCAGAATAGAGGTTGAAGTGATTAAGAGGATTGATCAAGCCAAAGTGAATAAGATATGAGGAATTGTGAATTGGCTTGACCATATTACAATTAGTCCATATATGCTTCTATGAGAATCAAACTAGAGCTTGAGTGATCTTATCATTTATATCTAGATGACATTCAAGCAAGGTTCACAATATCGAAGAAATGATTCTCTCAATGGATGCTCAATATGATGTGACTCAAGAATGGCTTGATAGGGTGAAGATAGCAAGGAAAGGGCTTCGAGGAACTAAGTGAAGGTGAAGGCCAAGCGATGGCTTGTGGACCGAGGTACCATGGCTAAGGTGAAGAAGAGAGTACTTGCACTAAGTCGATGAACTAATCAGCTATGAAGAGTTGTAATATGTTGATGCATTAGTAAGGTGACTTGAAGCCATGATTTGAACTCATATATGGTGAAATGGTACAAGTCACAAGGTTTGATTTGTGTTTGCTTCAAATGGTGAGACAAAGATGTTTGTGATCCTTATGAAGCAACGCCATGGAGAAATCACACATTAGACACCAATGACTCAAGGAGTTTACTTAATTATATTTTATTTAACTTGAGTATAGGAATCGTCATACTATAAAGGGGATCCAAAAAGAATGTTGGTGTTGGTACTAAAGCTCAAAATCCTTGATCCAAAACTTCTATTTTACCCTTGTTAATCCTTAGTGAAAGTATGTAGTACAACCTTTTTAAGTTTATCTTGGCCAAAATTGCTCTCTAGAAAATACTGGTTCAGCTGGTTTTCAGGCTGGTTCAGTTGGTATTCAAATACTGGCTCAACTGGTTTTAGGCTGGTTCAGCTGGTATTCAAAAACCAGCTCAGCCGATTTCGGACCAGCTCAGTCGGTCACTAAACCGGAATTCAGTCTGATGGAAACCGGTTTAGGCGGTTTTTGTGCAGAAAAGTTAAAAACAGCTAGTTTTGGAGCCCCACCAATATATACTACCTCTCTCCCCCACACAAGAGCACAACTCAAACTCCATTCCTAACCAGAGAAACATATTCTACTCTCTCTCACACACCTCTTGCCTCTCCCATTTCAAATATTTGGAGAGAAATCTTTGAGTGAGATTGAAGAGTTGCGGTTTTTGTGCTTCATCTCTAAATCCTTCTTGTTCTTCTTTATTCGAGCTTTGGTACTACATCAAGTTCTTTGTGGATTCATTACTCTTGGAGCTTATGGCTCCTAGACGACTAGGTGTCTCTTGTGAGTCTCCAAATCTAGTGGAAGACCACAAGAAAGTTTGTACTACCCGCTCGTTTGAGCAAAGATTAGTGTGTGGGATTGACCTTTGTGGTCGGCAAAGGGAGGATTAGGGTTGAAAGAGACCTGGCTCTTTGTGGGCACCTCAACGAGGAAGTAGGGCACCTTGGTGGTGTGACCAAACCTTGGGATAAATCTTGTGTCTCTTGTGTTCTTCCTCATTGTGTTTGTTCATGTTCTTCGTTCTCTCACCATTCCGTGGAAGATTTGTTTATATATTTTTTGTGTGTGATTTTGAGAAGTGCCCTTCTCAGATCTACTACTTTGAACCCTGTGGATCAACTAGAACATCTAATTTCCAAAGTTAACTGGGTGAATTTCGAGATCAATTTAGTTTATATCTCATTCTTTAGTTGAGCTCGTGCAAACCGGCTGAACCAGTTTTGACACCAGCTGAATCGATTTTACCCAGTTCGTTTCTAAAGTTTTCGCTTGCCTATTCACCCCGCTCTAGGCAACTTTCAATTGGTATCAGAGCCTAATCCTCGTTCTAACGCTTAACCGCGTGAGGAAAAGATCATGTCAGGGGGACTAAGAAACGAAAGTGCTTCTAAGCTTGAAAAAGTTGAGGTTGTCTCGACTTCATCTTTTGGTGTAGATGTTGATCCTAGGACAATAGATCTTGCCATGAGAATCGCCGAAAGGATGTTCCTCAAGATGAAGGAAGATGAGGCGAAGAACAAGATTGAAGAAGAAAATGATCGATGGAGACCAAACGACGAATCCACCTCTTCACAAGGTTCGTCTTTCAAATCCACTTCTCATATGTGCTTTGTCGCTAATGGGAGTGACAGTGAAAGCGAAAGTGAGGATGAGGAGGAGCATGAAAGTGATAGCGAAGATGAGGATGATCTTCAACAATTCTTCGCTCAACTAAGCAAGAAAAATCGGATGAGCTTGCTCAAACTCATGAAAAGAGCAGAAGAACAAAAAGAAACGCTTCATAAGTAAGAAGATTTCCTCATCAGAAAAATTGAAGATTTAGAGAATTGACCAAAGAGCATGAAGTCCAAAGGTATGAAGCATTTCAATTGAAAAAATTAAAGTTGTTAATCATTCATCATATATTGTTCAATTAGAAAATAAAAATGATATGCTCAAGAACACGATAGAAAAGCTAAATATTGAAAATCTAGCTTTGCCAGAAAAACATGATATGCTTGTGTTCTCTCATAATAAATTTATGGATTCACATATCATGTTAGAAATGGCTCATGAGGTTGTGTTAACTAATTTGAAATCATACCAACCTCACATATGCACATGTACTCAAATAGAAACATATTATCATGTGCTAACAAATGTTGCTCTTAAGAAAGCCAATCTTCCATTGAGCTAGAATTTTTAGGAACAAGTAATGTTTCCTATGCAAAAGAAAACAATGAGCTCAAGGAAGAAAATGAGAGGCTAAAAAGGAGCTTGACTCAATTGAAGGGAAAGTGTCATGCTCAACCTTCTCAAGATAACCGTGATAATATAGTGAAAAAGGTTGAGAGGGGGACAACAGTGGCATGCACAAAACCCCTTCAAAAGAATACCAAGCTTTCCAAGAAGGACATGAGCAAGACTCAAGGTGAGAAAATTAATGCTCATATTATTTGCTCTAACAATGTACCTATGTGTTTCAACAAAGAAAGATCAAAGAGAAGCAATAGGAGGTGCTATGGATGCAAGGAGAAGGGTCATGAAGTTGGTTCATGCCCCCCATGAAGAACCAAGACCTTGCACGATCAAGAAAGATGACCATCAAGAAAGATGAAAGCAAAAGGCAAATGCATTGCAAGGACAAGCACCGCATTTGCTACAATTGCCGTGAAAAAGGTCATCTATTCATGGTTTGTCCAAAGGGTAAAAATCCTAAGCCTAACTTGTCAATTCACTCAAATATGCTTAGGAGACCCAAGTTTAACTCTTGTGCTAGAAAGGTGATGAGTTCACCACATTGTAGGACAAAGGCTATTTGGGTGCCTAAGTCCTTATTGGCTAACCTTGATGGACCCATCATGCTATTTTCACCATGTTTAAACCAGTGTTATGCATGATGTTTGTAAGGGTAATTTAGTTCATATCACGAGGTTTCCTTATTTTAGTAACCTTCTTGTCATTCATACTAGAGGTTGCTAAATAGAAACTATTGTTTGTGTTTCTAATGCAATCTCTTTTAAGCTATTTCATGGAAATTCATAGGTAGAGATTGTGCTCTTTCAATTGGTAAAATCACAAGCATTAAACATTAATCTTCACCTAAAAGAAAGATTAGGAATGCTCAAGGGAAATGTATGGAACTAGTTGTTTCTTTTGGTATGTGATCAATAATAGTTCCTTTCAAGTGGCATTCTTTCAATTGGTAATAATATATTCTATGGAAAGAAATATCAATATTAAGGTTAAATTCCTTTTGGCTTAAATTTGTAAATTAGTGCATATTGTTAATTTACTCCTCCATGTGCATTAACTTAAAAGGAATTTAATTTATGCCTTTATGCCTCATAAATGATGATTTATTTGCCATTCATATATAAATATCATCATTCATTAAATACTTTTTTGTACCACTAATACCTCTTTTCAAAGTGCTTTTTCGACTAGTTTTAAAAGGAAAAGAGATAACGAGCTAAAGAAGGAAGTCTCCACAAATGAAGAAAAGAAGAATACTTAGTGACACCATCTCATATAGTAAGACCTTTCAATTGATATAACAAATGATACGTTCTATATGGTGGTAAGTATTCTTAGGCATAAGTTTATTCATTGCAAATTTGTCATGCCTTGACCAATATATGTAATGTACTCCTCTTGAGAATCTTCACTGAATTGAAAGTGCATTTGGCAAGTCATTAAAATACTTGATGCACATATCTAGTGGGAGCACATTATATATCAAGTTTAAAATTTTTCTACCGTTAAAACTAAAAGTACATACAAATCCTATATTTCAGTTGATATTCATCATATGCGTATGCACTAACATGGATATGTTTTTTAAACTGTAAAAGGTAAAACTAGTGATCCAATCTTTCTAAATTTTGGAAACCTACAAATTGATATCTTACAAATCTACTTCAATCGATATCTATATGCTTCACACTGGATTGGATCATTAAGTTGTAAATTCCATGCATAACTTGTCCTCATTGGTTATGATATGATATGAATGCTTGTGTGAGTAATCTTGATAAGCTAGGTGTACTCAAGGTCAAGCTAGTTACATCATCAAGAAGACGACCTTCAAACAATGATGTAACAAGAAAAGGTAACGCCAAATATAAGCCCCTAAGAAACAACCATGGAAGAAGGGCACTTGGCTACAACCCATCTAAGCATATAACATGATCAACATGGGTTGTTTGAAGAGAAAGTTAAGTGAAATGTAACAAAAGGAGAAAAGGCTCCTATTCTTAACTCTAGCTCTTATCTGTGTGATTACATATTGACTTGAAACCACGTAAGATGGTTGTCAAGTATATGTGGGTGCCTACACAAAGAGAAAGGCCACAATAAGGAATGTGTGGGTACCCAAGGCTCTTACTACTAATCTCAAAGGACTCAATTCAAATTGGGTACCAAAATATGAAGCTTAAACTTGTTTTGCAGGATCACTTCTTAAATAGATCAAGCTGCGTGCTCGATAATGGATGTATGAATCATATTTGGAGTTAGTAGTAAGGGTGGTAACAATTGAATCTCAAGTGCATATTATTTTCAAATCTTATCTCTTTGTGACTTGTGTAGCCACTAGGGAATAAGAAGCACTTGAGGATATAAATAAGTTGTTGATTATGAAATAAAGGTCCAATTGTAAGATAAATGAATAATATCATATGGTCAACAATCCAAAACTATGTGATATACTCTCTATCTCTCTAGTTAATTTGGATTTGATTCTTCTATATTAGACACTCACCATAATATGGATTAAGTCAGCCCTTTAGACTTCATTGAATAACCATGCATATTATCCATGTCATTCAAAATATATTGTGCATGAGGGTTCAAGGCAAATTTAGTCAATATTATGAGGTTTCTCTGTTTTAGCAACTCTCTTGCCTTCCTCATATAAAGGGTTGCTAAATAAAAAACTAGTGCTTATGCTACTAATGCCATCTCTTGTGTTGAGTTTATCCATATAAAATCTATGTTAAGATATGATGCTTGTTTTAAATTGGATAAATCACAAGCTTAAAGGATACTATTAAACTAAAGTATGATGAAGTTGATAAGACGCCAAGGTATGAAAACTTACTCTCATTCAGTTGTTTTAGTATTCTATCCTTAGTGGGATGTACCATAGTATATGTTAAATTCCTTGCAATATAAAAGGTTCAATAGTGCATATGACTTTGACATCAACTATATGTGTGCACTAATTTAAAGGAATTTAGTCTATCCTTTGGGGTTTCAAGAATGATGATTCATTTGCCATCCACATATAAGGATCATCATTTGTGAAACCCTTATTTGTGTTTTTAATGTTCTCTTTTCTAAGTGTTTCAACAAGGTCCTTCCAAGTTCTTTGAAGATGGATTCAAAATCTACAAATATAAGAGTCTTGGTTCTTTCAATCATTGAGTTTCAATGGGTCTCATATCAAGTATGATCGAACCAAGCAAAGATGAATGAAGTTCAAGATCACTTGGTTGGATGAAATCATAAAGAGAAAATAAATCACACTGAATCAAGAAGGAAGTTGAACTATCATGTAAACCAAATAATGAAGTAGTGACATAATCACATAATATCCTTCATTATGAGGTTTGAAGTTCATATTAGCATGCTTTACCCTTCAGAATTTCAATTGATATACTTTTAGTTCTTAAACTTTCAATTGGCTTAATTTTCATCATCTATGTAAAGCATGTTATGTTCAACCAAGATATAGTGCAAACATCTTCTTTAACCTTGTATTTTTTATGTGCATAAGTGTACTTTGTGTACTCTTGCATGCATAAATTGAGGGAGAGTTTAACTTATATCGTGTGAGATTAATGATTTCTTTCAAGTTCATGTTGTGTAGTCTCACACCTTGGAGAACATCAAATGAGGATGAATGGTTCCATAGAAATGAAAATGAGTTTCTCTTGATCGTTTGAAGAGGATAAGTTTCTCTTTGAAATGTTAAGCCTATCAAAAGCTAAGATGGAAATTCATGATTATAATGGAGACCTTGTGGCGTAGAACAAAGGTGTGTCACTCCATGAACTATTGTACTACATTTGTGTATCTAGGCACTTACATGCTAGTGTGTGCATGTATATGCAATATCTTAAGTCACATCATAAGGTTGCACTTGTGGTGACGATTAAAGAATCTTGAGGAAGAGCTCCAAGGTAGAAGAAGGCAAATTTGCGATTTAGTCCCTCGTTTGTAAATTTAATTAATTTCGGGATTTTCAGTTTAGAGATTGTCGAAAAGAGATTTCGATGTATATGTATAGCCAAAATCGAACCTCACAACAATATTTCAGATATGTGTATGATTTTATAATTTTAAAAATGAATATTGTCACTATTCACTACCTCGGTGATTTTCATACTAGAATACGTTTACAAATTTAATTTCGCTTTAGTGTATGGAACGATAATTGTCAGTAGTATTTTAAGTGTAAATTATTGACCTGAGGAAGTAGACGAAAATACAAGACCACGTGTTTTTGGTCAGATGAAAATAGATTTTTACTAGTCAGAATACATGTGTTCATAAGTATAGCACTAAATTAATTAGAATTAGTAAAATACTTTTTATGTCATAATAACCATGAATATGTTATTAAAAGTCCAATTAGTGATTAACATTAATCTTTAGAATATTAATGTTAGAAGAATCATAAATAAACCATTTTTAGCTATACGCATAAATTCTATTTAGAAATAAAAGGAATAAAACTTATAAGTCTATTATTAGTAATAAATAAAATCATTAGAATTTATTTTTCATAAAGAATGTTAATACATATTATACTAGATAAAACTAGTGTTATAGCCACCTACTCATATTTTCACGAATATCGACTCACATTAATGAGCACAATGGATTAATAAGTATTCACACTTTAAGATATATTTATGAGGATAATTGTGTGATGCATGAATGTGTATGTAATGGTGAATGATTACTCTTGTGAAGGTGTATGCTTATTTATTTTAGCGTATGTATTCTTTTTGTATGTACGATACGCAAATCGATGCTAGAAGTTAACTGTGGGGCAGACGAACCAAACTCGTTCGAGGACGACCCACATGACACTTTCGAGCAATGCAAGTGGATTCTCCCTCTGCATATTCTATTTGTACCCAATTAATGCATATAATAATGTTTACTTTTTGGATATATTGCATAATTTGATGTGATTTGCCTAATTAAGGATTTCCTAGATTTACCAACTTTATTCCTTGATTACCGTTAGAAAATACTATGCTTTGCAAATTTGTGCTACCGCTCAACTTGATAATTTTGATGTCACTCATTATTGATATTAATGTTCCGGAAATGAAATTGTATTATGGTGTTAACCCGATGGTTAAACAAGATTATTTCATATTAATTGGAACATGGAGTGACCACCCAGGATAACAGTGCAACCACGAGTGGTATCATGGCTCTGGCTTTGGTAATTAGCTTTATATGCTAAGTACCTAGCAACCTTACATAAAATATGGGCAAGAGGGGGAGCGGCAGTGGTGGCAGCTCATGTTAACATGGGGACGTATTCTTGGCTAAGTTACCTCACCCAGAGGGCCTCCACACTCACTTGGAAACCTTAGCAAGTTGCTTTGTATTAAGTGTATTATGTGAAAATCTCATAGTGGATCCCTAACCATTCACATCGACATTGTTTAAGGGTCCATACAACCCAGGCTAGTTGGGATACACGTCTTGTGGGTAAAGTTGTACCATCTCTGTAGAGTGTCAAACTGATATGTCAGCCGTGCTCACGGTTAAGAGCAACCTGGACCCTCACATGATAATTGAACTTAAAGATGGACAATAAATCGAGATCTGATGATCTGCCAATGGTTTGCTTAATTGGTTTCACTTAAGTGTTTTTGTTATACTCTTATACCTTTGTTTAATTGGGATACACACTTATTATTAAGATAGGTGTTGCTAATAAAATATTTACCAACTAAAATGCTTACTGCTTAACCTTAGCCTACCTTGTTTACTTGCATTAATTTTCCCCCACTTGCTGAGCCTCGACCATAAGTGAGTTCACC
This sequence comes from Zea mays, assembly GCF_902167145.1. NCBI lineage: Eukaryota > Viridiplantae > Streptophyta > Magnoliopsida > Poales > Poaceae > Zea > Zea mays. The sequence continues at coordinate 107,398,124 of NC_050102.1, forward strand.
CTTGCTAATATTTTGATCAGAGGGTGATGAAGAAGACCTTGATGGAGATTTTGATGAATACTGAGTCTAAAGATGTGCTAGTCATCTTCCTGTGGGAGATTACCCATGTTATTTCCGCTATACTTTGATGATGTTGTTTAAGATACTATTATCTAGATGTTGTAATAAAGATTACTCTACTCTTTTTACGCCTTTATTGCATTGTCTTTTGATATACTACACTTGTGACGTCAACATATGTGTGGAAAATGGATCTTGGCACACATATGGTATGCATTCGGTTTTGCCCCCAGAACCGGGTGTGACAGAAGTGGTATCAAAGCTATGCTAACCCTAGGTCGTTAGACTAGTTAGAAATGGAAAGCCTAGTTTGCTCAAAACTTGCTAATTTCGTTCTTATAAAAGTATTTTATTAGTCTTACCTCTTTAAAAAAATTCAATTGAATTGACAATTTCTGTTGTAGATGGTTCGCACTCTTCAAACCACCCGAGTCAACACCAACTACGCCCCTCTGCCACGGCAAGTTCCTGTCTACCTAGTGTAGTTGAGGAAATTCCTGTGGATCTCCCTCGCATTCGAGTGGAGCGTGGAGTCAAATTGGAGGACAGCTCGGAGGAACTTCTGCCTACACCCACCTCGTAGGCAGAGTCACTGGCCTTCGCAGCTAGATCATCAGCCTCAGCACCGCCTGCACCAGCAGTTCAAGCCCCTGCTCCCGGAGGTGATGACCCGGACGACTCTGGTGACGATGATGAAGATGACGACGACAATGAAGACGACGAGGAGAACGTCAATGAAGGAGCCAACGGTGTCCAGCAGGACTACTTCATGGGGTTTGGGCCTGTCACCGAACGTTATACATCAATGTTCGAGACAGGACACTTCCCCAACCTGCTGCAAGACGTGCTGCATGCGTTGGTAACCTACGTCTGAACCTTGTACGAGACAAGGCGAGTGTGCGAGCCTCCCCAGGCTTGCTACTACATCACTCGCATTCACGTCAGGGTGATGGATGCAGGGGATAGGGGGTTCAGGACTCTATCAGCTCATGAGTCCCTGACACCGCTATCCACCTATGCTGCTTTGGTCAGCGATGCTGCTAGGTGGACTCTATGGACTCTCAGCCACACCTACCGGCAGCAGCTGCATGACACGAAGTACAGGCATCTTCCTCTACGTCTGAGTGGAGGAAGCCAGACCAGCATCGTTCCAGGTGGAGCTGGAGAAGATCGCCTCAACACCCTAGCTGGTGTAGTGGTAGGTCTCAACACCGACCTGGACAATGTCACTCTGGATCTCTTTAGGGTGCACTTGGAGCTGGAGGATGCCCAAGCCAGGATTGTAGCCCTGGAAGCTCAACTTCAAGGAAGGGATCCCCCTAAGCCCAAGTCCCCGCCATGGCATTGTCCCCTCCCCGCAAGAGGATTCGCTATGGGGAACCAGGATCCATCATCAGGTTGCTTTAAAATTTTAAGTTATATTGTAATAAGATGGTTTTCGCGCCAGACAATGAACATCCCTTTTATAATTTACGCTTATAATAGTAACAACCATGTGATGTTGTTGGTTGCAATGTTTGGTTTGGATTTTTTCTTGAGTGCAATAGTCTTATGGAATGATGGCCATAAGAACATAAAAAACAAACTTAACTTTAATAATAAGTTATTCCCCTCTAGAATATTTCTTACTCCTCACTCCTCTAAGAATTTTACTTTCTAACCAACCAGATGGTGAACGCTCGCTCAAATCCCAGGAACAACAGGAACCAGCGTGGTCAGCAGTTGCCACCACCGCCACCGAACCCCAATATGGAGCAGTTTATCGCAGCTCAAATGCAGCTTCTGCAGGGACTCACTGCGTCTGTGCAACAGATTCAGTAAAACCAGCAGAACCAACAGAACCAACAGCAACAAAAGAATGTACCCCAGGCTAGAGACAAGCATCGGGATTTTATGAGCCTTCACCCGCCTGCTTTCTCTCATGCGGTTGATCCTTTGGATGACGATGACTGGCTCAAGGTCATTGGGAAGAAATTAGACATCACCCAATGTAACGACCGGGAGAAGGTCCTATATGCTTCCAGAAGACTCGAAGGCTCCGCGTCCGACTGGTGGGATGCCTTCACAGCGGCACACGCCAATGCTGATACTATAACCTGACAGGAGTTCCAAGTGAACTTCCGCGCTCATCATATTCCCTCAGGAATTATGAAACTCAAGAAGGAGTTCCTTTCCCTCACTCAAGGGAGTATGACCGTTAGTGAGTATCAGGATCGTTTCACCCAACTTTCTCGATACGCACCGGAAGAAGTGGATACTGATGAAAAGCGTCAATAGCGTTTCTTGGAAGGGTTGATTGGACCGCTAAAATTTCAGCTGCAAAGTCATACCTTCCCCAACTTCCAGACTCTGCTGAACAAGGCAATTGGCCTTGAGAGCAAAAGAAGAGAACTATCTGACCATAAAAGGAAGATGCAAGGTCAGTCTAGCAGAAATATTCACTAGAACAACTCGTAGGGTTCTCAGTTTCGCTCTGGAAATCAGGGTGGAAACAACTATCAAATGCAACGCTCTAGACAATAAGGTCAGAGAAGCAATCAAACTCAAAATCAGTAGAGGAACAACTCTAAGACCAACCAAAGGTCTAGTGGTAATTCGCAGACTCGCTAAGGTAGCGCCGTGAACACACAGACCAAAAGCAACAACAACGCACCAGTCCAACCCAGTGGTTGTTTCAAGTGCGGCGAACTTGGCCATTATGCTAACAACTGCCCAAGGCACAATCAATAGACACCCCAGAATAACAACAGTTAGAGAACTGACCAGAACACCCCCGCTCGTGGATCTGCACAGAACAAAACGCCGCAGAACCAGAATAGAGTAAGGGTTAATCACGTGACAGCGGAATTAGTTCCTGAGGATGCCGACATGGTGTATGGTATGTTTCTTATTAACTCCATACCTGCTTCAGTTTTATTCGACTTTGGAGCATCTCATTCATTTATAACGGAGTCATTCGTGGAAAAACATAACATACCGAAGTACCCTCTTAAGAAGATGTCACATATTAGTTCACCGGGAGGTGATATGAAGGCCACACACTCATGCCTCCATGTTAATCCCAAGATTCAAGGAATAGATTTTCTAGTCAACCTAGTGGTCCTAGGATCCAATGGTATTGATGTGATTCTTGGATGTGACTGGTTGAAAAATTGTGATGGAGTGATACAATGTGCCAAAGGAACAATTATGTTGACAAGTCCACAAGGTGAAAGAATCCAAGTTAGCACAGACATGTCAAAAGATGCAAAAGGAGAGACAATGGTAAATCACTTGGAAGAAAAGCCCTTGGAAAATATCAAGGTAGTGTGTGAATACCCAGACGTATTTCTAGAGGAATTACCAGGTATGCCACCTGATCGTGATATAGAGTTTTCTATTGAATTATTACTCGGAACTGCACCTATCTCAAAAAGACCTTATAGAATGGATGTCAAAGATTTAGTTGAACTGAAGAAACAAATAGAGGAATTACCAGAAAAAGGTTTCATTCGTCCAAGTTCATCCCCTTGGGGAGCCCCAGTTCTATTTGTGAGCAAGAAAGATGGTTCGAGAAGAATGTGTGTTGATTATAGAAGTTTGAATGAAGTAACAATTAAGAATAAATACCCATTACCTCGGATTGAAGATTTATTTGATCAGATGAAGGGAGATAAGATATTCTCGAAGATAGATCTAAGGTCGGGATATCATCAGTTAAAGATTCGAGCAGAAGATGTACCCAAGACAACCTTCACCACGAGATATGGATTATATGAGTTTTTGGTCATGTCGTTTGGAATGACTAATGCACCAGCATACTTTATGAACCTGATGAATAAAGTATTCATGGAATATCTAGATCACTTTGTGGTCGTATTCATTGACGACATACTGGTATACTCTCCGAATGAAGAAACACATGAAGATCATCTAAGTCTAGTCCTGCAAAAGCTTTGTGACAACCAATTATATGCAAAGTTCTCGAAGTGTGATTTTTGGCTAAAGGAAGTTGCTTTCCTTGGACATATTTTTACTGATGGTGGAATTAAAGTAGATCCAGGAAAGATAAGTGAAATACTAAATGGAAGCAACCAAAGGATGCGTCCAAGATCAGAAGTTTTCTTGGATTGGCAGGATACTACAGAAGATTTATTGAAGGTTTTTCCAAGTTAGTGAAACTTCTTACCTCACTACTGGATAAAGGTAAAGAGTTTAAGTGGGATGAAGCATGCCAAAAATGTTTTGAGGAACTCAAGAAAAGGTTAACTATTGCACCAATATTGGTAATGCCAGACATTCACAAAGGATTTAATGTGTATTGCTATGCATCACACCTAGGACTTGGATGTGTGCTAATGCAAGAAGGAAAAGTAATAGCTTATGCCTCAAGGCAGTTGAGAAAGCATGAGAAGAATTATCCTACGCATGACTTGGAACTAGCTGCCGTAGTGCATGCTTTGAAGATTTGGAGACACTATATGATTGGAAACAAGTGCAGAATCTTCACGGATCACAAAAGCTTGAAATACATATTCACTCAGAAAGAACTCAACCTCAGACAGAGAAGATGGCTTGAGTTGATCAAAGATTATGATTTGGAAATACAATATCACCTAGGAAAAGCAAATGCAGTGGCTGATGCTTTGAGCTGTAAGGGTCAAGTGAACAACATCACTACTCATTTGATGTCACAGGAATTGTGCTGGGAAATGGAACAACTCAGCCTTGGTATGCTTAATAATATGGAAGCAACAATTATGGAAGTCGAATCTACTTTGGAACAAGAGATTCGTAAAGGACAGGAATCTAATGAGAAAATTAAGGAAATTAAAACTTTGATTGGTTTGGGTAAAGCCCCAGATTTCACGGAAGATGAACAAGGCACACTATTGTTCAAAAATAGAATTTCTGTACCGAAGATTGAACACCGACGCCAACTTATTTTGAGAGAAGCTCATGATTCGGCTTACTCTATTCACCCTAGAAGTACAAAGATGTACCAGGATTTGAAGGAAAAGTATTGGTGGTACGGTTTGAAAAGAGATGTAGCTACTCATGTTGCACTGTGCGACGTGTGTCTGCGAGTTAAAGCTAAACACCAAAGACCGACAAGATTACTACAACCTCGTAAGGTACCTAAATGAAAATGGGAAGAAATCAGTATGGATTTCATAGTTGGACTACCCCTTACTCGAGATGGCTATGATTCAATATGGGTCATAGTAGACAGGTTGACTAAAGTGGCACACTTTATACCTGTGAAGACAACTTACTCAGGAGCCCAGTTAGCAGAATTATACATGTCAAGGATTGTTTGTCTGCATGGAATACCAAAGAAGATTGTATCGGACCGAGGAACTCAATTCACCTCACGCTTTTGGAAAAGACTACATGAGTCCATGGATACCAAGCTAAACTTTAGTTCAGCTTATCATCCGCAAACGGATGGGCAAACAGAAAGAACAAACCAAGTGTTGGAAGATATGTTAAGAGCTTGCGCTCTAAAGCATGGTAGAAGCTGGGATAAAAGTTTGCCTTATGCAGAATTCTCGTATAACAATAGTTATCAAGCAAGTCTAAAAATGGCATCATCTGAAGCATTTTATGGACAAAAGTGTAGAACACTGCTTTATTGGAATCAGACCAGAGAAAGTCAAGTATTTGGTCCAGAAATTCTCCAAGAAGCAGAAAAGCAAGTACATATTATCAGAGAGAATTTGAAAACAACACAGTCGAGATAGAAAAGCTATGCTGACAATAGAAGAAGAGAGTTGATATTCGAAGTAGGAGACTTTGTATACCTTAAAGTTTCATCGATGAGAGGAATGAAAAGATTTAAGGTTAAGGGAAATTATCTCCTCGCTACATTGGCCCATTCAAAATTTTGGAAAGAAAAGGAGAAGTAGCGTATCAGTTGGAGCTACCTGACAGTTTATCAGACGCGCATGACGTATTTCACGTGTCACAACTCAAGAAGTGCTTAAGAGTACCAGAGGAACAGTTACCTATGGAAGAACTGAATGTTAATGAGGATTTGACTTATTCGGAGTACCCTGTCAGAATTCTGGAAACATCTCGCAGAATTACATGGAGTAGAGTTATTAACATGTGCAAAGTTTAGTGGAGTCATCATTCAGAAGATGAGGCCACTTGGGAAAGAGAAGATGAACTCAGATCAGAATTCCCCTAGTTATTCTCAGAAATTCCTTAATCTCGAGGACGAGATTCTTTTAGGAGGGGTAGGTTTGTAACACTATAAAAACCATCCACTAAAATAATACATTTAGGTTATTAATATAATTATGGTAATAAATTTTCTTTCTAATGTTTGATTTTTATTTACATCTAGAATAATTTTTGGTTTGTTCATGTTTGATTTTGGATGTTTAGTAGAATTTCCTTCTTAATAAAAATACAATTAAATAATATAATAATTATTGGTCCAAAAATAAATATTTTAGTTATAAATAATTTTGGTAGAATTATTATGATTTTTAGAATTTTAAAAATATATTTCTTTATATTTTGAAATAAAAAAGAAAAAAACAAAAACTCGAAACCCTAACCTAACCGGCCAACCGACCACCTTCCCCCTCCCCTCCTCTCACTTGCAGGTGGGCCCCACCGGACCCCCTTCTCCCTCCCTTTTTTTCCCTCCCCAGCCGCAGCCGCCAGGGAGCCGCACCGAGCGCTGTCGCGCCCTGCACGCATCCGGCCGACCGCACCCAGCCGGCCAGCCCGCCGTCATGCCCCTCATCGCGTCCGTCCGTGCCATGGAGCCGAAACCGCCGCCGCCCCTTCTCCTCCCCCACCCGTTTCCCCTTCTCTCTCCCTCCATTCAAAACCTCCATTGATGGCCATCAATGGACTTCATACCGGTCGTTTCTTCTCCCTTGGCCCCTCTCCCCTCCCCTCTCCTCTCTCTATAAAAGCCGCCACCTCCCTCTCTCTCTCCCTCCCCGAACTCGCCATCTCTCTCGCTCTCCTCGCTCTCGCCATAGACCACGCCTGCACCGTCATATGCTGTCACCGGAGCTCCGCCGTCCGAGCTCGTCGTCCGCGCAGCGCCCAGGCTGGACCTCGCCGCCTGTCCGCGCCCGTGCTCCCTTGCCGCGACCGACACGCCGATCCCCCTATTCGCCGACCTCCATTTCCCTGTGCTTGAGGAAGAGCTCTAAAGTAGAAGAAGGCAAATTTGCGATTTAGTCTCTGGTTAGTAAATTTAATTAATTTCGGGATTTTCAGTTTAGAGATTATCGAAAAGAGATTCCGATGTATACGTATAGCCAAAATCGAACCTCGCAACAATATTTCAGATATGTGTATGATTTTATAATTTTAAAAATGAATACTATCACTATTCACTACCTCGATGATTTTCATACTAGAATACGTTTACAAATTTAACTTCGCTTTAGTGTATGGAACGATAATTGTCAGTAGTATTTTAAGTGTAAATTTATTGACATGAGGAAGTAGAAGAAAATACTAGGCCACGTGTTTTCGGTCAGATGAAAATGGATTTTTACTAGTCAGAATACATATGTTCATAAGTATAGCACTAAATTAATTAGAATTAGTAAAATACTTGTTTATGTCATAATAACCATGAATATATTATTAAAAGTCTAATTAGTGATTTATATTAATTTTTAGAATATTAATGTTAGAAGAATCATAAATAAACCATTTTTAGCTATACGCATAAATTCTATTTAGATATAAAAGGAATACAACTTATAAGTCTATTATTAGTAATAAAGAAAATAATTAGCATTTATTTTTCATAAAGAATGTTAATACATATTATACTAGATAAAACTAGTGTTATAGCCACCTACTCATATTTTCACCAATATCGAATCACATTAATGAGCATAATGGATTAATAAGTATTCACGCTTTAAGAAGTATTTATGAGGATAATTGTGTGATGCATGAATGTGTATGTAATGGTGAATGATTACTCCTGTTGGGGACTTGTTCTCAAATGCTATGAATTAAGAACAAGGCAACATAAAATGTTAAATGTTAACGTCCTTCGTCCATGAAACATTATTCCCTTGAGAATAATGAACCTTGGACGAAGGTTGATGAGAATATAATTACGAAGGTTAAGTCTTCGTAATTAAATTTTAATAGATTGTATAAGATAACATAAAATAAAGGATATAAAAGGGTAAATGAATCATAAATGAATTATCTTATATTTACTTAATATATTGAATCATTAAATACAGTTATACCTCTGCCTTGGCAAAGATTGGTTCCCGAAGGATGCGATTGCAATTACCGGAATCCGTGAACAGTAAAGGAATACTGTTCATTATTTATAGACACAGGACACAGCCTATGAAGAATTACGATTATGCCCCTCATAAAAGTTTACAACATTGACTCAGACCCTTATGGACTAAAAGGTCATTCTATCTTTAAGTCGGTTTGTAATTCCGAAGCTTCACGAAATGGCACCTTCGGCATCACGTACGAGCAGCTTCAGCCGAAGTTGTTTCTTTCTGCAGGACCTTCGGCGACGAAGCATGGTCCCAACAGTAGCCCCTTTCGCGGTGCTAGATCGTTTTTCGTAACGAGCTTGATCCGTGAAAAAAAGTCTCTTAAGCTTCGGGGAGCCGAAGGTCCAAAAAACACCTTCCCTGAGCTCGTTGTCGAGAAACGATTCAGTTTCCCAGCGCGTAGTGGTCCCACCTTGCAGAGTTACTGTTTGTCTCTGCGGTCCACCACGCAGCGAGTGCAAGCGGGTGTCCGCCTGGTGTAAAAATCCTGGCGCTTCGCCTTCTTACCTGTAGTACTATATAAATAGACGAGTAGGTGTGAAGTTACCACAGCATTCATTGCTATTTGCACTGTTTTGCTGCCAAAATTTTTAACCATCGCCGAAGCTTGACTCTCGGAATCGAACGAAACTCCAACTTGAAGCCTGCTTCGTCAGAAGAAAAAACTTCAGAAGAAAAAAGTATTTAATTTCCACAAATTCAGAATTAAATGGCCAGAGTGCGTTCTACCGCTAGGGTTGAGCGTGAGGGGGGCGAAGCTGAAGGTTCGGAGACTGTTCCCATCTCCGAAGCGATGCAAAGATCCGGACTGGTAACTTCGGAAAAGATCCCCAGTGATGATGCAGAACAAGCAGAACAAGCAATTGCCGAAGCAGAAGAAGAAGATATTGAGGAAACTGATCCTAAAGACGATTATCGTATTGCCATGCCAAGCAAGCCCAGCCACTTGGACTTCGGAAAGTCTACTGTTTCGAAGGCTGATCTCTCCAAGATGGTAAAGTCGGGCTTTTTCAATGAAAATCAGAAGAAGCTATTACGCTTCGGGGGAGAAGAGACTACCCCAAAGCCGGAGAAGGATGAAATTGTCATTTTCAAGAGCTTTCTAAAGGCTGGATTAAGATTCCCCCTACATGGGATTATTGCAGAGGTACTGAAGAGGTTCGGTATCTATTTTCATCAGTTGACTCCTAACGCTATTGTTAGGCTTAGTGTTTATATCTGGGCCCTCCGAAGCCAAGCGGTGGAGCCGTTTGCGGACAGCTTTTGTCGAGTTCACGAACTGCACTATCAGACGAAGGCTAGAAAAGATGGATTGCATGACAATTTTGGTTGCTATAATTTTGCTTATCGGAAAACCACAAAGTTTCCTGTAATTAGCTACCGAAGCAAATGGGCAGCAGGCTGGAAGTCGGAGTGGTTCTATGTCAAGGTTGATGACGACAAGGAGAAGCTTGTGCAAAGTCCACTCGAACTAATCTTCGGAGAAACCCGACCTCGTTGCAACATGACACCAGAAGGTCCAACACAACAAGCGTTGAATGAATTCAGAATTATTGCAGAGCATATCAGTACAAGAGACCTGGTTCAGGAGTTTTTGGCTTTCAAGGTTTTTCCTAGTTTAAAAGAATGGGAAATGCCGAAGCTAAAAGGGGAGAAGAAAGAAGGTGAACTTGTGCGTTTACCTTACTATTTCAAGTTTAAGAAATACTTTAAAACACCTTGCCAAGAGTGGCTGGATACAATTGAAGTAATGTGCAATGAAATACTTGGCAACTACTCCAAAAAAGAAGATCAATTGATGACTGCGGCCTTCGGCACCCGTCCGAAGCGAAGACTGAATCGAGTGCTGGACGCCTTGGGTTTTGAATACCCTGACTATGAAAATCTGAATAAAGGTGTCGGGGGCCAGAAAAGGAAAAGGATAACTGAAGCCTTAAATGAAGATGAGAAAGAACCATCAAAGAAGAAAATTCCGAAGAAGAGGAAAGCGTCTTCTCCGAAGCAAAAAATATCCGACGAAGAAGAAATCCCCGCATCACCCTCTGCCCCTGACGTGGAGGAAATTTTGAAGGTAATGACTGAATCCCTGCCTGCGAAGCTAAGTCCATTGGGGCCTCAACTGACAAAGTTTTTTCAGAAGGAAAAGGAGCCTGAAAAAACGAAGAAAACGACTAAAGCAAAGAGACAAAGAATCATCACTGTGACAGAGGTCATTGACAAGACACCACCAAGAGCTTCAGCTCAGAAGACACCAGCGGCTAAGGAAAGAACAAATATTGAAATCACACCTTCGGAGGTTGCGGCTGCCGAAGCTGCCTCAATTGAAGATTTGAACCTGGAAAGCACAATTGAACACATCGACAAAATACTGCTAGACATGGCCACAGAAGAAGCTGCCACTGCCGCCGAAGAGGCTATGGCCGCAGTGCCGGGGAAAGAAAAGGAAATTGTTGACGAAGCTTCAGAGGACGAGGCCTTCATGTTTCAAAATTTAGTTGGAGAAAAATTGTCAAAACCCGAAATAGAAGAGCTTAAAGAGTATGCCAAATCTTGCGGGTACAAACCAGGAGCACTCCTCTTCGGAGGTATTGATGATGAAAAATTAGATTGTATCCGAGATCAAACTGGAGCCAAAGTTATCGGTACTCTGTCAAAGAGTATCGGTTTTCCGAAGCTAGAAACGGACATTAGCCGCTACCGACGACAACATATCGTTGGTAGTTTATTTTATTCCAATTTCAAGGTGAACTACTTTTCCCTTAACTTTTATTGTTTTTAATAATGAAAACATGTCTAACGAAGGTTGTTTTCGTGCAGAGTATGCTGTTGAGCAAAGCCTTGAAAATGCAGCAAGATTTTGAAGACAAGAAACATGAAGTTATAATTGAAAATTTAGAAAGCAAAATAAAGAAGCAATCAGCTGCTATTGAGAAGAAGAACTTTGAGCTCCAAGCAACTGAAGGTTTATTGGCGGAGGCCGAAGCTAAAATAACAGAACTGAACACGAAGCTTCTCTGCCAATCTGAGCAGTTTGAACAAGAAAAACAAGAACTTAATGCAAAACTTGAAGCCGAAGCTCAACAAAATTCAGATTTGAAAAAACTATTGGCGGGCCTTCAAGAAAAATGTTTGGAATTTAGCAACAAATGTATTCAACGACTAAGAAAAATTTTCCACTCAGTTGGAGCCAGCAGTGAGAAATTCACCCCCTCAGCTGAAGATTTACCGAAGACCTTCGAACATATTGAGGGTGAAATTGACGAGCTCGACGAAGTTATAGCTGGGCACGGTGACTTCTGTGCCTGGGTAGCTTCTCGGGGCACTGCTGCAGCTTTCCTAAAAGCTGGCTGTGATCATGGAAAGATTGTCAATAGGCCCAATTTCACTTTATCACCATCAATCCTAGATGACATTCCTGATCTCGCCCGAAGTATTTCCAATAGATTTGTAAAAATGATATGGACAAAAGGCGGGCGAGAAAAGGCTGGAGACGAAGCTCGGAGTCATCTTGAACCAGTAAGAAATCATACCTTGTGCTTACCTCTTCCTTCAAGCTCGATTTTGACTTACAACAACTTAATTCATGTAGGATGACGAAGCCGAAGTCGATGATTAAAAAGAATGACGCCGAAGCTAAAATCCTTCGAAGATTAAATAGGAGTAGACTGTAGACAGACTCAGGAAACTTTTGAGATAACTTTTGTAAATGTAACTAAACTTGTCTTTAATGAGTTCTGTTCATACCTTGTATTATGCTCTTACCCTTCCATTAATGTATGTGAAGTGCTTTGTTGTGGACGAAATTATCTTTTTTGAGCCGAAGGCGAAAAAACACCTTCCCTTCTTTTCGTACACAGCGAAGCATAGAAAACAACATTTCCCTTTCTTCCGAAGCTCTCCTTTTTGTACGCGAAGAAGCTCTTCTCTTATGCCGAAGCAACCACTTATGCCATGATGATGATTATCCTACATATGCCTGGATGAATGTTTATGAATGCAAATGCTATGATGTAATGTGATGTGCAAATGAATGTCCAAACAAATATCCGAAGCCATACTCTCAGCCATTATTTCCTTAGAAACAATCACACATCAGCTCTGCATTCCCTTAGGAACGACTTTGGAGCTTCTTCGCCTTTTACTTTCGGCAGAATCAGCGTTGACTTTTCGCTGTAAGCTCTGCATTCCCTTAGGAACGACTTTGGAGCTTCTTCGCCTTTTACTTTTGGCGGAATCAGCGTTGACTTTTCGCTGTAAGCTCTGCATTCCCTTAGGAACGACTTTGGAGCTTCTTTGCTTTTTACTTTTCGGCACTCGATGGTGCGTTCTCAGCTTTTACATTTACATTCCTTGGGGGATTTTGCTCTTATAGAACTAAAAAAGGAAATTACATATGATGGCCCCATTAAAAACCTTTCTCCCCCTTTAGAAAGGAAAAGGGTGCCATAAAAAAGAAAAAACATAAAAAATTACATCAAGTTACACATAATATCGCCGAAGCTCATCCGCATTCCAAGTTCTAGGAATGTCGTTGCCGTCCATATCCTTCAATCTGTATGAACCGGGTCTTGACGAAGATGCTACTAAGAAAGGTCCCTCCCATTTCAACTGCAACTTGCCCACTGTGTCTGGGTTGGCCACTCTCCGAAGCACCAAATGTCCTGGCTCAATATTCTTTAGCCGAACCTTTCTATCTCGCCATTTGATTGTTTCGGCTTGATATTTATTGATATTCTCCACAGCTTGAAGCCTGATCCCTTCTAAAGCATCTTTTTCCACAGAATAAGCATCTTCAGAACCTGATTCTGCCGAAGCTACTACTCTTATTGATCCAGTTTTAGCTTCCTCCGGAGTTATTGCTTCGTCACCGAATAATAACTTGAATGGAGTAAAGCCTGTAGACCTTGATGTTGTTGTGTTGTGGCTCCACACCACTTTGGTTAACTGATTTGGCCACTTTCCCCTGGGTTGATTGAAAATTAACTTCATTATTTCCTGTCATTATAATGCCATTGGCTCTTTCAACGAGCCCATTTGACTCCGGATGCCTGACTGATGCAAAATGGATCTTCGTACCAATTTGTTCACAGAAATCTCTGAAAGCTTCGGAGTCGAACTGTGTTCCATTATCCACAGTGATGGCCTTTGGTACCCCGAAACGACAAACAATATTCTGCCAGAAAAACTTTTGAATGGTGGCCGAAGTTATTGTGGCTAAAGGCTTTGCCTCAATCCATTTGGAAAAATATTCCACAGCCACTACAACATATCTTAAGTTCCCTTGGGCCGGTGGTAATGGACCCAACAAGTCAAGGCCCCACCTTTGCAATGGCCAGATGGGTTGTATGAGCTGTGTTAAGGACGAAGGTTGTTTTTGATCTCTTGCACATTTCTGACAACCTTCGCACTTTTGAACTAATTCCGCTGCATCCGAAGCTGCCTTCGGCCAATAAAACCCTTGACGGAAAACTTTTCCAAGTAACGGCCTAGATCCAATGTGAGATCCACACAGGCCTGCATGTATTTCTTTCATCAACTCTATGCCTTCGGTTCTAGATAAACACTTGAGTAACGGAGCACAAACTCCATGCTTGTACAACTCCCCTTCTATCATGACATATGGACGAGCTCTTGCCTCTATCCTCCTGTTATAAGTTTCGTCATCTGAAAGGAATTTACCCTGAAGGTAAGAGATGATCTCAGTTCTCCAATCTTCGCTATAAACAGGAGATATATTGAGGACTGCTCTTTCAAGAAGTTCCACCGAAGGTGCTTTTATTGTTTCAAAGAACACATCCGAAGGTAAGGGCAGCCCCTGTGCTGCTGACTTAGCTAGCAAATCAGCATGCTCATTTTGTCCTCGAGGGATATTTTTGACAGAAAATCCTTCGAAGGAAGCTTCGACTCTTCGAACCATATCCAGATATTTCTCAAGCTTCGGATCTTTAGCCTTGCAACTCTTGTCGATATGACCCGAAACAACCTGGGAATCAGTTTTAAGAATGGCCCTTCTGATTCCCATTGCTTTTAGCTTCAGATTACCCAAAAGCAGGGCTTCGTACTCAGTAATATTGTTTGTACAACTGAAATCGAGTCTTGCCGCATAACAAGTTTTAACTTTGGATGGCGAGACCAACACAGCAGCTGCTCCTACCCCGAAGGTTCCCTAAGACCCATCGCAAAACACTGTCCATACTTCGGCATCCTTATTTGTTTCTTCATCCTGAGCCCCTGGCGTCCAGTCAGCAATGAAGTCTACTAACGCCTGAGACTGGATCGAAGATCTATGCACATAATCAATGCAAAATTCATTGAGCTCTGCAGCCCATTTTCCAATCCGCCCAGTAGCTTCTCTATTTCTCATAATATCCTTCAACGGCTGCGAAGAAGGAACAACAATATTGTATGCTTGAAAGTAATGCCGAAGCTTCCTGGATGCCATCAAAACAGCATATAACACCTTCTCTAATTCTGTATAGTTTTTCTTTGATATACTAAGAACTTCAGATACAAAATACACTGGGACCTGCTTCTTGACTTGGCCATCAAGCTTCTCCTGGACAAGTGCTGCACTCACCGCTGAGTGCGAAGCTGCCACATATAATAACAAAGGAGCCCCTGGCGTTGGTGGAGTTAATGTTGTTAAATCTATCAGATATTGCTTCAGTTCCTCGAAGGCTTTTTGTTGGCTTGGTCCCCATTGAAAGACTTTGGCTGATTTCAGCACTTCGAAGAATGGTAAATTTCTTTCTGCTGATCTGGATATAAATCTATTAAGAGATGCCAACCTCCCTGTTAATCTTTGGGCCCCCTTTTTTGTAGTTGGTGGCTCCATTCGAAGTATAGCTTCAATTTTACTTGGATTAGCTTCAATTCTTTTTGTTGAAACCAAGCATCCAAGAAATTTCCCCTTCTTTACTCCGAAGACACATTTTTCTGGATTCAACTTTAAGCCAGCTTGTCTGAAACTGGCAAAGGTCTCCTGCAAATCAGCAATATGATTTTCCTGTTTCGTGCTTTTTACAATGATGTCATCAACATAAGTTAGCACATTTCTGCCTATCTGAGACTGGAGAACCTTCGCAGTCATTCTGCTGAAACTTCCTCCAGCGTTTTTGAGCCCCTCAGGCATCCGAAGATAGCAATATGTGCCACTTGGGGTTATGAAGCTAGTCTTCGGCTCATCTTCCTTCTTCATCCAGATTTGGTGGTAGCCTGAGTAACAGTCTAGCAGACTCATGAGTTCTGAAGAAGCTGCTGCATCAACTAAAGAGTCTATCCTTGGCAATGGGAATTCGTCCTTCGGACAAGCCTTGTTGAGATCTGTAAAATCGATACACATTCGCCACTTGCCATTGGCCTTTTTTACCATAACAGTGTTAGCTAGCCATTCTAGGTACTTTACTTCTCTGATAACTCCTGCACTGAGGAGTCTTTTGACTTCATTACGAGCACCTTCGGCCTTATCATCAGACATTTTCCGAAGCCTCTGCTTTCTGGGTCTGAAGGATGGGTCAACATTGAGCGAGTGTTCAATAACATCCCTATTAACTCCGCAGAGATCATTGGCTGACCATGCAAAAACATCTTTGTTGTTGAACAAAAACCTTATCAAGGTTTTCTCCTGTTCTTCGGATAATTGAGAGCCCAACAGCACCTTCTGCTCTGCTATGTCCTCACATAAGAGCATGGGCTTCGGCTGATCTGCTGAAGCTGCTTTCTCCCTTCTGAATTTGTACTGTTCACAAGCTTCAGCTCCATCTATGTTATGGATTGCTTTTGAGTCAGTCCAGTTTCCTTCGGCCCTTCTGGCAGCTTCCTGACTTCCATGAATAGCGATGGGTCCTTGGTCCGAAGGTATCTTCATGCAAAGATAAGCAGGATGAAGAATTGCTTCGAAAGCATTGAGGGTGCCACGACCAATAATTGCATTGTAAGGGTATTCCATGTCAACAATGTCAAACACAACTTGCTCAGTTCTAGTGTTGTTGATGAACCCGAAGGTCACTGACATGGTGATCTTGCCCAGTGCTACAATCTGTCTTCCTTCGAAGCCACAGAGAGGATGTGTAGCATCATGAATCTTATCTTCTGGCTCTTGCATTTGTCTGAAGGCCTTAGCAAATACGATATCAGCTGCACTGCCTGTATCAACCAAGACATTGTGGACCAGAAACCCTTTGATAACGCAAGAAATAACCATAGCATCGTTATGAGGAAAATCCTTGAGTTGAAGGTCCTCCTGGGAGAAGGTGATTGGGATGTGGGACCACCTTGACTTGATAAAGGGTCCTTGCACTCCAACATGTTGTACCCTTCTCTGCGCCTCTTTCTTCTGCTTTTTATTGGCTGGTTCTGAGCACGAACCACCTGTAATCGGGAGCACCAGCTTCGGGTCCGAAGCAGCTCCAGCTTGATCGTTGAACGAAGCCATCAGCTCAAAAAAGTGGAAGTGAGTTCACCGGAGGTGGGCGCCAATGTTGGGGACTTGTTCTCAAATGCTATGAATTAAGAACAAGGCAACATAAAATGTTAAATGTTAACGTCCTTCGTCCATGAAACATTATTCCCTTGAGGATAATGAGCCTTGGACGAAGGTTGATGAGAATATAATTACGAAGGTTAAGTCTTCGTAATTAAATTTTAATAGATTGTATAAGATAACATAAAATAAAGGATATAAAAGGGTAAATGAATCATAAACGAATTATCTTATATTTACTTAATATATTGAATCATTAAATACAGTTATACCTCTGCCTTGGCAAAGATTGGTTCCCGAAGGATGCGATTGCAATTACCAGAATCCGTGAACAGTAAAGGAATACTGTTCACTATTTATAGACACAGGACACAGCCTATGAAGAATTACAATTATGCCCCTCATAAAAGTTTACAACATTGACTCAGACCCTTATGGACTAAAAGGTCATTCTATCTTTAAGTCGGTTTGTAATTCCGAAGCTTCACGAAATGGCACCTTCGGCATCACGTACGAGCAGCTTCAGCCGAAGTTGTTTCTTTCTGCAGGACCTTCGGTGACGAAGCATGGTCCCAACAACTCCTGTGATGGTGTATATTTATTTATTTTGGCGTATGTATTCTTTTTGTATGTCCGATACGCAAATCGATGCTAGATGTTGACAGTGGGGTAGACGAATCAAACTCGTCCGAGGATGACCCACAGGACACTTTCAAGCAAGGCAAGTGGATTCTCCCTCTGCATATTCTATTTGTACCCAATTAATGCATATAATAATGTTTACTTTTTTGATATATTTCATAATTTGATGGGATTTGCCTAATTAAGGATTTCCTAGATTTACCAACTTTATTCCTTGATTACCCTGAGAAAATACTATGCTTTGCAAATTTGTGCTACCGCTCAACTTGATAATTTTGATGTCACTCATTATTGATATTAATGTTCCGGAATGAAATTGTATTATGGTGTTAACCTGATGGTTAAACAAGATTATTTCATATTAATTGGAACATGGAGTGACCACCCAGGATAACAGTGCAACCACGAGTGCTATCATGGCTCTAGATTTGGTAATTAGCTTTATATGCTTAGTACCTAGCAACCTTACCTAAAATATGGGCAAGAGGGGGAGCGGCAATGGTGGTAGCTCATGTTAACATGGGGACATATTCTTAGCTAAGGTACCTCGCCCAGAGGGCCTCCACACTGACTTGGAAACCTTAGCAGGTTGCTTTGTAGTAAGTGTATTCTGTGAAAACCTCATAGTGGATCCCTAGCCATTCACCTCGGTAGTGTTTAAGGGTCCGTACAACCCAGGCTAGATGGGATACAATTCTTGTGGGTAAAGTTGTACCACCTCTGCAGAGTGTAAAACTGATATGTCAGCCGTGCTCATGGTTAAGAGCAACCTGGACCCTCACATGATAATTGAACTTAAAGATGGACAATAAATCGAGATCTGATGATCTGCCAATGATTTTCTTAAGTGGTTTCACTTAAGTGTTTTTGTTATACTCTTATACCTTTGTTTAATTGGGATACTTGTGATACACACTTATTAGTAAGACAGGTGTTGCTAATAAAATATTGACCAACTAAAATGGTTACCACATAACCTTAGCCTACCTTGTTAACTTGCATTAATTTCCCCCACTTGCTGAGTCCTTACCATAAGTGAGCTTACCCTTGCTAATATTTTGATCAGAGGGTGGTGAAGAAGACCTTGATGGAGATTTCGATAAATACTGAGTCTAACGATGCGCCTGTCATCTTCCTGTGGGAGATTACTCATGTTATTTTCGCTATACTTTGATGATGCTGTTTAAGATACTATTATCTGGATGTTGTAATAAAGACTACTCTACTCTCTTTACGCCTTTATTGCATTGTCTTTTGATATACTACACTTGTGACGTCAACATATGTGTGGAAAATGGATCTTGGCACACATATGCTATGCATTCGGTTTTGCCCTCAGAACCGTGTGTGACACCTACATGTGCTTGTACTCATATACAATACATGATATCATGTATTATAAATTTCTGCTTGTTATTTTTCTACCTTAGCACAAGGTAATTGTTGATCATTTCCCAATTTTGGTTACTTTAGGTTACAAGAGCAGATTACTTGAGTGGTCAATAAGCATTGCATTTTAATGTACATGGTTGATTTGTTCGATGTGTAAGACTTATGTAAAAATTCTTAACTTTAAAAGATGATAACAAAACATAAAATGATAGCCATTGCACGATTTTGCAAGTAGAAGAGACGGCTAAGAAACTATATCATACAACCGAGCCTCTAGAATATGAATGTTGTTTAGAGACAATATATATAGAAAGTCGTAAAGAGACGGACTCTTCGCGAAGAGCTCGTCTCTTGATTTTTTTACACTTAACCCCCTAAAGACTTCTCAAGAGATCACTCAATTAATGAGGTTGTATATGCCCAGGTCCTGAGACTCCGGTTCAGTTTTCCATGTAAAAAAGACGGCTAAAAGACTTCGTGATACAACACTGAGACATTGAATCATAAATACAACTAAGAAACAACATGTATATAAAAAACCGTGAAATTGTCTGTTATATTTTTTTCACTTAGCCTTTTAGAGACCCCTCAAAAGAGCTATATATATTAAATGAGGTTGTACATGCCCAGTGTGCATCCAAAAGAGACCGCTAACATGCAGCCATTGTTGAGAGCAACATTATAACCATAAAATGGGCTAGCGTCTTTTTAATTAAGACCAGCTAAGCAAATGGTTGCATGTTGGATACAGCCAACTTCCAGCTCACATATCTCATCATGCGAATATACTACTGTGCGTGCCAATTTAATTTATTAATTATATTACCACTCACGCATGCGCTTTGGAAGTACACCAAGAGTGGAAAGATTGCCTAAATTAAGAGAGAGAGAGAGACTGTAGGGTGTAGCGCGTGGTCGACGAAAGCTAAGAGAAATTGAAACAACTTTGCCAGTGGCACATGAACGGACGAATGCAAGATTAAGAGTACATACGATCATACTATTCCTGTAGAAGTACCCCTTCTATCTTAAAATAAACCAACCTCTAAAGTTTTCTTAAGTCAAATATTTTGAATTTGGTTAAATTTTAAAATTTATTGAAAGGAACATCAATATTTACAATATCGTCAAGCTAGCATCAGATATATCATATTTTTTTCATAATAATCTATTTATTTGGTGACATAACTATATATCTATAAAGTTGATCAAATTCAATATAGTTTTTGGTTTTTGGGTAATTTTAGTAGTTGATTTATCTTGTGATGAGGTAGTAAGTATTCGATAGATACCATAATTTTCTAAACGCTTTAGCTTGTCTAAGAGTATATCAAGAGAAAATTAAACCATAGATTAAACATCTCGTCTACTAGCTTCAATTCTTCAGCTAACTATTCTATCATCTTTGCTTGCTAAGTTGCCAATAAGCTACTGGCGCGAAGATAATTTATTGATAAAGCAAAACAGAATTTCAAAACCAGGCGTGCAGAATAAAATAAATAAATAAGCATATTCAAACAAAATTAAGAAGTGTGTATACATATATGTATATATGGGGCAAATCAAATTAACACGGACATTGGTAAAAAAATTAAATGATATGGAGAAAATACATTTTCATTTTTGGTGTAACTAAAAACATGGTCGATCGTCTCTATTGCATGGGGAAATCTCAAGCACTCTCACTTTTTAACATAAGATATTTTATTTATTTATCACCAAAACCAACACACAATCTATATACACTAACATATATATAGTAAAAACGTCTACTATATGTACTTGCATAATCATGACTTAAATAATAGAACTTCTATGCAAGAAAACAATCAAAACATCTCATAAAAGCCATTCTAAAGAAAAACAAATGACACATAAACATATACACTGTGACATAAAGTATCAATTAAATTGGTAGAAAATTTGGTAGAGAATATGAAAGGAAACAAAACTGCTGGGAGCGCAAAGAATGATACACACATGACGTGACTACGGACGACTCGCTATACATATAAACAGAGGTCGATCGATCTATACATGACATGCATGCTTATATACTCAGCAAATACCACGTATCATCGGCTGTAGACGACTCGTACGGCCACACAAATCACATAGCTGGAGCTGAGGCCCAGCACTAGCTAGGGATGGCTAGTGGTGTCACCGTCGTGATGGCCGTCGCCGCCACCAATCCCGCCATGGTTAGTCACGGCGATGAGCTCCGACAGCGCCCTGAGCAGCTCGACCCTCGCCCGGAGACGCACGATGTAGTCGGCGGTACGGAGGAGCAGGCGCTCGGCAGGCATCGCCGCGGCGCCGGGCACCAGCCGCCGGAGCTCGCGAACTTTCCGCCCCAAAGCCATCTCCCCAAGCCGCCGCCGGCGGCTTCCGTGGCACGGCGACCGACGCCTCCTTCCCTCCATGTATCTGGCAACGGCGAGTGTCAGAAGAAGATCGATCGTGCGTACGCGACGACGTGTGTGGTGTACGTAGGTGAGCTGAGCTGGTCGAATAAATAGAGGCGGGAGGGCCCTCTCGGGGACTCAAATATTTTAGTAGGGGGCTGGACGCAAACGGCAGGGTGAGCTGTGGGTTGTCGCGTAGTGTGGGGCCCGCGCGTGGATGCTACCGGCTTTTGTCCTGCACACGTGTCTGACAGCTCCCTGATCACCCAGGACCGGGGAATTTAGTGCCCGATCTTTCTAATTCCCATCTTGCCCCTCCCTCGCCTCCGTCGATCTTTTGTGGGTTGGACGTTTGCCGGACCTAAAAGCTAGGCAAGGGATTTATATTTTACTAAGAGAAAATAAACTAATTTTTCTTAGAAAAATGAAAATCTCTTGAAAAATTCATCTCAACATATATTGATCACAATCTACATGTATTAAGGTGAATTGGGGGTGTAACTTAAACTAATTTACAGTCCAATCCACCTCAACACATGTGGATTGGGGTCAATAATAGAGTACCCAAGGGTTTGTTTGGAAATAAAGATATCGGAGTGGAAAAAATCTTCTTGCTATTCAATTTTAAATACCAAAGAGATTTTAGCCCCTCCAATTCTCTTTGGTATTCGTGCTCCCAAACAAGCCATAAACGTTGGTTATAGACCTATCTAATACAACTTCACAAGCTTAAGATTTACTTAAAAACAGTTTTATTTTATAAAAAATAATTGCACATTTTAGCTTCACCAATTTGGATTCATCAAGACGGTGAAGCTCATAAAAAATTGCTTCATAAAAACATATTCCATACCTCCTAGTGAATTTAAGTGAA
Organism: Zea mays; assembly: GCF_902167145.1. NCBI lineage: Eukaryota > Viridiplantae > Streptophyta > Magnoliopsida > Poales > Poaceae > Zea > Zea mays. The sequence goes on from NC_050102.1 coordinate 107,420,255, forward strand.
AATTACCCACCAATGTTACAGTTACTGAAAGTCACCTAGAGGGGGTGAATAGACGAAACCTAAAAATTACAAACTTAAACACAAACTTCACCTCGGGTTAGCATTAGAACGAGTATAAAGAAAATCAGAGTGTGAGAGGGTTTTTCTTGCTTAGAGTTGCTCAATCAATTGTAGATTACTTTTGGAGTCAACTCAAAACGATCACAAGCAAGAGAACATGAGAGAGGGGGAGAGGAAGAACTAAATTACAAAGTAATGATTTACGTAAGGAATACGATGATTTGTTTCCCGAGGTTCCGCTTCAAAGAATGTACGTCCCCATTGAGGAGACCAATAAGGACGAGTCTCTTTCAACCCTTTACCTCTCTCAAACAGTCACGAAGACCGGTTGGGTTTTTCCTTCACTTCACTAGGACATCAAGTCCCGCAAGGACCTCCACACAAATAGGGAGTCTCTTACTTTGCTTTACAACAATGAGAATCGGGTAGAAAGTGAGAATGAAACTTAAATAAAGATCACAAGAACTTGCAACACTCGAATGTAGTAGCCGATAAGTCTCATGTGGCGCGCGAATGACTTTGAATGCGTGGGAGAGGTTGCACTTGATGCATAGTAGGTTGGAGTAGTTCTTATGTCTTCAATGTGCTGCTTGGAGGGTATTTATAGCCCCCAACAACCAAAAGTTCCATTGGAGCAAAGCAGTAAATTATGCACAGTCGGGTGGTGCATAGACCATCTACATTGCCGGTCCGATACACCACTAGACCTTATCAGACTATCTCTGCAAGTAGTCATTCTGTCTGGCAGAGCTGGCCGTTGGCGATGTTAGACGGTTCGGTGTTCCAGTGGTGCGCTAGCCTCCAAAATGCATTTTTACATGCTCCCTTTATACGGTATAGATAGGCATCACACAGGACCGGTGCCCCAACTCCAAAATGTATAGAATGCATCCTCTCTTCATAGACAGTTCGGTGCACCAGCCTGAGAAAGGCTGAGGCTTGGCCTCCCTGCGGACATGGTCTGGTGCACCACCGGACCAGTCTGGTGCGCCAGACTCCAGACCATTTTCTTCTTTCATGACAAAATCTTCTTCAAATGATTTTGACTGGTCTTGAGGATGTTCCTATGACTTAGAAAAATATATGTAGTGACCTTCCAACTAGTCCAAGTCATGAAATTTGATTGTTTTTGTGTCACTAACTCATATTCCTATTATTGCTCAAACTAGATCCAAAAGTGGGAATTGTTGAATCTTAGCTATCCAACCTTTTCAGTTGAATCAAATAAGTTCCTAGGGGTGTATACAACTTATCTAAAGTATAGAACTAGGCAAGGTTCCTCTATTCGTTTTACCCCTTTTTGGTTGGTTTTGAGATGTTTCTGACTTAGAATATGAATTTATGGACTGATGAACTTGTGAATCAAAGGCTAAGTATACTAGTTAGTCCATAAGATTGTGATGGTCATCAAGCACCAAAATCAATTAGAGAAAATGGTTAAGGTCATTTTCCTTTCAATCTCCCCCTTTTTGGTGATTGATGCAAATATAAACCAAAGCAAATATGAAGTATAGAATTGTAACTAGTTTGCAATTCAAACAAGTGTTCATAGAATGAAGACAGTTCTAAGTGAATATGAGTGTTTTTGACATAGTTAACATTTTGGACCACATTTACACCACTTGGCTTGATTTAGAAAATATTTTGGTAAAATCTTTTCAAATTCATTTGCATTTGGCCAAAGGTATAAGAATAAAATTTTCAAAAGCATTTCTAAGTTCGAAAGATTCTCCCCCTTTTCAAATGCTTTTCCTTTGGCCAAATAAAATCTCCCTTTGAATAAATACTCCATTTTTGCATAAATAGGTTTTCTCCTCTTAGCTGTCAAGAAGGCTTTCATAAATTTAATAGTACAAATTTGGAAAACTAAAAGTTTTGAAAACAGGGTGGTGGTGTGGTCCTTTTGCTTTGGCCTAGTAATTTCTCCCCCTTTGGCATTAAGCTCCAAAAAACGAAGAAACCTAGAGGCCTCGAAAAACAAAGATATGAAATTAAGTATAAGAGTTGGGCAAAGAGTGTTCGATACTGAACGGATTTGTAGTGGAAGCGTTCACTTTGGCTGCAACTCCATTTCCCTTTCAATCTAAGACTAAGTATAGAGATACAATTGGAAGCACACTAGTCTTAGCCTTGGCACAAGAAGAATAAGAAATATGCATTCATACCAAGTGAAAGAGATAATGATGATCAAAGGTATGATAAATGAGCAATGTGTGCAATATTTCAATCAAGGTTTAGAGAATCTAAGACATTTAATTCACTCCTAAGCTCACAAAATATTTTCTCATCTAGGGGCCTGGTGAAGATATCAACTAACTATTTATGGGTGCTAACATGGCCAATTACGATGTCTCCCCTTTGTGAGTGGTCTCTCAGGAAGTGATACCAGATGTCTATGTGATTAGCGTGACTATGTTCAATAGGATTCTCTGCCATACGGATAACACTCTCACTATCACATAGGAGAGGGACTTTGCTCAATTTATAGCCATAGTCTCTAAAGGTTTGCCTCATCCAGAGTAATTGCGCACAACAATGCCCTGCAGCAATGTACTCGGACTCGACGGTGGATAGAACAACTGAGTTTTATTTCTTTGAAGCCCAAGACACCAGAGATCTCCCCAAAAAATGACAAGTCCCTGATGTACTCTTTCTATCTACCTTATATCCGACATAATCGACATCTGAATACCTGATGAGATCAAAGTGTGAACCCTTAGGGTACCAAATCCCAAAGTTAGGAGTATGAACTAAATATCTCAATATTCTTTTCATGGCCCTTAGGTGGCATTCCTTAGGGCCGGCTTGGAATCTTCCACACATGTATACTGAAAGCATAATATTTGGTCTAGAAGCACATAAGTAAAGTAGTAATCCTCTCATAGACCGGTATACCTTTTGATCTACCGAGTTACCTCCTGTGTTGAGGTTGAGATGCCCATTTATCCCCATAGGAGCCTTGATGGGTTTGGCGTCCTTCATCCCAAACTTCTTGATTATGTCTTGAGTGTACTTTGTTTGGCTGATGAAGGTTCCCTCCTCAAGTTGCTTGATTTGGAATTCGAGGAAATACTTTAACTCCACCATCATAGACATATCAAATTATGTATCATAATCCTACTAAACTCTTCACAATATGACTTTTTAGTAGACCCAAATATAATATCATCAACATAAATTTCACATATAAACAAGTGTTTGTCCAATGTTTTTAGTGAAGAGAGTAGGATCTACTTTACCGACTTTAAAACCATTTGCAATAAAAAAGTCTCTCAGCATTCACACCAGCTCGCTTCAAACGCCTCTTCTACTTTCGAACTAGACTTAGATAGTTGCAAAGCACACACTCTTCCATTAGAGATGGTCGAGGAACAATTTGTCCTAGGGTGCCCTTAGCACCTTCGTTGGATGTGCTAGAGACAAGACTTGATGCTCTGACTGAGACAGTAGAGGGCACCACATGCCAGACCGAAGCTGGTGCTATGGATCCTTCTGAGGATAGCGAGGATATTGATATTGAGGAAGACATCACCATCATTCATCCAACAAAACCGAGTCATGTGGACTTCGACAAATTGAAGACCAAAGTGGGGCACATTGAGGTACTTAATCGTTTTGGTTATATTGACTGGGTCTGACTAGAAGGGGATGATTTAGTGCCAAAGCCGAAGTAAGACGAAGTTGTTGTCTTTCGAAGCTTCCTAAGAGCCGAGCTTAGGTTTCCATTGCATAAGGAAGTAGTTCCTATTCTGAAGAGATTTAACATATACCTTCATCAACTTACACCAAACGCCATAGTGCGCTTAGGAATTTTCATCTAGGCTGTGTGAAGCCAAGGTGTTGAGCTCGATGTCGAAGCTCTTTGCGAGGCATTTTGTCAGATACATGAATTACACTTTCAAACGAAGGCAACTAGAGGCCTTCATAATAACTTCAGTTGTTATAATTTTGCCTACCGGATAGGTGCCATGTTTTTTTTTCTCTTGCCTACCGAAGCAAGTGGTGAATGAGTGGACAAAGGAGTGGTTTTACATGAAGAATGACTTAAAGGAGCAGTCTAATATAAAGGGAATAATTCAAATCCCTGTTCACACATGCTTTGGCTATAAAAACCAACTTGTTATATCAACTCTGAAGCTCAAGCTGCTATGGTTACCTTCAATGTCGTTTGCACATATATTGGGACAAGAGATCTTGTTCAAGAATTTTTAGCATTTAAAATATGGCCACTGAGGGCTGGGTTGAAGATACCAAAGATGTCTAAAAATGATACTTTGAGTGCGAAGCCTAGTTTAGTTAGACTCGGCTACAAGTATAAGTTTGAATAGGAGTTTGGGGAACTGTGGGGGACAGATATCCCCCGGGTCCACTAGAAGGATAAAAGGCCTCACGAAAGGCCCAAAGGACCCATAATTCGTAAGGTCACCCCCCTCGTGGGCCTAGGAGGAACGAACAGTGAGACAAATCAGCACAAGGCTGGGTCGGTGCAAGCCCAGACGGCCCAACAACATCCGAGCAGTAATCACAGCAGTGACCCGACCTTCCCGCACAGGAGCCCCGTACATCGGAACTGGGCGAGGATGAGTCGGCTGAATTATAGGGAGACAAACTTAGTTAGTTCACTACTATTCCGGCTCACGTTGTTATCATATCCACATGTAATGCCCCACGATCGAGTATATAAGGCCTAGGGGGCACCCCTTCAAGACGATCGATCGAGAGAGACATCATTCATCACTTAGCCATCCACCCCGCTCTCTACGTTTTCCAGCACTAGAGAGCTCACTTGTAACCCATCGCATAAAGCATTCCAGCCAGGACGTAGGGTGTTACACACCTCAAAGCGGCCCGAACCTGTACATCATTGTCTATTATTTCTCGTGCGCCCAGCACGAACCATCAAGCTACTGTCGGTAACACCGTCCTACTCCTAAAAAGCACCTCGGGGGGTAACCCTGGGTGCGCGGTCGGACCCGAAACACCGACAGCTGGCGCACCAGGTAGGGGGTGTGTCATCGATCCAAGCTAGCTCAATGGCCGTCACCTTCCAGCACAAGATCATCCTCCGCCCCAGATCCATATTCTGCTTTGGCACTATCTCATCTGTAGCGGATGAGGAGGGAACTCTGCATCGCCTCGCGGATCCGCCAAAGAGAAAGCCTTCCTCAGAAACCTCCGAGAAAATCGGGGCGAGGCAGGAAAAGGCGCAACCTCCAGCGCTCCTAAAAAGATCACCTCCAGCAAGATAGGAGCTGAGGGTCCCTCAGCCCGGAGAACTCCGTTGTCCACCTCTCCGACGAAGGAATGGACACGAATCACAAGGAAAAAGGAAGCAAAGGATCATCGAGCTGATCTTTCCGCGCCTCCGCCCTCAAAGGAGAACGGAAAGAAGATCGCCATGACAGCCGCTCCATTCTACCCTGACGTCCTCTTCATCGGGAGAGTGGAGTCACCCCCATCTCCGACAACGAGCCGACTGCACCCGGAGAGGAACCTCCTCAGCGGGAATCCCGCAGACGGAGGAACCGACGCTGAAATATCCGGCGACATCACGAGGTCGGGGAGCGGGACCCGGCGCAACCCATATCACGGGACGAGGTCTCAGAGGTAGGAGAAACTTCGGAGGAACGTGTCTTCAGGGAACGAAGGAATTCCCGACGACGCGATCGTCGGCGGGCTCAAGAACAGGCCGAGCAGGAGACAAGGCAGCGTCGGGAAAATCCACTCTTCGGGCGCAACTTGAACCCCAACTTCGCCCGAGCCATGAACACGCCGAGTGAAGTTGGAGGGGTGTTGGCTCGGATAGCTGATGGCCTCCCTCGGAATCCCGACGCCGAGGGATATCGGCGGCTGTTCACTCAAGCAGCCAATCACCTTCTACCCCTCGCTCACCCGCCGAACGATCTACGACACGCCATCAACAGTCGCCGGGACGCGCGGAGCTCCATCAATGCTTCGCGTGAACGACGACACGAGAACGAAATCCGTCGCTGGGAAGAGTACGACCGGGACCATGGCATCCCAGCACGGAGTCAGGCTACTAGGACCGAGTCGGCCACGGCTTCAACTGGAGGCACCACCCGGGGACGGTCGAGGTGCCACGACGATCACTCCCCTCCCCGGGACAGACAACATCATCGACGACAGGAGGACACGTGTGGAGTATCAGCGCTTACTCCGTGCCTCAGGGCCATTCAATGGCCCCCTAACTTTAAGGTATCCAACGTCGACAAATATGAACCTAAGCAGGATCCAGGAGGCTGGCTGGCCGTCTACACCACCGCTGCCCGGGCTGCTGGGGCAACCGAGGACGTGATGACCGCGTACTTGCCTATCGTCCTCGGGCAAGACGCGCTGCAATGGCTGCGACACCTACCCCGACACTGCATTGATGACTGGAGCGACTTCAGTCGGTGCTTCACCGCCAACTTTCAATCTCTCTCCGATAAGCTGGCGCAACCATGGGACCTCAAATCCATCAAGCGCCGGGGGGACAAAACTCTCCGGTCATACCTCAAAAGGTTCCAGACCATGAGAAATCGTATCCCCGAAGTCACGGAGGCGGCAGTGATCGAGGACTTCTACAGAGGATCCAATGACTCGGCCTTCGTCCGAACCATATTACAGAAGGCGCCGACTACCTCCGAGCAACTGTTCCGGGAAGCCGACCTCTACATCACCGCCGACGAGCGAGCTCAGGACCTCATCGGAGGAGCAAAGCCGGCACCAGCAGCACCGCGACGCGACACGAATCAGCAGCCCGACACGCGTTGGGAGAAGAGACCTCGCGAAGAAGTGCACGCCACCAGACCACCTGCCTCTCGCGCTCGAGGTGGACCTCGTGGAGGAGAACGCACGCTGGACGACATCCTCGACGCCCAGTGTCGTACCACAAAGACATACGCCATACCCTTCGGAACTGCAGAGACTTCAAGCACTCCGTCGGGCACGACCGACCCTTCCAACCTCTACCTCCTCCTCCGCCGCAGGGAGGACCAGGAGGACCGCGACAACCCCAGCAGCAGGAGGAGGGAGGAGGTGGAGCCTTCCCACGTGTCGACAAAGAGGTCAATGTCATCTTCGGCGGACACGGATCGCAGGAGAACAAGAGACAACAAAAGCTCAACGATCGCCAGATACTGGTGGCAACTACCGGCCCTCCCGCCCCATACCGATGGTCGGAGCACCCGATCACCTTCACTCGGGCGGATCAGTGGCTCAACTTCGACCACCCAGGCAAATACCCGCTCCTCGTCGATCCGGTGATCCGAGAGAGCATGGTGAAGAAGGTATTGGTGGACGGGGGGAGCAGCATCAACGTCACCTTCCCCCGAACACTCCAAGGCTTGGGAGTTCACCTCAAAGAACTCCACGAGTCAGACACTCCTTTCTTCGGCATCGTGCCGACTGAAGGAGAATACCCGCTGGGCCACATCTACATGCCAGTCACCTTCGGAACTCTGGAGAACTACAGAACCGAGTTCCTGAGGTTCGAAGTGGCGAACTTTGACTGCGGGTACAATGCCATTATTGGGAGGCCTGGATTGGCAAAATTCATGGCCATTCCGCATTATACATACATGATATTGAAGATGCCAGGGCCGCAAGGGATCATAACTGTGCGTGCTGACTTCCAAGGCGCAGCAGAATGTTTCCGAGTGGCCATTCAGGTGGCCCTCACCACTAAACCATCGGCGACTTCTTCTGCGCAGGCGAACTCTAAGCCTGAGGAAGACCTCGCAGTACCCGCGAACGAGGCTCAAGCTGCGACCTCTATGTGGCCGACCGAAGAAACCAAAAGAGTCAACCTTGGGTTCACTGATGAACGCAAAACCGCCATCATCAGCTCCAGCCTAAATGACAAATAGGAAGGCGCGCTCGTCCAGTTCCTGCAAGATAATCGATACGTATTCGCATGGCAACCTGCGGATATGCCGGGAGTCCCAAGAGAACTGGCCGAGCACAAATTAAAGGTCTACCCCCAGGCGAGGCCGATCCGGCAAAAGTTGCGTCGTTTCACGCCCGACAAGAGAGAGGCCATTCGCGCTGAGCAGGCTCGCTTGGTCGCGGCTGGATTTATTAGAGAGGTGTTTCATCCCGAGTGGTTAGCCAACCCTGTTCTTGTACTCAAAAAGAATAAAGTGGATTGGTGCATGTGCGTCGACTATACGGATCTCAACAAACACTGTCCAAAGGATCCCTTCAGGCTTCCTAGGATAGATCAGGTGGTAGATTCCACCACTGGATGTTCTGTGCTGTCCTTGTTGGATTGCTACTCTAGGTATCATCAGATTAGCCTAGTGAAAGAAGACGAGAAAAAAACAGCGTTCATCACTCCATTCGGTGCTTTCTGCTATACCTCCATGCCGTTCGGCATCAAAAACGCTAGAGCGACTTACCAAAGAGCTATTCAAACATGCTTAGCCGATCACTGGGGCAAGCGTGTGGAAGCTTATGTGGACGATGTGGTGATCAAAACAGAAAATTCGGAAAATTTCATTGACGATTTACATCTGGTTTTCAACAGTTTCCGACGATATCGATGGAAGCTTAATCCCGAAAAAATGTGTTTTCGGGGTACCAGCAGGAAAGTTACTCAGGTTTATTGTCAGCCACCGGGGAATTGAAGCTAATCCAGAAAAGATCGAAGCTATCATGAAGATGGAGGCACCGCGATCACAGAAGGCAAACCGAATGCGAACCATGTACGTGCCAGGATCAGTTATTCACGTACACAGCAGTTACATAACATGGATATCATCACACAGTGCGCAAAATAGTATTAATAAGGGAAATAGTCGATTACATCATACGTCTGAGACGTCCATAGGGTCCTTACAATAAATCAAAGTGCGAAAAAGAAACGTAGATAACCGCGGCCTTCACAGGCAGCCGACTGGGGGTTGCCGCTAACCCACACCTAGAACTCGTCGTAGTCTTGGAACTTCTGGAAGTCTCCTTCCACGGCTTCATCTTCTCCTGAGCAGTGGTTGCAATGCTGACAACCTGGGGATGGGGGGGTTTGGTGTGTAGAGCAAGGGTGAGTACACATCAACATACTCAGCAAGCATCCTGTTTGGCTGTAGTGGACTAGCTTTATGTGGGGATAAGTCAAGCGGTTGCTTTTAGTTGGTCAGATTATTATTTACTAATAGAAAGCCAGATTTTAGCGTTAACCCAAGTTATTAGCTCGATGTACCCTTTCCAAACGGAAAGAATACCACTTACCAGCACCATAGTCATAACCAAAACCATCGATCTCATAGCCACCTGTACCAAAGTATCTCTGATCAAGTACCACTAATCACTGGAGCTCCCTTGGCCGCTCATAACCGCGAGCACGGCTGATATATCAGTTTTCAAACACTCTGCAGAGGTTGTGCACTTTACCCACAAGCCGTGATTCCCATTCTGCCCGGAGATCATGACTCTCCATTGATCACTACCAAGGTGACCCAGCATGGCATCACTACGTAGCCTTTACAAAGATTCCCCGGGGCTGTATCCACCAGTTAGGTTTCCTAAATGCACCGCACTCCTCCCCAAGGGGCGAACCCAAACTTGGCAGAGCGAGCCGCATACACCGAGCCCCATTGACGGCACGACGGCTAAGTGAACTACACCCCGGATCCTCTAATTATTCAGCTAAGGGCATCCCATTCCACCCTCATGGTTGCACTGTTTTCCCGGGCGGTCATCCATAGAACAGGTCCTTACGGAGAGGCACTCGAGAAACCGCTCGAGCCCCCTTGAAGACCACAAGTATAACATCATCATAAGAGAGGGGAAAACAGCGTATCATAGATAATCTCATCATGTTCATTGATTAGAGTTTGAGCAATAGCATAAAGCTAAACAATAATAATCCAACCCAGATAGGTAGACAAGGACATGGATAACAAAAGCTAGTCAATCCTTAGGCATAAAGGTGTAAAGCGGGAGGTGAATTAAATAATGAATAGGACAGAGATAGGTCAAGGGACACTTGCCTCCACCAACCAACTGCTGCTCAGGGGCTTCTCCTGCTAGTTCCTCGGGCTCTTCAACCGGATCATTCTCTAAGCGGGTGCAAACATACATACATCCATCCATTGAAATTAGGAAACCAACAGTACACCATACAAGAGAACAAGTAAAGCAAATATGCATAGAATACCACATACGATAATGAATTTACCTTGGTTAGAAAGAAACGAGGGAAGGTCTCGCAGGGGTTAAGGCTTATGCTCGAGGGGCACTACGGGTAAACGAATGACTAGACGTCACGCGCTCTAGTTCCAGTTGGTTCTAACAAAAGGATTAGCTACATGCACTAATGTAAGCGCGATCACTTTTAGTAGATTAACATTGAATAAGATAGACGATTGACTATACAAATTAACTAACGTAACTACGCGGGCACGCGCGCGAGGCCGCATGCACACGCCACGAACTAACCGTGCGCACGTCGGGGCCGTGCGCTAGCCGAGCTCAAATCCGCGCGCCATAGGCACGCTGGGCCGAACTCAAGGCTACGCCGGGGCCGACACGACGCGAGCAAGGCATGGCGGGGCGAGCGGGCAAGCACACCGGGGCAAGCGAGCACGAGCGAGCGAGGACGCGGCCGGACGAGGCCGAGAGCGAGGACGGGCGGCCGAGCCGGGGGCGGGCGCGGGCGCGCGCGGGTCGCTGGGGCGGCCAGGGAGCCGGCCGAGCGGGCGGGGCGCGGCGCGGGCGGCTCGCCGGAGCGGGCGCGAGGGCGGGGCCGAGCGGGCTCGCCGGGGGCGGGGCCGAACCGGACACGGGAGGGGGAGGGGCGGCTCGCCGGAGCGGGCGCGGGGAAGGGCCGGGCGGGCGCGGCCGGCCTCGCCGGGGGCGGGGCCGAGCCGGACACGGGAGGGGGAGGGGCGGCTCGCCGGAGCGGCGGGGCGGGGAAGGGCCGGGGGCGTGGGCGCGGGCGGGGAAGGGGCGGCGCGGGGCGGTCGAGCTCGCCGGAGCCGGGTCGGGCAAGGGCGGCCTGGGGCAGGGAAGGGCCGGGGCGGGGTCGCCGGAGCGGGGCCGGGCGAGGGCGGCTCGCCGGAGGGCGGCTAGGCGGGGCCGGCGCGGGCGCGGCCGGGCGCAGCCGGGCGCGGGCGCAGGCGGCTCGCCGGGGGGGCGAGGCGGGGCGCAGCCGCGGCGGGGCAGCCGGGGAGCGGCGCCGGCGGGGCGGGGCCGGGCCGAGCGCGCCCATGGCACGGGGGAAGGGCGCCGGAGGGAGGGGAGGGAGGAGAGAGGGGAGGAGAGAGGGTCTCACCGGAGGGGAGAACGGCGGCGGCGGCGCCGGGGGCAAGGGGCGGCGGCGGCTAGGGTTTGGGGAGAGAGAGAGTTGGGGGAGAGGGAGGGAATGACGGGCGGGGCCCGCGGGAGGATTTTTGGAAAAAAACAAAAAGGGTGGGGGGCGGTTGGGCCGGCTGGGCCCAAAGTGGGGGAGGGAGGGGGCGCGTGGCTGGGCCGGCGCGGGGCCCACGCGGGAGGGGGGAAAGGGGACGGCTGGGCCGGCCGAAGGGGGGGGGCGGCTGGGCCGAATAGGGGAGAAAGGGGGGAGAGAGAGGGAAGAAAAAGAAAGAAAGAAAGAAAAAAAAAGAAAAAGGCTTTTTCCTTTTTTTCTAATTTCTAATTTTCTCTAGACGAAAGCATTCACATTTTTAATCAATCAAAAAGTATGCATGGTTCGGCATGGTGCATCACACAAAATAAGGTGTTTTAAGGTTTTGCTTTACACGAGGTCTAAAGCCAAAACCCGCTGCGACTTTGGAAAAGATCAAGGCTTAGCGAGAAGAAAAGGGAAAAAGGAAAGAGTAACGCCTGAATTTGGTGAGGGAAAAGAAGAAAAAATTCTACCACCAAATTCAGGGCGTTACAAACCTATCCCCCTTAAAAGAATCTCGCCCTCGAGATTCAGGGTTGGCTAGCAAAGAGCTCAGGGTACTTGGCCATCAGATCATCTTCACGCTCCCAGGTTGCTTCTTCCTCAGAGTGATGATTCCATCTAACTTTGCACATTCTGATGGTCTTCCTTCGGGTGACTCTGTCTGCAACCTCAAGGATCTGCACTGGCTTCTCAACGTAGGTCAAGTCCTCTTGGACTTCAAGACCTTCCACTGGCAACTGCTCTTCTGGCACACGCAAGCACTTCTTCAACTGAGACACATGAAAGACATCATGCACAGCAGACAAATTCTCGGGCAAACTGAGCTGATAGGCCACTTCTCCACGTCTTGCAAGAATCTGATACGGACCGATGTAGCGGGGTGCTAGCTTGCCTTTCACTCCGAACCTTCTGACTCCTCTGATCGGTGACACTTTCAGATAGACAAAGTCTCCGACTTCGAAGCTCAGCTCTCTTCTTCTTGTGTCTGCATAGCTTCGTTGCCTCGATTGCGCTATCTTCAGATTCTCTCGGACCATCTTGATGTTCTCTTCGGCTTCAAGCAAAATGTCTGGCCCAAACACTTGCTTTTCTCCAGGCTGATCCCATTGCAACGGAGTTCTACAACTCCTTCCATAGAGCGCCTGAAATGGTGACATCTTCAAACTGGCCTGGTAACTGTTGTTATAGGAAAACTCTGCATAAGGCAATCTCTTGTCCCATCCGGACTGATCTTGCAACGCACAGGCTCTCAACATGTCTTCAAGAATTTGGTTGGTCCTTTCGGTCTGGCCATCTGTCTGCGGATGATAAGCTGAACTGAAATTCAGATGCGTGCCCAAAGCTTCATGCAACTGCCGCCAGAAATGAGAGGTGAACTGCGTTCCTCTGTCTGACACTATCTTCTTTGGCACACCATGAAGACAAACGATCCGAGACATATACAATTCTGCCAATACTGCACTGCTATAGTTGGTCTTGACAGGTATGAAGTGGGCTGACTTGGTCAAGCGGTCCACCACTACCCAAATGGAATCGTAGCCGGCTCGAGTGCGAGGCAATCCGACTATGAAATCCATACCAATTTCATCCCATTTCCATTGAGGGATCTGCAACGGTTGCAACAATCCAGCAGGTCTCTGGTGCTCTGCCTTAATTCTTCGGCAACTATCGCACATAGCCACATGCTCTGCGATTTCCCTCTTCATTCCGTACCACCAGAATTTTTTCTTCAGATCCTGATACATCTTCTCACTGCCAGGGTGAATCGAATAGGCTGTCTCATGAGCTTCCTTGAGAATCAACTCCCGAATGGACTGGACATTAGGAACACACAAGCGATCTTTGAACCATATCACGCCTTCTGCATCCTCTCGAAAATCCTTGCCTCTGCCATCTAGAATCAGTCGCCGGATCTCACTGATTTTCTCATCATTCTTCTGCGCTTCTTTGATTTCGCGCTCTAAGGTAGGTTCCAACTCAACTGTGACTCCTCGCGAATTGTTCAGAAATCCGAGACTCAACCTGTCGAACTCCTTGGCCAACTCATAAGGCATCGGACGAGCGACCATCAGATTGACTTGACTCTTTCTGCTCAAAGCATCTGCCACTACGTTTGCTTTGCCTGGATGGTAATGGATCTCTAACTCATAGTCTTTGATCAACTCTAACCATCTTCGTTGCCTCATGTTCAACTCTGACTGAGTGAATATGTACTTCAGACTCTTGTGATCTGTGTAAACATCGCATTTCTGTCCATACAAATAGTGCCTCCATGTCTTCAGTGCGTGAACCACTGCTGCCAACTCTAGATCATGGATTGGGTAGTTCTTCTCATGAACCTTCAGCTGTCGGGACGAGTAAGCCACAACTCTTCCCTCTTGCATCAACACGCATCCCAAACCTGTGTAACAAGCATCGCAATACACCGAGAAGGGCTTGTGCACATCAGGCAAGACTAGGACAGGCGCTGTAGTCAACTTCTCTTTCAGCGCTTCAAAGGCTTCTTGACATTTCTGGGTCCACTTGAACTCGACTTTGTTGCCTAGCAACGCTGTCATTGGTTTCGCAATCTTCGAAAACCCTTCAATGAATCGCCGATAGTATCCGGCCATTCCAATGAAACTCTTGATTCCTCGAGCATCTGTTGGCGCTTTCCAGTTCAAAATGTCTGCCACTTTCTTCGGATCCACAGCCAATCCTTCTTTGTTGATTATGTGACCCAAGAACATGACTTCACTAATCCAGAACTCACACTTGCTCAACTTTGCATACAACTGGTGCTCTCGCAATCTCTGCAATACCATCTTCAAATGATCTGCGTGCTCTTCTTTGCTTTGAGAATAAACCAGAATGTCATCAATGAATACCACCACAAACTTATCAAGGTAATCCATGAATACACTGTTCATCAAGTTCATGAAGAACGCTGGCGCATTGGTCAAACCAAAAGACATCACTGTGAACTCATACAAACCATACTTGGTAATGAATGCCGTCTTTGGAATGTCCGAAGGTCGGATCCTGAGCTGATGATAACCTGACCTCAGATCAATCTTGGAGAACACACTGACTCCTCTCAACTGGTCGAACAGATCTTCTATTCTGGGCAAGGGATACTTGTTCTTGATCGTGACTTCATTCAAAGCTCGATAATCGATACACATCCTCTTGGTGCCATCTTTCTTCTCCACAAATAGGACAGGGGCGGCCCAAGGCGAGGTGCTTGGCCGGATGTAACCTTTCTCTGACAGCTCATCAATCTGTTCCTTAAGCTCAACCAACTCTGGTCCGGATATTCTGTAAGCTCTCTTGAAGATAGGGGCGGTTCCAGGAAGAAGCTCTATGGCAAACTCAACTTTCCGCTCTGGTGGCATACCCGGTAAGTCCTTTGGAAACACATCTGGGAACTCAGACACAACCCTGATACTCTCAATTGGGTCTGCTTCACTGCTATCAACAGCTAGCTGATAACAACTTCCTTTCTTTGGCTCAGGCGGGACTAACTCGGTCACCACTTCCTCTCCTAGTGGGGACACCAACTTGATGATCCTTTTATCACAACTGATAACTGCCTGGTACTTATCTAGCCAATTCATCCCTAGGATGACATCTATTCCCTGAGTACCCATTACTATAAGGTTAGCGGGAAATGCTATCCCCCTTATTTCCACACTTATATTCAAACAAATGTTATCGGCTCGAATTCTACCACCGGCTGAGTCAATTTGAATGGGGGTTGACATGGTAGTAATTGGAAGATTATGTGCTTCTACCCATGATGCAGTAATGAAAGAATGCATTGCTCCAGTATCAAATAACACTTCTGCAATATGGGAGTCGACTGGGAACATACCTACTATCATGCCGGGGGTCTCCTGAACTGCTTCAGCCTCCAAGTGGTTCAGCCTTCCATGATTATAGCGCGGCTGGGAGCGGTTGCCTGCTCTAGGCTGAGGCACATTCTGCTTTGCTGGGGCATTGGGGCCTGACTGCTGCTGGGCTGCCTTCTTCGGACATTGCATCACCCAATGGCCTTGCTCTCCACAGTGGAAACATGCCCTGTTTCCAACCTGAGCTGGTGCTGCCTGATTGCTCTGCTGGTTTGCTGGGGCAGGAAGACGAGGTGCCTGCTGATTCTGCCTCTGAAACTGACCTCCTGACTGATTGCTCTGACGGCTCTGATACTGATGCTGAGGATACTGCCTTTGTAACTGCTGATGCTGAGGTGGACGTTGGTTCTGCCTGAACTGCTGAGGTTGATTGCCTGAGAAACGAGGACGATTGCTGCTTCCAGGCTGGGGTCCACTGATCTTGCGCTTACGATCCTCCATCTCCTTACGCTTCCTTTCTGTCATGATTGCTCTGTCAATCAGGTGCTGGAATGTCGGGAAGGTGTGATTCATCAGTTGGTACTGCAGAGGGTCAACCAAGCCTCTCAGGAAACGGTACTGCCGCTTGGCGTCAGTGTTGACATCTTCAGGAGCATAGCGAGACAACTGCAGAAACCTGTCCCGGTACTCACTGACAGACAATGGCCCTTGCTTGAGAGCCAGGAACTCCTCCTTCTTTACTGTCATCAGACCTGCAGGAACATGGTACTGACGAAAGCTACCTCTGAACTCTTCCCAGGTGATGGCGTCAGGGTGGGCATGGGTGGCGAGGTAAGACTCCCACCATGACTGGGCTGCTCCTCTCAACAGACGGGGACCATACATGACTTTCTCCCTATCATCGCACTGAGCGGTATGCAACTCCCGCTTCACAGTGCGCAGCCAGTCTTCAGCATCCATGGGGTCAGAAGAATGAGCGAACGTTGGTGGATGACCTCTCATGAATTCAGCACGCTTGTCTCTGGGCATCTGAGGCATCTGAGGCTGAGGTGGGGCCTACTGCTGCTGCTGCTGTTGCTGCTGAATGGCGGCTAAAGTCTGACCGATGGCTTGAACTGCCTGAGTCTGCATCAGAAACATCTGCTCGATGGACATCGGGGGCGGGGGCGGCAGGTGCTGCTGCTGGGGCACCTCCTCCTGTTGAGCGGCTCGCTCCTGCTGAGCACGCCTTCCTCCTCTGCGCCTGTTCTCTGACATCTGCAGAATGCAACCACACATCAGGACTGATCTGGCAAATCTTGCAGCATAAGAAAAGAGTATAGAATTCTTCAACAGCACTGAACAGATGAGCATCTTCACCGATCTCCAACACAGACCACACAGCTTCTCAGATAAAGAGGAAAGTGGAATAAAAGGTTTCCCAACCATATAGCTAACTCCATTAACATAATAGGTAAACCAAAATGCAGGGGATACCCACACTCTGGTGACAGTCATTACAAAGATCCAAACCAAACATAGTTCATCATGACAAACATAGATGCACAGGATATAGCAAACTACCCTGTCTAACTAGGACTAACTAAGACCGAGACTAACGCTAAGAATGTAGCTTCTACGTATGTATATTTCGTATTAATTACAAGATCCAACTCTAACGAGCTATGGTTCTAGAGTTATCTTGGTCTTGCAGTCGGGATTGCCATAAGACTGGTGTCCACGCCGAGGTGAGCAGTACGGGTGCTGAGTCCCGACAGGAGCGGGGGAACCATCATCTAGGTGACGACGTTCCGCGCGCTCAGCCCGCAGCAGGGCGATCTCAGCACGAGCCCTACTCAGCTCGTCTAATGCATGGTCCAGCTCCGTGTTTAGCACGGCGGCTAGGTTGACTGTGCTGCTCAACCTAGGATTGCCCTCACCGACAGGTGAGACAATCACGCCTCCTGTGCTACCAGATGGACGGCGGGGGTAATACTTCAGGTCAAGGCCGTCAGCTACCCCACCGAAAACCGAGCAGTAGTGCGAAAGCGCATGCCGTGCAACATCTTGCATGGCTGCCTCAGCTGAGTCCCGCTCAAAGATAGAATAGTGCTCTGAGCAGGCCTCTGCACCCTGGAGACTGTTCTCCGGACAGCGCACCAAGCAGGTTGCCTCCCAGCGGTCCGGGTAGACCCCGCGACTGTGCTGGTAGACCACACAGCGATACTCGATGGACCAAGTATGCCGGTTAAGTGCCCGACGTAGCAGGGTGTCGAGCGCATCGTGGAAGTGACACCCGCGAGCAGCGTCGCGAGTGATGGGTCGAGCAACCCATCCTTCCGGCTCATGGTTAACAGAGAAGTCGGTGTCGTGGCTCGAGCTGTCGTCGCCACCTCCGTCGTCTGGGTCTCCTCCAGCAGCTACTCCAGAAGCTGGGGCACCCAGTGGTGGTGCAGGGGGCGCCTCCAGGGGAAGCACGGGGAGCAGCTCCTCACGGACTCTATCTCCTGGTGGAGCGAGAAAGAAGAGCCCTGCTGCTCCTGTCGTCGACGTTCCTGCTCCTCATGCAGACGGTGGTGCAGTCTCTCCAAGTGGCTGGACTGTCCGGCCACGGGACGGCGAAGCGGACGCTCAGCAAGGCGGGAGGGTAAGAAGGGGATGACGGACTTTCGTGCAGTGTGTCTAAGTCGAGCCATCTACAAAAGACATCGCAAGCAAAAGGGTGAGAACAGAATTAATATGACTAGCAAATAATGAATCATAAGTAGATGAAGGATTAGAATAAAACACAATTTTCAGCAAGGTATATTATATAGTAGAACATAGGTTTGGTCGGTATGACCAACTTTTGAAGGGATATCAAAGTCAAGGCAGGGACAGAGGTCTATAGTCCTTAGAACGACCATTCTACTCTAGGTTAGCGGTCCTACAGTCAGCACGGCTTTGATACCACTTATGTCACACCCGGTTTTAGAAGGCAAACCGAATGCGAACCATGTACGTGCCAGGATCAGTTATTCACGTACACAGCAGTTACATAACATGGATATCATCACACAGTGCGCAAAATAGTATTAATAAGGGAAATAGTCGATTACATCATACGTCTGAGACGTCCATAGGGTCCTTACAATAAATCAAAGTGCGAAAAAGAAACGTAGATAACCGCGGCCTTCACAGGCAGCCGACTGGGGGTTGCCGCTAACCCACACCTAGAACTCGTCGTAGTCTTGGAACTTCTGGAAGTCTCCTTCCACGGCTTCATCTTCTCCTGAGCAGTGGTTGCAATGCTGACAACCTGGGGATGGGGGGGTTTGGTGTGTAGAGCAAGGGTGAGTACACATCAACATACTCAGCAAGCATCCTGTTTGGCTGTAGTGGACTAGCTTTATGTGGGGATAAGTCAAGCGGTTGCTTTTAGTTGGTCAGATTATTATTTACTAATAGAAAGCCAGATTTTAGCGTTAACCCAAGTTATTAGCCCGATGTACCCTTTCCAAACGGAAAGAATACCACTTACCAGCACCATAGTCATAACCAAAACCATCGATCTCATAGCCACCTGTACCAAAGTATCTCTGATCAAGTACCACTAATCACTGGAGCTCCCTTGGCCGCTCATAACCGCGAGCACGGCTGATATATCAGTTTTCAAACACTCTGCAGAGGTTGTGCACTTTACCCACAAGCCGTGATTCCCATTCTGCCCGGAGATCATGACTCTCCATTGATCACTACCAAGGTGACCCAGCAGGGCATCACTACGTAGCCTTTACAAAGATTCCCCGGGGATGTAGCCACCCGTTAGGTTTCCTAAATGCACCGCACTCCTCCCCAAGGGGCGAACCCAAACTTGGCAGAGCGAGCCGCATACACCGAGCCCCATTGACGGCACGACGGCTAAGTGAACTACACCCCGGATCCTCTAATTATTCAGCTAAGGGCATCCCATTCCACCCTCATGGTTGCACTGTTTTCCCGGGCGGTCATCCATAGAACAGGTCCTTACGGAGAGGCACTCGAGAAACCGCTCGAGCCCCCTTGAAGACCACAAGTATAACATCATCATAAGAGAGGGGAAAACAGCGTATCATAGATAATCTTATCATGTTCATTGATTAGAGTTTGAGCAATAGCATAAAGCTAAACAATAATAATCCAACCCGGATAGGTAGACAAGGACATGGATAACAAAAGCTAGTCAATCCTTAGGCATAAAGGTGTAAAGCGGGAGGTGAATTAAATAATGAATAGGACAGAGATAGGTCAAGGGACACTTGCCTCCACCAACCGACTGCTGCTCAGGGGCTTCTCCTGCGAGTTCCTCGGGCTCTTCAACCGGATCGTTCTCTAAGCGGGTGCAAACATACATACATCCATCCATTGAAATTAGGAAACCAACAGTACACCATACAAGAGAACAAATAAAGCTAATATGTATAGAATACCACATACGATAATGAATTTACCTTGGTTAGAAAGAAACGAGGGAAGGTCTCGCAGGGGTTAAGGCTTATGCTCGAGGGGCACTATGGGTAAACGAATGACTAGACGTCACGCGCTCTAGTTCCAGTTGGTTCTAACAAAAGGATTAGCTACATGCACTAATGTAAGCGCGATCACTTTTAGTAGATTAACATTGAATAAGATAGACGATTGACTATACAAATTAACTAACGTAACCAATTTCCAAATTAAGACTCCTACCTTATTAATATAAACAACGTGATTAGCGCATATAGGAGACGGGGGGGGGGGGGGGGGTAGACGGGGCGTCTGGGGGTAGATGGGGCATGACGAGTCGTGCCAAGGCACACGCACTACGCGGGCACGCGCGCGAGGCCGCATGCACACGCCACGAACTAACCGTGCGCACGTCGGGGCCGTGCGCTAGCCGAGGTCAAAGCTGCGCGCCATAGGCACGCTGGGCCGAACTCAAGGCTACGCTGGGGCCGACACGACGCGAGCAAGGCACGGCGGGGCGAGCGGGCAAGCACACCGGGGCAAGCGAGCACGAGCGAGCGAGGACGCGGCCGGACGAGGCCGAGCGCGGGGATGGGCGGCCGAGCCGGGGCACGGGGGCGGTCGAACCGGGGGGCGGCCGAGCTCGCCGGGAGGCGGGCGGCCGAGCCGGGGGCGGGCGCGCGCGGGTCGCTGGGGCGGCCAGGGAGCCGGCCGAGCGAGCGGGGCGGCGCGGGCTCGCCGGACGAGGGCGGGGCCGGGGACGGCGAGGCGGGGCGCGGCGCGGGCGGCTCGCCGGAGCGGGCGCGAGGGCGGGGCCGAGCGGGCGCGGCCGGGCTCGCCGGGGGCGGGGCCGAGCCGGACACGGGAGGGGGAGGGGCGGCGCGGGGAAGGGCCGGGGGCGCGGGCGGGGAAGGGGCGGCGCGGGGCGGTCGAGCTCGCCGGAGCCGGGTCGGGCGAGGGCGGCCGGGGGCGGGGAAGGGCCGGGGCGGGGTCGCCGGAGCGGGGCCGGGCGAGGGCGGCTCGCCGGAGGGCGGCGAGGCGGGGCCGGCGCGGGCGCAGCCGGGCGCGGCGGGGCAGCCGGGGAGCGGCGCCGGTGGGGCCGGGCCGGGCCGAGCGCGCCCATGGCGCGGGGGAAGGGCGTCGGAGGGAGGGGAGGGAGGAGAGAGGGGAGGAGAGAGGGTCTCACAGGAGGGGAGAATGGCGGCGGCGGCGCCGGGGGCAAGGGGCGGCGGCGGCTAGGGTTTGGGGAGAGAGAGAGTTGGGGGAGAGGGAGGGAATGACGGGCGGGGCCCGCGGGAGGATTTTTGGAAAAAAAGAAAAAGGGTGGGGGGGCGGTTGGGCCGGCTGGGCCCAAAGTGGGGGAGGGAGGGGGCGCGCGGCTGGGCCGGCGCGGGGCCCACGCGGGAGGGGGGAAAGGGGGCGGCTGGGTTGGCCGAAGGGGGGGCGGCTGGGCCGAATAGGGGAGAAAGGGGGGAGAGAGGGAAGAAAAAGAAAGAAAGAAAGAAAAAAAAGAAAAAGGCTTTTTCCTTTTTTTCTAATTTCTAATTTTCTCTAGACGAAAGCATTCACATTTTTAATCAATCAAAAAGTATGCATGGTTCGGCATGGTGCATCACACAAAATAAGGTGTTTTAAGGTTTTGCTTTACACGAGGTCTAAAGCCAAAACCCGCTGCGACTTTGGAAAAGATCAAGGCTTAGCGAGAAGAAAAGGGAAAAAGGAAAGAGTAACGCCTGAATTTGGTGAGGGAAAAGAAGAAAAAATTCTACCACCAAATTCAGGGCGTTACATATATGCAGTACTTCTAACTGCACGCAAGCTCTGTCACTACTTCGACGACCACAAAGTCATAGTAGTCATTGGATTTCCGATAGGAGATATTCTTCAAAACAAAGAAGCCATCGGGAGAATAGCCAAGTGGGCCTGCGAGCTGGGATCTCATGACATTGAATTTCGACCTCGCACTGCCATTAAAACTCAAGCACTGGTTGACTTTGTATCGGAGTGGACCGAACAACAAGTACCAGATAACCCAGAAACTGCAGAAGTATGACGAATGTATTTTGATGGCTCGTTAAAGCTGCAGGGAACAGGCGCAGGGATCCTCTTTACTGCACCTGGAGGCGAGCACCTCAGATATGCCCTACAGTTGTTATTTCCAGCCTCTAACAATGCAGCATAATATGAAGCTCTGATTCATGGACTGAACATTGCTATATCACTAGGCATCAAGAGACTGATGGTATATGGAGATTCTTTGGTAGTCATAAGTCAGATAAACAAAGAATGGGATTGTTCAAGCGATTCCATGGGAAAATACTGCACTGCCGTCCGGAAACTAGAAGACAAGTTTGAAGGTTTGGAATTTCACCATGTAGAGAGAGATCGAAACACGGCAGCTGATGTACTATCCAAGCTAGGATCCAGTCGAACTCAGGTCCCACCTGGAGTCTTTGTTCAAGAAATATCACACCCAAGCATCTCACTGGATCAGGCAGAAGAATGTAACACTTTGAGCCAACCAGAGTCAGATTCTGATGACTGGAGGATGCTGATCATCAAATATATAAAAAACGAGGAGGAGCCAGATGACAAGAATACAGCCGAGCGCATCGCAAGACAATCAGCTCACTATACACTCATTGGGGAAACACTATACAGAAGGGGTGCATCAGGAGTCCTCATGAAATGCATTCTCTCAGCTACTGGAAAGCAACTTCTGGATGAGGTCCATGCTGGGCAATGTGGAGTACACGCAGCATCCAGGACCCTAGTTGGGAAGGTTTTCAGGTCAGGTTTCTACTGGCCAACAGTGAAGAGTGAAGCAGCCGAGTTAGTACAGATGTGCGAAGCCTGCCAATACCTGTCAAAACAGCAGCATCTACCAACACAGCAGCTGCAGACTATACCCATAACTTGGCCGTTCGCGTGCTGGGGATTGGATATGATTGGACCTTTCAAGAAAGCTCAAGGAGGCTACACTCATGTACTGGTGGCTATCGACAAATTCACTAAATGGATAGAGTTCAAACCCATTGCTTCTTTAACTTCAGCTAAGGCAGTGGAATTCATACAAGATATAATATTCAGGTTCGTAATACCGAATAGCATCATAACTGACCTAGGATCCAACTTCAACAGTTCAGAATTCTTCGATTTCTGCGAGCAAAAGAGCATTCAGATCAAATATGCCTCGGTGGCGCACCCAAGAGCCAACATGCAAGTAGAAAGAGCCAACGGGATGATATTAGAAGCACTCAGAAAGAAAGACTTCGACAAGAATGAAAAGTTCGCAGGAAAATGGATCAGAGAATTGCCATATGTAGTTTGGAGCCTGAGAACTCAACCCAGTCGAGCTCTGCATGGAAATACCCCCTTCTTTATGGTTTATGGTTCGGAGGCAGTGTTACCTGCCGATCTCAAGTTCGGGGCACCAAGGTTAATCTTTGACAACATAGCAGAAGCTGAAGCTACTAGGTTGGAAGACGTTGACATACTCGAAGAAGAACGACTGAATACGGAGATTCAATCAGCACGATACCAGCAAACTCTGAGGCGCTATCATGATAAGGCCATACGACATCGATCCTTTGCAGTGGGAGATCTCGTCCTCCGCCGAATTCTAACGGGGGAGGGACGGCATAAATTGTCACCTCTATGGGAAGGACCATTCATAGTAACAGAAGTCACTCGGCTGGGATCATATCGCCTCACTTAGATGGACGGAACAGAAATTGGGAACTCATGGAACATAGAACATCTCAGGAAGTTTTACCCCTAGCTACATCTCAGAAGCTATTGGGACGACGATGTATTCTATAAATTGAGAAAAATATCATCAATAAAAAGGTTTCAAAGGCACTCAGATTGTTCACTGTCAACTGGCACGCATACTTAACTCGGGGTGACCACTATGCCCTACTAACGGAGCAATCGACTTAAGTCGGCAATGACTTAAGGCGGTGCGACATGCTCACGCATACTTAACTCGGGGTGACCACTATGCCCTACTAATGGAGCAATCGGCTTAAGTCGGCAATGACTTAAGGCGGTGCGACATGGTCACGCATACTTAACTCGGGGTGACCACTATGCCCTACTAACAGAGCAATCGGCTTAAGTCGGCAATGACTTAAGGCGGTGCGACATGCTCACGCATACTTAACTTGGGGTGACCACTATGCCCTACTAATGGAGCAATCGGCTTAAGTCGGCAATGACTTAAGGCGGTGTGACATGCTTACGCATACTTAACTCGGGGTGACCACTATGCCCTACTAACGGAGCAATCGGCTTAAGTCGGCAAAGACTTAAGGCGGTGTGACATGCTCACGCATACTTAACTCGGGGTGACCACTATGCCCTACTAACGGAGCAATCGGCTTAAGTCAGCAATGACTTAAGGCGGTGTGACATGCTCACGCATACTTAACTCGGGGTGACCACTATGCCCTACTAAAGGAGCAATCGGCTTAAGTTGGCAATGACTTAAGACGGTGCGACATGCTCACGCTTATCTAAACTCGGGGTGACCACTACGCCCTACTAGCGGAGCAGTCGGTTTAAATTGACGCTAATTTAAATTGGCACTGCACGCTTGGCACGTTCGCAATCACCCATCTTAGGGCAACTTCTGTGCCCCATGATGAAATTTCAAAAACCATCACACTGCATTTTACTTCTACAAATGTAGATACTGTTGAATTCTAAACAATAGGAAAACAATAGTAGCATTCAGCACTAAAAGGTGTCCTCTAACAAAACATCCAAGCACGTTAACCACGCGTTCAAAGCATGCAATGTTTTTCTATTTTGCAATGTTCTTCTCAGGAGCAACCGACGAAGAGGGGCGACTTGAGGAATCAGGAGCAGCGTTCACATCAGCCCTTATGTCGTCAAGAACAACCACACCAGGTCTCCTCATCAGAATCCGCCCCGCGCGAATAGCTTTATCGCGCTGGGCCCTCAGAGTAGCGGAAGTCTCTTCAGCAACCTTGACAGCCAACTGAGCGGTCTCTAGCTCTTGGGCGATGGATTTCTTGGAAGCACGCAGATCCTTGATGACAACACCTTTGGTCGACACCAACTGCCTGAGGCAAATCACGTCATCCAAGGATTCCTGCAACTTATAACGATGATTGTCTAACTCCTCCCTGGTGAAGTGATGACTCCTCTCCAAGATGGTCAACGAGTTGCTGGCGTCACGATATAGCCTGTCGAGGTTGTCGCGAGAAGTAACGAGGGCACGTTTTTCTTCCTACAGACAAGAATCATTTCCTTCAAACGTCAAGCAAGCAATAAGAACACACGAACAAAGCCAAGATTCACAGTCACCTTTTAAGAGTTGAGCTGAGCGCGGAGAGTAGAGTTCAGCGTGTTAGCATCATTCAGAGAAGCAGAAACCTAGGCCAGCTCAGTCTGACCTTGAGAATACTTTTCCTCAAGATCAGAGCACCGCCGGGCCAGTTCAGCTTGACCTTGAGAATGTTTCTCTTCAAGATCAGAATACTGCCGAGCCATATATGGCAAGAAACAGTCAAGCAAAGGTGTTAAAGTAAGAAGCAGTTTAATCAGGTAGCCAAAAATAAGCAAAAGAGCACTGACCGGCATTTGCCGCCTCTAAGTCAGAAACACGCCGCTGAAGCAGCACCAGATTCCAACGCACCAGAGACAAAGCTCTTTCTGGGACAGAAGCACCCTGCAACTTCAGCCAACTAGACATCTCATCGACCAACGCGTGGCATTAAAAGCAGACAAGCATGAGAATAATTATCTGCCTGGGTAAAAGTCAGACCAGAAGAAACCAAAATACCTGGAGGTTGGAGAAGAATGAGGGGACCCCCAAATCGTGAGAGATCAACTGATGGCTCAGCGAAGGACCACCACCTGGAGCAACTTGCAACGAATCAGCAGGAACCAATTCAGTGTCATCAGCAGAACCCAAAACTCTGTCGTCAGGTATGCTGGCCTCTAAAGCGACTCCTTGACCGAAGGTTTGGGCTATCACCATGCAACCATAGTGTGGAGGAGAAGACCCTACGTGAACATCCATGGAAGTGCAAGAGGGAGAACCCGCTTGGACACCCTCGGGGGCTGGGTCACAGCTTGCGCTACCCATCCAAGCCGGATCATCTCTGGCAACACCCTCGGGGGCTGGGTCGCAGCTTGCGCTACCCATCCAAGCCGAATCATCCCCGGCAACACCCTCGGGGGCTGGGTAAGCGCCAGCACCATCCTGGAGGGCCGAATTCTCTGCAGCAGCCACCTCTAAGGCTGAAGGTCCCTCAGTCACTTCCATGGGAGCAGTGTAATCCAGACCAGCTTCCTGACCCTCAAGACCGCGCTCCAAGGTCGATGAGGCGCGGGAAGCTGCCTGGGATGACCCCAACCCGGCGTCGAGCACATCAGCACAAACATCCATCGCGCCACCATCTGTCGGTTCTGACAACAGATCTTCTGGAACCATGTCTTCAAGAGTTTGATTAAAGTTCGCCAGAGATAATTCTTGTAGACCAATGAGGGCAGACAAGGCAGAAGAAGGAACACCACTACTTTCCCCACTAGATATGTAATGTCGGCTGTTCTTCCGAATCAGAGGGATTTCGTCCTCTTCTTCATCATCCTCATCAACAACACGGACATCACACCCATTGGGGTCAGTTTCAGTAAAATCAGGCACTGACACTTCCTCAGCAACAGGAGCAGAAGGACCGGCACCCTGATCCAAGCTGGACACCCGACGAAGACGTCTCTTCTTCTTTTTCTCCCCCTCAGCAGGAAAAGAGGCTTGATCGCCTCGGCGAGAACGTTTCGGGCGAACATTGACAGACCTCTGAGCATCCAAAGCTTTGTCAGCCTCAGGGATGGGCGCCACCACCAATGTTTCAGCAGGAGCGGCATCAGAAGAATCCTCAGCTAACATATCCAGCATGGCACTTATCTCTGCATCACTTCGATTCAAAGGCACCTCAAAATGAACCTGCCTCTCGTCGTCAGGAATTTCTCCGAGCGAGGCAACCAAAGTACTAACTTCTTTGGGAGAGGGCCGCACTCTAAGACCCAAACCGCTATCACCAGCAGGAGGATTTGACACGAAGCTAGTAAAAGTCTGGGAGGGAGGCAAATTCCAGGCCGAGTATGCAACAGGAGCGCTGACATTCGACACATTGCCCCTGAGTATCATCTCGAGCCGGCTCACCAAGTCCACGGCAGGAATTCTTCTGTTGGTTACCCGGGTTGAGTTAGCCAAGCCTCGGTACAGATAAGCCGGATATGCTCTGTCCTTCAGTGGTTGAATGTTCTTGAAAACAAAGTTAGCGACCACAGCTTCTGCAGTCAGACCGCTTTCTTTCAACAATCCAACTTCTGCTAACAAAACCCCTGCCTCAGCCACTTCCTGATCCGTGGGGGATTCAGTCCAGCTCGGAGTGCGAACATCCGACTGTCTCCCTGACCGTGGGGGGAGGGAATTCCCATGATTCTCCATGATGAACCATTCCAGGCGCCATCCCTTGATGTTGTCCTTGAGTGGGATGTCGAGGTAAACAGTCTTCCTTCCACGGCGCATCTCCAAGCTCGCGCCCCCACCAGCTGGTGCTGCCCCCCGGCCATCCCGGGCCGACAGTGGTACAGATACTTCCAAAGGCTAAAGTGGGGCAAAACTCCAAGAAAGGCTTCGCATAAATGAACAAAAACAGAAACTTGCAGAATGGAATTGGGATTCAGATGGGTCAGATTCAGGCGATAGAAATCAAGGAGACCGCGGAAGAAAGGAGAAATGGGCAGAGCAAGTCCACGGATAAGAAAATGAACGTAAATGACGGATTCGTGGGTGTCTTCTGTCGGAACAGTGACCCCACGGCAAATCCGCCATGAGCAGAGCTCCTTCGGAGGAAGAACCCTGATGGAAACGAGATGAAGAAGGTCGGATTCGGAGACAACAAGCATATGGTTACCTGCGAAGGGCAACTGACTGTTGGAATCGATGGGGGGGGAATGACTGCAACAGACGAACTCGAAGCTTTCCACTTGGGCGCCATTTCAACCTCGCCGGCGAACGGAGCATAAGCGATATTGCAGGAAAGCAGAGAAAGCCTGGATGCAAAAAGCTAAGCAAAAACTAGGGCACGGAGCGTGGAGGCGCGCGACAGTGCAGTACATATGGGGTTTTCCCGGGCCAGATGCCGTTTCCAAAAAGTGCCCAGTCATCACCCAGCGGTTATTTCTAAAACGCTGGCGTGCCATGTCATCACTCAACCGTTATTTCTAAAAAAGCTAGCGTGCCATGTCATCACTCGACCGTTATTTCCAAAACGGCCGACGCAGCTCAAATTGACTCAGCTGTTGTTTCTAAAAACGCTGACATTATCTGACCTCACTCGGCCATTACTTTCAAAGCAGCCGACGCGGTCTGTTATCACTCGGTTGTTACCTCTAAAGCACCAACGTCGCCAGTAATCGTTCGGTTGTTATCTCTAAAACACCGAAGTCGCCAGTAACCGCTCGGTCGTTATTTCTAAAACACCGACGCGGCCCGTTACCACTCAGCTGTTACCTCTAAAACGCCGACATCGCCAGTAACCGCTCGGTCGTTATTTCTAAAACATTGATGCGGCCCGTTACCACTCGGCCATCACCTTTAAAGGGCCCCGACATCGCTGATAATCACTCGGCCACCATTACTAAAGCACTGGCATCGTGAAGAAGGCAGTCTGAGGCACGTCTCAACGATTCTAAATTGCTACTCAAGCGTTACGTTCAGAAACAACCTCTGCAGTAGGCATCAATACAAACGACGATCAACAAGAAGGCGGAATGATACGCACAAGAGGGATCGAAATCATTCTTCATTATACGGGAAGTACCACCGAACTTACAAATCAACTCATTATGAGCTGATGCTTTCCCTTCTACTACATTACATTTAACTAACTATACTACTAGCTACTACTACATTATTTCGCTAATACTATTTCTACTACTAATCTACACTAACATCTAAAACCAGTGGCATCTAGGCACTGGCCTTGTTGCTGCCCTTGCTGCCGCTGCCGCCCTTGCCGCTGTCGTCACCGCCTTTGCCGTTGCTGCTACCACCGTCACCGTCGCCTCTGTCGTCGTCGCCGTCACCGCCGTCGCCGCCGCTGCCCTCCTCGGATGAGTCGGAGGAATCCTCCTCATCCGAGGAGTACTCCGACTCATCCGAGCCCTTGAGCCCAGCACGCTCGATGGCCCGGATGTAGGTCCATACCTCCGCGGCGATCCCCTGGGAGTCGTATGAATTATCAGACGACGCCGGGGGAGAGGCAGGAGCCGGAGAGCCCTCGGACTCGGAGGAGAACTCCTCCTCCGAGTATTCCGAGTCGCCGAAGTCCTCCGAGGGAGGAGTCAGCTCGCGCTTGCGGTTGTCGCCTGAGTGATGTGAAGAGCTGCCACCTTTCTTGCTCTTGCCCATGGCGGAAGTGGAAGGAAGGAGAGGAGATCAAGCAGCAAGCAGTAGCAAGAAGCGTGAAAACGCTGGAGAAGCAAGAGCACTATTTATAGAAGAAGAAGGCAACCGCTCACCTCCTACCACGGCCACCGAACAGTCACAAAAATTCAATATGCAATTCAAACCGTCTGAAGACACGTCAGGCGGCTGACGCTGTTTCACGTAACACGACACCCATTGGGACTCTAGCCAACTGCGCGGGCGATATGATTACACCCGCGGTCACATCAAGTTACTACTCAGAAGCAGTTTACTAAACGCTCAGCGTACCAAGCCGTCCCTTGCCTACACCCATTGGGGGGATGCCCAAAAATTATCAGTATATTTTCCAAAACTGTCACATCCGTGAAGTATACGCAATGAATACTCCAAGACAGAAAAGAGATTCAGCAAGGATCAAAGGAAAGCCAAATATAGTCGATAAGGTACAAGTCTAATCAACAGAAGCATCAAAGCACGAAGTGACATGAAGACTAGTCAAGATCCATCTATCGAACGTCCAATCAGTCGCAGATCAAATAAATTGCCAGACCTAGCAAGATATGGACAGATCGTGTACTCGGCTTCAAAAACAAAAATGTATGCTAACCTCTGAAGCATAACGTTGATGACATAATGCTGACCTCTAAGGCATTCGACAAAAGAAAAGGACGATTCTCAGAAAAAAGCACGAAATGAAGACCTTCGAGTGGATTATTTTCTAAAATCCACTTGAAGCTCGGGGGCTACACCCATTGGGTGCACCGAATCACCATCCCCAAAGAAGCAAAATGCTGACCTCTAAAGTACAAGGCAAAGTTAAGGCAAGGCTGACCTCTGAAAAAACACGAGTGGAAGATGAAAATGATTTCTGATAATACCTGAAGTGAAGACCTTCAAGTTGGTATGCTGCAAAAATCTACTCGAAGCTCGGGGGCTACATCCATTGGGTGCACCTTCGGTGCACCCAATGGACTTCACAGTTCGACAGCACAAACCCGAGACAGAACACCAAATTTTAAGGAATAATAGCAGGAGAAGACAATAAAAAGAAGACGTGTTAACCGGATCGCTCAGAATTCTGAAGCAGTGGCCCGGCAGACTCATTTCCAAAAAGCATTCCCTCGTAAAATCAAATACCGCAAGCTGGACCTAGGATCTTTGGGCCGTTTATTTCAAAATCAGCCCAAAGATCGGGGGCTTGTGGGGGACAGATATCCCCCCGGGTCCACTAGAAGGATAAAAGACCTCACGAAAGGCCTAAAGGCCCCATAATTCGTAAGGTCATCCCCCTCGTGGGCCTAGGAGGAACGAACAGTGAGACAAATCAGCACAAGGCCGGGTCGATGCAAGCCCAGACGGCCCAAAAACATCCGAGCAGTAATCACAGCAGTGACCCGACCTTCCCGCACAGGAGCCCCGTACATCGGAACTGGGTGAGGATGAGTCAGCTGAATTATAGGGAGACAAACTCAGTTAGTTCACTACTATTCCGGCTCACGTTGTTATCATATCCACATGTAATGCCCCACGGTCGAGTATATAAGGCCTAGGGGCACCCCTTCAAGACGATCGATCGAGAGAGACATCATTCATCACTTAGCCATCCACCCCGCTCTCTACGTTTTCCAGCACTAGAGAGCTCCCTTGTAACCCATCGCATAAAGCATTCTAGCCAGGACGTAGGGTGTTACGCACCTCAAAGTGGCCCAAACATGTACATCATTGTCTACTATTTCTCGTGCGCCCAGCACGAACCATCGAGCTACAGTCGGTAACACCGTCCTACTCCTAAAAAGCACCTCGGGGGTAACCCTGGGTGCGTGGTCGGACCCGAAACACCGACAGGAACCTTGTGATGAATGGTTAGATTCTATTGAAGGAAAACACAATGAAATTCTTGGAAAGTTTAGCAAGCCAGAGACCGAAGCTCTGCATTAGGCTTTTGCAGCACGAAAGAGACGTTGTCTAAACCGTGTTTTTGATGCCATTGGTTATTTCTACCCTAATTACCCTAACATGGTTCAGTATCAAAGAAGAGATAGAAGAGAAAGGTGACAACAAAGCAGAG
Source organism: Zea mays (assembly GCF_902167145.1). NCBI lineage: Eukaryota > Viridiplantae > Streptophyta > Magnoliopsida > Poales > Poaceae > Zea > Zea mays. The sequence goes on from NC_050102.1 coordinate 107,451,517, forward strand.
CAAGGTCCTAAAGATATGGTCTAGAACCACACCTTCTCAGGCTTTTGAAGAAGTTCTACTAGTGAGTTAATCTTTTTGAAGTCTTATTTTGCTTAGGTTATTCATTGCTTGACTTAATTGTCTTCGGGTTTCCACAGGCTGTGCCCGAGACTGTGACGTTGCCCACCACGGGGAGACTTCTTTGATCCTTGCAACTTCATAGACTCAAGAAGTAAGGTTTGAAGAAGTCAATATTTCGAAGGTTCAAGGGGTTGCCGCTCTGGCCTCTCTTTCAAAGAGCAACGGAGAAGAGGACGATGACCGCATAGCTCCGGTAACAAGCTCATTTTAATATTTTGATGAATATGAGGATGACAAGGAAAAATACACTTGTCGGCGTTTTGAGACCGGGGGGTCCCTAAGCCGACGAGTGAGTGTGCCGCGTGCCCCAGCCCAGGTGGGTCGAGCGCGTGGGCGAGCGCGAAGGGGGGGAAGCGAGGTGGCCGGAGACGGGCGTGAGAGAGGTGGAAATCCCGCGGCCTTCGTGTTCGTCCCGCGCCCAGGTCGGGTGCGCTTGCAGTAGGGGGTTACAAGCGTCCACGCGGGTGAGGGAAGCGAGCGGCCCCAAGAGAGCGCCTGTCTCGTCCTCGTCCCCGCTCGGCCAACCCTCTCTAAGAGGGCCCTGGTCCTTCCTTTTATAGGTGTGAGGAGAGGATCCAGGTGTACAATGGGGGTGTAGCAGAGTGCTACGTGTCTAGCGGGGGAGAGCTAGCGCCCTAAGTACATGCCAATGTGGCAGCCGGAGAGATCTTGGCACCTAGCTGGTGTGATGTCGTGGCTGTCGGAGGAGCAACGGAGCCTGGCGGAGGGACAGCTGTCGGAGCGGCTGAGTCCTTGCTGACGTCCTCCTGCTTCCGTAAGAGAGCTGAGAGTCGCCGTCGTCACAGGGCTTGCGGGGCGCCATCATTGCCTATCAGGCGGAGCTAGCCAGATGGGACACCGGTCTTGTTCTCTGCGGCCCGAGTCGGCTCGGGGTAGGGTGATGATGGCGCTTCCTGTTGACGTGGCTGGCCTGCGCCCTAGGTCGGGCGACGTGGAGGCTCCTCCGAAGCCGAGGTCGAGTCTGTCTTCCTTGGTCGAGGCCGAGCCCGATCCCCTGGGTTGGGCGAGGCGGAGGTCGTTCGGCAGAGGCCAGGGCGGAGTCCAAGCCCTGGGGTCGGGCGAAGCGGAGTTCGTCGTCTTCCGGGGCCTAGCCCGAGTCCGAGCCCTGGGTCGGGCGGAGCGGAGTTCGCCGTCTTCCGGGGCCTATCCCGAGTCCGAGCCCTGGGTCGGGCGGAGCGGAGTTCGCCGTCTTCCGGGGCCTAGCCCGAGTCCGAGCCATCGGTCGGGCGGAGCGGAGTTCGCCGTCTTCCGGGGCCTAGCCCGAGTCCGAGCCCTGGGTCGGGCGGAGCGGAGTTCGCCGTCTTCCGGGGCTTAGCCCGAGTTCGAGCCCTGGGTCGGGCGGAGCGGAGTTCGCCGTCTTCCGGGGCTTAGCCCGAGTCCGAGCCCTGGGTCGGGCGGAGCGGAGTTTCCTATGGCGCCTTTGGCAGGGCCTGACCGCCTGTCAGTCTTACTCTGTCAAGTGGCACTGCAGTCGGAGTGGCGCAGGCGGCGCTGTCCTTCTGTCAGACCGGTCAGTGGAGCGGCGAAGTGACGGCGGTCACTTCGGCTCTGCCGGGGGGGGGGGGCGTCAGGATAAAGGTGTCAGGCCACCTTTGCGTTAAATGCTCCTGCGACTCGGTCGGTCGGCGCGGCGATTTAGTCAGGGTTGCTTCTTAGCGAAGGCAAGGCCTCGGGCGAGCCGGAGATGTGTCCGCCGTTGGAGGGGGGCCTCGGGCGAGACGGAAATCCCTCGGGGTCGGCTGCCCTTGTCCGAAGCTAGGCTCGGGCGAGGCGTGATCGAGTCGCTCGTATGGACTGATCCCTGACTTAATCGCACCCATCAGGCCTCTGCAGCTTTATGCTGATGGGGGTTACCAGCTGAGAATTAGGCGTCTTGAGGGTACCCCTAATTATGGTCCCCGACAGTAGCCCCCGAGCCTCGAAGGGAGTGTTGGCACTCGCTTGGAGGCTTTCGTCGCACTTTTTTGCAAGGGGACCAGCCTTTCTCGGTTGCATTTTGTTCCGGTGGGTGCGCGCGAGCGCACCCGCCGGGTGTAGTCCCCGAGGCCTCGGAGGAGTGGTTTCACTCCTTCGAGGTCTTAATGCCTTGCGTAATGCTTCGGCTGGTCTGGTCGTTCCCTCATGCGAACTGGTCGTAGCCCGGGTGCACGGTCGGGGCCCAAGTTCTCGGGCTGGTATGTTGACGCTGTCAACGGTTCGACCGGAGCCGGGTTTGCGAGAGCAGCCCCCGAGCCTCCGCACAGGGCGAGAGGGCGATCAGGGACAGACTCGGCTTTTTTGCATACGCCCCTACGTCGCCTTTCCTCAAGGAGGAGGGGGGGAGAGCGCCATGTTACCCTCGATGGGCACCGAACATGGTGTCTCCGGTGAGCTGCAAGCAGGTAATCCGAGTGGACGTCCGTGCCCCGTTCGTTGGGGGTCGGCTAGGGGCCCAGAGGCATGCCCAAAAGTACCTGCGGGTGATCTGCCGGACCCGGTCCCTTGGCGACGGGGTCCGAGGGCTCGATGCCTCCCTCCGATGGGATTCCGTTACAAGATCGCTCCCGCTGGTCTCGGAAATGTCCTAGGGTACCTCGGGAGCGCAGCCCGAGCCTTGGTTATGTATCGAACGTACCCCTGGTCATCCCTCGCTCGGCGTCTGAGGCGACTGTGAACCCTTCGGGGGCCAGCCTTCGAACCCCTGATCAGTAATGGGCGCGGAGCCCGAGTAGCCTGAGGCGGCCGTGGAGCCCTTCGGGGGGCCGACCTTCGAACCACTGACCAGTAGTGGGTGTAGGGCCCACGCGATCTGAGGCGGCTGTTGAAACCCTCGGGGGGCCAGCCTTCGAACCTCTGATCAGTAGGGGGGCTCAGAGCCCGGTTCCTTCACAGGGAAGGATCCTTTTCGGGGTATCCCCCTTTCCCGGTCCCTGTTGCAAGAGATAGAGAAAGAGGAAGAAAAAAGGAAAAGGATACGAAATCGAACGACGTGGCGTACCTTTTGTGGCACGGTTATTACGGCGAAGGCGAAGCGTCGCCCGCTTCTCCTGCCAGAAGCGCCGCCTGTCCCGCCGCGGAGTTAATGCGACGGGGCGAGTGGTTGGCAGGGCGGCCGTTGCGCGTGCGCGAGCCGTTCGACGAACGGCTGTTTCGCTTCGCGTTTTTTGAATCCCGCGTCCGGTCCGGGCGGAACGCTGGAAACGGTCTCACTAGTAAGAATGTGATCATCAGTGACGATTTTCTACTGACGCTGGTGACTTCAGTCACAGATTGATACATTTCTATGACCAAATTGATAGCTTCGTCAACAATTACAAGGGACGAAGATTAGACTTGAATATTAAAGACGAAAATGAAAGGAACGTCATAGACGAAAATGAAAGGAACGTCACAGATTAATTTGGCTTGATCGGCTGACGTAATGCTGAAATAAATTGGTCACAGATGAGTTTTAGTAAAAAACGGCCCACGTGTACACACGGCGTGGGATCCTTGGCCTACATGGGCCGCAGTTTTTTGGGACACAGACCCCACCTGGCGACGCGGACCCGGCCCAGTACGAAGCGGCAGTTAGTTATTTGGCAAAAAAAAGGTGCGCCCGCGGAGCTTCGAACCAGGGACCTGCGGCTTGCGTTAAATCGTTGCTACCACCAGACTACGAACTTGTTCGTGTATATAAAGAAACTTCCCGTTTATTAATGTGTTCCCATCTGTCGTTATGTTAACAGGTTTTCCCAGCCGCCATTCTGCGATCACGCCTGTTCTGTTTTTTCCTGCTGCGATCTGCGCTTGTGCGATCGGCCGTCAGGTTACGGCACACAACGACGCCGGCGTATGTCGTCGTCCGCTTGATCGGCAACTGGGTAGCGTCGCAGCGAACGAGCGATCTTGTCGCCTGATCCATTGATCCAACTGTGTTGGAAGAACGGCGTCGTCTGCAAACAGCGAGGCAGAGAAGCTTCGGGCGCGGCAAAGCAGCGGCGTCTTGCGCATAGCTACGGCGGGCGTGGACAGAACAGCGGCAGGGCGGGGAGAAAAGACAAGGTTTGATGTGTTGTGTTTTTGACAATAAGGTTCTATGTGCGTTTGAATTTTATTTCATATATGCATGTGTTTGATGTGGTTTTCAATTTTGTTCAATGTAATCATAGTTATGGAGTTAATGCAAGTTTTAATTTATTGTCAAAATAGATGGATAGAAGATGGGTTTATGGGAAACAATTCACACCTGCATATGTGAAAGGAGTTGAAGAGTTCATGAATTTTGTTACTGAAAGATACCCAGAAGACACAGACATTCGTTGTCCGTGCGTGAATTGTCTTAATCAAAGGTTGCGACCTCAGAGTGAAGTAGAAACTCATATACACATTTATGGAATGTCAGCTACATACACGAGGTGGATTCATCATGGGGAGTCGGCAGATACAGAAGTTGAGGGTATAGAGGAGGATGTCGAAGGATATGATAATGACTTTGGGATAAATATGGATGTGGACGATGATGTTTACGATGATGATCATGGAGTACCTGAGATGATCGGTGAACTGTTTGCAGCGGCAGAGGCTGATGGAGAAGAGCCAAGATTTGCAGGAGTTCTTGGAGATGCAAAGAAGGCACTTAGTCCGGGTTCTAGCCATTCAAAATTTTCTTTTATGGTGAGGATGTTGTATATGAAGTCTCGTTATCGAATCAGCAATACATCATTTTCAGCAATGATGAAGCTGATGTCCGATGGATACCCTAATAGTGAGTTGCCAAAATCATATAATGAGGCCATGAAATATCTTAAAGAATTGGGCCTTGGATACGAAAACATCCATGTGTGCAAGAACAATTGTGTGTTGTTTCGGAATGTTAATGCTAAATTGAATGAGTGCCCAGTATGCACAGAGTCTAGATGGAAAGATGAAACTGGTTCGAAGCGGGTTCCACATAAGGTTTTGAGGCATTTTCCACTGTTGCCAAGGTTGAAAAGAATTTTTGCTTCAAAACAAACTTCAGAGGAAACACAATGGCACAAGAAAGTGAGGAAGCCAGTCGCCAATGTGATGAGCCATCCAGCTGATGGGGAAGCGTGGAAGGACTTTGACCGAAAGTACCCAGGTTTTGCAAATGATCCAAGGAACCTGAGGCTAGCCTTAGCTACCGATGGATTCAATCCATTTGGCAACATGAGTACCCAGTACAGTATGTGGCCAGTGCTTGTGACACCGCTTAATCTCCCACCATGGGAATGCGTGAATCCAACAAACTGCTTTATGTCTTTACTCATCCCAGGTCCAAGATGTCCAGGAAAGGATTTTGATTTGTTCCTTGAGCCCCTAATTGAAGAACTGCTGAAGCTATGGAAGGGTGTCAAGACATATGATGCATGTACTGGTAGGAAGTTCGACCTTCGTGCTGCTGTACTATGGTGTATACATGATTATCCAGCGCTGGCCACGTTATCTGGGCGAACAACAAAAGGGTATTATGCATGTATTTATTGCGACAAGAATCCGTTGTCTATGGCAATAAGGAACAAGTTATGCTACATTGGACATCGTCGTTACCTTAAAAGGACACATTCATGGCGGAATAGCTTGGATTTCAATGGTAAGCGTGAAAACAAAGTTGTGCCTGGCAGGTTCACTGTGGATGAGGTCCTACAAGAGCTAGAGAAGGTGAAAGATGTCAGACCAGGGAAGCAGGCTGACATTACTGGAAATAAAAGGAAGCGTAGTAGTGACGGTCCAAAGATTTATAGCCGGAAATCTGGGTTGTGGCAATTGCCATATTGGAAAGATTTGATGCTTCCACATAATCTCGATGTGATGCACATAGAGAAAAATGTATGTGAAAATATTCTTTGCACACTACTTAGTATACCAGGCAAGTCCAAGGACACACATAATGCAAGGCTAGATTTGTATGATATGGGCATAAGACCTGAACTGCACTTGCAACAAGATGGCAACTCGGCCTGCAGGGCTCCACCTGCTCCATATGTGTTGGGGAAGGATCAGAAAGTCGAGTTTTGCAAGTTCCTCAAAGGTATCAAGTTTCCTGATGGATTTGCGGATAACCTAGCAAGATACATAAGTGAAGATGGTTCAAAGGTGGTTGGAAAACTGAAAACACATTCTTGCCACATACTCCTACAGAGAATCATAGCCGCTGGCCTTAGAGGACTGGTGAGGAAGGATGTATATGAAGCAATTGCAGAGCTGGGGACCTTCTTCAGGGAACTATGTAGTAGAAATCTACGGATAGATGTTGTGCAACGGCTAAAAGGAGATATTCCATTGATCCTATGCAAGCTTGAGAAAATATTTCCACCTGCCTTCTTTGATGTCATGGTGCACTTGAGTGTCCATCTTCCCGATGAGGCAATGCTTAGAGGACCTGTTCAGTATGGATGGATGTACCCAATAGAAAGGCGACTAGGCACTTTGAAAAATTTTGTAAGGAACAGGGCTAGGCCGGAAGGATCAATTGCTGAGGCATATATGGCAAGTGATACCTTAACATTTTGTTCTAGGTACATGAAGGATGTTGACACTAGATTTAACCAGGATGATGATAGTGGTACAGAGATGCCATTGCCTAATGACATGTCTGTTTTTAAGCATGGTGCTACTCTTGTTGGAGGTACTAAGACTGAGTACATTGATGATGCTACCATGAATAAGTTAGTTTGGTATGTGCTACATAATGCTGATGAAGTACAGGAATATTTGACGTAAGTTAGTTTGGTATGTGCTACATAATTTATGTTATGTTTATTAAATTTGAAAATATGCTTATGAATAAAGTATGCCATGCAGTCTGTACAGGGAGGAGCTATCGCAGCAAGGTGCACGTCCAAATGATGTTGATCGAATGGTTCAACAAGGATTTGCAAAGTGGTTTATGTCCCATGTAAGTCACTAAACTTTTATGTTATAGGTTTACTAAAGTTTTGGGTATGCATATGTAATTGCTCAGCTGAGTAATTTTGTTGCAACAGGTTGAGAAGAAGCGTAATGAGAATCCAGAATTGGTTAGCGAAGGACTGTGGGCACTGTCATGTGGCCCAGCTCGGCGAGTTAAGACTAGTACAGCTTGCAAGATTAATGGAGTGCGGTTTAGCACAGTGGATCGTGAGAAGTTCATGCAGACACAAAATAGTGGTGTAATGACTGAAGGTGAACATAATGGGGAGAACATAGATTTTTATGGTGTCCTTAAAGAGGTAATTGAGTTACAATATAACTCGAATTATCAAGTTCGTCGGTCGGTGGTTGTATTTCGATGCGATTGGTACAACCAAGTAGGAAAGACTGTGGGCATTCGAGATGACAGCCATTTCAAATCCATCAATGTGCAGTCATTTTGGTACAAGTCCGATCCTTTTATCTTGGCAGACCAAGCGAAAAAGATATTTTACCTGCAAGACACAACTCCACAATGTAAAGATTTCCGAGTTGTGCAGAAATTTGAGCATAGGAATATTTATGATGTGGCTGAAAAATATGAGGGCAATAATGATGTGCATCAGGATGATTATTGTTCTGATACAGACCATATAGTGCAAGAAGGTGATGATAATCAGGTTCTGCACAATGTTGAAGGTGGAGAAGCCAGTCTAATTGAAGGCAATTTAGAGGAACTAATAAGAAAAAAGAAGGAAGCTGCTATTATTCTTGAAGATAGTGAGGATGAGGAGGAAGATGATACAATGTTTCAATATTTTAATGATGGTGGCGATGACAACAATGATGACATGTCCATAGAAGATGAAGATGAGGATTTCTAGTATTGATAGTTGATTTATGAAGTGTTCAGTTCAGATTAGTACGGATAGATGATACAATGTATTTTCTGTATTTTCAGAACTGAATGTGTGTCTGAAATACTGAGTTTGGGGTGAACTGAACTTGTGGTGAACTGAATGTGTATTCTGTATTTTCTGTATTTTTAGAACTGAACATCTGAAAATTTTCAGTTCATGTGATCTAAGCTGGGTTTATGGGAATCAATTTTCAGTTCATGTGATCTAAGCAAGTTTTAATTTATTGTCAAAATTTAAGCTGGGTTTTAATCTGAAAATGCAGAAGTCTGAACTGATCTCTGAAAATGAAATGACCATCTGGGCAGTTTAGAAATATAAACTTTGAACTGGGCAGTTTAGAATCTGATTGCTTTGAACTTTGAACTGGGCAGAGTTCTCAGATTGCTTGAACTGAACTGGGCAGATTGCTTGAACTGAACTTTGATCTGAGAATCTGATTGCTTGAACTGAACTGAACATCTGAAAATTCTCAGATTGCTTGAACTGAACTGGGCAGATTGCTTGAACTTTGAACTGGGCAGAGTTCTCAGATTGCTTGAACTTTGAACTCTGAACTGGGCACCAATCTGAACTGGGCAGCAGAGTTAACTCTGAACTGAACAATCTGAAAATGCAGACTCTGAACTGGGCGCTCGGTTACATCCTGGACAGAGAACAGTTTATGCTTAAATATAACTGCGCTCTGTTACTAACGAACAAACGTGACTAGTCCAATGGTAACTACTTGCTGCTGTGAACCCAGGCGTCTTGTGTTCGAGCTTTGGGATAGGTAGGTTTTTTTTTGTTTTGTTTACATTTTTCAATCATTTTCGAATTTTTCTTTTATTTATTTACATGTATAGCACCCGTTTCTCCAAATCATTTCAACCTTTTTTTGGGGTGTTAATGGAGGTGTACCATGATGTTTTGTGCCGGTGCAATTTTTAGAACTAGTTTAACTATTAATGTAAGTATTTGTTATTTTACTAAAGAATAAGTGCTAAAAAACCTTAGGTAGCTAGAAAAATCTATAAACTTGCATGTACACTTCATTTTGGTGTACAATGTTGACAAAAACATGCAATTCGTTCTTACAAAGTGGTGACATACATCCTACAAAAATGCATACAGCCCTCATATAAGGCTAATTACTAAGTGAGACATGTTCATGCTTGTGATGGATCTATACTACCACTTTCTCCAAATCATTTTAAACTTTAATGGCATGTTTATTTAACCAACCTATGATGTTGTGTGCAGTTATGCATTTTTCAGACCTAGTTTACTAATTACTGTAATTATTTGTTGTATTTCGTAAAGATATTTGTTACAATACCATAGCCTAGCTAGAAAACTCTAAAAACTTGCATGGACCATTCATTTTGGTGTACAATGTTCACAAAATAGTTTCAACTCATTCGGACAAAGTGGTGACACACATCCTAAGAAAGGCATACATCTCTCATACAAGGCTAATTACTAAGTGAGAGATGTTCATGCTTGTGATGGATCAATACTACCACTTTCTCCAAACCATTTTAAACTTTAATGGCATGATTATTGAACCAACATATGATGTTGTGTGCAGTTATGCATTGTTCAGACCTAGTTTACTAATTACTGTAATTATTTGTTGTATTTCGTAAAGATATTTGTTACAATACCATAGCCTAGCTAGAAAACTCTAAAAACTTGCATGGACCATTCATTTTGGTGTACAATGTTCACAAAATAGTTTCAACTCATTCGGACAAAGTGGTGACACACATCCTAAGAAATGCATACATCTCTCATATAAGGCTAATTAATAAGTGAGAGATGCTATTGCAAGTGAGAGATGTATAGTACCACTATTGCAAAAATATTTCAAAATATTATAACATGATCATAAACCCAACTAATGTGTCCATGAATAGATAATTGCAAAAAAAAAACATAGAGATAAATAAAAAACAAAGAATTAATATAAAATGGTATGCAAAACACAAAAAAAGTCTCCTTGCAGGCGCTTGAACCTTGGAGCTCGGCCTTATAGTTAGCAAGTCAAACCATTGGGCTATGCACGTGTTTTCGACATATACCCAGCGCTAGTATACTTAAACGCATTAGACTCCGCATTGCCAAACACATTGGGCGCCAAAAACATTTTCGCCGTCGTCACTAAAACATACTCCGCTCTCATCCTCTATCTCCCGCGCTCCTCTTATTTCTCCCCCACTCTTCTTTCTCCCCCACTTCTCCAAACCTAATCGCCGCCGCCGGGACACGACGGCTGTCGACGACCTGCCCCCTCGACCAGGAACCTCACCGCCGCCGCTGGGACACATCCGCCGTCGACGACCTGCCCCCTCGACCAGGTACCTCACAGCCGCCCCCTTACCTCTAATCGCGTCGATGAGCTGCGTCGGCGCCGACTTCACTCGCCGCATCCCGCTCTATCTCATTGCCATCCCCATTTCTCTCGCCCCTTCCACCTAACACGCCCCATCCACATTGCTCTCGCTAACCCCTAAACCCTAACATCGCTGGATTTGGGTCATCGCAGACGACCTTGATGGTGAACAAAAGGAGGCACAGAAGTCAGAAAGGTCCAACCCCTAAACCCTAAGCATCGCTAGATTTAGTTTAATTATTCATTCGTTGTTATCAGAGATATTGTATATTGATTTATGTAATCATTGTGCACTCATACAGTTGTGTTTGGTTCCTTACATTGTGTTATATGCAGTCACATCCATGTTTTAGTAGAGAACTTATGTTTCTAGTACTGGTAGACAAGGTTCAAGAAAGCGCGATTAGGCGTGCGATTAGGCGCGGTTAAGCGCTGCGCAGAGGGTCAACGCATCGCTTACCTACTAAGCGGGCAATTAAGCGCTGGCCTTGCTTAATCGTGCCCATTCGGCATGTTTAAGGGAGTAGAGGAGGGAGAGGAAGAGGAGGAACAATGGCTGCAGGCAGCAGATTGGTGAGAGAGAGGCGGAGCGGCTTCACGGTAGAGGTGAAGATCGCACGAGGGAGGAGAGGCTTCGGGAGAGGGAGCCGGAGAGCGTACGGCACGGAGGAGAGGTCATCACGGGAGAGGGGTTTTGCGTTGAGCCTCCTGGCAGGTGGGCCTAGTGGGCTGCAGACTCATGAAGAGAGGAGGTGGGGGTTAAGGGCTGCTGCAGGGTGGCCCAATATCATGTATTGTTTTCTTTTTTTAACAAAAATGATTAAGCACGATTAATCACGCTTAAGCATTTTCACCACCATACCGCTCGCTCAGCGCTTAGTGCTTTCTTGAACCTTGCTGGTAGAAAGAGATGATAATATCTTCACTTTTTTTGTTCATCAGCTTGTGTAAATCTACATCGCCTAATCAATGTACTAGCTAGTACTTTGAACATTGTTTAAGCCTGCATAAAGATTTCCACAACCAAACAGGGGAAACACTACAGTTACAGTGCAACCACAATTATGAACTTGCACAATCATAACCAAGCTTCATAATGACTGAATCTACACATCTTATCTATTTGCTTTTAGTCAAATCCTTCCCTGCAAATAGTAGTACCTCTTAGCTTTTAGTAAAATCCTTTACATTATCTAATACACACAGTATGCTTGTTCTTATCTATCTTGCAAGTAGTTCAACATGAGCGAACTGCTTATGAGAGAAGACGGGATAAACAAGTGGAGGAGAATATAAAGAAGATGCAAGATTTGGGTCTGAACAAATATACTTCTGTTCTAAATAATTCTGTCTCACCATCTGCATCAACAAAGGGGAAACATGCAGCAAACAAGATAAATAATAGTTCAGATTCGGATTCATATGTCTCTTTCTATCTCCTTGACGATGATGATCAAGGAGATACTGATGATGACAGTGAATATTATGAGCAGCCAAAACCCCTGGCAATGAAGGTGCTCCTTCTATCTTCAAAGTAGTGGATGCCAAATAGTTGCATTGCATTTCAATGTTTTTTATCTGGTGTTTAATATATGCTCATGCCTTTAGATTCATATTCTTTATTTCATACCTCTTAATTAATATATGGTCTTGCTTTTAAATGCACATGACTTTTTTTTTGTGGACAGTATCCTAGAAGAGGTAGAAACACAACCCTTGCTTCAAAGAAGAAGATAGACCCCAACATGGCTCCAGGCATTAGGTTCAGCAAGAGAGTGAGGGCAGGTGCACAACCAGAGGAGCAATCTTCAAAAAGGTTTCACTCTACAGAGACAGATGGCCACAATGTACAGGAACCAACAGATGGAAATGATCACATACCAAACAGCCCTACTACACCTGGACTTGCTGATCATTTCAGCAGAGCTGCAGAGGAAGCCATGGCATCTGCTGCTCATGACAGTACAGGTGATGCTGAAGGCAACAGCCGTACTACACCTGGACTTGCTGATCATTTCAGCAGAGCTGAAGAGGAAGCCATGGCATCTGCTGCTCATGACAGTACAGGTGATGCTCAAGCCAATGTAGCTAGAGATGAAGAAACTGAAGGCAAGTTCTATTTTTTCAGTCAAATAAGGCATCTCTTTTGCTGATTTGCATTAAACAAAACAATTTCATTATTCAATAAAAGCGAATTATATTTTGTAGCTCCTACACAGCGAGCACCAAGGAGACCCAGGGCAGCAACCAAGGGAAAACAACTGGACAGGATGACTAAAGTTATGCAAAGGAGACTGCCCATAGCTGTTGAGGAAGGCAAAAAAAGGCCACATGAACCTGTTCAAGCTGCCAAGTTTGCATCAGAGGCTGGCATCATTATTCGGGAAACCATGCCTATCCTAACTCGTTGGAAAGATTACAAGGACGACCAGAAATACTACAACAGCTTTGTGTCACAGCTAAATGTAAGTGCATTACTGATTCTATGGTTCACTTGTATACTGCTTAACCTGAATTGACTAACTATGGAATTGTCATATGCATAGGGGCGCTTGTCCGTTAACACTGAGGACAAGGCAACAAAGGAAGCTTGCACCGATATGCTACGCTCTGCGGTAAAAAACCAGCGTTATCGGCTCAAGCAGAAATACTTCAATGGTGTACCTGCAAATGAGATTAGCACAACTTCTCCTGTATCTTACATGACTGATGAACAGTGGAGGGCATTAGTTGCAAAGTGGTCTGATCCAAAGAACATGGTATGGGTATCTTGTCATATATTGTTCTTTCACTATACGTTTGCAAAGGATCTTCGCATATTGAACCTATGATCTAATCTGACATGTTCATTCTCTTGTAGGAAATAAGTGCAAAGAACAAGCAGAACCGCAGTCAAGTCAAGTTTCATCAGGCTACGGGTTCTCGCTGCTATGTGGCACACTTACATGCATATGTAAGTAACTATTACCTTGTACTACTACCTGCACCTGTGCACTCAACTTCTATTGCATTTGATCTGAGCAAACTTCGCTGTGATTGTTTATCCACGAAACAGAAGCAGAAGAGAAACCGAGAAGAACCCAGCTTAGACCAGACTGAAGAACTAGATGCGGTGGACGCCTTCAAGACCTGTCATACCAGCTCCAAACGTGGCCTGAGTGAACCGGCAAGAGAAGCACTTGTAAGTTCATTTGTTTTCTTTATTTAGTGTAATTTTTATGAGATCATATGAGGGAGGCTGGCTGTGGGTCGATGGAACGAAGGGGAGTGAGATCGATGAGTGAGATCGCTTGACCCATCCCAGGGGAGTTCAGATCATAGTCTATTTTGTCTGCCATCAAATTTCTGAAATGAAAGTAAATATCATAGTCTATTTTTTGTAGGACCCGTGCACTAGAAATGTATAGGTTTTAGAGTCTTTGTTAAGCAAATCTGCCATAATTTGTAACTGTTTTCACATTATTTTTCATAGTCTATTTATAGAGTATTTCAAATGAATAGCTTTTAATTTGCCATCAAATGTATAGCTTTTAAGCAAATCTGCTATAATTTGTAACTGCTATAATCTGCTATAATTTGCCAACAAATGTATAGCTTTTAGAGTCTGTCAGTCTATTTTTCATAGTCTTTGTTAATGCCTTGTAGGACCCGTGCACTAGCAATGAAAGTCACTGTTTTCACATTATTGTCAGCATCTTCCTGTTGCTCATTAGCAATAACATGTAACTGTTTCTGTCCATGATATTTCAGTCTCATATGGAGGCTTTGAGGGCTGAACCTGTTGCTGAAGGTGAGATGCCAGCATCCAGTGTGCACCTTGTGTCGAAGGTGCTGTCCCAGAGCAGCTCACACCAATTCCTGAAAAGCGTCGGCATCAAAACATCGGCAACCTCCAAGGCTTCATCATCAAATCATAGTGAGCTTCGGGAACAACTTGCAGCTGAAGCGACGGCTGCTGTTCAAGGTGAACTCGACCAGCTCAGGAAGAAATGTGAAGAAGCTGAGGAACAGCAGGCGAGGACACAAAGGGAGTTGGAGGAGTACAAGAAGATAACAGAGAAGAACAGCAAGGAGATGGAGGAGACCAATGTGCTCATCAAGAAGCTCTTGTCCTTGCATGGTAACTCTTCTTCGACATGAGGGCTGCTAGTCAGAGCTGCTGTTTTTGGCCTGTTCTTTGACATGAGGGTACCCAAAAACTCTAGTTGCTCGTGGGTGTCAACTTTTGATTATATGCTGTTATGTTTGTGCAAACTCAACTGAAATGTGAACTCATGTGGTGATGCTATGAACTGAGTTTAGTGTTGTCCACTTAGTTTGTATGCGCACTGGAATACTAGTTGTATTCATCTATGGAATATGGAATTGTGTGCTCATTCCTCTGTTCTAGTATATTTTGCAATTTCCAATAAAAATATTCTCTGCACATCTGTGACCAAACTGGTGGCATATAATAAACCATATGCCACGTCAGCTGCCACTGTACTAGCCACGTCAGCGTTACGTCAGCGCTGACGTCAGCTGCCACGTCACTAGCCACGTCAGCGCTGACGTCATACGCATCAGCACCTTCCAAACGGCTGGTAATGACCAAACCACGGCTCTATCTGTGACGATACCGTACCGTCACAGCAACCAAACGGCGTTAACAACGCCGTCAGTTTGCTCGGGCAGACGACGAATTATGACGGAAAAGTGTCTTCCTCTATGACCACAACTGATCGTCATAGCATGCATTCACTTCCATGACAACGCGCCTTTCGTCACAGAATGTATACACATCGATGACGAAACTGAGTAGTCCGTCACAACACAACAAATGTGACGCGACCCCTATGACCAAATCGAACTCGTCACAAATTCATCACAAACCTTACTCTGTGACGATATATACACATGCAGTGACGCAATACGAACGTCATCGATGATAAGATCTCTACTAGTGTCTCGCCCTGGTCTTTATATACCCGGGAGAGGGTTTGGTGACGGTTCTTCGCTCCGCTTCCTGCCTCTTCCTTTAGGTCTGGTCGGCGAGGGTTTGCTCCGCCCTCTCACCGATGAGCAGCGACCAGAATGGATTCCTCTCGTGGGTGGAGTCGCTCCATCCCCACCGCCGGGGTACGTCGTGAGCTTCGTCTCCTTCCACGAGCGGGGATTCGGTGTGCCGACGGACCGCTTTATGTGGGCAATCCTGTTCCACTATGGGGTGGAGTTGCACAACCTCACCCCCAACTCCATCTCGCAGGCCGCTATCTTCGTAGCGGTGTGCGAAGGGTATTTGGGGATCGCCCCCCATTGGGATTTGTGGACTCATCTCTTTTTCGCCGAGCTTTTTGCCTCGCCGACGGGGGAGAGGAAGGTCCGCGCAGCGGTGCGGGCCGGCGGCTGCACCCTCTTGCTGAGGCAGTCGCGGGCGTCGCAGTACATTCCTGCCATCCTCGCGTCCTCGAACAAGGGGTGGCAGCGCCGGTGGTTCTACCTCCGGAATGACGGTGAGTTGCTCCCGCCGTTCTCCCAGCGAGTAGTCACCGCCGCCACCGACGCCTGGCGTCATGGGACCCCGCACGAGAGACAGAAAAACCTCGAACCCCTTCTCCAGGCCCTGGAGGCGTTGCGGGAGGGGGGACTCACCGCTGCGGGAGTGGTTGCCGCCATCCACCGTCGGAGGGTGCTTCCCTTGGCGGAGCGACGGCTGCTGCTCTGGGAGATGACCCCGGAGGCTGACTGGGAGGGCTCACGGATGTCCCCTGATCCTCTTCCCTTCGATGCCCTCCAATGGCGGGTGTCGGCTGCGATGGGGAAGCCGGACTCCCACGCCTTCTCCCAGCTTCGGATGCGCCCCGACCAGGGGTGCGTAACTCTGGTGAGTGTTCGCTCCTTCCTCCTTCATACATTGGGTTGCTCCTGGTTCTTACGATCGGGCTTCTTTCCCCCCTTTCTTCAGGAGGTGGGGTGGCACAAGCCCTCCCGGCCACGGGTCCCGGAGGACGCGGTGGACCGAGCAGCGCGGCGGGTTGCCGCGGAGGAGAAGAAGAAGAAGAAGGACGCGGAGAAGGCCCGGGCCCGCGAGCGGAGGCGGGCTCGGGACGCCTTGGAGAAGCGTCGTCGCCAGCAGGAGAGGGAGGGACTCCCGAGGGAGCCGTCGCCGGAGACGCCCGACGACGACGATGACGATGATGATGAGGAGGAGGACGACATGGCCGCCCGTCTCGGTCTCAGCCCCGGCTTGGGGTGTGGCCAGGAGCCGTCGAGCCAGCCCCCGAGCGGGCCGACACCGTCAGTCCCCGGAGTTGGGGCATCGGGGTCCCAGCCCGAGGCACAGGGGCAACCCGAGAGGTCACCTGACCCCTCGGCCGGAGGAGCTGAGGTGGCTTCGGAGGGCCAGGTCAGGGCGTCTGCTCCCCAGGGGCCGCCGCTCGCACCGGCAGCGCATGGGGGTGACCCTCAAGTCATCGTGACAGTGCCCGGGCAATCTGCTCCCCGGGTGTCCAAAGCAAAGGTGGCGCCGAAGTTGCCGGCGAAGCGGACCTCGGCGGCTGTTCCGGGAGCCGGGATCCAAGAAACCTCCCCCCAGGCGCGGTGGATCATGGCCCGGAGTGGGTAAGTATCTCGGAATGTCTTCGTCTTGGCTTTCCATTCATATGTCTCGGTCGTGATTTTCCTTTTTTCCTCAGCAAGCGAAGCCATGGCCAGACCGACCTGGCACCCCGGAAGGCCCTTAAGACGGCGCCGGTCTGTGCGGCCAGCGCCGCCCCGGGCCTCGTCGTTCAGCCGACCCTTTCGCAGGGCGTTTCACCGCAGGGGGCTCGGGCGTCACCTGTCGCTGGGGAGCAGGTTCCCGAGGCTGGCTCTTCTGCCGAGGCGGCCATCGTGATAGGGGAGGCGGCTGACACCGACGTGGTCCCGAGCCCGCCTGTCGTGCCGGCCATGCTGGCGCCTGCCGCTACCGAAGTCGCCGCCGTCCCAATCGGAGAGCGTCCGGTTGCTGCGGCGTCGAGATGGCTGATGCGTCGGCGCCCAGTGCCTCGGAAGAGGTGGGTGTGGAGGCGCGATCCGTCCAGCCGGGCGGCAGCCTCATCGCTGTGCGGCGGAGCCCCGGGGCCCGGCGCCAGTTGCTCCGGTTTCGGACCCGCGAGGCCTCGGACCCTGTCTTCGTTCTCGACGATGAACAGGAGGACCAGTCCTGGGATGAGCTCCGCGAGTGTGTTGAAGCAACGGTGGGGTCGCTCCGGTCGTCGCTGGAGGTTTTCTGCAGGGACGTCCCCAAAATCCTCCAGGTAACGGTTTCAGGCATACCTTTTCCTTTCTGTGAGCGAGGCGTTCTTCGTGACGCCCTGTTTCCTTCCCCCAGGATCTGACGGATCGGAGCGCCGCCAAGTCGTCGTTCATCCGCCGCGAGGTCGATGTCTGGGGCTCGCTGCGATCCCTGAGGACCTCGCTCGCCGGGGCTACTGCGCGCCTTTCTCAGCAGGATGCCAAGGTAGCGGACCTCCAGTTGCTCTGCGCTGATCTGAGAGCCGAGGCGGCAGCGGCGCGCGCAGAGGCGCAACGGCAGCGGTCGGAGTTCGTCCAGGTCGTCGAGGAGCGGGACCAATCTCGGGGCCGGGCTGCCGAGGCCGAAAGCCGGGCTGAGACCCTCGCGGCCGACCTAGCCGCAGCCCAGGTCGCGGCCTCGGAGCAGCGTGCCCGAGCCGGAGGTACGCCTTGGCCGTCCCTGGTTCTTGTTCTTGTCTGTTTCCTCTCCTTGTGCTTGAGGTCTTTCTTCTGGTTGTTCGCAGAGCTCGAGTCCGCCCTTGACGAGTCCGCCAAGGCGCTCACCGAGGCGCTTGCCGGAGCTACCGAGCAGAGGGAGGCTGACCTCGCGGCCATGTCCGAGGCCGTCTCGGACGTTTATCGGATCCTTGGCTCCGGCGACGTCCCCTCAGGAAGCTCCCCTCAAAGCCGCCTTCAAGCCTTGGGTGATCACGCACGCGGCAGAGTCCGCGAGGCGCTACACCACGGCGTCAGGCGGGCCTTCGCCGTGCTCGCTTCCCACTACGTTGTGGACCTGGAGCGGGTTAGTGAGGGGTATTGTCTTCCTGACGAAGACGAAGCTGCCCTGGCAGAAGTTCAGCGGCTCGACGCGGTCGCCGCGGGTCCGAGCGCGGCACTGGCGACCACCTTTGAGGCGGAGATCCTTCCCCCTGCGCCATCGCCGGAAGCCGAGATGGATCTTACCGACGGCGGGGACGGAACTGAAGGCGCGGCTCCTTCCCAAGGTGGCGCCTAACTCTTGTTGGAACAGTTTCTGTTGGATGTGTGTCTTACCGCGGCCGCTGAGGCCTGAACACTTTGTTTTTCTTGCATGAAGTCGTACTCTCCTTTCTTTCAATTTGCATGTCCGGCCTAGCTTGTCAATAATAAGGGCGGCTTCCCGAGTTGGGCCATTTTTCGTGGCAGGTGATGAGTGAGGTGTCCCTAACCCGGAGGCATAGGAGTTCCTCGGCTCAGTCGGCCTCGCCAGTTACATGTACCCATGTTCGCTCCTCGGGACCCTGCTTCTGACATAGCCGGGAGAACGCAAAAGCCCTTTTTGATCGAAAATTTTGGATGCGGAGAAGTACACCCAATCTTGACGCAGAGGGGTTCCCCCTTTTTTAGCCCCCGAGGGAGGGTCGGGCTCTGCCGAGGCGAGGCCGACCCTTCCTTGACGACTGAGACTTGTGTATGAGCGAGGTATACGAACAACTTGAAAACGTCTTAAGGGTAGAAGCGACGTAGCTGTCGGACGTTCCAAGCGTTGCCATAGACCTCGCCTTGACCGCCGGCCAGCTTGTACGTTCCGGGCTCCAGAACGTCGGCGATGACAAGCGGCCTTTCCAGGGGTGTGTGCAGCCCCCGGGTACCCCCAGCAAGGGCTCGGGGTGCTGTGCGATGGTCGGAGTTTTTTCCTGGTTGGCTTTGATGCCCCGTTTGGAGATAATGAACTCCAAGACCATGCCCTGGGACGCCCCGAGGGCCCACCTTTCAGGGCTGAGTTTGACGCTTTTCGCTTCTTTTAGCTTGTGGATCTCCTCGCCTATCACTCTGCGCTTCCCCTTGTCGAATCGGCGCAGAGGCTGCCTGACAGGTCGGGCTCCGGCCCGAATATCCAGCGAGTGCTCGGCGACATCCCTCGGTATGCCAGGCATGCCCGAGGGACTCCACGCAAAGACGTCGGCGTTTGCACGGAGAAAGTCGACGAGCACTGCTTCCTATTTGGGGTCGAGCCTGGAACCGATCCGGATCTGCTTGGAGGTGTCGCCACTAGGGTCGAGAGGGACGACCTTAACCGTCTCCGCTGGCTCGAAGTTGCCGGCATGACGCTTCACGTCTGGCACCTCTTTGGAGAGGCTTTCCAGGTCGGCGATGAGGGCCTCGGACTCGGCGAGGGCCTCGGCGTACTCCACGCACTCCACGTCGCATTCGAACGCGTGTTTGTACGTGGGGCCGATGGTAATGACCCCGTTGGGGCCCGACATCTTGAGCTTCAGGTAGGTGTAGTTGGGGACGGCCATGAACTTCGCGTAGCATGGCCTCCCCAATACCGCGTGGTAGGTTCCTCGGAACCCGACCACCTCGAACGTCAAAGTCTCCCTTCGGAAGTTGGAGGGCGTTCCGAAGCAGACGGGAAGGTCGAGTCGTCCGAGGGGCTGGACGCGCTTCCCGGGAATGATCCCGTGGAAGGGCGCAGCGCCTGCTCGGACGGAGGATAGATCGACGCGCAGGAGCCTGAGGGTGTCGGCGTAGATGATGTTGAGGCAGCTGCCCCCGTCCATCAGGACCTTGGTGAGCCTGACGTCGCCGACGATGGGGTCGACGACGAGCGGGTATTTCCCCGGGCTCGGCACGTGGTCGGGGTGGTCAGCTTGGTCGAAGGTGATGGGCTTGTCGGACCAATCTAGGTAGACTGGCGCCGCCACCTTCACCGAGCAGACCTCCCGGCGCTCTTGCTTGCGATGCCGAGCCGAGGCGTTCGCCGCATGCCCACCGTAGATCATGAAGCAGTCACGGACCTCGGGGAACTCTCCTGCTCGGTGATCTTCCTTCATGTCGTCGTCGCGGGCCCTGCCACCCTCTGCGGGTGGCCCGGCCCTGTGGAAGTGGCGCCGAAGCATGATGCACTCCTCGAGGGTGTGCTTGACGGGCCCCTAATGATAGGGGCACGACTCCTTGAGCATCTTGTCGAAGAGGTTGGCCCTTCCGGGGGGCTTCCGAGGGTTCTTGTACTCGGCGGCGGCGACAAGGTCCGCGTCGGCGGCGTCGCGTTTCGCTTGCGACTTCTTCCTGCCTTTCTTCTTGGCGCCGCGCGGAGTTGACGCCTTGGGAGCATCTTCCGATGGGCGGCCCTAGGGCTGCTTATCCTTTCGGAAGATAGCCTCGACCGCCTCCTGGCCAGAGGCGAACTTGGTGGCGATGTCCATCAGCTCGCTCGCCCTGGTGGGGGTCTTGCGACCCAACTTACTCACCAGGTCGCGGCAGGTGGTGCCGGCAAGGAACGCGCCGATGACATCCGAGTCGGTGATGTTGGGCAGCTCGGTGCGCTGCTTCGAGAATCGCCGGATGTAGTCCCAGAGAGACTCTCCCGGCTGTTGCCGGCAGCTTCGGAGGTCCCAGGAATTCCCGGGGCGCACGTACGTGCCCTGAAAATTGCCGGTGAAGGCTTGGACCAAGTCATCCCAGCTGGAGATCTGCCCCGGAGGCAGATGCTCCAACCAGGCGTGAGCGGTGTCGGAGAGGAACAGGGGGAGGTTGCGGATAATGAGGTTGTCGTCGTCCGTTCCACCCAGTTGGCAGGCCAGGCGGTAGTCTGCGAGCCACAGTTCCGGTCTCGTTTCCCCCGAGTACTTTGTGATAGTAGTCGGGGGTCGGAACCAGGTCGGGAACGGTGCCCGTCGGATGGCCCGACTGAAGGCCTGCGGACCGGGTGGTTCGGGCGAGGGACTCCGATCCTCCCCGCTGTCGTAGCGTCCCCCACGCCTGGGGTGGTAGCCTCGGCGCACCCTTTTGTCGAGGTGGGCCCGACGGTCGCGACGAAGGTGCTCGTTGCCGAGGTGGCCCGGGGCCGCAGGCGCGGTGTTGCGCGTGCGCCCGGTGTAGATCGAGGCTTCCCGCATGAATCGGGAAGTCGCGGCATGAGGTTCCGAGGGGTATCCCTGCCTTCGGGAGGCAGAGCTCTCGGCCCGTCGGACCGCAGCGCCTTCCAGGAGATTCTTGAGCTCTCCCTGGATTCGCCGACCCTCGGTGGTCGATGGCTCCGGCATCGCGCGGAGGAGCATCGCTGCGGCTGCCAGGTTCTGACCGACCCCACTGGATGCGAGTGGCGGCCTGACCCTGACGTCGTTGGCGATGCGGTGTTGGAAACCCTGGGGCAGGTGACGTACTTCTCCGGCCGGGGGTTGGCCCGCCCATACCTGCCCGACGTCCCGGCGGATCGGCTCAAGCGCTCCTGCTCCCTCGTCGAGCCTGGCCTGCGCCCCGCGGACTTGCTCGAGCTGTGGGTCGTGACCCCCCGCCGGAACGGGGACCACAGCTAGCTCCCACGGGATGTCAGCGCGAGGCACCGGCCTAGGGAGATCACCGTCCTCCGGCATGCCGAGATGGTTGCCTTCGGAGGGATCCCCTAGCTCGACGTGGAAACATTCGCGGCTTGGGCCGCAGTCCTTGTCGTCGAGGCTGCGGCTACCATCGGAACAGTCGGAGAGGCAGTGGTCACATGCGGTCATAAAGTCCCGCATGGCACTGGGGTTGCCAAATCCAGAGAAATCCCAACAGATGCTGGGATCGTCATCTTCCTCGGACCCAGAGGGCCCGTAGGTCGAGACGTCCGTCAACCGGTCCCAAGGCGACCGCATACGAAACCCCAGAGGGGTTGCACTCGCCTCAATGAGAGCGCCCGCCAACGCGAGGTCGCTAGGCGGGTTGAGGCTGAGTCGAAATGACGCAGGATGGGAATCAGTCAGTACCTTTTGGTCGACGAGGAGCGACATAGTCACGTCGGGGACTGATTGCACTGTCGTCTCATGTACGAGGGCGACGTCCTGCAAGCTCTCCGCGAGCGCGCCGGCGTCGTCCACTTGCTCGGGATTGGCGTGTCGCGGGGGGACGGCGCTTGCCTTCGTCTCAAACGCGAGATCGACGCCCGATGCGCCCCCCCATTGAGGCGCTGGGTACGTCGATTCGCTCGACAGCCGACGAAGCGTGGCCTCCCGCTTGGCCTTGGTTGCCCCACCTCCTCCTCCGTTGGCGGGGGAGAGGACGGGGCGAGCTCGAATGTTGTTCCTCCACCACGCGGGGAAGATGTCGTCGATTCCGCCGCCGTCGGGCGGGTTGTCGGTCGCCATTGTCGTTGTCGCGCGGCGGTGGAAGGAGTATCATGTCGTAGCTGCCGTCGAAGGACATGAACTCAAGACTCCCGAAACGGAGCACCGTCCCGGGCCGGAGAGGTTGCTGGAGACTGCCCATCTGGAGCTTGACGGGAAGCTGTTCGTCAACACACAACAGGCCCCTACCTGGCGCGCCAACTGTCGGCGTTTCGAGACCGGGGGGTCCCTAAGCCGACGAGTGAGTGTGCCGCGTGCCCCAGCCCAGATGGGTCGAGCACGTGGGCGAGCGCGAAGGGGGGAAAGCGAGGTGGCCGGAGACGGGCGTGAGAGAGGTGGAAATCCCGCGGCCTTCGTGTTCGTCCCGCGCCCAGGTCGGGTGCGCTTGCAGTAGGGGGTTACAAGCGTCCACGCGGGTGAGGGAAGCGAGCGGCCCCAAGAGAGCGCCTGTCTCGTCCTCGTCCCCGCGCGGCCAACCCTCTCTAAGAGGGCCCTGGTCCTTCCTTTTATAGGCGTAAGGAGAGGATCCAGGTGTACAATGGGGGTGTAGCAGAGTGCTACGTGTCTAGCGGGGGAGAGCTAGCGCCCTAAGTACATGCCAATGTGGCAGCCAGAGAGATCTTGGCACCCAGCTGGTGTGATGTCGTGGCTGTCGGAGGAGCAACGGAGCCTGGCGGAGGGACAGCTGTCGGAGCGGCTGAGTCCTTGCTGACGTCCTCCTGCTTCCGTAAGAGAGCTGAGAGTCGCCGTCGTCACAGGGCTTGCGGGGCGCCATCATTGCCTATCTGGCGGAGCTAGCCAGATGGGACACCGGTCTTGTTCTCTGCGGCCCGAGTCGGCTCGGGGTAGGGTGATGATGGCGCTTCCTGTTGACGTGGCTGGCCTGCGCCCTAGGTCGGGCGACGTGGAGGCTCCTCCGAAGCCGAGGTCGAGTCTGTCTTCCATGGCCGAGGCCGAGCCCGAGCCCCTGGGTCGGGCGAGGCGGAGGTCGTTCGGCAGAGGCCAGGGCGGAGTCCGAGCCCTAGGGTCGGGCGAAGCGGAGTTCGTCGTCTTCCGGGGCCTAGCCCGAGTCCGAGCCCTGGGTCGGGCGGAGCGGAGTTCGCCGTCTTCCGGGGCATAGCCCGAGTCCGAGCCCTGGGTCGGGCGGAGCGGAGTTCGCCGTCTTCCGGGGCCTAGCCCGAGTCCGAGCCCTGGGTCAGGCGGAGCGGAGTTCGCCGTCTTCCGGGGCCTAGCCCGAGTCCGAGCCCTGGGTCGGGCGGAGCGGAGTTCGCCGTCTTCCGGGGCTTAGCCCGAGTCCGAGCCCTGGGTCGGGCGGAGCGGAGTTCGCCGTCTTCCGGGGCTTAGCCCGAGTCCGAGCCCTGGGTCGGGCGGAGCGGAGTTTCCTATGGTGCCTTTGGCAGGGCCTGACCGCCTGTCAGTCTTACTCTGTCAAGTGGCACTGCAGTCGGAGTGGCGCAGGCGGCGCTGTCCTTCTGTCAGACCGGTCAGTGGAGCGGCGAAGTGACGGCGGTCACTTCGGCTCTGCCGGGGGGGCGTGCGTCAGGATAAAGGTGTCAGGCCACCTTTGCGTTAAATGCTCCTGCGACTCGGTCGGTCGGCGCGGCGATTTAGTCAGGGTTGCTTCTTAGCGAAGGCAAGGCCTCGGGCGAGCCGGAGATGTGTCCGCCGTTGGAGGGGGGCCTCGGACGAGACGGAAATCCCTCGGGGTCGGCTGCCCTTGTCCGAAGCTAGGCTCGGGCGAGGCGTGATCGAGTCGCTCGTATGGACTGATCCCTGACTTAATCGCACCCATTAGGCCTCTGCAGCTTTATGCTGATGGGGGTTACCAGCTGAGAATTAGGCGTCTTGAGGGTACCCCTAATTATGGTCCCCGACAACACTGCTACAACTACTCTAGCGATGAAGGATATTATGTTGCCTGCAGCAGCTGTGAAGAGGCCAATGAGCCCGAAGGCTAAACTTATTGTGACAGAACCTCCCAAGTCATTAGGCCCACATATAGTTGTCCTTGTCCATCGGACTTCGGACAACCCTGCAGGTGCACCTGATCACTTGACAAGTTCGGTATCTGAATTCTTTACCTTGCCCAAGAGCGTTTCACCCGTCACGCAGATATTAACAACACATCGGAGGTACGAGTAGGCGGAAGCAATTAAAACAACTTATTTTATATTAAAGTATAGAAAGAGTAGTATTATTACAGACCAGTAAAATATAAGAGTCCTAGAGCAATATTATTACAACCCTGGGAGGCAAAACCCCTCCCGATTAACAGTAAAAAGTTTTTAAAGGAGGACATTTCCTCCCGAGGCTTCAGTCCTGGTTTTCTTCCTTAGGCACCACCTTGGAACAAAAGCAACAAAAATTTGCTGCTTCCTCACCTACAACAACATGGGTTCGAAAACCCTGAGTACGGAGTGTACTTTCGCATGTCTTACCCGTCAAAATAAAAGACTCTCAAGGATATGCTGGCTTTTGGGAATCAAGGTATGGCTTATCAAGAATCAAGACTCTGTTTGCAAAAATGCTTACTAATAATGGATCCTTAAAAGTCCAGTTTTATTAACAAGTTAAGTCATTACCTGAATCTAGAGTTCTTTCTACCCTAGTTCAAGCACTTGGCCTATGCTAGCCATTTTCTTATCAACCCTTCTTGTTCACTAGAATGATACGTGTAGGGCAGTGACCAAGTCTTCATATCCGAGAAGTAACAGCGATTCGAATCGATTAGTACTCAGCTGAGGATCTCCAATCACACGACATATGTAGCACTTAACCCTTGCATATGTCAACTCGCCACTGGGGTTTTTAAGACCAGATCAGGTTCATGTCAACCGAGAGCACAGATACACCACTGTCCAGCCTCTTGCCACGGAGGGTACATGCTACTCTCGCCATCTCTCCACTCCCATTGCGTTTTATCTTATTCTGGTATTAGTCTACCCGAGGCAAAGCTTACCCATGATGAGGCATGTGACCAGTTAAAAGGTCCTCGATCATCAAGCCTACATCGACAAGGTCCTTAATCGACTAAGACGGAGACACTACACCGAGACTCCTTTCTCGTGCAAGTCAACCGTCCGGTCTTAGCTTTATTATTTTCAACCCAAAGTTTGGTACCTGGCAGAGGTACATCTTTTCCGATGTTGAACCCATCACGGCCATGATGGATCCACCATCAAGTTTTATTTTGAAAACATCCCACCCTCTTGAAGCATCATCTTTTGTCAAAAACAAAACATTTTGTTTTTCTAGAGCAAGGCTAAGCAGAAGAAAAACCTTTTTATAAAATAGGGGATCAAGGAATGGTAATCAAACTCTCAAGGAAGGAAATGCAGCAATTTGTTTAGCACACAACTCCTATCACCTAATGCATCAAGCAAGTGAGAAAGATTTTAAAATAGCAAGGAGGTGGCAAATGCACCGGGGCTTGCCTTGTGTTATAGGTGATGCGTCACGATGCCCGATCTTCACGACGTAGGATCAATCTTCAGATAACTAGCTTCAAAGAAGCCAAGATAACTTGCTGCAAGCAGCGATAACTAGTGCAACCTGACAAATAAAACTCGAAGCCAACCACCGTCTTTAACCGGCAGCCTGAATCGAGGATTCGCCCAACCACACTCTCAAAGAACCAACCAACACAGCCTACAATCAATCGAGGAGACCTCGAAGGGAGTAGGAGCACCAATTGGGAGCGGATGAAGCCGCCGCTTCTGCAATCCCGCGAAGGAATTCACAAGAGCAAAGGGGTAGAGATCACTCTCAATATTTGTTAGCACACAGCTGAACAAAGGGGTTCTGTTTTAGATTATCATAAGCTGCCTTACATCATAGACATAGGGGGGTATTTATACTAGTAACAACCAGCCTTAGCGAGGTATAAACACAAAACAAAAGTATTTTCACGAGCTAATGTGAAGGAGCCTCTTCGGGAGATCTGCAGAGTTGATTTCCGTGTGGCTGTTTGACTTCTGCGCAGTCTTCAGTATTTTGGCAATAACTTCTTCTAGGAATCTTCAAATGACGTGGGACTGGTTGCATTGGAAAGCTAACTTGATAAGCTTTCTCACCATATATAGCATGCTTAATTAAACTTCGTAGAATGATGCAGTTTAATACGAAAACTTGGTCATCAAGCTGACTGTTGACCTTCTGACCAGTCGGCACTAAAGTAGGTCGGCTGCCTTTCTGGTAGATGTGGTTAAGTCGGCTTTAGAAGCATTGGAAACTAGACTTCAAGAGCTTTACAAAAAGTACTTATGGGCCTTCATAACTTTTCGGAATCAAAAGATATGACTGTTTCTTTTGGACGGTTCTGTTGCGCTGGACTGACTCGGATATAGCTCTTCTTGCTGATTCGCCCTTGATATGTTTTGTCCTTCCTCTTTGGTGAACCTAAGTAATATCAACATACACGACTTAGGTAGCATAAAATTCTCATTAGTGTTTAAATGAAATTCATAAAGTAGCGCGTGCACCTCTTGCTGTAGCTTCTTAGCTCGGCTACATGTAATTGGTCCATCAAAGACTTGGGTTGGTGATGATGTTGGTTGTACTTGAGTTGATGTAGTATGACTTGGGGGTTGTAACATGTTGCTTAATGGCGTGGTCATATCATCCTCCTCCCCTTGAAAAGGAGTCGTCCTCGACTCTGAAATGTCTTCGCTTGTTTATGGTAAGAGGTCAGCAACATTGAACGTGTTGCTCACGCCATAGCTTAGTGGAAGATCTATCTTGTATGCATTATCATTGATCTTGACAAGAACACGAAATGGACCATCCCCTCGTGGCATCAATTTGGATTTGCGCTGATCAGGAAAACGCTCCTTGCGCAAGTGAATCCAAACCAAGTCCCCTGGCTCAAATAACACTTTCTTCCTATGCTTGTTCATACTTGCAGCCTTGCGCACTGCTTTGAGCTCAATTGCTTCCTTGGTCTTCTCATGTATCTTTTTTATATATGCAGCACGCTTGGAAGCTTCCATATTGGTTCTTTCCTGCAATGGAAGGGGCAACAAATCTATGGGAGCAATAGGTTTAAACCCATATACAATTTCGAAGGGGCATAAATTAGTTGTAGAATGTACTGCCCTATTATAAGCAAACTCCACGTGTGGCAAACATTCCTCCCAATCCTTCAAGTTCTTCTTTACCATTGTTCGCAGCAGCATTGACAATGTACGATTCACCACTTCAATTTGGCCATCAGTTTGGGGGTGGCATGTGGTGGAGAACAAAAGTTTAGTCCCAAGCTTTGCCCACAATGTTTTCCAAAAATAGCTCACAAACTTCACATCACGGTCAGATACGATGGTCTTGGGCACTCCATGTAGTCTCACGATTTCTCTGAAAAACAAATTAGCAACATGTGAAGCATCGTCGCTCTTGTTGCATGGAATAAAATGAGCCATTTTTGAAAATCTATCAACCACAACAAAAATAGAATCTCTCTTTTTTCGAGTCATCGGCAGTCCTAAAACAAAATCCATGCTTATGTCTTCCCAAGGAATTTTAGGAGCGGGTAAAGGAGTATATAAACCATGAGGGTTCAATTTTGACTTAGCTTTGTGACAGGTGACACAACGCTCCACAAAGCTGATGACGTCTCTCCTCATCTTGGGCCAATAGAAATGATCACTGAGCATTTCATAAGTCTTCCTTTGTCCAAAATGACCTGTTAGACCGCCTCCATGTGACTCCTGCAATAAAAGCAATCTAACCGAAGAATTTGGTACACAAAGTTTGTTAGCTCTAAACAAAAATCCATCATGTATATGATATTTTCCCAACCTTTTCCATCTTTACAATGATTGTATGGTTCTGAAAATTCAGGATCATCATTATACATTTCTTTCAAAATTTCAAGACCCAAAACTTTTACCTCTAGTTGATTCAACAACACATTCCTTCGAGACAAGGCATCAGCGACCACATTGTCCTTACCTTTCTTATATTTCACAATGTATGGAAATGTTTCGATAAACTCAACCCATTTGGCATGGCGACGGTTCAGTTTGGCTTGCCCTTTCAAATACTTCAAAGCTTCATGATCGGAATGAATAACAAACTCTTTTGGCCATAAGTAGTGCTGCCATGTTTCAAGCGCTCGGACCAAAGCATACAATTCTTTGTCATACACAGAATAATTTAATTGAGCACCTCCCAATTTTTCACTAAAATATGCTATAGGTTTTCCTTGTTGCATTAAAACTCCTCCTATCCCAATCCCACTAGCATCACATTCTACTTCAAAAGTTTTAGTGAAATCAGGAAGAATAAGTACAGGTGCTTCAGTCAAACGTTTCTTCAATTCTTGAAAAGCATCTTCTTGTGAGTTTCCCCATTTAAATTCAACACCTTTCTTTGTCAATTCATTTAAAGGAGAAGCGATGGTACTGAAATCTCGCACAAATCTTCTATAAAAACCAGCAAGACCATGAAAACTTCTTACTTGACTTACATTCGTTGGAGCTGGCCAATCCTTGATGGCTTTCACCTTGGATTCATCCACCTCTATTCCTTTTGCTGAAACAACAAAGCCAAGAAACACAACATGGTCTGTGCAAAAACTGCACTTCTCAAGATTAGCAAATAATTTCTCCTTTCTAAGCTCATCTAAAACTTGTCGAATGTGTTTCACATGTTCATCAAAAGACTTGCTATAAATTAGAATATCATCGAAGTAGACAACAACAAATTTTCCAATGAAAGTTCTTAAGACATGGTTCATTAATCTCATAAAAGTACTAGGAGCATTAGTCAACCCAAAGGGCATTACTAACCATTCATACAACCCAAATTTTGTTTTAAATGCAGTCTTCCATTCATCTCCAGTTTTCATTCTTATTTGATGGTATCCACTTCTCAAATCAATTTTAGTAAAAATTGTGGAACCACTTAATTCATCAAGCATATCATCTAGTCGTGGAATAGGATGGCGATAGCGAACGGTAATATTATTTATAGCTCTACAATCAACACACATCCTCCAAGATCCATCTTTCTTAGGTACTAAAATCACAGGAATAGCACAAGGGCTTAAGCTTTCACGAACAAAACCTTTATCAAGAAGTTCTTGTACTTGCCTTTGTATTTCCTTAGTTTCTTCGGGATTGGTTCGATATGGTGGACGGTTAGGAAGTGCAGCCCCTGGAATAAGATCGATTTGATGCTCAATCCCTCGAATTGGAGGTAGTCCAGCCGGTGTTTCTTGTGGAAATACGTCTTCATAGTCCTGCAAAAGATCAGCCACAACACTAGGAAGAGATGTTATGTCGTTAGGAGAAATCAAAACATCTTTGTTCACAAGTACAAAGAGCACTTGATATGGGTTGTTCCTCACTTCTCTCAGCTCGGATTTTGTGGCTAGCATAACTAGGTGTTCTCCCTCTTCCTTCTTTTTATCTTTGGAATTTGGCTTGTAGCACTCACTCACCGAATTGTGGATCGCACTCAATTTCTTTTGCTCTTCTCCTCCTCTACTTGCTGTACTAATTTCAGTTTTCTTTTGTAAGTGTTCAGCCATGATTTGTTGAGGGGTCATAGGCTTGAGTACAAACTTTCTCCCTTTCAGATCTAGAGTGTATTGATTTGTTCTTCCACAATGTTGAGAATATCGGTCATATTGCCAAGGTCTTCCTAGCAGCATGTGAAACACAGACATGGGTGCAACATCACACTCCACTATGTCAACATACTCTCCAATCTTGAACGGAACTTTCACTTTATAACCAATCTTGATATCTCCCGATTCATTCAGCCATTGGACATGATATGGATGAGGGTGTCGCTGCAACTTCAAACCAAGCTTTTCAACCATCTCACGACTTGCAAGATTATGACAGCTCCCTCCATCAATGATCACCTTTACTACTTTGTCTTGCACTTTTGCTCGTGTTTGAAAAAGATTATGTCGCTGTCCAATTTCAGCTTCTTTCATTTGAACACTCAAGATTTGTGTAACCACAAGAGTAGTACCATGCTCAAATTCACATCCCGTATGTTCTTCAGATTTATCAATGTCATCTTCATTTCCTGCTTCAGCTTCCTCTTCACTAGCTGATGTATATTCTCCATCATCAGTCACAAGGATCACACGATTATTTGGACACTCCTTTATGACATGACCATGACCTCCACACTTGAAGCACTGAATACCACTACTCTTGGCTGTTGAACCCACTGACGTTGAAGTGGAGGCTGCTGGTTTATAACTCGTGTTTGGAGCAGCACCGTTCTTTCCACTAGAATTGCCTTGAATATTGGATCGCAAGCCTCCAGTTGAATCTTTTGTTGCTGAGGATGCAACAGTAAACCTTGAGATCGATTTGCTTCCTCCAATCATGGTTCGTGCACCATATGACAAGGGCTTGCTGCTCTTAGCATCTTGTTGCAGCTGGAGTTCAGCTTTGGTGGCTTGATGTACCAAATCAATAAGACTTTGGTACGGCTGAAACTCAACAATACGCTGAATGTTGCGGTGTAACCCAGCCATGAAACGTGCAATGGTTTGCTCTTCGTCTTGATACACATTGGCTCTAATCATGGCCTTCTCCATCTCCTTATAATAATCCTCAACAAAGAAACTTCCTTGCCTCAAATTCTGCAATTTATCAAAAAGATCACGCCGATAATGCTTCGGCACAAAACGAATTCTCATTTCTCGCTTCATCTCTTGCCAAGTAATAATAGGGTCCTCTCCATCTTCTTCACGATCACGAAGAAGTTGCTCCCACCAAATCAGAGCATATCCTTCAAACTCAAGAGATGCCATTGCAAGTTTCTTCTCCTCTGAATAATTATGTAGGCGGAAGATTTTCTCCATTTTCAATTCCCATGTGAAATAATCTTCAGGATCAGATCTACCATCAAATTTTGGCATGGTAAACTTAAGTTTCCCAAATCTCTCTTCTTGGTTGACGCCTCTATGATGACGACGACCATAGCGATGTTGAGACTGATCATCCCCAAATTCAGATTCTTCATTGTCATTATTTCTTCGATTCCGGCCTCTTCCTCTACCATATGCAGCACCTTGATTTCTCCTCCCATGTTCACTTGCTCTTCTAGAATAATTTCCTTCATCTTCTTCCCCATCTTCATCATGGTTTTTTACACCGTCGGGGAGTCGACGACGACCTCTGATTTCAGCCATAAGTGTCTGAAGATCTTGTGCCAACAGATCTTGCTTGGCTTCTATGCTTTGTTTGAGCTCATTGAATTGTATCAGGGTGACACATTCTTCAATCTCAACGTTGGGATCCATCTTCCTGCGAAGTTAGTGGCAACAAGGCAACAAATATAGGTGGAATATGAAGCTATATAGAATCTCACAACCTCACCACTCTTACCAACCAAAGCTCTTATGAGTTCCCTGCGGGTTGCAAGAAAATGTGTGGTGGTAACAAGAAAGTGGTGGTTAAGCGAATACAAGACCAGAGTACCGATTACGATGGCTTATATGTGGAGCTTGGTGGGGATTAATAAACAAGGGATACAATCTGAATTCTAGTTGTTGTTAAGTTAGATAACCATCCGACTAGAAGTTCCCTGCCTAGTGCTGACCACAAGATACGAGTGATGTAAATAGATCAAACACACGCGTAAGAAATTTCAGATTTGATGCAGACAAGGAGTATGATTGGAATGCAAGTGTTGCAATCAGATCCAACCAAAATTTTGCACCAAATGACAATAGCAAACTGGTTGAACAACTTGATAAAATTTTCAGCACTTGTGCACATAAACAAACTGATTGTTCTACTTTTCTTTCACAATCTTGTTCAACACTTTTCTTTGGTACTTTTCTTTCTTCTCTTTTTTTTGATACTCTTTTTTTTATAGAACTAAACACAGAGATCTGATATAATATTGCACACTTTATAATACTTAACATAGAACTCAACCAGCAGCTATAACTTAAATAGGATCAAAGTTAACGCGAAGGAAATGATGAGAGTTTTCATATTTTTCTTTTTGTGGATATTTTCAGATATATATAAGAGGCTCAAAGGGAACACAAAGGATAGAGTGACCAGCAACTAAACAAAGACTCTAAGGACTGAAACTTAACAAAACTCACTGGAATAACAGATTGAAACAAAGGGCTATGAAAAAATATTTTATGGCTTTTTGGTGGATAGGACGAACACAAAATATATGTAGCTAAGGGTAAAGAATCCTACCGTGGCAACTGAGGCTTTGATACCAGATGATGCGTCACGATGCCCGATCTTCACGACGTAGGATCAATCTTCAGATAACTAGCTTCAAAGAAGCCAAGATAACTTGCTGCAAGCAGCGATAACTAGTGCAACCTGACAAATAAAACTCGAAGCCAACCACCATCTTTAACCGGCAGCCTGAATCGAGGATTCGCCCAACCACACTCTCAAAGAACCAACCAACACAGCCTACAATCAATCGAGGAGACCTCGAAGGGAGTAGGAGCACCAATTGGGAGCGGATGAAGCCGCCGCTTCTGCAATCCCGCGAAGGAATTCACAAGAGCAAAGGGGTAGAGATCACTCTCAATATTTGTTAGCACACAGCTGAACAAAGGGGTTCTGTTTTAGATTATCATAAGCTGCCTTACATCATAGACATAGGGGGGTATTTATACTAGTAACAACCAGCCTTAGCGACGTATAAACACAAAACAAAAGTATTTTCACGAGCTAATGTGAAGGAGCCTCTTCGGGAGATCTGCAGAGTTGATTTCCGTGTGGCTGTTTGACTTCTGCGCAGTCTTCAGTATTTTGGCAATAACTTCTTCTAGGAATCTTTAAATGACGTGGGACTGGTTGCATTGGAAAGCTAACTAGATAAGCTTTCTCACCATATATAGCATGCTTAATGAAACTTCGTAGAATGATGCAGTTTAATACGAAAACTTGGTCATCAAGCTGACTGTTGACCTTCTGACCAGTCGGCACTAAAGTAGGTCGGCTGCCTTTCTGGTAGATGTGGTTAAGTCGGCTTTAGAAGCATTGGAAACTAGACTTCAAGAGCTTTCCAAAAAGTACTTATGGGCCTTCATAGCTTTTGGGAATCAAAAGATATGACTGTTTCTTTTGGACGGTTCTGTTGCGCTGGACTGACTCGGATATAGCTCTTCTTGCTGATTCGCCCTTGATATGTTTTGTCCTTCCTCTTTGGTGAACCTAAGTAATATCAACATACACGACTTAGGTAGCATAAAATTCTCATTAGTGTTTAAATGAAATTCATAAAGTAGCGCGTGCACCTCTTGCTGTAGCTTCTTAGCTCGGCTACGTGTAATTGGTCCATCAAAGACTTGGGTTGGTGATGATGTTGGTTGTACTTGAGTTGATGTAGTATGACTTGGGGGTTGTAACATGTTGCTTAATGGCGTGGTCATATCACTAGGGTTTTGGGGTTTAGGCATCAAACATTGTCCAAATCATACCAAATTTTACCCAAGGCTTCTAAATAACATTTAAAGCTTATCTAATAAGTTTAATGATTTTTGGAGTTATTGATCAATTTCTAAAATTCCAGGAGTATAAGTTTTGGCTATTTTAAATACTCCATAGTTCCCTATTTGAACTAAAAATCATACTACTATTTTTATTAAATACTATAGAAAATTAGGAACCTAGCAAAATTGATCTTGTATTTTTAGCATTTTCTACAATTTTCTAGAAATTCTCTAATCATGATAGAAAAAGTAAAAGGAAAAACATAAATAGGGTTGGGCTGAATCTGGCCTGAGCCAGCCCAGCATCG
Source organism: Zea mays (assembly GCF_902167145.1). Classification (NCBI taxonomy): domain Eukaryota; kingdom Viridiplantae; phylum Streptophyta; class Magnoliopsida; order Poales; family Poaceae; genus Zea; species Zea mays. Next base: position 107,485,914 of record NC_050102.1, read on the forward strand.
GCAGAACGCGCCCGCATGTCTGTTTTGCGAATGGGCCCCTGCTGATTTGAATAACTTGAAACGGGCTCGCGACACTGTTCCTACGTTTCACTGACAGTTACAAAAACACCCCTCTAATTCTAATTCTTCACAACATCAGGTCCACGACGTGGAACGGCGGAGCAGTAGCTCCGACGAGCTCGCTCTTGCCAGAATACGCCACGACTAGTGCTCTAAATTGGTTTACTTCTAATTTAACACCGAAGAAGTGTTTCCCCTCGATCAATTGCACTATCTGAGCTCTAAATCGCCCTATCCACGGAGACAACACGAACAACGGATGAACACGGGTGTTCCCGACGATCTAGCGTGGTTTAGCTCAATTGAATGGGTCGAGGAGCATCAGGAGAGTCTAAGGACACTAAAACAGGAGAGCAGAGAGCATGAACAGACCTGGAACGAGCTAGGCACGGCGAGGACCTTTTCACGGTGGCGGAAACCCGATTTGGGGGAAATGAGCAATTCGTGGGCTCTGGTGAGTAATTGGAAGCACGAGCAGGTGGATTGGATGCTAGAATACCTAACGGAGCCGAGGGTGTGCTCAATTTATAGGGCTCTTGAATGGTGGCCAGTGAATTTAAACTTGCATGGTGGCGGTCGGAGAGGAGGAGGTGCACTGGCGCACGCGATTGGTGGCAATTACCGTGGCAAGCTCACCGGCGATCACCGAATGGGCTAACATGAGTCATGACGGTGTGGTTAAAGTGCCGAGGCACGTGGCGCAAGGCTGCAAGGTGTCTAACTCCATCGAGGGTAGATCCGAAGCGGCCGTGAGCTAAGCGGACACGGTGGCCGGAGTGAACAGTGGCTGAGTTCATCCACTAGGTGATATTTCTTACTCCCTCTGCGTTATCCAACCGCGCCGAGCACGAATCACCGCAGCGGGCGCAAATCCGGGCGCACGGTCGCCGACGGTGAGTTCACTGAGCTCGCGATCTGATATGGTTAATGTACCATCACGCAGCTCCTTCAGTCAGCCTGATAGAGCATGTTTGGGGTCAATTTGCTCCAAATTTTATGTGGTGACCAGATCAACATGTTGTATCAAAGTTGCAGCCTAACAAACTAGCTTTAACTTTGTTACAATGTTCACCATCAAATAGTCACAGGATCCTACTCAAAATCGAGCTCTAAGTTTATCCAACTTCACTGTTACTCAAAATTCAGACTTAGGGCTGACTAAGGGCTGACTGACAGCACAACTTTGAGCTTATTTTTCTCCAAACTTTATATGTAATCAAAGCTTAGTTACTTAAGCAAAGTTGTTCTCCTATAGACTTTTGATGTACTGACCCTAGGCAAATTCTTTGTATTTTTAGATCTATAGAGCTTCGAAAGTTAGCCTTGTTCACTGATTTTTAGACTTAGTCATATGAGAGAAATTGAGTGGCTTTTGCAAATAAGCCCAATTCACATCTTTTGACTTGCAAATCTTCAAATATGTGAACCATATGACTTAAGGTACCCTAACACCTTGGTTTTTGCAATTGGATCCAAAAGTGGTCAAAATTTACATATAACCCCCTAGGGTTTCTATTTGAGGGTTTTCAGTGGTCCTTTTTAGGGTTTCTGGCACTTCTAGGGTTTCAATACCACTCAAATGCATTGATGGTGATATCTTATGCCCTTTTCTAATGAGTTTTGAAGTTTTCTCTCTTTTGGGCTTTATTGACACTCCTAATCCTAGTTTAGGGTTAAGTACCCTACCCTAGGATTTCACCCATAATTACTCACATCAATACAACTTGTTTGAAATTTTTGCCTAGTGAATGCATTCTAAGTGTAACAATCATATGATATGCTAATGCTCATGATGTTATGCTCAAGTTTTAGTGGCAGTAACACTAGGGGTGTTTCATCCTTCCCCCCATAAAAGAATCTCGTCCCGAGATTAAAAGTCTAGGGCAAGTAATGGAGAAGGAAACGCGTCATATCTTTATTTCCTTATTTTTGGTACAAGGCAGGGATGGTATGGGGCCTACTCCTTTATTACAACAATTGTATATATCTCACAATTTACATGAAACTAAAAATCCTGGGAAATTCTTTTCTAAAAAGTCTTGAGTTTCCCAAATAGCTTCATCTTCCATGTGTTGGTTCCATTGTATCTTATAAAACTTAAGGGTTCTCCTTCGGGTAATCCTGTCCTTTTGATCCAAGACTCGAATAGGATATTCTGAATATGTCAAGTCTGTTTCTAAGGCAACATCCGTCACTTCAACGGTTCGATCTGGAACCCGAAGACACTTCTTCAACTGAGACACATGGAACACATTGTGCATAGCAGACAATGTTTCGGGTAATTGGAGTCGATATGCCACTGGTCCACATTGTTCAAGAACAGGAAAAGGACCAATGTACCGGGGTGCAAGCTTCCCTTTTACTCCGAAACATGATACACCGTTCATTGGTGAGACTTTCAGGTAGACATAATCTTCAACTTGAAAGTACAAGGGTTTGCGTCGTTTGTCTGCATAAGTCTTTTGGCGAGCTTGGGATTCTTTCAAATTATGTATGATTCGTTGAAACTTCTCTTTTGTTTCTTTTACCATATCAGGCCTGTAAAACCATCTTTATCCTGGTTCAGACTAGTTTAACGGAGTACGACACCGTCGTCCATACAAAGCTTCAAAGGGTGCCATTTTGATGCTCTCTTGATAGCTGTTGTTGTATGAGAACTCCGCTAATGGTAAGCAGTCATCCCATTTCTGTGGGAATTCTAGAGCACATGCTCGCAACATGTCTTCAAGTATTTGATTTACTCTCTCAGTCTGCCCACTAGTTTGAGGATGATAGGCCAAACTGTGGAGCAACTTAATACCCAAGGATTTGTGAAGTTCTTCCTAGAATTTGGATACAAATTGAGGTCCACGATCCGACACTATTGTCATCGGAACACCATGTAAACTGAGAATACGAGCAATATATAGTTCCGCATATGCGATTACTGGATACTTTACATTAACTGGGAGGAAGTGGGCGATCTTTGTAAGTCGATCAATGATAACCAAATGGAATCAAACCCTTTTGCTGTTCTGGGTAATCCCACAGTGAAGTCCATGCTTATGTCTTCCCATTTCCAAGTTGGGATAGGTAAAGGTTGCAATGGACCAGCAGTTTTCATGTGTATGGCTTTGACACGTCTGCAAGTGTTGCATCTCGCCACATAGCGTGCAATTTTGATCTTCATCTTTGTCCACCAATAATGTTGCTTTAGGTCATGATACATCTTAGTGCTTCAGGGATGAATAGAATAGCGACTAAGATGAGCTTCATCTAAAATTTCCTGGCAGACTTCATTATTCTTGGGCACAACTATGCGGTTGTTAAACCATACAACGCCTTGATCATCTTTTCTAAAACAGTTTGCTTTACCAGCCTCTATTTTCTCATGAATGTGTTTCATATCCACATCACTTCCTTGTGCATCAATTATTCTCTGCAGAAGAACCGACTCAAGCTTCAAGTGATTTAAGGTTCCATGTTGAATCATTCCCAGGTTCAACTTCTCCATTTCTTGGCATAATTTAATGTCAGAAGTCTTCATCGTAAGACAATGAAAAAAAGCCTTGCGGCTTAGTGCATCTGCCACTACATTGGCCTTGCCTGGGTGATAGTGAATTTCCAATTCATAGTCCTTAATCAGCTCAAGCCATCTCCTCTGCCTCATATTTAGCTCTGACTGGGTAAAGATGTACTTCAAGCTTTTATGATCTGTATATATATGACAGATATTCCCCAGCAGATAATGACGCCATATTTTCAGGGCATGAACCACAACAGCTAATTCCAGGTCATGAGTTGGATAATGTTCCTCATGCCGGCGCAACTATTTCGAGGCGTACGCTATAACTCATCCCTCTTGCATCAAGACACAACCTAAACCACTGCCTGATGCGTCACAATACACATCAAAAGGCTTTTCAATGTCCGATTGAGCTAATACCGGAGCAGTGGTCAATAACACCTTCAGCTGCTCGAAGGCTTCATTATATCTTGAGGACCAATTAAACTTTGTATCATTCTTCAATAAACTTGTGATTGGCTTCACAAGCTTGGAAAAATCTGGAATAAATCGGCGGTAATAACCAGCCAGTCCAAGGAAACTTCGAACTTGATGTACAGTGGTTGGTGGTTTCCACTCTAAAATATCCTTGACCTTGCTAGGATCAACCACAATCCTCTTGGCAGACAATACGTGTCCCAGAAATTGGATCTCCTCCAGCCAATGTGCATTTACTGAATTTAGCACATAATTGATGCTCCCTTAAGCGCGTTAATACGATCCGCAAATGCCGAGCATGCTCCTCTTCATTCTTGGAATATATCAAGATATCGTCAATGAAGACTACCACGAATTTATCCAACTCGGGCATGAATACTGAGTTCATAAGATATGTGAAGTGGGCAGGAGCATTTGTTAATCCGAAAGACATAACCAGATATTCGAATAATCCATACCGCGTAGTAAATGAGGTCTTGGGCATATCTTCGGATCGGATACGAATCTGATGATAACCCGATCTGAGGTCAATCTTGGAAAATACCCGAGCTCCGGTAAGCTGATCAAATAAGATATCAATCCGGGGAAGAGGGTACTTATTCTTGATTGTGACCTCATTAAGGGGTCTGTAGTCCACGCACATCCGAAGCGTTTGATCGTTCTTCTTGACAAAGATTGCTGGACAACCCCAAGGTGACGAGCTAGGTCGGATGAATCCCTTTTCTAGCAGATCTTGTAATTGTGTCTTGAGCTCTGCCAACTCATTCGGAGGCATTTGGTACGACCTTCTAGAAATAGGAGCTGTACCGGGCTTCATTTCAATCACAAATTCTACATCTATCTCTGGAGGCAATCCAGGCAGATCTTCCAGAAAGACGTCTGGGAATTCACATACTACCGGAATATCTTGGATTTCTGGTATAATGGCTTCATAAACTCTGCCAAATGGTTTAGCTGGAATAGCTACAGGGATGGGCAAGAGAACCTCTTCCTGGCCATAGCTCAACCTAATGGTTCTCAGATCAGTGTCGAGGATAGCTTTGTGCTGGGCTAACCAATTCATGCCCAGAATTACATCTATATCTTGGCCTTTCAGAACAATCATATTTGTGGGAAAGTCCCGTTCAGCCAATGTTACGGGCACATGGAAAGCCACTTCTTTAGTGAATATTTGTCCCCCAGGCGAATGAATAATAAACCCTTCCCTTGATTCAATGCAAGGAATGCGATATTTCTCCACAAACTTCTTGCTTATGAATGTATGTGAAGCACCAGAATCAAAGAGAATGACTGCAGGGTGATTGGCCACGAGAAACGTAACCATCATAACCGGCTCTCCCTCCGGTGTAGTGGCCACTTGTGTATAGTAGATTCGCCTAGTCTTCTTCATATTTTTGCCCGCTGCATTATTTGTCGTGTTTCCCTTGCCTTGGCTTGAACTTCCCGGGTTCTGCTGGTTATTGGAGTTGTTCCGCCTCGGATATGGGTAGTCTTTGTTGAAATGTCCAGACTTCCCACAATTGAAGCAGCCAGTTGATGAACTCGGGAGTGCGGGGAAACGAGCACCAGGGGCACTCGGCTGAGTTGTTGAGGTGGGGACAGTGGCAGGGCGGATGAATATAGGCTGTATGAAGGGGTAGGATGGTGGACGAGGCGAAGAACAGTTTTGATTGAAAGGTCGAATCACCAACCTTTGTCGCTTTTTCAGGCCCTTGGTTGGACCTGTCACCTCCATTTCCCTTTGATTTTCCTAGGCCTGCATACTTAGCTTCAACTGCCAGCGCTGTGCTGACAGCCCTGCTGTAGGAGAGATCAAGACAGGTGGCCATCTTTCGCTGTAGCTGGTCATTGAGGCCTCTCATAAAACAATTCCTCTTTTTCAGGTCAGTGTTGACCTGGTCAATGGCATACTGGGACAAATGATTGAATTTGTTGAGATACTGTGTAACACCTTGCTTGAGTTTCATGAATTCTTCTTGCTTCATATGGAGCACTCCTTCTGGAATGTAGTGCTCACGAAATGCCAATTTAAATCTGTCCCATGTGACCTGATGTCCGGCAGGCTGAATGGCCACATAATTTCCCCACCAGGTGCTGGCAGGGCCTCTTAACTGCTGAGCCGCAAATAATGGTTTCTGGGTCTCCGTGCATCGGATGAGTCCAAACTTCTGCTCAATGACCCGAACCCATTCGTCAGCTTCGAGAGGATCCTCAGCTTTGATGAAAAGTGGGGGACGAGTTTCCGAGAAATCCAAGTTTGAAGCTTCGCGGGGTCCCTGCGGATAAGCCCTCCTGCCTTGTTGCTGAACTTGATGTCTCTGAGAGCACCTAGAGGGGGGGGTGAATAGGTGATCCTGTAAAAACTTAAACTTATAGCCACAAAACTTGATTAGGCGTTAGCACAGTTTATACCAAGTGGCTAGAGAGAAGTCAAAACACAATAACCACAAGAATCCAATCACAGAGATGACACAGTGGTTATCCCGTGGTTCGGCCAAGTACAAAACTTGCCTACTCCACGTTGTGGCGTCCCAACGGACGAGAGTTGCACTCAACTCCTCTCAAGTGATCCAATGATCAACTTGAATACCACGGTGTTCTTGCTTTTCTTTTCTCAATCCCGTTTGCGAGGAATCTCCACAACTTGGAGCCTCTCGCCCTTACAAAAGATGTTCACAGAGAATCATAGAGCAAGGGAGGGATTAGCAACTCACACACAACACAAAGATCACAGCGAATACGCACACACAAGACCCAGACTTGAGCTCAAAAGACTAGCACACTAGAATGGAGCTCAAATCACTAGAATGTCGAACAAGTGCGCGAGATTGATGTGTGAGTGATTAAGAGTGCTCAAAGAATGCTTGGTGTTCTCCTCCATGCGCCTAGGGGTCCCTTTTATAGCCCCAAGGCAGCTAGGAGCCGTTGAGAGCACATCTGGAAGGCTATCCTTGCCTTCTGTCGTCGGGCGCACCGGACAGTCCGGTGCACACCGGACACTGTCCGGTGCCCGATTTGTTTCCATAAAAAGCGAAGCCGACCGTTGCCGACCGTTGCAGATCTGGCGCACCGGACAGTCCGGTGCACACCGGACAGTCCGGTGCTTCCTTCCGACCGTTGGCTCGGCCACGTGTCGCGCGCCGATCGCGCGGCCGACCGTTGGCCCGGCCGACCGTTGGCTCACCGGACAGTCCGGTGCACACCGGACAGTCCGGTGAATTTTAGCCGAAGTCGCCGGAGAAAAACCCGAGAGCGGCTGGTTTTCTCCGCGCTGGTCTGGCGCACCGGACACTGTCCGGTGCACACCGGACTGTCCGGTGCCCCAGCCCGAAGCAGCCTTTGGCTTTGCACAGCCACTCTCCACTTCCTTTCTTTTCTTCTTCTTCCTGTTTCTAACACTTGGACAAGATATTAGTACACAAAACCAATGTACTAAGGCTTAGAAACATACCTTTACTTATGATTTGCACATTGTTCATCTATGGGCATATTTTCACATTTAAGCACTTGTGTTGACACTCAATCACCAAAATACTTAGAAATGGCTCAAGGGCACATTTCCCTTTCAATCTCCCCCTTTTTGGTGATTTATGCCAACACACCATAAAGCAACTAGAACAAGTGCAAAATCACTTCAAATAAAAACTCAAATTGGTTTTGATTCAATTTTGGCATATATGGATCATCCTTTGCCACCACTTGGTTTGTTTTTGCAAATCAAATTCAAATCTCTACCTCTAAGTCAAACACACATATCGAAGCACAAAGAGAGTCATTCCAAAAGAGATTGATCAAAGATTTCAAAAACTCCCCCTATTTTCCATAATCAACACTTCTCCCCACAAGAAGCCAACTTTTGAACATAGAGACAATAAGAGATAATAAAAGCTTTTGACAAAACAAAAACTCTATTCTACTATTTTCAAAATTTCTCAAGTGGTAGCTGATCCATTTATCACTTTGGCCTTTATTTTCTCCCCCTTTGGCATCAAGCACCAAAACGGGATCAATCTTGGCCCTTTAACCCCATTGCCTCACAAAAATCTTCAATTAAGATCAAATGGCAATAAGAGTTCATGAGATGAACTTGGAATTTGTTACCCTCTCATCGGAGTGCAGTGGAAGTCTTTCATGGTCCAAGTCCACCTTTTCCCTTTCAATTCTCCTTCGAGACTAAGTCAAATAAACTCAAGCATATGGTTAGTCTCAAAGGGTCAAGTTGTAACACATCTCCCCCTAAAACTGTGCATCACTTTGCAACGGACTTGTGAGGTCCAGGGAGTGTTTGTACAACTTGAACACCACAATAAACAACAAAATGCAGAATGAACATGATCAAAGGCATAAACACATGTATGCTACAATTCAATCCAAGTTCCGCGAATCTAAGACATTTAGCTCACTACGCAGCCTGCAAAAGGTCTTCTCATCTAGAGGCTTGGTAAAGATATCGAATAGCTGGTTCTCGGTGCTAACATGAAACACTTCGATATCTCCCTTTTGCTGGTGGTCTCTCAAAAAGTGATGCCGGATGTCTATGTGCTTTGTGCGGCTGTGCTCAACAGGATTCTCCGCCATGCGGATAGCACTCTCATTGTCACATAGGAGTGGGACTTTGCTCAGATTGTAGCCAAAGTCCCGGAGGGTTTGCCTCATCCAAAGTAGTTGCGCGCAACACTGACCTGCGGCAACGTACTCGGCCTCAGCGGTGGATAGGGCAACGGATGTTTGTTTCTTAGAGTTCCATGACACCAGGGACCTTCCTAAGAATTGGCACGTCCCCGATGTACTCTTCCTATCGACCTTACATCCAGCATAGTCGGAGTCTGAGTATCCAACTAAGTCAAAGGTAGACCCCTTTGGATACCAGAGCCCGAAGCAAGGCGTAGCAACCAAATATCTAAGAATTCGCTTCACCGCCACTAAGTGACATTCCTTAGGATCGGATTGAAATCTAGCACACATGCATACGCTAAGCATAATATCCGGTCTACTAGCACATAAGTAAAGCAAAGAACCTATCATTGACCGGTATGCTTTTTGATCAACAGACTTACCTCCTTTGTTGAGGTCGGTGTGTCCGTCGGTCCCCATCGGAGTCTTTGCGGGCTTGGCGTCCTTCATCCCAAACCGCTTTAGCAGATCTTGCGTGTACTTCGTTTGGGAGATGAAGGTGCCGTCCTTGAGTTGCTTTACTTGGAACCCAAGGAAGTAGTTCAACTCGCCCATCATCGACATCTCGAATTTCTGCGTCATCACCCTGCTAAACTCTTCACAAGACTTTTGGTTAGTAGAACCAAATATTATGTCATCGACATAAATTTGGCACACAAACAAATCACCATCACAAGTCTTGGTAAAAAGAGTTGGATCGGCTTTCCCAACCTTGAAAGCATTAGCAATTAAGAAATCTCTAAGGCATTCATACCATGCTCTTGGGGCTTGCTTAAGTCCATAGAGCGCCTTAGAGAGCTTACACACATGGTCGGGGTACTGTTCATCCTCGAAGCCAGGGGGTTGCTCCACGTACACCTCCTCCTTGATTGGCCCGTTGAGGAAAGCGCTCTTCACATCCATTTGGAACAACCTGAAAGAATGGTGAGCGTCATATGCTAGCAAGATACGAATTGATTCTAGCCTAGCCACAGGAGCAAAAGTCTCCTCGAAATCCAAACCTGCGACTTGGGCATAACCTTTTGCCACAAGTCGAGCCTTGTTTCTCGTCACCACCCCGTGCTCGTCTTGTTTGTTGCGGAACACCCACTTGGTTCCCACAACATTTTGCTTGGGACGAGGCACCAGTGTCCAAACTTCATTGCGCTTGAAGTTGTTTAACTCCTCTTGCATGGCCAACACCCAATCCGGATCTAGCAAGGCCTCTTCTACCCTGAAAGGCTCAATAGAAGAGACAAAGGAGTAATGTTCACAAAAATTAACTAATCGAGATCGAGTAGTTACTCCCTTGCTAATGTCACCCAGAATTTGGTCGACGGGATGATCCCTTTGAATCATCGCTCGAACTTGGGTTGGAGGTGCCGGTTGCGCTTCTTCCTCCACCACAAGATCATCTTGTGCTCCCCCTTGATCACACGCCTCCTGTTGATGAACCTGTTCATCGTCTTGAGTTGGGGGATTCACCATAGTTGAGGAAGAAGGTTTATCTTGCTCTTCTTGTTCCTGTGGTCGCACATCACCAATCGCCATGGTTCGTATAGCGGCCGTCGGAACATCTTCTTCATCTACATCATCAAGATCAACAACTTGCTCTCTTGGAGAGCCATTAGTCTCATCAAATACAACGTCGCTAGAGACTTCAACCAAACCCGATGATTTGTTGAAGACTCTATACGCCTTTGTATTTGAGTCATAACCTAACAAAAACCCTTCTACAGCTTTGGGAGCAAACTTAGAGTTTCTACCCTTCTTCACTAGAATGTAGCATTTACTCCCAAATACACGAAAGTACGATACATTGGGTTTGTTACCGGTTAGTAGCTCATACGACGTCTTCTTGAGGAGTCGGTGAAGGTAGACCCTGTTGATGGCGTGGCAAGCCGTGTTCACGGCTTCCGTCCAAAAGCACTCGGGGGTCTTGAACTCTCCAAGCATAGTCCTTGCCATGTCGATTAGCGTCCTGTTCTTCCTCTCTACCACACCATTTTGCTGTGGTGTGTAGGGAGCAGAGAACTCATGCTTGATCCCTTCCTCCTCAAGAAACTCTTCCACTTGAAGGTTCTTGAACTCGGACCCGTTGTCACTCCTTATCTTCTTCACCTTGAGCTCAAACTCATTTTGAGCTCTCCTGAGGAAGCGCTTGAGGGTCCCTTGGGTTTCAGACTTATCCTGCAAAAAGAACACCCAAGTGAAGCGGGAAAAGTCATCAACAATTACTAGACCATACTTACTTCCTCCTATACTCAGATAGGCGACGGGTCCAAAAAGGTCCATATGCAGCATCTCCAAGGGTCTTGATGTCGTCATCACATTTTTGGTGTGATGAGAGCCTCCCACCTGTTTCCCTGCTTGACAAGCTGCACAAGGTCTATCTTTTTCGAATTGAACATTAGTTAGTCCTATCACGTGTTCTCCCTTTAGAAGCTTGTGAAGGTTCTTCATCCCCACATGTGCTAAGCGGCGATGCCACAGCCAGCCCATGCTAGTCTTAGCTATTAAGCATGCATCTAGACCGGCCTCTTCTTTTGCAAAATCTACTAAATAAAGTTTGCCGTCTAATACACCCTTAAAAGCTAGTGAACCATCACTTCTTCTAAAGACAGACACATCTACATTAGTGAATAGACAATTATACCCCATGCTGCACAATTGACTAACAGATAGTAAATTGTAACCAAGAGACTCTACTAAAAACACATTGGAAATAGAATGCTCATTGGAAATTGCAATTTTACCTAACCCTTTTACCTTGCCTTGATTCCCATCACCGAATATGATTGAATCTTGGGAATCTTTATTCTTGACGTAGGAGGTGAACATTTTCTTCTCCCCCGTCATATGGTTTGTGCATCCGCTGTCGATAATCCAGCTTGAACCCCCGGATGCATAAACCTGCAAGGCAAATTTAGGCTTGGGTCTTAGGTACCCAACTCATGTTGGGTCCTACAAGGTTAGCACAAATCTTCTTAGGGACCCAAATGCAAGTTTTATCACCTTTGCATTTAGCCCCTAACTTCCTAGCAATTATCTTTCTATTCTTTCTACAAATTGCAAAGGAAGCATTCAAAGCATGATATATTGTACAAGATTCATTTACTACTTTCCTAGGAGCATTATGAACTACATTTTTCCTAGGCATTTGGTGAACAACATTTCTTCTATCATGCATAACATGAGAACTAGAAGCAGTCATAGCATAAGAGTCATAAGCATGTGAATCAAAAACATCATTTCTAGTATGTCTTCTTTCATGATACAAAAAGGCATGGTTCCTCTTAGCACTAGTAGCCATAGGGGCCTTCCCTTTCTCCTTGGCGGGAATGGGAGCCTTATGGCTTGTTAAGTTCTTGGCTTCCCTCTTGAAGCCAAGTCCATCCTTAATTGAGGGGTGTCTACCAACCGTGTAGGCATCCCTAGCAAATTTTAGTTTTTCAAAATCACTTTTGCTAGTCTTAAGTTGAGCATTAAGACTAGCCACTTCATCACTTAATTTTGAAATGGAAACTAAGTGTTCACTACAAGCATTAACATCAAAATCCTTACACCTAGTGCAAATTGTAATATTTTCAACATACGAGTTACTTGCTACTTCTAGTTTAGTAGTTAAATCTTTAATTTCACCTTTTAAAGAAGAAATGGTTTCATTACAAGTAGAAAGTTCACAAGAAAGTATTCCATTTCTTTTAACTTCTAGAGCAAGTGAATTTTGAGCACTAACAAATTTATCATGTTCTTCATATAAGAGATCTTCTTGTTTCTCTAAGGTTCTATCCTTTTCATTTAAGGCATCAATCAACTCATTAATCTTAGCTATCTTAGTTCTATCCAATCCCTTGAATAAGCTAGAGTAATCAATTTCATCCTCACTAGATTCATCATCACTAGAAGAATCATAAGTATTAGCATTACGAGTGATTACCTTCTTTTCCCTTGCCATGAGGCAAGTGTGATGCTCGTTGGGGAAGAGAGCCGATTTGTTGAAGGCGGTGGCGGCGAGTCCTTCATTGTCGGAGTCGGACGAGGAGCAATCCGAGTCCCACTCCTTGCCTAGATGCGCCTCGCCCTTTGCCTTCTTGTAATGCTTCTTCTTTTCCCTCTTGTTTCCCTTTTCCTGGTCACTATCATTATCGGGACAGTTAGCAATAAAATGACCAAGCTTACCGCATTTGAAGCATGATCGCTTCCCCTTGGTCTTAGTCTTGCTCGGCTGTCCATTGCGACCCTTTAGCACCGTCTTGAATCTCTTGATAATGAGGGCCATTTCTTCTTCATTAAGACCGGCCGCCTCAATTTGCGCCACCTTGCTAGGAAGCGACTCCTTGCTCCTCGTTGCCTTTAGAGCAATGGGTTGAGGCTCGTGGAGTGGACCGTTCAATGCGTCGTCAACGTATCTTGCCTCCTTGATCATCATCCGCCCGCTCACGAATTTTCCAAGCACTTCCTCGGGCGTCATCATCATGTACCTGGGATTCTCACGAATATTGTTCACGAGATGAGGATCAAGAACGGTAAAGGACCTGAGCATTAGGCGGACGACGTCGTGATCCGTCCAACGCGTGCTTCCGTAGCTCCTTATTTTGTTGATAAGGGTCTTGAGCCGGTTGTAGGTTTGAGTTGGCTCCTCTCCCCTTATCATGGCGAATCGTCCAAGCTCGCCCTCCACCAACTCCATCTTGGTGAGCATGGTGATGTCGTTCCCCTCGTGAGAGATCTTGAGGGTGTCCCATATCTGCTTGGCATTGTCCAAGCCACTCACCTTATTGTATTCTTCCCTGCACAAAGATGCTAAGAGAACAGTAGTAGCTTGTGCATTTCTATGAATTTGTTCATTTATAAGCATAGGGCTATCCGAGCTATCAAATTTCATTCCATTCTCCACAATCTCCCATATGCTTGGATGGAGAGAGAATAAGTGACTACGCATTTTGTGACTCCAAAATCCGTAGTCCTCCCCATCAAGGTGTGGGGGTTTGCCAAGAGGAATGGAAAGCAAATGCGAATTCGAACTATGTTGAATACGAGAATAATCAAATGAAAAGTTCGAATTGACCGTCTTTTTGTAGTCGTGGTCGTCGTCCTTTTGGGAAGAAGAGGACTCATCGCTGTCGTAGTAGACGATCTCCTTGATGCGTCTTGTCTTCTTCTTCTTCCCATCTTTTCGCTTGTGGCCCGAGCCCGAGTCATTGGACTTGTCATCCCTTGGCTCGTTGACGAAGGACTCCTTCTCCTTGTCGTTGATCACAATTCCCTTCCCCTTAGGATCCATCTCTTCGGGCGGTTAGTCCCTTTCTTGAAGAGAACGGCTCCGATACCAATTGAGAGCACCTAGAGGGGGGGTGAATAGGTGATCCTGTAAAAACTTAAACTTATAGCCACAAAACTTGATTAGGCGTTAGCACAGTTTATACCAAGTGGCTAGAGAGAAGTCAAAACACAATAACCACAAGAATCCAATCACAGAGATGACACAGTGGTTATCCCGTGGTTCGGCCAAGTACAAAACTTGCCTACTCCACGTTGTGGCGTCCCAACGGACGAGAGTTGCACTCAACTCCTCTCAAGTGATCCAATGATCAACTTGAATACCACGGTGTTCTTGCTTTTCTTTTCTCAATCCCGTTTGCGAGGAATCTCCACAACTTGGAGCCTCTCGCCCTTACAAAAGATGTTCACAGAGAATCACAGAGCAAGGGAGGGATTAGCAACTCACACACAACACAAAGATCACAGCGAATACGCACACACAAGACCCGGACTTGAGCTCAAAAGACTAGCACACTAGAATGGAGCTCAAATCACTAGAATGTCGAACAAGTGCGCGAGATTGATGTGTGAGTGATTAAGAGTGCTCAAAGAATGCTTGGTGTTCTCCTCCATGCGCCTAGGGGTCCCTTTTATAGCCCCAAGGCAGCTAGGAGCCGTTGAGAGCACATCTGGAAGGCTATCCTTGCCTTCTGTCGTCGGGCGCACCGGACAGTCCGGTGCACACCGGACACTGTCCGGTGCCCGATTTGTTTCCATAAAAAGCGAAGCCGACCGTTGCCGACCGTTGCAGATCTGGCGCACCGGACAGTCCGGTGCACACCGGACAGTCCGGTGCTTCCTTCCGACCGTTGGCTCGGCCACGTGTCGCGCGCCGATCGCGCGGCCGACCGTTGGCCCGGCCGACCGTTGGCTCACCGGACAGTCCGGTGCACACCGGACAGTCCGGTGAATTTTAGCCGAAGTCGCCGGAGAAAAACCCGAGAGCGGCTGGTTTTCTCCGCGCTGGTCTGGCGCACCGGACACTGTCCGGTGCACACCGGACTGTCCGGTGCCCCAGCCCGAAGCAGCCTTTGGCTTTGCACAGCCACTCTCCACTTCCTTTCTTTTCTTCTTCTTCCTGTTTCTAACACTTGGACAAGATATTAGTACACAAAACCAATGTACTAAGGCTTAGAAACATACCTTTACTTATGATTTGCACATTGTTCATCTATGGGCATATTTTCACATTTAAGCACTTGTGTTGACACTCAATCACCAAAATACTTAGAAATGGCTCAAGGGCACATTTCCCTTTCAGTCTCGCCATTTCACGTAGGAAGAGGGTGTTGTCAGCGGTCGCGGTGACCAAGGCAATGATAGCCTCGGCTAGCGTGGGTGGTACCGGTGGTGGATTGGGTGTATCTTCTTGACCATGGGATGTTCCCGCGCCGTCATGTGCACAAGTTCGTGATGGCATCTATTTTACATTAACATTATTTCTAAACTATACTACTGCTACAATTTATCATCCTTAGTAGCTTCGTTGTCGGGTGTAGGGGACCATTAATCAGCCAAGTTCATTGAAGGATGGGGCTTGAAAAGATCCAGTTCCCCACTAAGTGCTTCACCTGCAGTTCCAGAAGGTCCAGCTCCCATTCCGACAGGGTCGGCAGGTACGTCAGGGTGCAGTCGCGAATACAATTCATGAACTTCCTCATGCAATGTATTGCAGTACACCTGCAAGTTGTCAACGGTCGTGCTAAGCTCCTCCACATGGGCTCGAGCTTTGGCTTCCCGGTCCCAAGCAATGGAACATGAGTTGACGGAATCGAGTGCCAGATCCCGTTCAGCAAGCTCGTCTTGCAGATGTCGGATGTCAGTTCTTAATTCATTTATATGCTGACCATCCTCAACCCACACACTGTTTCTGTGACATAGCTCCGTTCGAAGTTGCTCCACCTAGGCTTCTAGATCTCCAATGGGGTCATTGCTGCAGCTGCTGCTCTCCTCATGCCTTGAGGCCAACTGGTGGCTAGGAACGCCAATCGGTCCAGTGGACTTACACGCGGTTTTCCTCGTGCGCGGCGGCATATATCCATAAGGGGGAAAACTTTATTAGTATAGTTTTTAACATGATGCATGCATAATTACAGAATCAACCTTAGTTGATTCATAGCCTTCTATACATCTACTATCTGGTCTTAAAATAAGTAGTTCAGAAGGTAGTTAGATAAGAAGGAAAGAAATTTTCTTAGATAAGTCTTTGAAAATTCTTTTTGAAAATGCCTCATAACATCTGCAGAGATGGGCTGCGCTCTGATACCAACTGTGACAGAACCTCCCAAGTCATTAGGACCACCTACAGTTGTCCTTGTCCATCGGACTTCGAACAACCCTGCAGGTGCACCTGATCACTTGACAAGTTCGGTATCTGAATTCTTTACCTTGCCCAAGAGCAGTTCACCCGTCACGCAGATATTACAACACATCGGAGGTACGAGTAGGCGGAAGCAGTTACAACAACTTATTTTATATTAAAGTATAGAAAGAGTAGTATTATTACAGACCAGTAAAATATAAGAGTGCTGGAGTAATATTATTACAACCCTGGGAGGCAAAAACCCCTCCCGATTAACAGTAAAAAGTTTTTAAAGGAGGACATTTCCTCCCGAGGCTTCAGTCCTGGTTTTCTTCCTTAGGCACCACCTTGGAACAAAAGCAACAAAAAATTGCTGCTTCCTCACCTACAACAACATGGGTTCGAAAACCTTGAGTACAGAGTGTACTTTTGCAAGTCTTACCCGTCAAAATAAAAGACTCTCAAGGATATGCTGGCTTTTGGGAATCAAGGTATGGCTTATCAAGAATCAAGACTCTCTTTGCAAAAATGCTTATTAATAATGGATCCTTAAAAGTCCAGTTTTATTAGCAAGTTAAGTCATTACCTGAATCTAGAGTTCTTTCTACCCTAGTTCAAGCACTTGGCCTATGCTAGCCATTTTCTTATCAACCCTTCTTGTTCACTGGAATGCTACGTGTAGGGCAGTGACCAAGTCTTCATATCCGAGAAGTA
The DNA here is from genome assembly GCF_902167145.1 of Zea mays. Taxonomy (NCBI): domain Eukaryota; kingdom Viridiplantae; phylum Streptophyta; class Magnoliopsida; order Poales; family Poaceae; genus Zea; species Zea mays. The sequence goes on from NC_050102.1 coordinate 107,502,950, forward strand.
ACGGCGATCCGAATTGATTAATACTAAGCTGAGGATCTCCAATCACACGACATATGTAGCACTTAACCCTTGCATATGTCAACTCGCCACCGGGGTTTTTAAGACCAGATCAGGTTCACGCCAACCGAGAGCACAGATACACCACCGTCCAGCCTCTTGCCACGGAGGGTACACGCTACTCTCGCCATCTCTCCACTCCCATTGCATGTTATCTTATTCTAGTATTAGTCTGCCCGAGGCAAAGCTTACCCATGATGAGGCTTGTGACCAGTTAAAAGGTCCTCGATCATCAAGCCTTCATCGACAAGGTCCTTAATCGACTCAGACGGAGACACTACACCAAGACTCCTTTCTCGTGCAAGTCAACCGCCCGGTTTCAGCTTTATTATTTTCAACCCAAAGTTTGGTACCTGGCAGAGGTACATCTTTTCCGATATTGAACCCATCACGGCCATGATGGATCCACCATCAAGTTTTATTCTGAAAACATCCCACCCTTTTGAAGCATCATCTTTTGTCAAAATCAAAACATTTTGTTTTTCTAGAGCAAAGTTAAGCATAAGAAAAAACCTTTTTATAAAACAAGGGATCAAGGAAAGGTAATCAAGCTCTCAAGGAAGGAAATGCAGCAATTTGTTTAGCACACAACTCCTATCACCTAATGCATCAAGCAAGTGAGAAAGATTTTAAAATAGCAAGGAGGTGGCAAATGGACCGGGGCTTGCCTTGTGTTATAGGTGAGTCGGGCTCTGCTCCACAGATGTCAAAGTAAAAGCAGTTCCCGGTCGGTGGTTCTTCAGGTGGTGGTGGTGTAGCTCTTGCTTCTTTAACTTCTACTTCTTCCTCGTTTTCTATATATCATATATATATAACCATGAATGCTCATGTAATGCTTATGAAAATGCAAAGATAACAAAAGTATATTATCTTAGGTCTTGAATACAATTTTCCTTCACGAGACTCCAGGAAACTAGGGTTTTTAAAGTCAGTAGTGTAGTTCATAGGGCAGACATCACTAGAAGACTAGGGTTTTGGGGTTTAGGCATCAAACATTGTCCAAATCATACCAAACTTTACCCCAGGCTTCTAAATAAAATTTAAAGCTTATCAAATAAGTTTAATGATTTTTGGAGTTATTGATCAATTTCTAAAATTCCAAGAGTATAAGTTTTGGCTATTTTAAATACTCCACAATTCCCTATTTGAACTAAAAATCATACTACTATTTTTATTAAAAACTATAGAAAATTAGGAACCTAGCAAAATTGATCTTGTATTTTTAGCATTTTTCTACAATTTTCTAGAAATTCTCTAATCATGACAGAAAAAGAAAAAGGAAAAACATGAATAGGGTTGGGCTGAATCTGGCCCGAGCCAGCCCAGCATCGGCAGAACACGCCCGCCTGTCTGTTTTGCGAATGGGCCCCTGCTGATTTGAATAACTTGAAACGGGCTCACGACACTATTCCTACGTTTCACTGACAGTTACAAAAACACCCCTCTAATTCTAATTCTTCACAACATCAGGTCCACGACGTGGAACGGTGGAGCAGTAGCTCCGACGAGCTCGCTCTGGCTGGAATATGCCACAACCAGTGCTCTAAATTGGTTTACTCCTAATTCAACACCGAAGAAGCATTTCCCCTCGATCAATTGCACTATCTGAGCTCTAAATCACCCTGTCCACGGAGACAGCGCGAACAACGGATGAACATGTGTGTTCCCAACGATCTAGCGTGGTTTAGCTCAATTGAATGGGTCGAGGAGCATCAGGAGAGTCTAAGGACACTAAAACGGTAGAGTAGAGAGCATGAACAGACCTGGAACGAGCTAGCCACGGCGAGGACCTTTTCACGGTGGCGGAAACCCGATTTGGGGGAAATGAGCAATTCGTGGGCTCTGGTGAGTAATTGGAGGTATGAGCAGGTGGATTGGATGCTAGAATACCTAATGGAGCCAAGGGTGTGCTCAATTTATAGGGCTCTTGAACGATGGCCAGTGAATTTAAACTCGCGCGGTGGCGATCGAAGAGGAGGAGGTGCACTAGCGCACGCGATTGGTGGCAATTACCGTGGCAAGCTCACCAGCGATCACCGGATGGGCTAACATGAGTCACGGCGGTGTGGTTAAAGTGCCGAGGCACATGGCGCAAGGCTGCGAGGTGTCTAACTCCGGCGAGGGTAGATCCAAAGTGGTCGTGAGCTAAGCGGACACGGTGGCCGGAGTGAACAGTGGCCGGAGTTCATCCACTAGGTGATATTTCTTACTCCCTCTGCGTTATCCAACAGCGCCGAGCACAAACCACCGCGGCGGGCGCGAATCCAGGCGCACGGTCGCCGGCGGTGAGTTCACTGAGCTGGCGATCTGATATGGTTACTATACCATCGCGCAGCTCCTTCAGTCGACCTGACAGAGCATGTTTGGGGTCAATTTGGTCCAAATTTTATGTGGTGACCAGACCAACATGTTGTATCAAAGTTGCAGCCTAACAAACTAGCTTTAACTTTGTTACAATGTTCACCATCAAATAGTCACAGAATCCTACTCAAAATCGAGCTCTAAGTTTGTCCAACTTCACTGTTACTGAAAATTCAGACTTAGGGCTGACTGACAACACAACTTGGAGCTTATTTTTCTCCAAACTTTGTATGTAGTTAAAGCTTAGTTACTTAAGCAAAGTTGTTCTCCTACTATAGCTCTAGACTTTTGATGTACTGACCCTAGGCAAATTCTTTGTATTTTTAGATCTATAGAGCTCCAAAGTTAGCCTTGTTCACTGATTTTTAGACTTAGTCATATGAGAGAAATTGAGTGGCTTTTGCAAATAAGCCCAATTCACATCTTTTGACTTGCAAATCTTCAAATATGTGAACCATATGACTTAAGGTACCCTAACACTTTGGTTTTTGCAATTGGATCCAAAAGTGGTCAAAATTTACATATAACCCCCTAGGGTTTCTATTTGGGGGTTTTCAGTGGTCCTTTTTAGGGTTTCTAGCACTTCTAGGGTTTGAATGCCACTCAAATGCATTGATGGTGATATCTTATGCCCTTTTCTATTGAGTTTTGAAGTTTTATCTCTTTTGGGCTTTATTGACACTCCTAATCCTAGTTTAGGGTTAAGTACCCTACCCTAGGATTTCACCCATAATTAGTCACATCAATACAACTTGTTTAAAATTTTTGCCTAGTGAATGCATTCTTAGTGTAACAATCATATGATATGCTAATTCTCATGATGTTATGCTCAAGTTTTAGTGGCAGTAACACCAGGGGTGTTACACTTATGCTCTTAGTGACAACTCCTTCAGCGATGATAGTGGTCGAAGGGAAAAGTTGGTTCCACCAAGCTTGTTATGGCGGAAGACAAAGGCAAGGGGCCCACAAAAATTGAAGAGGGTAAGAAGGTCATTGAGGATGACACACCACTCGGCGAAGGGACCTTTAACCAAGAGTTCGGGGCCCAAAAATATAGAGTTCATCATGCAGCTAGGAAGATTATGGGTGTGAAGCAGCTAGCCGAAGCCATTGGCTATGCTGAACAACTTGGATACCCTTCAGGGTCCACCATATTCGGAGGAGGGCTGGATGATTATCTATATTGTTGCCCGAATAATCTAGAGATGGAAGTGTGTCGCCACATGGCAGACAATATTGGTTTTCTGAAGCTAGAGGCCATGCTTTCAACCATGCCCTTCGAAGATTTTTTGGACTGCCTCGCTTACATGCATCTGAATGTAATTTCTATTGGTTTTTCTTCTAAGCTTCAAGTTGGGTTGTTACAATACTTAGTTATCTTTTTGGCTTCTCTTAGGGTTTGTTTTTTTAGCAATGCTCTAAGGAACAAGAGAAATGTTGAGGGTGAAGCTGCCCAAAAGGAGATAGTTAAACTGAGGTCTGAAGTGTCCGGGCTTCGGTTCAACTGTGAAAACGAGAAATCCTTTAAGATTCTAGAGAAATATTTTATTGAAAGCCAAACCAAAGTTTAGTCTATATCCGAGGAGAAAATCAAACTCAAGGGAACAATGGGGAAGAAAGTGTCGGAGCATGAAGCTTCAAATATTGAAAAAATAAATGTATTGTGTCGCTTGAAGCATAATTGAATCGAGCTAATGAGGAATTCGAGGCTGAAACTTTCAAGATAAGGCAAGCATCTGCCGAATTAGCTATTGACCTTAGTGGTGCCCAAGTGAAGATACGGGACCTTGCTTTTGGTTTTCATTCACTATTCTTCGTAAGGCTATGGGGTTAGGCAACTTAGTTTCTCCGTTTCGGTGCTTAATGCCAAATGGGGAGAAATTAGATGCCAAAGCAACTAGATCAACCACCACTTGTATTTTAAATGTTTTGAGATTTAAACTTGTCTTTTTGATCAAAACCCTCTTGATAGCAAAGAGGAGATCTCTTATTGCAAAAAATTGTTCTCTTATGGGGCAGAAATCTATCTTATGAGAAAATGGGTAGACTTTGGTATTTGATCAACACTAGTTTGATCTGTAAAATCCAAGTGTTTTTGACTTAGTAATAAGAAAAGGTTGGAAAATGGCTTTGATTGCAAAATAAAAAATAAGGGGTGGCTAAATGATCCAAATATGCCAAATCATTTGAATACTTCATTTGTTTGAGTTTGAACTTCAAATTGCTACTTTTACTCATATTGCTTTAAGTTAGTCATATTTGAGTTGCTTTAGGTGTGTTGGTATGAATCACTAAAAAGGGGGAGGTTGAATGGGAAATATTCTAGATAGCGATGATCCTTCTGAGGATAGCGAGGGGCCCAAAAATATAGAGTTCATCATGCAGCTAGGAAGATTATCAGTGCGAAGCGGCTAGCCGAAGACATTGGCTATGCTGAACAACTTGGATACCCTTTAGGGTCCACCATCTTCGAGGGAGGGCTGGACGATTATCTATATTGTTGCCCGGATAATCTAGAGACGTAAGTGTGCCGCCACATGGCAGACAATGTCCTTCCAAGCTAGAGGCCATGCTTCAACCATGTCCTTCAAAGATTTTTTTGGACTGTCTGGCTTACATGCATATGAAGGTAATTTCTATTGGTTTTTCTTGTAAGCTTCAAGTTGGGTTGTTACAATACTTAGTTATCTTTTTGACTTCTCTTAGGGTTTGTTTTTTAGCAAAGCTCTAAGGAACAAGGGAAATGTTGAGGGTGAAGCTGCCCAAAAGGAGATAGTTAAACTGAGGTCTGAAGTGTCTGGGCTTCGGTTTGACTGCGAAAAGAAGGAGAAATCCTTTAAGATTCTAGAGAAATATTTTATTGAAAGCCAAACCAATGTTCAGGATAAATCCGAGGAGAAAATCAAACTCAAGGGAATAATGGGGAGGAATGTGTCAGAGCTCGAAGATTCAAATATTGAAAAAATAAACGTATTGCGTCGCTTGAAGCAGAATTGAAGCGAGCCAATGAGGAATTCGAGGCTTAAACTTTCAAGATAAGGCAAGCGTCTGCCGAATCAGCTATTGACCTTAGCGCTGCCCAAGTGAAGATAGGGGACTTCAATGATGAAGTAAACCACATAACGCAACGTAATGAGAATTATCGGATTCTGGTGGCTAACTGCTACACCCTCGGCAATAGGTGCTATAATGAATTGACGAAGACCTTTTCTTCTGCCGGAGCTAAATCTTGGGAGAATTTTTTTGTGAATGGTGACTTGGAGGGTATGATGTGGTGGATACTTAGTGAAACTCGTTCTTAAAAAAGTGTTCCCAGTGGATTGGACAACTGCGCGTGGATAGGCGCTCGAAGCACTGCTTCGGTTCTAATGAAGGTTCGAGTTTATCTACCTTCGTCATTCTTGCACAAGATATGCTTGTGTTCTAACGTCAACTTTTTTGCTGGTTCAAAAGGCGGCCAAAAAAGCTGCAAACATTAGAAAAAATTTGCAAACCAAGAAGGCCAAAGGTACTTTCCTTTTTTACCTCTATTGAATTTCTTTGTGCTCATTTTGACTATTTGTCCTCTAACTTTTGTTGGGAAGTTTCCACATCGCAGGTGATAATTGAAGTAAAGCATATTGAGGCGAAGCTGAGGATGCTACTATAGAAGCCGAAGCAATAGCTGTCAGGGTCACAAAGAAAGCTATAGACGATGTTAGATTCAAAATTTGTGAACAAATTTACGACGAAATGATGCAGGGATAAGGAACAATTATTTTTATTGTATATTTGTGTTGCAGAGCGATTTGAACATTCGAAGCTTTCTAGCAGCTTCATTGTAATATAATTGTACTTCCTTGATTCACTTTTATTGATTAGCTCTCTTTCCTTTGTGATGTGTGAAAGTTATCCATCATGCGTTTTTGAGCCGCATGTAAAAAACACCTTCCCTTCCTTCCACACATTACAAAGGAATGTTCTTTCATAGAGATAGCTTCAGGATCAACTAAATTTATGCTTCCATTTTCTCATGAATGGCCTTGAAGTAATATCACTTAGTGATCGAATCAAAACTTTGCATTCCCTTAGGAACGACTTCAGAGCTTTTTCACAATTACTTAGGTGAAAAATTGGAGCTCTGCATTCCCTTAGGAATGACTTTGGAGCTTTTTCACTGTTACTTAGGTGAATAAATCGGAGCTCTGCATCCTTAGGAACAACTTCAGAGCTTTTTCATCATTACTTAGGTGAATAAATCGAAGCTCTGCATTCCCTTAGGAACAACTTTGGAGCTTTTTCACTGCTGCTTAGGTGAATAAATTGGAGCTTTGCATTCCCTTAGGAACGACTTTGGAGCTTTCTCACCGTTACTTAGGTGAATAAATTGGTTCCTCGTTGCACTTGAAGGTGCCAACTCACTTATTACATTGACTTACAAAATAGAAAAGAGGTTTTGCAAATAAACGTAAATGCGAAATAGCTTCTTCTTAGTAGCTTCGGGTCTCCACTACCCAGCAACTTGGGGTTCTTAGTATATTGCTTCGTCTCTGGGACCATACTGTTGACCGTACAAGTTTTGGATCCCTCCCTTCTGTCCCTTTACTATAAATCTTGCATTGGGAACTTAGGATGACCAACGGGAACTTGGTCATAGAGAGGTGGTCCTGGGACAAAGGAGGTAGATGGTGACCATGTGCTCATCACTGGGTTGCTTGAAGCATTTGAGGCCAAAGGCAGATGTAGCCTTGGCCCCTGTGACATGGGTTGAACATACTAGGGGACATACGGTGAACAATATGAAGATGTACTGAACACCTCCTTTGACTGAGAAGGTTGAGCAGCTGATGAAGCAAGTTATTCTTGCTTGCTAATTGTATGGTGGTAGGTTCTTGTTGTGTGGCCTTTGTGAAAGTCGCCTAGAGGGGGGTGAATAGAGCGAATCTGAAATTTATAAACTTAAGCACAACTACAAGCCGGGTTAGCGTTAGAAATAAGAACGAGTCCGAGAGAGAGGGTGAAAAACAAATCGCGGGCAAATAAAGCGTGAGACACAAGGATTTGTTTTACCGATGTTCGGTTCTTGCAAACCTACTCCCCGTTGAGGTGGTCACAAAGACCGGGTCTCTTTCAACCCTTTCCCTCTCTCAATCGGTCACTTAGACCGAGTGAGCTTCTCTTCTCAATCAATCGAAACACAAAGTTCCCGCAAGGACCACCACACAATTTGTGTCTCTTGCCTCAATTACAAATGAGTTTGATCACAAGAAGAATGAGAAAGAAAAGAAGCAATCTAAGCTCAAGAGCTCAAATGAACACAAATGTCACTCTCTCTAGTCACTATTTGATTTGGAGTGATTCCGGACTTGGGAGAGGATTTGATCTCTTTGGATGCGTCTAGAATTGAATGCTATAGCTCTTGTAATGTGTTGAAGGTGGAAAACTTGGATGCCATTGAATGTGGGGTGGTTGGGGAATTTATAGCCCCAACCACCAAAATATGGCCGTTGGAAGGCTGCTGTCGCATGGCGCACCGGACAGTCCGGTGCGCCAGCCACGTCAGCCAGCCCTTGGGGTTCGACCATTGGAGCTCTGACAGGTGGGGCCTCTGGGCTGTCCAGTGGTGCACTGGACAGGTCCTGTAGACTGTCCGGTGCGCCAACTGCGCGTGCTCTGTCCTCTGCTCGCGCAGGCGCGCATTAAATGCGTTGCAGTCGACTGTTGCGAGCGAAGTAGTCGTTGCTCCGCTGGCACACCGGACAGTCTGTTGTGACACCGGACACTGTCCGGTGCTTCACCGGACAGTCCGGTGAATTATAGCGGAGCGGCCTCCCATTTTCCCGAAGGTAGCGAGTTCAGCGTCGAGTGCCCTGGTGCACCGGACACTGTCCGGTGCGCCAGACCAGGGTGCCTTTTGGGATGTCTTTTGCTCTCATTGTTTGAACCCTTTATTGGTCTTTTTATTGGCTTATTGTGAACCTTTGGCACTTGTAAAACTTATAGACTAGAGCAAACTAGTTAGTCCAATTATTTGTGTTGGGCAATTCAACCACCAAAATCAATTAGGAAAAAGGTGTAAGCCTAATTCCCTTTCAATCTCCCCCTTTTTGGTGATTGATGCCAACACAAACCAAAGCAAATATAGAAGTGCATAATTGAACTAGTTTGCATAATGTAAGTGCAAAGATTACTTAGAATTGAACCAATAAATATTTTCATAAGATATGCATGGATTGTTTCTTTATTTTCAACATTTTGGACCACGCTTGCACCACATGTTTTGTTTTTGTAAGTTATTTTTGTAAATTCTTTTGAAAGTCCTTTTGCAAATAGTCAAAGGTAAATAAACAAAATTTTGAGAAGCATTTTCAAGATTTGAAATTTTCTCCCCCTGTTTCAAATGCTTTTCCTTTGACTAAAACAAAACTCCCCCTCAATAAAATCCTCCTCTTAGTGTTCAAGAGGGTTTTAGATGTTAGTTTTTGAAGAGGGTGAACCAATTTGAAATTCTATCAAAAATAAGATACCAATTGAAAAATTCATCATTTCAAGACCTTTTAAATTTTGAAAATTGGTGGTGGTGCGGTCCTTTTGCTTTAGGCTAAAACTTTCTCCCCCTTTGGCATGAATCGCCAAAAACGGATATTTGAGTGAAATATAAGCCCTTTAACTACTTTCTCCCCCTTTGGCGAACACAATATGAGTGAAGATTATACCAAAGTTGGAGAGTTGCTCGGAGCGACGGCGAAGGATGAGTTATGGAGTGGAGTGGAAGCCTTTGTCTTCGCCGAAGACTCCAATTCCCTTTCAATACACCTATGACTTGGTTTGAAATATACTTGAAAACACTTTAGTCATAGTATATAAAAGAGATATGATCAAAGGTATATTGATGAGCTATGTGTGCAAAACTTTAAAAGAAATTCCTAGAGTCAAGAATATTTAGCTCATGCCTAAGTTTGTTAAAAGTTTGTTCATCTAGTGGCTTGGTAAAGATATCGGCTAATTAATCCTTAGTGTTAATATATGCAATCTCGATATCTCCCTTTTGTTGGTGATCCCTTAAGAAATGATACCGAATGGCTATGTGTTTAGTGCGGCTATGCTCAACGGGATTATCCGCCATGCGGATTGCACTCTCATTACCACATAGAAGAGGAACTTTGGTTAATTTGTAACCATAGTCCCTAAGGGTTTGCCTCATCCAAAGCAATTGCGCGCAACAATGGCTTGCGGCAATATACTCGGCTTTGGCGGTAGAAAGAGCTACAGAATTTTGCTTCTTTGAAGCCCAAGACACCAGGGATCTTACCAAGAACTGGCAAGTCCCCGATGTGCTCTTTCTATTAATTTTACACCCTGCCCAATCGGCATTCGAATAACCAATTAAATCAAATGTGGATCCCCGAGGGTACCAAAGCCCAAACTTAGGAGTATAAACTAAATATCTCAAGATTCGTTTTACGACCGTAAGGTGAGCTTCCTTAGGGTCGGCTTGGAATCTTGCACACATGCATACGGAAAGCATAATGTCCGGTCGAGATGCACATAAGTAGAGTAACGAACCTATCATCGACCGGTATACCTTTTGATCTACGGATTTACCTCCCGTGTCGAGGTCGAGATGCCCATTGGTTCCCATGAGTGTCTTGATGGGCTTGGCATCCTTCATTCCAAACTTGTTGAGAATATCTTGAATGTACTTGGTTTGGCTAATGAAGGTGCCCTCTTGGAGTTGCTTCACTTGAAATCCTAAGAAGTACTTCAACTCCCCCATCATCGACATCTCGAATTTCTGTGTCATGATCCTACTAAATTCCTCACATGTAGATTCGTTAGTAGACCCAAATATAATATCATCAACATAAATTTGGCATACAAACAAATCATTGTCAAGAGTTTTAGTAAATAAAGTAGGATCGGCCTTTTCGACTTTGAAGCCATTAGTGATAAGTAAATCTCTTAGGCATTTATACTATGCTCTTGGGGCTTTCTTGAGCCCATAAAGCGCCTTAGAGAGTTTATATACATAGTTAGGGTACTCACTATCTTCAAAGCCGGGAGGTTGCTCAACATAAACCTCTTCCTTGATTGGTCCATTGAGGGAGGCACTTTTCACGTCCATTTGATAAAGCTTGAAGCCATGGTAAGTAGCATAGGAAAGTAAAATGTGAATTGATTCTAGCCTAGCTATGGGTGCATAGGTTTCACCGAAGTCCAGACCTTCGACTTGTGAATATCCCTTGGCCACAAGTCTGTCTTTGTTCCTTGTCACCACACCATGCTCATCTTGCTTGTTGCGGAAGACCCACTTGGTTCCTACAACATTTTGGTTAGGACGTGGAACTAAATGCCATACCTCATTCCTAGTGAAGTTGTTGAGGTCCTCTTGCATCGCCACCACCCAATCCGAATCTTGAAGTGCTTCCTCTACCCTGTGTGGCTCAATAGAGGAAACAAAAGAGTAATGTTCACAAAAATGAGCAACACGAGATCGAGTAGTTACACCCTTTTGAATATCGCTGAGGATGGTGTTCACGGGGTGATCTCGTTGGATTGCTTGGTGGATTCTTAGGTGTGGCAGCCTTGGAACTTGTTCATCTTCCCCATCTTGATCATGGGCATCCCCCCTTGATCATTGCTCTCCTCTTGAGGTGGCTCAACTCTTTGATCTTCTCCTTCATCATTTTGAGCCTCATCCTCATCTTGAGTTGGTGGAGATGCTTGCATTGAGGAAGATGGTTGATCTTGTGCATGTGGTGGCTCTTCGGATTCCTTAGGACACACATCCCCAACAGACATGTTCCTTAGCGCGACGCACGGAGCCTCTTCATCACCTATCTCATCAAGATCAACTTGCTCTACTTGAGAGCCGTTAGTCTCATCAAACACAATGTCACAAGAAACTTCAACTTGTCCAGAGGACTTGTTAAAGACTCTATATGCCTTGTGTTGGAATCATATCCTAGTAAAAAGCCTTCTACAGCCTTAGGAGCAAATTTAGATTTTCTACCTCTTTTAACAAGAATAAAGCATTTGCTACCAAAGACTCTAAAGTATGAAACATTGGGCTTTTTACCGGTTAGGAGTTCATATGATGTCTTCTTGAGGATTCGGTGTAGATATAACCGGTTGATGGCGTAGCAGGCGGTGTTGACCGCCTCAGCCCAAAACCGATCCGAAGTCTTGTACTCATCAAGCATGGTTCTTGCCATGTCCAATAGAGTTTGATTCTTCCTCTCCACTACACCATTTTGTTGTGGCGTGTAGGGAGAAGAGAACTCATGCTTGATGCCTTCTTCCTCAAGGAAGCCTTCAATTTGAGAGTTCTTGAACTCTGTCCCATTGTCGCTTCTAATTTTCTTGATCCTTAAGTCAAACTCGTTTTGAGCCCGTCTCAAGAATCCCTTTAAGGTCTCTTGGGTATGAGATTTTTCCTGCAAAAAGAACACCCAAGTGAAGCGAGAATAATCATCCACAATAACTAGACAGTACTTACTCCCGCCGATGCTTATGTAAGCAATCGAGTCGAATAGGTCCATGTGTAGGAACTCGAGGGCCCTGTCAGTTGTCATAATGTTCTTATGTGGATGATGAACACCAACTTGCTTCCCTGCCGGACATGCGCTACAAATCCTGTCTTTCTCAAAATGAACATTTGTTAGTCCCAAAATGTGTTCTCCCTTTAGAAGCTTGTGAAGACTCTTCATTCCAACATGTGCTAGTCGGTGATGCCAGAGCCAGCCCATGTTAGTCTTAGCAATTAAGCAAGTGTCGAGTTCCGCTCTATCAAAATCTACCAAGTATAGCTGACCCTCTAACACTCCCTTAAATGCTACTGAATCATCACTTCTTCTAAAGACAGTAACACCTACATCTGTAAAAAGACAGTTGTAGCCCATTTTACATAATTGCGCAACTGAAAGCAAGTTGTAATCTAAATAATCTACAAGAAAAACATTGGAAATGGAATGGTCAGGAGATATAGCAATTTTACCCAATCCTTTGACCAAACCTTGGTTTCCATCCCCGAATGTGATCGCTCTTTGGGAATCTTGGTTTTTCTCATAGGAGGAGAACATTTTCTTCTCCCCTGTCATATGGTTTGTGCACCTGCTATCGATGATCCAACTTGAGCCCCCGGATGCATAAACCTACAAAACAAGTTTAGTTCTTGACTTGAGGTACCCAAATGGTTTTGGGTCCTTTGACATTAGATACAAGAATTTTGGGTACCCAAACACAAGTCTTTGATCCCTTGTGTTTGCCCCCAACATACTTGGCAACTATCTTGCCGAATTTGTTAGTTAAAACATAAGATGCATCAAAAGTTTTAAATGAAATGTTATGATCATTTGATGCAGTTGGAGTTTTCTTCTTAGGCAATTTTGCACGGGTTGATTGCCTAGAACTAGATGTCTCACCCTTATACATAAAAGCATGATTAGGGCCAGAGTGAGACTTCCTAGAATGAATTCTCCTAATTTTGCTCTCGGGATAACCGGCAGGGTACAAAATGTAACCCTCGTTATCCTGAGGCATGGGAGCCTTGCCCTTAACAAAGTTTGACAATCTTTTAGGAGGGGCATTAAGTTTGACATTGTCCCCCTTTTGGAAGCCAATGCCATCCTTGATGCCAGGGCGTCTCCCTCTATAGAGCATGCTTCTAGCAAATTTAAATTTTTCATTTTCTAAGTCATGCTCGGCAATTTTAGCATCTAATTTTGCTATATGATCATTTTGTTGTTTAATTAAAGCCATATGATCATGAATAGCATCAATGTTAATATCTCTACATCTAGTGCAAATAGTGACATGCTCAATGGTAGATGTAGAGGGTTTGCAAGAATTAAGTTCAACAATCTTAGCATGTAAAATATCGTTGTTATCTCTAAGATCGGAAATGGAAGTATTGCAAACATCTAATTCTTTAGCCTTAGCAATTAATTTTTTATTTTCAATCTTAAGGCTAGCGAGAGAGACATTCAATTCTTCAATCTTAGCAAGCAAGTTAACATTATCATCTCTGAGATTGGGAATTGAAACATCACAAATATTAGAATCAACCTTAGCAATTAGTTTAGCATTTTCATTTCTAAGGTTGGCAATAGTATCATGACAAGTGCTTAGCTCACTAGATAGTTTTTCACATTTTTCTACTTCAAGAGCATAAGTATTTTTCATCTTAACATGCTTCTTATTTTCCTTAATTAGGAAGTCCTCTTGGGTGTCCAAGAGTTCATCCTTCCCATGAATAGCACTAATTAATTCATTTAATTTTTCTTTTTGTTGCATGCTTAGGTTGGCAAAAAGGGTGCACAAGTTATCCTCCTCATTTTCACTAGAATTATCGTCATCAATAGAGGAAGCATATTTAGTGGAGGATCTTGATTTTACCTTCTTATTTTTGCCGTCCTTTGCCATGAGGCACTTGTGGCCGACGTTGGGGAAGAGGAGCCCTTTGGTGATGGCGATGTTGGCGGCGTCCTCGTCAGAGGAGGGTCGGAGGAGCTCTCGTCGGAGTCCCACTCGCGACACACATGAGCATCGCCGCCCTTCTTCTTGTAGTACCTTTCCTTTTCTCTCCTCTTGCCCTTCTTGTCGTCGCCCCTGTCACTGTCACTAGATAGTGGACATTTTGCAATAAAATGACCGGGCTTACCACATTTGTAGCACACTTTCTTGGAGCGGGGCTTGTAATCCTTCCCCGTCCTTTGCTTGAGGATTTGGCGGAAACTCTTGATGATGAGCGCCATCTCCTCATTGTCGAGCTTAGAGGCGTCGATGGGTTGTCTACTTGATGTAGACTCCTCCTTTTTCTCCTCCGTTGCCTTGAATGCAACCGATTGTGCTTCGGGCATGGAGGGGCCATCTAGCTCGATGATTTTCTTTGAGCCTTTGATCATCAACTCAAAGCTCACAAAATTTCCTATTACTTCCTCGGGAGACATTAGTGTATATCTAGGATTCCCTCGAATTAATTGAACTTGCGTAGGATTAAGAAAGACGAGGGATCTTAGAATAACCTTGACCATCTCATGGTCATCCCATTTGGTGCTCCCGAGGTTCCGCACTTGGTTCACCAAGGTCTTCAAGCGGTTGTACATGTCTTGTGGCTCCTCCCCTTGGCGAAGCCGGAAGCGACCGAGCTCCCCCTCGATCGTCTTCCGCTTGGTGATTTTGGTTACCTCATCTCCTTCGTGCGCGGTCTTGAGTATGTCCCAAATCTCCTTGGCGCTCTTTAATCCTTGCACATTGTTATACTCCTCTCGACTTAGAGAGGTGAGGAGTATAGTGGTGGCTTGAGAGTTGAAGTGTCGGATTTGGGCGACCTCGTCTGAATCATAGTCTTCATCCCCTGGTGATGGTACGTGTACTCCAATCTCAACAACATCCCAAATGCTAGTGTGGAGTGAGGTTAGATGATGCCTCATTTTATCACTCCAAATATTATAATCTTCACCATCAAACATAGGTGGTTTGCCTAATGGGACGGAAAGTAATGGAGTACGTTTGGAAATGCGAGGGTAGCGTAGGGGAATCTTACTAAACTTCTTGCGCTCATGGCGCTTAGAAGTTACGGACGGCGTGTCGGAGCCGGAGGTGGATGGCGACGAAGAGTCAGTCTCGTAGTAGACCACCTTCCTCATCTTCTTCTTCTTGTCACCGCTCCGACGCGACTTGTTGTGTGAAGAGGATCCCTTCACCTTGTTTGCGGACTCCCCGGATGGAGCCTTCCCATGGCTTGTGGCGGGCTTCTCGCCAGTCCCGAACTCCCTCTTAGCGGATGCTCCCGACATCACTTCGAGCGGTTAAGCTCTAATGAAGCACCGGGCTCTGATACCAATTGAAAGTCGCCTAGAGGGGGGGGTGAATAGAGCGAATCTAAAATTTATAAACTTAAGCACAACTACAAGCTGGGTTAGCGTTAGAAATAAGTACGAGTCCGAGAGAGAGGGTGAAAAACAAATCGCGGGCAAATAAAGCGTGAGACACAAGGATTTGTTTTACCGAGGTTCGGTTCTTGCAAACCTACTCCCCGTTGAGGTGGTCACAAAGACCGGGTCTCTTTCAACCCTTTCCCTCTCTCAATCGATCACTTAGACCGAGTGAGCTTCTCTTCTCAGTCAATCGGAACACAAAGTTCCCGCAAGGACCACCACACAATTGGTGTCTCTTGCCTCGATTACAAATGAGTTTGATCACAAGAAGAATGAGAAAGAAAAGAATCAATCCAAGCTCAAGAGCTCAAATGAACACAAATGTCACTCTCTCTAGTCACTATTTGATTTGAGTGATTCCGGACTTGGGAGAGGATTTGATCTCTTTGGATGTGTCTAGAATTGAATGCTATAGCTCTTGTAATGTGTTGAAGGTGGAAAACTTGGATGCCATTGAATGTGGGGTGGTTGGGGTATTTATAGTCCCAACCACCAAAATATGGTCGTTGGAAGGCTGCTGTCGCATGGCACACCGGACAGTCCGGTGCGCCACCGGACACTGTCCGGTGCGCCAGCCACGTCAGCCAGCCGTTGGGGTTCGACCGTTGGAGCTCTGACAGGTGGGGCCTCTGGGCTGTCCGGTGGTGCACCGGACAGATCCTGTAGACTGTCCGGTGCGCTAACTGCGCGTGCTCTGTCCTCTGCGCGCGCAGGCGCGCATTAAATGCGTTGCAGTCGACCGTTGCGCGCGAAGTAGCTGTTGCTCCGTTGGCACACCGGACAGTTCGGTGTGACACCGGACACTGTCCGGTGCTTCACTGGACAGTCCGGTGAATTATAGCGGAGCGGCCTCCCATTTTCCCGAAGGTAGCGAGTTCAGCATCGAGTGCCCTGGTGCACCAGACACTGTCCGGTGGCACACCGGACAGTCCGATGCGCCAGACCAGGGTGCCTTTTGGGATGTCTTTTGCTCTCATTGTTTGAACCCTTTCTTGGTCTTTTTATTGGCTTATTGTGAACCTTTGGCACCTATAAAACTTATAGACTAGAGCAAACTAGTTAGTCCAATTATTTGTGTTGGGCAATTCGACCACCAAAATCAATTAGGAAAAAGGTGTAAGCCTAATTCCCTTTCACTTTGTCCTCACCACAAAACAAGCAAAATGGTTTCCTTGGAGGCAGTGGCTAAGCTAGAGCAAATATGAAGGGGGTGCACCTCTCTTGTGGATGCATAGATATGATATGTGGGTGGTGCTTATATGGTGAAATTTTAATTGTTATAACTGAATTTTTGAACTTTGGGGGTGCATGTGCACCCACCAGCTACTAAGTAGCTTCGCCCCTGCTTGGAGGCACATTAAACCTGCCACCAAAGCTTCCCTTCCCCCTCTCAGAGTAGGAACGCAAAATGTGTTATGAGAAGGCTATTGCTGGCCTGACTGGCCCTGAGATTAAGCTGTTTTTTCTTCACCTTACACCGGGTTGTGAATACTTCGAACATGCCTTGGGTTGAATCTTCCTTCGAAGCCCCTAGTGGCTTCGGTGTATCTGTGTAATGCCTCCTTTCTTTGGTGAAAGTGGTTGTCGGCCCTTATGTATTCATCCATCTTTTGTAACAATTTCTTCAGAGAGTTCAGAGGCTTCCTTACAAAGTATTGGCCTGCTGGTCCTGGCCTAAGCCCCTTGACCATAGCTTCGATGATGATGGCATCTTAAACTTCTGGTTCTTGAGCTTAAAGATGAAGGAACCTTTGGAAGAATGATTTAAGGTATTCTTCTAGATCCTGAGTACACTGGAACAGAACTTGTGCAGTGATTGGCTTTGACTAGAAGCCTTGGAAGCTAGTGAGGAGCATTTCCTTTAGCTTTTGCTATGAAGTAATATTTCTTGGCTGAAGCGATGAGTACCAGGTTTGGGCCACATCCCTGACCATCATGTTGAAGGATTTCGCCATGACTACTAAGTTAGCACCATATGAAGATATGGTAGCTTCGTAACTCATAAGAAACTGCTTTGGATCAGCTCGGGCATCATACATTGCCAGTGTAGGAGGCCTATATAGTGGTGGCTAAGGTGTTGCATGTAGCTCTGGTGTTAGTGGGGAAGCTTCGTTGTAGAGGAAATTTTGGTAGTTGACTGATTCATGACGAAGATTGTCATCGCTATGGCCCTCGAAGTTCTAGTCGTTGTAGTTGTATTGGTCTTGCACTTCAATGTTGAGCATATCTTCAGCTGCTTCGTCAATCTTCTTCTGAAGTTCAGAAAGACGAAGCACCTTCTCCCTGCGCTTCTCCAACTCCTGGTGGATTGCTTTGAGGTTATTCACCTCTTGATCAAGCTCCTCATCTTGTGGCTCTAGGCTGATGGCCTTCCTATTTTGGTTCCTTGCCTCCTTAAGAGCTTCATCCCCTTGGTTTGTGTCCAAGGTCCTGAGGACGGAGTTGGTTTTCATTTCCTTATTACGCGGCATGATGTAGGTTGTTGCTATGGTCGTGGAATGACTGGAGGCGGGTGCCAATGTTGAATACTTGATTTCAATTCCCTAAAGGCATTGAAAATCAAGGCAACACAAGTTAAGTGCATGGGCCTTTGTCCTTAACTTAACACCTCTTAGAAATGTTAATGTGAAGGATGAAGGTCTTCAAAAGAGGGTGTAAATGAAACAATGTAAACATAAAACAACAATGCATAATGGAGTATGAAACTCATCTCATTTTCCTTAGCATTTTTATTCCAACCTCCTTTGTATCAAAAAAGTTTACAGACATACTTTTGGCTTCTTGAAACAAGGTGGCACGAAGGTTCTTCGAAGTCTAAGCAACATGAAGCTATGACCCTCGAAAAGGTGAATTTATACATCGTAGGATCTAGGACACCGGCTAGAGGGGGGTGAATAGACGGTTTTGACTAAAATCAAAAACACTAGGTAAATTTAATCAATATAACAAGAGGAATAAATTCTCTAGTAACAACAAGTAAACAATGTACGAGAATCAACTATGGAAATTGAATACTTGAGGAACAATATGCAAAACACTAATCACTTGCAAGGCAATAAGTAATGCAAGAAAGTAAAGACACCAAATTTTATCCCGTGGTATCGGTGATTTGCCGATCACCCCTAATCCACGTTGAGGTGGACTTCAAGCTCTCACTTGCTCCTCTATCAAGACACGGCTTGATCTTCGAGCCAAGTGGACAAGAAATCACTCAATACCTCGATTCCACTAATGTCACGTTTGCCGCTCCGGTGAGGTAGGCGTGAACCCCTCACAATCAACACCGCGTCTTCTCCATAATCTTCTTGGAGAGCTCTACAGAGACAATCACCCGAGCCGTCTAGGAGGCGGCAACCTCCAAGAGTAACAAGCCGATGACGCTTGCTCGGTGTACCACCTAGTGCCTCAAGAATCACCGAAGGATGCAAATGCACTAGGAACCCTCAATCTCCCACTAGAATGCAATCTCAAGCAAAGAGTGTGAGAGAGTGAGTTGGAGGATCACAAATGAGCTCAATGTGTGCAAGGAATGGCCAAGAGAGCTCTCTCACACGATCTACCCTTCTATTTATAGCCCCCCACCAAATTCCAACCGTTATGAGCAAAAAACACCAGTTCTGCGCACACGCGGACGGTCCGCGCCCTAGGGCCGGACGGTCCGCCGTACACATAACGGCTATAATTCCCATTTGAAATATGTCAGAGTTGTCAGAAAAGTTAGGTCCGGACAGTCTGCCCATCAAGGTCGGACCGTCCGCGACCTGACAGCAAGAAGCACCTGGACTTCGGACCAAGAATTGTTAACACGGGCGGACCGTCCGCCTATAAGGTTGGACGGTCCGAGACCTGAGACAGTACTGTCCGGACTTGTCCCCCGGACAGTCCGTAGTACAAATCTAAAAAATCACACAGTCCCTGTCCAAACCATATTTGACACCTGCAGACTGTCCACCCGACACAGCCGGACGGTCCGCACTATAATTCAGGGACTGACCCGAAACCAGCCTTCTCTGGTCAGGACTGCGGACGGTCTGGCCCTAAGGCCCGGACGTTCCGCAGTGCAAAGGAACAAGATAGCTTCGAAGTGGTCAGACTTTGGACCCCTCTGGTGGACCGCGGACGGTCCGCCCTCAAGGCCCGGACGGTCTGCGCATCCAAGACTTTGCATTTTTCAAACACGCTTTTGAAAGAATTTTTAACTCAAGAAATTTGAAGCGTTGTTAGTCCTCATGCAAATGCAACCACTAGATGCTCTATGAGGCACTAAGTTTTACACAGATCAAAGTCATTGACCCCTCTTAATAGTACGGCTATCTAGCCTACTAATCCGGTCAAGTATCTTCTCTAAGCTCCTCAAGACCGGCAAAAACGAAACCTATATTATACCTTTGCCTTCATTTGATCCACATCCAATGCTTATGATTCTCTAATATTTCCTGTTTTCTATGTGGTCCAACCCTGCATTCTTATTTCTCCAAGAATCGTTAGCCCACAAGCAGTTGTCATTAATTACCAAAACATCACCAAAAAGGCCTAGATGATTCACAATCTCCCCCTTTTTGGTAATTGATGACAACACTACATAATATATTAAAGAGAAGTTTAGTTTTTCCAAATCTCCCTCATACCTTAGGTATAAGATAGATTTTGGAGATGAGTTTCGTAGGACTTATCTTGATTTGAAGTTGTGTCCGAGAGATAGATAAATCCCAATAAAAACTCATAATGTAAGAAAGGCTCCCCCTAAGTGTGTGCAGGATTATTTGAAGCTGAAGATATAACACACATAATAGATCGGAGTTTTGATGGAGACTTTCCTACAATCATGGTTATTGAGGCACACAAGAGATGATATGTAGAGTAAGCGCAGCAATTATAATCACTCCTCGATTAACCACACACAGAGTAATTTGAACTAAACATAGTCAAACCCATTGAATATTACAGATAATTGTCCACAGGCATAAGACATAGAGTTAAAAGTTCAAGCCAGTTCCAAATGCATAAGACATAAACTAATGCATGCGACATAAAAAGGTAAATATGCATATGTACGGTCTCAATGTCCACATAGACCAACAACTCCCCCTGAATGTTACACCTGACAACTTCTCTTCTCATCACTTCTCTCCCCCTTTGGCATCAATTGCCACAAAGGAGAGGCCTCACTGATCACTGGGTGGAGGATGCATGTTGTAGTAGTGAGAGCTGAATGTGTCAAAAAGAGAGGAGAACTGGCCAAAATCTTGCTGGAGTTGTTGCTGCCTCTGACTGATCTCATGCATGCTGTCATTGGTAGAGAGATTGTCAAATTGACTAGACAGAGCTCCCATGTTATCCTGAAAACTCTTCTGCATATTATTCAGTCTGGTCATGATAGGATCAGTGACATTAGTGTGAATGTGATCGCAAAGCTCAGAAAACTCAGAGTTGAGCGCATCCCAGTTACTGTCAAAGCGAGATTGCATGTCATCTAGGCGGTGATCCATATGTGTGATCATGCCCTCAAAGCGAGTATCCATATGGGTCTGAAGCCCCTGCTGCATATTGTGAAAATATGGATCAAAGTAGCCTGGACCAGGCTGCCAATACTGCTGAGGCTGAGGAGGAGGTGGAGGAGGAGGCATAGCCCACAAGCAGTTGTCATTAATTACCAAAACATCACCAAAAAGGCCTAGATGATTCACAATCTCCCCCTTTTTGGTAATTGATGACAACACTACATAATATATTAAAGAGAAGTTTAGTTTTTCCAAATCTCCCTCATACCTTAGGTATAAGATAGATTTTGGAGATGAGTTTCGTAGGACTTATCTTGATTTGAAGTTGTGTCCGAGAGATAGATAAATCCCAATAAAAACTCATAATGTAAGAAAGGCTCCCCCTAAGTGTGTGCAGGATTATTTGAAGCTGAAGATATAACACACATAATAGATCGGAGTTTTGATGGAGACTTTCCTACAATCATGGTTATTGAGGCACACAAGAGATGATATGTAGAGTAAGCGCAGCAATTATAATCACTCCTCGATTAACCACACACAGAGTAATTTGAACTAAACATAGTCAAACCCATTGAATATTACAGATAATTGTCCACAGGCATAAGACATAGAGTTAAAAGTTCAAGCCAGTTCCAAATGCATAAGACATAAACTAATGCATGCGACATAAAAAGGTAAATATGCATATGTACGGTCTCAATGTCCACATAGACCAACAACTCCCCCTGAATGTTACACCTGACAACTTCTCTTCTCATCACTTCTCTCCCCCTTTGGCATCAATTGCCACAAAGGAGAGGCCTCACTGATCACTGGGTGGAGGATGCATGTTGTAGTAGTGAGAGCTGAATGTGTCAAAAAGAGAGGAGAACTGGCCAAAATCTTGCTGGAGTTGTTGCTGCCTCTGACTGATCTCATGCATGCTGTCATTGGTAGAGAGATTGTCAAATTGACTAGACAGAGCTCCCATGTTATCCTGAAAACTCTTCTGCATATTATTCAGTCTGGTCATGATAGGATCAGTGACATTAGTGTGAATGTGATCGCAAAGCTCAGAAAACTCAGAGTTGAGCGCATCCCAGTTACTGTCAAAGCGAGATTGCATGTCATCTAGGCGGTGATCCATATGTGTGATCATGCCCTCAAAGCGAGTATCCATATGGGTCTGAAGCCCCTGCTGCATATTGTGAAAATATGGATCAAAGTAGCCTGGACCAGGCTGCCAATACTGCTGAGGCTGAGGAGGAGGTGGAGGAGGAGGCATCTTCTCGGCCTCAACATCAGGAGCTGCTCCTGCATCATAGCCAGGGTCTTCCTCATCATCTAGGAAGGGAGTGAGTGGCCTGGTTGAAAGGGAAATGTGCCCTTGGGCCATTTCTAAGTATTTTGGTGATTGAGTGCCAACACAAGTGCTTAAATGTAAATCTATGCCCATGGATGGACAAGTTGCAAATCAAAATTAAAGGTATGTTTCTAAGCCTTAATACATTGGTTTTGTGTACTAATATACTTGTCTAAGTGTTAGAAACAGAAGAGAAGAGTTGGCTGTGTACAGCCAAAAAGGCTGTTTCGGTCTGGGGCACCGGACAGTGTCCGGTGCGCCAGGCTGCCTCGGGCGAAGAGGCCGCTCTCGGGAATTTGCCGACGGCGTACGGCTAAAATTCACCGGACTGTCCGGTGTGCACCGGACTGTCCGGTGAGCCAACGGTCGGCCGGGCCAACGGTCGGCCGCGGAATCCGCGCGCGACACGTGGCCGAGCCAACGGTCGGAAGGGGGCACCGGACTGTCCGGTGTGCACCGGACATGTCCGGTGCGCCAACGGCTCCCAGATCTGCAACGTCGACTGCGCTGTTTAAGGAAGGAAATCGGGCACCGGACAGTGTCCGGTGCGCCCGACGACAGAAGGCAAGGATGGCCTTCCAGATTTGTTCTCAACGGCTCCTAGCTGCCTTGGGGCTATAAAAGGGACCCCTAGGCGCATGGAGAAGAAAACCAAGCATTCCTACAACATTCCTAAGCACCAAGACATCGATCTCGCGCATTCGTTTCATTGTGATAGCATATAGAGCTCTTGTGGAGTTGTGAACTCTTTGAGTTGTGTTGCGAGCTCTTGTTGCTACTTGTGTGCGTGTTGTTGCTCTGATCTTTTGAAGTCTTGTGTGCGTTGCTCATTCCCCCCCCCCCTTACTCTGTGTTTCTTTGTGAACTTCAATTGTAAGGGCGAGAGGCTCCAAGTTGTGGAGATTCCTCGCAAACGGGATTGAGAAAAAGCAAGCAAAACACCGTGGTATTCAAGTGGGTCTTTGGACCGCTTGAGAGGGGTTGATTGCAACCCTCGTCCGTTGGGACGCCACAACGTGGAGTAGGCAAGCGTTGGTCTTGGCCGAACCACGGGATAATCCACTGTGTCATCTCTGTGATTGATCTCTTGTGGTATTGTTGAGACTCCTTTATAGCCACTTGGCAATTATTGTGCTAACACTTAACAAGTTCTTGTGGCTATAAGTTTAAGTTTTACAGGATCACCTATTCACCCCCCCTCTAGGTGCTCTCAATTGGTATCGGAGCCGTTCTCTTCAAGAAAGGGACTAACCGCCCGAAGAGATGGATCCTAAGGGGAAGGGAATCGTGATCAACGATAAGGAGAAGGAGTCCTTCGTCAACGAGCCCAAAGATGACAAGCCTACCGACTCCGGCTCGGGCCATAGACGGAAGGAAGGGAAGAAGAAGAAGACAAGGCGCATCAAGGAGATCGTCTACTACGACGACAGCGACGAATCCTCCTCTTCCCAAAAGGACAACGACGACAACGACTATGACAAACAAAAGACGGTTAACTCAAACTTTTCTTTTGATTATTCGCGCATTCCGCATAGCTCAAATGCTCATTTGCTCCCCATTCCACTTGGCAAGCCTCCTCACTTTGATGGAGAGGACTACGGATTTTGGAGTCACAAAATGCGTACTCACCTATTTTCTCTCCATCCAAGCATTTGGGAGATTGTGGAAAGTGGAATGAAATTTGATAGCTCGGATAGCCCTTCGTTTATTAATGAACAGATCCATAAAAATGCACAAGCTACTACTGTGTTGCTAGCCTCTTTGTGCAGGGACGAGTATCACAAGGTGAGCGGCTTGGACAATGCCAAGCAGATTTGGGACACCCTCAAGATCTCTCATGAGGGGAATGATGTCACCTTACTCACCAAGATGGAGTTGGTGGAGGGCGAGCTCGGACGATTCGCGATGATAAGGGGCGAGGAGCCGACACAAACATACAACCGGCTCAAGATCCTTATCAACAAAATAAGGAGCTACGGAAGCACGCGATGGACGGATCACGACGTCGTCCGCCTAATGCTAAGGTCATTTACCGTTCTTGATCCTCACTTGGTGAACAATATTCGTGAAAATCCTAGGTACATCAAGATGTCGCCCGAAGAAATTCTTGGAAAATTTGTAAGCGGGCGAATGATGATCAAGGAGGCAAGGTACGTGGACGACGCGTTGAATGGCCCAATCCATGAGCCTCAACCCATTGCTCTCAAGGCAACAAGGAGCAAGGAGGCGCTACCCAGCAAGGTGGCGCAAATTGAGGCGGCCGGTCTTAATGATGAAGAGATGGCCCTCATCATCAAAAGATTCAAGACGGCACTAAAGGGTCGCAAGGGACAGCCAAGCAAGACTAAGACCAAGGGAAAGCGATCATGCTTCAAATGCGGTAAGCTTGGTCATTTTATTGCTAACTGTCCCGACAATGATAGTGACCAGGAACACGGGAGCAAGAGGGAAAAGAAGAAGCATTACAAGAAGGCCAAGGGCGAGGCACATATCGGAAAGGAGTGGGATTCGGATTGCTCCTCCTCCGACTCCGACAATGAAGGACTCGCCGCCACTGCCTTCAACAAGTCATCCCTCTTCCCCAACGAGAGTCACACATGCCTTATGGCAAGGGAGAAGAAGGTGTGTAATCAAAACAATGTCACTTATGATTCTTTCAGTGATGATGAGTCTAGTGATGATGAAATAGATTACTCTAGTTTGTTCAAGGGATTGGATAGAACTAAAGTAGATAAAATTAATGAATTGATTGATGCCTTGAATGAAAAAAGATAGACTCTTAGAAAAACAAGAGGACCTTTTGTATGAAGAGCATGACAAATTTGTAGAGGCACAAAAATCTTATGCTTTAGAAGTTAAAAGAAATGAAGTGCTTTCTAGTGAACTATCTTCCTGTCATGAAACCATTGCTACTTTAAAGAGCATTAATGATGACTTAAATGCTAAACTAGAAGTAGCTAGTAAATCTAATTCTTGTATAGAACATGTTGAGATTTGCACTAGGTGTAAAGATTTCGATGTTGATGCTTGTAGTGATCATTTAGTTTCAATTTCCAAATTAACTGAGGAATTGGCTAGTCTTAATGCCCAACTTAAGACTAGCAAGAATGAATTTGATAAACTAAAATTTGCAAGGGATGCCTACACGATCGGTAGACACCCCTCAATTAAGGATGGACTTGGCTTCAAGAGGGAAGCCAAGAACTTAACAAGCCATAAGGCTCCCATTCCCGCTAAGGAGAAAGGGAAGGCCCCTAT